>NC_072794.1:168633502-169883502 GCF_028583425.1 Eublepharis macularius | reverse complement strand
ACTTGCGCAGCACCGAGGACTCGTTGACCGAAAGCAAAATCCAAAAAGAAAAGCCACATAGGATTAAGATTAGCTAAAATAAGTGTGCAAGCTTTCAAGTTCTTCAGAACTTTTCATCAGACTGGATGTGTTTGGCGGGGAAGCAAATATCCCCCATTCTCTTCCTTTTTTTAACATCTGGTCTGATGAAGTGTTCTGGATAACTCAAAAACTTGCACACTTTTTATGGCATTTCAATTGGTATTAATAGGGCTATCATTTGGGGGCTGCAGAGATGGCCTTCCTCCAGAGAAATGCAGTAGGGAGATGCTTGGTAGAACACTGATGAAGGGAGCTGTGGTTCTCGAAAGCTTATGCTACAGTAAAGTTGGTTAGTCTTAAAGGTGCTACTGGACTCTTTACTACTTTGGTAGAACGCTGGGATACTTGAGTCCAGTAGCATTGTGAAGGCCAACAAGATTTTCAGAGTGTAAGCTTTCGAGAGTCAGAACTCCCTTCTTCAGGCATCTACTGAAGAAGGGCGCTCTGATTCTCGAAAGCTTACACTCTGAAAACTTTGTTGGTTTCTAAGGTGCCACTGGACTCAGTTCCTGCTGTTCTACTGCAGAACATCACAGCTACCTGCCTTAAACTGGGAAACTTGTACTACGTGCGCAAGACAGGTGGAAAGACATGGTGGCTTGCCTAATTTGAACACAGCGAGGCACTTCCCAACTGAGCGCCTGTGCTTAGCTAGAACGCCCCGCCAGCACTGCTGAGCACAGATCTGATTGCGGGTGAGGTCCAGATGTCTTCTGTTTAGCTGTTACTTTATTAGAAAGAAGTCAGAGGTAAGAGAGTGTTTAAGATGCGGGGGAGGGATAATATTGAATGTCTCGCAGCAGCTCTTTGGCATGCAATGAATGGTGCTTTTCAAGAGGGAGAAACTCCACCTGGCCATGCTAGGAGCTCTCTGTGTGTGTGTGTGTGTGTGTGTGTGTTTGTACGTGTGGAGGTTGGAGAAAAAAAGCACTCTCCCTTTCTTGTAATCTAGTTTCCATGCCTGCTCCATGGCACACGCCCCGCTTTTCTGCATTCCTGTTGCGGGCAAAAAGCCAGCCCTGGCACCAACCGCCAAACACACATCCCAGCGCTCCAGCTGACAAAGAGTCACACAAATAAGGCCTTTGTGCAGGGAAGCAGATGAAAGCTGGCTCTTATCAGGCCAGATGTACTGCAGGGGCACCTCTGCAGACGGGGAAATGAGGTGTGCCTCTGGGGAAAGAACAGCCCTCCACGCACCCTCCCCCCCCACCCCAGGCTGAAGTTTTGGTGCTCCTTGCATGGAAAGAATTAAGCAGGCCTCTCCGGAGAACAATGGGAACGAATGAGTATTTGGGAATACCTCTTGGGGATTCTCCAGAAGGGCATGCCTGACTTATCGAAGGCTCAGAGGACTGTTTTTCTCCTTGCAAAAATGCTTGAAAACCACAAAGGAAGGCCTGTGGGAGGGCCATCAGCTTTGTGTCTAGAAGGTTCCGGGCAGGGCTGGCGCGTCCATGGAGGTGGGTCCGGCAGCTGCCTCGAGCGCTGAGGTGCTGGAGGGGGCGCTGGGGGTGGGGGTGTGCACTGCAGAGCTGGCAGCGGCACCGCTGGCGGCTGAGCGGGAGGGCTGGGAAGCTGCCCGTGCGCCACCCTGGCTGCCTGCCGCACCTGGCCCACAGCTGCTGCGCCCAGCCAGGAGCACATGCTGGTGGCAGCAGCGTGGGGCAGTCTGAGCAGGCAGCCTCCCAGCCCTCCCACTTAGTTGCCCCGTGCTGCCGCCGCCGCCAGCACACAGCTGCGGGCCAGGCATGGCAGATGGCTGGGGCAGCACAGGGCAACTGAGGAAGGGCTGGAAGGCCTCCCATGCATCGTCCCAGCTGCCTGCCGTGCCAATGGGGCCGGCTTGCAGCGGCATGCTGCATGATGACATCACACGTTGTGATGTCATCACGTTGTCCGGGTGTGCGTGCACGCAAAGCGTACTCACGTGGGGGCAGCAACAGCCCTGAAGCTGCCCCCAGCTTCAGGCACCAGAAAGCCTGGCACCAGCCCTGGTTCCGGTTTCGATAACGGGCATCTCCAATTACAGATTCTCAGGTGACAGGAAGAGTTTCAGTTAGGTAGGTATGTTGGTCTGCATTAGCGCAACAGGATTTGAGTCCATTAGCGCCTTGGAGACCAACAAGATTTTTTCGGGTACATGCTTTTAAGGGGAGGGAAAGTGGTATGGTATAGTCCCATCTTGTCAGATCTCCAAAGCTAAGCAGGGCCAGTACTTGGATGGGACACCACCAAAGAGGACTCTGCAGAGGAAGGCGATGGCAAACCACTTCTGCTTCTCACTTGCCTTAACAGCAACAACAACATTTGATTTATATACCGCCCTTCAGGATAACATAACACCCACTCAGAGTGGTTTACAAAGTATGTTATTATTATCCCCACAATGAACACCCTGTGAGGTGGGTGGGGCTGAGAGAGCTCTGAGAGAGCTGTGACTGACCCAAGGTCACCCAGCTGGCTTCAAGCGGAGGAGCGGGGAATCAAACCTGGCTGTCCAGATTAGAGTCCTGCCGCTCTTGACCACTACACCAAACTGGCTCTTGAAAGCCCCAGTAGGGGTCACCATAAGTCAGTTGTGACTAGACGGCACTTTACACACACACCAGCTTTCAAGAGTCAAAGTTTCTGAAGAAGGAAACTTTTGACTCTTGAAAGTTTATACCCTCAAATCCCGTGGTGATAGGAAAGACACTCTACCAGGGGCCAGAGGGAGGGCTGCCCCAGCTCAGAGTAGCCAGGAACAGGCTAGAAGAGCCTATGGTCAGACACTGCAGCCATATAACCTCTTTTTTCCAGGCAGATTGTCAGTTCTATGGATGACAGGCTATGACAGATACGTTCCTGTACTCTCACAGCAAGTATGGTTTTGGTTGAAAAGGCTTTATTCAGGAATCAAATCATGTTCATAGATACGTCCACAGGTTGATCAGAAGATTGACAGGAATAGTAAAATCTGTAAAACTATTGTTCATATAGGTTCCAAGCACTCTCCCCCCTCTCAATAGGAAAACATAACTTTTGGCGCGAAGCGGTCCTGAGAACTCCCTAAATAGTTTACATGCTTTGTCTAGACATAGGAGAGGCAATTGATTAAGAATGAAACCTGGTTATTCTTCTCACCCTGAGAACTAGCAGGATTACAAGGTCAGAGACACAGAGCTTCAAAGCACAAGAGATAAGACACTTTGAATACAGCAGGCCTGTGAGTGCAAGCCAAGTTATGGCATTAGCAATATGATATCAAGGCACAGCATAGAACAATGGTTCACAGTGATATAACAGCTGAAAATAATGGCATGGATGTGTACAGACATGACACAGATAAGTAGGTAGCCATGTTGGCCTGCAGTAGAACAGCATGCTTGAATCCTTCAAGACCAACAAGAATTTTCAGGGTATAAGCTTTCGAGAGTCAAAGCTCCCTTCGTCAAGTTTAAACCCTGAAAAATCTTGTTGGTCTCTAAGTTGCAACAAACCTGCCAAAAAAGCCGTGATAAACTAACTAAGAAGATATTATATTCCAATTAAAGGTTTACTAAATACTATACAAATGTATAGTATTTCTCCAAGTGTAGGAAAAAATTAATACATACATTAAAATTTGGTTACATATACAAATAAGGCAAAGCGTCCAAAATTTTCCAGTGTCAGAGTTAGCATCACACATTTCCTATGTGAGTATAAAGTGCTTGTGACTGTAATTGACAACAAAATTGTCTAACAAGAAACCAAAACACTATACAAAGTCAGATACAGCAGCGGCGCCAGGGTTTTCGGCGCCTGTGGCTGGCCGGCGAACTGGGTGCCCACACGCCCACACACACATGCACCGGCCTGCATGATGACATCACATGTGACATCATTATGGGTACGCGTGCACTGTCGGCCCGATTGCTGCGGTGGGCAGCTGGGACAGTATACAGGTGGCCTCCCAGCTCTCCTGCTCGGTTGCCCTGCACCGCCGCAGTTGCCTGCCCGTGGCTGCTGTGCCCAGCCGGGGGTGTGTGCTGGCAGCGGCGGCGGTCTAGGGCGGGAGGGCTAGGAGGATGCAGCTCCATGGTGCATGCTCCCACCCCGCGCTTCCTCCGGTGCCCCCTCCTGTACCCTGCGCCATGAGGCCACCGCCTACCTGGCCTCAATGGGTGCACCAGCCCTGGTCAGATAGTCATATTCTTGATGGTGCGGATCAATAAAGTCTTCTGTATACTAATCTAAGGTCATAGTTCTCTAAGTTGCGTCTTGGCTCAAGTCCCACTGCTCTCCTGCAGACCAAGATGGCTCCCTACTTGAAAAACGTCTCTGCAGGCTCAGATTTCAACAAGGAAATACCAGATCAATGCTCCATTGCCAAAAATGTCCCCCCTAAAATTTATGCTGGATTAAAATCTTATTATTCTTTAAAGTGCCGTTTCACTCCTGCTTATTTATTTTTGCTGCAACAGACTACCACAGCAACTCCTCCAGATACAGGCAGATGCATATAGTTCTGTGGGATTCCATTCCAGAAGCATCTTAAAGACTGATAAGACCTCCAGTGTACAGGTTTTGAGACTCAAAGCTTCCTTCATCAAGGAAGTTTTGACTAGATATGGGCACGAACCTAAATACGAACCAAAATTAAGCATGAACCAGGTTGGTTCGTGGTTAGCGAACCATGGTTCGTTAGATCCCATTTCTGATGAACCGCCACGAAATTTAGGCTGGTTCGTTTTGGTTCGTTTTTTGGTTCGTCACTGAAGACAGCCTGGTGCCAGTCAATCAGTTTCCTAGGCAACAGGGGATGGACTTCCTGCAGACCTTCTGCTGACCCGGAGTGAATTTCTGCTGGCCCGGAAGTGACCTTCTACTGACCCGGAAGTGATGATTTTCTGACCTGGATGTGACATTTTCATGAATTAAATGAACCACTTTGCGAACCAGGGGCAGGTTTGTGAAAGTTCGTGGTTCGTGGTTTGTGAAATTTGACGAACCACGAACCACATGGTTTGGGTTTTTTCCGGTTTGTGCCCATCTCTAGTTTTGACTCTCAAAAGTTTATGACCTGGAATTCTTGTGGGTCTTTACAGTGCCACTGGACTCAAATCTTGCTCTTCTACTGCAGGCCAACACAGCTACCCACCTGAAACTATAAAAGTTCTGTGTCAGCGTGAGGACGTCCTGCAATGCCCTGAGATGGAGCAGGTAGCACGCTGCCAGTTGGCATGACTACAGAGAGCCCGCTTTACCCTGCTTGCCTAATGAGTTTCTTCAGCAAGAACTGTGTGTACTGCTGTATTCCCTGCTTGGAATAAAAATGATGTCTGTTCTCCTGGAAGTCTGGGTGGGTCTGTTTGTTAATTTTTTAAAAAAATCAGTTGCCTATGGGAGCTGTGGAATCTTGGCGCTTTGAAGAAAAGATTTGATGGTGCCGCCGCTTCTATGGCCTTCAACAGACCTGAAGAGATGTAGCAGCACTTTCCACCCAGGCTGCTAGTTTATGAAGATTCCGTGGTCCCAAAAGTTCTACACAGAAAAATCAACGACATTGATAAATCACTGCTCTCCTGCCAGCAACTCTAGCCCTGTTCACGAGTTACATTGAACACTCATGCAATCCTTGTACAGTGTACAGTGGACTGTTTCTTGTACGTATGGAGTAATTCTCCTATTGCATTCAATGTGTGTACAACTGAAGTGTGATGTGAACACCACGCTTATTCAGGTATTGGTCCCTGTTTTCATTGGTAAACAGAATACACGTTGACGATTTCTTACAAAAGCTCACACAGGCAGTATGTACATGAGTTCTTTGCAACATAAGAACAGACCTACTCACTCCAGGAGAGAAAAGAGGAGCAAAGGGCATCTGTCCCCAAATCTTAAGGACATAGCTGTGTTGAAATAGAGCTGGTGTGGCCAGGTAACAGAACCATCAATGGGGATACTAGTTACTGTCTTGCATCTTAAAAGCTCTACATTCATCCTCCTGTTCTCATAGAGTCTCTTTACATGAGATATCTGACACATGAAGAACATATGTCGGGAAATGCAGTGTTAGCCGAGAAGGGTAGTTTAAAAAGACAAGAGCTGGCAGCAGGGCCAAGGCTATACACTGTTGCTGTGTGAAGGGGCTGTGAAATGCCAGAAGTGAAACTTCAGTCCATTAGAACCTCTCCGGGTCAAAGCCCAGCTCTGGAAGGCAGCTCCAGCCCATTACCATTCCTTGTTGCCCTTTGGTTGCAATCCCCCACAGTTTTAGCCTGGAGAGGTGAAATTGACAGAGCCTTCAGGGAAGCGAAGATGAAACTTACAAACCTTCTGAGGAGTGATCTCCACCCATTCTTTTTAAAACTACGCTTCCTGGCTAACATTGTGTCTCCCGACACCTGATGAACAGGCGCAGAGGCGACTCATGTACAGAGACTGTCCGACTACTGTCAAGGGAAATCAGGGTAGTGCTTTGAAAAAAGATTTTTTTTAAAACCCAAGAGCTTGGACTCAAATATCTTGGACTCAGATAAATCTTTGTAAGAATTGTCACCTGTCCTTCAAGAAGGAAGCCCTGGTCAAATTAACAAATTACAGAAATAGAAGACCCATTAAGAAATTTGAAAGGAAATGGGAAATATATTACACCTATTATAGATAAAGATGGAAGGTTGTGATCTGCATGAAGGTAGAGAAACTTAAATTTTTATATAGTTTTAGTTATATATGTTATTCAATTGGTCAATAATTAACACAATCAGTGTTACAAATATTTTATGATATAATATTTTAGATGCAAGTTAAGTATATTAGTATACCATTTGGAAATACCTTTAAAATGCATTGTTTGTCTCTTTTGAAGTAGTAACCATAAAGTATAGACTTGTTATTGTTGTGAAATAATATAAGAGTTAATAACATCGTCGAGTTAACATCAATATTTAATAGCAATAGCAAATGTTAAATTTTTTTTACATTTAAACTAACTCGATTATACAGTTCCTTAAACACCTGTTGATTTAGGGGAGAAGAGGAACAGAGGAAATATTTCTGAGTATGATTATGAGATATATCTGAAAATTATATTTTAAAAGTCATGTGTTTATTGCATTTTGATCATCCTTGTAAAGTGCGTCTTAAGTTTTTCTTTTAAATCTTAAATTTTTATCCCCTTTTCCTTTTCCCCCTTTTTGTACTCTTATTTGTTTTAAAAATAAGAATATTTTTAAAAAGAAGAAGAAGGAAGCCTTGCTTTTTCATTCCGTGGGAAAAGCTGCAGTTAGTCAATGGCAGCGAAAAGGCACACGGGAGATGCTCTAGGGGCCTAACCAAAAGAGAAAAACTAAAGACTGTTATGATTATGGTACAGAAAGTTCTAGCCCTTTCATCTCCTTTGTCATGGGATCTATTTGTTGATCATTAAAATATCAGAAGTTCCCTGCTGCATCAGATAAGTGGACTAGCACTTTGTTGTAGTGGTTAAGAGCGTGGGACTCTAATCTGGAGAACCGGGCTTTGATTCCCCACTCCTCCTCTTGAAGCCAGCTGGGTGACCTTGAGTCAGTCACAGCTCTCTCAGAGCTCTCTCAGCCCCACCCACCTCACAAGGTGTTTTGTTGTGGGCAGGGGCGGCGGGCCTATTGAGGCCAGGTAGGCGGTGGCCGCAGGCACGGGGTGCCGGAGGGAGCGCCGGAGGAGGCTCGGCGGGCGGGAGCACGCGCCACAAAGCACCAGCCTCCTATCCCTCCCACCCCGCTCCGCTGCCGCCGCCAGCACAAGCCCCTGGCCAGGCGCAGCCACCGCGGGCAGGCATCTGCGGAGGCGCAGGCAACCGAGCGGGAGAGCTCAGAGGCCGCCCGTCACAGCAATCGGGCCGGCGGCGGCGCGTGCGCTCCCGTGATAACGTCACGCGTGACGTCATCACGCAGGCCGGTGCTCATGCGCACCTGGGGGCACCCAGCCAGCCAGCCGGCCGCGAATGAGGTAAACCCTTGCTCCGCCCCTGGTTGTGGGGATAATAATGACTTTGTAAACCACTCTGAGTGCGTGTTAAATTGTCCTGAAGGGTGGTATATAAATCAAATATTGTTGTTGTTGTTATCATTCTGTTTGTGGCCACACACTGTGGCCAAACATTTGCCCGGGAGGGCCAGCAACCAGAGCACGGAGACCAAGACTTGCCTTCGATATTGCCTCCTAGCACTGGGATTCAGAGATCTCCAAACATGGAGGTCATTCTGACTCACCAAGGAACCCTTGATGGGACTTTCATCCATGAATCTGGTGTATCCTCCTTAGAAAGCTATCTATGCTTGTAGCCACCACCACGTCCACTGGCAGTGAATTCCACAATTGAATTCCTTGTTGAGTAAAAGATGTATGTCCTTTTCTTTGTCTTGACTCTAGTGCTCATTAACCTCCTAAGGAAGTATGTCCGTTTCTCTGTCTTGAGTCTCTTGCTCGTTAACTTCGCCGGGCCTGTAAGACGGAGCTATTCTGCCAGGCATATGGCTGACGCCGGGCGGTGCCCCCCCCCATGGAGGGGGGGGTTAAACTATTCCCCCATGTGAACGCAGATGCTGCTGCCACACTTATTACGGTATGGATTTGCTCTGGTACACTAAAATTGGTTAGTCTTAAAGGTGCTACTGGACTCTTTTTGATTTTACTAAACTTTTGCTATGTGCTGCTTTAAAATTTTTTAAATTATTTATATGTAATAGATGTAGGTGAGATGATTGTGTTTTTTAAGGTGTTTTTAATGATGTGTGTATTTGTATTCTGTTATCCGCCCTGAGCCTGCGAAAGCGGGGAGGGCGGAATATAAATACAATAAATTAAATTAAATTAAACTTCATGTGGTGCCCTAAGTTGCAATATTATAGGAGAGGCAGGAAAAGTTCTTCCGGCACAATACATCTAAGAATCTCCTGGGTGTGTGTTTGTCAAGTGTCGGGAGACACAATGCCAGCTGGGAAGCAGAGATTGCTCCGGAAAGGACGGACTCTCTCACAGCCCTCCACCACCTCCGGTGTGCCAGACCATCTCCCTTTCCAGACTTTTTACCCTGCCGCCCTCGCTGCTTAAAATTTTTGAATTGACTGAGCCTTGGCAAGGCAAAGGCTCTGGAAGGGGAGACGCCAGAGGTAGCAGAGAGAATCTGTCCTCTATGAAGCGATCTTTGCCAGGTCTGTCTTTCAAAACTACATTTCCCAGCTAACTTTGCATCTCCTGACTTGTGAAGAACACGTGTCAAATGTCTTGTGTAGAGAGACTCTAACACAAGGATGCTCAAGTGAAAGTTCTCCCATGCATTTTTAGATGGAGATCCTGTACTTGAGTCACAGGAATATGGATTCGGGGCTCTGGCTTCCTACACTTGATGGGGTGGTGCTTCCTCGAAAATGGACGCCCAGGTCATGGCGGTTGCCAGGTCATCATTTTTCCATCTTCGACAGACCAGACAACTCGCCCCCTATCTTTTGACCCGCAACTTAACTACAGTGGTCCAGGCAATGGTCACCTCTAGGCTAAACTACTGTAACACTCTCTACACAGAGCTTCGCTTGAACTTGATCCAGCGATTGCAACTGGTCCAAACTGCGGCAGCGTGGGTCACCACCAGAGTGCCTTTTACTGCACATATAACACCGGTATTGCACCAGCTGCATTGGTTACCTGTGGAGTACCGGATCAGATTCAAGGTTCTGGTATTAACCTATAAAGCCCTATGCAGACTGGGACCAGCGTATCTACGGGACCGCCTCTCCCTATACGAGCCCCGGAGGACGCTTTGATCTAGGCCATTTGGCTTCCATGTTTTTGGTGCCTTTTCTGGGAATGTTCCTTCCATGCTCCCAGAAAAGGCGCCGAATACATGGAAGCCAAATGGAAGCCAAATGGCCCCGCAGCCGTTTTGCAAACGAAGCCGTTTGGATTCCTGGGGGGAAGCTGCCAGCATTCGATGAGTAGGTTGTCCCTTTAAGAGCATGTGGAAATGGCCGGAGTACACTGTGACTTACAGAAAGTCAGTCACTTGAGAATCCCTGCGTAAGATGTCTTATGTAGTGAGACTCTTAGTTGCAGACTTCAGTTTACAAAAATAAATAAGTACGCTGCCCTAGAAAGAGACTGTTGGTGGATGAAAGTCTGAAAGTGAGATGGAGCTTCTTAAGGTCTGTGTTACTAGTACGTTATAAACCGCCTGCAAAAAAAAGAAGTGTCCTGTCTCTTTAACAGAAGCTTAATGGGGTGTTGGGAGGGAAGGTGGTGTGGTATAGCCCAGTCTCATCAGATCTTCTTACAGGTCCTTCTTACAGGTTCTCCTTTACAAGCAAACAAGAGTCCATTGTTTGAATAAGGAAACTTTACTGTAGAAATGGTTCATTATAGTCCACTGTCCTGAATAGGAGACTCAGGATGGTACAAGATCATTGTTACCAATGAAGGGCAAAGCATGAGGTACAAAGTAACAGTTCTCAGCTGAACCAGCCTCCCCCCACAGTTCTCAAAACAACATCTTTCAGTCTTGGGAAGCTGGATTCCGTCAAGGCCAATCCATGGTGGAACGGTATTAGACAAAACAATCTCGTTCGGTGAGAAGTCTGCTTGGGAACTGGTGCACCTGTGGGGAAAGCACTTAAACACTAGAAGCATTAGAAAATGGAGTCAATACAGCTCATATACACACTGAACCTGACATTCTGCCCCCCTTAAAATAAATCCCCCCCAGGTTTATATGGGTAGCGAGTATGAAAAGCTTTGGTTAATCTAGGAGCATGAACATGTACAGAATTCACCCATTCATCGAATCCAGAGTCAAAGTCCTTCCATCTGATGAGGTAAAACAGCTGATTGCGTTTGATCTTAGAGTCCAGGATCTGTTGTACCTCATAGTGTATTTGGTCATCGATTAACGTTGGAATGGGTGGAGCTTTGACGTGCCATTTATCATCTGATGGAGCCTTCTTCAATAGGCTGATGTGGAATGTATCATGAACATGGCGCAGATTTTTGGGCAAATTTACAGCAACAGTCACTTTGTTGATCACTTTGCGCACTGGAAAAGGCCCAAGGAACTTTAATGCCAGTTTGCGGCTGATTTGTGCCAGTTTTAAATTTTTGGTGGAAATATAAACATGATCTCCAGGTTGCAAATCCCATTCGGCCGCACGGTGGCGATCAGCATACTTTTTGTAATCCTGTTTGGCTTTCTCGAGGTGTTTCTTGATGAGAGTCCATTGTTGGGCTGCCTCCCCCCACCATGAAGATACGTCTGGCGCAGTTGAGGAGAAGGAAGGGGGAGTGTCTAACGGAAAAGGGTTAAAGTGGGCCCCATACACGACTTTGAAAGGGGCCTCTCCTGTAGATGCATGTACACTGTTGTTGTATGAAAACTCTGCTAGAGGGAGGAGGTCCACCCAGTTATCTTGTTGGAAGTTGATGTAGCAACGAAGGAACTGTTCTAAGATTTGATTAGTTTTTTCCGACTGCCCGTCGGTTTGAGGGTGATGGCTTGAACTGATTCCTTGCTCAATATTTAACATTTGTAAAAGCTCCCGCCAGAAGTTGGCAACGAATTGTCCACCGCGATCCGATATTACCTTGGACGGAAAAGAATGTAATTTCACAATGTGTTTTAAGAATAGATCTGCCAGTTTTCGAGCGGTGGGGATAGTGGTACAGGGAATGAAATGGGCTTGCTTGGAAAACAAATCCACTACCACTAAAATGCAATTATGTCCCTTGGAAACTGGTAAATCAGTGATAAAGTCCATGGATATCGTTTCCCAAGGTCTGCTGGGCGTTTCCAATGGTTGTAATAGACCCGGAGGTTTCCCTTTGCGGGTTTTGGCGCTGAGGCAAATGGGGCAGGAGGCTACGTATTGGGAAATGTCTTTGCGCATGCCCGGCCACCAGAACTGCCGTTGTATTAAGTGCAACGTTTTCAAGTACCCATAGTGTCCTGCGGTGGGAGCATCATGACACCGCTGTAAGACCTCCTTTCGTAGACTGTCGGGTACATAGAATCTATTTCCTGACAACCAGTCCCCCTGCGGGGAGTGTTTCAGTTTGGATTTGGGCACCTTATCCCCCTCCTTCTCCACCTCAGCTTTAAGTTTCGATTTCCAGTCTTGGCTGTGCGAAAGGGGCTGGCTTGCGCGGCTGCGTGTAGTTACCACGCCCCCCAATTGCGTAGGTGAGAAGACTGTATCTATAGTCTCCTCCCTTTTGCTCTTGTGTTGGGGCATGCGTGATAGGGCGTCCGCTAAAAAGTTAGTTTTGCCCGGGAGGTAATTTAAAGTGAAATTGAATTTGGAGAAAAATTCTGCCCACCGCAATTGCTTGGCATTCAATCGGCGAGGGCTTCGGAGGGCCTCCAGATTTTTATGATCTGTCCAAACCTCAAATGGGTGGCGTGCTCCCTCTAACCAATGTCGCCAGTTCGTAAGGGCTGCTTTTACTGCAAAGGCTTCCTTCTCCCACACATTCCAATTTCTTTCTGCATCAGAAAACTTTCTCGATAGGAATGCACAAGGTCGAAGCTTCCCGTTCTCCCCCTTTTGTAATAAGACTCCTCCAATTGCAGTATCGCTGGCGTCGACCTGCACTATGAAGGGGTAGTTTTCATCGGGGTGGCAGAGAATGGGTTCTGTTACGAATTGCAGTTTTAAGCCTTCAAAGGCTGTTTGGCATTCCGGGGTCCATAGCAATTTGGAGGAGGGTTTTTTCGCTTGGTCCCCTTTATCTTTGGTTTTTAACAGTTCTGTCAGGGGAAGCGTGATCTGTGCGAAATTTGCAATAAATTCCCTATAGAAGTTGGCAAATCCCAAGAAAGATTGCAGTTCTTTACGGGTAGTGGGAGTTTGCCATTCTTGGATCGCCCGTATTTTGGCTGGATCCATTTTCAAGCCATCTTGGGATATACAATAACCAAGGTAAGTGAGTTCGGTCTTATGGAATTCGCACTTGGACAGTTTGATGGGCAGTTTGTTATTCATTAAGGTTGCTAGGACTTTTTGCACCAATTGTACATGGTCCTCCTCTGATTCTGAATAAATTAACACATCATCAAGATACACCACCACTCCTTTATACAGAAATTCATGCAGCACTTCATTGATCATAGACATGAATACAGATGGGGCCCCAGTTAATCCAAAAGGCATAACTAAGTATTCATATTGTCCGAGGGGTGTATTAAACGCGGTTTTCCACTCATCCCCAGCTTTGATACGAACATGGAAGTAAGCATCTTTCAAATCCAATTTTGTAAAGATCTTACCTTGGGCCACGACGTTGAGAAGATCTCGGATGAGTGGGATGGGGTAGGCGTTGTTGGTAGACACAGCATTAAGTCCTCTAAAGTCCGTGCATAGCCGGAGTCCCCCGTCTTTCTTCTTTACGAAAAGTACTGGTGCTGCGTGGGGACTATTGGCTGGACGGATGAACCCCCTCTGGAGATTGGTGTCGATGAATTTTCTAAGTTCTTCCCTTTCATAAAGACTCATAGGGTAGAGACGGCCTTTTGGTAGTGAGGCTCCCGGTAGAATCTCCACTGCACAATCGGTTCGTCTGTGCGGAGGCAGGGCATTGGCTTCCTCTTCAGAGAAAGCTGGTAAGTAAGACCAATAATGTTCGGGTATTTGGTTTATTTCCTCCTGAGTAAGGAGAGCTTTCTCGGTGTGGGTCGGATTGGGACCCCAGTTTTGATTCCATCGATGGTTTTCACAGTTAGCGTGGCTGAAGGTGATGCTTCCCTCTGCCCAATTTATATAGGGGTTGTGATCGCATAGCCACTTACTGCCTAAAATTAACAGGTATTTGGCTGTGGTGCTAATAACAAACGATCTCTTTTCCCAGTGTTGGCCCATGCCCGTCACCACCGGGGTCGTTTCTGTGGTGACGGGGTTCATGTTGGTGCCATCCATTTGCTCGAAGATGACTGGGTTTTGTAATTCCCGCACTGGTAACACTAATCCATTGACCAGGGCCGGGGCAATAATGTCTCTAGAGCAGCCGGAGTCAATTAAGGCTTGTACACGGATGTGCATCTTCCTTTCCGGGTTTATCAAAGTCACTGGTATGAACAATATGGACCCTTGTGGCCGGTCCCTAGTTGGGACGGGTCGAGAGTGGATCTGCCGTTTGGGCCCTTTTACGACAGATCCATTTCGTTTCCCGACTGGGGGCTTTCCGGACTCTCTTCTACATTTAGGGTAGTGGGATCATATTCCATGAGTTCTTCCGCTTCTAACCCTCTGTCTGGGGCATTTCGTTGGGAAGAGCCGCGACCCCTACCCGATCTGGGAGCTGGTGTTGGGCGTTGCGATGTGGGAAATGGAGCAGGGGTTGGACGTCGTAATTGGAGCGGAGGTCTTTGCACAGGCCTGTAAGGACATTGTGCTGCAAAGTGGCCAGCTTGCCCGCATTGCAAGCACAGACCCTGTTGCCATCTAGCATCTCTCGCTCCTCGGGTAGCATATCCGGCGCCCCTTCCTCCCCTTTGCAAAGTTAGGGGCCGTCTTTGCCCCGATTGTTGTTGTTGTTCAACTAACCGGACTTCTAATATGCGATTTTCAACTTCACAGGTTAGTTGAATCCATCCTAACAGCGTAGGAGGATTGTCTTGCATGAGAGCCCGGTCCAGGAGTTTCGGGTTTAGCCCTTGTTTGAATAGTATTATTTTGGTGGACTCCTCACACCTAGGGCATTTAGCGGCTAGCTGTCGGAATTTTGTAACATAGTCTCTGGCCGACAAGCTGCCTTGTCTAATAGCTTGCAACTCTGTCCTGGCCCTGGTTTCCTCTAAGGGGTCCTCATATTGTGCTCTGATAGCATCCACCAACCCTTGCAAGGTATTGAGTTCTGGGGCCCCAACATTGTATAGTCCTACATACCAGTCTGCCGCTCTTCCTTGAAGCCGTGAACCGAGATGTTCGATCTGGCTGGCCTCACTTCCGAATAGGTGTCCCCACCGATTGAAGAACTGCACCACTTGTACCAGGAAAAATCCTAACTTGGAGGGATCTCCGTCAAACGTGGCTTCCAGCTTCACCCAGCCCATGGGAAGATCCTGTCTTGGGGCTGGTGCGGGGTAATAGTCCGTCGGAATGGTCAGTTGGTTTTGCGGCGTAATAGGAGGCTGCTGGGGAGGTGGGGGTAGTTGCGGCCAGGGTTGTGGCTGTGGGAAGCTAAGCAGAGTTGGTACTTGGATAGAGTACCAAGGTGGACTGCAGAGGAAGGCACTGGCAAACCTTCTCTGCTTCTCACTTCCCTTGGAAGCTCCTTGCTGGGGTCACCATGAATCAGTTGTGATTTGATGGCACCTACGTACAAAAGTAATGGGGTGCTATTTAAACCTCGGCTTGCCAACCTCCAGGTCGGGACTGGAATTATAACTGATCTCCAGTTTACAGAGTCAGTTCCCTGGAGGAAAATGGCTGCTTTGGAGGGTGTGTGGTGGTGGTAGAGAGTGCCATCAAGTGATACCTGATTTATGGTGACCCCTGGCAGGGTTTTCATGGCAAAAGACTAGCAGAGGTGGTTTGCCATTGCCTGCCTCTGCAACCCTGGTCTTCCTTGGAGGTCTTCCATCCAATTACTTACCTTGCTTAGTCTCTGAGATCTAATGAGATCAGGCTCACCTGGGCTATCCAGGTCAGGGCTTGGAGGGTGTACTCTGTGGCATTTTAACCTGCTGAGGTTCCTTCCTTCCCCAAACCCTTCCCAGGCCTTATCCACAAATCTCAAGGAATTGCCCAACCCACAGCTAGCAACCCCAGAGATTAAGTCACAGTTTATACTGTGTGACTCACTACTGGAGTAAAATTGACAGCAAGGACAGAGAACATTCGAGCTATCCTGTGATGATGTATTGTCGAAGGCTTTCACGGCCGGAGAATGATGGTTGTTGTGGGTTTTCCGGGCTGTATTGCCGTGGTCTTGGCATTGTAGTTCCTGACGTTTCGCCAGCAGCTGTGGCTGGCATCTTCAGAGGTGTAGCACCAAAAGACAGATCTCTGTCTTTTGGTGCTACACCTCTGAAGATGCCAGCCACAGCTGCTGGCGAAACGTCAGGAACTACAATGCCAAGACCACGGCAATACAGCCCGGAAAACCCACAACAACTATCCTGTGATGGTTACATATACAGCTTGCTGGTGATTCTGCAGAACAGAAGGTTTTGCTGAAGTGATTGGGGTTCAAAGGCCTTAAAACCCTGGTCTCCAGACAGAGGGGAGTTTAGATTGCCCTCCGCGCCGCTACGGCAATCTAAACTCCCCTCTGTCTGGAGATCAGGGGGCGGGGCCACCAGCCATGTGACCATTTTCGCCGAGGGCAATTTAAACTTTTAAAAACTCCCCCCTTGTTCCAGCTGACCCAAAGTGACGTCATTGGCCTTGGGAGCGTGCGTGCGCTTTGCGCACGTGCATGTGGCACCAGGGGCACCACCTCCCCGCCAAGAGTTGCCCCCTGTGCTGGCAACCCACTGAGTTCCACCACCTCTTTTCCCAGAAAAAAACCCTTACCAGACACCAAAACCCCGCTGTTGTACAATAACCAATGGCGAGGTCCAACAGGAAGCAAGGAAGCCAGAAACAGAGCAGCGGATTCCTTATGGAGCTCGAAGCTGCAAAAGATAGGAAAGCCGAGTTCAGCTTGCAAAAAGCATGCCTGAATCGACTGCTCTAAAATAGCCTGGACATATTTTGATCCTGGGTGCCTTTCCACCTGTCGGGGCGAGCTTAGGGGTGCGGTGCCGGAAACTGGCTGGAGGAAGAAACAGCTGTCCCCACAGTGGGACATCCTCGCCGGGGCTCCAGTTCGTCTGCAACTCACTTCCTGAAGGGATCTGCCCTGACAAGTTTGGAGAGCTTGATCCCAAGCCGTCCTTTTCGAAAAAGGCAAGCACACAGTCATCTTATGGAGATTCAAGAGGCCTCACCCAGTCTGGGATTACCCTAAAGATGATTTAGAGGTAAACATGACGAAGCTTTGAAAACAACTGCCGGATACTCCAGAGCGCACCCCGGCAGTAGCTGATGCATCTGTTGAGTAGCAACAGGAAAGAAGAGTGGCCCAGATGTTTTATATTTAAATTTTTTTAAAGCTTGTCCATTATGAAGATCTGTGGCAGAGCCTTTCCCAGCCCTGCAACATGACCGAGAATTTGGGCATGCAAATTAGGTGCTCTGCCACTCTGCTGGGGCTGGGAGAAGTTTGGCGGAAGGCACAGAAAATGAGTTGCCGACTTTTTACTGCTTCTGCACACTGCCTTTAATGACGGCTTGACTTGCTTAATTAAAAAATCTCACCAGCAGATTTCTGCACATCAAACTGCTGCTATGTATGCCTGGGAGAAAATGAGCCAGTTCAAAACCCCATTGCCATGCCAGTTCACTCTCTCAAGCCTAACCTACCTTACAGGGTTGTTGTAGTGAGGATAAACTGAGAGCCAGTTTGGTGCAGTGGTTAAGAGCGCAGGACTGTAATCTGGAGAGCCGGATTTGATTCCCTACTACTCCACTTGAATCCAGCTGGGTGACCTTGGGGCACTCACAGCTCTCTCAGAGCTCTCTCAGCCCCACCCGCTTCCCAGGGTGTTTTTTGTGGGGATAATAATGGCATACTTTGTAAACCGCTCTGAGTGGGCATTAAGTTGTCCTGAAGGGCGGGATATAAATCAAATGTTATTATTATTATGTTATTATTAAAGAGGAGGAGGGGAGAACTATGTGATCAGCCACTTTGAGTACCCAGGAGGGAGGAAAATAAGACACAAATAAAAAAGAAACCATTGGAGTACGGTTGAAAGCAGGAACACTTAGGTGGAGCATGGAGCTAAAGAAGGAAAATTATTAATTTCTAAGTAAGGAAGATAGGTCTCACAGTTAAAGAATTTCTGGATGCTCTGCCTCCTAATTCCAGACAGGCATGTACAGACGGTGGTAAGGAAAATGCTCTCTGTATATGACCAGAGATACTTAACATGTTCCTGAGGCTTAGATCTGAAAATGGATTAAAACCCTGGCGGTAAGTCTCAGCGATGACTCAGCTAATGCATTGGTAAGAGGGGGAAGGATAAAAGGGAGAAAGAGTTGCATCAGAGGAGCAAAGTTTAACATAAGGGCTAGCAGCTTGAAGTTAATCCATCAAGCGTTTGACAGTGAATGTAATCAGACAGATTGGATAGCAGAAGATTGCTTTTATTTGACCACTCTTGCGCATTAGCTCAACAAACAACTAAAGGCCCTGAAAGACGTTATTTGGGAACCCCCTCCCACCACACAATTCTGATTCATGTAGGAAAACTGCGTCAGGGCTGTTACACAACACGCCATTAAGTCAAGGAATTCACTGCTGCTAAGAGAACTTGGAAGAAACAATAAGTCAAATCCCTGGAAGATAGATCAAGATGGGTAGCCGTGTTAGTCTATCTGTAACAGTAGAAAAGAGCAAGAGTCCAGTAGCACCTATAAGACGAACAAAATTTGTGCTACGATATGAACTTTCATAAGTCACAGCTCCCGTCTGAAGAAGTGAGCTGTGACTCACGAAAGCTCATAGCCTACCACAATTTTTGTTAGTTTTATAGGTGCTACTGGACTCTTGCTCTTTTCCCCTGGAAGATATGTCAATCAGCGGCGAGGGTAGCTAAATGAAACCTCCATGTGCAGAGGCAGTGTATCAGATGCTGGGACCAAAAGAAAAAGACCTTTGCCATAAGACTCATGTATTCTGGAGATGTCCAGCTGCTAGATTACAGACGGGTGGCCGTGATGAATGCTTGGAGAATGGCTGGATCCGTAGAGGAGAGCAGATCATTAACTGCAAGAACGAGGCAGCGGGTCCCCCGGCTTCATCCTTGTGGACCAGACAGGGAAGGTTTCCAGATTCCTGGCGAGCCACAACTCGGCATCATGTTTGAACGGGATGAAATGCCGATCTGCGATCTGCTGTCTTGCCTACAGAACGGAATTCCTTCAAACCAGGATTAAACGATGAAATTCAAGTGTGCCGAACCAAGGACTTCGGACGTTCTCTCTTGTAACTAAGTCATATTGGTGGGGTGGGAGGGAGGGAAATCCAGACTGTTGCTCCTGGAGTAGCCAGGCATCCAGGGACAGTTTTCCTGGCCAAACACCTTAGCGATTGTTTCCAGCAGCACAACAAGGAAAGAAGGTGCTAATGCACGGCAGAGGGTGGCTGGTTTCTCTTCTAGTTCTGCACGGCCAGCCCTTGTGTTGTTGCTGCAGCTTGATTTTTGGACCCTACCCATGTTGATAAAGCTGAAGTTGGTTCCCGGTTCCTTATTCGCAGTTCCTAGTTCCTTATTCACAGAGCAAAACACAAATATTGGGGGGAATTGAAAAGCTCTATACCACAAAATAAAGACTACAACAGCAGATATCATACACCTCCGTATTCAGTGGGCTCTCTCCTCTAAGTGGACGTATACTGGGTCCTCCTACAAAGCCCAGTTCTTGAGCTAACAGCTTCAAAGTAGGGTAAGAGATACAAGCCCTCTGTACCCCCAAAGAATCTTGCATGGCCCCAGATCACACAGCCCTGCGCTCACTAGACCGTCCCCTACAACCAGACAGGTGCTGGTGCCCATCCAAACACTGGTTCTGGAGCTAGGGCCTCCTGTTTGGGCTGCCTCCCAGAAGCTGGTGTTGGGAACAGCTGCGAATAAGGAAGTGAAATATGGAGGTGTACGATATGTGTTTCTACAGTCTTTATTTTGGGGTACAGAGCTTTTCAACTTCCCTCAATATCTGCGAATAAGGAACTAGGAACTGTGAATAAGGAACTGGGAACCAGCTTCAGCTTCGTCCAGTATTGTCATAGGAGCCAGTTCCAGCAGTGTTGGGTGCACCTTTCTTGGGGAAACAAAATACCTTCAGCTGACTTGGCACAAGAGATACCCAATCTTCAAGTGAGGCCTGGAGATCTAGAATTACAATTGATCTGCAGACTACAAAGATCCCTCCTTCTGGAGTAAATGGCTGCTTTGGAGGTGGACTTTATAGCATGATACCCCACTGAGGCCCTTCTCCAAGCTCCACCCCTAAAATTTCCAGGAATTTCCAATCCCAGAGTTGGCAGCCCTACCTGACAACTTTGCCAATTCGCTTTGCTGAATCAGTGTTTGCTATCGATGAAAAGGCATACTCTGCCGCTGATATCCCGCCAGTTCTGCTTACAGGGTTTATCTCTTCTGCCCTTTGAAGGTCTCCTTTTTTAAAAAAAGAGACTGGGCCTCTTCTCAGAACCGAGGTCACAAGGGTAGGTCCCTGGGTATTACCAGCAAGGGCCATAGAAACTACTGAAGTCATTAAAAAAAAAAAAGATGGGTGGAGAGAGAAAAAGAAGCGGATTTATTGTCTTTATGGAGGCCTGGACCAAAAAGTGTCACCTTGGCAGGCAGGAACTTCACAGCCCCCCCCCACTCCCCATTCCTCTTATCTATGAGTGTTAATGCCTGACACTTAATTAACGGGTTAGTTTCCAGGGGCAGCATGTTAACTCTGCCCCTGATGCTCTAGGGCAAGATTAAGAGTTCCCCAGCAGAATAAATAAAAAACAGCATGTTTCAATACAGACCCACACAGCAAAAAACAAAGGGTGATGTGGCAGAGAGACAAAAGAACTCCGTGGTGAAATTTTGCACTGACGAGGCCTCTCTGGCAAAGGGGGCTGCCCACCCCCCAACTGGCTGGTGGTGGTGGTGGTGTGTGTGTGTGTGTGTGAGAGAGAGAGAGAGAGAGAAATTTTCCTCCCTGCTGTTTTACCATTCAACATTTCCCCTTTCCCCTAGTAGAGAAAAAAAAATCTTGTGCGTCTCAGTTTTCTTTACTGGGACTTAAAGCAGAAGACATTTTAGCTGGGAAAATTATATAAGGGGGGATTAAGCACCCTTTCCTCAGCATTAGGGGCTGAGTCTGTATCCTTCTTTACTGTTCTCTGTAAGAAAAGTACACGTTTGTAAAAAAAAATGTTAAAAAACATATAACATACAGAACATATAACATCAAAGAAAGCCGGCAAAGGAAAAAAATTGGCGGTGCCACTGTAATAAAAGGGAGGCAAATACCAGGCTCCGACAATTGGGGTATCGAACCAGTTCTTAACCCCATCAGAGAAACAATTAATGTCATACCCTCAGATAAAAATCCAGTCCCAAGGGTGTACATTAGATGGAATAATCCAATTCTCAGCAAAATATTGCAGTATTGGTTGCCAAACTGCTGTTCATATCATCACAGAAATGAAGATTTAGGACATCAGCTTCAGTACTTTTTAAAAAGTACTTTTATTAAAGTTTTTATTAAAGTTTTAACAGAAAAAATAACAACTAACAAAGAGATAACTAAACAGAAAATAACAGAACCAAAAATGACACAGAAATAACAAAACAGAAAAAGAAAAAACTATATATAAACGAAAAAAGAGGCTTCCAATTTTCTCTGTGACAAATATAATTATGAAATGTTCTCTTACTCTATGTTTACAAAAAAAAACACTCTTTTTTCTAACGTCCGAACATCTTAGTTGGAAACCCACAAATCATCAAATCATTATTGTCTATTTCATGCAAAAAGTCTATAAGGGGTTTCCAATCAGCAATAAACGAACTTATTGTCTTTTCTCTAATCAATGAAGTAAGTATTAACAACAACAACATTCGATTTATATACCACCCTTCAGGGCAACTTAACACCCACTCAGAGCAGTTTACAATGTATGTTACTATCAGGGCTCATTTCGAGGGGGAATGCGCCAGAACGCAGTTCCGGCAGTTCCCCAAAGAGGTCACGTCAGGTGGCCCCGCCCACCTGACTCTCGGCCATTTTGGGCCTGTTTAAGCCTGGATTGGGGTCGAAACGGCCTGGATCGGGCCTCTGACGGGTGGTGTATCACTCTTCCACTCAACACGGCCAGGATTGGGTCCAAAACAGCCAGGATCGGTGATGTCAGGGGGTGTGGCATATGCTAATGAGTTATGCTAATGAGTTCCTCCAGCTCTTTTTCTACAAAATGACCCCTGGTTACTATTATCCCCACAACGAAACACCCTGTGAGGCGGGTGGGGCTGAGAGAGCTCTGAGAGAGCTGTGACTGACCCAAGGTCACCCAGCTGGCTTCATGCAGAGGAGTAGGAAATCAAACCCAGCAATCCAGATTAGAGTCCCGCTGCTCTTAACCTGGTTTTAGCCCTGTAATTGTTATATTTCATAGGTGTGAGTCTGCTGAAAGGCAAGTTAACCAATAACATAAAACTGTAGTTGAATGTATAGAGGGTGGGTCTATTAATGGCTATTAGCCATGGTTCCCTATTATCATTATTGTTATCATTATTGTTATCATTGTCATTGTTGTTAATAGTTCGCTTTTCTCACTGAGATCCAAGGCTGATTACACCGTGTAAGTGAAATACATTATAATCAGGGCTTTTTTCTGTCAAAAGAGGTGCTAGAACTCAGTGGGTTGCCCTTGGAGAAAATGGTCACATGACTGGTGGCCCCGCCCCCTGATCTCCAGACAGAGGGGAGTTGAGATTGCCCTTCGCGCTGCAGAGGCATGGAGGGCAATCTAAACTCCCCTCTGTCTGGAGATCAGGGGGGCGGGGCCACCAGCCATGTGACCATTTTCAAGAGGTTCCGGAACTCCGTTCCCCCACGTTCCTGCTGAAAAAAAGCCCTGAATATAATCAACAGCTCAGACATTCAATGTCTGATTAAAGTCCTGCTGCTCTTAACCACTACATCAAACTTCCTATCATTGCCACATCTGTGGATTATTAGAACATAAGAGATGCTTTGCTTGTCCATCTTTGCTTGTCCATCTTGTCCACCACCCTGTCTCCCACAGTGTCCAACCTGGAGGGCCAGCGAACAGGTGATGAGGCCAACTTCTTGTCCCTTTCATAGAAGCTTCATGTATGGAAATGTGCAGGTGAAGCTTTTCAGGGCATGGAAGTAAACACCCCCTGGGCCATTTTCACGCTGCTTACCAGCTGCAGAACATCGTGCAAAGTTCCAGAAACGACAGCGTCTTTCTGGCGCAATTTCCCAGTTCTTGCGTGGAATCGCACCAGGAAGATGCTGTCATTCTGGGAGTTTTGCGCAATGTTCTGCAGCCGGTAAGCAGTGAGAAAATGGGCCCGGTAAATCACATCCCATTCAGTGCCTCTATTAAAAGGACAGGGCATTTCTTCCCCCAGGTTGTCAATCTGATCTACGTGGATGATAGAAATCAGTGAAGATTTTTGTACTGGGGTGCCTCTATGCTTGGAAAATCTGCGCTTGATTTAGTTCTCTCTGTTGCATAGCTCATTAGGTTCGTGAGTCAGAACAGAAATGGTAACAATCTTATAGTTAAAAGCACTTTTCCCCAGGGGAAAACTGATAGCAACCTCAAGTGGATAACAAAGAAATAAGGTAGGTCTTTAAGATGGTACTAGACTTTAATCTTGCTGTTCTACTGCAGTGAAACACAGCTACCCACATGAAAGAAATAAGAAAAAGCCCTTTTCAGCCTCATTGTATCTTTGATCTTTGGAACTCTCTACTACCAGAAATAGGACAACGTAGCAGAAATGAAATGTAAGTCTAAACACTTAATGGAAGACAAACCTATCAACTTTCTTTAGTAAAATGCTCAAGGCAGCCTCTTAATATATAGGATGTCTCTAATATAAGACCTGCCAGAGGCTGAGATTTTGGCTTGTTTGTAGAATTGGAGGCAAGCAATCTCAGCAAGATCGGGTACAGGTTGGATTGGCAGTGACATTGTCCAAACCAACCTTTGACTTTGGAATTTGCTGTTCTTCCAAAGAGGAAGTGTGGTCAGAAAGTGCAGACAGGTCTACCAGAAACACTTTCATTCTTCAGTGGAATGCAAGAAAGACAAGTAGAGATGGGCACAAACCGAAATATGAACCAAAGTTCTGCATGAAGCGGGTCAGTTTGTGGGTCGCGAACCGGCAGTTTGTCAGAGCCCATTTCTGATGAACTGCCACGAACTTAAGACCGGTTTGTTTGGTTTATTTTTCAGTTCGTCACTGCAGACAGCCTGGCGCTGATCAATCAGTTTCTTAGGCAATATGGAGAGGGAGGTGGGGAATGGGGTTTCTGCAGACCTTCAACTGACCTGGAAGTGACGTTTTGCTGACCCGGAAGTGATGTTTTCACGAACCAAATGAACTGGTTCGCACGTTCATGAAAGTTCGTGGTTCGTGAAATGCGAACCACAAACCACATGGTTCATTTTTTCCCCAGTTTGTGCCCATCTCTAGAGATAAACATTCTCAACATTACATCATGTCAGATCATTGGTCCATCTAGCTAGTATCATCTACTATATTTATGTAATGTATTGAACAAGAGTGTACCTATTTATCGTTTTTCCTCGGAGGATCACCTAAGTTAATTTTTCAAACCTCGAGAAACCTTTACCTGTGAAATAGTTTACAGGCTAGAAAATGTTGATGCCGGGGACCACAATTCAATTATTGCTATCATCAAGAAAACTGATTTGAAAAGAGGATAGATAGATAGATAGATAGATAGATAGATAGATAGATAGATAGATAGATAGATAGATAGATAGATAGATAGATAGATAGATAGATAGATAGATAGATAGATAGATAGATAGATAGATAGATAGATAGATAGATGTCAGCTTACATAACCTTAATAAGGGCAATATTTTGAGGGATGTTTGAAACTCTTCACAGTATTTCACATTTATTTATTTCATGATTTTTCGGGGAACTCCTGACAATGTCCTGAGGAACCCTGGTTTTGAAACACTGATCTTGGGGTTTTACTCCATCCATTCTCCAAGGAGATCAGGGTGGTTGACATGGCTGTCGCTTCCCCATTTTATCCTCACAACAAACCTATGAGGTAGGTGAGGCAGAAAGAGCATGACCGGGCCACAGTCACCCAATGGGATTTATGGATGAATGGGGATTTGATCTGGTCTCCCAGACTCATCCAGCACCTTAGCTACTTCACCCTACTGGATCTTTGGTAACAGGGAAAGATACATCACAGATTTGCCTTGCATACACGAACCTTTGCTGGAGTCGCTGGGGTTGAACGTGGGGCATTCTGCAGACAAAATCTATGCTCTGCTACTGAACTACAACCCCTCCTACTATACCTTTACAACATCTTCGGTAGAGGAGTGTGCAGTCAAGTCATAGTTGACTTTTGATAACCCCTGGTGGGGTTTTCATGGCAAGAGACTATCAGAGTTGGTTTGCCGTTGCCTGCCTCTGCAACCCTGGTCTTCATTAGAGGTCTCCCATCCAATTACTCACCGAGGCTGACCCTGCTTAGCTTCTGAGCTCTGATGAGATCCTCTGAATATTTTAATCTTTTTAACCCCAAACCGTCTTCATCAATCCCAAGCAGCAATCATCTTTTTCAAATCCAAGACTTCTTTTTATATGACAAAGCATAAAACCTTAAATTCACTTGTGCTGTTGCCGAACAACGTCAGAAGCGCCCTGCCGGATCAGAACAGCGGTCCATCTAGCTAAGGCAGTTGCCCTCCAGTCACTCTGGAGGGCGAATAACAGGGCATCAAAGCGGAGGCATTTACCGGATCTTGCCTCCTGGCACTGGAATAGAGAGACTTACTGGTGCTCATAGGCTTTGGATCAGAGGTTCTACACACAGAAGAACCAGGATTTACACTCACAGCTTTCTTTTAAAAAATCGTATAACATTTTCATTTATTTGTGCAAAGGGGGAAAAAAGAATATATAAGTAAAAGTTAATGATAAGATGGGGTACTAATGACTTTTTCGTTCTTTAAGATTAGGTGTAGAAATAGGTTTGAATTCTGCATGTGCTCTTTATTTGAAAATATATACCTTAAATAATCTCAATATTATTCTAACATTTTTAAAAGTTATGATAATTCATTGCATTAAGATAGCTGATGGAACAGAATGCATGCTAGATAGCACTGAAATATTGTTAAGAAGTCAGCATAGTTATTGCTAAGCAATATATAAGTAAAAGGTAATGATAAGATAGGGGTAATAATGAGTTTTTTGGCTTTTTAAAGCTAAGAAGTAGCAATAGGCTTGAATTCTGAACATGTCATTTATTTGAAAATATATACCTTAAATAGTCTCAAATATTATTGTAATATTTTTAAAGGTTGTGATTTTTATACTCGGTACTTTGATAATCCTTGTAGCATGCAGCTTTGTATTCATTTTTCTTGTCCCCTTCCTTTGTTCCTCTTTTTCTGTATCCCTTTTTCTGTTTTAATAAAATAAAATACTACCCCAAAAAAGGAAAGAAACAACAAAAACAAAACAATGCACTCTCAGCTTGAAGACTATGCAACTCATGCTGCAGTGCATCTTCGAGTAAAATGTAGATGCCCAGAAATATTCAGAGCTGTTAGAGGAAAAGAGGTGACTGAAATTGGCCTACCAGAAGAAATGGTGGGATTTAAAAACAATAAATGGATTAATTATTTTTACAAAGAAAACCAGGGCGCCTGATTATGATCTGGGAGATATGAGTTCAACTTCCTGTGCTGCCATGGATGTTTGCTGGGTGACCTTAGTTAGGACAGTCACACACTCTCAGCCTAACCTACTTCACAAGTTATCGTGAGGATTAAAAGAAGAAGAACAAAGTCCCTTTGGATCCCTACTGGAGAGAAGGCAGAATATAAATGAAGTTAAATTTTTAAAAAATGAATAAATCCACTTAAGCAGATGGATTTTCAATGGAAATCAGTTCCTGAGAAAACAGAATTCATCTGGTGGATTTAATGATATTAATTTGATTTTAGAGAGTTGCGGAAGCATAGCGGTTAAGTGGCTGGGCTCTGAGCCTGCACTCTGCTGGTTCGACTCCCGCTCCTGCCATGAGCTCTGCAGATGGCCCTGGGTCAGCCACTCCTCTCAGCCCCAGCTCCCCAACTGTATTGTGGGGATAATAACAACACTGGCTTTGTTCACTGCTCTAAGTGGTGGGCATGAACCTGTCTAGAAAGGTAATATAAGAATTATTGTTGCTGTTGTTGTTTTGTTATTATTACAGGGGGAATGCATGGCTGAACTATTTAAAAGGGCTTTTGGAAATTGACCTAATAATAGTCAATTTATATACCGCCCTTCAGGACAACGTAATGCCCACTCAGAGCGGATTACAAAGTATGCTATTATTGATGTATTGTCGAAGGCTTTCACGGCCGGAGAACGATGGTTGTTGTGGGTTTTCCGGGCTGTATTGCCGTGCTCTTGGCATTGTAGTTCCTGACGTTTCGCCAGCAGCTGTGGCTGGCATCTTCAGAGGTGTAGCACCAAAAGACAGAGATCTCTCAGTGTCAGTGTCAGGACACTCACCCTGTGAGGTGGGTGGGGCTGAGAGAGCTCCTAGAAGCTGTGACTGTCCCAAGGTCACCCAGCTGGCTTCAAGTGGAGGAGTGGGGAATCAAACCCGGCTCTCCAGCTTAGAGTCCCACACTCTTAACCACTACACCAAACTGGCTTTCTGTGCTGATTCCCTAAGAATCTCTTATTCCGGGTTTTTAAGTTATATCATGTTTGGTGCGTTCTCTTTATGGAAGCTGCTTTGAGTGTGGGACAGAAAAGTGGTAGAGGGATATTTAAAATAAACGTATCATGGAAGTCCGGCATGACAGCCCCGCGTAAATGTTCGTCATGATTTCTAAGCTTCTCTGTCAAGAAGCCGTGCTCTTCCCTGGAATTTTGGGTGCTGCATTCTAGTATCAAGAAAGGGATCAATCTTCCACCGGACTCCAAGGTCATTAAGCGACAGCTCACCCCAGCAAGCTACAGCCAACTTGACCTTTCCATTGTTCCATACCTACCCAGATATTAAAAACTGCCAGCTGAAGTCTATGTGGCAAGCACCGACGTCAGAGAAGATGTTATCTGGCTGTCCGGGAATGCAGCTGCTTTGCACAAACCTGGTAAAACCCCCGGTTCTCGCCGTCGGTGAGGCAGGCACCCTTTAAAAATGTGAATTGCCTGTAACTGTGACGGCAGATTTCCACTTGCATCAGCAAAGAAGGGCTTTCTCCAGATGAAGTTCACTGGGGTTGGATATTTTTGGAAACCCCATAAACATTTAACGGCTGGATGGATTTATATAAAAGATCTGTTTTCCACATTCTCCAACCCAAGGCAGCAGATCAGCTCCCCACATCTGTAATGTTTGTGAATTGTTTGGAGAGCATATACAAAGCACCATTCTCGACAATGGGTCCTGCTCTGAGTTCATCGAGTGGTTCATCCTAGGCCTAAAGAACAAGGTTTAGGGCAGGATTAGGCAACCTTTTGGGCCCAAACACCAAACCACTCACATGTGTACATGCAAAGATGCTGCTAAGCCTGCAGAGGGGGAGAGGTGCAGTCTAACACCCTAGGAGCAAAATGGGCCTCGGAGCCACTTGCTGGCACCTCAAGGGCTCTTCTTGGTCCCTGGGCCAGAGAACTGTCCTTGCATGCTAAGTCAAACAGTCTCTTTAGGCCACGTGCCATGGCTGGTCTGCCCCCCCGCTACTTTAGGGGCTTCTCAGGAGTGGCGATTCGAGGCATGCTTCTTTGGAGGAGAAGAAATCTTAGGAACATCTCTGCCAGTGAAGTTCAGGATATAAACCCAGGTTGTGCAGCTCCAGCACTCAACCCCCATGTACTCTACCAGTGTGCACGAGCTGTCAAGTCGCAACCAACTTATGACAACCCCAGCAAGGGCTTTGAAAGCAAGTGAAAAGCAGAGGTGGTTTGGCTTTGCCTTCCTCTGCAGATCTTCCTTGGTTGTCCAACCCTGCTTAGCTTCTGAGATCTGACTGGGCTAAGTTGCAGCCTGGCCTCCCGTGCACCCTGTCTACTTCCTGTTTATTTAATTTCCTTCCTAGAGTTGCAAACTCTGGTTCCAGGGGAAATTCCTGGAGATTTGGGGGTACTGTTGGGGACAGGCAGAGTCTGGGGAGGGGAGATAGCTCAGCAGTGCTGTAACGCCATACAGTTCGGCCTCTGAAGTGGCCACTTCTGCCAGGGGAACTTGTCTCTATAGACTAGAGTAGAAATTCTGGGAGAACTCCAGGTGCTACAGGGAGGCTGGCCATCTTAGACCTGCTGCCATTCATTTGCAGCAAGATTTGAGTCCAGTGGCACCTTAGAAACCAACAAGATTTTCAGAGTGTAAGCTTTCGAGAGTTGAAGCTCTCAATATCTGTAGAAATCTGGTATCTGAAGAAGGGAGCTTTGACTCTTGAAAGCGTACACTCTGAAAATCTTGTTGGTCTCTAAGGCGCCACCGGACTCGAATCCTGCTGTTCTACTGCAGACCAACACGGCTACCAACCTGAAACCTGAAACATTCTCTTTCAGTCTCTTAGCTCCTTTTGATGTGACCTTTTAGAGTTTGCCAGGATCCGCGTGGGTTTTGGAAATCCCCCGGAATTACAACTGATCTGCAGACGAATGAAAATGGCAGCTTTGGAGGGAAGGTTTGATAGCATTATACCCCACCAAGGTCTCTCTCCTTCAAGAATTTCCTGACTCAAGGGTTAGCGACCCTACTATTTGGGGTGTGTTTTGTACGTCCATCTTTAGCTTTGCTTCTTGGATGGGGAGGGCACAGCATAGGTGCCCAACCACAAAATCGCTGGAGAGGAAAAGCTCCCCCTGCTAAGGTTGCCAGCTCCAGGTTGAGGAATTCCTGGAGATTTGGGGGGGGGTCTGGAGAGGGTGGGGTTTGGGGAGGGGAGGGACCTCAGTGGATTATAATGCCAAAGAGCCCACCCTCCAAAGCAACCATTTTCTCCAGGAGGCCTGATCTCTGTGGCCTGGAGATCAATTGTAATTCCAGGAGATCTCCAGCCCCCACCTGGAGGTTGGGAAATTCCTGGAAATTTGGGCAACGTGGTCTGGCGAGAGCGGGGTTTGGGAAGGGACCTTGGGGGATTTAATGCCAGACTCCAGCTTACCACTCAGGCATTTCTTCCAGAGGAACTGATCCAAGTGGCCTGGAGATCAGTTGTAATTTCAGAAGATCTCCAGCCACAAGTTCGAGGTTGAGAAACGCCTGGAAACTTGGGCGATGGGGTCTGGAGAGAGCGGGGTTTGGGGAGGGACCTTATGGGGTTTACTGCCGCAGCTCCTACCCTCCAAAGCAGCCAGAGGAACTGGTCTAAGCGGCCTGGAGAGCAGTTGCAATTCCGGGAGATCTCCCGCCCCGGCCTGGAGGTTGGCAACCCCACTGCTGCGGCCGGTTCGGCCACAAAAGGCGGCGGGCCCGCTGACCCGGCCGCCCAGACGCGAGGCACGCTCCGGGTCAAGTGTCAAGGTCTGGCCCGGCCGCCGGCTGACCGCGGAGCGCGCCTGGCCGGCAGATGGCCGCTTCCCCTCGGGCTGGACGGAGCTCGGGGGTCCCCCGGGCAGGGCGCCTTTGTCGCGCATTAGGAACGCGCGCTCCCCTCCGCCCCCGGCCCCCGGTCTCGCCCCCAGATGGCTGACGCCGACAGTCGGAGCGGCAAAGAGAGGCCAGAGGGGGCGCGGGGGGCGGCGGGCCCGGGCAGCCCTCCGGGGACCGGCTCCTTTGTCCCCCGCTCGCCCCCTCGCCAAAAGCCCCTTCCCCGTTGGGATCGGCAGACGCCAGCCTTTCAACTTTCAACTTGACCTGCTCTATTGGCATGGAAATCAGATGCAAATAGGGCAGGCTGGAGGCAAGCTGGGGCGGCGGGGGGGGGGGGGGCTCTTCCGAGAGCCTGTCGCTTTGGTGGGCTCGCTTCAAATACTCCAAAGCTCCATTCCATTTCCAGGGCAGGAGATTATTTATTTATCTTTACTTACTTGTAAAATAGCAAAGAGTCTAGTAGCACCTTTCAGGCTAACCAACTTTATTGTAGCGTAAGCTTCCAGGAGCCACAGCTCTCTTGGTCAGATGCATGGTCAGCTTTTGAGAAACATATCTCTCTTAGTCAGATGCATCATCAGCTTTTGAGAAACATATCTCTCTTAGTCAGATGCATCGTCAGCTTTTGAGAACCACAGCTCACTTTGTCAGATGCATCATCAGCTTTCGAGAACCACAGCTCTCTTCGTCAGATGCATCATCAGCTTTTGAGAACCACAGCTCACTTTGTCAGATGCATCATCAGCTTTCGAGAACCTCAGCTCTCTTCGTCAGATGCATCTGACAACGCATCTGACGAAGAGAGCTGTGGCTCCCGAAAGCTTATGCTACAGTAAAGTTGGTTAGTCTTAAAGGTATTACTAGACTCTTTATTATTTTGCTACTGCAGATTAACACGGCTAACTCCTCTATTATTTACTTGTGTCACTTATAGTCCGCCATTCTCACTGAGACTCAAGGCAAATTACCCAGGGTGAGATAAGCACAGTCAATATCAAGGAGATTGCGATAAATAATGCTGTAGGGTAAATAAATGCAAGTTTACAACGACATAACATTAGTAAGAATCCAATACAGAGCTGAAGAAATGCTGAAAGAGATCATAAGCGATTTTTGGACTGACATTTGACAGCATAGAACTACCCAGCAGGGTCATACTTGAAGCACAGGTAGCACATAGGAGCACATACTTAAAGCAACAGATGGGACGTAAGGCAACATGGTAGTAAAGTCTGTGGTCCCTAACTCGTTAGCAAAGCATCTGAGACCCCCTCCTTACAATACAACCCTTCGATCTGAGTAAAAAGCCCTTTTCATAGTCATAGTATCATAGGGTTGGAAGGGATCTCCAGGGTCATCTAGTCCAACCCCCTGCACAAGGCAGGACATTCACAACTACCTCCCCCCCCCACACACACACCCAGTGACCCCTGCTCCATGCCCAGAAGATGGCAAAACGTCCTCAGGATCCCTAGCCAAACTGGCCTGGGGAAAATTGCTCCCTGACCCCAAGGTGGCAATTGGCATTACCCTGGGCATGTAAGAAGAGGCCACGAGAACTAAGCCCTGATGCAACCCTTCCTGCCCTCCCTCTCCTGATCTGCCCAGGTTCACAGAATCAGCACTGCTGTCAGAAGGCCATCTAGCCTCTGCTTAAAAGCCTCCAAAGAAGGAGAGCCCACCACCTCCCGAGGAAACCTGTGGTAGGTGAAATCTATGGTCCCTGACTTGTTAATGAACCCTTTGAGACCACCTCCGCACAATACAGCTGTCCTTGCTGAATAAAAAGCCTTTTTTGAATCATTCAGTTTTATGCGATTTGTAGAAAGCCAGGAAAGTCTGAGCTCTCCTGACCTCCTCAGGCAGGCCGTTCCACAGGGTAGGGGCCACCACAGAGAAGGCCCATGTACAGGCAGCTGTTGATTACACCCATGTACAGGGTGGCACCTGCAAGAGACCCTGTTCAGGTGAGCGAAGCTGCCGTGGAGGAACATAGGGAGAGAGACGGTCCCGTAGGTATGCCGGGCCAAGGCTGTGAAGAGCAAGTAGAAGGGAGCTTTGACTCCAAAGCTCCTACCCCGGAAATCTGGTCGGTCTTTAAGGTGCTACTGGACCTGGATCTTTCTCTTCTACTGAAAACCAGCACCGTTACTCACTTGAATCTATCGCAAGTTCTGATTCACCCTGCAAAACCAGAGACGGTCAGCCGCACTGTTCTTTGGCAGTCCTTTGCTTGTTGCACAGAAATAGCATGGCTATTAGACCCTATTGGATCTAAATGTAAGGTGTATCTCCCTTATTATCATTAATTATTAATAATTAAAATTAACTCTTAATTATTAATATTATTTCGATTTATAAACCGCCCATCCTCAGGGGCTCTGGGTGGTGAACAACACTTAAAATCAATAAAAACAAGAAAACAATCATTCTAAAATCAATATACAATAAACAATAAAATAAATTAACCAAATACATTAAGGTGCAATGGTGGGGAGACCCCTCCCAAAGGTGGGAGGCCGACATGGCACCGCCCCCTTCAACCACCGAACGCCTGGCAGAACAGCTCTGTCTTACAGGCCCAGCGGAACGATAATATGTCCCTCTGGGCCTGGGTCTCTATTGACAGAGCGTTCCACTGGGCTGGGGCCAGGACTGAAAAGGCCCTGGTCCTGGTTGAAGCGAGGCGGGCTTCCTTAGGGCCAGGGACCACCAGTAAACATTTATCTGCTGATCGAAACAGTCTCTGGGGAACATACAGGGAGAGGTGGTCCCGTCTGTTTTACCCGTTGCCCGCTGATTGGAATTACTCGGTTTTCCGGTAAATGGTGTGATTTTCAGATTGCTGGCAAGAATCACATTGCATTGCTTTGCATTTGAATGGCTAGCTTGCTCAGACACAGGGTCTCATAAGACCTCAGACAGGAGAATCTGGCTAATTTTTATTTATTTATTTTACATTTTTATTCCACCCTCCCCGTGGACAGGTTCAGGGCGGATTACAATGATTTTAAAACACGTATAATTTTTTTACATTATAAAACAGTAAAAACATCTAAAGAACATTTGAGACGTTTGGTACAATAAATTGGCTTGTAGGCTTAAGAGTTTTATTGATCTCTGTTTCCTGGATCGCAGAGCAGCCTTTTGGCTTCACAACAGCCCCATGAGGTAGGTTTGCCTGAGAGAGAGTCAGTCAAGGGCACTCAGAGGCCAAGCAGGAACCTGAGAATTCACACCAAAAATAGCATAGCCTGCCTAGACCAGGAAATGCAAATCTAAAAATGCAGAGTAGATCTCTCTTGTTCAGCTGCCTTCCACTGAGTCTTTCAGGATCAATCTTGTCTCTTTTGACTGACAGCTGCTCTTCTTCGCCACCGGCAGAGGTCTTTCTGATTACTATTTGATCCTTTCTCAATTAGAGATGTTCCAGATTGAACTTGGAACTTTCTACGTGCCAACCAAATGCTCTTTCTGAGTGCAAAGCACTGCCGAGCCCGGTCTCCTCCTGGCGACATGAAACTTCTTCACTCATTTTTGCTCTCAGAGCTCCCTTAAAAATGAAAATATTCAGATATTTCAAATTTCTGCAATCCCTGTCCTACTATATTGTTTAAGGAGTGTGCCAGCTGTCGATCGTATTGATTTACACTGCGTAATCCACTTTGAGTCTCGGTGAAAAAAAAGGCAGACTATAAATAACATAAATAAACATAAATTACAAATAAAAATAGTCTCCTTCTTGCCTTGCGTAATAAAGAGTGGGGAAAGGCATTTAGAGATTTCAGAAATGGGGAAAAATTCTCTGCATGCCTCTTTGGAACTTTCCAAAGCAGCCCGCTCGTGCTTGCCTGTGCTAGCCGTCGGATTCCAAGAAGCCGCTTTTACCCTGTGTTTACTTAACTGCAAATCTCTGGTTCCGGCAACGTCTGGAGGCAGGGTGTGCATGCGTGTGGGGGCAAGACCTTTGCCTGTAGATAACTCAACGCTTTTGGAAAGGCGTGAGGATGCTTACCGGTACCCTGGAAAAAACCACAGAGGAGATTGTAGAAGCTGATTCAAGTTTCGGGAGAATGTGATCTATCTGTGAGTGTCATTCTGGAAAGAACCTGGTTGGAGATACATCGAGGCCCACACAAAGGAAGCGCTAGAGAGTCACCCTCAGTGCTGATGGGAGCAGCTTAAGCAGGGCTACTGTTAGGACAGAGGAGGAAGGGAGCAGTCTCCTTCGCCTATGATTCACAGCCTGGGCTGTCAGGTTGCATCAGCGCGGAAGCAGAACCATGCGGGATTAGACCCATGCTCGGTTTAGTGCAGCATTCTGTTTCCCGATCAAATACCGCTGGGAATCTCCCAAGGGCTGCTTCGAAGTATTTTGTCACCCCAGCAAGGGGAAATGAAGTCCTGCCCTCAAGTCACAGCTGACTTAGGCGCCCCCTGGTGGGGTTTTCATGGCAAGAGGCTAACAGAGGTGGTTTGCCATTGCCTGCCTCTGCAACCCTGGTCGTCGTTGGAGGTCTCCCATCCAATTACTAACCAAGGCCGACCCTGCTTAGCCTCCGAGATCTGATGAGATCAGGCTCACATGGGCTATCCAGGTCAAAGCAACCCAAGGCACACCCATCTTTGCTTGGATCCAGCTACGGCAGTCATTTTCTGTGCTGCTGATGGATGGAAGGGAGACAAACCCTTGTGGATCACTGGGCCTCCCCACTGGGCCTCCCCAAGCAGCCACTTGGACGGCTCAGCCGCAGAGCTGGCCCTAGCATTCAGATTGCTTGCCCTAAGTGGAAGGTCATGGTACATCCTGGTTTTATATTTAGCCGGCCTGCTTTGAGTTGATCTGTCCCCCATTTTCGGCTAAACATTAGGAAGAACTTCCTGACCCTTAGAGCAGTCCCTCAGTGGAACAGGCTTCCTCGGGAGGTGGTGGGCTCTCCTTCTTTGGAGGTTTTTAAGCAGAGGCTAGATGGCCATCGGATAGCAAAGCTGATTCTGTGAACCTGGGCAGATCATGAGAGGGAGGGCAGGAAGGGTTGCATCAGTGCTTAGTTCTCGTGGCCCCTTCTTACATGCCCAGGGTAAGGCCAATTGCCTCTTTGGAGTCAACAAGCAATTTTCTCTAGACCAGTTTGGCTAGGGATGCTGGAGGTGTTTTGCCACCTTCTGGGCATGGAGCAGGGGGCACTGGGTGTGTGTGTGTTTGGGGGGTAGTTGTGAATTTTCTGCATTGTGCAGGGGGTGGACTAGATGACCCTGGAGGTACCTTCCAACCCTATAATTCTATGATCCAATCACACAATGAGTCTGGACATCTTAAATCCCACCAGGCAGGAAGACAAGAAACTCAGACCTGAGCCAGCGCAGTGGAGTGTTGCATTGGGATCTGGGAGACCCAGGTTCGAATCTCCACTCTGTTACTGAAACTTACTGGGTGACCTTGGGCTAGTTACACACTCCCAGCCTAACCTACCTCACAGGGTTGTTGTGAGGATAAATTGGAGGAGAAGAGAACAATGTAGACCATTTTGGGTCCCAATTGGCGAGAAAGTCAGGGTATAAATGAAGCAAAATAAAATAAATATCAAAGCTGCAGTCCTGGGCCAACTGACCTAGGAGAAACCATGTTGAATACAATGGGATGTTCTTCCAAGTAGGCATGCAAAAGATTGTGCAGCAAGATACTGGCTCGGTCTCAATGCCTTTGGCAAAGGGTGGGGGTCATACTTGGCTATGCCAACACCAGAAATGAGAAGCTAGTGTCCAACCCAGAGCCCTTATAAGCGGGCAAAGATGTGTGGCTATCAAGCCAAAAAAACCCCTGTCTACCCTTGCCTTTGAGAATGGCTACATGGGAGAAACCCACTTCTGTCTTGGACATTTTTGAAATTTGGAAATATTAATATGCTAGGGTTGTGATGTGTGATAGAACAATGGCAGCAGACCTGGGTAGTTAATTCATGACCAAGAACTTGGGCATGAGTGCTGCACTCTGGTCCTTCTAATGTAATCGGCCTCGGATCTCAGAAAGAAAAGAGGACTATAAACGAATGAACGAATAAACGAATGAACAAATAAACGAATGAACGAACAAATGAACAAATGAACGAATGAACGAATGATCACGCTTTCCCATATCCACCTCTTCCACTGGAGAGATGGGAAAGAAAGAGAGATATAGAACTTTCCCCAATTTGCATTTTATTTCCCGTTATTCCATTCTTTTCCATCCCATTACAGCTAGGTAACCCCTCTAAACTCATTGCAATGTCTATTATTTATTCATTACAACATGTAGAAAAGCACAGACTACCGACCCAAAGAAAGGGATTCAAATCCATCTATAGAATGATGGTTTAAAATTACACATGTTGGCATATGAAGAAAAAGAATAGTTTTAACTTTGTTTTTAGATGACGCATGCCTCTGTTGAGGTGGACAGAAGTTGTTTCTTCCTACGTGTGAGAAAAACGGGAACAGAAGTTGTCTCCTTTAATGGTCATCTGGAGTTTTATAACTATTTCCATTTTTTTTAAAAAAATTAAAATCTGATGCCCAGTTTGTCAGGGATACCATGTTTTAGTTGATCAAATGGTTCTCGAGTAATTAAACTGCCCATTTAATTTATTAAAGAGTCCAGTGGCACTTTTACAACTAACCAACTTTACTGGAGCATAAGCTTTTGAGAACCACAGCTCTCTTCATCATCTAAGAGAGCTGTGGTTCTCGAAAGCTTATGCTACAATAAAGTAGGTTAGTCTTAAAGGTGCTACTGGACTCTTTACTGTTTTGCAACTACAGACTAACACGGCTAACTCCTCTGGATCATTTAATTTATGTACTTCATTTATACCTTGGCCTTTCCCCTAAATAAGGCCCAAAGTGGCTTATATTGTTCTCTTCTCTTCCATTTTGGCTGCTTCCACACATGTTGGATAACGCACTTTCAATGCTTTTTAGTGATCATTTGGAATTGGGTTTTCGTGTGGGAAACAAAAAATCCACTTCCAAAGGAATTCTAAAGTGTTTTGAAAGTGCATTATCCAATGTGTGTGGAAATGGCCTTTATTCTAACGTCAACGTTCTGAAGTAGGCTAGGCTGGGTATGTGACCAGCCCAAGTTTATCCAGCAAGCTTTCGCAGCAGGGTGGAGATTCGAACTATATTACATCCCTAATAAGAACAGAACAAGATCTCTGCTGGTTTGGACCCCCTGGTCTGTTTAAGCCCAGTAACTCGTTTCCAGCAGTGGCCATATCTCTGGGTAGACTGGAAGCAGGGCATTTAGGCAATCACTGTTTGAGCCTTAGCGACTGGCATTCAGGTAGCTGACCTGGAGATTCTGCTTCACCAATCATGGCCAGTCCCCACCGATCGGCCTGTGTGTGCGTTATGTGCTCTCAAGTCATTTCCGACCAATGGCGACCCTATGAATGAAAAACCTCCGAAACGTTCTGTCTCTAACAGACTTGCTCAGATCCTGCAAACTGGAGGATGTGGCTTCTTTTATTGAGTCAAGCCGTCTCGTTTTAGGTCTTCCTCTTTTCCTGCTGCCTTCCACTTTTCCTAGCATTATTGACTTTTCCAGAGAATCTTGTCTTCTCATGATGTGACCAAAGTACGATAGCCTCAATTTTGTCATTTTAGTTTCTAGGGAGAATTCAGGCTCGATTTGATCTAGTACCCACTTATTTGTCTTTCTGGCTGTCCATGGTATCCACAAAACTCTCCTCCAGCACCACATTTCAAATGAATCAATTTTTTTCCTGTCAGCTTTCTTCACTGTCCAACTTTCACATCCATACATGGCAATGGGGAATACCATAGTTTGGATTATCTTGATCTTGGTTCCCAGAGAGACGTCTTTATCTTTAAGGATCTTCTCTAGCTCTCGATAGGCCTACGTCCCACGAATTTGCCTCATCTGTCTTAAAGCCACCTAACCCAGTGGCCGTATCAGCCACATCTGGTGGCAATGAGTTCACCCACAGTAGCAGCTAAACATGGAGTGTCTGCATCATAGGCGATGTCATTCAGGATCCGTTACTCCCCTCGTGTTTGCTTAGGGGCATATTATTTTCCATAGCTGCAGGTGAATTCGATCTTATCTGATCTACGGAGTTCTCGAGTTCACCTGGCATGAAAGCAGGAATGGTGTTCAAGACAGCCACCTGCACCCTTCCTTTTGCAACCAACGGCTGCTTTTACGCACCCGCACACCCAGTCTGCTCCACTTAAACATCAATCCAGTGAGGCTCGCACCATCGTGGTGCTTTGGCAAAGGTGTGTTTGACTTGGGGAGGGGTTAGAGAGGAAAAGGAAGGCAGGCGTGGCCAGAAGGAGGCAGGCAGGGCAAAGGTGAGCGGAAGGTCTAGGCTAGATAAAGGAATCCGGAGGATGGAGAAGAAGGAGGTCTGACTGGTTGTGGATTGTACAGAAAAGGTGATGCCTCGGCTGTCCAGGTGAGATGAAGCAGGGCTTACTGTCCAGGTGAGATGAAGCAGGGCTTAACAGGCAGAGCACTGGCTGTACCGCTTGGTGTCGTATGCTGGAGGCCAGAGTGGTATAATGTATATGGTGTCAGGCTAGGACTTGGGTTCGAATCCTCACCTGCCTTAACATTTACTGGGAGATTTGGGGCCATCACACTCTCTCAGCCCATCCTACCTCACAGGGTTGTCACAAGGAAGAAACGGAAGGGGACAAGCAGCAGATGTCGCTCAGAGAATGGGCGGGATAAAAATGTAATAGATACTTTGCTCCAGAGGTAGCAGTGCCATTTCGGTCCAAAGCATACCGGATTCGTTGTTCCTAGTCCATATTAATACCTCGTGTTTATGCAGGGGCGTACAAACTGCTTCGCAGGTGTGTTGTGGTCATCCTGAGAACAGCCTTGTAAAGCAGGCCAGTATTACAAATCGCATATTGGGGATGGGATTGAGAGAGTGCCGTGCCTGGGGCCACCCAATTAAACTTGTGGCAGAGGCAGGATTAGAACCTGAGGCCCCTTACATGACAGCTCATTTGCTTGGGCAAAACACTGCACCAAGTTCTAGTATGGAGTGTGTTTTTTTAGGGGGAGGGGGTTGAAAATGACAATATTTGTCAGTTGTGTTTGCATGGGATAGGAATAAGCATGTTAAAAGTTTCCAAATCTTTTGTGGGCTGCGCCATCTCCCAGAAGTCAGAGGAAGAGCTTGCTTTCAAATTAAGGTTTATCTCGAATGTTGCATGTTGAATTTGTACAGGACTTCACACTCGGGATTCTGTTTTCCCTTTTGAGGCATCTACCAGGTAGGTCAATGTTGTTTTTGTTTTGCAGGGAGGGGGGAGAAAGTGTCCAAGACAGACAGAGAAGGAAAGAGATTTGCCCCGGGCTGCATAGTTAAGTCCCTGGCAGAGCAGGAGTGGTAGAGTCTTGAATCCAGTGCCACGAGCCCCCAAACATCTCTCTCTCTCCCCCTCCCTCCTGCTTTTGAAGGCTTATTGAATTTCACTAAATAAAAAAAAATGTTCTTACGGTGTTCGCATTTATCAGCAGTAGTTGTGATGCCAGTTTAATGGAAAACAAAGAACAGCTCAATGTACCAGGTGGAATAAGTACTCCAAAACTGCAATCAAGGCGGTCCATCATGAGTTTAGTCTGTCTTGCTGTGCTGTGGACCTCATCCGTATTGAACACTGGAGATGTTATTCTCCAAACAGATTTATTGGGCTGGCAGGTGATTGGCTTTGGTGCTCCACTCGATTTTTGCTAGCATTGCTAAGGATCAATGTAGAGCTCCTAAACTTTTTTTAAATGGGTAAACCACGAGGGGGGAATCAGACCAGGGGTTTAGCATAGGGGGGAAAGGGGTTAAAATTTGCCCCCTTTATGCAATTCCCTTGCCCTGACCTGGATAGCAAAGGAGATCCTGACCTTGTCAAATCTCAGAAGCTAAGCAGGGTCGGCCTTGGTTAGTAGTTGGATGGGAGACCTCCAAGGAAGACTAGCGCTGCAGAGGCTGGCAATGGCAAACCACCTCTGTTAGCCTCTTGCCATGAAAACCCCACCAGGGGTCGCCATGAGTCCTCTATGACTTGAGGGCAGGATTTCATTTCATGCAATTCCCCTAATTTCAAATATCCGTCCCCATCTCAGCTTATATCTGTTTATGAGATTTTTACCCTCTCCTCTTTCTCCACGGGCAGCACGGTCTCCTCCCTCACATTATCCTCACAACTACCCTGTGAGGAGGGCAAGGCTGAAAATGAGTGACCGACGGGCCCAACAACAGCCACTCAGTGAGAAACTTCATGGTAAAGGGGATTTGAACCCAGGGATTTCTAGTCATAGCTTTATACTGTAACCACTACACTATCCCAAATTTGCCCCATTGGGGAAAACGTATGGTTAACTGTATGTTTCTTCCAGTGGGAGAAATTGTAGCTCAGGGGACATTTGGAGTCATTTTTAAAAAAAAATAAAGAAGAGAAAGATTTAATACAAGAAATGATAAAACCCTAAAATACAAACAAGAAAGGGATTCAAATTAAACCGTACAAGAAATGATCAAAACTACTCTTGGCAAATTGTTAAAACCCCAAGAATGACAATAAACAAGCATTTAAACTTTGTTGCATTGGGGGGATGACTTCTTTGGCATTTAAAACATCTAAAACTGGTTTCCACATTTCATCATATTCGAATAAAGGGACTTCCCTATGCAAGTTCCCAAAACCCGGATTGTGCATAATCCTACCCATCAAATATTGCTCCCAGATTTCCTGATACCATTTTTTGGAGTCATGAAAACAAGGCAGGGGAGGAAACTTCAATCTTCTTATACTTGTGCCGAACGAGTCCAACGCAAATTGCTATTTATCAATTAAAAATGCTGAGATCTCTGCCTGGGTTTTAGGGAGGCCTTGTCTACTCTGAAGCAAACATGAGGCTCTCAACCCCATGCCTTTCTTTTCCTCGTCATGCTAAGGGACTTCTCAGAGAGTCTCTCTACATGTGACATCTGACACGTGAAGAACACGTGTCGGGAGATGCAATGGTAGCTGGGAAGGGTAGTTTAAAAAGACAGAGCCGGCGGCAGGGCAAAGGCTTTGCTATACACTGGAGGTGGGTGAAGGGGCTGTGAAATGCCAGAAGGGAAACTTCAGCCCATTAGAACCTCTCCAGGTCCAAGCCTGGCTCTGGAAGGCAGCTCCAGCCCATTTCCATCCCTATCTGCCCTCTGGTTGTGATCCCACACAGTTTTGGACTGGAGAGGTGAAATTGACAGCGTTGGGGGAGGCGAAGATGAAATTGACAAACCCTCTGAGGAGCGATCTCTGCTGGCTCTGTCTTTTTAAACTACGCTTCCCGGCTAACATTGCGTCTCCCTACACTTGATGAACACGCACCGAGGCGTCTCGTGTAGAGATACTCTGTGGTGAAAAGGGCCACGTTGCAAGGAGGCATTTGCAGGGGAGAGTAGCAGCTTGCAGGAGTGAATGCTTAACCCTTTCCCTTCTCTCTCATTCTCTCCGTAATTCTTCCCCCCTCCGACACATCATTGTTTTCAGACTCGTAGAAGCCTGGTTGAATGGAAGAATGATGCAGGGTGACCCTGTTTGCAGGGGAGAATTGTCAGGCAGAGGTTAGAGGGAAGCATCCTGATACTGCTTACAAGTTTTCCCTTGCAAACGTCTCCATCCTAGGGCATTTCACCCTTGCAACCCAGTTTCATCTGGTTTCACAGACAGGATAGTAAGAAAGGGGGAAGGAAGGAAACAGTATTATAGCTGCTTTGCCAGAGAAGCTGAGGGCATGCATCTTCCCATGGGCAGCAGCCCTCTTCCAAGGAGTGCCATTCGCTGCCTTGTGGAGCTTCACCATGGCACACGTCGCTGTTTTTCGATGCAGATTCTGCAAGGCTTGGTGCCAATACGAAATTATACGGGTGAATTCTTGTGACTTGGCAGTGTCATGGCAGGAGCTTGGGAGAACATGCATCCTCTAATAGAATAAGTGATTTGACCCTGGGACCCTGAAGACCTCCTGCTAGACATATCCCCTGCGAGATGGACCGATAGCAGTTCATGCCACAAAGCCTACAGACAGCAGCCTCGCAGGTAACGTCGCTGCTTGCTTTGTGTTCCTAGACAATGGCCTGCTTTGCCCAGCACGTGCCTGGTTTCAGCTGTCCAAGGGTGTACATCATAAGCATGTGTCTAGCAGGAGGAGGGGTGCTTCTTTCACCCCCAGGCCCCTTCCACGTGTCCCCCCAGCCTATAGCCAGTGGCAGGTCATGCTGACGGATACCCCTCAGCTGCCATATGTCACCTGCCTGTGTCTGGGGACTTGGCTCACATCTGTTCCGGGTTCAATCGGGACATCTCAGCTGCTGCAGATCATTTGGGGTGGATGGGGTGGGGGGAAGAGGGGCAGGCATTTCATGTTGCTTCACAGCAGACACGCCATGCGGCACGTGTCGGGACGGGGAGGGGGTGTGTGATTCAGGCAAAGAGCAGGGAGGCCTTTCCACATGGATTAGTTCCCCTTTTGTCTGCTTCTTGACCCCCCCCCCCTCCACACACCGCCCAGCAGCCAAATTGATTTAGAAATAGCCTTCCTGACCAGCCGCGCAGCACCGGCTTGCCTCTTTTGTGCTCCTCAGGCTAAGAAAGGAAACTCCAGACAAAGTCAATGATGCCGAGCATCCCATCTTCCAGGCTCAAATCCCTAGAGGTCTTTCCGCTTTCAGCTCTCCAAAAGGAGGACTGAAACAACAACAACAAAAGACTCCTTCTGTGGTCCCCTGGAAAAGACAAGAGTCAGATGCAGGCGGCCTCCAGTTTCAGCGTGATGCTGGAGAAGTTAAAAGCTTGCACTCTTTCTGCGCAATAGCTGCTGCAGGGCAACTGTGCATGTTTTGTTTGCGTGCCAGAGATCCATAACTCTCACAGATACCACGCTGGCAATGCCACCTACTCCACTCCTGATCCCAGATGGGTGAAGGCAGAGGGTGGGTATTGCCCCCTCTCTGCTCCTGATCCCAGTTGGGTGAAGGCGGGGGGTAGGCATTGCCCCCTCTCTGCTCCTGATCCCAGTTGGGTGAAGGCGGCGGGGGGGGGGGGGAAGCACTGCCGCCTGCTCCTGGCATGAGCTTCCCATCGTGGCACACTCTCTGGAGGTCTGGCTGCCTCATCTGGGCCTCCCTCCGCAGCAGCGCCCTCTGGAGGAGCACCAGGGTAGGAAGTGAGTTGTCTTGAATACACTTAGCCTTTTATATAGTAGGATTGGGCCCAACTGGGCTCAACTACATACTACAGTTTCTTTCCCATCTTGTTTAAATGACACTTTTTTTTTCTTTTGCAAATTTAGCTGCCCGAATTGCTTTATCAAGGCAGAGCATAATTTGGCAGTGGGAACCTCTAACTTTCCTCCAACATTGTCTTAACTGGAAAAGACACCACAAGCTGTTTGTATCCCTTTGGGGGGAAAGTTACAGATACTCAAATCCCGCACCCCTGCTAAATTAAAATGTTCAGGGCCTGTGAGAAAATTGCCAGGAAAAAGAGTGTCCACTCCTTGAGAAAGCAATTTTGTAGGCCGCCTTTGCAAAGGAAATAAATGCAGAGGAATAACCATGTTAGTCTGTAGTAGCAAAATCAAAAAGAGTCCAGTAGCACCTTTAAGACTAACCAACTTTATTGTAGCATAAGCTTTCGAGAATCACAGTTCTTGCATCTGTCGAAGAGAACTGTGATTCTCGAAAGCTTATGCTACAATAAAGTTGGTTAGTCTTAAAGGTGCTACTGGACTCTTTATGATTTTGCAAAGGAAAAAAAGGGTGGTTTAAAATAGAAGTGTCTCAGTTTCTGATGGGCAGCCATATTGATCTGCAGTAGAAAAGCAAGATTCAAATCCAGTAGCACTGACACAGGGAGCTTTGACTCTCGAAAGCTTGTACCCTGAAAATCTTATTGATCTTTAAGGTGCGACTGGACTCTAATCTTGCTGTTCTCTCTGAGCTGGGAGAGACTATAGAGTTATTACCAGGAAGGCAGCTCTGACAGAAGAACTGTCAGATAGGTCCTCTATCTTAGCCTCTGAACTTGACAGGAAAACTTTCACTGCTATAATAATAAAATGTAAGCAGAAGAACAGGCTGGCTAGACCATAGAAAGATCCCTCTCGTCCAGCATTTTGTTTCCAAACACATTCCTCTGGAATGCTCACAAGCAGGCATGAAAGCCTTGCCCCACTTTTGCTACTCATCTATACTGCCTCTGAACATGGAGGTTCCATTCGTTGCCGTCGCTGATAACAGACACGTTCTCCCCATGAATACGACTGACCTCTTTCAACGCTCCTTAGAAGCCAAAAACAAACAGATTCCAGGAGATGTGTGAATTTAAACCTGTGTTTTGGATTAGGGCCATATCAACCTTTGCTGACCATCTTTTCTGCAGGATGTTGCTAGTGACAAGACGACAGACAGAGATACCGGTCTTTTTCCTTTCTGCGATTAATAGTGCATAGGGCAGGAGTGTCAGTTTCAGTGAAACAGTGAGTGGTGGGCGGGTGCCCTGCGCAGCAGCTATTACAGTAACTCTTCTCGTTATTTCTTTTACGAGTTCTGCACGGAGACAACCTGTGCTCTGCGCTGACACGTATCACTTCACGGACTGGCTTCTATTTAAAAAAAACAGCATGCAAATGTGCTCAGAACGCTGTTGCTGAAGAAGGGAAAGCTTCAGTCTTCCTCTCAAGCTTCCCCCCACCCTCTCTATGCAAAAAGAATGTGGGGAAGGAGGGTTTTCCCCTTTCTGCTGCTGCATGTGCACAAAATACCTCTATATGGAGCAGCAGAAATGGGGAAATGTCTCTCCTCCACTCTTTGCATGGGGGAAAAAGCTTGGGAGAAAGGTAGGAGCTTTCCCTCCCCTGGTGGCAGCATGCAGAGAGCCAAGCTACAAGTGACGCCTGACACAGGTTGGACACGTGTCAGCTTCCCTCAAGTTTTGATGGGAAATGTAGGTGTCCTGGTCTTGCAGCTTGGCTCTCTATTTAATTAAAGTTTACAGAAACCCAGCAGAGGGGAAGGGGGGCACCCAGTGAGAGCTTGACACCCGCACTCTCCTCCTGACCACATGTTCTCCCTCCCACAGACTGCTGCTCTGTAAACTTCAATGAAATGGAGAGCCAAGCTGGAAGACCGAACATTTCCCATCAAAACTTGAGGGAAGCTGACAAGTGTCCAACCTGTGTAAGGCGTCACTTGTAGCTTGGCTCTCTGCATGCTGCATGCTGTTTTTTTTTATAAATAGAAGCCAATCCCTGAGATCATAGAATAGAACCATAGGGTTGGAAGGTACCTCTAGGGTCATCTAGTCCAACCCCCTGCACAATGCAGGAAATTCATTATCCCCTCCGCCCCGGACTACCCCAGTGACTCCTGCTCCATGCCCACGGCGTCTGTCTGCCCAGAGCATGGGTTGACTCCATGCAGAACTCATAAAAGAAGTGCTAGGAACAGCCAGTTATGGGTCTCGCAGTGCTTTGTATATTTTCAGTGGAGGAGTGTATGCTACATTTTAAGCATTTATAGATCGGGGTGTCCACTGGATAGGGAGAACTGGTCCCATCTCTTCTGTAGAGATTTGAAGTGAAATCCTGCCTTCAGGTCATAGTTGACTTATGGCGACCCCTGCTGGGGTTTTCATGGCAAGAGACTAATAGAGCTGGTTTGCCATTGCAACCCTGGCCTTCGTTGGAGGTGTCTCATCTAATTACTAATGACGATCAACCCTGCTTAGCTTCTGAGATCTGACAAGGTTCTCCTGAGCTATCCAGGTCATAATGAATAGAAAAAAAGGCCATTGAATATTTTCATGGCATGAAGTTAATAACACCAGCTGATAATTGCTTGCACCAAAAAGATATTAAGGGGACAGCTAAATGGATCAGTTTAGAACTTGGTTACCTTATTTGTAGGTCCAGAGGAGTTAGCCGTGTTAGTCTGTAGTAGCAAAATAGTAAAAGAGTCCAGTAGCACCTTTAAGACTAACCAACTTTACTTGTTGCATAAGCTTTCAAGAACCACAGCTCTCTTCATCAGATGCATCTGACTAAGAGAACTGTGGTTCTCGAAAGCTTATGCTGCAATAAAGTTGCATCTGATGAAGAGTTGTGGTTCTCGAAATGCTACAGATTCATCTGATGAAGAGAGCTGTGGTTCTTGAAAGCTTATGCTACAATAAAAGTTGCATCTGATGAAGAGTTGTGGTTCTCGAAATGCTACAGATTCATCTGATGAAGAGAGCTGTGATCTCAAAAGCTTATGCTACAGATGTGTCTGATGAAGAGAGCTGTGGTTCTCAAAAGCTTATGCTACAGATTCATCTGATGAAGAGAACTGTGGTTCTTGAAAGCTTATGCTGCAATAAAGTTGCATCTGATGAAGAGTTGTGGTTCTCGAAATGCTACAGATTCATCTGATGAAGAGAGCTGTGGTTCTTGAAAGCTTATGCTACAATAAAAGTTGCATCTGATGAAGAGTTGTGATTCTCGAAATGCTACAGATTCATCTGATGAAGAGAGCTGTGATCTCGAAAGCTTATGCTACAGATGTGTCTGATGAAGAGAGCTGTGGTTCTCAAAAGCTTATGCTACAGATGCATCTGATGAAGAGAGCTGTGGTTCTCAAAAGCTTATGCTACAGATGCATCTGATGAAGAGAGCTGTAGTTCTTGAAAGCTTATGCTACAGTAAAGTTGGTTAGTCTTTTTTGTAGGATGTACTTCAGAGCCCATCATGTATTTTTTCCATAATCTTTAAATCCCCATGGCAGGTAGGGCAGTCCTGTTATCCCTCATTTTGCCCCATCAGCACACAGACCGGGGGGGAATGCATCTGTGCCCAAGTCTGCATATGCACAGAGCGCTCACACAGAGAGAGAACTGCAGTTGTTTCTGGCAACACATCTGTGTCCAGCAGACACATGCCGTTATTTATTACATTTTATCTCTCCTCCTTCCTGGAAAGAGTTCAGGGTTGTATGCTTGGCCGTCGTCCCTTAAGGGTCTGCCCTTAAAGATACAAATCCAATTCTATATTGATGCCTGTTGTCAATGTATAAGTATTTCTATTATCAGCTGTAACAGGACAATAATTGCAAATACTTTTAAAAAAAATCTTTACTGGGGATAGGGAGGGTTGATGAGTACCAGCTAGCAGGAAAACCAAGGCACAGTAGGCTGCTATTTCACGCAGCTCGAAGCCCAAAAAAGCATTCCTGAAGAAGTCGTAGCTTTTGTCTCTAATGGCCACTAGATGTCACCCCTAGAATATAGTTTCAGGGGGGAAGCCTTGTTGGCCTGCAACCAAAGAGCAAGATCTTTCTTCAAGGAGCTCGAAGCAGCATTCATAGTCCTCCAACTCATTTTCTCTGCAGAAGTACCCAAAAATGAAGGTTAAGAGGGAATTACTGGCTCATAGACACCCAACAGCTTCACAATAGGGGAGGGATTGAACTCGGATCTTCTACACTCTACCCACTACACCGCATTGACATGTCACGTGCCCTGTCATTGTTACCATTTAGGTGCCAAGCTATGCCTGCCTTTTTCTCTCAAACTTTTACCAGTAATGTCTTTGGGGAGTAGATCCAGAGGAGTGAGCCATGTTAGTCTGTATTTGCAAAAGAATAAAGAGTCCAGTAGCACTTTTAAGACTAACCAACTTTATTGTAGCATAAGCTTTCAAGTACCACAGCTCTCTTCATCAGATGCATCACCAGCTTTCGAGAACCACAGCTCTCTTTGTCAGATGCATCAGAAGCTTTCGAGAACCACAGCTCTCTTCGTCAGATGCATCACCAGCTTTTGAGAACCACAGTTCTTTGTCAGATGCATCGCCAGCTTTTGAGAACCACAGCTCTCTTTGTCTGATGCCTTTGATGAAAAGAGCTGTGGTTCTTGAAAGCTTATGCTACAATGAAATTGGTTAGTCTTAAAGGTTTTTTGGGAGGTTACTCTTGTTGGAATCTCTATTGTGTGTGGTTTTCATTTTTATTGTTATCTTAGATTCAAAAAGGTGGTGCCTTTTTGAAATTCCTGGTGCAAGCTTCCTCGAAGACTTATTAAAGTGGAATATACAAGCACATGCATTTGCCTGTGTTTTACAGTCAGGGCAGTACATTAAATGAGGATTTCCCCTCTTGCTTAACAGTCAGTTTTAGGGTATTATTCACCCAGGCTCCTAAACACAACAGACACAGTGCATTCAAAACAACATCCTTTTATTAGCAAGAAGATAAAGGGATGGGAGCAACTAGTTTCAGAGCAAGGGGTGTGTGTCATGCCTTCAAGTCATAGCTGACTTATGGCGACCTCTGGTGGGGTTTTCATGGCAAGAAACTAACAAAGGTGGTTTGCCATTGCCTGCCTCTGCAATCCTGGTCTTCCTTGGAGGTCTCCCATCCAATTTATAACCAAGGCTGACCATGCTTGGCTTCTGAGATCTGACAAGGGGTCAGGCTCACCTGGCCTATCCAGGTCAGGGCTTCAAGCCGAGGGAACTCATACAATCGACTGTTCTAACTAACAAACAGAACTCACCAGCCAGAATCAACACACAAATGCCAGAGAAGGGGATGGAACAGAGCGTTCCCTTGGAATGTATTCCTTGAATACTCCACACACGAAATAATGAAAAAGAGTGGGATCCCAGGATTTGGATCCAGTGGCACCTTAGAGACCAAACAGATTTTCAAGGTGTAATCTTTCCAGAGTCAGAGCTCCCTTCTTCAGACATCAATCGTTCTTGGGCACCATCACTTAGGGCCAAGCTACACATGACGAATGACACTTGAACAGCAAGTGTATTTCTCCCTGTTCACTTGCCCTCCACTCAATCCACTTGCTGTTCAAGTGTCATTCGTCATGTGTAGCTTGGCCCTTAGATTCTCTAATCTGTCACCACGGCTCTCACCTGTGTCAATCTGTCAGACTTCTTCCCAGCAGGGCCAGAGTCTGGGGCTGCCATGCCTTCAAGCCTCCCTCTCCCAAGGCCCAGCCCTAGAGGAATCTCAGAATAAGGAAAGTAGAGGCATTCTATTGTACCCCAGTTTCCCTCCTCTCTTTCTCTATCCTGCACACCACCAAAACAATGCAACAATATAACCCTTCCCATTTGGCCTATTAAAGGATTTTCTGGAGGGCGGGCTGACCCTGGGCTCCCCCAATGCCCTCTCTTCAGGGGTGGGCCCAAGGTGAGTGAAGGGATCTGGGCCAACGGCCTTCCTGGCTGGGCCGGCCCTTCTCCTGCCCCGCCCTCCGCAGAGTTTTTAAGAGGCTGCTCTGCCTCCCTGCCCAGGCCTTAGGAGGCCCCCAGCTGCTGCTGCTGCTGTCTGCCTCTTCCCAGGTGCAGTTTGCTGCCTGAGCTCTGCTTCCCTCCTGAGTTATGAGCTGGGCCTGCAAAGCTCTGGGCATGGCCTCGCCCATGCCTCTTTTCCCCCACAGCCCCTGGTCGAGCCGCCTGTCAAAAGCTCCTCTGGAGTAGGTAAGTGCAGGGGTAGGGCCACCGCCCCTAGAAATGAAATCCTGCCCTCGAGTCATAGCCAACTTATGGCAACCCCTGGTGGGGTTTTCACGGCAAGAGTCTAACAGAAGTGGTCTGCCTTTTCCTGCCTCTGCAACCCTGGTCTTTGTTGGAGGTCTCCCATCCAATGACTAACCAAGGCCAACCCCTTCTTAGCTTCTCACATCTGATGAGATCAGGCTCACCTGGGCTATCCAGGTCAGGGAAAACATCACCCAAATTAAGCAGATTTGCATTCCCCTTATTATGTCCAATCCATTTTGCAAGACTTACTATTTTACATAGTCCAGGCTGGTTCCACACAGGAGCCCAAAAAGGCAGCACTGTAGTGGACGTGGCAAGGAAGCAGTCAGGAATGGTGCCCAGGTGCCCTGTCTCCACGCTGCTTGCTGCTGATGCCAACCCCTTTCCTTCCATCATGGCAGTGCAGGAGTGGCACTACAAGAACTGCTCCGCTCCTCCACTTTCCTCTATGACTAACCAAAAACCCCCTCTTTTAAAAGAGTGAAAAGACAGGAAATGCTGAGCTGAGGTGGGCCCCTTTTGAAGGGGATGCTTTGCTCTGCTCCCTTCCCATACTGGCTGTGGGCGGAGCCTCTGCCTGGGATGCTCCTCCCACAGCCACTGACAGTGCCTCCTTCAAGCAGGATCAAAGGAATTTTATTTTATGATCCAAGAAAGCCCTGGGGAGCCTCTCCAAGTCGTGCTTACGATGAACACACAGTGATGTGGAAGCACCCCCAAAAGAGGGACGGGCGCATCCAATCCCTGTGTGGAAGCAGCCCTATTCTGCTTTTTTCATTGTTTGTGGAAGGAGCTATGGAGGGTGGACTGCTGAGATTGTCAACACAACAGACACTGGCCCACCCACATTTGATCATATCTCTTCACCCAGAAGGGCTAGAAACCTTTCTTTCTTTCTTTCTTTCTTTCTTTCTTTCTTTCTTTCTTTCTTTCTTTCTTTCTTTCTTTCTTTCTTTCTTTCTTTCTTTCTTTCTTTCTTTTGTAAATGAAAATGAAACCTGAGATTTGCAGGAAGCTGGATTTGTGGTCAATGCCAGTTTCTTTTTCTTTCTCTCTCTCTCTCTCTCTCTCTCTCTCTCTCTCTCTCTCTCTCTCTTTTGTAAATGAAAATGAAACCTGAGATTTGCAGGAAGCTGGATTTGTGGTCAATGACAGTTCCTTCCTTCCTTCCTTCCTTCCTTCCTTCCTCCCTTCCTCCCTTCCTCCCTTCCTCCCTTTCTTTCTTTCTTTCTTTCTTTCTTTCTTTCTTTCTTTCTTTCTTTCTTTCTTTCTTTCTTTCTTTCTTTCTTTCTTTCTTTCTTTCTTTCTTTCTTTCTTTCTTCCTCCCTCCCTCCCTCCCTCCCTCCCTCCTTCCTTCCTTCCTTCCTTCCTTCCTTCCTTTCTTTCTTTCTTTCTTTCTTCCTTCTCTCTTCCTTTGACCTATAGGTCTTAAGTAGTATCATCATTTATATCACTTTGCCACTGTCTCATTCATTAATCTTTCCCTCACTTACATTTCCTTGTTTTCAGAAGAAAAAAAATGTTGGCATGAATCGTTACAGTCTCCCAACATTTCCTCCTTCAACCGTGGACAAAGTTTCCCTGCTTGGGTAAAGGAGGAAGTGATGGGATTGGGTATCACAGCCAAACTAGATGTCATATTTTTAACAATTCTCATTGTCCTCAATATGACAGCCGCTGCTGGGAACTCATTCCTCAACTCTTCAGTGGCCCAGTTTAGTTAAGGACCTCAGTGCAGAGGATGAAAGAACTTCAGACTCCCCCCCCTCCATTTTCCTGACTCCAAAACTGCCCTGAAGATTATTATTATTATTTTCTCCACTGGAGATAATAATGCCCACTGGCCTTACATATTCTGCAGATGAACAAAATCATGTGGTTTCATTTTTCGGCCAGCATATTGTAGCAGTTACAGTGTCGGCCTAGGATCTGTAACACCCAGGTTCAAATCCCCATGGAAATGTGCTGGTGTCTTTGGGCAAGTTACACACCCTCAGCCTAACCTACCCCACAGGGATGTTGTTGTGAGGATACAATCATAGAATCATAAAGCTGGAGGGGGTCCACCGGGGTCATCTAGTCCACCCCCCTGCACAAATCAGGAAATTCACAACTATCTCTCCCCCCCAAACACACACACACTCCCAGTGACCCTTGCTCCATGCCCAGAAGATGGCAAAACACCATCGGGATCCCTAGCCAAACTGGCCTGGGGAAAATTGCTTCCTGATCCCAAAGTGGCGATTGGTGTTACCCTGAGCATGTAAGAAGGGGCCACAAGAACTGAGCCCTGGCGTAATCCTTCCTGCCCTCCCTCTCATGATCTGCCCAGGTTCACAGAATCAGCATTGCTGTCAAATGGCCACCTAGCCTCTGCTTAAAAACCTCCAAAGAAGGACAGCCCACCACCTCCCGAGGAAGCCTGTTCCAGTGAGGGACCGCTCTATCAGGAAGTTCTTCTTAATGTTTAGCTGAACGTTGGAGAAGGGTAGAAAGTTGCAAGCCAGCTGGGGAGAAAGTGGAGTATCAATGAAGTTAATACATAAAAATGTGTGCTCTAGGAAAAAAAGGAACAATACCCCCAGTTCTCTAGGCTGAGCATCTTCTTCACTGATACTTAAGTGCAGCTTCTCTAGTTGAACGTCTCAGACAGGGACAGTCCATTTCCTCTGCATGGATGCTACCCAGTGAGTTTTGAGGGTCAACTGTGATTCGCACCTGGGGCTTCTTTGGAGGGTGGCCACCGTTTTGTGCACAGGGGCTCTGGCAGCCAAAATAGCTGCCTGACAAGCAAAGAAATCAACCTGCATGGATTTCCTTGGCACAGTGGTGGGAAAGCCGCTCTCCTTGGCTTTTGCTTGCCTCTCTCTGTAACAAGGTGAGCGGAGCCTGGAGAGGGCGGGATTTAAGGAGGGAACAGAGATCGACAAGGTCTTACTTTCAACAAGAGGTGAATTGTGAGCCATGCTGGATCTGCTTTGTCCTGTCCCGTCTATGAGACTTGCCATTGAGGGATCCCTATAATATTCTGAAGGCGCTTGCTGCCCTGGCCTGTCCAATCTGCGGGGCCAAATTCCAGGTGCAATCGCTGCCTGGCCATCAGCAATGACAAAACACCTGGCCCAACTGGCTCGACAACTCCCACATCACTCTGTGCGTGTTTCTTCTCCTGTGAGCAAACCAGGTGTAAAGGGCAGAACCTGGCCTCCTGCATCTCCAGTTTCAAGGCGGAGCTGCTGGTAAAGGTCCGGGTATTTAAAAAGCACTTCCTTTAATTTTTAAAAAAACCCAGCCTCAGTGGTTTTGGGGTGTTGTGTGGCAACTGAGTCTGAGCACACCGTGTTTGCGTGGAGATCCCGACTGGAACAGCTTGAGGATTCCTTCCCCTGCAGTGAAGGACAGCTCTCCTTCCTGGAAGAAGCTGGGGCTTCTTTCAGAAGTGAAGCTGTGCAGGATTCAAACTAAGCTCCTCGTGTTTAACCCTGGCAGTTCAAGAGACAGACTTCAGGACCACAGACCAGGAAGCACAAAAGGACATCAGTTGCCCCAAGATGTGAGTAATCCCAGTCGGGAGGGGAGAGCTGAGAGCCAGGTCCTTTGCAACTCAGCGCCCGTCCCTAAGCCAGGACGGTGTTGCCAGGGGCTGACCCCAAAAGGGATGCAGATAAATGCCTCTGTGTCTCCATATGTGCTTCTTTAAGCACGGCTACACTCGCTCGTGCTGAGGACAGGACGACCCGCCAAGAGCAGAAGTCAAAGCGATTGTTCTGACCTCGTGGTCATTCTGGCCCTGGAAAGTTAAAAAAGGAGGGGGAAAGAACCATGTAAACCACTTTAGGTCCCTCTTTGGGATAAAGGCAGGGTATAAATGAAGTAAATACATAACTAAAGTCACCAGTTGTAAAGTCACCAGTTGTCCTGGATGCCTCCTTGAATATGGAGGCCCAGGTCGCAGCAGTTACCAGGTCCTCAGTTTTTCTGTCTTCGGCAGACCAGACAGCTTGCCCCTTATCTTTCGACCCGCAATTTAACTACAGTGGTCCAAGCAATGGTCGGTCATCTCTAGGTTAGACTACCGTAACACGCTTTATGCAGGGCTTCCCCTGAGTCTGATCAGGCGGTTACAACTGATCCAAAATGCAGCAGAGCGTGTCATCGCCGGGGTGTCCGGTGGTGCACATATAACACCGGTATTACGCCAGCTGCATTGGTTACCAGTGGAGTACCGAATCAGATTCAAGGTCTTGGTACCTACCTATAACGCCCTATGTGGACTGGGACCTGCGTATCTGCAGGACCGCCTCTCCCCGTACGTGCCCCAGAGGACGCTTTGATCAGGAGATAAACAACTACTGGTGGTCCCTGGCCCCAGGGAGGCCCATTTAGCATCGACCAGAGGCAGGGCCTTTTCGGTCCTGGCTCCAACCTGGTGGAACACTCTGTCCAATGAGATCAGGGCCCGGCAGGAGCTGCTATCCTTCCGCCGGGCCTGTAAGACGGAGCTGTTCCGCCAGGCGTATGCTCGGGGCTGAGTTGGGCCCCCATTGGCCGAATAGAGGACATTGAGTCCCTCCCTGTATAGAACCATCCCCACCTAACGGCTGCTCTGCTGAATGTGAATTATTGATTGATGGGTAACAGCGATCGATTGTTTTGGTGCTGCCTTATATGGATTTTTAAAATACTTAAATATTGTATTATTGTTTTAAGTGATTTTAAATGTATCGAATGTAAATTATTGTTATTGTGTGTTTTAGATGTATGTGATCTGCCCTGAGCCTACAGGCTGTGGGAAGGGTGGAATACAAATTGGAATGAATGAATGAATGAATGAATGAATGAATGAATGAATGAATGAATGAATGATAGGGCCAAGCGAAGGTCACCCCTACCATAGATAGGTGAGGATTTTCTTTTGAAAGGCTCTCCTCTACTTATCCTATCCCATCCCATCCGAATACTTCTATCCCTCCTTTCTGATAGCTCCAAGCAGATTACAAATTCAATTTTTTAAAAAAACTGTGTTGTGTTTTGTGCCATCAAATCACCTCTGACCTTGGCGACCCCATGAATGAAAGACCTCCTAAATGTCCTATCATTAACAGACTTGCTCGGATCTTGCAAACTGGAGGACGTGTCTTCTTTTCTTGAGTCAAGCCATTTCGTTTTAGGTCTTCCTCTTTTCCTACTGCCTTCCACTTGACTTTTCTAGAAAATCCGGTCTTCTCATGATGTGACCAAAGTACAGTATTTAAAAGTATGATAACCCTTACACATAATACTCGCTGCCTCTTAAAATTCCTGCAGCCTACACACTTTTACAAACCTCCTAAATTCTTTGAGAGGTTATGCCCTCCTCACTGTCTGTTCTATCAGAGCTATGATGGAAAATGTATTTATTTAGGTTATTTGTAGTTTGTCTTTCTCACTGAGGCTCAAGGCGGATTATGCAGGAATATCAGTTCCTAACCAGGGCAGCCTGAGGCCTGCAACTGGCGCATGGGAATGTACGGGAAGAAATGGCCCTTTAGACACACGAGTCCGACAATGTGAAGAAGTGAAAAACGTCCTACTTGGATATTGTAATTTAGAGTCCACCAACCTGGATCTTCTTCTTAAGCTATTTCCAGACGATTGAACAATAAAGAAAGATATTACAGGGGGGAATACACAACTCAATAATATTCTTAAAAAAGCAAAAAGGTTGCTGAAATAGTAGAGTCATATACGCAGACAGCAATGCCACTAAACCCATTAAAGGAACTGATTCTACTAGAGGGTTACTCAAAGGGGCAAAACTATTGCCAGTATGGTGTGATGGATCGCACTCAGCTCTGAGACACCCAGGTTCAAATCTCTGTGAATCGTTCTCCCCGGTGACCATTGACCATCACTCTCTCCCAGGGTTGCCTACCTCACAGGGTTGTTGTGAGAAGAAAACAGAAGTGGAAAAAAACCATGCGTGCTGCCCTGAGTTTCTTGGAGGGAGGGTAGAGTAAAATATGATATGCAGACAGGAGAGGAGCAAGGGGCTTTGGTTAGGGTTGCCAGCTCCAGGCTGGGAAATTCCTGGAAATTTGGGGTGGAGCCTGGAGAGGGCAGGGTTCGGAGAGGGGAGGGACCAGGGTTTAATGCCATAGAGTCTACCTTGCTCCAGGGATCTGGTTTCTGTCATCCGGAGATCAGTTGTAAATCTGGGAGATCTGCAGGCTCCACCTTGAGGTTGGCCACCCGCGTCTCCTGTGATGTCTGGACTGGCAAGAATTGCTGGGTGCAACCTTTGTGTGTCCCCCCCCCCCTGCTCCCCTAACCTGCCTCTCTTCTCCAACAGGAATTAGCCTCCTCTGCTCTGCCTGGGCCACTCAAGAACCATGGCGCTGCTCACCCACTTGCTGGCCTGCATCTTCGGGACAGGATCTTGGATGGCCATCAACGGCGTGTGGGTCGAACTCCCCCTGCTGGTGAATCACCTTCCGGAGGGCTGGTACCTTCCGTCGTATCTGATCATCATCATCCAGTTGGCCAACGTCGGGCCGCTCTTCATCACCCTGATGCACAAATGGAAGCCCCGGATGTTGAGCGAGGTGCCCGTGGTCTGCGTCGTGGTCTCCCTGGGAGCTGCGGCCTGCTTCCTTTTGGCCTTTTTGTGGAACTATACCACGTTAGTGGCCGGAAAGCCGCACAGCACGGCGTTCTTCATCCTGGCCTTCTTCCTCTCCCTGGTGGACTGTACTTCTTCTGTCACCTTCTTGCCTTTTATGGTGCGCCTCCACCCGCAATACATCCCCACCTTTTTCATCGGCGAAGGCCTCAGTGGGTTGATCCCTGCCCTCTTCGCTTTGGCCCAGGGTGCGGGGGTTTCTAGCTGTGTCAACGTAACGATACCGAATAACAACCCAACTGCTACCGGGGCAACCCTCGGCAATGTGACCGTGGAAGAGGTCCACTTCCTTATGAAAACCCAATACTCCCCCGCCAACTTCTCCAGCCAGGTCTTCTTCATCATCCTTTCCGCCATGATGTTTTCCTGCCTCGCGGCCTTCTTCTTCCTCAACCGGCTGCCCAAGGTGTGGGAACTCTCGGCACAGAATCTCTGCGCCAGCAGCATCACCCTCAACTCAATCCAGAAACTTCCCGTGGACGGACAAAGCCCCATAGAGTTAGGAGTCTTCACAAACTACCCTGTGGATGGGCAAATGGCTAGCCCCACCAAAGAAGTGGACAAAGGAGACCCAGAGAAGGCCACCTACTCTCGGGCCCAGTTTGCCTTCATCTATTTCGTTGTCGCCTGGGTGAATTCGCTGACCAACGGCATCCTGCCGTCTGTGCAAAGCTATTCATGTTTGCCGTACAGCAACATGGCTTACCACCTCGCGGCAACACTGAGCGCCATGGCCAACCCTCTTGCGTGCACCATTGCCACCTTTCTGCCTAGCAGGTACACCCCCTCCTCAAAAAGGCACCATTCATGTTCCTTGGAAGTGTATGCTCTAGATATTTACATGGTCTTGATCAGGGCTTTTTTTCTGGGAAAAGAGGTGGTGGATCTCTCTATTATTTCATGTGCGTGCGCAAAGCGCACATGCACCACTGGAAACACACAATGACCTCACTTCCAGGGCATGACCTCACTTCCAGGAAGTGACCTCATGGTTGTCCCCCCGGGAACTCCTCCTTCTCAGGAAGTGACCTCGTGGTTGTCCGCCCGGGAACTCCTCCTTCTCAGGAAGTGACCTCGTGGTTGTCCCCCCGGAAACTCCTCCTTCTCAGGAAGTGACCTCGTGGTTGTCCCCCCGGGAACTCCTCCTTCTCAGGAAGTGACCTCGTGGTTGTCCCCCCGGAAACTCCTCCTTCTCAGGAAGTGACCTCGTGGTTGTTCCCCCGGGAACTCCTCCTTCTCAGGAAGTGACCTCGTGGTTGTCCCCTCGGGAACTCCTCCTTTCTCCACCAACACCACCGTGAAGTTGGTGGGCAGAATGGGGGACCTTTCCCTGTGGGGCGGCTGAGGGGGGAGCACCCCGCCGAGCTGCTCCTTTGCTGCTGTCTCCAGCCAGCCACACGCCTCCTTCCCTCTCTCACCCCTTGCTTGGCATGGCGGTGGGAAGGGCAACAGGAGAGTGGCTTTTTCTTCCTTTCTTCTCCCTCCTGGCCTGCCTCTCAGCCAGTCAGGCAGCGGTGACACCTCAAGAAGGAAGGTAAAGAAAGGGAAGAAGAAAAGACATGGAAAGAGAAAGGGAGGGAGGGAAAAAAGCAGAAAGCAAGGAAAGAAAGAGAAATGGAGGGAGGAAGAGAAAGGCAGGGGAAGAGGCCGAGGAAGGAGGCAGCCCAGGAGAAGCTCCACCCAGGGAGACGGCCCATGGGTCTTTGGGCACCAGGGGCGGGGCCACCAGTCACGTGATCTTTTTTCAGAGGTGCCGGATCTCAGATCCAGGGAGATCCTGCTGAGAAAAAGCCCTGGTCTTGATAAAAATTGAATTGTCCCCAGGGGTAAAGTTAATGATTTCCATGCCAGAGGTCAGACCCCCAATTTTAGATCCTTTCCTTGAGAACCGGCACTTGGATGACTTAAGAATGGTTGGAGACTTTTAAGAGAGCTGCTGCTGAACTGTCTCCTCCTCCAACACTAATATTCAATGATTGACTATTCCTTACTTATTTGATTTCAGGCACAGGGCCAATGAGAAACTCTGTCTGGCCTGCTGCCCCAGCTAAGCCTCCCAGGAAAGTGATGCAGACCATTTCATCTCCAGTCCTGAAAATATGCTTCATTGTTCCATACTGACAAGAAAATGCAATACAGTTTAGGATTATTTAAATTACTGTTCACATGGAAGCCTTTTTTGTGGTCTTGTCCGTGATGTGTCCAGGGCACTGGACGCATCAGGTTTTTCCTGTCCCTGAGGGCTCTCATCTTAGTTCTGTCACAGTTAGAGAGCCAGTTTGGTGTAGTGGATAAGAGCGGTGGGACTTTAATCTGGAGAACTGGGTTTGATTCCTCACTCCTCCGCTTGTAGCCAGCTGGGTGACCTTGGGATAGTCATGGCTCTCTGTGAGTTCTCTCAGCCCCACCCATCTCACATGGTGATTGTCGTGAGGATAATAATAACACACTTTGTAAACTGCTCTGAGTGGGCATTAAGTTCTCCTGAAGGGTATATAAATCAAATGTTGTTGTTGTTATTATTGATTTATAATATAGGAAGGCTTTGTAGTATTTGGTAGAATGACTGAATGGTGGGTGCAGGGGGGGGGCTGTGAGGTTCCTTTATTCTAGGTAAAAGAGACATAATTAAACCTTTTTGAATCAGTGGTGGCACACTTAAGCTCTGAAACATTTACAGATATATGTAGAGAGAAGATCTTGGTAGGAATTTTTGTGTGTGCTGAATTTTGCATCTTCACTGGCTGAGCCCGATCCCACAAGGAAGATTGTTAAGAGGGGTGAACCCATTTCCACGTGTACACCTGTATGCACCCTTTTCCATTTACAGTCAGGTCTGCCCACTCTTGAAATCCCACATTCTGGCCCTGAGAATTAACCTGCTCTAGCATCCTGGTGGTGGAGGGTGCCCTCAAGTCATAGCTTATTTATAGCAACCCCTGGTGGGGTTTTCCTGGCAAGAGACGAACAGACGTGGTTTGCCATTGCCTGCCTCTGCAACCCTGGTCTTCATGTGCAGTCTCCCATCCAATTACTAACTAAGGCCAAGTCATCCGACGCTGCTTAGCTTCTGAGATGTGATGAGATTATTATTATAATTTTTTAATTTTATTTTTAACCCGACCTCCCCACAGGGCGAGATCCAACATTGATTAAAATACAACTTAAAATCAATCATAAAAACAGCAACAGATAAAATACTGTACCCCTCTCGGGGCAACCAGATGGAGTGGACTCTCCATACCCCTTGTAGAGGGAGTCCGGAGGAAGGCTTGGCAATGATGGGCTAAAATTAGCCTCAACCATTCGCCTGGAGGAACATCTCTGTCTTACAGGCCCACCTAAATAACACAAGATCCTGGTGGGCCCGTGTGTCCTCAGACATAGAGTTCTACCAGGTTGGGGCCAGGACCAAAAAGGCCCTGGCCCTGGTAGAGGCCAGCCAAGTCTCCCTAGGGTGCAGGGACCACCAGTAGATGTTTTCCGGTTGAACGAAGTGCTCTCTGGGGCACAGAGGTGATTAGGGTCACCTGGGCTATCCGTGTCCAGGCGCTCATCCTAGCCTGGAAGCGTTTCTATGAAGTCAAAACCAGCAGAGACTAATGAACAGAAACGGGTAGAACTCAAGAGAACAGGACTATGGTACACATTATCACAGAAGGTGTGTGTGGGGTGCTTACAGGGATCAATTAAGAAATTAAGATGGCTCAGGGAGAACCTGAGCTGAACCAGAGCGGCACTGGGCGTGTTGCTTGGCTCAGATGCCACCTGTGGAAGAAACAGCAATGGAATATGCTTGTCTGTCACCCATTGTCACCACTGGCTGGTTTAGAACCGAGCAGTGGCTTTGATAGCAGCGCTGGGGTCAGCATGTTCATAGCTGACAGTAGCCCTCCAAGGCTATCCTTTCCTGTTCAGAGGGGGCTTGTAAGGAGTACGTGTCACTGAATTGTGCCCCGAACTGATTCATGACACCAATTGATTCATTAAAGTGCGCTACTCCAGTTTCCCCTTTTCAGTTTCTGGTGAGACTCTTGGCCTTTAAACGAAGCAGCCTCCAGCCTAGAGTTGCCATCTCTGGGTTAGAAAATCCCTGGAGATATTGGTGGTAGACCCTGGGAGGGCAGGGTTTGGCAAGGGGAAGGTCCCCAGCTGGGTAAAATGCCATACAGTCCACCCTGCAAAGCAGCCATTTTCTCCAGGGATACTGATCTCTGTAGTGTGGAGATCAGAGGTTGTTCTGTGAGATCTCCAGGCCATGCTTAGAGGTTAGCAACTCTAATCCAGCCAGACCAGACACTGCCGTTCATTTCTCCATTTTGAGGCCTGCAGAAGTTCTGAGAAACTCTGCTGGGGGCATTTATCTTATTTAATCTAGAATTCCCCTCTCTTCATACAAATGCCTGAACTGGCTCACAGCAAAAACTCTTACAGCCTGAAATTCTACTGGAGAGTGTCAGAAACCTTTTCATAAAAATAAATCAAATGTCAATAAATCAAATAACTGGAAACAGTAGAAGGTGAACAATAAAACTCACTTTCTTCCTGCCTTTGCTTTGCCACACAGATCTCTCTCCATCCTGGGGACCCTGGCGCTGGCTGGGACTGCCTTTGGAGTTTATAACATGGCGATGGCGGCCATGAGCCCCTGTCCCTTGCTGCAGCACTCGGCGTGGGGGGATGCAATCATCGTAAGTACTCGGCCCCCAAAGCTCTGGCTGTTTCCTAGCTCATTAAGTTCTTCTCTGTTTTCTGACTCAGAGAACAGCTTCCGAAAGTGCCAGAGGTATATTTGGTGACATTTCTGTAGAAAACTCAAAATGTATAGCAGATGAACACTGTGTCCGCTCCCAACAGCTGTCATCAAGGTTTACCCAGCTATAATAAGCAGTTAAATTCCACTTCTGGCTGTGAAAGGTGTCATCTCTGTTTAAACCCTGGTTGTTATTTGCTGTCAAGTCACCTCCAACCTATGGCGACCCTATGAATGAAAGACCTCCAAAACATCCTAACAGACTTGCTCAGATCCTGCAAACTGGAGGACATGGCTTCTTTTATTGAGTCCAGCCATCTTGTTTTAGGTCTTCCTCTTTTCCTACCGCCTTCCACTTTTCCTAGCATTATTGACTTTTCCAGAGAACCGTGTCTTCTCATGATGTGACCAAAGCACGGTAGCCTCAGTTTTGTCATTTTAGCTTCTAAGGAGAATTCCGGCTTGATTTGATCTAGAACCCAATTAAAATAAAAGCCCTACTGCCCCATATTTGACTAACTACATTTATTTCAATATGAGCTCATTGAAGTTCATATTGAAATAAACGTTAGTCTTTAAAGGGCCACTGGGCTTTTTTTAAATTTTGCTATGACAGACTAACATGGCTACCCCACTATAATACAATTAAACCTACTGATAAATTGTAACCCAATAATTTCACATAGGGGGTCTCACACTGAAGGTGGGTAGTTTGTGGTCAGCAATAGAGTGTTCGGGGAGACTGAAAAGGCCTTCTATGGATTTCATTTCTATAAAGTTTGCCCTTCAAAATAAAAAGGTGCATTTTAATAATCTTGTTAAATCTTGATTCCTAGTCAAAGTCCACCCCCCCCCCCCGGTATGTATATGGATGTTTTTGTCAAACTGCCCCCTATGAAATACTATTTTTCTGTTTGGTGTAGTGGTTAAGAGTGGCAGGATTCTAATCTGGAGAACCGGGTTTGATTCCCCACTCCTCCGCTTGAAGCCAGCTGGGTGACCTTGAGTCAGTCACAGCTCTCTTAGAGCTCTCTCAGCCCCACCCACCTCACAGGGTGTTTTGTTGTGGGGATAATAATGACATATTTATAAACCACTCTGAGTGGGCATTAAATTGTCCTGAAGGGTGGTATACAATGTTATTATTATTTTAAAAAGTATCCCCATTTGTTATAGACGGGGAATCTGTCTTCACAGGAAGCCAGAGACATTTTGACAATTTTTTATTTATTTATTGACATTATTTATAGTCCACCTTTCTCACTGAGACTCAAGGTAGATTACATAGTGTAATTCAATGTGATCAACCGCTGAGACATTCAATAAACAATCCAATAGGGTACAGACTGCAGAAATGTAAAAATAAGCAGAAATCTGATAGAGAGCTGAATAAATGTTGAATCCTAAGCAATTTAACGTTACATAATAAATGACAGTAACAGCCAGTGCACAGTAGTATTGCATACAGTCCCCACCCCTTTATCAGAGGGCCTTCTTGAACCATTTCCTTACAGCAGAGCCCTATTATATGTGCATGAAAGCCCTCCTGAATAATATGAACACACTGTTTAATAAATAACTGTTTGAATGATTAATTCACTTTTGAAGGAGGGCAGCTTTTATTTACTTTCTGTCTCTGAAGATTGCTTATTCCTCAGAACGGATCCCAGATTTCTGCAAGTTTCTCTCTCCCACAACTACACCTTGTTCCTCTGTGTTTATTTTAAATAGCCTTTTTTTCCTTTTGTAAATTTAGCCAACAGGATTGCTTTTATCAAGGAGCAGAAAGGTGCAGTAACAGAGAGGGAGGGGAATACTTGCCTTTCCTCCCCTGCCACTTGATAAAACTATCCCGAACTGCTTTTATCTTTCTTGGGGGGAAATAGGGATACATGTAAGATTTCTCCAGCTGGATTAGAAACAATTTGGGAATCAGTTTTTCCCAGCAACTAAATAGCCGGGGAATACGGCTGCAAACTGCCTGGAGGAAAAATACCCTTCCCCTTTAATAGAGGCTTAACGTAAGGCTGTTTACCTCCATATGATGAAAAGCTCCAGCAGTTCATTTCCACACATGGAGCCTCTGTTGAAGAGGCAGGACATTCTCTTCAGACCTGTTGGCAGCCCTACCGGGAAAGACCGCTTGATAAAGCAATCCTAGAGGCGGCATTTGCGAAAGTGTTTATCTCTTTCTTCTGGGCCTTTTCTCCGATGTGAATTCCTCCCTGCAGCTGTTATTTACCCCATGAGGACAACGGATGGACACCGTACCCGAAGGGTACTTTGGGTGTTTTCCTTTAATGGGCCGGGTTTGCATATTAGGAAAATGGCACGAGTCCAGTAGCACCTATAAGAAGAACAAAAATTGTGGTAGGGTATGCGCTTTCGTGAGTCACACAACTCACTTCTTCATGACACAATCGGGAAATTCCATCAGTGTTGGGGACCCTTCAGCTGCAATTAGCTTTTAAAAAACAAATGCGGCAAAACTTGTCAGTGTTTTGGGTTTTTTTGGCTGTGAATTCCAGTTGGACCCTGATGCAAGTCAGATACTCATCAACACCGTTTTTATAGCACCCTGCCTCCGGGGCCCACAGGGCAGCGTACGTGGCTCTCCTCTCCTCTCCCCTATTTTAGGTTAGGCTGAGTTGAGCTGTGTGCAGATTTGGTCGACGGTTTCTCCAGGCCTTGTCCAACCCTCTAACCACTGCACAACGCTGCCTCTCTCACTCTCAGGTGCAATGTCATTGGTTCCCAGACTCAAAATGTGGTTTGAACGTTTTCTTGGTCCAATAATAGTAGAAACCCTCTTACCAAACCTGTTCCATGTGACTGTGTCAAGAATTGGGGTGATTATCCAGAGTAGCACAGTCTGCTAGGGTTGCCAACTCCAGACTGGGAAATCCCTGGAGATTTGGGGGGTGGAGCCTGGGGAGGGCAAAGTCTGGGGACAGGGGGGAACCTCAGCGGGGGTACAATGCCATACAATCTACCCTCCAGAGCAGCCATTCTCTCCAGCGGAGCTGATCTTTGTAGACTGGATTCTGCAACTGTAATTCCAGGAGATCTCCAGACCCCACCTGGAGCTTGGCAACCCCAATATATACAGACATTCATGTGTGTTTCATTTTTTTTATTAGATATTTTATTGGTTTTCTCATAGCAATGGGGATAGGGGAAAGGGGTAGGAAAAGGAGACATAATAGAAAAGCCATAAAGTCTGCTTGAATCAGCATTCTACTTATCTACTTAATCATTCAACTGTGATTACTGATAGCAAATTACAATACTGCCTTCATATGGTTACTGCATTCAGGTCTTTATATTTGTTTTTCATCCAGTTGTAAAAAGGGGTCCACGGGGCAGCAAACTCTTCTTCCATTTGTCCTTTCTTTAGTGAGGGTTAATTTGTCCGTTTCCGCATTTTCCATTATCTTCGCTATTATAATAACAACAACATTCGATTTATATACCACCTTTCAGGACAACTTAACGCCCACTCGGAGCGGTTTACAAAGAATGTCATTATTATCCCCACAACAATCACCCTGCGAGGTGGGCGGGGCTGAGAGAGCTCCGAGAGAGCTGTGACTGACCCAAGGCCACCCAGCTGGTTTCAAGTGGAGGAGCGGGGAATCAAACCTGGCTCTCCAGATTAGAGTCCTGCTGCTCTTAACCACTATACCCAACTGGCTCCTGCTGAGGTATTATTGGCCGTTTCCAATAAAATGCTAGTAGAATTCTTGCCGCGGTTACTCCATGTATTATGAAACATTTCTGGTCTTTATCCAGCTCTTCTGGTTGTACAGTTTAACAAAAATATCTCAGGTTTAAAGGGAATGGTACACTGTAGGATTGCTTGCAATAATTTATGCACGTGCGTTTCCTTTTTTCTCCCGACAGGTTATGTGCTGGGTTCTGTTCACCGGGACGCTCAGTTATGTCAAAGTTATGATGGGGGTGATTCTTCGCAGCCACAGCCACAGCGCCCTCGTGTGGTACGGAGCAGTGGAGCAGCTGGGATCCCTGCTCGGAGCTTTGCTCATGTTCCCGCTCGTCAACATCTATAGTTTATTCAAATCGGCTGATTTCTGCAGCTTCCAGTGCCCGGCATGACCTTGGAAAGAGGCAGAAACTGTAATGAGAGGCTTGGCTGAATGTTATGAAGCTTATCACCCACGGATACAGTAGCTGAGACTTAGCACCTAGGGAAGTAACAGTTGCCTTGGCTGGCCAGTAGTACAATTTTTAAAAATGAAGATGGATAGAGGACGCGTGGCTGACTTGGTGCCCTTGATCCGTACAAGCCCTTTGGCAGCCATGTGCAGCGCACACCCTGTGCATGGTAGCCTTGGGGGTCAGCACGGATAGTCCACACACTCAACCCATCTGGAGGAGATTTCCGGCGGCCTGCAAGAGGGCAGCTTCTGTCCGGTGACCAAAGATAGTCCCGGCCACCAAGAGCAAGAGCCACCGTGGCTGCAGGGTCAAAGCAGCCTCCGTGAGCCACAGGGAGGGGCCCTAGAGTTAAAAGCAGTCGTAGAGGCCATCTAGTCCAGCCCCCTGCTCAGTGTTGGAAGCCGAAATGACAGAATGCCTGACGGACGGCTGCCCAGCCTCTGACTGCAGAAATCCAGTGAGGGAGAGCCATTCATGCCGAAGTTGCAGGTTGCATAGTCCAACAGCAACAGCTCTCACCTTTAGGACGTTTCTCCTAATGTTCAGCCAGACTCTACCCTCCTGTAACTGAAGCCCATTTGACCTCGGGAACAGCAGTTCACAGGTCACTCCGGTGCTATTTAGCCCCCCCCCCCCCATTTCCCATCCTCGATCCGGCTGTATCCCACAGCCATGGAAGCAACCTGAGCAAAGGGAACAGTTTTCCTCTGGCGCAAGAGACCGTTGAGGACGCTGTAGTGCCTGGGAATGCACATCAAAATGGCTTCTCCCCCCACCCCACCACCAGTGGTGGGCTTCTTCATTGTGTATCATGACAGTTCTAGTCCTCAGCGATTGCCTTCCTGCTCTCTTTGTGAGTTTGTTACAGACCTCTGGCTGGAGACACGGTGTGGATGAGGCAGACCCTTGGCTAGATTCAGCAGGGCTTTTCTTATGTTTCTTATCTCGGGAAGCCAGTGGGGTGGGCTAATCTGCAGCCTTGAAAATGTCCTTTACGATCAGAAACTTGCAGAGGCACAATTAAAGTCATTTCAATGCAGCGTGGAGAATGGTTCTTAATAGGTATTTTATTTCAATTTACAAACATACAGGCAAAAATACATATAAACTATGATCCTACAAACATGAAATATAAACTGTAATGATTTGTATTCAATATCATACATTTATAGGGAGGGGATCTCGGATGATCCGCTGATGAGTTAGGAATCGTAGACTTCGCCATATGTTGTATTGGATTCCTACTAATGCTATGGCATTGTTTATGGAAAGGTTCCTAAAATTAACTGTACTAATCTCACACTGTGTAATCCGCCTTGAGTCTCAGTGAGAAAGGCGGACTATTAATGACATTAATAACAATAATGAATGAGAATAACATATGGAACTTAAATTTACTTTAAATATTTCCGTTCTATTTAAATGCCTTTATTCTCCCTTTTCCATCTGTCTTCATATCTCATAACATTTTTGTTAACAAATAACATTTTTATTATAAGCATATCATTCCTAACTCTTTCCTTCTATCATTCTAAGCGTGGAATATGGTCATCTTGTGTTGAACACTCGGGTTTACAGCGATCCACCTTGGAAGGCAAATTACGTGTGACGTGTCCCAGTTTCCTTTTATAATTCAGGCTGTCTGGTCCTTATGGTAAGGTTGCCAGTTCCAGCCTGCAGCAATTTGCGGGCAGTGCCTGTGGAGGTGAGAATGTGGGGAAGGATTTCGCTTAGAATCTATAGTATACCATAAAGTTTGCCCTCGGAAGCTGCCATTTTCCAGGAGATCTTCAGGTCCCACATGGAGGTTCACAACTGTACCCAGGGCTTTTTTTCAGCGGGAACGTGGTGGAATGGCATTCCGGCACCTCTTGAAAATGGTCACATGGCTGGTGGTCCTGCCCCCTGATCTCCAGACAGAGGGGAGTTTAGATTGCCCTCTGTGCACCAGCACGGAGGGCAATCTAAACTCCTCTCTGTCTGGAGATCAGGGGGCAGGGCCACCGGCCATGTGACCATTTTCGTCGAGGGCGATGTAAACTTTAAAAAACTCCCCCCTTGTTCCAGCTGACCCAAAGTGACGTCATTGTGCGGTCCTGAGTTTCACCACTGAGTTCCACCACCTCTTTTCCCAGAAAAAAAAGCCCTGACTGTACCTTATGGTCAGCATGGAAAGCTCAAGAAATGACCAGTTAAGACCCCTCAAAGGGGCTTCTGGCTGCATTGTGGCCTAAAGGGCAAAAGAAGATGGCTGCATAACATTTCAGGATTAGCAGTGGAAAGAGGGGAATTGGATACAAAGTTCCTTCAGTGACTAGCTTTCCACTTGGTGTTTTGCTATTCCTTAGAGTCTCTCTACACAAGGCGCCTTGGCACGTGTTCGTCAAGTGTAGGGAGACACAATGTTAGCAAAGACGCGCAGTTTAAAAAGACAGAGCCGGCAGAGATCGCTCCTCAACAGGTTTGTTAATTTCATCTTCGCCTCCCCAAGGCTCTGTCAATTTCACCTCTCCAATCTAAAACTGTGTGGGGCCTCAACCGGAGAGCAGCGAGGAATGGAAACAGGCTGGAGCTGCCTTCCAAAGCCGGGCTTGGACCCGGAGAGGTTATAATGGGCTGAAGTTTCCCTTCTGGCATTTCACAGCCCCTTCACACAGCTCCAGTGTAGAGCAAACCCTTTGCCCTTCCGCCGGCTCTGTCTTTTTAAACTACCCTTCACAGCTACCATTGCATCTCTCAACACATGTTCTTCATGTGTCAGGTGTCCTGTGTATAGAGACTCTTAGTTAGAACACAGCAAGATCAAGTCAACAAATGTGATACGTGAATCGATCATATCTGACTATTCTCATGTGCCAGTTTCATAGAACAACGGTCTTTGTCAATCCCAAATTAGGCCTGCATTAAATATGGGGAGGCAGAAGCAATTTCGTGCACCCCCTTGAAAGCGGGATGCTACCTTTGCCACTCGGCCCCATGTGCCACATAGCTGCTTTTCATGAACAGCATCTTACATTCAAGTAGGCAGGCTGGAAACTATGACCTGAAGACAATCGGCAGGTGAATCCCCTTGCTTGATTCCCTCAATTACATGCAAACTGTGAGCTCCTGAGCACATCGACTGATTGATTATCCAAGTTCACCTTGGGCAACCTTTATGCCTGCCGAGGAGCCACTTGTCCCACAGGGCCGAGCCATTGCCGCTGGTGGCTGCCTTTGCCTAGCTTGTGCTCTAAATTTTCTCAGTGGATGACTAAGGCACTCCCTCGTGTCTTGCTCAGGCTCATTAAAGTGTTGTCCTGAAAGCAGAGAATCGCAGTTTGTCCTCTGTTCGCACCTGCAGATGCATCCTTTAAAAGGTCTATATCAGCAAGATTACACTGTGTGCTTTTTATGCCTGCGCATAAAGAAGTGATCACAAAATGTGTGTGTGTGTATTAGCTGGGTTCAATGGCAGGCAGGGGAGGCACACAGACACACCAGTAGCAAGTCTCAATTTTTGTTACCAGAACTGCTACTTTATGGGGAAATTAGCTAACAGTCCAGCTTAAATTAGTGCGGATCTTAACCAATGTATACCAGAGTCCATACTTCTGGTTTACTCTCGTACTAAAGAGGCAAGGACTAATCAGTACAAAACGTGTTTACTAGAGATGTTGCGTATGCCTATAATAGCACATACAAGCAAAGTACATACAAGAGCTAAGAAATAAAGAGTAGAGAAATAGAGCCGTTTGCATGAGCAGGGAGCCCACTCGCGATCGAGGAAGCGAGGTAATAAGTACCTGATCACGGCGAGAAGCAGAGAAGCAGCAGCAAAGCGGGGCGAAATCTAATGCCTGCACTAGATACGCAGAGTGACGGTCGGGGTTCAGGAGAGGAATGGCGCGTGTACCGCATGGCAGGGAGAGCCTGCTTAAGTACCCCAAAACGTACCCTGAGGCGAGTGCCTTCCATGTGGTTCTCAGGAGGGGAAACAAAGGCTTAATGGGTCTACAACTATTGCTAATGGGCCACTTTAGGGTCTGAATGTATGATTGTGACACCTTGGGAAGAGGGGACAAAGGAGGGGAGGGGTGTGCTGGGCGGGTTGATTGAATCTGCCAGGAAGCTGGAGTTGTCTTGATGGCATCAGCTCTGGAATGCGGTGGCTGTATTGACATGCGTCCATTAGGTGTTCTGGACAGCCGGCACGTAGCTTCCATTCTGGGGCGGTTTCCAGTGATATGCATAGCAGGGTGAGGCTGGCCACTGCGGACGTGACAGGCACGCGTTCACGAAATGGCAGCCTCAGGCTAAACTGTCCATGTTGGTTCTTTGCTGCCTGGGAACATGGCTTCTTCCTTGGCATGTTTCAGGCTGGGCCAGCAGGCTGCCCTGTGGCGAGGGCAGACCCAGTGACCAGCCTGCAAGGGGCTCTCACCGGGAACTGACCAGGGGGTGCCTGGCCAGGCTCATGGAGACTCCCTCCGGCTGGCATTGTGCTGCTGGCAGCGTGGCTCTGGGCCCAGGTGAGGTAGGTGCCCAAGGAGGCAGGAAACAGGCATAGGTGGCACAGTCCATTGCAGCAGTGAGAACAAGAAACAGGGCAATGCGGCCCTTAACACAGTCTTAGGTAGAGCTTCAAAACGGCAAGACAGGAAGTTGGCATAGTCCAGAGTGGGCTCCGAAACAGGGGGTGGGTCCCTGGCAACATTTTAAAATCTTCATTTTTGAAAAAAAAAAAAACCTTTTAACTATGTGCTTTTTAAAACTAGTCCTCTGTAAATTAAGTCTTTGATAGACAGTTGCTGCCTTTCAGACATGGGTTCTCAAGGCAAAACTAGAAATTAAACTTGCTAATATTTTTGTTTTGTTTTTAAACATTGCAGAATCTACTGTTGCTCAGGGTGAAACACCTATTTGAAGAATGGGTGAATTACAGCTGGAACATATATTGACTAAATTTAAAAAAGCCAGACCTTGTCAAGTCAATTGAAAAGCTCTCCAAACTTATTCACATTACTTTTGTGGATCTACCTACATGTCTATTTACCAAGACCTTTTCTCTGACTGCAACATGCACCTGTTGGGGGAGAATCCAGTGGAGCCCCTCCGGTGTATGCAGGAGTTTCTAGGTTCGATCCCTGACATTTTTAAAGGATCTCTCTAAGTTTGAGGGTCTCGTTTATTTATTTATTTAAAACATTTGTATGCTGCATTCCAACCACAGAGGAGCCACAATGCAGCAAATATTAAAACATTTAAAAATTGAAAACATTTTAAACAAATTTAAAATTAAATCATTTAAAACAGTGTAACGTAATTTTAAAAAAACATACACACAACACCAAAAACAGGGAGGTGGGCCAATAACAGTTGTTGGGGGTATGCCGAACAAAACAAAAAAGTCTTCACCCACTGGAGGAAGGCAGCAATACAAGGGGATGAATGATTCTCCCTGGGGAAGGAGTTCTAAAGTTTTGGTGCCACAACTGGGAAGGCCCTTTCTCAGGATACCATCTATCTAGCCTCACATGGTGCAGGCACTCAAAGCAGGGCCTCCAAAGATGACCAGAACAGAAGGGTAGGTTCATATGGTAAAAGACCTTATAGGGCTTCAGAGTTCAATACCGGCACCTTGAACTGGGCCCAGAAGCAAACTGGGAGCTAATGCAGATAGAATGGGGTTGAGAAAGACTCTTTGTGAAACCTGGGCTGGTGTTACCCATCACAGCAACAGAGAGTATTGAGCTAGAGTCTCTCTAAATGAGATCCCTCAGTGCGTGATTGTTAAGTGTAGGGAGACTCAATGTTAACCAGGAAGCGTAGTTTAAAAAGATAGAGCCGGCGGAGATCTCTCCTCAGAGGGTTTGTTAATTTCATCTTTGCCTCCTGGAAGGCTCTGTCAGATTCCCCTCTCCAGGCTAAAACTGTGTGGGATCGCAACCAGAGGGCAGCGAGGAATGGAAATGGGCTGGAGCTGCCTTCCAGAGCCAAGCTTGGACCTGGAGAAGTTATAATGGGCTGAAGTTTCCCTTCTGGCCTTTCACAGCCCCTTCACACCACTCCAGTGTAGATCAAAGCCTTTGCCCTGCCACAAGCTCTGTCTTTTTAAACTACTCTTCCCAGCTAACAATTTATCTCTCAGCATATGTTCTTCATGTGTCAGATGTCTTGTATAGAGAAAATATTAGATTGCCTCAGCCTAAAGCAGCGGGAGGTGTAGAATTCCTTCCAGGCAATACAGCCATAGTCCACTAGATGGCACTGCAGTTTCAGACAACCTCCAACTCTCCCAGCAGTCTGGCTTCCAGCTGGTTATCATTATTATTTTCATAAATCGTCCACCTTTCTCACTGGGACTCAAAAGAATGTTTTTTAAAGAAAAACTTCCAGGCCGACAGTAATACAGATTAGTAGTGGAAGTGTGCTCGAAACCTCATGTGCTCTGGCTGATTTTCTCACTGAGCCTCCCAGAAGCTTTAGGATTCCAAAGGACACTGTTTGAAAAGAGTCCAGTAGCACCTTTAAGACTAACCGACTTTGTAGCATGAACTTTTGAGAACCACAGCTCTCTTTGTCAGATTGTAGCATAAGCTTTCGAGAACCACAGTTCTCTTCGTCAGATGCATCTGATGAAGAGAGCTGTGGTTCTCGAAAGCTTATGCTACAATAAAGTTGGCTAGTCTTAAAGGTGCTACTGGACTCTTTACTATTTTGCAACTACAGACTAACACGGCTAACTCCTCTGGATGTCTGAAAAGAGCCACTTTCTCTCCCTTGGTTGTGATGTGCATTGGTTACTGTAAACCTCAGGCACTGGGAATATGGATGTTAAACTGTGAAACTTGAAGGGCACGTCAGCGGCATTTCTTTATTCTCAGGGGCAGCTTGTTTTCCAGCATCTCTTACTTTGGGGACAATTGGAGCTTTAATAAAACAATTTTGGGGAGAGTATGCTAGTTCAGTGGCAGCTTTGCGAGTTTCTTTCAGCAAAGAGAAAGAGGAAACTTGAGGTATCTTAAAGATCACCAATTTTTTGAATTCTAGTACTGGTGTGAGAACAGGGGTCTCACAAGTGAAACCGTACAGGTTCAACCATGGGGGACTTGGTGAGGGGCTGGCTTTGTTTAGGAGGGTGTACAGGAGTCCCTCTTTTTATTTGTGAAAAGATGGAAGACTGGAAAGCAGGAAGTCAGAAGCTTTGGACATTTACCAGTGAGTCTTAAGATCAACCAGGAGTGTAAATGCAAATGTTACTAAGAAACTCAATAGGACATGCAGGTGTGGAACAAGCAATTTTATTTAATACTACTTTCTCAGTTTAAACCCTGTAGGAAAATATCCTGCCCCTTTAGCATAGGCTTAACGTGTGGAAAGAGGTAGCAGAAGTAGCTTTTCATAGCAGAGAGGTAAATAACATCAACTGGTACACAACATCCTATTAAGCTTCTATTAAAGGGACAAGACATTTCTTTCCTCCAGGCCTGCTGGCAACCTTATTACATCTCTCTTAACACCCCACCTGTAAAATGGGCATAGTACATAAACATTTTTTTGGCCAGGATGAATGAAATAAACACTGGATTACAGTTAGTATATTTAGATATTGCTGGAACTGTGAAAATGGAGTGCACCGTGCCAACATGACACAATAGACTGAACGAGTGACTTTGGGCCTAGCCCAAAGCCTAGCCTCCCTCAGAGGGTTGTAGGGAGGATAAAATGGAGAAGGGAGAACCTGGTATACCATCTTGAGCAACTTGGAAGAAGGATGGGATAAAGGTGTAGCAGATAGACTCTAGAATAAAAGAAGTAAAAGAAGAAGAATGCTGATTCTGTGAAACTAGGCAGATTGTGAGAGGGAGGGCAGGAAGGGCTACATCAGTGCTTAGTCCTCGTGGCCCCTTCTTAAATGCCCAGGATAAGGCCGATCGCCACTTTATTTATTTATTTATTTAATCACATTTCTAGACCGCCCTCCCCGTCAGACGGTTTAACAACAGTTTAAAACAGTAAAAATATTATAAAAACATTAAAACATTATATCAAAACACTTAAAATTGGTGGGTATAAAATATTAAAATACAGCATTTTCCTGCATGGGTGGTGGACGGTCTTCAGTGGTATGGCCGGCGAGAGGACAGCCTAGCCCCCACCAAATGCCTGGCGGAACATCTCCGTCTTGCAGGCCCGGCGGAAAGATAAATCCTGCTGGGTCCTAGTTTCCTCAGACAGAGAGTTCCACCAGGTCGGAGCCAGAACTGAGAAGGCCCTGGCTCTGGTAGAGGCCAGGTGGACCTCCCTGGGGCCAGGGACCATCAGCAAGTTCTTAGTGGCTGATCGAAGCGACCTCCGAGGAACATATGGGGAGAGGCGGTCCCAAAGGTATGCTGGGCCCAGTCCGCATAGGGCTTTACAGGTCAACACCAAAACCTTGAACCGGACCCGGTACTCAACCGGTAACCACTGCAGCTGAAGGAGGTGACTTTGGGGTCAGGAAGCAATTTTCCCTAGGCCAGTTTGGCTACTAACCCTGACAGTGTTTTGCCCTCTTCTGGGCATGGAGCAAGGGTCATTGGGTGGGGGGGGGGAAGGGGACATAGTTACGAATTTCCTGCATTGTGCAGGGGGTTGGACTAGATAACCCTGGAGGTCCCTTCCAACCTTATGATTCTCTGATTCTAAGTTTTTAAAGGGGAAAAAACCAGGCAGGTCTGCAGAAACAAAGCAGCCCAAACCTCTTCCTTTCGAGAACTGTCTCCTGGCATTTATATTCCATCTTCGCTGATCCAAGGCAGGGTTTTCCTCCAGCTCTCTCTTATTTTGTCCCCCCTCCCCGATAACAGGGCCTGGAGGGGTTCCTCCTCTCCCTATTTTGCAGCTGCTTGCAATCATGGCCCCCTCCCCAAGCTGTTCTTCCAGGCCGTGCAGGACACATACACCCCCCACCCCCCACCCTCCAGTTAATCACGGTTTAGCAGCAGGGTGTCAGCTCCATTGTCTGAATCATCAATCAGGAGGGGACAGCCCGCAGGGTTGGCAAAGGACTGCTGGGGTGACCCACTTACCATCGGGGCAGCCTGTCAGGCCAGCAAGGAACGGAAGCCCCAAGGAGCCGCCAGTCCTCTAGAGTCATCAGAAAGGCAGCGGGAGGCCTTCACCTGCTAGCCTCTCCCCCAAGCGGGGCCACGGAGAGCAGAGCAGGAGCCCTGCAGCGGAGCTCGGGCACAGGGCAAATGGGAGCCTCAATTTTGCCGCCGCCTCCCTCCTGTTCAGCCCTGGGCTGACACTCGCTTGGCTGTTTCCAGACACTAAGCTGGTGCAAGCTGCAATGGCAGGATAGAACCTCCATAGTCAGAGGCAGTGATGCCCTGAACAATGGGACGCCAAGCAAAGAAGAGGGCTCTTGCTTACCTTCCTGCTCTGCTTGGGAGTTTCTCCAGCACATCTCTCTTGGGTGGTCTTAAACTCCCCAAAGAGGGCTACACATACCACAAATGCAAGCCTACAGCCTGCTCCCCTAGAATTTTGCCACAAAGACCAACCTGATGTCAACGCTTGATGGTGTCCTTCGATGGACTGTTCCCTCCTTCTGCCTGAAATAGAACCATGCGGTATACTCCTACAGCTGTGGACAAGTGTACATCGGGACCACAAAGCGTAGCATCCAGACAAGAATAAAAGAACATGAAAGACACTGCAGACTTGGACAACCTGAAAAATCAGCAGTGGCTGAACATAGCCTAACTCAAACAGGGCACAGTATCTTATTCCAGGACACCAAAATACTGGACAACACTTCCAACTACTTTGTCAGACTGCACAGGGAAGCCATTGAAATTCACAAGCATAAGCAAAACTTCAACAGGAAAGAAGAAACCTTAAGAATGAACAGAGCATGGTTTCCAGTTCTGAAAAACACCAGGCTAACAAAACACTCTACACCCGACAATAGCCCTGCAGAGAAGATTAGCACATCAAGCACCAATCCATATGCAAAAGAACCTCCTCAGGATACAGTGAAGCCTCCCGCCATTAGCATTCCACACCCTGGGAAACTCTTACAGGATGACTCAGCCCAACCCCACCCCTCCTGAGTAGACATAAATGACCTGCCAACATCTTTTCCACACTGTGACACTGAGAGATCTCTGTCTTTTGGTGCTACACCTCTGAAGATGCCAGCCACAGCTGCTGGCGAAACGTCAGGAACTACAATGCCAAGACCACGGCAATACAGCCCGGAAAACCCACAACAACCAACAACATGTGACCTCTGCTTATTGTTGATTGTGTTTCAGATAATTCAAATAACAACAACAACAACAACAATAATAGTTGCACTTATATACTCCTCTTCTAGACAGATTAGTGCCTCACCCAGAGCGGTGAACAAGTTAGTGTTATTATTATCCCCACACCATAAACCCAGAGGAATTAGCCATTTTAGTCTGTAATTGCAAAATAGTAAAGAGTCCAATAGCACCTTTAAGACCAACCAATTTTATTGAAGCATAAGCTTTTGAGAACCACAGCTCTCTTCATCAGATGCATCTGAGGAAAAGAGCTGTGGTTCTCAAAAGCTTATGCAACAATAAAGTTGGTTGGTGTTAAAGATGCTACTGGACTCTTTACTATTATCCCCACAATCCAGCTGGGGAGCTGGGGCTGAGAGGAGTGGTTTACCCAAGGCCACCTACTGAACTCATGGCAGGAATGGGATTTGAACCAGTAGAGTGCTGCTGTGCATTGCTGTTAGTTCCCCTCAAACCGCAGCGCCAATCTGCTATTTGCTTTCTTAAAATGCCAGGGTGATGTTGTGGGGGATCTTCAGGCATCTCATCTAGTTCAGCTTTTTGAGTCGAAGACACACATCTGACTATTCACTGAGCAAAAACAGGAGCTGTCAGAAAGAAAGTGGCAGCGTCCATAACTGTCCATCACTGATCTATGGAACTCCATGCTGCAAGATGGGGTGAGGGTTTAGGTGGCTTTAAAGGTGATGGAGCAAAATCATGGCAGTTATCAATCACTTCAAGCCACAGTAACTCAATAGAGCCTCCATGTATGGAGGCAGTGCACCTCTGCCTACCACTTCACACAGTTGTTGTCAGGTTTTTTTTTTCTGGGAAAAAAGGTGGTGGAACACTCAAGAGGGAAATGAGGAAGAAACACATGGGATTCTTTGAAATAATATTATTTTCACGCACTATTGCTGAGTATTTTCAAGAGGTGCCGGAACTCCGTTCCACTGCATTCCCGCTGAAAAAAAGCCCTGGTTGTTATATAGATAAAATGGAGGGCAGAGTGATATGACTACTACTTGACCTCCTTAGAGGAAGAATACAAGATAAATGTGGTTTTGATGTCTCTAGAATATCATCAACATGGTAGCCTTGTTAGTCTGTCAGTAGCATTTTGATTTGTGAGTAGCAGGAGAAAGGCAGGTTGTAAATGAAATGAGTGAGTGAGCAAGTGAAGGGATGATATTGTAGAAAAGAGCAAGAGTCCCGTAGCACCTATAAGACTAACAAAATTTGTGGTGAAGTGAGCTGTGATTCACAAAAGCTCATGTGTGTGTGTGACGTGCCGTCAAGTTGCCTCTGACCTATGGCGACCCTATGAATGAAAGACCTCCAAAACATCCTATCGTTAACAGACTTGCTCAGATCCTGCAAACTGGAAGACGTGGCTTCTTTTATTGAGTCAAGCCATGTCATTTTGAGTCTTCCTCTTTTCCTAGCATTATTGACTTTTCCAGAGAATCTTGTCTTCTTATGATGTGACCAAAGTACGATAGCTTTAGTCTTGTCATTTTAGCTTCTAGGGAGAATTCAGGCTTGATTTGATCTAGAGCCCACTTATTTGTCTTTTTGGCGGTCCATGGTATCCACAAAACTCTCCTCCAGCAACACACTTCAAATGAATCAATTTTCTTCCTGTCAGCTTTCTTCACTGTCCATCTTTCACATCCATACATGGCAATGGGGAATACCATAGTTTGGATTATCTTGGTCTTGGTTCCCAGAGAGACCTCTTTATCCTTAAGGATCTTCTCTAGCTCCCTCCCTGCTGCTCTTCTGAGTCTCAATCTTCTTCTGATTTCTTCAAACGTTGTTAGTCTTACAGGTGCTACAGGACTCTTGCTCTTTTCTACTGCTACAGACAGACTAACGTGGCTACCCATCTTGATCTAACACATCAATGATGTTACTAGATCCAGAGGAGTTAGCCGTGTTAGTCTGTAGTAGCAAAATCGAAAAGAGTCCAGTAGCACCTTTAAGACTAACCAACTTTACTGTAGCATAAGCTTTCGAGAACCACAGTTCTCTGATGAAGTGCATCTGATGAAGAGAGCTGTGGTTCTCGAAAGCTTATGCTACAGTAAAGTTATGCTTTACTGTATGCTACTGGACTCTTTTCAATGATTTGCTCTTTAAGGGGCTGCTGGACTTCAGTTTTGTTATGCTAACAATAAACTAACAGGACTACCTCTCTGAAATCTGCCAACCTTTCCATTAATTTTGATGCCGTACTGCCTCCGGCCACCAGGGGACTTCCTCAAGATGGGTGTGTATGTGTATGTGTGTGTGTTGTGTGGGGAGAGATTGGGGAGGGGGATAATTAACTCCAAGCTAATAAAATGCCGATTTGGCTTCCTTTGTGCCACTGCAGAAGGCGGCATTGAGATGCAAAGTACTTCATGTTGGCGCTCTGTTGCAGGCACCCTTCCTCGGCTGCAGCTGGCCAAGCCGGGCCAGCTGTACAGGCCAAATCTGAGGGTGCAGATCCATAGCCGCAGAGGGGGGAGAGCCTCCCTACACTTGGTTGCTCTTGCCAGCTGCTCCCCCCTCCACCCCCAGGCCCTCTGGCCTCTCAAATGTGGACGGCCCGGCCCGTCTTATGCAATGTCAAGGGCCACTCGGTTATCTGCCCGCCTCCCTCCTTCCAGGACAAGTTCTAGATCTCTAAATTGGCATTGCCTATTTGGAGGACTGGGAGGGGACTCCAAATCGACATACTGAAAGATTTCCTTCCTTCCTTCCTTCCTTCCTTCCTTCCTTCCTTCCTTTCTTTCTCCCCAATTGGGACCCAAAGCAGTTTACATGATTCTCCTCTCCTCCATTTTATCCCACAACAACACTGTGGGGTAGGTTAGGCTGAGTGTGTGTGAGTAGCCCAAAGTCACCCAGCAAGCTCTCGTGGCAGAGCAGACATTCGAACCTGGGTCTCCCAAATCCTTGTCCGGCATTCTGACCACACTGGCTCAGACAAATGCCTCCAACAAGCACTCGCTCAGCAACTGGTATTCAAAGGCATGGAGGTTGCATTTCTCCATCATAACTAATAGCTGTTGATGGCCCTCCAGGAATTAATCCCCTATTAAAGCAGCCAAAGCTAATGGTCAGCGTTGTATCATGTGGCGGTAAGTTTCACAAGCTAATTGTGTACTGTGTACAAGTAATATTGTTCTTCACTTCTCGGGAATATACTACCCATCCGCTTTGTTGGGTGACCTGAGTTCCCTTTCTGTTTATTACGTATATTTTAATGTTGTCCTTCCTCCAAGGAACTCAGGGCAGTATACACGACTCCCTCTCCCTCTATTTTACCCTCACACCAGCCCTGTGAGGCAGCCACCTTTCGACTTTCATGGCATGTGGGGTTTAGAAGCTAGACTAGTTTAGCACTCTAACTGCTACACTCAAACTATCAGTAGAAAAGAGCAAGAGTCCAGAAGTACCTATAAGGCTAACAAAATTTGTGCTAGGATATGAGCATTCATCATGAGTCACACAGCTCACTTCTTCAGATATTGAGCTGTGACTCACGGGAGCTCATACCCTACCACAAATTGTGTTAGTCTTATAGGTGCTACTCTTTTCTGCTGCTACAGACAGTCTAACACGGTGACCCATCTTGATCTAACTCATATTATCTGATCTCTTCCTACTTGGTTTTCCTATTTGGTGTTCCGTCCATTCTGGAAACCACAAATTGTTGTTGTTATGGATGTTGCTAAAGAAACTTTTAAAGACAAAACTGTAACATGCTCAGATGGGTATCCATGTGTTATATTTTAATGCTTTTAATTTTATTAATTGATTCTATTAATTGTTTTATTTTGACAAATCTTGCTTTTATTTTATTTTACGACAAAATCTCCTGATGAAGCCTAAAGTGGTTGGATCTAAACAATAAATCTTTTCACCACTTTTCCCACACTCGACGTGCTTTCTCCATAATGTGTATAATGTTAGAAGCCTCTTTCATGCCTTCCCTGTCTTTTCTCTAAACTCTTTGGCCCTTGCTTGGAGGGAAGGCACTTTTGGTTGTCCCTTTTTGCCCCCTTTCCACCTATCCACTATATGCTGTGAAACCGGGGAAGAGGCAGGACTATACAAAGGAGTCTGCACTAGGGGTGTGCACCTGAAAAAGATTCGGGTTTCCTGCTTCAGGTTTACCCAAAGCGGAAAAACAATCTGGAATAACCCAAATCCCGAAGCAACAAGCCGCTTCGAGATTCAGGTATTAAACAACTTCGGTGTGCTCCATAAAGATTTGGATTTTTTACCCGATGGGAGCACTCCAAAGCTCGAAGCAGCACTTTTCTTACAATTTGCAAACCGCAAGAAAAGTGCTGCGGCTGCTGCCGCTCTACACAAAGCTTTCTGAAGCTTTACAAAGCGCTTCGGAAAGATTTGCTTTGGTATTTCCAAACCAGCTCAGCGATCCTGGAGCCGATTCAGGAATACCAAATCTACCTGAATCAGGCTCGATTCAGGTTAAAAACCCAAATCAGAAATCCAAAGTGTAGACCCCTAGTCTGCACCAATCTTCTGTAAAATGGCATTAATAACAACATCAACTATTTTATTTTCAGTCCCTTTCGTAATAACTTTATTTGCCACTCCAACCCCACTACAAGTGTAAGCAATGCAATAACATTTACACAGAAAACACTGCATCTTGTTATTTCTTTTCCATCCTGGTGAAACAAATATTTTTTTAAAAAAATCTATGTTGTTCCTAAAATCCCATAGGGCTGTTAGAACTAGATAAAGCTGACTCAGGGGCCTGACCTATCCAGCAGGCTTCCTCTTGGCTATCCTTGCTCTGGGTTGACAGGTTGCAGGTTTCAGGGAATAAGTGACGCAGCGTGGGCAAATAGTAGGATTTGAGTCCATTGGCACCATAGAAGCCAACAAGATTTTCAGGGTATAAAGCCCTAACTTGGGTAGCTCAGGCAAACCCTGACCTCGCCAGATCTTGGAAGCTAAACAGGGTTGGCCTTGGCTAGTAATTGGATGGGAGACCTCCAATGAAGACCAGAGTTGCAGAGGCAGGCAACAGCAAACCACCTCTGTTAGTCTCTTGCTTTGAAAACCCCACTAGGGGTTGCTATAAGTCAGCCATGACTTAATTGCACTTTCCACCACCAAGCTTTCCAGACTCAAAGCTCCTTTCTTCAGATACAAGGGGGAATGGAGATCCTTATGTGTGGGCAAAGAATCTCAGGGGTGGATTGGGACAATAAAACCGCCCAGGAGCGAGCCAGCCAGACCCTGCAGTGGCACCAGAACCACTGGATTGGCTTGCTCCTGACTAGAGATGGGCATGAACTGAAATACGAACCAAAATTAAGCACGAACCAGGCCGGTTCTTGGTTCGCAAACCACGGTTCATCAGATCCCATTTCTGACGAACCGCCATGAACTTTTAGGCTGGTTCGTTTGGTTTGTTTTTTGGTTCGTCACTGTAGACAGCCTGGTGCCCATCAATCAGTTTCCTAGGCAACAGGGGATGGACTTCCTGCAGAACTTCTGCTGACCCGGAAGTGATGATTTTCTGACCCGGATGTGACATTTTCATGAACCAAGCGAACCAAGGGTAGGTTCGTGAAAGTTCATGGTTTGAGGTTCATGAAATTTGACAAACCATGGACCACATGGTTTGGTTTTTTTCCGGTTCGTGCCCATGTCTACTCCTGACCACGGGGTGGGGTTGCACTTGAGGCAGTGGCATAAAAGGGAAAGCTAAAGGGGCCATTCAGGCACCCTCTGCCCCCCACCCAAAGAAACTGACCTTCAGGGAAGAGCTTTTATTTTCTTGTGTCTCCCCTGAATCTTCTTTCCATGGAACTGGGGAGATTCCAAACAATATTGCGGAACAAAAAGGAGAGCATGTGGAAGACGGGTACATTTCACCTTTGCTGGATACACCCGCCTTCAAGACATAAGAACACCAGCCATAAGTCCACCTAGTCCAGCATGCCGTTTCACAAAATGGCCAACCAGTCACTCTGGAGGACCAACAATAGAGTATGGAGGCCAAGGAGAGGGTTGTTTATTTCATTTATATTCTGCCTTTCTCGCTGAAACTCAAGGCAGATTATACATCATGAGACAACATGATTGATGGCTGTGACATTTCATAGTGGTGGAAAGTGCCCTCAAGTCATAGCTGACTTATGGCACCCCCGGTGGGGTTTTCATGGCAAGAGGCTAACAGAGGTGGTTTGCCATTGCCTGCCTCTGCAACCCTGGTCTTCCTTGGAGGTCTCCCATCCAATTACTAACCAAGGCCAACCCTGGAAGATAGGAGAGCCACTTCTTGAAGCGAAGCCGGGATGAAAATGGCAATAGTTGGAAGTGTTTACATTGTACAAGTTAGTTAGTCACTGACAAAAGAAAGGCACATTGCACATGCTCAGAGGCACTCCATTTGAAACCTTCAATCAGTTTGGAAACATTCTAGGACTGAGTTCTGCCTCAGACGAAAATCTGCTTTCTGGCATCTTACACTAACTGCTCCCCAAAGCAGGAATTGGAGCTAGACACATCATTGATCCTCCCCTGATCTGGCTGTTCTTAAGTCTCACTTCCCCCTGCTTACAACACTCTCTTCCTTTCCTCTCCACATTGATCAGTGGATCAATTTCCTCGGCACGCTGTCCCTGCTATGCTTGGGAAATTCAGAGCTGAAGAAGTAACCACACATCCTCCTCACCCCCCTCGGAGACCACGAGCCCCTCGTCCATGACTTGCCTGCTCTTGCGCTAAATCACCGACTTCCCTCCCCTTCGGATGTTCTTCTCATCTTGCCTGGTTTCGAAGATCAGGCCTTGGAACTTCAGATGTGTGAGCGCCAATGGATGCAGCTTTTAATATTGATTCCTTATCCCTTGACGGTGCTTCTCAGTTTCCTGCCTGTATACACTTCTTCCTCTTGTGATGAGCGAGGGGGGAAGGGGAGGGACAGGAGCCAGGCTACGGCATTTAAAGAGCCTTTTAGGAGGACGTGAGGCCTTTTGCACACCTATCTTGGCAGCTCTATTTCTTTTCCATCCCCCTGCCGGAATGACAACCCCCAATGCATGTTGGGTTATACAGAGGGCAGCAGAGATGCCTGATTTATTTGGGTGCAATCCAGGGGCCGCCATGCACAAGTTCTTCTCAAGTTTACCTGGCATCCAGGTGGACAGGTAGATGCCGGATCCTTTGTTCCCAAGCTAGGCAGACAATAGTCAGCCGACCAAATCTAATATTGTACAGGCCCACTGTCTCAAATGATGAGAAGTTACGCAGGAAGTGCTAGAAGGGTTCGTTTCAAACATTGCCCCATTCTTCAATATAGTTATTACGCTTAATCCAAAAATCAGGACAGCTGGTAGTAATCAGAAATCTCAGGGGCAAACTGTCTTACCCACAGGCGGCCTTTTCTCTCACGTAGCACCTTGCCAAACCAGACTGCCAACTCAGCAGAGCAGCTACATAGGGGTGCCAATTTGGGCTTGGGAAATTCCTGGGGATTTGGGGATGGTACCAGGGGAGGGTAGAGTTTGGGAAGATGAGAGAGCTCAGCGGGGAGGTAATTTCATAGAGTGCACCATCCAAAGCTGTCATTTTTCTCCAGGGGAGCTGATTTTTGTGGTCTGAAGATCAATTGTAATTCTTGGGGGGGGGGGGGGACAGACGGACTACAGGACCCGCCTGGAGGTTGGCAACCGGATGGTTACATGTGCCATGTGGGGCTAAGGTAGCTGCTTTGCCCAGGTGGCATCCCAGTTTAACAAGCTGTTTTGCAAGGGCGGAGGCCCTCAGCTAGTGAGTTCTTTGGCTTCACCGGCACCACATTGTAAATCGTATTTGATCCTCTTCCAAAGTTAACTAAAGTTCCTTCCTTTTCGACCAGAGTTAGAAATTAATGGCCACCCAGCAACTGCTGCCTTGGGACTCCCCGTCTCCCAGGCAAATGGAAGGGACAGCATGGGGTGTCACAAACGGCTCAATCCAGCCAAGGCCCCCTCTCCCAGCCTGGATGCCAGCGCAATCCCATTTATTGCTGGGAGCGGGGAAGGTTTCTTCTCATTCAGTTCTCGCAAGCTGCGTTCTCAGCCCAAAGAAGATATCGAGCTATTGATCCCAGAGCCCACTGAGAGAGAAGCTCTGCACTGTGCAAAAAGAGGGGAAATGCATTCAAGAGAAAACCTGAAGGAGGATAGCCAGCCCATCGCTCTTAGTTATGCTTGAACAATGGAGCCTCCATGCACAGAAGCAACGTACCTTGGTGAGCCGTGGAGGGGCTGTTGCTTAAAGGCAGAGCACCGGCTTTGCACGCAGAAGGACGGAGGCCGACTTGTTGAGGATAAAGTTGCAGAGTTTAGTATTAGCGCAGTAGAAATCAGTAGACAGACTTCTGTGGTTTTAGCTCTAGAAAAATACTTTTACTGCATATCAGGGAAAAGGGGACATTGGATAGAAAATAAAGAATAGCTATCTATTTACATCTTGATGGTTAACTAGAATGGGATAGACTAAACTGCAGACTGCACAAAGAGCAATAAAACCTTAGAATATGTTGCTAGTTAATTGCCCTCGATAAACTGGTTACCCAATGGTGAATCCTAGATCTCTTTTATTTATTTACTTGTTTGTTTGTTTATTTATTTATTTATTTAATGTAATTTATAGTCCGCCTTTCTCACTGAGATTCAAGGTGGATTACATAGTGTCATATTGGTAAATCAGTATCAAGGACATTTCCGTACAGTGTCAAAGACATTTCCAGAAACGAGGCCATAGGGTCAATAAACATAGCGTTGGCAAGGACCAATACAAAGTTGAAGAAATGCTGGAACAGAACATAGTTAGTTCTACGGCTTAGATCCAGAGGAGTTATCTGTGTTAGTCTGTAATAGCAAAATAGTAAGGAGTCCAGTAGCACCTTTAAGACTAACCAACTTTTGCAGCATAAGCTTTTGAGAGCCACAGCTTTCTTCATCAGATTAGGGATGCCAGACCCCGAGCATGGGTGGGGGATTCCCCCCCACTCCCCACCCCCCCACTCACCTAACCAGCGGGGGGGATGCACCTTCCCTGCATGCTCCCCCGCAGCGTTGCATGCTCCTGTGTGCGGCAGCCCCCAGGATCAGGCCCGTTTTGGCCTGTATCAGGGCCGCTGTGAGCACGGGAGCACTTCTGTGTTCTACAGCGCCTCAAAACGAGCCTGGTCTGCAGCAAAACGGGCCTGTTTTCAGGCGCTGTGGAGCTCAGGAACGCTCCTGCGCTCCGCAGTGCCTCAAAACGGGCCCGTTTAGGCGTGGATCGGGCCCATTTTGAGCCCCTACAGAGCCTGGGTGCGCTCCCAGGGGCTGCACGATGACATCACTCCCGAAGTGATGTCATCACGCTTGTGGGGGCATGCACACTTTGTGTGCGCGCACCCCCCTCTCCCCCAGGGTAAGTGCCAGGCCCCTATCCCCTGCCGGGAGGTTGAGGAGACCTGGCAGCCCTATGTCAGATGCATCTGAGAGATGCATCTGACGAAGAGAGCTGTGGCTCTCAAAAGCTTATGCTACAATAAAGTGGGTTAGTCTTAAAGGTGCTACTGGACTCCTTACTATAATTCTAGGACTGACATTAGACAACATGAAGCAAAGGTAGTATATAGGAGTACATATTTAAAGCCTGGATAATATGTAAGGCAACATAAATGGTGAACTCTATGGTCCCTAACTCATTAGCGAAGCATCTGAGACCCCCTCTCTACAATACAGCCCTCCTGTCTGAGTAAAAAAGCTTCTTGAATAATTTGGTTTTGCATTGTTTGTGGAAAGCCAGGAGGGTGGGGGCTCTCCCGACCTTCTCAGGCAGGCCGTTCCACAGGGTAGGGGCCACCACAGAGAGAGCCCGTGTTGGTTTTGCCCATGTGCAGGCTGGCACTTCAGCTTAATCCTTCCCCGTTCTCTGACGGGAACTTTCCCTGGAGGCCTAAGCGGTCCTACGCTATCTAACTAAACGAACAGAACAACAATTTAACTATTTCATGACTGAGCGTAGGACACTTGCTAAAATGCCAAGTTCAATCCATCCCCATTTAAAATGAACAGGAAGAAGGAGATGATTTGAAAAGACGCCTATCTCAGACCCTGGAAAGGATCTATCAGTCAATACTTGATAGACCAGCCAAGTTACAAGTGACGCCTGACACAGGTTGGACACTTGTCGGCTTCCCTCAAGTTTTGATGGGAAATGTAGGCGTCCTGGTTTTACAGCTTGGCTCTCCATTACAGCTGCAAGACCAGGATTGCCTACATTTCCCATCAAAACTTGAGGGAAGCTGACAAGTGTCCAACCTGTGTCAGGCGTCACTTGTAGCTTGGCTCTCAGGGGCTGGTTCAGTAAAGGGCAGCTCCACACAGAGCACTTGCTTGGGGCAAAATGGGCAGGGGGGAGGCCATAACCTTTGGACCTTGAGGAGGGGGGAGAATGTTGGTAGAGGAGGATTTAACGCTGTCCCTTTCCTTAGGTTTCAGAGGGGGACAAACCAAAAAGTTAGAAAGATAGAGAGGTCAGGGCACTCTGTTTACTGTTTCCTGCTCTGACTGTCCTTTGATATGTAGATTGCTATTCTCAGGATTTCCTCCTCCTGTCCTGACTTCCTCCCTCTCACTTCTTCTCTTCCTGCCATTGTTCCAGGCAACACCTCTCTCCTTCTCCTCCCTCCATCTTGGCAGCATAGATGCAGGCCTTGTTCTGCCATCCATGCCCATCCTTAGACTAGACAGGTATTTAGGATCTGTCTCTCCTTCTTTCCTATCAGAGTATGGAGTTCCTACAATAAAGAACTCTTATTTCTTTTCTAAATATAAACCAAGTGCATGATTTATTATTTTAATTCCTGCGCGCACACACCAGCCAGCAGAACCAGCTCACAACAACCTATAATCACACTTCCTATGCCAAATGATAGACTCTGCCAATGACCCAAACAAAGAATCCTTTAATTAGGTTTCTGGGGCCTACATAACGATTTATTTATCAGAGAAGCCATTACCTTTGGGCCTGACTGCATCACATTGGGACCGATTCCCTCTCTAGGATTTCTCCCGGCTGCCTCTCTGCTTCTGCCCACAGCAGCTAACGTTTCTTCCCTCTCATTCCTCCGGCATTTTTAAGCACCAAGGATGCACGTGCAACAGAACTCCCTAAACTTAGCAAAATACATTTCTTTCTGGTTCCGGTGATGGAATTTGGTCTCTTGAATCAGACTTGGAGCAGGGATTCAGTATCAGTCACCTTGAGAAATTCTGCTCTTATAAACAGTTTAGCTTGAATAGTACCGTTCCGATAATAATTTGTTCAGCAGCCCTGGAAGACCTTGTTCATGCACCACAAAGCCTACGAGGTCCCCAGAGCTGTCTACAGCTGACAGGTATTTATTTATTTACTTCTCTATGGTATTTTTATCCCACCTTTCTCTCTCCGGGGACCCTTTAACGGGAAGGTAAAGGTTGAATGAGAGACCTCCTTTGGGCAAAGGTTTTGTTCTGCCAGGCTGCTCTGACCTCTCCCCAAAGTAGGCAGTCCAGCAATATAGAATGATAGAATGATAAACGCCATGGTCCTTATTTAGGGTTGCCAATTCTGAGGGAGGGCTGGAAGGGTTACATCCGTGCTTAGTTTTCGTGGCCCCTTCTGACACGTCCAGGGTAAGGCTGAGCTCCACTTTGGGGTCAGTATTGCAATTTTCCCCAGACTAGTTTGGCTAAGGATCTTGTTGGTGTTTTGTCATCTTCTGGGCATGGAGCAGGGGTCGCTGGGGGTGTGGGGGGAGGTATTTGTGAATTTCCTGCATTATGCAGGGGGTTGGACTAGATGACCCCAGAGGTTCCTTCCAACCCTATGTGTGAGGACCCGCCCTGCCCCCAACCACACCCTCCTCACGCTCCGCCGTCCCTTCCTTCGCCTCCAGGGGGAGGGGTGAGTTCCCTCTGCCTCAGACTGGGCTGGGACCGTGGCTGCTCCAGCGGCCTCTGTCTCCAGCCAGCTGTCTCCGAGAACTTCTCCTTCCCTCTCTCTGTGCCACCTCTCAGTCAGCTACTCCTCCCCAGCATCATCGGGACCTCCCCCTTTATAGCGGCTCTCCTCCCCGCCTCTGGACCCGTCACCAATCCCTGTGCGTGCCACCTCCACCCTCTGCTCTCCCTCGGTTTCCCCCCGTTCCCTTTGGTCACTGTGCCCGTCCATCATCCTCCCTCCTCCCTTCTTCCTTGTCTCGCCAGCTGTCTCCTCTTCCCCGTTGATGGCTCACCGGCGCTGGCCGTGCGCCAACCCCTGCCCATGGCTCACACCGGCGAGCCCTCCCAGGAGCCGTCCAGCCAGTCAGGGGATGGCGTGGCTGGCTCTCCGTCCCGCCCCCTTGCCCCGCTGTCGGCCAGGCCCGCTCCTGCGCCCCCGCCCTGGGCGGTGCGGATGGCCACGTCGGCGTTTCCTGGGCCGCGGCCCTTCCCCTCGTCGGAGCGGCTTCCCTCGGCGCGGCGGCCGTCTGTGCCGGCCCGTGCGGCTCTGTTGGCAGTGGCAGCGGCGCGGGTGAGGGCTTCCTTGTTTTGGCCCGGCTCGCCGTGCGCCCCGCCCATGCTCCCTGCAGGTAGGGGGTCCCCGGGGGGTGTTGGGGGGGTGCGGGGTGCACGGGAGTGGGGGGGGAGTTCCGCGGGTGGGGGGGGAGCGCCGCGGGCGGCGGGGAGGCTGGTGTGCGGGCCCAGTCCGGGGCAGGAGGAGCCTGCTCCGGACACTATGATTCCATGATTCTATGACTTGATCAATTCCTGGATATTTGGGGGTGGTACCTTGAGAGGGTAGAGTTTGAGAAGCAGAGAGTGGTCAGATGGGGATGTGATGCCATAGTCTGTCCCCCACCCCGCTCCCTAGCAGCTGCCATTTTCTGCATCGGAACTGATCTCTGCAGTCTATATAAAGGGTGAACCACATTGGTGACAACTCAGCTTTTATCCTGGTGCAGGCACAGTGAGGGGCCTGTGTGTGCACCTGCACCAGATTTCTGAGGGGCCACAGAGGTCACAGGAAGGTGTGGCAGTTGGTCCGGCGTGGTCCTATGGGTACAGCCCTGGTGGGGCGATGCGGCCCAGCAGCCTGGCTGGGGTGGCCTTGGGTGGCATAGCCCTCCCAAAGCCCCACAGCTAGAGCCTGTTGTATTGTTTCACACAGTGGGCTCTGGTGCTAGTCAACTATAATTCCAGAACTCCAAGCACCTCCTGGAGACTGACAACCTTACATAATATGGATTGACTGCCGTGTGCCTGAGAATCTCCATTGCAGCTGGGAACTCCCAACACACATCTGCCTGTCAGGACCCAGGCATTGACTAAGGCACGCTGTCTTCTTTCAGAGTTGGGAGCTCAGGAATAGAGACAGGCCCGAACTGGAAAAAACCCAAACCATGTGGTTCGTGGTTCATCAAATTTCACAAACCACAAACCATAAACTTTCACGAACCTGCCCTTGGTTCGCGAACCGGTTTGTTTGGTTCATGAAAACATCACATCCAGGTTAGAAAATTGTCACTTCCGGGTCAGCAGAAGGTAATTTCCAGGCCAGCAGAAGGTCACTTCTGGGTCAGCAGAAGGTCTGCAGGAAGTCCATCCCCTGTTGCCTAGGAAACTGATTGATCGGCACCAGGCTGTCTGCAGTGACGAACCAAAAACCGAACCAAACGAACCAGCCTAAAGTTCATGGAGGTTCGTCAGAAATGGGATCTGATGAACCGCTGGTTCGCGAACCACGAACTGGCCGGGTTCGTCATGAATTTTGGTTTGTATTTTGGTTCGTGCCCATTTCTACTCAGGAACCTGCATGTAGGACCCTTCACACTGGAGAACAGAGTTTTTAAAAACTGGGAGCTCCAGACACAACTCCCAGTTTACGACTGGTTTGGCCCTTGCTCTTGGCCAGTTTGTGGCAGGGGCAAAATTGAAACCAGTCAGAGATCTCCTGAATCACAGCCATGTCTGTTAGCCACACTTGCTCCCATTCTTGTTTCCTATGTGGTCCCCTCCATAGCAATATGTTTCACAGGGTCTCACTGCATGAGACAAAATACACTCGAATGACGCGGGTAATTCAAGTGTATTTTGTAATTCGAGTGTAATTCGAGTGTATTTTATCTCGTGTGGTTTGACCCTCAGACTCCAAGAGGGACATGGAGAACTCCACGAATTTCAACTGATCAACAGAGATCAGTTCCCATGGAGAAAATGGCTGCTTTGGAGGGTGGGCTGTATGGCATTATACCCCACTGAGGTCCCTTCCCTCACTCTCCAAACCCGACCCTCCCCAAGCTCCGCCCCCAAATCTCCAGGTATTCCCCAACCCGGAGTTGGCTACCCTACAAGCACATCCATAAATGGCAGCAGTCCTGCCCGCCAGTGGGCCTCCTTACAGCCGGGCTCCACCTTCCCTCCTTTCAAGGCGGGCGCCTTCCCTTCTCCACAAGTGGAACCCCTTTCAATTTGCGCCACAAAGGAGTGCCTCTTGCCGTTGGCCCTTTTGACGGACGGCACATTGAAGATCAAATTAACTTTTGCACACTTCATTATGCCTCCCTCCCTTCCCACCCACCCCCCACACCCCCGCACATGGCAGCCGGATCTCACACGCCAGTTCTGCAGGCAATTAATCTTTGCACCTCAACCAGCCAACTGGCTATTGTTCAGCCGTGAATGAGGCGGTGGGGGGAGGCAAGCAGCCACAGGCTCGGGGCCTGTTCGCAGTGATAAGGGGGAAAGCAGACTGGGAGGCAGTTATCCCCATCCCCCTTGTGAGGGGTTCAGAGGGAAAAAAATCGTGTTTTCTCCCCCCCCCCCCTTCTTTGGCACACTCCTTGGTCGCTCAACGTCCCCCCTCCTTCCTTTTGCCTTCCACCCATCTGTTTGCACAGGGCTATTCCCCAAAGGGATGGGGAGGGGGGGGGTAAAGAGAATTGATCTATGGTTTCTGAATACTATCATTGCTACAGGAAAGCCTCAATTACTTGGGGGAGAGAAAAGAGTTGCCAAAGCATTATTCGGGAGCCGAACTTGGCATCCAGATCTTAAGTTGGATGTTGGGGGCAGGGGAAACTGGACGGTTTGGGCACTCCAAGCTTCTACTGGAAGATGAGATTCAAACCCACTTTGTGGGCTGTGATCGGTAATACTTCCTGCATGGACCTCTGTGAAAAATTAATGGGTCACTCCAAAATGTGTGCCTATTCCCCATTCATTTCAGCGGGCTTGGTCTTGGGGAAATCTCTTCTGAGGTTAAGAATTGCTAGAGCCAGCCTAAATCTGCCCGGTCTTTTGGAATTCCATACTCTGTTTTTATTCTGCACTGTTTTCATTCTGTCCTTCCTCCAAGGTCAGTGCACAATGTTCTCCCTTCCTCTTTTTTATCAGAACAACAACCCGTCGTGGTAGGCTGGGCTGACATGGGGCCAGACCGTGACTAGCTGGGCAGCAGACCAGGAAGTGTGTCCACACAGCCAACTGGATGCCTTTGAGCTCTCCCATGAAGGTAATAGCCAGTGCCTGCTGACCAGAACCTGATAAACAGTGGTATACTGCATCTGAACATGGAAGCTCCACTGAGCTCTGAACAACTAGGCTCTTTTTTCTGCCCCCACCCTCCAAGGCTATCAATGGAAGGGCTGCTCAACCGATGAAGTTTCTTTCTCAGGGGCAGTTTCTTTCATGAAATGAAAACTAACAAGTCCTTTTCAGTGATGGAGAGGTATTGGAAAACTGGGCAGGCAGTTTTCCATAGATGCTACAAGGGTCATGAGAAATAAAATATATTCAAAATAAATATTTATTATATAGGGAACATAATAATAAAATTAAAAACATAGGGCCTGAATGTCAGGCTGAGCAAGCTTTATATAAGTTGTGTGTGTGTGTGTGTGTGTGTGTGTGTGTGTGTGTGTGTTGTGTTATGTGCCATCAAGTTGCCTCCGACCTATGGTGAGTCTATGAAGGAAAGATCTCCAAAATGTCCCATCATTAACAGACTTGCTCAGATCCTACAAACTGGAGGACATGGCTTCTTTTATTGAGTCAAGCCATCTCATTTTAGGTCTTCCTCTTTTCCTGCTGCCTAGCTTTTCCTAGCATTATTGACATTTCCAGAGAATCTTGTCTTCTCATGATGTGACCAAAGTACGATAGCCGCAGTTTTGTCATTTTAGCTTCTAGGGAGAATTCAGGCTTGATATGATCTAGTACCCACTTATTTGTCTTTTTGGCTGTCCATGGTATCTGCGAAACTCTCCTCCAGCAACACATTTCAAATGAATCCATTTTCTTCCTGTCTGCTTTCTTCACTGTCCAACTTTCACATCCATACATGGCAATGGGGAATACCATAGTTTGGATTACCTTGATATTGGTTCCCAGAGAGACATCTTTATCTTTGTAAGCTGTACTGTTTTCCAAATACAGTTGATAAACATGTCAAATGAACAACATGAGACCTCATGCGTTTTGGCCTAAGGGCTTTCCTCGGTGATCAATAATACACACTTTTACAAAAAAAACCAAACTCACACATCCAGAAACCAATATGTACCAATTCTGCCCTGACATTATTATCTCATGTATTGTGTGGAATAATGTAAATTATTACAGCAGGCCATGGATCTCTTCACATGGTAACTGCACACACACAAAACTCTTCATTGCTAATGACTGAGCAATGAAGAGTTTTGTGTGTGTGCAGTTACCATGTGAAGGAATCCATGGCCTACTGTAATAATTTACATTATTCCACACAATACATGAGATAATAATGTCAGGGCAGAATTGATACATATTGGTTTCTGGATGTGTGGGTTTATGGTAAGAGACTACCAGAAGTGGTTTGCCATTGCCTCCCTCTGTAACCCTGATCTTCGTTGGCAGTCTCCCATCCAATTACTCAGCAAGGCAGACTCTGCTTAGCTTCTGAGATCTAACAAGGTCAGGCTCACCTGAGCTATCCAGGTCAGGATTAAATTCTGGTGAAGAGTGCCCTCAAGTCATAGACCTGATACTTATTTGCATAATTTTTGCAGGTCACAGAACCCAGTTTCTCTAGTCGCAGAATTTTCGTTACCTTGGCAGCAAACCAAATTTGAGTCTGGTGGTAGCTTAAAGACCAACAAAGTATCCCCAGGGTATAAACTTTCCTGAGTCAAGTTTCAGGTAGTTAACCGTGTTGGTCTACAGTAGAACAACAGGATTTGAGTCCAGTGGCACTTTAGAGACCCACAAGATGTTCAGAGTGTGAGCTTTCGAGAGTCAAAGCTCCCTTCTTCAGATACTTTGCACACTCGCAGAGGCACTCTGGGATATGAGTTCAATGGCACCTTAGAGACCCACAAGATGTTCAGGGTGTAAGCTTTGGAGAGTCACAGCTCCCTTCTTCAGATATCTATATCCTGTTGGTCTCTAAGGTGCCACTGGACTCGAATCCTGTTTCTTGACTTACAGCTCACTTCGGCCCTTTCCACACATCCTTAAAGAGACGACCCACTCACCAAACTCTGGAGGCTTTCCCCCTTGACTCCAGGGGCAAATCCACATTACTCATTCTAAGTCGCATGTTCCCCGCATTCCCCGCGCAATCCCGAGTGCCGGTCACATTACCTCATTAAACAGACGCATTTCATTCGCATTTCTCCCGAATATGTGGTCACAGGTTTTCAACGGGAGTTTCACGGTGGCCGTGAACGGGCCAATGCGCAATTTACATGTGTTTTTTTTAAAAACCACCCCCCTTCCTGTCTCTCCGGCCGTTCCGAGAGCTCCTATTGGCTGGTTCAACTTGCAAGTGCTCCGTAGTCTGCAAAAGACTGTTTTTGACTTCATAGCATTGGATTTATTGATTATGCTGTTTCTGAATCAAATCTGGTAGTTTGAAAAATCATTTTGGGGTGAATCCATCCTCAGAACGGACTCGCGAAACTTCCTTTTTAACTGTTTTTTATTTTTTTTATTTTATATTACTGTAATATCGAAATTACGAAATATCGAAATAATGACACTCCAAGGAAGTGAAACCAGTAAAATTCAGGCACTGAACTGTCCTGCATAGGAAATGCCCACGAAAGCTTCCCACATGCTTCCAAATTTCCAAAAAAGAAACGGGAGAGAGCCATCAGTGCTGTCAGTGGGGGAAAGAGAGGCATAATTATCTTCAATGATGTTTCTTTATAAGGCAAGATCGAAATAACGGAAAAGTGCGCTCAAAAAATTTTTTAAAAAATGGGCGGGAAAAAAGGTCCCGCCCCCAAAAGCGGTTTTCGAGCAGCCATGTGACCGGAGGGACGCGCAAGAAAGACGGATTGGAAGCAGGAATGTGAATGAAGAGGAAAAAATTGCGGATTGGAGGCAAACGGAAGATATCCGATAAACATGCGGGTAATGGGTGAATGTGGATTTGCCCCAGATGTCTCCATTTTCAAAACAGTAGCAGGCTGTTTGGCTTCCTTTTTTTTGGTGACTTTTCTGGGACCGCGGGAAAGTGCGTTGTCGGAAAAGGCACCGAAAAAACAGAAGTCAATCTGCCTGCTACCATTTTGAAGACAGAGACGTCTGGAGTCAAGAGGGAAAGCCTGCAGCATTCGGTGAGTGGGCCATCCCTTTAAGAACATGTGGAAAGGGACGTTGTCAGACTTTAAAATGCTCCTGGACTTGAATTTTGTCCTACTACAATAGACTAACAGGGCTGTCATTGTTGCAGCATCGAACCACGCTGTGCTTTACAGTTTGTAGGGAAGCAGGCCTCTCACCCAAGGAATTTGCTGTCAAAAATTTGCCTTGATAACAAAGGAAAAGGTGGAGCAGCGCCTCGGCTGAAGGACTGCTCGGCCTCGTCAGTAGTAGCACTCACATCTGGCCCAGGGACGACGCTAAAGGACTTCATTTCCACACAGCTTTTTCATTTGCAGGGAAACTGTTTCTTGGAGCAGGTCCGTGCTGGGGAAGCCACAGCCAAGAACTTGATTGATCACAATAATAATCCAGTTAATTAAGATGGGAATCTGGGAAGACGAGTTCCTTAGAGGAGCCCCTTGGAAATTCTTTTGTACGCCGACACATTCTATTCTCGCACTGTGAAAACTTTGTTCATTATGTTAACAGTCCATTTTTTTTTACAGGTGCCCTCCTTTTCACCTCCTGTTTTTTACTCTTTTCCAGCTGCTTTTCTGGGGGTTTTGTGTGAGTAAACCTGTGTTGGCTTTGTTCATACAGACTGCCTTTAGCACAATCGGATTGGTACATCTGAACGTGTTCACTCTAATTTTCTGCGTAAGATCATGGGGGTTCCTATGTGTGTCCCATATGCTGCCTTATGCTTAGAGTGCGGTCAGAATCTGTTGGCCACCAAGGCATGGCTTCACATGGCTTCACACTATCAAATATTGGTTGAGACTCCATTTTAATTCTGACCCCCCGCCCCTAGTTATCCGTATCATTTATTATCTGAATTTGCCAGCTCTAGTTGGTCAGCCTGTATTGAAGCTAAAATAAGTTCCTTGAACTTATCTACAGAATCTTTATCCCTGCTATCTGAGTCTGAGGCCTTCTCAAAAATAAAATCCAGTCTTTGGGGATTAGAGTTACAAACTCTCTATAATTCTGCTAATAGAACTTGTTCTCCCCTAAACTTGGGGATTGTCCCTAATGTAAGCTTCCCAGCAGTATACCTTTACCGACTCCTGGCTCCCAGTTTATGTAGAGCCTTTTCTCTGGCCAGATTTAATGTTCTTCCTTCAGCCATTTTATCTGGTAGATTTCACGGGATTCCTTATTATAGCAGGTGCTGTCCTTGTTTGATGGGCTGTGTTGAAACTGTCTCCCATGTTCTTCTCTGGTGCCCTTTTTATCTGGCGCCACGCCGGGATCTTCTACATCCTATATTAGCCCAACTCTCAGAGTTTTCTGATGATTTTAAGGTTCAGTTTCTTCTTGACAACCCAGATGGGGAAATAACTGAAATAGTAGCAAAGTTTCTCTACAGTGCCACGGCTATACGCCACGACAAGTAATACTCTGTACTGTTTTTGCTGCACTGCTGCCCTGTTCCTATCTGTAATTTTAATCTCATTCTGTATGGACTCATTTCTGTATTTAAAATCTTATATTTTTAGATATGCCAATAAAGGCTTGCTTGAGAGAGTGACTGGTACATGGGAAGGACAGAAAATTCCTCAGAGGCAAACTGTGTGGCTGGCTGCATGCATGGGCCATCACCCCGTGGCAATTTACACCCACAATGGTGCCCTTCTCTTTTTGTAGGTGCTTTCTCTGTGGGGATTGTGTCTCGTTCCAAATGGCTCCAAAGTCAGCTTAAACGTCAAGTGATCTGGCTGCTTGATGGGATCAATCTCTCTGATTGGCTACAGCTAAAGAGCCTCCCCTGTGACCTTTTAACAGGCAAAGCAAGTTGGGTGGCCTCCATTTTTCCACCCTGTGGTGAGGAACAGAACTTCTCAATCAGTGGTAGGTCTCATTTATAGGTAGCCAAGAGGGTGTGAGTAGTCAGCCTTCAGAGGAAAACCTGCAGGGCTTCTTTGCCGGCAGCAGGCAAGCAAGAAGATTAAAGCTTTATTGGAAACGGAGACCAGAAACAGCCCTCTTGGTACTGGAGACCAAGCGAGCGATCTTGCTTAGTTGCGGGAAAGACAGTGACGGGATTTGCTGCTCTTTTACACTACGTTACTGTATGTTCAAAAGCACAATAAACATATTCCAGTTTGCAGGATCTGAGCAAACCGGTTAATGATAGGATGTTTTGGAGGTCTTTCATTCATAGGGTCGCCATAGGTCGGAGACGACTTGACGGAACATCTCACACACACACACACTCATGTTCGTGCATCGAGGTTTTTTTTAAGCACAGAAGCAAGAGCCTAAGAGAAAACTTGCAACGAGGATATCAGTCAGTACAAAAGGTACAGGGATTAAGTAACTGCAAATGAAGTATTGATACCAGCTGAAGGTTGCATAGCAGTAGTGTTTTCTATGCCAAACTCAAAGCTGGAATATCTAAATCTGATAAGTGTGTATTGTTGTTTTCAAATATTTATTGCTGTGATAAGCTTTCGAGAACCACAGCCCTCTTTGTCAGATGCATCTGACGAAGAGAGCTGTGGTTCTCGAAAGCTTATGCTACAATAAAGTGGGTTAGTCTTAAAGGTGCGACTGGACTCTTTACTGTTTTGCAACTACAGACTAACATGGCTAACTCCTCTAGATCTATAACCAAAATAAAATAACCCCCAAATCTCTCCCCCTTAACAGAAGCTACCCTTCAAACTCCCTCAAAAGCCCTGGCAAACAGGCTGTTCAGCACCTCCACAAGAGCTCCAAAATGAGGCTTCGTCCATCTCTTCAGGGAGCCCATTTCATTGAGCAGGGGCCACATTGGAAAAGGCCCTGAATCTAGTCAATGCCAGATGCAGCACACTAAGAGACAGGTTCATTAGCAAGTGGCTTCCTGAAGACTGTAGTTGGCACATGGCCTATGGAAGGAGAGGGTCCTTCAAATTACATGTCCAAAGCTTCAGTTACGTATCCTTAGCATTGCGTAAAGTTTGACCCTCACTGGCCACTTTAGCCTAAGAAGTTAGACTGTTTAAGGACATTCCAGGACACCGCATCTCAGCCAAGGGCATTCGCAGCAGGTGATATATTGCTGTTAAAGTTAGGGGACTGCTCAATAAGCAGTCTGAAGTCCACATGAAGGGGAAGAAGAAAGGCTACTTCTAGGCATGAAGCCAACCTGTAACTTTTGGAGATTAAGAGGAAACAATGTTCTTACTGAAGAGTTACTGTGCTTTCCGTCCGAGCAGCTGCTATCGGCCGCAAGTAGGGCAATGCAAGGTGGCTTCTGAGCCCCCTCTGACAAGCGGCAACAATTTAGCTCTTGAAATTGAGGGATAGTTCCCATGCCACCGTCTTCAGCTGTCCCTCACATCCCAGCAAGGAGAAAGAGCCTCTGCTCTTTCCAAGGGTCCAGGGTTCCCCCCCCCCTTTTCTTTTGGCTATTCCATTTCATTACTCCTCTCCAGCTGGAGGTTTTATGGGAAAACTGCACCCTGAACCGTACCGTGCCCCCCTCAAACTGTCTTAAATCAAGGAAATCAGACACGCAAAGGGAAAGCTGGCAACAGGAGCCAGGTGTGCCCAAGAGAACAGAGCCCGTGTCTGATGTTAACGTGCCACCTGTTGCCTTGCCCCCACCGACCAGGCTGCCAAGGCGTGGGACCCTTTGCCGAAGTGATTCACGGGCAGCAAAAGTGGCGGTGCCCAAGACAGCCCAGCAGGTGCCACACCAATATCCATGCAAAGCATGTTTGCCCGCTGGACCCCACTGGCACTGCCAGCCTTTCAGCATGATTTGGGCTGCCCAGTTTAGGCTTCCCCAAAGCATCACTCAATCTGCACCCCCCACCCCCACCCCAAATCATTTTTACTTCCTTTGAAGTTGCAATCTTGAGTACGCTTACCTGGAGGAAAGGCCCAAGGTAGACATAATGCTTAAAAATTGTATGTCTGTGATGGAAAATGGGTGTCAACTAGAGACGGGCACGAACCAAAATACGAACCAAAGTTTGTCATGAACCGGGCTGATTTTTGGTTCACAAACTGGTGGTTCGTTGGAGCTCGTTTCTGACAAACCACGACAAACCAATATGATTTTTAGAGCGGTTCGTATGGTTTGTTTTTTGGTTCATCGTTGCAGACAGCCTGGCACTGATCAATCTGTTACCTAGGTAAAGGAGGGTGGGCTTTCTGTAGACCTTCTGCAGACCCAGAAGTGACGAACTGACGAGCCAAACAAACCGGTTCGTGAACCAGGCAAATCCATGGCAGTTTGTGGATTGTGAAATATGACGAACCACAAACTGCAATGAGCCACCATTTCCCCAGTTTCTTGCCCACCTCTAGTGTCAACACATCTAGCTGCCCCCTTCCCTACCCTGGCCTAAGCTTCCCCACCCCTGGACAGCCACAGCCAATAATGTAGGGTGGGGAACAGGGAGTATTGTGGAGCCACAATACTGGCAAGAGGTATTAAGTGTTAGAGGCAGAGGGGCTTCTAGGCCTGCAGCTGTTATTAGGGAAAGTGTTGCCAACCTCCAGGTAGGACCTGGAGTTCTCCTGGAATTACAACTGATCTCCAGGCTACAAAGATCAGTTCCCCTGGAGAAAAGGGCAGCTTTGGAGGGCAGACTCTTTGGCATTATACCCTACTGAGATCCTTCCCCAAACTCCACCCTGTACAGATTCTACCCCCACTCATACCTCCAGGAATTTCCCAACCCAGAATTGGCCACCCTAATAATGGGTCAGAGCCACATCTGCACATTGACAGCTAGCAGGGGGCCCACCCAAGGATCTTTGGTGCTTAGCTCACCACCTGCTGCCAGAGAATGGGAAATCACCTCTCCCATGCAGGAATCCACTCTTCACTTCTGTTCAGGTTCCTCTGCCAAGTGCCAATGGACATGTTTGTTTGTTCGTTTATTGTCCTCCCTTCTCACTGAGGCTCAAGGTGGATTACGAAGCATAGTCCATTAGAGTCAACGACTGGGATATTCAATAAACATTCTGTAAGCAGTACAATGCCTGACCTGGATAACTCAGGTGAGCCTGATCTTGTCAGATCTCAGAAGCTAAGCAGGGTCGAACTTGTTTAGTAATTGAAAGGGAGACCTCCAACGAAGACCAGCGTAACTTTTCAGAGACAGACAACGGCAAACGGCATCTGATAGACTCTTGCCTTGAAAACCTCAGCTACGACTTGAGCGCACTCTCCACTACCAAAAAAGACAATAAAGGAAAACAACCAGAAATATGATACGAGGGTGAAAACACGGCTGAGAAACATGACATGGAACTATCTTGTAGGATAGCTGAGCTACCCAGCTCAATACCCTGTTTGAGGTGTGGCACCAGAGGCTTATATTAGGTTATTACCATGTTGGAAGTTTAAGTTCAGCGGCTAAGCACTTGCTTTGCATGGACAAGGTCCCAGGTTCGAGAAGCATTGACTCAATTCTTTTTCACCTTGGTCTCTTCGCTATGTCAGCAATTTGAGAACTTTCTGGATTCTTACTGTTTTTGTTTCATATGTTTTGATTTCCTTCATGATCGGCTTATACAAGTAGCCTGCTATTATACCGACACAAGGCTAGACTACAAAAGCAAACACTTCTGAAGAAGATTAAAAAAAGGGATTATTTAGCCGGCAGACCAGCAGACCGTAAGGAATTGTTTTGCTTAGGGGCTGCAAAGTTACTTTGTTTGATATATGCTACTATTCTCCATATTACAGGATATTTATACGCTCATATTATTTGAGACATTTAGTGTACTGCATAATTATTTTGTTTTGTGCGCGCCACTGTTCTGTGCATTGCATGTTGTCTGTATGCTTATTCAATTGATGATCAATTGATTCTATTTCCATTTGCTTTATAGTTTGAAAAATAGAAGAGTCCAGTAGCACCTTTAAGACTAACCAACTTTACTGTAGCATAAACTTTCAAGAAACACAACTCTCTTCATCAGATGCAACTTTATTGTAGCATAAACTTTTGAGAACCACATCTCCCGTCATCAGATGCAGCTTTATTGTAGTATAAGCTTTCGAGAAAGACAGCTCTCTTCGTCAGATGCAACTTTATTGTAGCATAAGCTTTCGAGAAAGACAGCTCTCTTCGTCGGATACAACTTTATTGTAGCATAAGCTTTCGAGAAGGCTTGTGCTGCAGTGGAATTGGGTGGTCTTGGAGGTGCTGCTGGACTCTTTTCTATATTGCTACTACCGACTAACATGGTTAACTCCTCTGGATTTATAGTTTGAGTTATTGTCTGTGTTTAATATTTATCCATGCACCGTTCAGGACTTTTTCCCTTTTTGCTCTGTTACCTATGGCACGCTGCCTCTCTTGCTCTTGGTTTTTCAGAGCTGTTCTCTCCCTCTTTTCCAGGTTCAATCCCAGCATCTCCACTTAAAGGTAACAGGTGTTAGAGAAGACTTCACTTCTGACCCTGGAGAGCTGGTTCCAGCCACAGCTGCTGACAGAGCAACAGTCTGACGTGGTGCTAAGATGCATAATAGGTGGACAGCACTGTTATAAATAATTGCCATTGTTATTAATTGTTATAATATCCAGTGCACCCCTAGAAAACTACCCCTGCACACACACAGGAAAATACATGAATGGTTCATTGTGACCTGTGAAGCTTTGTCCCTGGATCTCTTCTTCCCGGATTCAACATACCCCTTTCTCCTTCCTCCCCCCTTTTCCTCCCTCCCTGCCAAAAAAACCCCATTCTGGAGGGGGGGCAGCAGTTTCAGCCAGAGTAGAGGAAGATTATTTCCATACAGCTGTCCAGAAAGCCACGAATTTTAAGATCATTGTTTCTTTTGGAGCCTGGAAGAAAGGGCAAGCATTCTTCTTCACGTTCTCTCCCCTCTGTCTTTTTTGTGCATGGAGAGGGGGGGTGCTTTGTGTGTGCAGGGGGGGGATTGCATATAGGGGCTTATTGCAGGCAGCCGTCTTAATGCCACTCAGTAGCTCTGATTGCCGGTTATTAGCATATATTATCTCAGTCTCTTGCTTCTGAAAAGAGAGGAGGGCCTATTCTTCTCCCCTTCCCCCTCCCCCTCGTACACACCCCCTTCCCCCTACCCACCTTGTCTTTTGCACTTAATTACCTCACTCATTACACTGGCCATAAGAGAGAGAGAGAAAGAGAGAGTGCAAATATCACACTGGGTAAGTGGGCCTGGCATAAGTAGGGCGTGAGTAATCCCCTATTCTGTTCCTATGCCTTTGAGAAAGGAAAGAAGAAGCCACTCGCGTATTATTAAATAAGGGCAGAGGAAAGGGTTCCCCATGTAAGGCCTTGGGAAAAGAAGTCTTCCAAGCGTGCAACAGAAGAACAAGAGGGGGTGGGTGGGTTGGAGACAAATTATAAGCAGTGGAATGGAAAGACTTTTGTTGCCGTTGCAAACCTGGAAGGGAAGTGGTCTAGCAGTGACTTCTGCTTGCTCCGGTGGGACATGTAGCCTTGAACTTGCAAGGCCTATGATGTCACGGTTCCTTGCTGGGATGACAGATGGGATGTGATGTCACAAGGAGCTCAGATTGTTCTCGCAGACCATGTGTTGCAATGGAAGCGGGGGGGGGGGAGGCATGATTTGGAGGTGGGAGGTATGAATGAGAGAGTGAACACGGGACAAAAATCAGGCCTGAGGTTGGAGACTGGGTCTTTTGTGGATTCAACTCCACGCTCAGGTCCCTCTTTGGGCAAAGATCTCCATGTGCCTACAACGCATATTCAGCTGTCTTTCAAAAGCTTGGGAGCTGGTGCTAGGCTAGTCCCACGTAACTGTTCTGGAGGGATCAAGATGAGTAGCCATGTTTGTCTGTAGCAGTAGAAAAGAGCAAGAGTCCAGTAGCGCCTATAAGACTAACAAAATTTGTGGCAGGGTATGAGCTTTCGTGAGCCACAGCTCACTATCTGAAGAAGTGAGCTGCGGCTCACGAAAGATCATAACCTATCACAAATTTTGTTAGTCTTACAGGTGCTACTGGACTCTTGCTTTTTCCACTTTTGGAGGGGTAGCCATATTAGTCTATCACAGCAAAAGGAAAAAGTCAGGGGGCACCTCAAAGACTAAGAATGTTTCTCCCAGCATGAGGCTTCCAGAGTCACAGAGCTCCTGTCCTTAGACACGCACAATATCTGTGGAAGTGAGCTGATTCATGAAATCTCACACTGGAATAAAATGTTTTGTCTTTAAGGCGCCTCTGGACTTCCGTCTTCATCTTGAAAGAGCCTCTTATTCTGTATCCTCCCATGTAACTCATGGCCTACTCTAAATGGCTGTCCTTGTCGGGGATTTCAGGCAGAAGTCCGATCCAATTAAAAAATGCCACAGGCTGAAACTGGAATCTGTTCTTACCACTACGCGGCCCTGCCTCCGAAGATCAGCAGTCTCACAACCGCTCCTGGAGGAAAAGACCACTTCTAGATTTGGGGGGGAGGGAAGGATTCTGATGCAGCAGTTAACCATTCAAGCCATTAAAATGTTAAGCAATGTTGGAGGCATGTTGCATTATTTGTGCTCTGCTGTTTTAATGATATTTATTGTGATTTCACTCTTATGCTACCATGTTTTAAGTTTTATACTGTTGTAATCTACATAGAGCCTGCTTGTGAGGTGGACGGACTAAAAGTCGAATAAACATACAAACAAACACATAAGCAATGGGCTAAAAATGCAGTTTGAGTGTTGCCCTGGATCTCCGTTCAGGAGTGGAGACTTCAGACTGAAGTTCAAGGGGGAAACAATGAATAGATGAGAGTCATTTCAGTATATATCCTGGAGAAAAGACTAAAAAAGACCATTTTTGCACTGGCTTAATCACATCAGTTGTTTTAAAAACTTCAGCTCAAGGGAACTATAGAGAAACCTTATACACCTGTCCAGGGTATTTTTTCTGGGAAAAGAGGTGGTGGAACTCAGTGGGTTGCCCTCGGAGAAAATGGTCACATGGCTGGTGGCCCCGCCCCCTGATCTCCAGACAGAGCGGAGTTTAGATTGCCCTCCGTGCCCGTGGCGTGGAGGGCAATCTAAACTCCCTCTGTCTGGAGATCAGGGGGCGGGGCCACCAGCCATGTGACCATTTTCAAGAGGTTCCGGAACTCTGTTCCACCGCGTTCCAGCTGAAAAAAAGCCCTGCACCTGTCCTATACTGAGCTAGATTACTGGGCCAGCTGGGTTGGTACTGTGTTCTCAGTCCAGGGTCCTGGGAAAAGGTCTTTCACCGCACTGCCACTTGAGATCGTTTTTAACTCCAGGAATTGGAGCCTGCAATTTGTGTGCTTTACCAGCCTTTTTCACTGCTGCAAATACCACCAGACCCAGTTTGCCCTTTCTCCCTAGACATGAAGCATGAAATGGCAAACTCAGGGTAAAAATAGCATCCTTTAGCCTTCTAAAGGCTTTAGGGAGCCACTGCAGACAATTGCTGCCTTAGACCGCACGAAGAACAAAAAGCAAATATCTTCCCCCTGCCCATAGCAATAAAAGTAATACTCCCACCATGTGCAAGACAGAATTCATTTCATCGCAGGCCTGGCAACGCATCACGGATTTCAGAGGGAGCCATTCCAACCAACAGGCATCTTGGCCCAGAATGACATCATGCTAACCGTCCAAAAACACCATCAGTAAAGTTTGGGGGCCAATTCTAAAGTCTTGGCCTCCGGGTGGATTTCAGCAGGCTTTTTGCCCAATGGCAGAGTGGAAAACATGGACCCCATTTGCCCCATAAGAGATTAAAATTGTCAAGGTCAAGGGCAGCAGGAGGAAATTCCCCCCACTCTCACACACACACAAATGTGTGTGCAATCTTGCAGTCCACACCCAGCAAACGGAAATCTGGTTAACCCCTTCGTTTTCCTGTGAATGCTATTGTTTTCAGTCTCATGTTTGGCCCGCAGATAAAGACAGATACGGACTCAAGCTGGATGTCTGAAGGGCAAATTTGGGGTTCCGTTAAGGGTGAGAAAATGGGAGTAGCACCCATTCATTTAAATGGAGCTTTTACAACAACGTAACTTCTTGTCAGATTGTACCCCCTGGTTGTTTTGTATGAGGGGGAGTCATGTATTACAAGGTGCATTGTGTGTGTGGGGGGGCAGAACAGCCTATTCATCGAAATAATTTTAGCTGACCCCAAAAAAGGAAGAATATCCTTGCAAACCAGAACTCTGTCTTCTTCTTTGGGGTTCTACAAAAGTCAATGTTTACTGTCCCTTGACCTGGGAAATCAGAGGAAAATGGGACATCCCTTTCCCTGGACCTCTGAGTCCGGCTTCTCTATTAATTCTCTGGGTCTTAAACTTCCATGGGTTTGCACCAAGACAAAGGAACCAAGGAGAAGGGGGGTGGAGAGAATTCCCCCCTCTCCCCTCCTTCCTCTCCCCCCTCTTCCTCAGACACGTGTCTCCATTGTTCTGCCTTTGGCTGGACACGGGGGAAGGGGGAAGGCAGGCAAGAGTTAACCTACCTACCCCCTGTTGGAGGAGCAATTTTACTCCAGGGGAGGAGGAAACGGGTGAGCCAGGAGAGGCGGGGGAATTCCCTGCCTGGGTAGGAATTTTGCAGCTCCCGTTAGAAAATGGAACGGGGCGGGAGGAGCGGAGCTTTTCCAAAAGAGGCGTATCACACGAGGCTCTTGGTGGGGGCGGGGGGAGAGAGAGAAAGATCTACGATTTGTTCTCCTTGCCTTCTGCTCACTACCTCCATTTCACACGGGTGTGTGTGTGTGTGTCTGTGTGTGCAAAGAAAACTTCTACAGCCAGGAACCCACCCCCCTTCTCATCGCTCTCTATCCTGAACACTTTGTCATGCCAACAAAAGCTCTTCGCGCTGAAATTGGCTGGCACTTGGGGGTGATATATTTGTGATGTGTGTGTGTGTTGCGGGGGGGGGGGTAGAATAACGTGGGGGAAGTGTTGATAGGCTCAGACCTCGGGCTCTAATCGTGCGTGCGTGTTGTAGTGTTAACCAGATGGGCAATGAAATTCCCCCTCCCTCCCCCCTCCCTGCCAAACCAATTCCTCTTGTCTGCTCCCCCCCTCACACACTCTCACTTTCTCTCTCTCTCTCTCTCTCCCGTCGCCCCAGTCCCCTCCCCCACTCTCGCTCTCCCTCTGCAAGGCTCTCCTACCCGCCCCCCCCCCCATTGCTCCTGGGGGACAGTTGATGGATTAAAGGTCTGAGCCGCTCCACCTGATCTCCATCCTCCCCGGCCTGCGTCCCGTATAAAGGCAGGGGGGGTTGCGTGTGCTGCTGACCTCAGCTATTCCTTAGCAGCCCCCCCCCACTCCCCCACCCCCTTTCTCCTCCCCTCTTTCCTCCTCCTCCTCTTCCTCCCCTCCAGTCGCCCCTCTGCCTTCGCCGCCTCCCAAGAGGAGAGCGCAAGAGAGATCGAGCGCTACAGCGCGGCAGGGAGCTGTCCGAAGTGCTGATCGCAGCTCCGCGCTGACCGCCCGCCCGCCCGCACCATGCCGCGCTCCTTCCTGGTCAAGAAGATCAAAGCGGACGCTTTCCAGCCCAGCCCGGCCGCCGCCCCGACTTACCACCCCCTGGAAACTTCGTATGAGGAGCTGGCTGGACCCTTGACGGCCAGCGACCCCGGGGTGGAGAATGGTAAGCCAAAGGGGTTGGGGGAGGGGGAGGGGAGTCAGAGAGGCTGGAGGTGGTGGAAGAAGGATGGGGATTTTTTTTTTTTGTAGGGGACGTATTAAGAACAGGAGCAGGGATTACGTTTGGAGGGGGAGCTATCCTTCGGTTTCTTCTTTGCTCAAGAGTCCGGTAGCACCTATGTGTGCTATGTGCCGTCAAGTCGCCTCCGACCCTATGGCGACGCTAAGAAGGAGAGACCTCCAAAAACCTCCTATCATTCACAGACTTGCTCAGATCCTGCAAACTGGAGGACAGGTCTTCTTGGATTGAGTCCAGCCATCTCGTTTCGGGGCTTCCTCTTTTCCTACTGCCTTCCACTTTTCCTAGCATTATTGACTTCCTAGCATTTATTGACACAGCTCACAGCTGTGACTCACGAAAGCTCACACCCTACCACAAAGTGTGTTAGTCTTATAGGGGCTACTGGACACTTGCTCTTTCCTACAGTTACAACCGGGCTAACACGACTACCCATCTCGATCCATCAAATAGAGGGGCGGTGGATCTCTAATTCTCCTCACCGTTTTCAGCAACTACCCCGAGAGCTCCCTTGTCTTTGCCCAGCGTATTCCTTGACACTTTCCAGAAGGTCTCTTGAACCCCAGGTTCAGAGTAGCCTGAATTATGGACAGAGGAATAGTCCCAAATAGCATCATCATCGGAATAGCCTGGAGCTCGTTACTAGGGAGTGGACCTCATCCATGTGAAGGGTGCGCTGTAGAGGAGTTCAGATGTCGTGTGACCTCCAGAGATCTGGTGGGTGGAAGGGAGGATCGCGAAATGACAGGAGCAGAGAACGGGGGGAAGATCAGGAGCAGGCAGCGAAAGACAGCTGGGATGGGCGCTTGCAATATAAAGGGGGCTTTCTTTCGCTCCCATCAAGTACGTAAGAATCCAGACCGTCTCTTTGCCAGGAGGGAGACCGAGAAATCCTGGGACTCCGACAAAAACAAAAGAATCGTCCTGTGGCACCTTAAAGACTCCCACAGCACCCTTCTTTTGTCTTCATTGGAATGGCCCAAGACCGCTTTCCATTTCAAATGTACTCTGAGAGAAATCTTACTATTATGGACACCTATTAAAACTCTCTCTCTCTCTCTCTCTCTCTCTCTCCCTCTCTCCCCCCCCCCTCTCTCTCACACACATACATACACACACACACACACAGAGGGTAGTTCCAGTCCAGAAAATGACCCCATGGTACAGAGATGATCTCTAATGCTAATGCAATGCTAATTCTGTGAACCCAGGCAGATCATGAGAGGGAGGGCAGGAAGGGTTACATCAGTGCTTAGTTCTCCTGGCCCCTTTTTACATGCCCAGGGTAATGCCAATTGCCACTTTGAGGTCAGAAAGCAATTTCCCCCAGGCTAGCTTGGCTAGGGATCCTGACGGTGTTTTGTCCTGCTCTTCTGGGCATGGAGCAGGGGGTCACTGGGGCAGTCGAGGGGGGAGTAGTTGTGAATTTCTTGCATTGTGCAGGGGACTAGATGCCCCTGGAGGTCCCTTCCAACCCTCTGATTCTATGATCTATGCCTTTCAACCCCAGCCCCCACCCCATCTAAATCCATTGACTGGACTCCAGTCCAAACACAGACTCTTAAAAGCTCTCATCTTTCCCCCTTGTGTGTAGTATTCTCTGCCGGCCACAGGAAGTTTTTCACCCCTGCCATTCACTTCTCTCTTGTCTGAAAGCAAACAATATCTGTCTTACCCATTTTGAGCATATCTGGATCCCCCCCCCTCCCCGCCCCACATACACAGTCCAGGCTTCTTAGTAGATCAAGGAGATTGCTTTGGGGGATCCATTCCTAAGGCATGCCTGCATTTCATAACTTTGTCTCGGGTGTGCTTTTGGGTGTGTGGGGAGTGCGGTGTTTGCATGCACCCATCTTGTTCCATGTGTATTGGGACAACATGTATTACATTAGTAGTTAAGTGGTTGGGTTGTGAATTGGCACTCTGCTGGTTCATAATCCCGCTACTGCCATGAGCTCAGCAGGGGGCCTTGGATGAGCCCCTCTTCTCAGCCCAGCTCCCCAGCTGCATTGTGGGGATGACAATAGCACTGACTGTGTTCACCACTGAGTGGGGCACTAATCTGACCAGAAGAGCTGCTATAGCATAGTGGTTAAGTGGTTGGGTTGTGAATCAGCACTCTGCTAGTTCAACTCTGCTGTATTGTGGAGATAATAACAACACTGGCTTTGTTCACAGCTCTGAGTGGGGCACTAATCAGTCTAGAAGTATATAAGCATAGCAGTCATTATCATCATCATCATCATCATCATTATGTGCTATGCTCTGGTTTCTCTTCAGATCGCATTATTATGTGCTGTGTGCAAATTCCTAGGGAGAGAGATGTGCCTCAAATGCACACCAGTGTGCCTGCCAGAGCATCCCGTTCATTTGTCTGTGTGGTTGAGGCGTGCAAGGAGTTTGGTTCCGTGACTAACACAATCCCAGTCCATCATGCACACCAGGGCTTCTGCACTCACCTGTGATAGGACGTGCGTCAGCATCATGCAATTGCATGGCTATATTTGCATAAGAAAACTGCACGGCGTGCAACAATGTATAAGAACTTGAACTGTATAGCAGGACCAGACCAAGAACTGTTCTAGCACAGAAACATCTGGATCCCAGCAACAGACAGACAGACAGACAGACAGACAGACAGACAGACAGACAGACAGACTTGGGCATTCATGAGCAGGCCGCAAGCTCCTGGCTTTCTCCTGTTTCTCCCCCAAAGTCCCCTACCTTTGCTCCTGAATATTCCAGTTAGCTACTGTAGTTAACGGCTGCCGATAGATCTGTGCACCCTGAATTTGCCTAATATTTTAAAACAAATTTAAGATGAGCTCAGATAAACATGTTTGAGGACTTGTATGACTTGACGGTATTTTCCACCATCCCGTGTTCTTTTATTAAGGGAATGTGTTCTGCAGGGATTTATAACGAATGCATCCCGGACAGCCAATTCCTACATTCAACAATCAGCACACTCTGAACAAAGTTGCCTGTATTTATTTCTGGTCCCAGTAACCAGGTTTGGGGAAAATCTGAGATCTGTGGAGGAATGCACTAGAAGTAAAAATATGAAGACCTGAAGTCTGTGTGATTATGGTAGCAGAAGCCTGGAAAGGAGAAAGAAGGAGGAAATGCCTGGGATATCCAAGCTCCACCCCCTGATTCTTGGAAGTCCACCTTAACCTCCCCCTGGCATGAAGCGTCTCCTGATGAAAACCTCATGTTTGCAAGGGTTTCTATTTTAGAGGGAGGAAGGAAGGAAGGAAGGAAGAAGGAAGGAAGAAGGAAGGAAGGAAGGAATCTTTAGTGACTGGTATTGTCCACAAAGAAAACACCCTTGAGTTTTCTGCCCAGGTGACTCATCCAAGCGAGCTCAGCCACATGCTAAAGTCTTTTTTAAAAAAAAATGTCACCTCCCAATTGCCAGCAGGATAATTAAAACCCATGCACAGGCATATATCAAGAGAGTGTAAGAAATCTGCTCTTTTATCATTCAAGTTGCAAGTGCCACAATATAATTAATAGCAGAGCTAGTTAAGATAAGGAGAAGGGAAGAGCGGAGAGTTCCTTCAGGGATAAGAGTTCTGTTCCACTTCCTCCAGCCTCCGTTGTGGGTCCTTGTTGGCCTCCGGGCTCTGCTTTGCTAAAGCTGACCACAAAGTGCATTTTCTCAGCTTCATATTAGATGTCCAAAGCCCCACAGGTAATATGGAGTACGCTTGTTTATTACATTTTAAGGCCCGTTTCCCCCAAACACCCCAAACCACTTGCAGTCAATAAAAACACAATTAAAAGTATTGCCTGAATAGAAACATCACACACCCAGCTTGCCTGCTTATGTTCTTTAGTGTTCTTATGAAATGGACCGTGCAATCCTAAACAGAGTTACTCCAGTCTAAGCCCATTGGAATCAATGAGCCTGGAATCAATGGGCTTAGACAGGAGTAACTCTGTTTAGGATTGCACTGAGGGATTAACAGTTCTCAGACCTTTTGAAGTGGGACACAGTCTTTTAGGCGCCACTACTGTGGAGGGGGGGGTCTAAGGTAATATGACTAGGCATTACCCACCACCACTCATCTCTCTGGCATCTTGGAGCAAGCCCCATGGCACAGAATGGTAAGCTGCAGTACTGCAGCCCAAGCTCTGCTCACGACCTAAGTTAGATCCTGATGGAAGCTGGGTTCAGGTAGCCGGCTCAAGGTTGACTCAGCCTTCCATCCTTCCAAGGTCGGTAAAATGAGTACCCAGTTTCCTGGGGGGGAAGTGTAGATGACTGAGGAAGGCAATGGCAAACCACCCAATAACAAAAAGTCTGCCAAGAAAATGTCATAACAACAACAACATTCGATTTATACACCGCCCTTCAGGACAGCTTAATGTCCACTCAGCGGTTTACAAAGTATGTCATTATTATCCCCACCACAACAATAATCACCCTGTGAGGTGGGTGGGGCTGAGAGAGCTCTGAGAGAGCTGTGACTGATCCAAGGTCACCCAGCTGGCTTCAAGCGGAGGAGTGGGGAATCAAACCCAGCTCTCCAGATTAGAGTCCCACGATCTTAACCACTACACCAAACTGGCTTTCAACTGGCACGACACCAAACTGGCTCATCAGGATGCGATGTCCCCTCATGGGTCAGTAGACTTGGTGCTTCCACCAGGGACTACCTTTACCTTTTACCTTTACCCATATCCTCGGCATCTTGCAGCAAGCCTAGCCCTTGGGAACTAAATAGGGTGTGGGGAGACGGGGAGGAGGAGGGAATATGGGAAATTTGCCCTATGTTATCCTTTTCCTGCCTAACTTGGATAGCCCAGGCGAGCCTGATCTTGTCAGATCTCAGAAGCTAAGCAAGGTTGGTCTTGGTTAGTAATTGGATGGGAGGCCAGGCCTCCAATGAAGAGCAGGGCTGCAAAGCCAGGAAATGGCAAACCACCTCTGTTAGTGTCTTGCCATGAAAACCCCGCCAGGGGTTGCCATAAGTCAGCTATGACCTGAGGGCACTCTCTACTGTCCTTTTCCCATGGCTGGGAGGGGGCAGGTCTGAGTCTCCTCTTCCCATTCAGGAGTTTGAATCTCCCAATCTTCCCACGAGAGAGTCCCACAACCCAACTCTTCCTCCTTTTGATTATTAAAAATATTTACACCCCGATTATCCTAAAACTATAGTTCAAAGTAGCTCGTACAATTAAATACAAATTAAAATCGAGCCATCTTAAATTACATCAATAAAACTTGGGACAAATGCTGAGGTGCCAGCAGAGAAAGTATGATTACAGAAGGCCGGGAATCAAAAATAACTCAAAGCAAACTGACATGAAAAGGGGTTTTCCTGGCACCTAAAACCCTGCGGTGAAGGCATGGAGCCAGGTAAAGCTCACACAAGAGGGAGTTGCAGAGATTTTTTTATTTACTTACTTCATTTATACCCTGTCTTTCTCCCCAATGAGATTTTATGTTGTTTTCCTCTCCTATGTTTAATCCTTACAACAACCCTGTGAGGTAGGCTAGGCCGAGTGTGTGTGTGTGTGTGTGTGTGTGACTGGCCCACAGTCACCCAGCAAGCTTAAATGGCAGAGTGGAGGTTTGAACCTGGGCCTCCCAGCTCCTAGTCTGACACTCTAACCGCCACACCGCATTGGCTCTCACACAGAGATGTGGCGCCACCATCAAAAAGGCCCTGCTTGACCATCACGAGTGAGCGGCTGATTTAAAGGACAGACCTTGATTCCCTCAATTAGAAAAAGAATGAAGGGGTGGGGGGACCTATCCAGTGGAGTTGCCCCCCCTCTGGCAAGTTTATTAAACTTTTCTTTGAAATCCTAAACTTCTTCAAGCACCCTTGGGTTTCTTTCCTCTCCTCTTTTGTGCTTCCAGACCTCAGCTGACACACAGGCTGCGACTGGGCTGCTATGGTTTACGGCACATGAGTAACTCCTGCATAGCAGAAAGACTCTAGGCTTTCCTGGCAGGAGCTTTCTCATTGCAAGGGTCTTGATGAGCGGGTAAGCTGCCACATGCAATCCCCACGGAAGCGCAGGAAGGCTTCTCGGGGAATTGTCAACAGTACAAGGAAACTCGGGAGTCGATTCATCCCTCGTAGAACCAAGGCGAGACAAAGGCAGCATTGACTGGCAACAGCTCTTTCTCTTGTCCCTGGCAGGGGGGCCAGGCAGATCGATGGGAAAGGGAAGCAGTGCGACCATATGGATTGCTTTCCCTGGGGGAGAGAGCCAGAGGAGGATGGGATCCCTCCGCCCCCTGTGCAAATGGCAGGCCTTTTCTCCATTGGCCCGCCACATTGTCAGTCACAGCCATCCGTGCATGCAACGGCATTGCACTCATTAGGCAGAGCTACTTTGTGGGCCATAGCCAGTCCTCCCTCAAGGGCACAGAGCGGGGCTCCTGTGCCGGGAAGGGCTTTCCCACTCATTTCAAAGCAGCAGCAAGTTCAGTGGATGCGCACAGCTTTGTACTCACGCAATTGTGTGCAGTTCTGTAGGCCTCACTTCAAAAAGGATGTGGCCAAAATCAAGAGGGTGCAGAGGAGAGCGACGAGGATGATCAGGGGTCTGGAGACTGAGCCCCACGACGAAAGGCTGAGGGCCTTGGGAATGTTTAGCTTGGAGAAGAGGAGGTTGAGTGGGGACATGATTGCTCTCTTTAAATATCTGAAAGGCTGTCATTTGGAGGAGGGCAAGGAGCTGTTCCAGTTGGCAGCAGGACCTGAAGCAACGGGCTTAAATTGCATGCACAAAGGTACCAGCTGGATATTAGGGAAAACTTTTTCACGGTCAGAGTAGTTCAAAAGTGGAATCAGCTGCCTAGGGAGGTGGTGAGCTCCCCTTCACTGGCAGTTTTCAAGAAGAGGCTGGATAAATATTTGTCAGGGATGCTTTTGGCTCAAACTGCATTGGGCAGGGGGTTGGACTAGAAGGTCTGTATGGCCCCTTCCAACTCTGTGATTCTATGATTCTATGAATTGCTGTGAATAGGATGTTTCACATGGACAGGAGTTCTGTGTACACAGCATGTACAGGGCAGCAGATGGGATATTTACTTCCAGAGCAAGTCAAAACATATGCAGACCTTTTGGAAGGCAATGACCTTCCATAGACTTAATCAGCAGATTGCTAAACTAGAGCTTTAACTGATTGATGGATAAAGGTCTGTTTTCATGGGCAGGCCAAACTTTTCATTGGTAGGGTAGAGAGTTGGAGGCTGTTTTGGTTACATTTGGGCAGCTTTAACTGGGAATGACAAATATAATGTTAAAAATAAGCTTTTGCCCTAACTATAAATGGCAGCTCTTGCTTATTAATAATTCCATCAATCTTTCAAAAATATGGAAGTCTGTGTCACGTGAACGTTTATCTAAATTTACTCAATTGATTAATGAGTTCCAGGCAAATGATTAATCGATGGAAACATTTTTTTCCATTGACTGTCCAGAGTTCAGGTGTGTTCAGGTGTGTCAGTGAAACAGGGTGCTGGATCTGAGAGAATCACTTTAGCCCGGAGAATCAGCTTAGCACAACATATCTTGGGATATCTCTTACTAGTGGGATGTTCACCATACATACCCCAGAGCTTTGACTGCATGAGAGAAGCCCATGGTTCAGTGGATTAAATCCCAAATCCAGTCCTTGTCATAGAATCATAGGGTTGGAAGGGACGTCCAGGGTCATAATAATAACATTAAGAACATTCGATTTATATACCGCCCTTCAGGACAACTTAATGCCCACTCAGAGTGGTTTACAAAGTATGCTATTATTATCCCCACAACAAAACACCCTGTGAGGTGGGTGGGGCTGAGAGAGCTCTGAGAGAGCTGTGACTGACTCAAGGTCACCCAGCTGGCTTCAAGTGGAGGAGTGGCGATGGGGAATCAAACCCGGCTCTCCAGCTTAGAGTCCCATGCTGTTAACCACTACACCAAACTGGCTCATCTAGTCCAACCCCCTGCACAATGCAGGAAATTCACAACTACGTCCCCCCACCACACACCCTCAGTGACCCCCTGCTCCATGCCCAGAAGATGGCAAAACACCATCTGGATCCCTAGCCAAACTGGCCTGGGGAAAATTGTTTCCTGACCCTAAGGTGGCAATTGGCATTACCCTGGGCATGTAAGAAGGGCCACAAGATCATCTCCAGCTAATGGACTGCAGGTGCCGTGAAAGACCTTTCTGTGCCAAAGAATGTCTACCCGTCAGGATATAGTTGTCACAGCTTCGTTTCCAAAATTTGGCTCACTGTTCCAAAAGGAGCTTTAAAAAAACAAAACAGCAAATTCTGGATGTATTTCTGGCTCGTTTGTTTCATTTTGCACACTTCTAGAGCAGATAGTTTGAGCTGGAGGGAACAAGGGCTATCTGACCTAGTTGGCCAATTTCATGCGTCCTTACGGCTCTTTTCAACTTTAGTTTGCCCTGCTGGGTTCTGCAGAGTTTAAAATGACCTCTTAACATTGCTGGCTTCCACTATGATGAAAACAGCTGAAAACTGACTTCATTTCACCCAAGATGCAGCTTAAAATCATGGGCTCTCTGCCTGTCTTATGCCACTCAGGATACAATTCTTCATGTTACATCCTAGAGATATATCTGATAAGTTCTTTTTTCCTGCATGGAAATAAACAAGGAGGAGGGAGCGGTTAAGCTGTGCTGTGTTGAAAAAGTGTGAATTTGTGGCTGTCCAAAGCTATATGCCTCAATGTCCTTCCAGCTAGGACTTTCTGTATAGGAAGACAAGAGTAATTCTGCATTTTAGAACTCTGTGTGTGATATATATTTTATGCCAATTCCCTTGCCATCTTGGAATTGCTGCCTCAAAAGGGGACGCAGGTGCCTGAATGGTCCTTGTGGCATTTGGACATAAGAGATCCAACCCTTTAGTTCCACCTCATCTATGAAACTCGCTTGGTGACTTTAGATAAGGCCCCTTCTCTTGAGATCAAAAATTCACATAGTCCCTGTCTAAAAAGCCCTCGTTTGGATCCACACCTGGAGACCTTGGGCCCACAGCGGTGAAGAGGTTGGGCTGTGAATCAGCACTTTGCCAGTTTGATTCCGTCTTCTGCCATGAGCTCAGCAGGTGGCCATGGGTCAGCCACTCCCCTCAGCCCCAGCTTATCACCTATATTTTGGGGATAATAATAACATTGACTGTTCTCTGTGCTAAGTGGGCAATAATCTGTCTAGATTAGTGGTATATAAACACAGTTGTTGTTGTTTGTTGTTGTTGTTATATTCCCACCCAGAGTTGTCGAACTAGAGATTAACAGGGAAATGGCCTTTCTCTGACATTTATTGGCCCCTTTATAATTTGACTAGCCCTCAATTTCTCACTCTCTTCTCAGAGGCGCTCAAAGAAAATGAGTGGCTGACCAGGGAACTACACTAGCTTCGAGAGAGATGACTGAGGGTGGTGTACTGAGCCAATTCACACATTTCATTCTTAGATTTTTGTCTTAAGTGAACACAAAATGTGTGAATGCAGCTGACGGGTGCAGGGAAACATGCGCATCACATGGGCAAATGTGCTGGGACTGGCTGGGACTGCCCGTGCCATGTGTTTGGGGCAGGAAATCTGGATTTATTTCTCTGTAGTGCATGGCACAGCATTGACAAAGCCATGTCAGGAGAGTGTCAGAGATGAGGGTAAGGGGAGCCCAAGAAGAGGTGGCACAGAAAGGGAGAGAGACCGGAGGGAAGAGAATGATGGAAGGAGAGTAAGAGACCACTTCAAGGTCACGGACCATGGAACAGCGCGTGAGAGTCTGCGCTATTCCAGACTCTCATGCGCTATTTGAGGAAAAGATTTGAGTGGAAAGGAGATAACGAAGGAGAAAGAAATAGGGGGACCTGCCTTGTAGGGGGTGGCACTGGCTTGCTTTAATAGTTAGAGACATGGATCTGTGGCAGAACACCCACCTGGCATGCAGAAGGTTCATGGATCAAGTCCTGGAACCTCTAATTAAAGGAGCCTATCTTACCTTCGGATCATGCAAGAAGGCTATAGGCTACAACCGCTACATCGAACCTCCATGCCAAGTGTTGGGGGGGCGTTTGTGCCATGTTTGCGAGCTTTCTCAGGCATCTGGCTAAGACCCACTGAAAAGGTCCTAGATTATTTGTTGTTCTGATCCAGCAAAAGTGCTTGGATGTTTTCAGCATGGATGAGCGCCTAAACATGTATTGAAAAAATAAAGGGCGGGGAGAATCTTTGTAAACCCCAAATCAGTGGCTTTAGCATGTTACAGGATATCTAACCAATGGCATGGACTTGAATGGGTATGCCCCCAGCAGCTGCCATCAGGGCTGCTGTGCAACTCTGCCTTTCCTTCTTTCTCCCCCGCCCCCATTCCCAAATAGTTGTCAGAGGCTTTGAGATCCTTCTTCCTCCGCTAGAAAAGCTGACCCGAGCAAAACAAAGCTGGTTTGCATCTTCCTTATGCAAGAGGGGTGTCCTTGAGAAGGAAAAGCCTTTGAGGATACAGATCTCTGTCACTCTTACTGAGTGCCGCAGCCAGAGATGGCTGGGGACAGACTGGGATGTCAAAACAGCCCTGGAGCGCATTGGTAGTGCTGGCGATAAACAGAGGCTGTTCTGCTCGGATTGGGACTTCATGTTATCAGTGTTACCTGCAGACCAACCCAGGTACCAGCTGAACCATCTCTGCCAGTGCCATGGGGCCAGTTTGTTCAACTTGCTTTAGGCGACTAGAAGCCCCACAGGTTGAGCATATGATCCAAGTCCCATGTTCTCTCATTGCCCTTCCCATGAAGGGTTACAGCTAATAGGACCGGGAATGACCTTCAGGCAATATCTTGGGGAGCTGCAGTTGGTCAGAGATGGTTCAGTGCCTTGACTTCCAAAGCAGTTCCCCAGATCTTTCAAGCACCTCTAAGCTTGGCAATAGATCCAGAGGAGTTAGCCGTGTAAGTCTGTAGTTGCAAAATAATAAAGAGTCCAGTAGCACCTTTAAGACTAACCAACTTTATTGAGGCATAAGCTTTCGAGAACCACAGCTCTCTTTGGCAGATCTGCCGAAGAGAGCTGTGGTTCTTGAAAGCTTCTGCTACAATAAAGTTGGCTAGTCTTAAAGGTGCTACTGGACTCTTTATTATTAAGCTTGGCAAGAGTGCATTCCTGCCACCATGCCAACATAGCCCCAGCCTTGTATCACACCTGGTGCAAGGTGTCACACCAGAACCTCTTCCCCCCTCTTCCCTAGGGATTATTCTTTTGCACACTACCGGAGAGAAAGGAATTTGGATTCTGTGTTCATGCTGGGATAGGCAAGTGAAGGAGAACATGAAATGCACCCCAAAAGATTTTCCCCCACCCTGTTTGCTGTTCATCCTCTTGCATGAAATAGTTTGCAAGCGCTCCGTGCGAGGGGGAAGCTGATGGGAAAGGAGAGGGAGGCTGTTTGGTTCTCCTTCTGGCAATAACCTTGCTGTGCGCTCCAGAGAAAGTGTGAAAAATTGCTGAGCATTTTTCCGGGCAGAGTGTGTGACTGCACTCGGTAAACAAGGAGAGAAAGAGGAGGGAGAAGGAAGGGAGGAGGGAATGTGCGGCACAGATATGGAAGAGAGAGCTGATGATGGGGTGGGGGTGGGGAGATGTACGGCCTGCTGCTTTTCCTACATGCCAGAAATTCAGGGTGGGTTTTTAAAAAAGGCTGCATCTTGAGTTTTACAAAAATGCAAAGCAGGAAGAAATCCTCTCTCTCTTTTAGGGCGCACCAAACAAAATCAATATTGTATGGGTATGGGTGTGTGCGCGCATGCATGACTCTGGGGGGGGGTGGCTGGGGGAAGCATCTGTTATTCGGTGGAGATCTCCAGTGCTGCTGAGCATTCAAAATGCAACCCTTACCAATCTCTTCCCGTGTTAGCAGATTTCAAGGTCTTCCTTCCTCACCAAAGAGTTCCACTCTCAGTATAAGAGATTTAGCTCATTGCATCTCAAGGTTAGTGAACAACTGGAAAAATGCACCAATTCACGGCTAGAGCAAACCCCTTTAAAGTGAGGCTAAAACTTCTGGGGCTTTATGGTTTTGGAAAAAGGCAACTGAAGGGAGACCCGACAAAATTACATGTGAAAAGCTGGATAAAGAGAACGTTTTATCCCTCTCCCATCACAGTATCGCCCTATGAAACTGATGGACAGGAGATTCAAGACAGACTAAAGAAGTACTGTTTCACACAATGGGCAGTCGATGTGTGGAACTCACTGCCTCAAGATGTATGGAGGGCCTTTGGGTCAGAAGGATTTTAAAGTCAGTTGGGCAGATCTGTGGAGGAAAGGACTATGGTTGGCTATTAGGTTCAGAGGAACGATGTTTCTGGTTGTGGAATGCTAGGGAACAGCCAGCATACATTGAGCGGTGAGAGAAAGGCGCTTAACCCTTCCTTGACAGCCATTTTGTCTCTCAGATTTGTCCACCTCAAACTACTTCCCCCACATACGAGTCAATGGAAAGGGGGGCACAAAAGGACATATATTTCCCTTCCCGTAGCAAATATCTAAAATATGAATGTTTTAATTAGAGAAATGGCAGGAAGGATTGTGTTTTTAGCCCTTCCCCACTCCCCTTTCTTCCATTAACTGCACCCCTCCTTTAACTGGGGAAAAAAGTAGGGAAAGAGAGCAAAATCTTCCTCTAATAACAACAATAACAACAATAATAACAACAACATTCGATTTATATGCCACCAGGACAAATTAAACGCCCACTCAGAGCAGTTTACCAAGTATGTTGTTATTATCCTCACGACAATCACCCTGTGAGGTGGGTGGGGCTGAGAGAGCCCTGAGAGAGCTGTGACTGACCCAAGGTCACCCAGCTGGCTTCAAGCGGAGGAGCGGGGAATCAAACCCGGATCTCCAGATTAGAATCCTGCTGCTCTTAACTACTACACCAAACTGGCTAAGATAACTTGTATCTTAGGTACAGCATGTGAAGTGTTTTAAGACTCACTCACCTAATATTTTGCACACACACATACACACTTCTGCACTGTCCTCCTGCCCTAGGATCTGGCACAAACCATCTTCTAATTGTCTCACCTGATCTCAAGCTGGAGGCCATCCCTGGTCAGGTCCTGCTAGTGCTGGAAACGCTGGAAGAGCCAGCATCTGACTCAAAATCCTTGAATGCAGATAGAAGCACAGATGTGGTCCTTGAGCTGAAAGGTGCTCACCCCCAATTTCAGTATATCAGGCCATCAATCACTGAAGACTTTGCTTCCGCTGAGCATCAGGAGGGGCCAAGTTATGTTTCTACAGCTGAGCTCTGTTCCCTCCACTCCATGCCCCTAGTCAAAAAATGGCCTCCAGATCCCAAGAAAAAGGAAAGGAATTCTTCTCCGCCCATCATCTCTTTCCCTTTTCGAAACCCAGCGGGCCACTGCAAATCTCCTGCCCTCTGCAGTACAATTTTGCTGCCGCTTTCCAAAGACGGAGGGTGGGCATTGCTCCTTCTCCCCAACTGGGGGGTCTTATAATAAAACAAAAGTCCAGAGGCACCTTAAAGACTAACAAGATGTATTTCAGTATGAGCGTTTGTGAGTCACAGTTCACTTCTTCAGACAGGTGAAGAGACCATACTGGGAATTCTTCTTGTTACTCAAATGGAGGGGTGTGTGTGTCTCCTTGTGAGTTGGGGGAAATTGGCATACAAGGAGAGACAGTGAGAGGGGGTAACTAGTAGGATCTCCGTCAATGTATACTAGGATCGTTCCTTTAGAGGACTCTCTAATAAACAGGTAGGTGTTCAACAGGAATGGTTTTTATTAAAGGGGCAGTGAAAAGCAAACACACAGGAAAAATGCACAGCATACGTACAGAGCTAACCAAGAAAATAGGGAGGAAGAGGGAGAGAGATTCAGGGTCGGGCGATTTTTACTAGTTTAGGAGATAGAGGATGTTTTTAGAGAGTAGCAGCTTGAGCGACCAGCGCTTCCTGGCAAGGGGAAGAAGGCTCAGACATGCGTCTGAGGGTCTGCATAGGACTCTAGGAGCCAAGCTACAAGTGACGCCTTACACAGGTTGGACGCTTGTCAGCTTCCCTCAAGTTTTGATGGGAAATGTAGGTGTCCTGGTTTTACAGCTTGGCTCTCCATTACAGCTGCAAGACCAAGCTGCCTACATTTCCCATCAAAACTTGAGGGAAGCTGACAAGTGTCCAACCTGTGTAAGGCGTCACTTGTAGTTTGGCTCTAGGACACACACACACAGCTATGGTGGAGGACAACCCAATTCTACTGGGAAATGTACCCTGTGGCACGATCATGTCTTCTGCCCCCCAAACAATTAGCTTAATGGCTGTCTCCAGAGGTGAGACAATAAATCGGGAGAGGCTTGATTAAGCATACCTGGGTGATACAGGTAAAAAGGAGATTGATGACACGTGATTAGCGGAAGGGACGAGTTATCAGAAAAACTCTGATTAGGAAGAAGGAAGGGGGAAGATTGGAAAGGTCTGAATGAGATTAACTCAAGAACTCCTGGAAGACCTCTTGTCTTAAATCATTGCACATCTCTGAGAGGTTGGGCAGGTGGCCAGTCTTGCCTCTGAATTCACATTCCAGTAATTTTCCAGCCTCAGCTGGGTTGGGAACTGTTCTGCCCAGCCAGGCAGCATTTCTTGCGCTCAGGGCACATGAAGAAAAGGGGTTCATGATATTGCCATATTCATAAACTGTCTTTTCAGCCTGAGGGAGGGCCTGACTGCTAACATTATGGGGAAGGTTACAAGGGAGGGGGAAAAGGAGAGGCGGAGAGGTCTGGTGTGAATTCTGTCAGGTGTAAGGGAGAAAGGGAAGAGCTGAGGCAGAAAGGTTAGGTGTGAATCCTATCAAAAATCAACCTTGGTCACGCAATGTCCGGGATCAGCTTTCACTTCCCCCTAGAAATGGATGGCAGCCAGCCAGTTATATGGGAGAAAGTAAAGAGGTCATTCAGGGATACCTCTGAGATGAACAAGATTCGGGTCCAGTATTACATTAGAGATCAGCCAAATGTCCAGGGTTTGAGCTTTCCAGAGCCAAAGCTCACTTTGTAAGATACACTGGGCAGGGGGTTGGACTAGATGGTCTGTATGGCCCCTTCCAACTCTATGATTCTATGATTCTATGATTCTATACCTAGTATCTGATGAAGGAAGCTTTGACTCTCAAAAGCTCGTGCCCTGGAAATCTGGTTGGTCTCTAAGGTGCTACTGGACCCAAACCTTGCTCTTCTACTGCAGACCAACATGGCTACCCTCCTGAAACTATTTCTGAGATGTGACCCCCCAATGCAGAGGGGAAAGCAGGATTAACGGTCCTCTAGATTTCAGCCCATTTGGTTTGCCCCATAGAATTCTAAGGGGTCTCTGAGGACCTGAGAAGAGCCCTGTAGAATCGGTATCAGGCTGAGGGTCCACTCTAGCTGGCATCCTAGTCCAGTGCAATATTTCCAGCAAGTCTCCCAGCCCAGGACAGGAAGATAGCAGCCCTTGCCCCTGTTGGGTGTCCCAATCAAGGAGGCATGCCATTCTAAGCAAGATCCAGAGGAGTGAGCCACGTTAGTCTGTAGCTGCAAAATAGTAAAGAGTCCATGGCACCTTTCAGACTCACCAACTTTATTGTAGCATAAGCTTTCGAGAACCACAGCTCTCTTCGTCAGATGCATGTATGCATCTGACGAAGAGAGCTGTGTTTCTCGAAAGCTTATGCTACAATAAAGTTGGTTAGTCTTAAAAGCGCTACTGGACTCTTTACTATTCTAAGCAAGAGTTGCACGTAACCAATCAGAAGCTAAATAGGGAGATCTGAGAAACGAGCATTATGGGAAGATCTCTTTACAGACATATTTTCATAGTCAAGAAGTTCTTTCGATGTTCCACCTAAATCAACATCTTTCAACCCTCGGGATAATTCTGTTCAAATCAACAATTGTCCCAATTTAGCTGCTTATTGGAAGAAAAAATCCTTTTATTTTGGGGACCAGATCTCACGCTCGTCAAGTGAATACCATCTGTAGTTCCGCTAGGCTGAATGGGAGGGATTTTTCTCTGATATTCTTCCACAAAGCACAGATGACTTTCTGGAACAGGGCCCCCAAAGGCGTATGTCAATTTCCTGACAACATTTCGAGTTGAACGCCTAAGTGGAGTCCGTAGATCTTCTGTGGCGAGAGCAGCTTTGCATGATGATCTGGCAGACAATATTGTTATTGTGCTCGTTTCAACCATTATTGAAACATTAGGAGCTATAACACTGGAACTCAGGGTCAGCCAATGAAACTGAGTGGCGGAAGGGCCAGGATAGAAAAAATGTATTACAGGCAGTTCATAATTAAGGAATTCACCACAACAGGATTCGGTCCGGGGTCAGAAGACTGATGGGTAGTCATTATTACTCCTACTCCCAGATTTGAGCCTTTGGAAAAGGATATCAGCTGAATGAATGAATGAATGAATGAATGATGGTCAGTGGCTATGTGTCAGTCCTAGGGTGTCAGTCCCTGGCAGTAAGATCCCCAAGTCCCTCACAGCAAGCAAGCAGGTGCATTGGTTGAAGAAACTTTATTTAGAGATCTATTCAGTTCAGGTATGCACTCATAGGTATAAGTTGGCAGAAGTAATTATTCAAAACAATAGGACTACTGATATGGGGGGATGTTCCTGCCCCTTTGCATTCAGGCGTGAAACCGAAAAAGTTACATGGGAACAAAGCAGTTTAGTCTAGACAAAGTACAGAGTGGAATCATTCCCTCCTGTGAAAAGAGACAACTCAGTACACAGCTGCAGCTTTGGCCCAAAGGCCACTCAGAAACGAAAGCGCATATTTCTTAGAGATAACAAAGAGGCCACTCGCTCCTCTAGAAATTATTAGCAGTCTGGACACCCTCAGGTGACTTAAAGAAAATGCATACAATACTTTGACATTATATAGTGTAAGATGCACAACACAATGATGGCATGGATGCTTATATCACTCTCAGTATAAAATGCAGAATATAACAATGGCATATAACAACAGTGGAAGGGATGTAGAATACAACAATGGCATGGATGCTGGCATATATGACACTATGGTAGGTTTTGAAAGGGATAACAGCCAGTATAACATAGAGGTTCATGTCAGACCAGGACTGAGGACTCGGCTTGTTGAGCGATCTTGGACTAGTCAGCTCATCCTAGCCTTCCCCATAGGATTGTTGTGAGGATAAATGGAGGAAGGGAGAATGGTGCCTGAGAACTGTGGGGAGAAGGCACAGAAAATGAGTTGCCAATTTTTTACTGGTTTTTGCTCACTGCCTTTAATGACAACTTGACCTGCTTTCTTCCTTGATTCCTGAGGAGAGCCAGTTTGGTGTAGTGGTTAAGAGTGTGGGACTCTAATCTGGAGAACTGGGTTTGATTCCCCACTGCTCCACTTGAAGCCAGCTGGGTGACCTTGGGCCAGTCACAGCTGTCTCAGAGCTCTCTCAGCCCCACCTACCTCACAGGATGTTTTGTTGTGGGGAAAATAACATGCTTTGTAAACTGCTCTGAGTGGGTGTTGAGTCATCCTGAAGGGCGGTATATAAATTGAATGTTATTATTATTATTATTACTGGGGGAAACCCCTCCTTCCTCGGTACCCAAAGCAGCTTATCACTTAGTTCTCCCCTCCTCCGCTTTATCCTCACTACAACAACCTTGTAAGGTAGGTTAAGCTTGAGAGAGTGAACTTGCATGGCAACGGGGGTTCGAACCCACTTGTCCTAAAAACTGGCTCATCTGCTCCCATGTTTGATGTGCACAAATCAGCTGGGGAGAATGTGAACACCATTCTGAGCTTCTTGGAAGAAGGGTGGGATAAAACGACTAAATAAATAACACAGATACATGAGACCAATTCAAGGGAGAAAGGTGTATCAATTGTTTTAGGTAGGTAGCCATGTTGGTCTGCAGTAGAACAGCAGGATTGGAGTCCAGTGGCACCTTAGAGACCAACAAGATTTTCAGGGTGTAAGCTTTCAAGAGTCAGAAGTTCTTCAGATACGGAAGAAGATATATGAAGAAGGGAGCTTTGACTCTTAAAAGCTTGTACTCTGAGGAACCTTATTGGTCTCTAAGGTGCCACTGGACTCCAATCTCACTCTTCAGAGGCAGTCTATCTGTGACTATCTGGAGACAACTAACAGAAGATTTCCACGTCCTGCTTGTGGCACACCTAGAAAACCACTCTTGGAAACAGGATGCTGGAATAAATGGCTGCTCCGATACTGTCATATATACCTCCTGCATATCTGCCAGAGACTCTGGTCTCTGAGGTTCTTTATTGCTGTAATGCCAGTAGGTTTACTTTCTCTTCCGTGCTCCACTGAGCCAGTGTCCTTGGATGCCAGCCGAAACTGGCTTGAGCTGTATCCTTCTTGAGAAGCAAAGATAAGTTCATCTTTTTCACTATCTCACCCCACCCCACCCTTTATTAATGGTCCTTTTCCCAAATGAGGGAATATTCCCTATAACTAACATTGCTGGGCCCATATACATCACTTCTGCCAATTGCACTGTCTGAGCGCCTTGTACTGAATGGATCTCTAAGAAAGCATCTTCAACTGGAACACCTGTGTGTGACCTTGGGGATCTAACTGCCAGGGACTGACAGATATGCTTAACCAGTGTTGTGTGAGCGAATTTTAGATAAATAGTTGAGGGATCTTTTTTTCCCTTCCCACTGCAAAGTCTGGAGCATTCTTGCTTGTTAGCATCATGATCACTTATAATTTCTGTCATTCTTATTCATTTATACCCTGCCTTTCTCCCCTACAAGATCTTACATTTCCCCTCTCTTCCATTTTATCCTCACAACAACCCTGTGGGGTAGGTTAGGCCAAGAGTGTGTGACTGGCCCAAGGTCACCCACTGAGCTTCCATGGCAGAATGGTGGTTTGAACCTTGGGCTCAGAGATCCTAGTCTGGCACTCTAACCACTGGTCTCCTAATGTCACTTTTGGTCGGCTCCGCAGTTTCTTGATACTTGAGCACTATTCTTGTTTGAGAATCCCCTTTCATTAGATCAGCATATGCAGAACTACTTAAAAATGCTGAAAAGCTGAATTCATCATGTCCAAATACTGGTGATAGGAATAGGGAATTCTGCCGGGTTGCATTCCTAATACCACCCTTCTTCTGCACAAGAGTTCCATCTACTGGTGGATTTCCAAAATTGCAATAGAGGACAGACCGAAGATACCCTTTGCTCTGTCCTTGTTTACACTGAAGGTTAAGAAATTGTTGCCCCATGGTTATTGCCCCAAGAGAACCTGTTTACACAAGTAGTAAGTTCTAGAGTATTTCTTTTGGAACTCCAAATTCATTTAAATTACCAATATTGCTCTTCCGAGTCTCAATCCTCTTTTGAATTCTTCATTGCAGTCTCCCTTTGGGTTGATGACTGAGCCAAGGAATAGAAAATCTTGAACAATTTCAATTTCCTCATTGTCAGCTTTAAAATTGTGTAATTCCTCAGTAGTCATTACTTCTGTCTTCTTGATGTTCAGCTGTAATCATGCTTTGGCGCTTTCTCCTTTAACCTCCATCAGTAGTCATTTCAAGTCTTCACTGTTTTCTGCCAGCAACGTGGTGTCATCTGCTTGGGACTTGGAAGAGTAGCTGTGAGGGAGGTAGATAAGATCCTTAAAGATAAAGATGTCTCTCTGGGAACCACGATCAAGATAATCCAGACTATGGTGGTATTTCCCGTTACTATGTATGGATGTGAAAGTTGGACAGTGAAGAAAGCTGACAGGAAGAAAATGGATTCCTTTGAAATGTGGTGCTGGAGGAGAGTTCTGCAGATACCATGGACAGCCAAAAAGACAAATAAGTGGGCACTAAATCAAATCAAGCCTGAATCCTCCCTAGAAGCTAAAATGGCAAAACTGAGGCTATCGTACTTTGATCACATCATGAGAAGACAAGATTCTCTCGAAAAGTCATTAATGCTACAAAAGGTGGAAGACAGTAGGAAGAGAGGAAGACCTAAAATGAGATGGCTTGACTCAATAAAAGAAGCTACATCCTCCAGTTTGCAGGATCCGAGCAAGTCTGTTAATAATAGGACATTTTGGAGTTTTTTCCTTCATAGAGTTGCCATAGGGTGGGGCGGCTGAATCAGGCATGGACGCCTCCCCTGTGTCCTGATCCTAGCCGGGGACGGGCAGGGCAGCCAGGATGGGCATGGACACTTCCTCCATGCCCTGAGCCAGGCTGGCCATGGATGCCTCTCCGGCCAGGGGAGAGCAAGGCGGCCGGCCCTGGCATGGTCTCAGCTGGGGGGGGGCAGATTGACCGGGCCAGGCATGGACACCTTCCCCACACCCCAATTCCAGCTGAAGGAGGTCAGGGCTACTGGGCCAGACATGGATCCCTCCCCTGAGACCCGAGCTGGGCAGGCTTTGGACACCTCCCCCGAACCCTGAGCCAGGCCAGGATCGGTCCAATGGGGCTGGAAAGGGCAGCACAGGCATGCCGGGCCTTCCCGCACTCTGCAGCTGTGCAAGAATAAAAGGTGAGTCGTCACCAATATGGCTCACCTTTTATGTAGTAGGATATTTTAAAAGATGCTCAGGAGGAACTTCTCAGAGACATCGCCATACCTGGTCGTGGCCACGATACTCTCTCGCCTTGCTCATGGAAGTTGGTAGCCGGGAGCTGGGGGTGGGGGGGGGGGAGGATCTCAGCTGGACCTGAGCTGCTTATCTCTCCAAATTCTGCTCACCATCTTCCTAGTCTTCCATTAACTCTTTTTCGGGACAAAAGGGAAGCCAGGAAATATCCATTTTTTTACAACGGCTCTTAACTAACTTTCAATTCTTTGCCTTATCATTCATGCCAATTTACAAACAGGTCAAAGATGTTTGCCAGAAAACATGTTCATGTAAACAGTTTGATATTCTCTTATTACTTTTGTTAGCAAATAATCCTGATATTCTGATTCACCAGGACTAACAAGATATTTTACCACTGTGAGAAAGCAAGGTACTAGCAACAACTGAGAGTTTGTCGGTCCAATTTTAAACCAGTTACAATCCTGTTGAACTGTCCTTGCTCCCCAATAGGGGAACTGTAGATTTGTGAAGGATACAAAAACTGGTCCGCACTGCGACAAGACTACAGTTCCCAGAAGTCCATGAGCAAAGACAGAAAACGTAATCCCATTTCAAACTGATTTAAATACTTGGTATCGATATAAAATTACACTCTTCAGTTTCTCATTAAGTATGGTTTCAAGAACCTTTAAAAATGTGCTCAAATTTTGGTCACAGACTTCTGCTAAGCTCTTAAGAACATAAGGACATAAGAGAAGCCATTTTGGATCAGGCCAATGGCCCATCCAGTCCAACACTCTGTCACACAATGGCCAAAAACCAGGTGTCCTCAGGAGGTCTGCCAGTGGGGAAGGGACACTAGAAGCCCTCCCACTGATTGCCCCCCCCCCAGACACCAAGAATACAGAGCATCACTGCCCTAGATAGAGAGGTCCATCTAGACCTTGTGGCTAACAGCCACTGATGGACCTCTGCGCCATATGTTTATCCAGTCCCCTCTTGAAGCTATGCTTGAAGCTGCCACCACCTCCTGAGGCAGTGAATTCCATGTGTTAATCACCCTTTGGGTGAAGAAGTACTTCCTTTTATCCGTTCTAACCCGACTGCTCAGCAATTTCATCGAGTGCCCATGAGTTCTCGTATTGTGAGAAGGGGAGAAAATTACTTCTTTCTCTACCTTCTCTATCCCGTGCATAATCTTGTCAACCTCTATCATGTCACCTCTCAGTTGTAGTTTCTCCAAGCTAAAGAGCCCCGAGCGCTTTAACCTTTCTTCACAGGGGAAGTGTTCCATCCCTTGAATCATTCTAGTTGCCCCTTTCTGCAAACAAAAGCAGATTTCACATGAATGTTCAGAAAAGACAGCCTTTTTGTAAAGCAAATTCATATTTGCTAGATGGCATGATGTGAAAATAGGAAGTGCTTAAACATGAAAACTGTGGCAAACATTTGCATCCCACCTTAGACACTTTTATAAGAGAAAGGTGGGAGATAAAGATTTTCCCAGCCTCTGGCTCCCCATCTGCAATCTGGCTCTAATAATAACAGCCTACCTTTTCAGGTTGTTGTAAAGATTGCTCTGATAATGTTTGTGAAGCACTGACTGTACCGTAAAACTCCACGTTATTATTATTACCTTAAAAAAAAAAACAACTTGCTGGGCAGGTGGGTTATCCCCTAGAACAAACCTGGTTCCCTCTCCTCCTACAAATCTGATAGCGATTGAATTATCTGCCCTGCAATGCCCCTATCGCTTTAGGCTTAAATTTTTTTTTTTTTTTTAAAAACACCACTGTATCCAGGTTTTACATTTGTTTGATTCCTTCTTTTAAAAGGCTGAAAATAGCTTCCAGGGAAGGAGGGTCTGTGATGAAACAGCCCCCTGGCAATCAGCACAAAACAAAGCTGATTTCTGCTGCCCCAGATATGCAATATTGGATTTCCCCTATGCTCAGTCCTGGGAAGAAGATTCTACGTATCTACAAAACACACTGAGTTGGATCTGGTGATAAATTTAAGTTAAGTGTAGGGAGAAGTGAAGGGGGAGAGATTTTAACAGATTTCTCTCTCCCATTCCAATTTGACCCCTGTGCTGTTCTGGGGGGGGGGTCCCCTGTTCCCCCAGGAATAGCATTTTGGCTACAACGGGAAGGGGAAGCGAGGACTGCTTTCCATTAGTGGAGATTTAATGCAGGATCCAAGCCGCTGAGTGCTCTTTCACAGGAGCTCCGCTGCTCCCACGATGTACATTTGGACGCAGCTCTGAGTTAGAGTCCTTTTCATGGCCCTCCAGCTTGGTTTTGACCCATTTCTGTTTTAATAACACTTCGGGTATTTGGCAGCTGTCAATATTTAATTCCTTAGAGAGGCAGAAGTATGCAGGTAATGAGGTGACCCCCCCTGCCCCCCTTTCCTTCCTCCAGTCAGGAGGAAATTGGACAAGACGGAGGGAAAGGCTCGCGAAAGGGGTCACCTCTTATTTCCCCAGGGAAGGAAGAATATGAGTTTCTGTAGCCTCGCACTTCTTTGTTTGCTGAGCAAACTCCACGCCACAACCACCCTTCCCTGGAACAAGCATCCTAGACTTCAGAGAAGTTCTTTTCCTTTATTTTTTTTTTTTAAAAAAACAGCATTGCATAAAAGAGTGGGCATATAGCGATATTTGCAGAAAACGAAATGCAGATTGCATTTTACAAGCGATGATATGTTCTTGCCTGTCTGTCATGGGTAAAAGTAGAGTACATTCCACCAATATAGATACGTTCCTGACCATTCTTGGTAAATATACATTGCATTCTGCAAATGTATATTGCATTCTTCCAGCTGCAACTGGAAATCTTTCCCACAGTTGTTCAAACGTGTGAACCTTAATATGTAGGGCATGAGCGGTATACCAGTGTACCTGCTGGGCTATCATCACAGAATCTGAATATATCCCATGAAAGAAGTCTTTTTTTCCACGAATTTATTTTTATTCTCATGCAAATCTGTGCATATTTAACTGATTACTTGCTTAATCAAGACTCAGCTACAATATTCTCAATTGGGTGATAACACTAATTGCAGTATGCACATACTGAATTTTATCTCTGTGCTGGGAAAGTAATATTATTAATTGCATTTTTATCCCTGGTTAGAGTAGGCCAACCAGGGGGTTAGAACCAAGTTCTCTCTGGTCCAAGTCTTCTGTTCCAGGTACTCTACAAGTCACTGGTCCCCTAGGGGTATATATAACTGCACAGACCCTTATTTACGTTTTCACATTTGCAAAACGCTTCACAGTCTCTGCTTAGCTGGCTTTCACAACAGCCTCACAATGGCCCTGTGAGAATATTTCCATTTTGCTGAAGAGGAAATGAGATTCACGGAGTGGGACTTGTCCAAGGTTAGGTTCATGGCAGAGCGGGATTAGAGATGGGCACAGAACAATTAAAAAACGAACCAGGAGGTTCGTGGGTTTCACGAAACATGAACCACGGAACTGGACCAGTTACGAACCAGTTCGTGGTTCGTGGGGCTTAAATGCCTGTTTCCAGCCTTAACAGTGGCAGAGAAAGGGGTATTTAACAGTTTAAAGGTCCCTTTCCTGCCTCGCAAGTGGCAGGTCCCTTTAAACTATCTGCTGGCAGGCGGCAGGGGAATCCCCCCTGCCAGTGGCAGGGCCCTTTAAACTGCTGAAACCCCAGCCTCTCTACCTCTCTACCCCCACCCCACCCCCACCCCAGCCCCACACTTACCTTCCCCTGCGGTGCAGTATCTTTTCTCTCCTCCCGGGAGGGGCGGGAAGGCCGTTTTCGGCCTCTTCTGCTGCCCTGAGGGATCCCCCCTGCTGCCTGCCAGCTGATAGTTTAAAGGGACCTGCCCTTGCAAGTCCCTTAAAGGGGCAGTTTAAATGGCTATTTCCCTGGGGAAATGGCCATTTAAACGGCTCCTGTAAATACGACCCAACGAACCAGTATACAGTTCGTGGAAATTCCGTGAACTGTGGTTCGCGAACCCCGAACCGGCCTAGTTTGTGGGTTTTTTTGGGTCGTATTTAGGTTCGTGTCCGTCTCTAAGTGGGACACACCCACATCACTCCAACGAAGCCCCACAGAAGCCACTGAATACGAAGCTCTCTCTTTTAAAAGAAGGATAACAGGGCATGGAAATCCTCATTCCTCTCTGTTTCTGCCAGATTGCTCTTTATTTCTCTCTTTGAGGCCATCCTCTTGGAAGCTTTTAGTTTCTGGATAGAAAAGAGCCCTGCAGCACCTTTAAGACTAACCAACTTTATTGTAGCATAAGCTTTCGAGAGCCACAGCTCTCTTTGTCAGCTGCATGGAGGGTATGAAGAAACTGGTTAGAGATATATAGGTGGTGATGCGACGGGGGAGAGGGTACAGGGAGTAAGGTTACTTTTGGTAATGAGATAACCATTCATAGTCTCTATGAATAGGCTGGGTGTGACCCCCCTCCTCTCCGTTGCCATGAAATTTGACTCAATCGGATTGAATAAAGACTCTGTGGCTTTATACCCCTCTGAGGTCCCACTTTTCCCTCTCTAAGCCCTACCCTCCTAGGCTCCATCCCAAAATCTCCAGGAATTTGGCAATGCAGCAGTGCGGGTAGAAGTCTGTATTTTTGGCGTACTTCTTATCAAATTTATTCATGTTCCATGTCTATATTAAATCTGTTTTCTATGCACTAGTACCTGCCTCGAGTTTCCAAAATGGGGCAGACTAGAAAATAATATGCACCAATTCAAGACGTCACATATTAGATAATTTGTCATCTGTGTCTGTCGATTCTCTAGGATACCTCCAAGCCTGCCTTGCGTCATCGGGCTACAAGAGTGAAAAATCCCCAGGCCTACACTTGTCCTCTTCAGACACAATTTACAACCCCATCCATGAGGACTACAGCGACCCCGAGAGCCCCCAGTCCAGCCTCTCTGCCCACTACTTCAATGGCGAAGCAGCAGTCACAGAGAGCTACTCCATGGATGCTTTCTTTATCACAGATGGCCGGTCACGGCGGCGCAGCGAGGCCCAGCGGCGCGGCAGCCACCGCCACTCCTGCAACGAGTGCGGCAAGACGTACGCCACCTCCTCCAACCTCAGCCGGCACAAGCAGACACACCGCAGCCTGGACAGCAAGATGGCCAGGAAGTGCCCCATCTGCAGCAAAGCCTACGTCTCCATGCCGGCCCTCGCCATGCACATCCTGACTCACAACCTGAAGCACAAGTGCGACGTGTGCGGCAAGGCCTTCAGCCGCCCGTGGCTCTTGCAAGGACACATGCGCTCCCACACGGGCGAGAAACCCTTCGGCTGCTCCCACTGCGGGAAGGCCTTCGCCGACCGTTCCAACCTGAGAGCTCACATGCAGACCCACTCGGCCTTCAAGCACTACAAGTGCAAACAGTGCGAGAAGACCTTCGCTCTCAAGTCGTACCTCAACAAGCACTACGAGTCAGCCTGTTTCAAAGGCTCCGAGCACGCCTGCAGTGCGGAAAACTGAGCCGGGCTCTCCTGACGGGTGCAGCAAAGGAAAGAAGGGGGGAGAAGACACCCAGGAGTCACCTTCAGTGGGATCTGAGGGGGTCTTTGAAGTACGGCTTCAAAGGGACTTCACTTGACCAACCACCTACAAGCCATTTTGTTACTGGGGGTATCCTTGGGCAAAAGTCCGATATGAACCTACCGTTGACTTGTCCTTCTTGGAATCCAAGCGGATCTCTGGAAAGACGTCCACGATGGATTGTTTCTTAGGCTCCACCACCTTCTACGATTTTTTTTCTCTTTTCCTTCTCCAATAGCAATAACGCTTGTTGTCATACTAGCAGGAAGGCTTTCTTTTCACGAGGAAATCAAGGACAGCAGCGGAAATTCTTCAGGATTACTGAGCAAGAGAGGAAGAAAGAGAAGGAGCCATATTTCTTTCTCTCTCTCGCTCTGTTTTGGAAAACTTGGAAAACTCTGGGTGTATTTATTTATTTAATTTATTAAGTTATTTATTTAGTGCTGCTCTTTCTCCCTGTTTTGCGGGAGGAACAAATCTTCCAGCCTAGCCCTTTGGAAAACAACGCTCTTTGCGGGGTACAAAGCAAACACGTAAGCTGTGAAACTGTTTGAAGTATGGTGATAGGGAGGTGGATTGTATGGGGAGGGGCGTGCGTGAGGATGGGCATTCGCCCGACTATGGCTGGATATGGGGTGGAGCTGGGGAGAGGATAATGTTCCAAACAAATCAGGCCTTGGAAGCAAGGAAGGGGCGGATACAGAGGGCTTGTGGACAGAGCACTTAGGGGGCACAAGAAGATGAATCAGCAACATCTGCGACTGATGTATACAAGACTGTCAGAATATGTATAGAGGTATTGAAGTCTGTGGGTCTGAGATCCCTAAAGCCAGAAGGGGAGCCAAGGGGTGAGATTTAGTCCTAGCATGGCCCCTGCCTCCCCCTGCCGCCCTCTTAGTAGCAGAGAAAATTATATACATTCATTTTCCTATAATATTCTGCATGGGGGGGGTCTCAACTTAGAGTAATAAAAAACAGGAAGTGTCCCTTGGAAAAGGCAGGTCCCCAGGACAATCCTGAGCTCCACACAGGAAGCCAGGAAGCTGCACAGCCCATACTGGTCTCAAACCAGCCAGATCCCGGCATCCATATGCACCAGGGGGGGCCAGCATGGTTTGAAATAACCTCCATTGCAAGTGCAGAAATGCTAGCATTGTGTGCATGTTCATCATGTCAGATAAATATAAGGATAGGGGGAGTGGATTCCTCTCTGCACCCACTGACCCCCCCACACACACAATTTATGAGGCTACGAGCAGGACCAGCACTAGAGGTGGGCACGAACCGAAATATGAACCAAAGTTCCTCACAAACCAGGCCATTTTTTGGTTCGTGAACCGGTGGTTCGTCGGAGGGCATTTCTGACGAACTGCGACGAACTGCGATGATTTTTAGAGCGGTTCGTTTCATTCATTTTTCGGTTCATCACTGCAGACAGTCTGGCTCTGTTCAATCAGTTTTCTAAGCAATGGGGGGATGGGCTTTCTACAGACTTTCTGCTGCCCCGGAAATGATGTATTCACAAACCAAACTAACCAGTTCACAAACAGGGCAATTTCATGCTGGTTCGTGATTTGTGAATTGCGACAAACCATGAACCACAACGAACCAACATTTTCCCAGTTTGTGCCCATCTCTAGCCTGCACACATGTGCAAAGCAGGCCTAGTTAGACAGAGTTGCCAAATACTAAATTAGACCCTTGGTCCATCAAGGTCAGCAATGTCTATTCAGACCGACAGCAGCTCTCTCGGGTCTCCAGTGGATACTCCAATCTTAAACAAAAAGGCTTTTAAAAATTACTCAGGCTCTGAGGCATTTCCAGAAAGTAGCCTAGCCTAAAGAGGATTCGCAAAGCAGTCTCCTGCCCTGGTCTCCTAGAAACCTGATACGTTTAATTGCATTTATATCCCTCACCTTGCCAGATGATCTCCCCAGCAAGATCCAAGCATGCCTAGCTGCGGAAGGACTGCTGCGTCAGCATGATTGCTGGTTCATGTCCCTCTTGAAGCAAACGTGCCCAGCAAAACAGATGTCAGGAGCATTCCTCCGCAATCTACATCAGTGCTTTTCACTGATTCGTGCGAAACCTTTCCATGAGTGCAATGACCAGGAATTCCTGACGGTAACAAAGAATTCTGAGACATGACTCAGTTCATGTGGGGTGCTGAACAACTCCCAGAACACACCCGTTATTACTCCCTTGCAGGGCTTTTTTTGGGGGGGAAAGAGGTGGCGGAACTCAGTGGTGGAACTCGGGACCGCACAATGACGTCACTTTGGGTCAGCTGGAACAAGGGGGGAGGGTTTTTTTAAGTTTAAATCGCCCTGGGCAAAAATGGACACATGACTAGTGGCCCCGCCCCCTGATCTCCAGACAGAGGGGAGTTTAGATTGCCCTCCGCGCTGCTGGGGGCGAGGCCACTGGCCATGTGACCATTTTAAATAGAGGAATAGAAGGAATAGATCAGGAATAGAACACCATCAGTCCGGGGGTCTGGGGGGGGGGGGTTTCTCTGGTTCTGCTTCTATGAATGGACAATGACAAGGGCAGCCACACACTTAGGGTGAGTCCATTTAAAAGTTCTAATCGATCTTCCTTAGGCTGAGTTTTTGCCTGCCAATTCATAGCAGTCAAAAACTGGATTGCATCCGAGCGCAGAGGGGGCAGGAGGGGCAGGGGGGCAGACGACTGCTTGTCTCTGAGACCAAACGGGTTTTGCAGATTGTGTTGGCCGCAACACACAAAGCTGCCTTATCTTGCCCCACACGGTGTCCTCTGACAGCAGCTCTCCTGTCTCGGGGTCTTCAGCAGAGAGCCAGAGAATAAGTCTGGCATTATTTATTTATTTATGTATTTATTTATTTACTAGCAACAAAGCCTGTTGTGGCAAAAAATTACAACAGGCTCTAGAAAGGACAGGGGTGCCTGGCTGGGCATTACTCTGTCTGCCACACCTTGATTGCAGCAGGGGGAGGGCAGGGTGGCTGAGCTGGGCATTGCCACCTCCCCTGAGCCCCAATCTGGGGCAGGGGGAAGAGGACAGGGTGGCTGGCCAGCCAGGCATTGCCTCCTCCCCAGCACCCGATCACAGTGGGAAAGGGCTGGGAGGCATGGCCGCCCGTCCTGTTGCCTCTTCGCCCTGATAGGAGAGCTGTGCAGGCAGGTGGGCCCTTCCCTCCGCTGGCCAATCAGCTGGGGAGGGAGGCTGCTGGCTTGCCTCTTCCCCGGTCGATCAGCTGGGGAGGTTGGAGAGTGGGCTGGTGCATTGCCCCTTCCCTGGCGGATCAGCTGTGCAGGCAGGCCAACTTTCCCCGCCACCGACACCAGCCAATCACGGTGGGAAAAGGCTGGGAGGGGGGCTGTCCTTCCCACCAGCGGAGACTGCGCCTGCACCACATAAAAGGTGAGTCGTCGCCAATGCAGCTCACCTGTTTATGGAGTTATCATTGCATTCTTTCTCCACCCATCACACGAAACGCTCAGGGCAGCAGACTTCATTCTCCCCTCCTCTGTTTGAGCATCACAACGTCCTTTTGAGGTAGGTTATGCTGAGAGAGACTGACTGGCTAGAAACCGGGTCAACTTAAACCACTACATTACACGGGAATGCTGTGTGTGCAAAGCAGATACCCACCCCCCGCCCCGATTTATCCCATAGTGTTCTTAGGTCCATATTGCAGAGGGGTGAGCTAAGCCTGGCTCTCCTAAGGTGCCCATCTGTTACATTTTCATCACTCCCTATTCCAGAGGATCATAGGGTAGTGCAGAGTATCTTTTATACTCTCAACACCCCTGCAAAGTAGGCTAGGCTGGGAGCATTGTGAGTGCCCTATGCTTCGGCATCAAGCTTTGCGGGAGACAGCAGATTTAAACTTAGGTTTCCCAAGCTCTAGCCCGATACTCTAACCATGGCATTATATTGGCTTTCTTCAGGGCAGGGACAAGATTCAAATCAGGGGTTCTCTACAGGTTAGCTTTTTGTAGCATCTACACACCTCTCTTGAAATGGGGAAGGACTGGAAGCAAACCCTCTTTCGATCCTCTTTGGAAATTATTATCTGCCTGAAATGACTTTAGAATCCAGATGGGACGGTATTCAATGACGTTTATATAAATTATTTGCTGGTATGAAGAAAGGATAAGGAGGGTGTAACGGTGCATTCTGGCAGAATCAATCAAAGCCATGTGGGGAAAGGACTGTTTGCCGTCTCCTCCAAACAGACTGGGTTCTGTGCTGCGCAAATCCGGATCGGCTCCTTCCAGGCAACGTTGTCCTGCCTTGTCTTTTTCAACAATGGGAAAATGGCTTCTCTGTGGATCTCCAAACTTGCGATTCCAGGCAAAGGGAGGCAACCAGCCACTTTTATGCAACTCTGCAAACACACGTGGCATTCACCCTGGCTCACCATTTCACATCTGCTTCACCCAACTGGTGACAGTACTGCCTTCTGGATCATGTCTTCCAAGGACACACACAAACCTCTAGAAAAGAAGGATCCCGCAATGCTCTTGGAGACACTGTCTCGGACCCCTCTGATTTTCTACCTCTGACTTCAATGGCCAATCTTGTAAAAAGCTGGACAGGCTTGTGGGAAGCTACAGATACTGTTGTTCTCCAAGGCTGTGGTTCTATTCACTATCAGAAAGCTCGCCAAATGTCCAGAGGGCACCACAGGGATACCCACACCATCTGGCCTCTCCAGTACATGAGGGCAAAGTCAGTCATGGTTCCAGAAGGATAGCTGTGATAGAGTCTCTCTACACAAGATGTCTCGGCACGTGTTTGTCAAGCGTAGGGAGATGCAGTGTTAGCCGGGAAGCGTAGTTTAAAAGTCAGAGCCAGCAGAGATTGATTCTCAGAGGGTTTGTTAATTTCATCTTCACCTCTCCAGTCTAAAACTGGGTGGGATGGCAACCAGAGGGCAGCGAGGAATGGAAGTGGGCTGGAGCTGCCTTCCAGAGCCTGGCTTGGACCTGGAGAGGTTATAATGGCTGAAGTTTCCCTTCTGGCATTTCACAGCCCCTTCACCCACCTCCAGTGTATAGCAAAGCCTTTGCCCTGCCGCCGGCTCTGTCTTTTTAAACTACCCTTCCCAGCTACCATTGCATCTCCCCACACGTTCTTCACGTCAAGATGTCTCGTGTAGCGAGAGACTTAGTTTGCCATAGCAAATAAAACTAAAATCTAGTAGTAGATTAAAGACTAACCACATTTCAATACGAGCTTTGGTAGGTCACAGCCCATTTTGTAAGATCGATATGTGATGACAGACAGGTATGAAAGGATTGACTTCTCCCCTCTCACCTGCTTGCCCCCTAAAAATCCCCCAATATGATTTTCTACCACATCTGATGAAGTGGGCTGTGACCCATGAAAGCGTACATTGAAATAGACATTGCTAGTCTTTAAGGTGCCGCTGGACTTTTATTTATGCTTCCAAACACACACACAGGCAGTGAATGTCTCTAGCACAAGCCACCTAGCTATGCACACCTTCAGGAATAACTTCTGAAGTAATCATGCCCAGATGGTACATCGAGGCACAGTTGGTGTCTGTGAAAGAGCCACGAGGGTGGCACAACAGCAAAACCTTTGACCTAATCCCCAGTTGCTCAAAAGATTCCACTTGCAGAAGAGGCTGGCTGCAGTGTCTCTACATGATCGCCTCTCGTAGAGTTGCCAACCTCCAGGTGGGCCCAGAGAGCTCCCAAAATTACAATGTATCTCCAGGCTACAGAGATCAGTTTTCCTGGAGAAAAAGGCTGCGTGGGAGAGTAGACCCTATGGCTTTATACCCTGCTGATGTCCCTCCCCAAATCCCACCCTTCCCAGGTTGCACACCCAAATCTCCAGGAATTTCCCAACCCGGAGTTGGCAACCGTACCGATCAGCTTCTGCTTGGTCATTCAATTGATGCAGAGAGGCAGTAGAATCCGCTGCTCTCAGAGCAGCCACAGGGGTCACCTTTCTGGGTGTGCCTCCTTCAGTCAGGGATTCACAATCAAAACATTGACATAGAAAAGCAGAGAACCTATTCCTTGGGGAGAGTTCTCAAGCCAAGCCAGACGAGTGAGAAGGGCACCGATGCGCCAGGAGGTGACGGGCATCCTTTCCTGGGCCCATGCCGCTGCCAGGCAGATCCAAGGCATGCCACTGGGGCTTCACTGCAGGAACGCGGCTTGAATTCCAATGGGGCAGTGCAGGCCCAGGAAAGGATGGGCGCCCTTTGCTTGGGGCGACAGTGTACCTTGAATGGGCATTGGGCAGAGCCAGTCCTAAGCCCTTCATACTCTGCAAGTGTTGTTTTAGTGGTATAAGGATGAAGTGGGCTCCTCTATCATGTACACGCGTTCCTGGCAGTTGAGTTTTTCCTCATTGGTGTCCTCTGGGTGCAGAAGAATTTGGGCAGGGAAGGAGAATTATTTCTCTCAATGGGGACACGCCCATCTGCTCCTTTGTATGCACACCGGGGTTAGGAAAGGTAACCTGGCTCCTCCTCTTCCGTGTTTATACTGTAAATAAGAAATGCAGCAATAATTCTCAGTGCATGATCAAGAGGTTTTGGGTTTTTTCCCCCCTTCTGCCAGGGATTAGACTGGACAGATCACAGGGAGAGACACAAATCTCCCCCAGACGAAACTACCTGCAGTATTGTAACGCAATTCAGGGATATTAAAAAGCCTTCCTTCTGCTACGTGGTGGTTGTCATCTCTGTGGGGTGAACGGAGGGGAAAGGGGAGCAGTTCAAGTTGCGAAATCACACAGGCAGCTTGCTTTTCACAGCAGAAGGGACGGCATGTTTGACGATTGACCAAAACTCACCGTTCCATCCCCTACACAACACTGCCTCTCACTGGAATAAGGCTGTCTATACATTAGTTTTACTTTAAGAACGTAAAAGAGCCTTCCTGAATCAGACCTCCGGTCCACTTAGTTCAGCATCCAACAGCAGCCAGCTGGATGCTCTTGGATGCCCCCTTAAGAGGGCAGGTGGGCAACAGTCCTTGCTTGCTATCCATCCTACAACTGGTAGCCGGAGAGATATACTGCCTCTGAACATGGAGGCTCCATTTAGCTGTCATGGGCCATCGTCACACGGGCTTCTATTTAGCGCGAAAATGGCGCAATTTCCCAGCAAACACCCACCTTATTCCAACACTGATGCGATTTTCTCTCTTCTGCTTTGTGCTTGATAGTCGCGATATTTTGCGCCTCAGTGTGAATGCCTCACATCGATGTTTTTCGTCTCGCCACGCCATAGGCCCACCCTTTTTTTCTCTCCTCAATCCCAGAATCCATTTCTCCCGTGACTCCCCCCTTTTTTTGTAATAAAGTCCTTATATCGCTATAACGACATCACACAATGAAAATTTTCTGCTGAAGAAAACAAGTAAAAATGACTGAATTGCCATTAGAGAAATTTTTATTTTGACCCAAAACCACACCTCGCTAAAAATGGCCGTGTTCAGTCATTTCCCGGTTTGTTTGTTTTTTTAATTACGATGTTATAGCGATATAATGCCTTTATTTTTTTTTGCGCGGGAAAATTTTAAACTCCGCAACCGTTCTATCCGACTTCCGCTTTCAGTTTTGCATTACCGAGAGGATCTTAGGCGCGGAAGACTGCAGCCTCATCCAGCTGACAACAACTTCAGTTGTGCACATGGATTTCAGATTATCCAGGAAACAGCAGTAGATTAAAAAGCTAATGTTATTCCATTATAGCGGAATTAAACGCCAAAAAAAGGGGGGGGGGGAGGAGCTGCTTCTGCGCCCATTAGAGAGAACGGAACAGAGCGCTTAGGTGTGGACAGCTGGGAGCGCGAAGAAACGAGAGGTGACCCAAAGAAACGTTACTGTGCCGATATCAGCGATGACGCTATATGCCGTAAATTTAACGGAACAGATGCCCGTGTGACGACGGCCATGGTTAGCAGCCGTTGATAGGCGCTGCCATATGTGTAGCCATATTTTTAAAAGTTGCTTCTGCACGAAGGGAATTTTGTAGCTTGCATAAGCGCTTGTAATATTTCACTAGACCGCTTATGCAATAATGGAATCCCTCAGAGGAAGGGCCACCCTCCACCTACCTATTGACGTTGGTGACTGTAGGGAGAAGAATCTACCAGGACAACGTGATGAAAAGAGCAGGCTGTTATTTGCTTAATCTGTTTTGTTCTTTGCAAAAGAAGGAAGCTAGAAGATGGCATTTGATCAACTAATGCTTTTAAAATTAAAAAAGGAGGCACAAGGTATTTAAGAACTCAAACTCTCATAGATCTAGGCTAGAGGGGAAGGAAAAATAGGGAAAAGATGTGCTGGGGCGGGGATAAATTTATGACCTGGACAGATTTTCTAGCAGCCACTTAACCTTCTCTCCTTTACCGTTCATAATCTCCTGCCTTTCAGGGCTACGTTATACATTTTTGAAGGTGCACACCAGTTGTTCTCAAAATGTGGAGTGGGCCTTTCTTTGGGGGGAGGGAACTATGTAAAAAAATAGGGATAGAATTCAGGAAGGGACAGAATTCTGAGTGGTGATAAGTAATTACTCTCCACTCCAACTGTTATTAACTGCATGGTTGTTGTGGGTTTTCCGGGCTGTATGGCCGTGGTCTTGGCATTGTAGTTCCTGACGTTTCGCCAGCAGCTGTGGCTGGCATCTTCAGAGGTGTAGCACCAAAAGACAGAGATCTCTCAGTGTCACAGTGTGGAGGAGATGTTGGCAGGTAATGCCAACACTGTGACACTGAGAGATCTCTGTCTTTCGATGCTACCCCTCTGAAGATGCCAGTCACAGCTGCTGGCGAAACATCAGGAACTACAATGCCAAGACCACGGCTATACAGCCCGGAAAATCCACAACAACCATCGATCTCCGGCCGTGAAAGCCTTCGACAATACATCGTTATTAACTGCAGTTTGCAAGTAGCATCTTTGAACACTTGGGGGGGAAAGGTATTTTTAGTTATGTGTTCTAAATGGGATTGCAAATATTTTACCCTTGTGTATTCTTGCACTGATGTTTGGCAACTGGTTGGCAAGCAAGGGAAGGCATGAAGTCCAGAAACGAAGACCCCCCCACACGCGCAAGTGTCCAAACCATCTTTAAAAAGCCTACACAAATATTCACGCAAAAGAAGTGGCTTGCCAGCCTGAGTCCAGATCCTAAAGGACCCCCCCCCCACAATAAACGCTTAGTAGGGAATAAATGTTTCATTCTAGCAACACTTAAAAGAGCAATTAAAGAATTACAATTTGTAACTGTAAGTGTTTATATGAGGTGCAAGTGCAAAATATATGTTCTTTTCTTCTTGTCTGGAACATGAAAGACACTGCAGACTTGGCCATCCGGAAAAATCAGCAGTGGCTGAACATAGCCTAACTCAAACAGGACACAGTATCCTATTCCAGGACACTAAAATACTGGACAACACTTCCAACTACTTTGTCAGACTGCACAGGGAAGCCATTGAAATTCACAAGCATAAGCACAATTTCAACAGGAAAGAAGAGACTTTAAGAATGAATAGAGCATGGTTTCCAGTCCTGAAAAAATCAGGCTAACAAAATACTCTATGCCCGACAATAGCCCTGCAGAGAAGATTAGCATATCAAGCACCAATCTATATGCAAAAGAACCTCCTCAGGATACAGTGAAGCCTCCCGCCATTAGCATTCCACACCCTGGGAAACTCTTACAGGATGACACAGCCCAACCCCACCTTCCTGAGTAGATATAAATGACCTGCCAACATCTTCTCCACACTGTGACACTGAGAGATCTCTGTCTTTTGGTGCTACACCTCTGAAGATGCCAGTCACAGCTGCTGGCGAAATGTCAGGAACTACAATGCCAAGACCATGGCAATACAGCCCGGAAAAACCACAACAACCACCGTTGTCCGGACATGAAAGCCTTCGACAATACATCTAAAAAAGCCTACACAAACATGGATGCAAAAGAAGTGGTTTGCTGGCCTGAGTCCTGACTGGGAGAAAAGTTGGGGTGCAGTTGTGGCTTAGCAGTAAAGCATCTGCTTGGCACGCGGAAGGTCTCAGGTTCAATCTCCAGCATCTTCAGTTAAAATGATTGCAAGTGATGTGAAAGTCCTTCATCTGAGACCCTGGAAAACCACAGCCAGTTAGTGTGTAGGCCACACTGGCCTTGCTAAATCAAGGTTCTGACTTAAGGCAGCTTTGTGTGTTCATGCTCTTGGCTTGTGTGTACATTTTGCTTGCCTGAAGAGTGGAGCGGAGTGTTTATCCTGTGTCCAGGACTTTTTTTCTGGGGAAAGAAGTGGTGGAACTCAGTGGGTTGCCAGCACAGGGGGCAACTCTTGGCAGGAGGTGGTGCCCCTGGTACCACATGCACATGAGCAAAATGCGCGGACGCTCCCAGAACTGCACAATGACAACACTTTGGGTCAGCTGGAAAAAGGGGGGAGTTTTTTAAAGTTTAAATTGCCCTTGGCGAAAATGGTCACATGGCTGGTGGCCCCGCCCCCTGATCTCCAGACAGAGGGGAGTTTAGATTGCCCTCCACACGGCATGGAGGGCAATCTAAACTCCCCTCTGTCTGGAGATCAGGAGGCGGGGCCACCAGCCATGTGACCATTTTCAAGAGGTGCCGGAATGCTGTTCCACCGCGTTCCAGCAGAAAAAAAGCCCTGCCTGTGTCTAAACTGGATCCCAAATGCTTTGTTAAGTTGTACTCTTCTCACATGGCTGTTTCAGGAATGACTGCAGATACTAAAGCAGCATCCCCCCTCCCTCAATATTGCTCATGTCACATCCTGACAGATGAGGGGATGAGCGCTCAGCTCAAAATGGATGCTGCAAGCAGGGCCCGTCTGGTTTATTTTTATTTTTTTATTTATGTCATTTATAGTCTGCCTTTCTCACTAAGACTAAAGGCGGACTACATAGTGTGAGATTAGTACAGACCATATCAAGGACATTGCAATGAATAAGGCCATAGGGTGAAACAATGCCATAGGGTAAACAATCTCACTCTAGCCTGGAAGACGGCTTCTTATCTCGACCCGGCTGACCCGGCCACCTGGATCCATGCTAAGGTAACATCAAAACTTGACTATTGTAATGCTCTATACATTGGCCTCCCATCTAAGTTAACTAGGAGGCTCCAACTGGTGCAAAATGCTGCAGCTCGACTGTTAGCAGGAACATCACTCCCGTCCTACAGTCGCTCCATTGGCTACCTATCAGTTACCACGCTCAGTTCAAGGCATTGTAGATAATACAACCTTGTTGTATTATCTACATTTTCCACAAGACACTCTACATTTTTCCACAAGATACTACTGGGCTCATCCTCCAATCTGATATATGCCCTCATGTGCCAACAATGTCCTTCTGCTCTGTACATTGGACAAACCAGCCAACCTCTACACAAAAGAATAAATGGACACAAATCTGACATTAGAAATGGAAACGTCCAGAAACCAGTGGGAGAACACTTCAATCTACCAGGGCATTCCATCAAAGACTTAAAGGCCGCTGTAGTTCAACAGAAACCTTTCAAAAACAAAATCCAATGGGAAGCTGCTGAATTGGAATTCATATGTAAATTTAACTCTGTCAAGCTGGGACTGAATAGGGACTATGAATGGTTATCACATTATCACAGGTAACAGATTTCCTTTACAGAGGCGGGGTCTGGGGGAGCCCAGTGGCACCTGGCATGGGCTTTCGGGGACCACAGTTCTCTTTGTCAGATGCATCTGACGGGGAGAGCTGTGGTTATCGAAGGCTTATACTACATTGGAATTAGATGGTCTGGGTGTTTTGCTGCTACAAACCAACACGGCAAACTCCTTTGAAGCCTCACACAAGCCAACTGATCCCCACACCAAAAGGAGATGTTTACATTTACTAGCAAAGGAATGTTTTGGTTGCATCCCCCCCTCCCCCCCTAACTGCATCTTCTCTCTCCTCCCCCCTCCTCTTCTATATTTGACCAGTTTCTGTACCATGCATCTGACGAAGAGAACTTCATTCTCGCAAGCTTATGCTACAATAAAATTGGTTAGTCTTAAAGGTGCTACTGGACTCTTTTTGATTTTGCTACTACAGACTAACACAGCTAACTCCTCTGGATACTCTGATAGGAGGGCTGTATTGTAGGGAGGGGATCTCAGATGTTTCGCTAATGTGTTAGGAACAATAGACTTCAGCACTATGTTGCCTTACATCTGTTGTTTTAAACATGTTCTCCTATATACTACCTGTGCGTCATGTTGTATAATGTCAGTCCGAGAACTGATTATGTTCTGTTTCATCATTTCTTCTACTCTGTATTGGATCCTTGCTAATGCTCTGTCTCTATAAATTTGTATTCATTTACCCCATGACATTGTTTATGGAAATGCTCCTGACACTGTATGGAAATGCCTGCCCTTGTCCTTGCTACTGATTGTACTGATCTCACACTATGTAATCCACCTTGAGTCTCAGGGCCAAGCTACAAGTGACGAATGACACTTGAACGGCAAGTGTATTTCTCCCTGTTCACTTGCCCTCCACTCAATCCACTTGCCATTCAAGCGTCATTCGTCATATGTAGCTTGGCCCTCAGTGAAAAAGGCGGAATATAAACGACATAAATAAATAAATAAATGCACGTTTACAAAGACAGAGCATGAGCAAGAATCCATACAGAGTTGGAGAAATGCTGAAACAGAACAGAGGAGTTAGCCGTGTTAGTCTGTAGTAGCAAAATCAAAAAGAGTCCAGTAGCACCTTTAAGACTAACCCACTTTACTGTAGCGTAAGCTTTCGAGAATCACAGCTCTCTTCGTCAGATGCATGACAAAGAGCATGCACCTGACGAAGAGTACTGTGATTCTCGAAAGCTTACGCTGCAGTAAAGTGGGTTAGTCTTAAAGGTGCTACTGGACTCTCTTCTGTTTTGAAACAGAACAGAAGCCATTCTAGGCGGACGAACTATCTCTGCCTCCCGCCTCCCCTTCTGGGTGTTCCTTCCTTGGCTATTCCGACCCGGGTCCGGGACCTTGCCGAGCGCGGGTCCAGCGGCGCGCCGCTTCCTTCCTCCGCCGGCTTTTCTGCAGTCTCATCGTGACTCTGCGAAGGAAGCGCCGGCCAAGCCCCGCCCAGGAAAGACGTTTGCAAACACAGGCGGGCGGGTGAGTCACCGGCTCGGACGCTTCCACCAGAGCCTCCCGGCAGGGGGAATTGGGGGCGCTCCGCTTTCTTCGGCGGCTCCTGGAGCTTGGAAACCCGTCCCCTGGCATCGGGGCGCGGGTAACTTTGGAGGCAGCCCGGAGCCCGGGCACTAATGCCTGAGGAGGGCTTGGGAGTGCCGGCGCTTGCCCCCCCCCCCCGTTGCCAGCAATGGTGCAGTCCAGGCCGGGCGCTCCAGACCGGTATATCCTTGCCCGAGATGCGGGGGGTTTGCAGGAGGGTGTTGGTCGGGGCTGGGCAGCGGCGGCAGGTTTGCAGCGCGACGATGGAGGACGAGGGCAGCCGCAGCATCCACTCGCAGGGCATCGCCACCACCCACCAGGTGTCCATGCGGGTCATCATCCGGCCCATCCCGCCCGTCCTGGACGAGGGCAAGGTGGAGAGCCTCATGCGGACCATCCAGGTGAGGCAGGAGCGCGCGCGCGCGGCTGGTTCCCGGGTTGCCAACTTTGGCCCGGGATATGCCGGGAGGTTTGCGGCTCGATGCCTGTGGGGAGTGGATTTGGAGAGGGGCTCCCCCCCCCGGAACTTCCATTTTCGCCCGCGAACCAGATCTCCGTGGTCTGGAGAGCAGTGAGAATTTTGGGAGAACTCCAGGTCCCGCCAGGAGGTTGGCAACCCTAGTTGGTTCCCGCATACCCCTGGCTGGAGTCAGGGTTTGTCCTTTTCCTCCGGCAGAGGCTACCACCAAACACTGGAGCGGGTCACAAAGAGGAGATCTGGGTGGTTTCCTAGGGGTATGTGTGACCGATATTGTACAGGAGAGCACCCCCTTGGCAGGATTCCGTGCCCCAGTCCTCTAGCAAAGGCCTGTCTCTCCCTCCTCCAGGCCACTGGGGCTTTTTCAATGTTTTAGTTGAATAAATGATAGAAGGGTGCAACAATATGTGTAACGGGGTCTCTGAATTCCCAGCTTTCATTTAAAAAAAAGAAGAGTAAGTCTCTAGCCATTTCCCTTGTGGAGTTATAAGGGGAAAGGCATGTCTCTTCGGAGGAAGGGAACAGAGATTGGGTTTGCTTTTTTTTTAAATCAAAGCTGGGAAGGCCGACAATCTGTTACACACCTTGGTGTAATGGTATACACTGACAAAATCCTGGCAAAATGGAGGAGCTAGTGGAGGGGAGGTCTGATACAGGAATGAAGCTATCTCCTCCTATGGGTGGGCTTGCATTCCCACTAAAGGAGTGGGTTGGTAGTTTGGGGTTCTCCTGAGCCCAGGTCTCCTGTTGGATAAACAAGTGGAAGTGGTGGCCCAGGGCGACTTTCGCCAGCTTCAGCCCTTGCCGTTGTGGTGCATACCATGATGACATCGAGACTGATTACTGCAATGTGCTCTGTGTGGTGCTGGCCTTGAAGATGATCCAGAAGCTGCAGCTGCGAGGCTCACAGCCATTTGTGTTGAATAAAATCAGGGCTCACAACCCAGTATAAATCACAATAGAATAATGTTAGAGGAGAAGGTGTGTGAAACCACTTAATGTCCTTGTGATTTTTTTAAAAACCTTTTTTTAGACAATAGGAGAGCCAAGCTATTCCCAACCTTTGACCTATCTTGCAGGTCTGTTGTTAGAGACTCCTGAAGCACCATTCTGAGGAGTTTTGAGCACTTCACAGGTCTATAGGTCTGTAGACCTGCAAGTCTATGGCAGGTATATCTGGGCTCCACAGGTCCAGAGGCCAACTGCTCATACTCTTCTTAAGCCACTGCTGACCTTATTTAAAGCCCCATGTGGTGGCATCAGGGCCAATTCTATATATTGTCGAAGGCTTTCACGGCCGGAGAACAATGGTTGTTGTGGATTTTCCGGGCTGTATTGCCGTGGTCTTGGCATTGTAGTTCCTGACGTTTCGCCAGCAGCTGTGACTGGCATGTTCAGAGGTGTAGCACCAAAAGACAGAGATCTCTCAGTGTCACAGTGTGGAAAAGATGTTGGCAGGTCATTTATATCTACTCAGGAGGGTTGGGGTTGGGCTGAGTCATCCTGTAAGAGTTTCCCAGGGTGTGGAATGCTAATGGAAGGAGGCTTCACTGTATCCTGAGGAGGTTCTTTTGCATATGGGGCGAAACGTCAGGAACTACAATGCCAAGACCACGGCTATACATCCCGGAAAATCCACAACAGCCAGGGCCAGTTCTGTCACAGTGGACAGTGAGATAAATGCCTAGGAAATAAAAAATTCTAGAGCACCCATCTCTGCCACATCAGTGTCTTTCAGGAAGCTGCCATGGCCTGCACTTCTGACCCAGGTGTCCAAAGATGCCTTGTTGGGTGGGCTCCATCTGGTTCATGTCAGAGGGCACCGTTTTTCATTCTGATCGGTTTTGGTTTCCCAGAGCATAGATGTAAAAACTGTGAGTCTGTCTACACGGGACGCTTCAGTGCATGTTGGTCAAGTGTAGGGAGACGCAACGTTAGTCGGGAAGCATAGTTTTAAAAGACAGAGCCTGCAGAGATCACTCGTCAGAGGGTTTGTCAGTTTCATCTTTGCCTCCCCAAAGGCTCTAGGTAGACTAAAGAACAGCAGGGATATAAAGTGCAGTCAAAAACTCTTCAATTATTTAGAATGTGTTAAAGTGCAAAAGTGCAATACAATACATTCAATAAGTACAATAAATATATCAATAAATATATCAGTAAATATTGCTATGCAAAATCAATTCATGTTTGTCTGTCCAATGAGTTTCAAAAATTCTGAAATGTTTTGTAATCACAGAGAGCACCAGGAAGTAAGGGGGATGGAATTCTGACTCGCTGGTCTCCACTAGGTGAATATAATGCCAAGAGGCAGAATTGCCGACGGGATGGTGCAGGCACGATTCTCCAATTCCCGTTTCGTACCACGTCTTCTTCTTGGGCAATATCTCTAGTGGTTCAGACCTTCCCCACATTCCTGTGTGAAGTGCTCCAAGAGGCAATCATGTTGTGACAGACACACAAGCATGTTGTGACAGACAGTCACAACACCTCCAAAAAGAGATTATAGCACTGGAAAAAGTGCAGAAAAAGGCAACTAGAATGATTCAAGGGATGGAACACTTCCCCTAGGAAGAAAGGTTACAGCGCTTGGGGCTCTTTAGCTTGGAGAAACGACGACTGAGGGGTGACATGACAGAGGTTTACAAGATTATGCATGGGATAGAGAAGGGAGAGAAAGAAGTATTTTTCTCCCTTTCTCACAATACAAGGACTCGTGGGCACTCAATGAAATTGCTGAGCAGTCAGGTTAGAACGGATAAAAGGAAGTACTTCTTCACCCAAAGGGTGATTAACCCATGGAATTCACTGCCTCAGGAGGTGGTGGCAGCTTCAAGCATAGACAGCTTCAAGAGGAGATTGGATAAGCATATGGAGCAGAGGTCCATCAGTGGCTATTAGCCACAAGGTATAGATGGAACTCTGTCTAGGGCAGTGATGCTCTGTATTCTGGTGTTTGAAGGGGGAGGCAATCAGTGGGAGGGCTTCTAGTGTCCCTCACTGGCAGACCTCCTGAGGACACCGGGTTTTTTGGCCACTGTGTGACAGAGTGTTGGACTGGATGGGCCATTGGCCTGATCCAACATGGCTTCTCTTATGTTCTTAAGATTTGCAGGCAGCTTAAAGAGCCCATGTATCAAATAAGTGAAAAAAGACGCTCTCTGTTAGTGAAGATAGCTTAGTATGTAGGAAGTTCAAGTTTTGCTTTGGAAGTTTAATTGGGGGGAAAGGCAAAGGGTTGCCAGGTTAAGACAAGAGGCAGGATAGAAAAGGTTGCAATCTAGCAGTCCCTGGGACTTTTGCCAGTGGATTGGACAGACAGGGATCTCCTCCACTGCTGCTTCTGGGTGATCTCAGTTCCCCTGCCTATCCAGCTATTCCACATTCATATCCTCCCCTTCAGGAGTCAGGACCTTATGTCAGCAGACGTGGAAGCCCTCTCCTCCGTTTTTACCTTGCAACAACCTTGTGAGGTAGGTTAGAATGGAGAGAGAGATCAGCCCCGAGTTCACATGGTGAACTAACCCAAGTCTTCATCCATCCCTCTAACCACTGCACTACACTTCTTAGCTCTTTAAAAAACACCCTAGATTTATTTATTTATTTGTGTCATTTATAGTCCGCCTTTCTCTCTCTGAGACTGAAGACGGATTATATAGTGTGAGATTAAAACAGTCAGTATCAAGGACATTTCCATAAACAATGCCATAGGGTAAATAAATGCAAGTTTACAAGAAATAGTGTTAGCAAGAATCCAATACAGAGTTGTAGAAATGCTGAAACAGAACAGAAGCAAGTCTAGGGCTGACATTAGACCACATGAAGCACAAGGAGCTCACAGGAGCACATATTTAAAGCAACAAATATTACGTAAGGCAACATAGTGGAGATGTCTACGGTCCTTAACTCATTAGCAAAGCATCTGAGAGCCCCTCCCTACAATACAAAAGCCGTTTTGAATAATTGATTTTGCATTGTTTGCAGAAAGCAAGGAGAGTGGGGGCTCTCCTGACCTCCTCAGGCAGGCCGTTCCATAGGGTAGGGGCCACCACCGAGAAAGCCTGTGTACAGGCTGCTGTTGATTTCACCCTGTTCAGATGAGCGACGTTTCCATGGAGGAACGTAGGGAGGGAGGCGGTCCTGTAGGTATGCCGGACCAAGGACGTGAAGAGCTTTGTATGTGATAGCCAACACCATGAAAATATACAATGCACATTATGAAGGACATGAGAACCTTGTTGTATTATCTACATTTTCCACAAGACACTAATAGAGATGGGGGGGTGGGCACGAGGGTGCAAGAATTCACCTCCCGCTTCAATTGTCATGGGGAAATAGGCCCAGAATCCTTTTGATTTATCCATCTCTGTGTTTCTCTGTCTATTAGGAGGAGGAGGATCGAGTGCCACCGATAGATGTCCTCTGGATCAAAGGCAGCCAGGGGGGTGACTATTTCTACTCCTTTGGAGGGTGCCACCGTTACGAGGCCTACAAGCGCCTAAACAAGGAGACTGTCCCGGCTAAAATCATCCGATCGACCGTCAGTGACTTGCGCACCTATCTGGGCTCTTCCTTACCTGACCTGCAATAGCAGGGGGAGCTGTGACACACACACAGTGTGCTACTCAGGGCTTATTCCATGACAGATTTGGGTCAGCTGGAAACCTTGGACTTGTCTGGCAACCTCGGACATTCTCGGTTCCTTTCTGGACTTCTTGTGATGGGGCACTCGTGTCTTCCACTTCCATATGTGGTGGAGATGTGTTGGACATTTTCTTTCTCATACTCTCTAGGACTGCTTAATGTTAGAAAGCAACAAGAACTGGTCATGGGCAGAGGGCTGGGCATCTGGCAGCTCCCTTCTCTGTCATGGTGGGTGCATTGATTTGTTACCAGCTCCAGGTCTAACACAGGACGAAAGAGTTTACTGGAGTGGAAATACCTTGATATTTGCAAACAGGCATAACTGTTAGCCCTTGGGCATTAAACAGGGTGAGAGGTGTTATCTGAATGTGGTCTTTGTGCTAAGGTGTTCGAGTGCTGCTGGGGGGGGTCCTGGAGCACTCCTGCGCTCTGCAGTGGGTTGAACTTGGCCCAATTTGGGCTGAAATTGTCCTACTGTGGTGCGCAGGAGTGCATACCACCATCAGGGAGGTGCATTCTCTTGCCTCCCCCCCCCCCCCATCATCCTTGTCTCTGAGAGGATGGAGGCCAGGTCTACTTGCCCTGCAAGTCTATGGCAGGTAGATCTGGGCTCCCTGGGTCAGAGGCCAAGTCTATTCACCTTGCAAAGCCATGGTGAGTACACCTGGCCTCCACAGGTCCAGAGGCCTGGTAAACCCACCTTATAAAGCTGTTGGTGGGTAGACCTGGCCTCTGCAGGTCTGAAAGCCAGGTGTCTCTGCCCTGCAAATCTGTGGTGAGTAGACCTGGCCTCTGCAGGTTTGGAGGCCAGATCTACTCTCCTTGCAAATGTATGGTGAGTAGATCTGGCCTCCGCTTGTCTCCTCACCCCCTCCCAGGCTGAATGAAGTTTGGGGGAAGGCTTGGAGGGGGAATGAAGGCAAGCCTCACTGCCCCCCGTGCCCCCCCACCATGTTTCTAGGTTTGGGAGGGAAGGCTAGGGGAGGGCACGAAAGCCGCACTGCCCACCCTCCTCCACATTTCTAGGCCAGGGAGGGGAAGGCTTGACGAGGGGCAAGGGCAGGAAAGCTGCGCTCACCCCCAGCAGATGGAGGCTTGGGTGGAAAGCGTGGCAGAGGAGCACAGGGCAGTCAGGCATGCCCCATGCCGGCTGGCCCAATCGGGGCTGAGGAGGGCGGAGCCGACCTGCAGGCCCTTCTCAAGCCCCAGAGGCTTGCCTGGAGTGCACCTGCGCCGGTGAGTCGTCAGAAATGTGCTTACTGAATTATGTTACAGGATAATACTACTACTAAATAAAAGGTGAGCCGTATTGGTGACGATTCACCTTTTATCCTGGTGCAGGCGCAATCCTCAGAAGGCCCCACAGCAGGTCGGCTCTGCCCTCCTCAAGGCCAATAGGGTCGGGACCAGTGGCAGGCATGCCCAGCTTGCCTGTGGTGCCCCCCCCCAAAGCCTCGGGCAGAGGGGGTGCATGGCAGTGGCAGGCATGCCTGGCTCACCTGCGCTGCCCCCTCCAAAGCCTTGATGGAGGACAGAGGGGCGCACAGTGGCGGAGGGCATGTCTGGCATGCGCTGCCCCCCAACACCTGGATTGGGTACGGGGTGGTGGTGGCGGACATGCCGGTCCACCTGTGCTGCCCCCTCAGCCTCGATGGGGAAGGATGGTGGCAGGATTGTCCGGCTCGCCTGTGCTGCCCCCCACCTCGAATGGACTGGCCCAATTTCTGCCTCTTTGAGGTTGAATCGGCCCCATGCTGGGCGCAGGGACACTGCTGGCGTGGCACAACAGGCCCTGGAGTCCTCCTGTGCTCCGCACCGATTCCATTTCCACAGGTTTGATGTCAATGTTGGCCCTCTACAGAGCGCAGGAATTCTGCTGTGGTGGTGCATGCCCTCATAAGGCCCTGCTAGAGCCCATTGTATTATTCGACACAACAAGCTTTGTTGTTAGTTATATTTTATATGATGGCGAGAGCTTGAAAGCTTTTGATTCCCACACATTTGCTAAAAAAGCCATTCTCTGTTCATGTTTGTGATCTCTTAGAGGGAACAGCAAGCACATATTTAAGCTCAGACTACATTGATTTCGATGCTTAAGAAACTACTGAACAGTATTAAAAACAATAGCTTTTAAATGAGCAAACTCCAGCAGGAGTGCCAGTTCATAAATTGAACTTGAAAGTTGGAGCTATTATCAGGCTTCTGAGAAACCTCAATACAGAATGAGATCTATGCAGTGGAACAAAGCTAATAATTAAGGAACTAAAACCAAATTTGATTATTGCAAAAGTATTAACCGGTTCAACATCCAGTGAAACTATTTTTATTCTGCAAATTGACCATGCACCTACCAATACTGACCTTCCATTTATAGTAAGAAGATGACAATTACCTGTAAAACTTGCCTTTGCTAGGACCATTAATAGATCTCAAAACCAAACACTAGAGAAAGCAGATGTCCACCAGTTTATCCGTGAACAACTTTATGTCGCATTATCAAGATTGTAACACTTTGATGATGTGAAAGTTCAGATTGTCCATGGACCGCAGCATGGCCACTTAATTCTCAATGCTGACAAAATCTTTTACAAAAAACATTGTATGTAAAGAACTCTTTCAACATTGATGACTGATTGTTACGTTTCATGGGGGGCGAGGGACCAACCAAGAAGAGCTTTCTAATAGAGCCCATTGTATTTTTTCCCAGAATGGGCTTTGTGGCTAGTTATATATATATTTTACTGCATTTTTGTATTTTCACAAGACTCTTTGAAGAGGTCGTCTTAACAAAGAGGTTTATAAATAAAAATAATTGTTTCGTACCATAAACTGAGTGGCTTGCATTTGGGGCTTGCATTTGGGGCTTGCATTTGGAAGTGCAATGAAGACCCTACTGTTAGCACCTTAGCGTTAGCACCTGGCTTTCCTTCTCTTCCAGCTGCTACTGTTTGGGTTTTGCTTTGCCATCTCTACCCTCCTCTTCCACCAATGGGCTGTGGTTGGAGCTTTCTTCTTCAGCCAGCTAGAAACCAAGGAGGTGGTGAGAAGGAACCTGGACCCTGAAATCTCTGCAATGCCTTATGTGATTTGGATCTGCTGGGAACTGTAAAAGTACACTTTTAGTTCAATTGGAGGCTATAAAGAACTGCCTTTTAAGGTCACCTGTCCTTCTAGTCTAGGACTATCTACCCTGACCAGCAGAAACTGTCCGGGGTCTTGGCCCAAGACATTCTGCCTTTCCCGTTACTGTTTGCCCGGGAGATCTTTTAACTAGACGTGCAAGCGCTGGGAATCTGGAGTCCACCAAGTGCACACAGTGTGCTCTGCGGTAGAACCTTGTCATGTTATGTTTGGCTGTGGGCATATCTTGGAAAACTGGGTACCCTTGGTAAAAAATCAGAGGCGTGCCGTGAGGATTCAGCAATTGAGCCATCTCTCTGGGTTGCTGAAAAGGGTCCTCTAACCAAAGCAGCCAGTAGGTGGCGCCTGCATCCCACAGAGTGTTGAGAGTGGCAATTGTGAGATTGCTCTCCGAACGTCTTTTTTGCAAATGGTCTTCATCTGAGCCAGTGGCTCGTTCTCTTGAACGAGCTTCCCTCAGTGGAACAGGCTTCCTCGGGAGGTGGTGGGCTCTTTTTTAAGCAGAGGCTAGATGCCCATCTGACAGCAATGCTGATTCTTGTGAACCTGGGCAGATCATGAGAGGGAGGGCAGGAAGGGTTGCATCAGGGCTTAGTTCTTGTGGCCCCTTCTTGCATGCCCAGGGTAATATTGATCGCCACTTTGGGGTCAGGTAGCAATTTTCCCTAGCAATTTGGCTAGGGATCCTGAGGGTGTTTTGCCATCTTCTAGGCATGGAGCAGGGGTCACTGGGTGCGTGGGAGGGGGAAGGTAGTTGTGAATTTCCTGCATTATGCAGAGGGTGGGACTAGATGACCTTGGAGGTCCCTTCCAACCCTATGATTCTATGATCTGCCACCAACGCTATGTGACAATTTCTGTTGGCTAAATCGGACACTGCCACAATGTGTTCCCTTTAGAGAGCCAGTTTGGTGTAGTGGTTAAGAGCGCAGGACTCTAATCTGGAGAGCCTGGTTTGATTCCCCACTCCTCCGCTTGAAGCCAGCTGGGTGACCTTGGGCTAGTCACAGCTCTCTCAGAGCTCTTTCAGCCCCACCCACCTCACAGGATGTTTTGTTTGGGGGATAATAATGACATACTTTGTAAACCACTCTGAGTGGGTGTTAAATCATCCTGAAGGGCGGTATATAAATTGAATGTTGTTGTTATTTATACCCAACCCCTATTTGTTAGTTTGTATTAAGCCTAAGTTGCCCTGACCTGGATAGCCCATGTAAGCCTGATCTCATCAGATCTCAGAAGCTAAGCAAGGTTGGCCTTGGTTAGTAATTGGATGGGAGACCTCCAAGGAAGACCAGGGTTACAGAGACAGGCAATGTTTAACTACCTCTGTTAGTGTCTTGCCACAAAAACCCTACTTGTGGCCGCCATAAGTCAGCTATGACTTGAGGGCACTCTACACCACCATTAAGCTTAAATTAGCAGCTTCCACGTTGAGTGTAAAGCTGTGCTCTAAGGACGTTTGGTGGGAGTGAACTCGTGGTTCAGTCACAGCATCTATTCTGTGTGCAGAGGGTCTCTGGCATCTCGCAGATCCCAGGTGGTACATGCTAGGGGGAAACGTTGCCCAAAAAACTGGAGAGCTGTGCAGTCAGAACACTTGGCTACGTGACCTAGTGGTCTGACTTGGTATGTGACAGTTGTTCAGGGCTGAAACATGCAATAAATTAATGAGGCCTAGTGGCAGAGCAGGGCCTTCACTCGCAAAAAAAATCCCCGGATCAATCCTCAGCGTTAAACAGTGTTGAGGAGACACTCTTGTCTGCCTGAATATTGCTGTCTGGTCCGAGTGCAGGCAGCTTCAGCGTGTTCAGCGTGGAGGGGGTGGATCCCTGGAAGTGGTGAGGAGGCCGTGGCTGTGGTACTAACGGAATAGGAAGCAGAAGGGAGGATGGTGCAGTGGTGGCTACAGATCCACCTTAGACAGCTGGTCCATCTAACCCACACTTGTCCCCACAGTGGTTTTCTGCCGACAGCCTTTCCTCAACTCACGCCTCTTCCAGTTGGAGATCCATGGCTCTGCGCCTTCTATACGCATCGTGTTCTCAGCCACTGAAAGCTTCCACCAGGCTTTGACTGCAGCCTGTGCCATGTAGGACAAAACATTTTCCTCCCTCCCTAAGACCCCTTCCAATGGATGCAGCGCCTGCTACTCTCAGGCCATGCATGAATGCATGCAAACCCCCTCCACCACCACCTCTTGTGTATCACAGCATATTCTACAGCACAGCCAGTTCGGTGTAGTGGTTAAGAGTGCCAGGATTCTAATCTGGAGAGCCGGGTTTGATTCCCCACTCCTCCGCTTGAAGCCAGCTGGGTGACCTTGGGTCAGTCACAGCTCTCTCAGAGCTCTCTCAGCCCCACCCACCTCACAGGGTGATTGTTCTGGGGTTAATAATAACATACTTTAAAAAAAAAGTTATTGTACTGATGTATGCATTAATATTACCTCCACATACAATCTATACTTCATGTATATATACATATAGAATAAATTTAACTATCCATACATCCGATACAAGCTTGTTTTCCCCCTTTTCTCCCTCCCCCCAAGAGGAACAACCATGAGAATCATCTGCTTTATATCTTTAACCATGAGCACACACTTTGGAGTTTCGTTAATATAATTTGGTCGGTCCCTCCTCCTTTTACCCATCTTATGTATCTAGACCACTTCTTCCTTATTGTTAACGTCTTATTTTCCCATGTCTTATCCTGTTTTAATATTGTTAAAATGTCTGATTGGATCCATTCATATAAATACCAATTCCATCTTTCCAAAGTCCATTTAGAGGCATCTTTCCATCCATACGCTATTACAGCATGGCTTTTAACAAGTGCTGTCTACTTTCCTGTACTTTATTATTCCCCATTTAAATTTATCTCAGCATCACAAAGCTCCTTCACCTTTCCCAATAATAACATACTTTGTAAACCTCTCTGAGTGGGCGTTAAGTTGTCCTGAAAGGTGGTATATAAATTGATGATGATGATGATGACCTTTGAGATGCTTTGCTAGGCTCTAAATCCCACCCACTCTGCTTACAGTCAGGCAAGTTGGGCTGTTCCACTCCCCAGCGCAGTGATGGCGAATGGTCAATCTTGGCTGTATCTGCAGGACAGAGTGGCGATCTCAGTGATGAGCAAACACTTACTGTCCCTTTGTCATTTTGGTCCCCTGGTTCCCGGGCATTGCACAGCTGACCCTGGAGGAAGGTTTGTGTGAGGTCTTTCCTGACCGTCCAGGAGGAGTCCGGCAATGCAGTCGTGGCCAACAGCCAGCAGGGGGCAGTTCACCCCCCTTCTGCCACCCTGGAGCAACTGCGGGGGGGAGGGGAACCTGGAGAGAAGGGTGTGTGCTGTGATTCGAAGCTGGAGTGGGAGCCAAGCCAAACAATGAGCCATCAGATTGTTATTGTTGTTGTTATCGTTATCGTTGTTGTTGTTGTCATTGTCATTGTTGTTATTTAATTCAAATCAAATCAAAAGAGTTTATTGTCTATAGCCATAGGCCGTCACAATTCACCAAACTTCGACTAATAAACAATTAAATCCATTATTTAATTTTAATCCGTTATTTAATTTGATTTATATTCCACTTGTCCTGTGAGCGGATTCAGAACAGATTACAAACAAAAAATAGAAAATCAACAGGGTAGCATAAATATAACATCAACAGGGTAGCATATAAAAACATAAATATAAAAATCCATTTAAAAAGCAGTGCACATATTACACAATCCTCCAATATCAACAAATCGGTGGGGCAGCAAAACCAGAGGGGGGCATAGGCCCCCCCTTATGGAAGAAAATGGCCGAAAAGGGGCCCAAAATGGTCAGGATCGGGTCGCTGCTGAGTAGGAGAGTGATCCACCACCTGTCAGAGGCCCGATCCAGGCTGTTTCGGCCCCAATCCAGGCTGAAATGGGCCCAAAATGGCTGAGAGTCAGGTGGGTGGGGCCACTTGACATGTGACCTCTTTGGGGAACTGCCGGAACTGCGTTCCTGGGCATTCCCCCTCGAAATGAGCCCTGTCCATCCGTATGTCCATCTAGTTCTTCTGCTGCAGTCCAACTCAGCTACCTACTTTAAAAAGATCCACCCGCAAGTCAGATGCATCTTCCTGGAACATGGGGCTTGTGCAAACAAACAGGCATTTAATGTATTGTCGAAGGCTTTCACAGCCGGAGAACGATGGTTGTTGTGGGTTTTCCGGGCTGTATTGCCGTGGTCTTGGCATTGTAGTTCCTGACGTTTCGCCAGCAGCTGTGGCTGGCATCTTCAGAGGTGTAGCACCAAAAGACAGAGATCTCTCCACACTGTGACACTGAGAGATCTCTGTCTTTTGGTGCTACACCTCTGAAGATGCCAGCCACAGCTGCTGGCGAAACGTCAGGAACTACAATGCCAAGACCACGGCAATACAGCCCGGAAAACCCACAACAACCAAACAGGCATTTGTACCTGGATACTGCAGGTAGAAGATTACTTGTCTGAATGCTCCTAAACACACAGGAGCTCTGCTAGATCAGACCCTTGGCCCACCTGCTCTGGCATTCTGTGTTACACAGCAGCCAACCAGTTGCCCTGGATGGCCAACAAATAGGGCACAGAGGCCAAGATCTTCCCTGATGTTGTTTCCTCACACCGGCTTTCAGAGGTTGACTGCTCCTGGCTATGGAGGTTCTCTTTAGTCATCTTGGCTGGTAGACATTGTTGGATCTCTCCTCCGTGAATCTGTCGAAAGCTGTCAATAATTGTGTGCAGCCGGATGTTAGACGTTAGGAAGGGCTGGTGGGGGGGGGGGTAAAGCATTGCACCAGACAAAATGAGCTGGAGTTAGGGTTGCCAAGTCCCTCTATCCTCCCGCTGGGAGGGGTGGAGCCTGGCACTTTTCAAAGCGCCCGGCGTGATGACATCATGTCCATAAGTGACGTCACCACGCCGGCTGCGCGGGACGCCACTTCCGTAAGTGAGATTGTCAGGCCAGCCGCGGGAACAGTTCCGTGCTTGGCATGGAGCCAATTCAGCCCGTTTGGGGCCCAGTTCAGCCCCAACCGAAGCGCAGCCCCAAACAACACTCCTGCAGCGGGCACAACAGTGTCACTTATGCCACGCTCCTGAGGTGCCTGCCGGTGGTGGGCAAGCTCCGGGAGCTTGCCCCTCCTGCTGATCGCCCAGCGCTCGGCGGATGAGGGTACAAATACCTGGGAGTTTGCCCACCACTGGTGGGCACCTGGAAACTCTAGCTGGAGTCCAGGCAAGTTTTGGTGGGAATAAAATCTTGGTAGTCTTTAAGATGTCACAAAATTCCTGCTTCGAGACATTCTTTCTTGCAATGACTGTTGCTCCCCACCTAGCTATAAGCCCCTCTCTTGCTCTTGGATGTGTTTGTTTTGGTAACAACAAGAAAGAAAAAAGGGGGAGTGTGGTGGTGGGGGGGAGGTTCCCAGAAACTCAACCCAAACAAACAGGAGAACAGAACAGAGGGGTCAAGTAACCAACCACCTAAAAATATATTAGAAAGTATTTATTATAAATGTGCATAAGTATAGATTAAAAACAAGTTATAGATATAAGGCCTGAATGGCAGGCTACATGTATATGCTAAAACTTGCTAAAACATCTCATGGTACAGATAATGGTACAGTGCAATGACCAATACAAACAGACCATGGTACAGTAAAAAAAACCTGACCAGATGCATTTCGGCCCTCAGGCCTTCTTTTTATACAATTTATAATCATACATTTGAAAACAAGCATAGCGCATAGCACAGAAATTAAGTCTATCTGAAACAAAGCATAAGTAATTTCCGTGGCATGTTTAGCAGCGTGGAAACTCACTAGTAGGTGCACGTCTGCATTAGTAGACAGTACCCAACATTGTAGCATAGAGTCTCCGTCCCTATCGAGGCATCTCTCTGAGCTACTTCTTACGACAGCCCTATAATCTGGGTAGAATGGAACTTCCATATTCAAAGGCAGTATACCTTTGGATGCCAGTTCCTGGAGACAAAAACAAGGGAAGGCTGTGCCCCACCCCAATAATATTCCCATTAAGTAGGGTTCCTACTATGATTTCCCTTCTTATGAAGAAGTGGGTTTTGACACATGAAAGGCCATTTTAAAAGAAATGTTGTTGGCATTTAAGGCGCTGTCAGACTTTTTGTTTTGTGTTGCTATAATACAGTAACACGGCTACCCCTTTGCCTCCATCTGGCTGGCCATTGTCGACAACCAGATACTGGATTTGATTGTTCTGGGTCTGATCCAACATATCCTTGCATGGTTATGAATGAAACTGACCAGCTGAATGAATGAATATATGAATGAGACATTAAACATGAGCTGCGGCAAGAGTTGCATAAATCCTGGTGTTCTTCCACAGCCTGTGTGGACCTGCTCCCCGACTGGCCTGCGGCTTGCGAGAGAGCCATTTCCTCAAGCAGCCGCCAGAGCGGAAGAGAAGGGGGGAGACTCTTTGGCTCCTTCCCTTGAAGAGCACAGGCTGCCGGCCTGCCCATGCAGCATCAAAGCATCTCCCAGGCCCGGAGGAAACATCGCGGGTACTTGCGGAGGGGAAGGCCCTGGACAGCAGCTCCCTGAAGGCTTATAAATTTGGCAAAAGAATTGTGGCGTGCTAAAAAATTTCCTTTTGCGAAGATTGGGACAGGGGAGGGGGCTGCGAACGGAATTGTTTGCAAAGGAATTTTTGCCGTGGAAGCCCCCTCGCCATTCACCCCTCCAGGAACAGTCAAAAGCTGTCATCAGAGAAGGGGAAATGGCAACTTCCAATGTTAGGGACTCATGAAGTTCCTCTGACTCTCCTCTTCGGGAAGTGCCCGGGCTTTGGCACATGACTGGGGCAACCAATACGCTAGCGGTTTTTCCTAAGGGAGTACCCAGATAGTCATTAGACAGGAGTGGCCCAGAATTATGATTATGATTATGATTATGATTATGATTATGATTATGATTATGATTATGATTATGATTATGATTATGATTATGATTATGATTATGATTATGATTATGATTACGAATGAAGAAGAAAAAGGGTTAGATTTGTATACCTCTGCTGAGCATTCCTTTGCTTCGCACTTTGCATCCTCGTGGGCACTCAATGAAATTGCTGAGCAGTCGGGTTAGAACGGATAAAAGGAAGCACTTCTTCACCTAAAGAGTGATTAACACATGGAATTCACTGCCTCAGGAGGTGGTGGCAGCTTCAAGCATAGGCAGCTTCAAGAGGGGGTTGGATAAACATATGGAGCAGAGGTCCATCAGTGGCTATTAGCCACAAGGTATAGATGGAACTCTCTGTTTAGGGCAGTGAGGCTCTGTATTCTTGGGGTTGGGGGGGGAATCAGTGAGACGGTTTCTAGTGTCCCCCACTGGCAGACCTCCTGAGGACACCTGGGTTTTTGGCTACTGTGTGACACAAAGTGTTGGACTGGAGGGGCCATTGGCCTGATCCAACATGGCCAAAGTTCATTATCTTGTAATCATTACAGCAACTCTGCAGTGTGTGGTACAGCATCTGTTTTCCATGCAGAAGGTCAGAGGTTCAATCCCCTCCAGCACCAGAAAACAAGTAGCAAATAACATGAAAGACCTCTGTCTGAGCCATTGGAGAGTTGCTATCAGACAGAGCAGACAAAGGTGTCTAATCCAACACTCTACTGACCACCGCACCACACTGGCACTGTTTCCCTGTAACCAAATTTCAACCTTCATTTCTTCCTGGAACATGCTCAGACTATTGGGGGATGGGGTGAATTTGCAAGTTATAGCTTTCTGCCTCTCAGAGGAAGCCCCCGTGCGTATTGTTTAACATGCCATGTCCATGTCATTTCTGTTTACTCGTGTTTTGGTTCAGCATTATTTCGGCTCCATATCGGATTTCTGCTAAAATGTAGACTTACCCTGTGTAATCCGCCTTGAGTCTCAGTGGGAAAGACGGACTATAAATAACATGAATAATTTTGGGGGGGAAACGTGCGACCTTTTTCCTTGTCTGTGGGCAGCCTCTCTGCCTGCTTTCCTGACTGGCATGTGCTACCCCAATGCCGCTATTCGATAGTGATGACATGGCAGACAGGAGGCATGGCTATCTGGCACTTAGGGGGGGTCAAAGCGGAGGTGAAATACAAACCAGGCTGCTCCTGGCAGGAAGCTTCTGCCATAGCCGCTCTGCCGCGCCAGCATTTAGGAGCATCACTGCGATTTCCTCCGGCACCTTACTCAGGAGTCCATCAACGTGCTCAACTCGGGTGGTGCCCCATCCCTCTCTTTGGCAACCCGCTCAGCAGTCCTCTGACCCCAAATAACCCCAGGACTGCCCCAAATAATCTCAATAGGCCATGACTTCCAATCAGGCAAGCCCCGCTGAATTTCCATGGGGCGAGCTGGAGGGTGGATGAGGGTTATTTATCTCTGTTTTGCTTTGTCAGTTCGCCCATCCGTCCACCTGTCCCCCTTCTCTCTGCCTGACCTGCAAGGGCTCCGGTAACGCAGACTGACAAACGACCTCAGCTGCCTCCAATCCATTTGTTCCAGGAGAAGAACAAAGACTCTTTGTGGGATCGCCTCTCTTTCTTAATCTTGCATGGCTCGCCAGCATCCCCAGGTCCGGAACTAGGACAGACTTCCTCGAAAGACAGGCGTGTAATGCTTTCCAGGTTAGCTCCTGGGACAGGCTGGGCTGGCTAGCGGTGGCTGAGTCTGGGCTGGGTAAATCGGAGCTCTCTGAAGGGTATGTAGGGCAGGTTTGTGGAAGGTGAGCTGGTGCGATGGTCTCTACAGAAATGGAAGTTGTGCAGAGGTCACCACATTTCTGCATTCCACCTCCTGCCCCCCTGCAGGCTGTATGGCCCTCATAGGAGTCTGCTGGATTCTATTAATACTTAGCAAGGAATATTGTGCGGGGCGGAGGGGCGGATTATGTTGCAAGGACTAAAAAAAAATGCACCATGGAAAACCCTTTTGGATTTTGTACTTGTAAAGACTGAACAGTATAAACTCCAAGATCTTACTCAAGACGTGAAAGAAAGAATGCATCTGACGAAGAGAGCTGTAGTTCTCGAAAGCTTATGCTACAGTAAAGTTGGTTAGTCTTAAAGGTGCTACTGGACTCTTTTCTATTTTGCTACTGCAGACTAACACGGCTAACTCCTCGGGAAAGAAAGAATGGAGTATGTCTTTTCAGACTGAACTGTGCAACTTTTGCATTCTCCTAAGATGCACAGTAGCCCTGACCTGCATAGCCCAGGTGAGCCTGTTCTGGTCAGATCTCAGAAGCTAAGCAGGGTCGGCCTTGGTTAGTCATTGGATGGGAGACCTCCAACGAAGACCAGGGCTGCAGAGACAGGCAATGGCAAACCACCTCTGATAGTCTCTTGCCATGAAAACCCCACCAGGGGTCGCCGTCAGTCAGCTATGACTTGAGGGCACTCTCCACCACCAAGAGAGACGATAAAAATGATTTAGATGGGATTTGCCTCTTGGAAGTCTGAATTTTGTAACACATCTAAGTCTTGCTGATGGAAAAGCAGATTTTACGTACTTCATTTAGACCCTGCCTTTGTCCACAAAGAGGCTTCTGTTGTTCTCCTCGCCTTCATTTTATCCTCACAACAACCTTGTGAGGTAGGTTCAGCTGAGGGTGTGTGACTGGCCCAAGGTCACTCAATGAGATTCCATGGCAGAGTTGGGATTCAAACCTGGGTCTCCTGGATCTTAGTCTGACGCTGTAACCACTACACAACACTGCCCTGATTTGCTACATATGTGGTGGTTCTGTCCTAATGCGGTATAAAATATCGAGGCATCATTTTTAACATTGTGTATGAAGTCACAATACTTCAGGGATGATCCAAAACCAGATTTATTAGGTATTTTGTTTGCTTATTTACGTTATTTATAGTCTGCCTTTCCCACTGAGACTCAAGGCGGATTACACAGGGTAAGTCAATGAGATGAACAGCCAGGTATACAAATACAATTTTGCAGAGACTGAAAACAAGCAACAAGAAATCCAATCAAGACCTGAAGTAATGTGGAAACAGCGCAGAAACAATTAAACCAGAAATATTAAACAATGCAGAAACTACATACTTACAGCAACAGTCAGTGCACAGTAGTATAATTTACAGTCCCTATCCCTTTTCCAATGCATCTCTTTGAACATTTCCTTACAGTTCAGACCTCTATCTGGGTGAAAAGCCCTCCTGAATAATTCAGTTTTACAGAAAGTCAGGAGAGTGGGAGCTTTCCGGACCTTTTCAGGCAGGCTGTTCCATAAGATGGGAGCCGCATCAGAGAATGCTCATGTACGGACAATCATCGATTTAGCCCATTTGTAGGGTGGCACCTGTTCCAATGAGTGAAGCTGCCGTGGCAGACGATAGATATGTCACCTGCAGATATGAGATACGATCCTGCCTGACTCACTCAGTAGGGATAGATTGCTAGGAATCTGCTCTTAGAAGTAAAACTGGCCTGTGCTGCTGTAGCATAGTGGTTAAGGGGTTGGGCTGTGAATCAGCACTCTGCTGGTTCGAATCTCACTACTGCCATGAGCTCTGCAGGTGGCTTTGGGTCAGTCAGCCCCAGCTCCCCAGCTGTATTGTAGGGATAATAATAACACTGACTTTGTTCCCTCTTATTGGGGCTCTAAATGGTTGGGCTGTGAATCAGTACTCTGCTAGTTCGACTTCCACTATTGTCCTGAGCTCAGCAGGTGGCCTTGGGAAAGCCACTCTTCTCAGCCTCAGCTCCCCAGCTGTATTGTGGGAATAATAGTAACACTGACTCTGTTCACAGCTCTGAGTACAGCACTAATCTGTCCAGAAGAGCAGTATATAAGTGCCGTTATTACTGTATGTCAACAGTGTCTTGCGGTAACTCTTGGGCAGAGGTCTTTCCCTGTCCTTCTAATTCTAGATCCTTTTTAAATGGAGAAGCCATGTTGTTGTTGTTGTTGTTGTTGTTGTGATGATGATGATGATGATGATGATGATGATGATGATGATGCTAGATATAGGAGATCAAATAGAATCCAGATAGGAAGGAGTATCAGAAAAAAAAGAATATTGTTGAGTGGATCTAATTTGGTTGTTGTGGGTTTTCCGGGCTGTATTGCCGTGGTCTTGGCATTGTAGTTCCTGACGTTTCGCCAGCAGCTGTGGCTGGCATCTTCAGAGGTGTAGCAACAAAAGACAGAGATCTCTCACGTCAGGAACTACAATGCCAAGACCACGGCAATACAGCCCGGAAAACCCACAACAACCATCGTTCTCCGGCCGTGAAAGCCTTCGACAATACATGGATCTAATTTGCCTGAGCCAGAAGATCTTGAGACCAGAAAGAAGATGATGTGTAACAACCAAATGAGAGTAAATGCTGGGATTTCTGTGAATGAATTCCCAGACCTTTTTTTTCTTTTAAAAAGCTTCATCAGGGTGAGACGTAGGGGGTGGATCATGATTATGGGGTGAGTGTGAAGCTCTCTCCATTTTTTGACCTGACCTGACACCTGCGGAGTGGCTGTTTTCTCCACTGGGCAAAACAAACAGGTCCCAATAATTCACAGAACTCCTCATGTCTCATGTGACTGGTCCCTTAAATATGCATTCCCAAGAACCAGACCTAAAAGTTTCCAGATGGCTAATTATTGAAGTAGAGCATGGAATCTAAGCCCGGCTTATATATTCAGTGTTTTATAATTTGTTATTTTGAAGCATATGTTGCATCTGACCTTGTTAATATTTCTATAATACTTGTTAGTATATCTTTAACTATGAAAATAATAAAGATTTACGTTGCCCACAGGAACATGTTTATTCACCAGTTTCTGTCCTGACCTTCCTCCAAGGATCACTGACTGGCATACAAGGTTCTCCACCCTGCAGTTTGTGCTCTCAACAACCTTGTGAGGTAGGATAAGTGGAAATAAAATGGCTGGCCCAAGGCCACCCAAACATTTTCAAGGCAGTGCATCTCCCAGAATCTGATCTGACACTCTAACCACTAGACCACATTGTGACTTCTCTGCTGGAACTCTGATGGTTAGTTACACCCAATTCTCCAAGAGGGAACTTAAAGATGGTTGGTGGCAATGGCTGACTTTTCTGCTACTTTCTTATAAATGCATCCACTAGGGAGGCCACAGGCTTCAAGTAAAACGTGTTCAACTGAAGAACAATCAGAGTGTATCTGCATGAGACAGCTGACATGTGAAGAGCCCGTGTGGGGAGATGCAATGGTAGCTGGGAAGGGTAGTTTAAAAAGACAGAGCTGACGGCAGGGCAAAGGCTTTGCTATACACTGGAGCTGTGTGAAGGGGCTGTGAAATGCCAGAAGGGAAACTTCAGCTCATTAGAACCTCTCCAGGCCCAAGCCTGGCTCTAGAAGGCAGCTCCAGCCCATTTCCATCCCTATCTGCCCTCTGGTTGCCATCCCACACAGTTGTAGACAGGAGAGGTGAAATTGACAGAGCCTTCGGGATGGCGAAGATGAAATTAACGAACCCTCTGAGAAGCGATCTCTGCCAGCTCTGTCTTTTAAACTATGCTTCCCGGCTAACATTGCATCTCCCCACACTTGACGAACACGCACGGAGGCGTCTCATGTAAAGAGACTCTCAGTCACAACCACTTGTGGGCCAACTCATATAGTGGAACCACTGCTGAACATATTTGTAGCTGAACATAGTAGTTATGGTGGCGGAGTTTCATTTCTTTTTGCCTGGTTGCTGCTTTTACATCTGTGTAGAAGTTTAAATGGGGGGACACTATGACTAACAATGGTGGTGGAGGAAAGTGCCATCAAGTCATAGCTGGCCTATGGCAACCCCTAGTGGGGTTTTCATAGCAAGAGACAAACAGAGGTGATTTGCCATTGCCTGCCTTTGCAACCCTGGTCTTCATTAGAGGTCTCCCATCTAGTTACTAACCAAGGCCGACCCTGCTTAGCTTCTGAGATCTGATAAGATTGGGCTTGCCTGGGCTATCCGGGTCAGGGTGCGACCAATAATAACCACATTCAAATAAGGCTTTGCAAAAATGTGCGTGCATGAAATAACCTAGAAAACACAGACTTAAATGGAAGCTTCTGGTAGCACTTTAAAAATCATGTGTGTGTGCACGCACACAGGTTTTTTTAAATAATTACTGATGGACTGATTCATCGGTTCACTCTACATTTATGTGACTGGCTACCAAGTGGCAAGCGGCAATGACAGGTCTTTGGAGGAGGAGGAAATGAGTGAGAATGTACATACATGAGCTGTTGCCAGTCGCACTGTATTGTACTTTCTGAATAGGTCAAAAGAAACCCAATGAACTGACTCGAGCTGCTATCAAAGACTCAAACTGCTTGCCAAAAATCTGGCTCCCTGCTCATGACCAGCCAGTAGAGCACCCCTCCCCTTCAGGGCTCTCTTTACAATTGTGCTTGAATTGCTGTGATTAGCATTTTGAATATTTTAATTATCATTATGGTACAGGTGCTCCTGTGATAGTGGCCAGCTGATTTCTGGGAATGGCTCTGTTACAAAGCTCTTGCCTCAGGCATTGCCTGTGAGTTGACAAGGACTTGAGAAAAAAGCATTGGTGCCTCTTAAGGACAACCAAGAGATATTCTTTCAAAGGCAGCGAGGTGGGGAAAAGGAAGACATTTTGCACTTGGAACCAGAGAAGATAAATGAGAGTTCTGCTGGGGTTAACTCAGGTTCAGCTTTCAGTGTGGCTGCTCTTCTGGGGTCTGATGCATCACCCATAGATCAGATGCTTGTCAAAGAAGTGGCCTCTGCAACGCTGGTCTTTGTTGGAGGTCTCCCATCCCACTACTAACCAATGCCAACTCTGCTTAGCTTCCAAGATCTGACGAAATCGGGCTTGCCTGGGCACCCTCAATTTAAATATCTTCAGCTGGGAACAGGAACCAACTTCAGCCTCATAACTGAAACCGGAAAAGAAGGGAGATAATATCCACCCAAATTTATACACTGAGAATATGGGGGAGATGGACTCTGAGTCAGAGGTGAGCAAATTACACCCTGGGGGGGCCGCATCCTGCCCAACAGTGCTTCCAACCTTGGAGCTGCTTACCAATTTGTCAGAAGGATCAGTTGCAGAGGCAGGCAATGGCAAACTACCTCCGTTAGTCTCTTGCCATGAAAACCCCACTAGGGGTCTCCATAAGTCAGCTATGACTTGATAGCACTCTCCACCACTATCAGTCTGCTGGACTGCGGCATTAATGTAGGCCATCTCTCTGACACAACCATTAAGCAACTCAGGGGTCTTAAATAGCCATTAAGAGTGCCGTTGGAGTGGGAGAGAGTACCAAAATAGTCGCCCAGACAGCCTTAAAACTCTAGACAATTCTCATTCGATGAGACTAGTACAACTGGAGAGCCAGTTTGGTGTTGTGGTTAAGAGTGCCGGGACTCTAATCTGGAGAAGCGGTTTTGATTCCTCACTCCTCTGCTTGAAGCCAGTTGGGTGACCTTGGCTCAGTCACAGCTCTCTCAGAGCTCTCTCAGGCCCGCCCACCTCACAGGGTGATTGTTGTGGGGATAATAACAACATACTTTGTAAACGGCTCTGAGTGGGTGTTAAGTTTTCCTGAAGGGAGGTATGTAAACCAAATATTATTATTATTATTATTATCAATAATAATAATAATAACAACAACAACAACAACAACCTATGCAGGGTTATTCCAGTCTTATTCCAGTGGGTTTAAACTGGAGTAACGCTGTGGAGGATTGCACTGTAAATCTCGTAACCCTGCTTCCCGAATCTTCTCACCTTTTAGAAACGCAGAGTGCATAATAATGATTTTGGTGCCAACCACAGCTTCCTGTGCCAGCAGTAGAGAATGTGGTACAGAAATGGCCGAAAGAAGGAAATACAAAGCCGTCACCGAAGCCTCTATGACACACGTTTGTGGGCAATGTGTTCTTTGGCGCTTACAATGCCTCTTTTGTTCTGTTGCAAGCAGGTGTTTGCAGATGTTTGACACTGAAAGAGATGTTCAAAGAAGAATCGCCACACCGGCCAGGAAAGACCTGCCATCCCACAGAGTAATCCAATTTAAAAAGGAGTTCGGCGCTTCTTCCAAAGTTTCCAAGCCGGGATCTGGTTTCCAGTCCGAAGCGGATGCAGGGCTGGTTTACATTTTACACGTCACCTTCTACTCAGCAACCTCAGCCTGCTTAGTGAGAAGAACTCCCACCGCACCCGTCCCGAGAGGAGCGGCAAACAGACTCCTGGCAACTGATATTTCCCGTTCAGTCAAGACACAGCCTCATTGGCGTGGGCTAGAAATGAGACATGTTAATCACCAAGTCGGCGCAAAGACAGACACACGCACAACCCCATCCTCTGTGGGCCCCAAATGTAAAGAATCCCACATGCTCCAGTTTCATCTTTCTATTTTTCAGCTGGAAGCAGCTAACTGTAATGCGCAGTTTAGAGAAGCCTGCGGCAAGGTCACCATTGCGGAGAGGGTGTCGTCATTGACCACATGTTGCGCTGCACTTGTGGTGGAATGGTTAGTGTTGTTTGACTGGGTGACTTTAGGCCAGTCGGTGTCTCTCAGCCTGACCTAACTTACAGGGTTGTTGTGCAGATAAATGGAGAGAAGGCAGAACATTCTAGGTTGCTCTGAGCTTCTTAGAGGAAAGTTGAGATAAAACCAGGGGTCATTTCGTAGAAAAAGAGTTGGAGGAACTCATTAGCATAACTCATTAGCATAACTCATTAGCATATGCCACACCCCCTGACATCACCTATCCGGGCTGTTTTGGACCCAATCCTGGCCATTCAGGGCCGAAATTGGGCCCAAAATGGCAAAAGGGCTGAAAATGGCTGAAAAGGGGCCCAAAATGATCAGGATCGGGCCGCTGCTGAGTGGGAGAGTGATCTACCACCCGTCAGAGGCCCTATCTGGGCTGTTTCGGCCCCAATCCAGGCGGAAACAGGCCCAAAATGGCCGAGAGTCAGGTGGGTGGGGCCACCTGACGTGACCTCTTTGGGGAACTGCCGGAACTGCGTTCCTGCGTGTTCCCCCTCGAAATGAGCCCTGCTTGTCAGGGATGCTGTTCCTGCATTGGGCAGGCAGTTGAACTAGATAGGCTGTGAGGTTCCTTCCATCTCTAGGATTCTGTGATTCTATGATCTTGCTTTGGAAAGCAAAATAATGCTGAAATGATAAGGCTACCGAATTCTCTGTGGTGTGATCAGGAAATATGTGATGTGACGTCCCCCAGAGCACAGAACAGCCCCTTATTTGAGAATGATCTGGCAGCCTCCTGCTCAAGAATATGGTGGCATGAAAGACGGGAAGGCCCTCTGGAAGAGGTCTTGCCCCCGGTGCAGCGTTAATCTCTGGCCTGGGCCATCAAAGGCTTTGTGAAGGGGGATCCAAAGGGCAAACCAAACCCTTGTAAAGGAGGCCACCGGGCTGGGGAAAGGGGGACTGGGTGCTCCCGGGAAAGACGGTGCTCCTTTAATAAGGTTCAAGGAGGTCAGGCAAGCAGTGTCCTGGTGGCCACATGTGGCCGAGGTTTAACACGGGCAGGGTCTGGAATCCATTTGCCTCGGCTGCTAGAGGTATAATGGTGCCCCAGGGAGATGGGAATAGCGGCCTAGCTGGTCCCCTGCCATCTGCTCCGTGTTTATTTACTTACGCTTCAGGATCATCTCCTGGCTAAAAGGTCCCCATGTGGGGGGGGGGTGCAAAGTGTGCAGGGAGGGGGTGAAGAGAGTCCTGCTCTCGTGTTTACACTGCCGTGCCCACTCCCTGGTTTTCCAAGCTACTGTTTGTGTATCTGATCTCACCCTATCCAGTTTTTGACAGAGGGAAAAACAGCCAGGCTAGACCTTGAAAGCACAAGATGCCGAAACAGAAATCACCCAGAGGTGTCTTTGGGCATGCATGGGCCCCCAGAGGAAGTTTTCCATATTCATGTCAAAAGTACATATCTCTTTGCACGACCATCTGTATAAGTTTTCATTCATTCCTTATTTACGGTCATTTGACCATTTGTAGAACACAGTTACACTAACAGAAAATTCAAAGCATACACTAAAACAAATAAAACAATTTAAAAGTAGGCTCTAGTGACAGTACAATATAATTTCCGAGACCTGAATATCACCAAACAATATCCAGCTACTTGATAGGTAATCTTGGCAGTCTTATCGGATAGGATCTGTACAAGTTTTTTTGCATATAATTCCTTGCCCCGTGGCGCAGAGTGGGAAGCTGCAGTACTACAGTCCAAGCTCTGCTCACGACCTGAGTTCGATCCCGGTGGAAGCTGGGTTCAGGTAGCCGGCTCAAGGTTAACTCAGCCTTCCATCCTTCTGAGGTCGGTAAAATGAGTACCCAGTTTCCTGGGGGTAAAGTGTAGATGACTGGGGAAGGCAATGGCAAACCACACCATAACAAAAAGTCTGCCAAGAAAATGTCGTGATGCAATGTCCCCCCATGGGTCTGTGATGACTCGGTGCTTGCACAGGGGACCACCTTTACCTCTTTTACTTTGGTGTTTACCGTTGCCCCTAAATTCAAGTCCTTGCCACTGCATTTTGCCTTTTAGGAAGATTTTTGAAGGCAGTCTTTATAAGCATGTTGTGAGCGCAGCTTCATTCTGTCCTTACATCACTGCCAGTGCCTTAATAAATGTGTTTCCTTTGCATCTACTATATTAGAAATGCAATTGGATTTATTGGGTATTGGAATTCATCTGCTTAGGATTTCACTGTCAGGCTCATTCAGTGCTGCAGGAAGGGATCGCTCACTACAGAAAATAACAGACCCACACTATAGAGCAGGTGTTAGCTGTGTTGGTCTGTAGTGTGTGTGTGTGTGTATGTGCCATCAAGTCGCCTCCAACCTATAGTGATCCTATGAATGACAGACCTCCAAAACATCCTATCTTTAACAGACTTCGATGTATTGTCGAAGGCTTTCACGGCCGGAGAACAATGGTTGTTGTGGGTTTTCCGGGCTGTATTGCCGTGGTCTTGGCATTGTAGTTCCTGACGTTTCGCCAGCAGCTGTGGCTGGCATCTTCAGAGGTGTAGCACCAAAAGACCGAGATCTCTCAGTGTCACAGTGTGGAAAAGATGTGGCAGGTCATTTGTATCTACTCAGGAAGGTGGAGTTGGGCTGAGTCATCCTGTAAGAGTTTCCCAGGGTGTGGAATGCTAATGGAGGGAGGCTTCACTGTATCCTGAGGAGGTTCTTTTGCATATGGATTGGGGCTTGATGTGCTAATCTTCTCTGCAGGGCTATTGTCGGGGATAGAATGTTTTGTTAGCCTGGTGTTTTTCAGAACTGGAAACCATGCTCTGTTCATTCTTAAGGTTTCTTCTTTCCTGTTGAGGTTTTGCTTATGCTTGTGAATTTCAATGGCTTCCCTGTGCAGTCTGACAAAGTAGTTGGAAGTGTTGTCCAGTATTTTGGTGTCCTGGAATAAGATACTGTGCCCTGTTTGCGTTAGGCTATGTTCAGCCACTGCTGATTTTTCAGGTTGTCCAAGTCTGCAGTGTCTTTCATGTTCTTTTATTCTTGTCTGGATGCTACGCTTTGTGGTCCCGATGTAAACTTGTCCACAGCTGCAGGGTATACGGTATACTCCTGCAGAGGTGAGGGGGTCTCTACTGTCTTTTGCTGATCGTAGCATCTGCTGTATTTTTCGGGTGGGTCTGAATACTGCTTGAAGGTTATGCTTTTTCATAAGCTTTCCCATCTGATCAGTAATTCCTTTGACTTGCTCAGGTCCTGCAAACTGGAGGACGTCACTTCCTTTATGGAGTCCAGCCATCGCGTTTTAGGTCTTCCCCTTTTCCTGCCGCCTTCCACTTTTCCTAGCATTATTAACTTTTCCAGAGAACCTTGTCTTCTCATGATGTGACCAAAGTACGATAGCCTCAGTTTTCTCATTTTAGCATCTTGGCAGAATTCAGGCTTGATTTGATTTGGACCCACTTATTTGTCTTTTTGTCCGTCCATGTCATCTGCAAAACTCTCCTCCAGCACCACATTTCAAAGGAATTAATTTTCTTCCTGCCAGCTGTCTTCATTGTCCAACTTTCACATTCATGCATAGTAATAGCGAATGCCATAGTTTGGATTATCTAGATCTGTAGAAGAAGATCAAAATATGGATCGGACAAAGGGAGCTCTGACTCTCGAAAGCTCATACCTTGGAAATCCGGTTTCCAAGTGCTAATGGACCCCAATCTTGCTTCTCTATAGATCTTTATCTCATTTTGCCAGATCCTCACCTGTTGAGACCCTATAGCCATGGACCTAAAAACACTTTCCTGAGAATAAGCCCATTGAATAAGCTTAGAATAACCTCTGAGTAAACCTGTTTAGGATGACATGCCAAATGGATTGTTTTGTCTTTTGACTGGATGTCATTTTCATTCGTGTAGCTCAGTAATATACTTCCTAGAGACATAAAAACACCCAAGGCATGAAGCTGCATCTAAAAATCTATTGCTTTGGTTACTGGGGTGTTTCTTTGTACTAGACAATGCCGCTTATGAGGGGAGCTTAGATAGTCAGCTCAAAGAGAGCCAGTTTGGTGTAGTGGTTAAGAGCGCTGGACTCTAATCTGGAGAGACGGGTTTGATTCCTCACTTCTTCACTTGAAGCCAGCTGGGTGGCCTTAAGGCCGGTCACAGCTTCTCAGAGCTCTCTCAGCCCCACCCACCTCACAGGGTGTTTTGTTGTGGGGATAATAATGACATACTTTGTAAACCACTCTGAGTGGGAGTTAAGTTGTCCTGAAGGGCAGTATATAAATCAAATGTTGTTGTTGTTGTTGTTGTTGTTGTTGTTGTTGTTGTTAAGCTGATCATTTACATGAAGGAGTGAAAAAGCTTTGACCTGATATAAAAAAAATTGTGGGTTTGGTGTCAAATGCACAAGGGGTGAGGGGATTCTGTATGCATGGTGCCATAACAGAAAAGTCCCTTCCAATGCCACTCAAGGAGGCAAGTGATTTTCAAAAGCCGTGCTGTTCTGTTTTTTTATATCCCTACTTTGATTTCATTTTTCCTTTGTAAGGAACAAGGTCAGGAGTCTCCTTTTTTGCTTAGGGTAGCCGACAGCTTGGACACAAATGTCCTGTCCCATAGCAGAATTTGGAAATGAGCAGTTGAAGCTTTTCATGACATGGGTGTACATTTTATTTTATTTATGTCATTTATTGTCCGCCTTTCTCACTGAGACTCAAGGTGGATTACACAGTGTGAGATTAGTACAGTCAGTATCAAGAACATTTCCATAAACAATGCCATAGGGTATATAAATGCAAGTTTACAAAGACATAACATTAGCAAAAATCCAATACAGAGGTGAAGAAATGCTGAAACAGAACACAATCAATTCTAGGACTGACACTAGACAACATGAAGCACAGGTAGCGCATATTTAAAGCAACAGATAATATGCAAGGCAACATAGTGGTGACGTCTCTGGTCCCTAACTCGTTAATGAAACATCTCTTTGAAACCACCTCCTACAATACAGCCCTCCTATCTGAGTAAAAAAGCCTTTTTGCTAACATTACCTCATAAATAACAGCCCCTTTAAGCCTCTATTGAAGGGGCTGGGCATTTTTTTTCTCCAGGCAGTTGGCAATTCCTAGAGATTTGGGGGGGGGGGGATCCTACAGACAACCAGGGCTTTTTTTCAGTGGGAACATGGTGGAACAGAGTTCCGGAACCTCTTGAAAATGGTCACATGGCTGGTGGCCCCGCCCCCTGATCTCCAGACAGAGGGGAGTTGAGATTGCCCTCCGCACCACTCAGCACAGAGGGCAACCCACTGAGTTCCACCACCTCTTTTCCCAGAAAAAAAGCCATGCAGACAACAGAGTGTGGGGAATGATGGGACCCCACCCTCCCAAGAAGCCATTTTCTCCAGGAGACCCGATCGCTGTCATCTGCAGATCAGTTGTAACACTGAGAGATCTGCAGGCTGCACCTGGAGGTTGGCAACCCTATTTTCATCATCGCTTCTTTCCTTGTTCTGAATCTCCTTTTTAAAATGAGTGCCATTTTCAACATTATTTTTTGTGTCGGTTATATAGAAGTGGTGGACAACGGTCGAGCATGAGTTGTGCCCTCCCTGCTAGCAACATCCTCCATCTGTTGAATATTCCCTGTTAATACTCTGGTGATGGCTAAAGGATGGTGGTATGTGTATAGTGTATTTTATTGTGCCGCTGTGTATATGCATATGTATTTTTAATCTTTGAAATCTTTGATGTTTTATAATTTATAATTTTAAATTGTATGAATTGTCAAATGTATTTTTAAATTTGTGGGCAAATTGTAATCCGCCCTGAGCCTGCTGGTGTGGGGAGGGCAGAATATAAAACTAATAAATTAAACTAAATTTAAAAGGGGCGAAAAAAGTATCCAAAGAACTGATGGACAGCAGTGCAAATGAGGCAAGCTGAAATCAATAATACTGAGCAAACCAAAGAGAAGCAAAAACGGTCCATATCAGGTTATGTTGCCAAACCTCCAGGTGGGGCGTGACGGTGTCCTAGAAAATTGATCTCCGTATTGCTGAGCTCAGTTCCCCTGGTGAAAATGGCTGATTTTGAGGGTGGACTCTAGGGAATTATGCCCCACCAAGGTCCCCTCCCCAAAATTATGGGCTGGCCTGGGAACAGCATGGAGCAACAGGCCACAGGGAATAAGGGACAGCATGACTCCCCCATTTTTTGTTCTTAAAATTTGACCACCGCTGCATAATTTCTATAGGATCGGGGCAAGGCTGTGTCTCTAAAGCCCTTGGTGCACAGCCACCCTCGCAGCATCTTGGGGTCCAAAAAGAAGCGGTTTTCCAAAAGGCCCCCTTGCAGTCTCCCTGGAGGGCCTCTCTCCTTTCAGATGGCTCCCACGTGCTTCGCAGAAGTTGCACCTGAATACACAGGCCTAGCTTATCCGTCTTGCCGGCTGTCATGAACCTCAGCCTCCTTCCTAGCCCGGCCAAGCCTCAGCTTAGTAGGGTGCCTGAATTTAAGAGACTCCTTAGAAAACAAAGGTGGAAGGAGACTGGGAAAGCAGCCTCCCAAAATGGGGAAACGAAGCTGGGATGGAGCAGAGAGCAAGAATGAGGGACAGAATCCAACAGCCCTGGAGTCAGATTGTTGGAATGTCCCTGGGCCAAACTGTTAAATGTTAGGCTCTTGCTGGAACGGAGAGCAGCCCTCATAACTTCGGGAGGAGTTCGCCGTGTTAGTCTGTAGTAGCAAAATGTCCAGTAGCACCTTTAAGACTAACCAACTTTACCGTAGCATAAGCTTTTGAGAACCACAGCTCTCTTTGTCAGATCTGACAAAGAGAGCTGTGGTTCCCGAAAGCTTATGCTACAGTAAAGTTGGTTAGTCTTAAAGGAGCTACTGGACTCTTTACTCATAACTTCTAAGTCATGAAAATGCAGAGTTGCTCTCTGAAAATAGAACGGATGGTTAGGTGGATTCAAAACGGATGCAAAAGCATCCAATGTCATGCAACTCCATTTTCACATGTCTTACCTGCTGCCGGAACATCACACAAAACACCCAGAAGACAGCGCCTTCTTGCACGAAATCATGCCAGGAAGACAAAATTTCGTGCAAAACTCCCAGATGACAGCATCTTCCTGGCGTGATTTTGCACGAGAAGACGCTGTATTCCAGGTGTTTTGAGCTATGTTCCAGCAGCAGGTAAGACGTGTGAAAACGGCTGAAATCTCAGCAAGGCCAGAACCTGCATTTTTAATTGTAATTGTGTAATTAAAACGAGCTGACTCATGAGAACCAATTTACACTTGGTGCAGAGAGATCTGGGTTCTAATCTCCCCATGGGTTTTTAGAAAGGTACAAGTAGCCATTGGCGGGGTCAGTCTGGACTGGAGATGCAACACGGAGTAGGTAGTTTCAGGTGGGTAGCCGTGTTGGTCTGTAATAGAAGAGCAAGATTCGGGTCCAGTAGGACCTTAGAGACCAACTAGATTTCCAGTGTAGGAGCTTTGGAGAGTCAGATCTTGACATCCCCTAGAAATCTAATTGGTCTCTATGGTCCGACTGGACTTGAACACTGAACAGGGTTATTTATGCTACTTATACTACTTTCAAGACTTATACTACAGCACTGGGAAGACAAAAGCCCACTTCCCCGAACACATTGGACTGAGGAGCTTATAAACTTATCAATATTCGAATGTATCGCATATGTACAGCAATTGTGTATGGATTTTTAAAAAAAAATATTTGGAGACCTTTTATAGATTTGTCAACATTGTTTTTCCTTTTTTCTTTTTCTTGTGCACAAATAAATAAACATTTTAAAAAACATATTTTAAAAAATCCCTGAGTTGAGATTTTTCTGGAGACGTGAGGTGGAGCCTGGGGAAGGCAGAGTTTAGGAAGGGGAGGGACCTCGGTGGGGTATAATGCAATAGAGGCCACCCTCCAAAGCAGCTGTTTTCTATAAGGGAACTGAACTTTATGGCCTGGAGATCAGTTGTAATCCTGGGAGATCTCCAGGCCCCTCCTGGAGGTGGCAACCCTACCACTGATGGTAGCTTAATCCTTTCCCCTAAATACTGCTTTTCCAATACATGCAGTTGCTGTTTGCCCTGCAGGAAAAAAAAAAAGCATGCAGACAACGGGTCTCTCTACACAAGACATCTTACATGAGAATGCTCAAGTGTAGAGAGATGCAATGTTAGCAGGGAAGCATAGTTTAAAAAGACAAAGACAAAAGCTCTATCAATTTCACCTCTCTACACAGAGCAGGGGAGAGAGCTCCTTAGAGGGTTTGTTAATTTCATCTTCGCCTCCCAGAAGGGAGGTGAAATTGACAGAGGCTTTGGGGAGTCAAAGAGGAAATTAACAAACCCTCTATCTCCCAGGCTCTGTGTAGAGAGGTGAAACTGACAGCGCCGGCTCTATCTTTTTAAACTACGCTTCCTGGCTAATATTGCATCCCCCTGCACTTGAGCGTTCTCGCGAAAGATGCCTCATGTAGAGAGACTCGATATATAACAATTTTTTTAATTTTAATTTTTGCACAATCTTCTTTGCAAAGGCTGTGGAGATATCACGAGGAATTGTGCCCTGTGCAAGCTTGCCAGCTGATGCTTTCACATGAGTAGTTTGTGTACTGCAGGGAGTGCTGTGAGTAAGGTTACTTACCAGCTGGGAGATAACGGTCCCATTTCTTTAACAGGTTTAACGAGTGGAAATGGGCAGTTTAAGCTGTTTGTGGGAGGAAGTGAAATAACATTCACTGGATAATTGCTGCAGATCAAACTGATATTATATAGGTAGCTAAAGCATCCAACATGGAGGTCATTAATTCATGTGTGTTATGTGCCGTCAAGTCGCCTTCGACCTATGACAACCCTATGAAGGAAAGACCTCCAAACGTCCTATCATGAACAGACTTGCTCAGATCCACAAACCAGAGGGCGTGGCTTCTTTGATTGAGTCCAGCCATCTCATTTTAGGCCTTCCTCTTTTCCTTCTGCCTTCCACTCCTCCAAGCATTATTGACTTTTTCAGAGAATTTTGTCTTCTCATGATGTGACCAAAGTACAATAAGCCTCAGTTTTATCATTTTAGCTTCTAGGGAGAATTTACTCATAGGGTTGCTATAAGTCAGAAGCGACTTGATGGCACATAACACGCACACACACAAAGGCAAAACTCAAGTAATCACTGCTGAGAACCACAGCCTCCTTTCTTAACAAAAATGCCCATCAAGGCACAGCTATGCATACGTGCACATAACATGCTGCTTGCCACATCTGTGTGCTGCCAGCTTGTGGACAACACCAGCCTGCCTCTTGAGCCAGGATGAACCTATGGCTCTGATTTCACCTGCATGCTTCGTATCTCTTTCATCAACAGGGTTGCGATTCCTTTACTAAACTAAAAAGATGCACACGTGTGCCTTGGCCTAGAATCACAGAGTTGGAAGGTACCTCCAGGGTCATCTAGTCCAACCCCCTGCACAATGCAGGACATTCACAACGACCTCCTCCACCACACCCACCCAGTGACCCCTGCTCCATACCCAGAAGATAAAAGATATATCGTGACATACTAAATAAATCAATTTTCCAATGTAAATGTCTTATTATTTGTAATAAATATTTTCTTACACACACAAACTGCCTTCAGTATATAATTATTACATGCAAACTTCCCACCACAATGGCTGTACAAAAAGTGCTAGTGCATACATAAACATAAAGTCCTATGAACAATCATTAACGTGCTAATAAGGCAAGATAAGGCATATTCAGCAGCGATTCAAAGCATAAAGTTCATAGGAGAAATGCCAGGTACAGCGCAAAGGGTGTCGATGGAAGGACCATCTGACGGGCAGACCGGTTCACTTTCTTAATCCCGTTTCTGTTCTTTATCAAAGACGGTTGAAGAGCTGACGGCAATTTCAAGTTCTAAAAGCAAGCCATTCGTGCATTGATTGTCCCGCTGCAGACTCACACTGGCAGCAGGCAAGGGAAAACTCCCAAGTTGTCCAAGCAAGGCAGCACCCAGTTCCAAGGTCCAGGCACCAATTGGGCACACTCACAGCTTCAAGTCCAAAGGGGGCTTCCAGAAACACATCCACAGGAACAGGCCAAGGTCAGGAACAAGAGACTCAGTTCCAAACACAACAGCAAGGGCAGTAGTAAGCAGACTCGTTGCTTCCGCACAGCCACTCCCTCTTCGGCTGCTTTTAACCCTCACAGTGCTCAGCTGCTTGTGCTATAGCAGGCACCTGCCGGCTGTCTCAGTCCAGCTCCTGCGAGCACTCATCATCACTAACGATGCTGGGCCGGTGCTGTGCTGCTAGCCTGGCACTGCGCCTTCTGGCTTGGAGGGCTCTTCTAGCCCTCCTCTGGCAGCACTCCCGAGGCTCTGGTGAGGAAGGGGGAGAGCTGGCCTGCCCCTGGCTTTCTGTTGCCAGCCCAGGGCTGGGAAGCTGAGGGACCGATGTGCTGGGACCTGGCTGTGGATCAGCATCTGAGCCTTCAGGGCCTGCCTCCTCCTGCAGCGCCTCTGCCACTGGCTGTGGATCTGGGTCAGGTTCACCAGCTGCATCTTCCTCAGAAGAGTCCTCTGAGTCTCTCTGCTCCGCTGGGCCAGGTTGGTCCATGACACTGATAATACAGACGTCAAGAGGTGCTCCTAAGGAAGTCTGCCCTCCCACTCATGGGCTGTTTCCACATGGCTTACCTCTGCTCGGAACGACCCCGGAACATCGCGCAAAAAACGCGGAAGATCGCGTTTTGTCGCACGAGATTTGTGCGACGTTGCACAACGTCGCACAAATCTCGCACGAGAAAACGCGATCTTCCGCGTTTTTTGCGCGATGTTCCGGGTCGTTCCGAGCAGAGGTAAGCCGTGTGGAAACAGCCATGATCTGCCCAGGTTCACAGATTCAGCATTGCTGTCAGATGGCCACCTAGCCTCTGCTTAAAAACCTCCAAAGGAGAGTCCGCCACCTGTTTGTTTCCCCTTTCAATTCTCCCAACTAGAAATTTCCTCCATCTTGCTGCCCTTTGACAAACACAAACTCCCCAGCACAACTTTAATTCTGGTTTATAGGCACCGGTTATACAGACTAGCAGAAGCAAAACAGATTTACTCTAGCCATCCCCTGGCACCCCGTGGGTTGGAGAAGGGGGATTTTTTTAACCCCCAACCAGCTACTTTGGCCCCAGCCCAGTCTGGGGCAGCAGCCGTTGCCTTGATTTGCTGAACATGAATGCCAGCACACTGGGTTTCTCCCTGCTGTTTTCTCAGAGGCCGCCACTTTACAGACTGCGGGATCAACCGGCTGGTACGGCGGAACCCGGCGGAACATTTGTGCAAGGGTAATGGGGCTTGAATGCATGTGGTCATAAGCATGCTGCTAATCTGGGGAGGGGGGGCCACCGTGCACACAGCTCACAGAGTGATGCAAACACACCAACCTCCTTTCGGTGAAAAGAAGGCACTCTTGGGCTTGCTTTGGAATCAGCTAGAGATGTATGAGCTTTCTTGGAGGAAATTTCATGCAGATATTGTGTCCCTTTTACAGAGGCTTAATTCAATTGGCAGTTGAAGGCTTTGTGGCACAGAGGCAAATGTATTTAATTTATTTAAAATGTTTCTGTGCCACCTTTCCACCCAAATGTGTATGTGTTACGTGCCGTCAAGTTGCCTCTGACCTATGGCGACCCTATGAAGGAAACAGATCCAGAGGAGTTAGCAGTATTAGTCTGTAGTTGCAAAATAGTAAACAGTTTAGTAGCACCTTTAAGACTAACCAACGCTATTGAGGCATAAACTTTTGAGAACCACAGCTCTCTTTGTCAGATGCCCATGAAGGAAAGACCTCCAAAATGTCCTCTCATTAACAGATTTGCTCAGATCCTGCAAACTGGAGGACATGGCTTCTTTTATTGAGTCAAGCCATCTTGTTTTAGGTCTTCCTCTTTTCCTACTGCCTTCCGCTTTTCCTAGCATTATTGACTTTTCCAGAGAATCTTGTCTTCTCATGATGTGACCAAAGTACGATAGCCTCAGTTTTGTCATTCCACCAAAATAGGGTCCCCCAAATCAAAACATTTCGACATTAAAGCATCAAGACATTAACCACACTTAAAATATAAGCATATATAAAATATTTAAACCAATAAAACACATAAAAACACATAGCCAGGGGGAAAGGCAGATAACAGTTAGTGGGGGGATACCAAACAAAATAAGCACGTCTTCCCCCGCTGTAGAGGGAGATGAATGCCCCTGGAGAGGGAGTTTCAAAGTTTGGGTGCTAAGACTGTGAAAACTTTTGCACAGGTTGCCACCCGTCTAACCTGAGATAGCAGAGGCACCCAAAGCAGAGATTATGAAGGTAACTGGAGGGGATGGGTATATTCACATGGGAAAAGGCGGTCCTGAAATAACATCAGCTGGGAGACAACATCCCATTAAGTTGCTACTAAAGGGGCAGAATATTTGTTTACCTCCAGGCTCTTGACAACCTTACTTGCCAAAGGGGAGAGAGGGACCACGTTCCTTACCCTAAGCTTTTTGGGAAATGTGTGGGATTAAATAACAACTGTATTTAATAATAAATGCACTTATATACTGTTCTTTGAGACAGATTAGTGCCCCGCTCAGAGTGGTGAACAAAGTCAGTGTTGTTATTATCCCCACAATACAACTGGGGAGCTGAGGAGTGGCTTACCGAAGGCCATCTGCTGAGCTCATGGCAGTAGTACAAGTCAAACCAGCAGAGTGCTGAATCACAGCCCAACCACTTAACCACTATACTACAGCAGCTCTTCTAGGCAGATCAGTGAACAAAGTCAGTGTCATTATTATCCCCACAATGCAGCTGGGGCTGAGAGGAGGGGCTTATCCAAAGCTACCTGTTGAGCTCATTGCAGCAATGGGATTCAAACCAGCAGAGTGCTGATTCACAGCCCTACCACTTAACCTCTGTGCTACAGCAGCAGTGGGATTAAAAAAAGAGAGATTCTTCCTGATAAATTAGAGGCCTTAGGAAAGTGCTACTGATACATTTACCTTTTCAACAGGGTTTATATCTTTGCAAAGAATGCTTTGTAGCCCGTGGCCACGCTACATTTCAAATATGCCAAAAACCTGATGTTGGCTATGTAGACCCTGTACATGCAAAAACAGAACACGCACACTTCTGTATCAAACATGGACAGATGTACCTGTTTTAAATTATTGTAATGTATCTATGAATGTACATCCTGCCCTGTCCTGCAAGAAATTAGAGAGTTCAAGCACATGCTCCACCACTAGGGTTGCCAAACTCCAGGTGAGGCCTTGAGATCTCTAAGACTTACAACAGATCACCAGGCCACAGAGATCAGTTCCTCTGGAGAAAAGGGCTGCTTTGGAGGGTGGACCCTCTGACATTATATCCTGCTGTGATTTCTTCCTTCCCTAAACCTTCCTCACTGCAGGCTCCACAAGCAAAATCTATAGGAATTTCCAAACCCAGAGAAATGATGCCTGAGGAAGAGTCAACCAATTCTCCTTTCATTTTTTTTCCCTGTAAATCTCTCCTTCCCAAGAATACTTTGAAAAAGAGAAGCAAGCAAAACACTTTTTGACTCTGGATTTAAAGTTCTTATGTGGTTCTGTAAAATTCTATGTTATGCCATAGATTTTAGGCGAAATCCCTCCCCAAATTCTCCTCGGCGCCCCCAAATCTCCAGAAATTTCCAAGGCTGGAGCTGGCAACCCTAGCTCCGCAGCCCTGCCCAATTTCTCGTCTTGGAAATCGGCTGCTTAGATTTTTGCAAGAGCCATTCCTCTTCTCTTTCAGTACAGCTGGAGCGAGCTGAGTATGAACACATTTCCTCTTTCCTGGAAAGGAAGGTGGGTTTTTAATTTTTTTTTTCTTTGCCTGCCTTGGAAAAAGTGGATTCTTTTCTTGCAAAGAGAGAGAGAGAGGGAGGCCTCCAAATTCACTTGGGGTTCACCGGATCCATTCCAGCCGGAGCAGAGGAGAATTCACCGGCTGGAGCTTACCTATGGCTGGGAGAGGTCAAAACATCTCCTTCAGCTCTCGCACAGAGGGAGGGCTTGCCCGCTTCTGGCTTCCTGAGATGATGAGTTATTGCTATGAGATTTCCTTTCCTGTCTGCTCCTCTCTACCGGAGATATATACTTCCCTCGCCCTCTCGCTTTCTCACCTCAGCCTGTTTCTCTCCCCCAGGACTCCACGCAGTGTGCCCTTGAAGAGGGCAGGCGGCCAAAGAAAGCAGGCCCAAAGATCCTCACCGTTTCCTTCCTCGGAGGCCAGCAGCTCGGAGTAGGCGACACCAGGGCCTGGCTGGGTCTGAAGCCAGAAAACTGGGCTCTTGAGAAACGTAAGGTGTAACTTAGACGCTGGAAGCTAAAAAATTGAGCAGTATAGTAGAGGTTTTGCAAGCAGATGCAACGTGTCTAGATTCAGGATAAAGGGATATTAACTGTAACAGGAATAAAAAAAAGATTCTGTAACCATGGTAATGATGAATATTATTAAATATGATTAAGTACATATAACAACTTGACCCTGTTTTTTTTAAATGCCCTCATTTCAGAGCTTGGGAGCGAAGGCGGCATTATATAGCCTGATCTCATCAGATCCCGGAAGCTAAGCAGGGTCAATACTTAGATAGGGGACCACTAAGGAAGACTGCAAAGGAAGGTAACTAATGACAAACCACCTCTGCTTCTCACTTGCTTTGAAAGCCCCATCAGGGGTCGCCGTAAGTCAGTTGGGGCTTCACGGCACTTAACACACGCATTCCAGAGCTTACGATCGAAATACATCTTCAGGTTTGTGATGGCTTTGAAAAACATTCGATCGGTTCCTGGAGAACACAAGGCCGATCGATTGCTATTAACCAGGGTGGTTAAATGGAGCCGCCGTGCTCAGAAGCAGTGTATCTCCAGATGCTGAGTACAAATGCTAGACGACAACTCTTTTGCAACCTTTCATTCATGTCAAGAGGGAGCATGGGTTGGAGAACTTCCCAGCGGATCAGGCCCAATGTGAGGCAGGGATTCTGCCCTTCAACACCCGGGCAGAATGTTCTGCCGTGATCTGATATACTGGAGATCAGCCTGTAGAAATTTGGCTGGCTATGTTCAGGCCCTTCCCCTCCTGCCCCCTGAGCGTCACTAACAGTATCCCCCCCCCCTCAGTTTGTCTGCCCTCAGATGCCAGCCTTCTGTGCTTTGACCAGCAGCTCGCCTTCATGGCAGGAGGGAGATGGAGGAGTCCAGCCGTAACATAACATTGCCGTTCTCGCTCTGTCTCATACACAAACTCATCATGTGACAGAGCTTCTTGATAACAACAACAACGTTTGACTTATATACCGCCCTTCAGGACAACTCAGAACGTTTTTACAAAGTGTGTTATTATTATCCCCACAACAATCACCCTGAGAGGTGCGTGGGGCTGAGAGAGCTCTGAGAGAGCTGTGACTGACCCAAGGTCACCCAACCGGCTTCAAGTGGAGGAGTGGGGAATCAAACCTGGCTCTCCAGATTAGAGTGGAACAGTTCACAAAACTGCGAGGTGGGAGCCCCAACTGGTTTGTTGCTCTCATGACCTCGTGAGACCGAGAAAGAAGAGGAAGAATACGGTTAGTTTGGGGAGGATGTGAGGGGGGAGGTTGATGACAAACTTGGATGCGCCTCCTCTCGTGCGTTACCTTAGTTAATTTAATTTGATTTAACTTATTGGACTTTTTGCCTGCTCTCTCTGCAAGCCGGCTCAGGGCAGGACACAACATTATAATAATATTATAAAGTTAGAAAAATAGTAAAAGAGTCTAGTAGCACCTTTAAGATTTAAAGATTTAAAGATTTAAAGGTGCTACTGGACTCTTTACTATTTTGTAACTACAGACGAACACGGCTAACTCCTCTGGATCTATGACCGTTAGAAAGATAACAATACACAACGAAAGAATAAAAATAGGTAATCATAATACAAAACTTAAAATCAACATATCCATGATGTGGCTTTCAATATTCACAAACAATACAGGAAGGAGGGAAGGAGCGGGGAGAGAGATATTTTGTTAAGTGGGCCCTGATATAGGGTTGCCAACATCCAGGTGGTGGCTGGAGCTCTCCAGGAATTACAACTGATCTCCAGGCCACGGAGAGAAGTTTCCCTGGAGAAAATGTCTGCTTTGGAAGGTGGACTGTGTGGCGTTATACTCTGCTGGGTCCCTCCCCTCCCCAAACTCCAACATCTCCAAGCTCCACTACCCAAATCTCCAGGAATTTCCCAACCTGGAGCTGGCAACCATAGCCCCTGAAAAATATAGTGAATTTAGAAGTTTGTTCCACTTCAACAGCTTGAAAGCGGCTTGTGGACTGTGTTTAGGGTTGCCAGCTCCTGGTTGGGAAATTCCTGGAGATTTTGGGGGTGGAGCTTGAGGAGGGTAGAGTTTGCGGAGACAAGACACTTCGGTGGGTTATAATGTCTTAGAGTTCTCCTTCCTGAATAGGTATTTTCTCCAGGCGACCTGATCTCTGTGACCTGGGGATCAGTTGCAGATAGGGTTGCCAACCTCCAGCCACCACCTGGAGGTTAACAAAAACAAACAACGATTCCGGGAATCAACAGTTAATAACAATTCATTTTCATTTTATAGTGCAAAAGTGCCAATGTGCAAAGTGCAAAGATACAGAACAATAAATATAATAAATACAATAAGATCTTATGTTTCTCGTGTCCAATCAATCATGGAATAATGATGTCCAAAAAGGGAATAACATGAAAACCCACACAGGGGCTGAACATAGAGTCACAATATGGGATAAGAGATGACCCCAGTCCAAATTGGAGTAAAATCCAAACGTGCCGACGGGATTATGCGAGCATCTTATACAATTCCCGTTTCGTATAGATGATACTTCTTCCTGGGCACAGTTAATTCTGGACTGTAACAAAAATATAATCTCTTCTTAAAATTGTGAAATTTCTTTAAAACATTCAACAACAATTTATCACAATACATACTTACTGGTCACCATATGAATAAATACACCAATGTGACAGTACATATGTTCATCCCAACTTCAATACTTCAATACTTCAATACATCACAGCAATGAACAATAACATGGACATGAAACATACAGGAAAAGGGAACCTCCTAAATACATAATTAACAAATTGTTTAATGAATTGATAAATAGGTCCTGTCCTCAGGGACCGCAAAACTTACAGCAATCATACAGCCATCAGATAGTAAAACTTACAGATAGTAAAACTTACACACAGCTAACAAGTAAACCCATCATATCTATGTATCTGAACTGGTTACCTAGTTGGGCTTATACTGCTGTGCAAGGAGAAGTGGAAGGATTACTGAGGAAAGTGGAAGGAATACCAGCAAATTTCAATGTTACCCCAAAAAGCAGGAATAGTCAATTTCATTATTAAGCCCGCCCGGGGCCAGGCTCCGCAATTTGAAAATCCACCTCGTTTCCAATTGCAATAGTCTCCTAGGACTATCCTCAGTGAATGGTTCTTTAATCATGTCGGCCACTGTAACCCTAAGGTCCCCCAAGCTATGATGATAATTCAAATAATGCAAGACCAGAAGTTTCGCTGGGTTTTGTGGCAGCTGCGGCCACAGCAGTGCTTTAAAAATCTGCGCAGCCGATCAAATCTCCAACGGCCAATCAGGAGCCTTGCTAGGCCAAAGCTGCACTTGCCCCACCCACTTTCTAAAAAACATCTGGTAGGCACGAGGAAAGATGTCGACGGGCACCAAGGCGCTGGCGGGCACCATGTTGGGGACCTCTAAGCTAGACCCACCAACTGTCTGCAGGCAGGAGAAAAGACTGAGGTTCCTTGGAACAGTATGGCATGGCAAGAAAGAGACAGGAAAGCTTCCTTTGGGCAAAACTAACTGCCACATGCAAAAGCACCAAACCTCCACATAGCCAGTTCTGAATAATGGCTTCAGGAGGGGCAGTTTGCAGCAGTAAGAAAATTGTCCTTGACCCTTTCGTCACATGCCATTTTTGCACTGCAACCAACCCCTCCCTTGGCATTTTCCCCACAACAGGGTCCCAGATGTGTGTATGCAATGATAATGCTGTGTCCAGTATCTCATGGAGATAGGGTTGCCATCCTCCAGGTAGTGGCTGGAGATCTCCCGGAATTACAACTGGTCTCCAGGCCACAGAGATCAGTTCACCTGGAGAAAATGGCTACTTTGGGGGGGTGGGCTCTATGGAATTATGCCATGCCAAGGTCCTTTCCCTCCCCAAACCCCACTTTCTCCAGGTTTTACCCCCCAGATCTCCAGGAATTTCCCAAGTTGGAGCTGGCAACCCTACATGGAGAAGAGAAGGGGTTATGGAGAGTTGCACAGGGAAAGGGGGGGAGTTTAAGCCCCTCTCTATGGCCTCTCTGTCCAGATCACATTTACCCAGAAACTGCTTGGAAACAGGGGGAAAAAATCTGGATTTAAAGCCATGCCATTGGATGCCTGTGCCCTTCAGAGCTGCTTTCCAGGCAGGCAAGCACAAGAGCTGAGCCAGGGTGGGTTTGGAGGCAGCTTTATAAAAAAAACACAGCAATGACAGACTTTGTTTTAAAATGTATTTTCTCTATTTGTATCTTGAAATTCCTTCGGGGAGCAAAAAGGCAGCTTTCCTGGGGCTGCCAGTCTCCCGTGCATGTGCCGTGAACTGAGTCCACCTTCGTTTTAGTGAAATCACGACATATTGTGCGCTCCCCTCCCCCTGCCCTGACCCTTCCCTTGCCCCAGCTGAGCAGCTCTATGCTCCATCTGCCTCTGGCACCCTCTCCAAAGTAAGCCGTGTCCTCAGCAGCTCCCTGGGAGGCGACTCTCGCTTTGATGCAGGCTAATATTCTCCCAGAGACGGTGAGGCACGCAGCTTATGCTGGATCCATTCCCATTGCCTATGCTGGATCTGTTCCCACCATCTGTCCCTGCAAGGGTCTCTCTTTGCAAGGTGTCTGGCCTCGACATATCGCCCTCTTCCTCTCAGCCTGTCATCTGCTAGCCTCACAAAAACACAAGGCATACTTGAAACGGAGCGGCCGCCTGGATTCTCCGATGCCTTTCCATTTCAGAGGCTGGAGCAGCATCTCCAGCTTCATTGGCTGGAAGAGAGGATGTCGGCTCCCTCATTGGTTGGCTAGGATTCTGCTCTGAGCTCCAGACCCCTCCCAGAGCCTTATATACAGAAGGCTCCTTCGCTAGTCCCACCAGAGCTTTGCTCCTGGACACAGGAGGGGAGAAGGCTGCGAGCCACAGCTGTGAATTTTTCCTCTGTTGGAAGGGCCGGAGGTGGAGGCGTGGAGCTGCTGTCCATCTGCCTCAGGCTCTCAGTCTTTCTTGCGAAGTCTTCTTGGAGAGAGGGGAGGGGACAGTCTGCACACTAGCTCCTGGGCTCCCAAAGACCCCCCAGGCTGGGCCTTTGGGGGGGGGACTGTAGCCATGGCCTTCACCATGCTGAGACCTGTGGCTGCCCACGTGCTGTACCCAGACCTGAGCCTGCTATCAGAGGAGGACGAGGAGAACCGCAGCGAGAGCGATGCCTCCGACCAGTCCTACGGTTGCTGTGAAGGCCACCCCAAGATGGCCAGGAAGCCGGGCCAGGTGGTTGTGGTGAAACAGAGGCAGGCGGCCAACGCCCGCGAGAGAGACCGGACCCAGAGCGTCAACACGGCCTTCACGGCCCTGCGCACCCTCATCCCCACCGAGCCCGTCGATAGGAAGCTGTCCAAAATCGAGACCTTGCGCCTGGCGTCCAGCTACATCTCTCACCTGGCCAACGTGCTTCTTCTGGGGGAAGGCTGTGAAGATGGGCAGCCTTGCTTCAGCACCATCTACGGCTCCAAAGGGGAAAGGGAAGCCAAGCAGCCCCGCAGCATCTGCACTTTCTGTCTCAGCAACCAGCGGAAGGGGGTAAGTCTCTTAACTGGGGTTGCCCGGCGTGCCATTTCTACCGAGAGAGGAGGCCAGATTCAAACCTTCGTACATGAAGCATCCTGTAATCTGGTGCCCTGCTTCGTAATCCTAGATCTGCAGGGAGCTTTCTGCAGTGATTCAGTGGTAAGGAAAAGGCACTTTGTGCATGCTCAGAGGCTCTTCTGTTTACGGTTGCATCCTGTGATCCAAAGCAGAGTCCTGCCATTCACAACAATTCCCAGGCCTGAAGGTTAATTCAGACTCAGTCCCAGGGTTTCTCTTAACTGCTGTCAGGGTTATTCCAGCACAGCTGATCAGAGCACGTGAACTGACCACTGACTGGCTGAGAGTCCATTTCTGGTGAGAAGTTTAGAGATCCCAGGGCCCGGGGAGTGTAACGTAGCCTGTACAGGAGCAAGGGAAGCAGACCCCGCTGGCAGAGTTGGTGTTTATTTTGTACATTTGCATCACTGACCTTTTGATTTCTAACTGGGTCTTAGAAAGAGCCGGGCCTCATTCTTAGGGCCATGTAGCAGTGTCTCTGAGGATGTACAGAATGCATTTCCTCTCCTGTTATTTAAGCTGGGGTCGAAACTGTTCCTCAGATGGCGGTAAGAGTTTCCAGTTGGAACGTGCGTCCTGTTCCCAGTTGTCCTAATTTTTTTTAAATAAAAAACGTGTTGAACGTAAACTTCTCTTCCCTCCCATGGCTCAGGGAAGATCACTGATGTTCCCATTCTGGAGCTAAGGTAAACTGAGGGTGAGATAGTCGTTTCATGGCTAATCAATGATCCCCCCCCCTGAATTTTGTATCAAGCTCCCACCCTCTGTGATTGGACTTCTCCCTTACCTAGGGGTGTTCTTTGCAAAGCACGCATGGAATTTATGCATATGCAAATATGTTAGCCCATGGCTCTCTCCATGCAATCAGGGACTTTGCTTTTTTAGAGTTCCAGGCCACAGAGAGAAAGTCCTGCAGTGAATGTGCCCAGGCCAAGGAACAGAGTTCACCACCATAATCTACCCACCATATGCACCTATTGCAATTGGAACATCAGAAAAAGAGTAAGGTGGACAGCAGACCTATGGAGGGAGGAAAGCATCAAGATGTTAAATGACTGGATGTTTTTTTAAAAGCATTACTTCATCTATACCCCACTTTTCTCCCTAATGTGGAGCCAAAGCAGTTCCCATTGTTCTCCTCTCTTCCATTTTATCTTCACAAAAACAACCCTGCGAGGTAGGTTAGGCTGAGAGAGTGTGACTAGCCCAAGGTCACCCAGCCAGCTTCCATGTCAGAGCCAGGATTTGAACCTGGGCCTCCCAGATCCTAGTCCTAACCACTATACCACGCTGTCTCTCTTTTCCATCTCTCACAAAAGAATGACTCAAGCTAATACAGTAAATGCAACTTCCCAAATATTTATTGTCTGCATTGCATTCATCCATATGCTAATGCAAATTCCCATTTCTTTGGAACACAGAAAATCCTCTTGGCAGGCAAACAAGTTGGTGGATCAGTTGTGGGTGTGTTAGGAGTCCCTTTGAGTGGCTGCTTTGTTTGCAGAACCTTTAAGCCTAGTCAACTTTATTGTAGCATAAGCTTTCGAGAGTCACAGCTCTCTTCGTCAGATACAACTTTATTGTAGCATAAGCTTTCGAGATTCACAGCTCTCTTCGTTAGATTCAACTTTATTGTAGCATAAGCTTTCAAGAGTCACAGCTCTCTTCGTCAGATGCAACTTTATTGTAGCATAAGCTTTCAAGAGTCACAGCTCTCTTCATCAGATACAACTTTATTGTAGCATAAGCTTTCGAGAGTCACAGCTCTCTTCGTCAGATGCATCGGATGAAGAGAGCTGTGGTTCTCAAAAGCTTATGCTACAATAAAGTTGGTTAGTCTTAAAGGAGCTACCGGACTCTTTGCTATTTTGCGACTACAGACTAACACGGCTAACTCCTTTTTTTCGTGCGACTGCTTCCTTTTCTAAACAGAGGATCATAGGAAAAGAAAGGGCTGTGTCTTTCATCATTTTTATGATGCTTAAAGGAGAGGCAGCCAAGAAAACATTTGCTCAGAATCCTCAGCTCGGATTCTCAGGAGTCCATGTTCTGCTTGCATAGATGCATCTCCAGTGTTACAGAAAACAGACGCGGGTCCACATTAAGAAAAGTCAGGGGACTCATCCAGGCAGTAGCCTGGGAAGAGTCTTTGAAATATGCCAAGGTTCACATCTTCTGATCTGAAAGCCAGTGATGAAAAGGTACTTTGTATATCCTCAGAAAGGGCATTTCTCTCTCAATGATAATGATAACGATAACAATAACGATAACAATAATTCAATTTATATACCGCCCTTTGGGACAACTTAACATCCACTCAGAGCAGTTTACAAAATACGTTATTATTATCCCCACAACAATCACCCTGTGAGGTGGGTGGGGCTGAGAGAGCTCTGAGAGAGCTGTGACTGACCTAAGGTCACCCAGCTGGCTTCAAGTGGAGGAGTGAGGAATCAAACCCAGTTCTCCAGATTAGAGTCCCGTCGCTCTTAACCACTACACCAAACTACTGCTTCCAACGTCGACAGTCTACAGTGTCTACAGATGTTCTACAGTCAAAGCTTCTATATTTAGTATACCAAATTCTTGAACAATATTAATTGTGTGGCACAAGAACTTTAAGAAATGCAGCCAGCTTGGCTGGTTTTCTACAGTACTGGGTGGAGAATTCCAAGGGCAGCGGGAATCATCTCGGCCGCGGAGTTTGAGCACTGATCTAGATAATCAGGATTTCTTGCGTGTAAACAATTTGCTCTTTTATTAACAAAAAAATTCAGAATAGACAGTTACTCAATAGGAGAGAAAAGGATTCTTTGGCTTGCCTCTCTGATATCACCAGAAGTTGGGATCACTCAGTGAAATTGGCAGGAGGAACTTTAAGCAAATGACAGCATTTCTTCACCTAATGAACTGTTAACCCTGTGGAATTTGCTACCACGAGAGGTAGTTAGTTTAGGTTGTATTTAGTTTAGATTTACAGTGCAATCCTAAGAAGAGTTACTCCAGTTTAAGCCCATTGATACTAATGGGCTTAGACTGGAGTAACTCTTCTTAGAATTGCACAGTTAGTTAGTTTAGATGGTATTTATCTGACCATTTTCAAAAACAGAGGGGACAGTTTTATCAACTACTGTTAGCTGCGGTATCTAATGCAACCGTCATGTTCACGTACAGTATACCTTTCGATACCAGCTTCTAGGAGCAATTCATGCTGGACCGCGTCCCCTTTTTGTTTTCTTTGTCAGTTTCTCAGAACTATCTAGTTGGCCACTATTGGAAACTGAGGGACAGGAGTCTATGAGACTATGAGAGCTTTTCTCATACTCGTACTGCAGCCCAAGCTGTGCTCACAACCTGAGTTCGATCCTGGTGGAAGCCGGGTTCAGGTAACCAGCTCCATCCTTCCAAGGTCGGCAAAATGAGTACCCAGTTTCCTGGGGGTAAAGTGTAGACAACTGGGGAAGGCAGTGGCAAACCACCCCGTAAAAAATCTGCCAAGAAAACGTCGTGATGCAACGTTTCCCCATGGGTCAGTAATGACGGTGCATGCACCTTTACCTACCATGTCAATTTAGAACATATTCTGTCCTGATAATGTGCTACAATCTTTGCAAAATTCCTGTACTGAATTGCTGCATTCCATATAGGAATGAGCAGGAAATCCCCTGTCAGTTCTCTTATATGAGAATTGAACATGACTGTATGTTGTAGTGGTTAGTGCCAGGCTAGGTTCTGGGAGATCCAGCTTTGAATCTTGACTCTGCCATGGAACCTTGCTGTGTGGCCTTGGGCCACTTTGATTCAGCCTGAGCCACCTCGCAGGGTGGTTGTGAGGATAATTGCAGGAGAGGAAAATGATGTGAGCTGCTTGGGTTCTCGTAGGCAGGACATAAATGAAATTAAATGAAACAAACATAAAATATAAGTTGGGTTTTTTTGTGTACTGTGAGGAGCCAGGAATGTTCCCTGGTAGGAAGTCATGGCATACATGCTAGAAGATCCGGCCATCCAAGACTAAGGGAAAGGAACCCTGTATGTTCTTGAATGCTCTTTATCTGTTATTTTACTTCATTTGTGTCGTGCAATACTAGGAAGAGGCTCCTAGATATAAAACTGATCACCTGTGCTTTTTCACTAGCAGAGGGTGACCTCATCAGAGGTCAAATCAGACAGGTTTCCTTTGGTATGGCAGGGCTTTTTTTCATCAGGAACGCGGTGGAATGGAGTTCCGGAACGTCTTGAAAATGGTCACATGGTTGGTGGCCCCGCCCCCTGATCTCCAGATAGAGGGGAGATTAGATTGCCCTCTGTGCCACTGGAGCGGTGCGGAGGGCAATCGAAACTCCCCTCCGCCTGGAGATCGGGGGGCGGGGCCACCAGCCATGTGACCATTTTCTCCTAGGGCAACCCACTGAGTTCCACCACCTCTTTTCCCAGAAAAAAAGCCCTGGTATAAACCTTTTCCAAGTAAATAAAATCCTCTTCTCTCCCTGATTTCTGGTTTTGGTGGGCAAAGGTTTACACCATCCTCCTTGGTTCCTGAGAGTTCAGAAGGCTCATAGATGCTACACAGAGGAACAAGAAGGGTCTCTTTTCTCTCCTTATCTTTGCCTTGGTGGTGGGGGGGGGGAGAGTTTACCATGCAAGATGCCAGATGCCACTTTCGGCCACATACCACCACATTGTGCACCCTTGGGTTATTATGACAGACTGTGTGCACCCAGGCACACTGAAAGAGGCATTGATTCCAGGGGTGCCTGCCAGACCAGAAGTGGCAGGGAAACCTAGGATCCTGCACTGATTCTAGATCCAGAGGAGTTAGCCATGTTAGCCTGTAGTACCAAAATCGAAAAGAGTCCAGGAGCACCTTTAAGACTAACCAACTTTACTGTAGCATAAGCTTTCGAGAATCACAGTTCTCTTCGTCAGATGCATCTGACAAAGAGAACTGTGATTCTCAAAACCTTATGCTACAGCAAAGTTGGTAAGTCTTAAAGGTGCTCCTGGACTCTTTTCGATTTTGCACTGATTCCGATTCCCTGTGCAAATGAAAAAAAATGCATCTTGGGTTCTTCAGTGTGACAACTACACAACTTAGTTCTTGCAAAGGTGGCTTTGGGTAGCGTGACCCTTCGGGTAGCCTTGCGGGAATCTCAGATGGTCAAAGATTTTTTAGATAATAGTCATGGAAATATTTTGTGATCAAGTCAATACATAGATTTATATATCGGTCCAGATAATTTCAGGTGGCTAAGCCCCTGTTGGTTTGCAGTAGAGCAAGATTTGAGTCCGGTAGCACCTTAAAGATCAACACGATTTCCAGGGTATAAGCTTTGGAAAGTCAAAACTGACTTCCTCAGCTGTCCGGAAATCTTGTTGCTCTTTAAGGAGCTATTCAGTGTCTTGCAAAAAAAAAAATCAAAAAAATCCCAGTACTCATATATAAGATTTCACCAATCCCCGCCCCCCTCAGAGCATAGGAAAGCCCCCCTTACAAGGTGCCAGTATGTTCTCAGTACTGGTGAATACCATCGCAAAAAAAAGCCCGGGTGCTCCTGGACTCAAATCTTGGTCCAAACAAGTTTTGCTTTAATGTCCAAGCACTTGAGAATGTGCAGCATTTCCTTTCAGCCAGATGACAGCGTAATCTGAAACTTTAGCTAGTTCAAGTAATAGAAGCCGGTACGTTCAGAAAGGGGAAAGGCTTTATAACTCTGGGATGCGGGCAAACGTGCAGCCTCCCCCTGCCCTCGCCCACACTTCCTTGTTAGGTAGATTCTTGGAAAAGACAACTGAGCGTGCCGAAAATAATTGAAGAGAGTGGTGTCACTCTGAAAGCTTTCACATGTGATGAGAGACATGCGTTATAGCAGCAGAAGAAATGCTGTGCTGAATCAGACTATACTATTTTCAACAGTCAAAGAAATGTCTCTGGGAAGTCCACAAGCAGGGGATGAAGGCAGTGGCCCTTCTTGCTTGTTTGAAGGAGATGGAGGTAGACTGCCTTTGAACATGGAAGATCTACTTATCAAATATACTTTTGCTTTTCAGCATTTGCTATATCTCTCTGTATGTCAGACATATAACCAGCTCTTGCTATTGCTGTGCATATTCCAGAAATCTAATTCTGCTTTGAAACATTGATTTCAATGGGCTTAGACTGGAGTAACTCTGTTTAGGACTGCACGATTAGTTTTGAAAGATGACTTTGATCAGAGCTTTGAAAATACATCTTCAGGTCTTTTGGGGTGCATTTTAAGGTCTCTTACTAACATTTTTCCTTTTTTATATCCTTGGCTTTAAGATCCATAAGTGCAACTATTCCATGACTGATAATATTGAATAAAAGATGACATTATAAAAGTACATATTGATGCCCGAGGTGAAAAATCCAAAGGTTATCGTTCCCCTCCTGGCATACCAGGCTCCATGGTAATGTACAGCTCTTCTTCTCCTCTGATTCAATTCAGTAGGGCTTCTCCTGGTGGATCGTGTCCCGTGTCTTACGGCCAGGCTACAAGTGACGAATGACACTGGTTGGACACTTGTCAGCTTCCCTCAAGTTTTGATGGGAAATGTAGGCAGCTTGGTGGAAAGTTGGACAAGTGACAGTTGAAAAGTCCCTTGGGCAGCAGTCGGAGAGCCAAGCTGCAAGACCAGGATGCCTACATTTCTCATCAAAACTTGAGGGAAGCTGACGTGTCCAACCTGTGTCATTCATCACTTGTAGCTTGGCCCTCAGGTGGCTCTGCAGGTCATCTACTTTGCCACTTTTAATGCTTCCAGAACTCCCTGCTTAAAGCAACTACTGTGCCTTGTCTCATGGTAGGGCCGTAGGCTTGCCAACTCTGGGTTGGGAAATTCCTGGAGATTTGGGGGTGGAGCCTGGAGAGAGTGGAGTTTGGAGAGGGAACGAATCACAGCAGGGTATAATGCCATTAATTCTACCCTCCAAAACAGCCATTTATCTCCATAGTCTGGAGATCAGTTGCAATTCTGGGGGAATCTCACCTGGAGGTTGGCAACCCTGCTTAAGGTTGCCAACTTCTACGAATGGCTCAAAGATCTTCCAGAATTCCAACCTACAGAGATTAGTTCCCCTGGAGAAAACAATTGTGTTGGGGGTGGGGGGTAGACTCTATAGCTTTTGTACCTCACTTGACGTCGCTCCACTCCCCAAGCCCTGCCTCCCCCAGACTCTGCCCCCAAATCTCAAGGAATTTCCCACCCCAGAGTTGGCAACTCAACATCTGTTTTAGAACGGATGTTTCAAGTCTCTAGTCTTCACTCTCAAAGTCCATCCACAGCCTCAAGCAGCACCACTCCCCATCTCCCCTTACCTGCCAACTCCATTCCTCGAGACCCCTACTTCTCCCCCAGTGAAGTCCAGATAGCAGTGGCTCCAGCCATGGCTTTTTCACCACTGGGACCAGTTGCCAGTCAAAGTCAGAACTGTGTCACTGTGACACTGAGAGATCTCTGTCTTTTGGTGCTACACCTCTGAAGATGCCAGCCACAGCTGCTGGCAAAACGTCAGGAACCACAATGCCAAGACCACGGCAATACAGCACGGAAAAGCCACAACAACCAAAGTCAAAACTGCTTCCTTCTTTATATGGGGAGGGGGGAGGCACTTATAAAAATTGGTTCTTATAAAAAAACTTCTCTGTAAAACCTTGGCAGGCATTTTTATATGAAGGCATCCCGTATCCATAGCGGTTTTAAATTGTTAACTGTGATCACCATGATGTGTATTAAGCTGTCATTAGCTGAGCTGATAGTATTTCCTTATAGCATTTTGTCTGTTTGGAAACTGATTCGTGTCTTCATTTCTTAGTGGCAGGTGGGGTGGCCTTTGATTAAATAGATGCGTGGCCTGGAGGGAAAGGGCATTTTGTTCTACTTATTTCAAGAGGAGGGAAGCTACTGATATTTTTTTATTTATTTACGTCATTTATAGTCTGCCTTTCTCATTGAGGCTCAAGGCAGATTACACAGTGTGGGTTAGTACAGTCAGTTTCACGGATACTTCAATAAGCAATCTAATAGGTCTATAAATGCAAATTTGCAAACCCGTAGAAATAGAATACACAGAGTTGAAGAAACGCTAATCAGAGCATTTAGGGGTTGCCAACTGCCTGGAGACAAAATGTTCTGTCCCTTTAATAGAGGCTTCTTACAGCTGCTCATCCTCCAATCTGATATATGCCCTTATGTGCCAACAATGTCCTTCTGCTCTGTACATTGGCCAAACCAGCCAACCTCTACGCAAAAGAATAAATGGACACAAATCTGACATTAGAAATGGAAACGTCCAGAAACCAGTGGGAGAACACTTCAATCTACCAGGACATTCCATCAAAGACTTAAAGGTCGCTGTGGTTCAACAGAAACCTTTCAAAAACAAAATCCAACGGGAGGCTGCTGAATTGGAATTCATATGCAAATTTGACTCTGTCAAGCTGGGACTGAATAGGGACTATGAATGGTTATCACATTATCACAGGTAACAGATTACCTTTACAGAGGTGGGGTCTGGGGGAGCTCAGTGGCACCTGGTGTGGGCTTTCGGGAACCACAGATCTCTTTGTCAGATGCATCTGGCAGGGAGAGCTGTGGTTATCGAAGGCTCATACTGCATTGGAATTGGATGGTCTAGCTGTTTGGCTGCTACAAACTAACAGGGCAAACTCCTTTGAAGCCAACTGATCCACACACCAAAAGGAGATGTTTACATATACTAGCAAAGGAATGTTTTGGTTGCTCCCTCCCCTTTCCCCCCCTAATTGCCTCTTCTCTCTCCTCCCCTCCTCCTCCCTCCTCTTCTATATTTGACCAGTCTCTGTACCATGCATCTGACGAAGAGAACTTGATTCTCGAAAGCTTATGCTACAATAAAATTGGTTAGTCTTAAAGGTGCTACTGGACTCTTTTTGATTTTGCTACCACAGACTAACACGGCTAACTCCTCTGCTTCATGAGATGTTATTTACTTGGGAACATTATGAAAAGCTTTAGCTACCCATTTCTATACTTTAACCCTCTATTTAAAAGGAAAGGGCATTTTTCTCTGGGCCTGTTGGTCACCCTAGCCACCCAGTGGCGAACTGGTTAATGGATACGTTTAGCTGAAGGAGGTTAGCCTTTAGCTGTGCTCCATTTCAGTGGTTCTCCAACTATGCTCCAAAGATGCCCACCAGGCATTGCTTAGTAGGATGGTAGCAGATATGAAAGATGGTTATAAAAATAGGAATGAGGTTGACAAAGCAGAGAGAAAGATTTGGCCCTAGTAGCACCTTAAAATGGAGAGAGAAAACTTTTGTCTTTATCTCCTAGAATTTGAATTTCTTGGCAGTAGGTTTAAAATAAGCCAAAGGAAGTACTTCACACAACACAGAACTGCTCGAAGGAATTCGTTGCCACAAGACGTAGTGATAAAGTGCAAGATTCTGGGCATGGAGCAGGGATCACTGGGAGTGTGTGTGGGAGGGGGTAGTTGTGAATTTCCTGCATTGTGCAGGGGGTTGGACTAGATGACCCTGGTGGTCCCTTCAACCCCATGATTCTATGATTCGAGTTCTGTAGCACCTTAAAGACCGACAAGATTTCCAGGGTATAAGCTTTCAAGAGCCAACAATCCTGTCATCAAATACAAGTAAGATGAGTTGAACTTGAACTTTAAAGGGCCGTTTGGCAAATTCAGGGATAAAAACTCTATCAAGGGCTGTTTGCTTTAGTGATTGCTACCTGGAATTTGGAGCAGTGTACCTCCAAATACCAGTTGCTCGGGATCAAGTGGGAGAAGCTATCTAGGAATATCTGGTTGACCTTTTAGGGGAACAGAATGCTGGATGGACTTTTGGTGTGATCCAACAGAGCTCTCCTCAAGTTCTGTAGGCTTTTGCAAAAAGAAAGCAACATTACTAGTTCCTTATTTACTTCTGGGCTCAAGTCAGAGTGCTGGTACCAATCTTCAAAGCACTGCAAAATCTGTGACTCTAACATCTGAAGGACCATCTTTCTCTCCCCCCATATGGTCCTGCACATCAGCGACGCTCCACAGACCAATAAAGGTACCCCCTTGGAATGGCACAGTTGGCCCCTATGCTGCCCGTAGCTGTAGAAGGAAATCACCTTGGAGACTCAAAAGATAACCCCATTTTCAGTTTTTTAGGAGGGCTGTAATGGCTTTTTTGGTAATTCCAGAGGGCCTTTCCAAGCAGGCTTTCTGAATCACTGAAACCTGGGCTGTTGTTTTGTAGAGAGTTTGTTGAAGTATTTAAATTAGTTGCCTTGGGCTCTGTGGAGGAAAGGCGAGTGGTAAATGTTTTATAAGTAAATAGCTTCTCTTCCCAGTAGCCTTCGTTACATTTTGGAACCTGATTTATGCTCAGAAACATCTAAGCTACTGCAAGCCTACAAGATAGCAATCAGATGGCAACTCTGCTCTATAGTTTGGAGATGGGGTTTGGAGATGGGGGGGGAGAAGGAGGAGGGAGGTGGAGGAAACAGTTACAAAGAGAAAGGAAGCTGGAAGTGAATGAAAGTTGATATATTTAGATCTGTCTTTAGCAGTAGAAAAGAGCAAGAGCCCAACAGCACCTATAACACTAACCAGGGTTTTTTTTCTGGGAAAAGAGGTAGTGGAACTCAGTGGGTTGCCCTCGGAGGAAATGGTCACATGGCTGGTGGCCCCACCCCCTGATCTCCAGACAGAGGGGAGTTTAGATTGCCTTCCGTGCCACGGCAAGGAGGGCAATCTAAACTCCCCTCTGTCTGGAGACCAGGGGGCGGGGCCACCAGCCATGTGACCATTTTCAAGAGGTGCCGGAACTCCGTTCCACCACGTTCCCGCTGAAAAAAAGCCCTGAGACTAACAAAATTTGTGGTAGGGTATGAGCTTTTGTGAGTCACAGCTCTCTTCTTCAGATACACCTAGAATGTGAGTCCATCTGTCCTTTTGTCTTGGAGAGTGGAGTGATTTCAGATGCCGAATGACAATAGCAGGCAAATGACAATAACCGGTGAATGACAATAAGCGGACGTGATTGAAAAGGGTGGGGTATGCAGAGGGATGGTGGGTGTGGAGAAATCAGCACTGGTAATGACAGGGGTCATTTCGTAGAAAAAGAGCTGCAGGAACTCATTAGCATAACTCATGAGCATATGCCACACCCCCTGACCTCACCTATCCTGGCTGTTTTGGACCCAATCCTGGCCATTCAGGGCCAAAATTGGGCCCAAAATGGCAAAAAGGGGGCTGAAAATGGCTGAAAAGGGGCCCAAAATGGTCAGAATTGGGCCACTGCTGAGCAGGAGAGTGATCCACCACCCATAAGAGGCCTGATCCTGGCGCTACTGGACTCTTTTTGATTTAGCCTCCAGATAGTAGCTGGAGATCTCCCGGAATTACAACTGGTCTCTAGGCCACAGAGATCTGTTCACTTGGAGAAAATGGCTACTTTGGGGGGTGGACTCTATGGAATTATGCCATGCCAAGGTCCTTTCCCTCCCCAAACCCCACTTTCTCCATGTTTCAACCCCCAGAGCTCCAGGAATTTCCCAAGTTGGAGCTGGCAACCCTATTTGGGGCCCAATCCAGGCAAAAATGGGCCCAAAATGGCCAAAAGTCAGGTGGGCGGGGCCACCTGACATGTGACCTCTTTGGCGAACTACTGGAACTGCATTCCTGTGCGTTCCCCCTCAAAATGAGCCCTGGGTAATAATGAGACAGGAAGTCCAGGTCTCGATTCAGTCCAGGTGGATGCATTGTCTTGAGCTTTGTTACCAGTTGCACTTCAGCAGCCTCTCTTTCTAATCTCCCTTTGAAATTCCTCTGCAGGTTGATATATTTATTAGCTTCATTTGTACCCTACCTTTCTCCCCAAACTGCCCTCTTACCATTCCCAATAATAAAGGAATAAAGAAAGCAGTAGGTATAACCTAGTCACTTTGGATTACCAACTCCAGGTTGGGAAATGCCTGAAGATTTGGGAGTGGGCGAATCCCGGGGAGGGTGGTGTTTAAAGAGGGGAGGGACCTCAGCAGGCTAAAAAGCCACAAAGTCAGTCCACCCTCCAAAGAAGTCGTTTTCTCCAGGGGAACTGTAGGCTGGAGGTGACTTTTTAATGGGATATCTCCAGGCCCAACCTGGAGGTCGACAATCCCAGGTGAGAATGTGAGTTTTGCAGTTTGAAAGCAATGGGAGGGGCAATTTAATCTCGCCTGTCCCAGCTTCTGGTGACATCATGACCTTTGCCATGGCAACCTTCTATGAGGTCAAAAGTGAGTCAACCATCTGGGGGGGGGATGCAGGGAAGAGCTTTGCTATGGTTCTCAGCCTCTCAGCGGCTGGAGGGCTGGTTTGCTTGTCCAGTGGGGAGGAGTTGAAATGGAGGCGGCTTGAGAGCAACCAGGCATTTCACTGCTTCTGCCCTCTGGGAAGCTTTTCCACCCAGGCAACATTTTGTTGGAGGGGAACAGATAATTATGCATACTGGAGTTATGGAATCACGACACTGACCGACCCTGCAGCCTGTCACAGATGAAGATAAGGATGCCCTTGTGTTTCGCAAGGCTCTTTTTAAAATTTTTATAACTTGTATTATTGCCTCAGAGGTCCCCCTTGGGCACTAGAAACCCTCAGATGTGATCAAGTAGAGATGGAAGGCAGCCCAGGTTTGTTCAGTTTACAGACAAGAAAGGGTTGCCAGTTTTCAACATGGACTGGGTAGGTACGCCTTCAGGGCTGTATTATTCATAAGGCTAATGAGACTGAAGCCTAGGGGCCCCGCAGGGACTAGGGGCCCATCATTTTTGGGGGGTTAAGGCCAGGGCTTTTTTTCTGCTGCAACTCTGTGGAACGGAGTTCTGGAACCTCTTGAAAATGGTCACATGGTTGGTGGCCCCACCCCCTGATCTCCAGACAGAGGGGAGTTTAGATTGCCCTCCGCGCCATGCCAATCTAAACTCCCCTCTGTCTGGAGATCAGGGGGCAGGGCCACCAGCCATGTGACCATTTTCTCCGAGGGCAACCCACTGAGTTCCAGCACCTCTTTTCCCAGAAAAAAAGCCCTGGTTAAGGCACTGTGATGCACACCCTAAGGCCCCAATGGTTAAAGGGTGCAGAGGAGAGCGACGAGAATGATCAGGGGTCTGGAGACTGAGCCCTACGAGGAAAGGCTGAGGTCCTTGGGAATGTTTAGTTTGGAGAAGAGGAGGTTGAGGGGGGACATGATTGCTTTCTTTATTTGAAAGGCTGTCATTTGGAGGAGGGCAAGGAGCTGTTCCAGTTGGCAGCAGAGGGTAGGACCCGAAGCAATGGGCTTAAATTACATGCACAAAGGTATCGGCTGGATATTAGGAAAAACTTTCTCATGGTCAGAGTAGTTCAAAAGTGGAATCAGCTGCCTAGGGAGGTGGTGATCTCCCCTTCACTGGCAATTTTCAAGAAGAGGCTGGATGAATCTTTGTCTGAGATGCTTAGGCTGATCCTGCACTGGGCAGGGGGTTAGTCTAGATGGTCTGTATGGCCCCTTCCAACTCTATGATTCTATGATTCTAGGAAAGGCACTTTGCAGTCTACACTGTAGCGATACGTGTACATATACATTTTATTCACTTCAAAATATTACAGTATTGAACAATTATACCCCCAAAATGTGCTTTCCTGAAAAGTTCTACTCGCGCAATAAAAATATTTTTTAAAACGTGAATAGAATTCTTCAGGAGACCCTCAAAGTGGATATAGGGCTATGTACCACGGTCTAGTACCCACGGTACCAGGGTCAAGCTGCCAGCTGTAGTGGAGTGAAAGATTTAAATGTTGGCGGGGGCCCGAAATACCTGAAAGCCTCGGGGCCCAGCCATGGGTTAATGCAGCCCTGTATGCCTTTATCCACAGTTTAAGCAGCAACAACGGGCTATCCATGTTTATCTTCATTTTATTTGTTTGTTTTATTTCCTTCATTTATACCCTACCTTTCTCCCCAGTGGAGAAACAAAGCAACTAATATTCTCTATTTTATTCTCACAACAACCTTGTGAGGTAGGTTAGGCTGAGAGTGTGTGACTAGCCCAAGGTCACCCAGCTAGCTTCCACAGCAGAGTTGGGATTCAAACCTGGCGTTCCCAGATACTAGCGTGCAATACAAACCGGAGAGCAATGCAAATCGTTATACAAAATTATTTAATTAAAGTGCAAAAGTGCACTTTAATCTGTCGATTAATTTGCGTTTGAAATTATCGTGGGGAGTGAGGAGAGATGGCATTGCTGACCCATGAATACTAGCCCTGGAAGAAGAAGGACCGAAACGGGAATTGAGAACAACAGCTGATGCCCGTCGGCTAGTTTTGTCTTATTAATTCCATTTCTGGACACATGGACTGCCTTTCCCCTGATTGCGCACTCTCCATCTTTGATTGTGTATATATATGAATTTGTGATTGCCCCTTGCGACAGACCTCTTTAGTCTAGTGTAAATTCCTGTGAATTATGTTGCACAACTTTGCACTTTTGCACTTTAATTAAATAATTTTGTATAACGATTTGCATTGCTCTCCGGTTTGTATTGCACGTGTTTTTCCGGGAGCTTCCCTTTTGTTGTTGTCGTTGTTCCCAGATACTAGGCAGACACTGACCTCTAGACTACACTGCTTCTCCCATACCATGAAAGGATTTTATAGCGAATGACGCGGCAGCTTCTGAGCCCAGCCCCGTGCTGCCTCCGCCAACTTGTGGCGTGCCAGGGCACCCAGCTTGCCGCGCAGGCAGCACGCTCTGCCCTGCGTGATGATGTCATGGAAGTGACATCATGACAGAGCACCGGGAGTACGCACACTGCATGTGCGCACAAAGGGCTGGACTTGGGTTGCCCTAGGCGCCAGCAACCCTAGATCCAGCCCTGTTTATAGTCTACCTTTCTTACAGAGACTCAAGGCAGATTACTGTTGAATTTTGCCCTAAATATTTCCGACTTTCTTTAAAAAAAGTTATTTTTTGTGTATATTGATATCTGAGGTTTGCAGCCTTTCTGGCTAGCTTTCCAGAACTTCTTCCAGGAAGCTGTTCCACAAGAATGGCAAAGCCTGTAGCTTTGCAGAAAGCACCTGGCAGTAGACATCCCTGGGAAGAAAGAAACTGCCATGTGAAAATATGTAGGGAGAGGCAGTCCTTAACCTGTGTGGGTGAAATCATGGTGCCCTAAAGGGCTTCGTGAACTCCTGAGTACAGACGGGCATGATCCAAAATACGAACCAAAGTTCATGACGAATCGGACCGGTTCGTGGTTCGCAAACCAGCGGTTCATCACATCCCATTTCTGATTAACTGCCACAAACTTTATGCTGGTTCGTTTTTTGGTTCGACACTGCAAACAGCCTGGTGCCGATCAGTCAGTTTCCTAGGCAACAAGGGATGGACTTCCTGCAGACCTTCTGCTGACCTGGAAGTGATGATTTGCTGACCTGGATGTGACGTTTTCACGAACCAAAATGAACCAGTTCGTGAACCAGGACAGGTTTGTGAAAATTCGTGGTTCATGGTTCATGAAATGCGACGAATTACGAACCACTTGGTTCGTTTTTTTCCTGGTTCATGTCCATCTCTACTCCTGAGAGATTCTTTCATGGGAGTTCAGCCATTGGTTGCTTAAGCAATTGATCAGCAGGAGTTAGAGCCTTCAGGCTTGCCTCTGTGTTGAAAGAGCTGGAGGAGAGCAAGGGTAAGAGAGGGTTGGCTGCTCCAGCCCCTGAGCAGAGGAAGAGAAGGAGTCAGAGTCAGCAGTGGTGACAAATTGCATCAGGCAGCACAATATATTCCATTGGCACCGTTTGCTGTACAAAGAGTGATTGTATCACATGATCCGAGAGATGTGGGTCCAGGATTCCTGGGAAACCCAAGCAACAGAGATTGGAAATACACGTTACTAAGTACCTGAAGATGCTCAAGTGCAAGGTTTTATGTGTGTCTTCAATTCACATGCAGGCTGTGTCTTGCTCAGAGCACATGCATGCCTCTTTCACAGGAGTTCCTTTGAGTGATTTTATCTGTGAGTGAGTTAGGAGTGCAGAGCGCCAATTCTGCTCTATTTTCACTGCGAGGACAAGTACTGTGGACTCTTTTGACTTGCCAATTTGCATGTATTTAAAGTGTGAAAAAGTGTTGAGATCTGCATTTTCAATGAATGGATATGAGAGGAGGGAGAAACCGGGAGTTTGGCAGTTCTAAACAGAGAATTTCTTTGTCAAAGATTATCTGCAGGGGTGCCAAAGAAAGGCATAGCCAGAGCTATTTCTTTATAGAAATGTAATGCAACAGTTTGCATCAATTTCAAACCACTTCATTATCAGAAGGGAAAAATGGAAAACAGTGGTGAATCATCATAAATGGGATACTTTTAGCAATCAAGGAGGAACTGGTATCAAACGCATGAACGTTCTCTCCTCCAGCACCACATTTCAAATGAATCAATTTTCTTCCTGTCGGCTTTCTTCACTGTCCCAACTTTCACATCCGTACGTAGTAATGGGGAATACCATAGTGTGGATTATGTACTAAGTACTTTACCTAATCAAGTCACCTTCTGTCACAGTGGCTAGTAAGTGATGACTTATCTCGGAAATATAAATGCAGTGGACAAGTTTCTTTGATGGTGGTGGTGGTAGAGAGTGCCCTCAAGTCAGAGTTGACATGTGGTGACCTCTGCTGGGGGATTTCATGGCAAGGGACTAGCAGAGGTGGTTTGCCATTGCCTGACCCTGCAACCCTGGTCTTTGTTGGAGTCTCCCATCCAATAACTAACCAAGGCCAACCCTGCTTAGCTTCTGTGATCTGATGAGATCAGGCTCACCTGGGCTATCCAGGTCAGGGCTCTTTGATGGGACTGGGTACAAAACATTTCAGGTTGCATCACGGACTCTGGCTCTGCTATCGTTTTGGTCCTTTGGGTATATTTCCAGCTAGTGAATCTGTTTTCTTAGGCAAAGTGTTGATCTGCCATGAGTCTGACTCAACGTTTCCCCTCTACTTTGTTTACAGGGCAGCCGGCGGGAACTTGCCGGGGGAAACTGCTTGAAGGCAAGAGGGGTGAACCAGCTGAAGGTGCTACGGCGATGATCTAGCATTTGGACAACCGTCTGTTTCAGGAGCCAAGCCAAGATGAGATTCACACCTCAGACAGCTGAGTTTGATGTTCCGGACTGGGACAGGGGGGTGGGAGTAATAGAACCCAGGGTGCCTGGTGCATGCGAGTAGCAAACCTCAGTTATGAAGCAACTCCCCACATTGTGGGCTTGGAGGAGACAGAATGGGGTGGAAGCTGACTTGGACTGCGGTGCAGCAAGAAAGGACGAAAGAGTCAAAAGAGAGGGAGCACAAACATTCCCTGGACATCGGCCTGGCCCCCTGGAGATGTCCCCCCACCCTGATCCCCCCCGATAGGAGTTGGGACGTGAGAACTCTGTGAGTCTGGGGATCGCAGGAGTGCAGCGTGGTGGTGACAGCACAAAGGAGTCTGCGTTCCAAAGTGCAACGCTGAAATAGAGTTTTATCAAGATTATTGCGGGTCTCAACGGTTACTGTTGTAATTATTATGATTCTCTATTCAGCAGGCTTGAAAATAAAGGTATTTTTCACATCAGCTGGAGGTTCTTTATTTATGGCTTCCTTGGGCCTCGCCTCTTTCCTGAAGTTTTGCTTCCCCATCATGGATCTCTGTCGGTCTGGGAAAAAATTCTGTATGCGGCTCTGATTTGGAGCAGGCCTTCAGCCCTTGCTTTGTTTTTTTTTCTCTAGTTGAAAGCGGGCGGCCTGCGCTGTTAGTGCAAAGAGGTAGCCGTTTTAGTCTCTCGTAGCAAAATAAAACACAAAATCCAATGGCACCTAGAATGTTGTTAGTCTTTAAGATGTCACTGGATTTTTGTTTTATTCTGCACTGTTAGTGGCATTTTAAAGCAGAGAGAGAGAGAGATGGGGTTTTTTTAATGTTTCTTTTCCCCCTTTAAAATCCTAATAACAGATTGGGAAGTCCAGTTTTGGCTAGTGAACCTGAATAGGGTTACCTCCTCAAGTCAGGGCAAATTGAACACAATTTGGGTTTTGCAAATAGAAGGACATCTGTGACCGATGGAGATGTGGTCTTCATTGCATCTGCGCCTCTGAGAGCCAAGCTACAAGTGACTTTTTTCACGTGGAGAACACTTGATTGTTTTCACAAGTTTTCCTGGGAACTGAAGTCCGAGTGTCCTTCCCCTCTCTGTTAGAATTGCTGCCAGAGAAAACCAGCAGCGGCAGCAGCTTTTGCAAATTGTTCCTCTAGTCACAAGCCTGCTGGACAAGAGGGCTCTCTACGATCGTTTGGGGGACGGGCAGCTGCTACTTTCTCCCTGGGCATCCTGCTCCCGGGGAGCTGCTCTGGAGAAAGCCGCCGTGTCGGTGAAGCTCCAGCCGCAGTGACAGCGGAAGAATCTGCTGCTGCTCTAACATGCCCTCATTCCAGTTTTTCTCCAGGAGCTCAGGAGCAAGGGAAGGGCATGTTAGAGCAGCAACAGATTCTTCCGCTGTCACTGCGGCTGGAGCTTCACCAACACGGCGGCTTTCTCCAGAGCAGCTTCCCGGGAGCAGGATGCCCAGGGAGAAAGTAGCAGCTGCCTGCCCCCAAACGATCGTTGAGAGCAGGCTTGTGACTGGAGGAACGACTTGCAAAAGCTGCTGTGGCCACCGGCTTTCTCTGGCTCTTCAGGCAGCAATTCTAACAGAGAGGGGAAGGGCACTGGGACTTCAGTTCCCAGGAAAACTTGCAAAAACGATCAAGTGTTCTCCACGTGAAAAAGTCACTTGTAGCTTGGCTCTGAGAATGCAAGGGCATTACAGAAGGAGCTCCGACCGAACAAACGGGAACAAAGTCCCTGTAGAAGAATTGTTTGGCAGACTGCGCTGCTTTAATGTGGAGCTGATAGCCATGAACCATACAAAGAAGGCCTGTAGCCACAAGCCACAAAATAGTGACTGTATGGAACAACTGGAATTTCAAAGTCTCTGAAACGAATTACATCCATAATTGGAATGTTTTTTCTCTCTTTTCTATAATGGTCAAATTCAGGGAGGGTCACCTGATTGGCCAGAATTTCAGGACCGAGAAAAGGAAGCGTGATTCATTCGTGTTAATTGAATGTGTTGCCAGATGCTGCTGCGATGGCTCATGCTCCAAGATTGTTTTTTAAAGGCGGTAGACCCATTCGTGGGTAAATGTCTGTCTGTTTGTTAGTCAATACGGGTAAATGGAACCTTCAGGTTGGGAGGGAATATACCTGTGATTATGTGAAGTCTTGTTGCCCTCCTGCTTCCCTTATAGACTTCGCAAGGACATCTGGCAGAGTAGCTGATACTTGTTCGATATCTACATAGCACAACTCGCATATTACCTAAAGCAGTATATATACATATTTTTAAAGGAGAAAATGTCAGCAGGTGTGGTGCAGTGGCTAGACTATGGGTGATTCTGCACTAGTGATTTTCTGCAGTTCATCTTCCAAATGACCTTGATTTTTCTTCGTGTTTCCACACGTGGGAAGGCAATCCTAGCAGCGGATTCGAAGTCACTGCACATTTTGTCCGTTTTTTTCCCATCCCGCTTTCCCCCGACTTATTTGTCCATTTGCAGCAGATTAGGGATTTTAATTGCGCGAAATTCTTCATCCGATGTTCTCCCCACCCTTTCCCTTTTCTCCCGCCCTTCGAATCAACTTAATTTGATTGGCCAATCACGTTTTCTAAGCCACACCCACTACCTTTCCCTTCCCCTCATTTTTTCTTAAAATTTTTTTTTATTAAAAACGTTGCAACGTTTCTACAAGTCTATGCAGAAACATATCCTGTGTCATGTAATGACAGCTGACCAATAACAGGTCCGTTTTTCAATGTGCCAGATTTGTTACTTGTTGCTCGCTGACAGCTGACAGCTTCTGAGGCAGAGGGAAAGCGGGGTCATCGGTAACAATTTTCTCTCCAAATGTCAATAACCAATACCCATTCCACGATATCGGTGGGAAATGCTCTGACCTATCAGATGTTGTATGCCATTAAAGGTACTTGAATTGAATTGAATTGAATTGAATTGAATTGAATTGAATTGAATTGAATTGAATTGAATTGACCTATCAGATGTGTTTGTTGTTTGATGCAATGTTTATATGTAGCAATGTTTTGGGGGGGGGATTTTTTTTTTAAAAAATGAAGAAGACGCATGTCTGTCAACACTTCCCCCAGAAAAAGCTATGAGGAATCAATTTTTACACTGGCAAATTCTGCACGATGGACTTTGAGCATGATGAAATGAAATGTCAATGCGAAACAAAAGCCTTAATGTGGAATCGGGGAGTGGTGGATTCGTACGACTCCACTGCAGCACGTCTGCTCAGAAAGTCCGATCAAAATCGATCATGCGGAATCCCCCTGTGTACCAGGATCTGAGTTCAAATCCCTGTTTTCCTTCATGAAAAACTCATTGAATAACAACAACAACATTTGATTTATATACCGCCCTTCAGGATGACTTAACACCCACTGAGAGTGGTTTACAAAGTATGTTGTTATTATCTCCACAACCACAATTACCCTGTGAGGTGGGTGGGGCTGAGAGGGCTCCTAGAAGCTGTAACTGACCCCAGGTCACCCAGCTGGCTTAAGTGGAGGAGCGGGGAATCAAACCCATGAGCCATTGTGCTCTTTCAGCTTAACCTACCTCTCAGATTTGTTGTGAGAAGAAAAGAAGGGACCTTGCATGCCCTCAAGTGGTCCATAGAGGAGAGGGTGAGGTAAAGATAAATTCCCATGGGTACTACTTCTTAGAAACCATTTTTTTTTTTAAAAAAAACCCTGAAAACAGGGAAAATCTTAAGCTTTGCAGCACCAGCTCCTTAGAGAAATCCACGGCCTTTTGGTGACACCAACATACCGCAGAGCTCAATTAGCATGCTGCATTCTTCCTCCCATTTAATGTGCAAAGTACAGCATTTCATTTTTCCAATGTGGGAAGGAGCCGGTCTGATGACCCAAATGGGAAAGGTGCAAGAGGTGAGGGCCGCTTCGCGGGCCTGGATGACTCAGCGACTGTGGAGTCCAGCTGTGGAGCCAGGAAGCTCGAGATTCATTTCCTAACAAACATGCAAAAATTCCCTTTTATAGGCTGGTAGCTTCCAGAGAGCCTGGCTAAGCAGAGAGCATCTTCCCTTCCCAGCATCCTAAATAGATCTCTGCCAAAGAAACCAAGGACCAGCCAGCAAAAGAGAGTATCGCGGTAATGAGTAACGAACAGCCAAATTCAAACTGCAAAATCTTACTAAGTGGTATTTGTAACATCAATAATAAATAGCAATATAAAGCAAGGAAACCGGTGTCTTATTTTTACTTACCACAACAAAGCATATACTTCTATATTGTCATGAACAATCGATACAACTACAAGGTTTATACTCCGTATCAACAAGGAGTGACATGTATATACATAAGTGACATGTATATACATAAGGAGCCTCGTGGCGCAGAGTGGTAAGCTGCAGTACTGCAGCCCAAGTTCTGCTCACGACCTGAGTTCGATCCTGGCGGAAGCCGGGTTCAAGTAGCCATCTCAAGGTTGACTCAGAGCCAAGCTACAAGTGATGAATTACACTTGAATGGTAAGTGAACAGACTCACATGTATTCCTCCCTGTTCACTTGCCGTTCACTTGCGCTCCACTTGTTCACTATGTGAACAGGGAGGAATACACGTGAGTCTGTTCACTTGCCATTCAAGTGTAATTTGTCACTTGCAGCTTGGCTCTCAGCCTTCCATCCTTCCAAGGTCGGTAAAATGAGTACCCAGTTTCCTGGGGGCAAAGAGTAGATGACTGGGGAAGGCAATGGCAAACCAAAGTCTGCAAAGAAAATGTCGTGACCCCATGGGTCAGTAATCACATATATAAACCATTTATGCAGAGGCAGCTTATACCCAGATTGCAAAGTGCTAGTGCTCCAATGTTTACTCCAATTAAAAGCCCTCAATTCATCTACTGCATGTTGCACAAACATCCATTAAGTGCAAATGCATAGATAACACCTCTGTAGTACACGTCTCAAAAGGTCAAGAGTCATGCAATTCATCATCTCTATGAAGCAGCACACTCATGCGCACTCCTTCCTTCTAGTAGCCAAGAGTCCATGAGTAAGAATTCAAAAAAGGAGTTCCATAGATGGCTGTGATTGATGATTCTATAGATGGTGGTGACTGATGGTTCTGACGGAGCGTCTAGTTCCGAAATATCCCGTTTCAAGAGAATTCTTTGTCCAAAGAATCACAGTCGGGTATCCAAAAGAGTCGTTCATATGTACAGAAGTATCCTTCCTCTTTCCAATATCAATTTTTCATTCCTCTTTTGAAGGTTCAAGACATTCTCCTTAAGGGTCCTTATGTGCTTAAGCTCAGGGCTCCCGTTTAAAAATGTTTAGCTGACTAATCATTTCCTTTTCAACCCTTGTAAATATGCAATTTGGTGCATTACTGAAAATTCGGTCAAGGCGCCCCCCCCTCCTTTGAAATATATGAGATCATTTACAAGGCAATAAAACCTGCCACTTTTTGGCTAAAGATGGAAAGTCCACCATTAATAAGGTTGTACTAAAAAAAACACATGCAATGTTTTATCCCACAGGTAACGAATCCTGCCTTTTAATGATTATGTAGAGGAGGGGCTGTGAAATGAAATGGAAAAATGTCCGGCTACTCAGATGGAGGACAGAGAGCACTGCCTTAACTTTGCTTTGGATTCGTGACATCACCCCACAGCCAGATCAGATTGGACGTGTGATAATGCATTATTATCATGTCGTCTATGTAATTCCCAATTGGCTGGGAGGAAGAAGTCTTTTCCCCCTAATAGTCCTGTAAAGAAGAAAAGAAGCAACTATAAACAGGCAAACAAAGAGGGTGTGGAAAAGATAAGCAGGGTAGATTTCATGCAACTTTTCACCTCCTTGGGAAACTTCCCGTTCACTCCAAACCTTTTCATGGGCAAAGGTTAGGCCCAGTGCTTATCTTGAAAGTTTTCTTTTTCATTCCCTGCTTATAACTCACCCATATCAAAGTAACCTAAAACACACACACGTACTCTTTGCCCTTTACTTACTGCCCCAGTGATTAAAATATGGCATCACCTTTTAAAACTGGATTCCAGTATTATTTATTTCTTTGCTTCATTTATACCCCAACAGGGACCCCCCAAGCTGCTTCCACCATTCTCCTCTCCTCCATTTTATCCTTATGACAACCCTGGCAGGTTAGGCTGAGAGTGTATGACCATCCCAAGGTCACCTAGCAAGCCTCTACGGCGGAACAGGGGTCCGAACACTTTCTCACTCTTAACATTTGCATTTCCCAGCTTAGCCTGCTGTTAGCCTGGTGTTTTTCAGGAACTGGAAACCATGCTCTATTAATTCTTAAAGTCTCTTCTTTCCTGTTGAAAACCGTGCAAGAGGGATATGTGAACCGCACTTTCTCAACGAGGAAACTAATCATCTAAACCATGCAGTTCAAGCAAATGGCTCCTCCAGAAATGAAATCAGAAGAGCGATTAAACCCAGGATAAATCAAACAACTAAGGAAAAACAGCCTCCCACAGGAAAAGTGTTTTTGCCATATATCAAAGGAATCACTGATCAGATGGGAAAGCTTATGAAAAAGCGCAACCTACAAACAGTATTCAGACCCACCAGAAAAATACAACAGATGCTATGATCAGCAAAAGACAGTAGAGACCCCCTCACCTCTGCAGGAGTATACCGTATACCCTGCAGCTGTGGACAAGTTTACATCGGGACCACAAAGCATAGCATCCAGACAAGAATAAAAGAACATGAAAGACACTGCAGACTTGGTCATCCTGAAAAATCAGCAGTGGCTGAACATAGCCTAACAGGACACAGTATCTTATTCCAGGACACTAAAATACTGGACAACACTTCCAACTACTTCATCAGATTGCACAGGGAAGCCATTAAAATTCATAAGCATAAGCACAACGTCAACTGGAAAGAAGAGACTTTAAGAATGAATAGAGCATGGTTTCCAGTCCTGAAAAACTCCAGGTTAATAAAATAGTCTACATCTTACAATGGCCCTGCAGATAAGATTAGCATATCAAGCACCAATCCATATGCAAAAGAACCGCCTCAGGATACAGTGAAGCATTAGCATTCCATTAGCATTCCACACCCTGGGAAACTTTACAGGATGATGCAACCCAAACCCACCTTCCTGAGTAGATATAAATTACCAGCTAACATCTTCTCCACAGTTTGACACTGAGAGATCTCTGTCTTTTGATGCTACACCTCTGAAGATGCCAGTTACAGCTGCTGGCGAAACGTCAGGAACTACAGTGCCAAGACCACAGCGATGCAGCCCGGAAAATCCACAACAACCATTAGTCTTGGGTTGTATCAAAAAGGCCATTGCATTGAAATCGCAGGAGGTCATAGCCTCTCTCTATACTGCCTTGGTCAGGCCGCACCTGGAGTATTGTGAGCAGTTCTGGAGGCCTCAATACAAAAAGGATGTGGACAAAATCGAGAGGGTGCAGAGGAGAGCAACGAGGATGATCAGGGGTCTGGAGACTGAGCCCTACGAGGAAAGGCTGAGGGCCTCGGGAATGTTTAGTTTGGAGAAGAGGAGGTTGAGGGGGGACATGATTGCTCTCTTTAAATATTTGAAAGGCTGTCATTTGGAGGAGAGCCAGGAGGTGTTCCATTTGGCAGCAGAGGATAGGACTCCAAGCAATGGGCTTAAATTACATGCAGAAAGGTACCAGCTGGATATTAGGAAAAACTTTTTCACGGTCAGAGTAGTTCAAAAGTGGAATCAGCTGCCTGGGGAGGTGGTGAGCTCCCCCTCACTGGCAGCTTTCAAGAAGAGGCTGGAGGAATATTTGTCAGGGATGCTTTAGGCTCATCCTGCATTGGGTAGGGGGTCGAACTAGAAGATGTGTATGGCCCCTTCCAACTCTGTGATTCTGTGATTCTTCGGCCTACATGCTCTGTTTTGAAAATTTAAGAAAAGAAATGCCAACCCTTCAGTTTGCTCTTAAATAAGCAGAGGAATCCTCCCCCAAAGAGAGATTGGTGTCTTCTCTTGCCTTCTGCTGTCTGTGTTTATTTCACTTTGGGGAGGGTGGACTGGAAGTTTTCACCTTTACTCTGCAAAGCAGGCAGTTTGCCTTATTCCAAGGAGGAGAGGATGAAAGACGGGAAGACCAGCCCTTGATGTTGGGCTTCCTCCTCCCAAGGGCGGGCGGGGAGGGGGGAGCTTTACAGAGGATACAAGTAAATCTTCGGCTTCTGGCCCAAAGTTCCAGGTTTGAGCAGGAAGAATTAGACGGGATCGGTCTCTTCCCTGTTGGGTTTGCCTTGCTGTGTTTCAAGCTTCTTAGGGAAGGAGCAGACATGGTGAACAGCAGTGGCAAACTGGGTTCTCGGTTGGCGCCCCTCTTGTGTGCTTGCACACCTCGAGAGGCAATCAAAGCTGCAAAAGGTATTGCACTACATATTTTATAAGAGCTGTCCTGGATCAGACCACCAAGCCCAGCACCTTATTTTCAACCGATCTCTTTTGCGAGAGATATACTGCCTCTGGACATGGAGGTTCCATTTTACGACATCCTTTGTGAAAACGTGACTAGTCCCTTTTTAATTTTTTTTAATTTATACATTGGATTTATATCCTCCCCGCAAATGGGCTCAGCTTCATATTAACGGCAATTACAACAATATATAAATGCCATAAAATACTATAAAATATAACTTAAAACCATATGAAACAGTTAAATGATAAAACACAGTCCAACAAGGACCTGTAAGATGTGGCAGAGCGGTAACTTCAAATGGGTCCTCCACGTGAAGCCAGCTGGGTGACCTTGGGCCAGTCACAGCTCTCTCAGAGCTCTCTCAGCCCCACCTACCCACCTTACAGGATGGTTGTTGTGGGGATAATAATAACATACTTTGTAAACTACTCTGAATGGTCATTAAGTTGTCCTGAAGGGTGGTCTTTAAATCGAATGTGGTTGTTGTTGTTATTGTTTCACTGTGGGTAATGATAATAATAACATTCAATAATAACACTCAGAGCAGTTTACCAAGTGTGTTATTATTATCCTCACGACAATCACTCTGTGAGGTGGATGGGGCTGAGAGAGCTCTGAGAGAGCTGTGACTGACCCAAGCTGGCTTCAAGCGGAGGAGTGGGGAATCAAACCTGGCTCTCCAGATTAGAGTCCTGCCTGTTCTAACCACTACAATAGATCTCAGTTAGGCTTTGGAAGCAGAGCAGATCAGGCAAGGAACCAGCAGGATAGTTTGCCAGCTCCTCAGAGAATGAAACATAGGGGAGAAAGGGGGAAACATAGGGGAGAAAGGGGGAAACATAGGAGAGAAAGCCACCACACTTGGCCCTCACTATTGCTTATGGGAGTGAATTCCACAAATAAATTACAATTGCCTGAAGAAACTCTTTTTTTATTTATTGTTGCTCAGTTACATCAGGAACCCCCAAGATCTACCTTTACAAATAGGAGAAGAAATAAGATAAATATGACTTAATCTCCGCTCCAGATCTGACACCGCCGCCATTCTTCCTTTTGCCCTGGTGCAAAACACACCGCAAACCAAGCTGACTCACACAAGCCGCACGAGAAAGGAACAGACCAACCGCGTCTTGGCTGTTCCGTATAGAGAATCAGAGGAGCATTTCTCCCCCAGCTCCGAAGCTCGGCAGCACCCTTGGTCTTGAAGGATCCCTTCCCAGTCCCCTGCTCCCAGCTCCCCCTCCGGGTTTTGATTTATGAAGCTGCCTGTTCGCTGCAGCTGTGAGCGAAAGTCCCAGGTGGGGTAAGGGTGGGTGGGGAGCAGTTTGTTCTCAGCGTGTCTAATCTGTCCCAGACCCCAATAAACAGCCGTGAGAGTCTTAAAAACATTCCAGCCACTGGGCTTTACTGGGGACACTGGGAAGGACTCTCTCTCTTTCTCTCTCTGTGCTGTGTTCTGTAAATATCCCAGTGTCTTTAAGAGTGGCTTTTGTTTTCTTTGAAAGAACAGAGGCCTTGCAATGGGAATGCAAAGATCCTCCAGCCTCCATGGGAATTCACAGCTACGGACTGAACTTTAGAGTTCTAAGCATTCTCAAAATCTTCATCAGCTATTCTGGACTGAGAACCTTAACGGTGCCCTTATTATATATCTCTCTCCCTGTTTGTCACAAATCTGAACTTTTCTTTTTTGACTCAAATTCACACCTTTTCCAGGTCGGACACATTTGCTTTGGTGGTTTGGACTGCTAAATTTTCGCCCCAAAGCACAGCCCTGCATTACTGGGAGAACCAACAAGATTTCAGAGGAGCTGACTTTTTCCTAGTTGCTGGGTAGAAATAAGCTCCGTATATTTCAGAGAGGAGGCAGACTTGCCTCCACTTCCCTGGGTTGTCGCTACACACCAAGGAAACCTCTGCAGCTCTAAACTGGAGTGTTTGGAGGAGTTCTTATATGGGACCCACCAACTGCTTTTCTTCTTCTGGGGCTCTCTTCTGGGGCTCTCTCTGGGGATCAGAAAGGCTCTCACCTCCCTCCCCCCCCCCGGGGCTTTTTGCGAGCTATGCAAAACTGAATTATTTAGGAGCGCTTTATTTCACTGGTTAGACAGCTATCCTATAATGGAATGGTTCAGAAAGATGCTTCGCTATGGGATAGGCACTGTAGACTATACTACTGTGTACAGTTTGTAGTGCCTGTTGCTGTAAGTAGGGTCCTACAGTGTAATTTCTGCACCATTTAAGATGTCGTGTTAAAGCTTATGCTTTCTTTCGGCTCCGTTCTCAGAGTTCTGCAATCCAAACCCTATTGCATTGTTTATTGTGAGTCTCTCTACACAAGACATCTGACATGGGCAAGCTCAAATGACTTACTTTCTGTGTGGTCTTCTGTTCAAGTGTACTCTGCCTTCCTAGCAGCGCATGTGTAGCCACAATAGGACAACAAGTGCAAGATCTTTCACTTGAGCGTCCCCGTATGAGATGTCTTGTGTAAAGAGACTTCTGTGTACCGTGTCCTGTTGATCCTATTTGACTTATTCTTTGTAATCTATCTTAAACCTCCGCGAGAAAGGCGGACCATGCATTTTAAGTAAAATAAACGGCGCTCCTGCAGCCCCCAAATAGATGCACTTGCTCCTCTTCTTCCAAATAAACGACGGTGTGAGTAAGTCAAGCGGGTGCGCCGTCAAGTGCTCCCCTAGTTCCCTCTCTCTGCCCCTCTCCTTCTCTCGTTGACCTCCCCTCTTTCTCCGCCTTGCTGCTCTCTCAAACTCTTGGAACAGCTCTTGGCTGCTTTCTCTGAGACAGGAAGGTGTCCCCAAGTCTCAGGAAGGAAAAACACTCCGTGCTGAACCCACAACGGCAGTCTCCGTGGGGCTGGGGCTGGACGGACTCCAAGCCTGACATCACCTGGGAACTGGAACCCGGACCACAGCTGTGTTCTTCGGCTTCATCTTCTATTTTTTTTTCTTTAGTTCCAGTGGTGTTTTCAGCATTCTTTTTATAGCTCTCTCTCCTCCCAAATATTTCAGGCTCTTGAAATGTTTAACTCCAAAGATCCAGGAGTCTGGATGGGAAAGGAGGATGAGGATAGACTGGCTTCTTCCATAGGAACCCAAGATTTCTATACCGCCCTTCAGGACAACTTAACGCCCACTCAGAGTGGCTTACAAAGTGTACTGTGTACTGGGACACTGAGAGATCTCTGTCTTTTGGTGCTACACCTCTGAAGATTCCAGCCACAGCTGCTGGCGAAACGTCAGGAACTACAATGCCAAGACCACAGCGATACAGCCCGGAAAACCCACAACAACCAGTTTGGTGTAGTGGTTAAGAGCACGGGACTCTAATCTGGAGAGCCGGGTTTGATTCCCCACTCCTCCACAAAGCCAGCTGGGTGGCCTTGGCCTAGTCACAGTTCTCTGGAGCTCTCTCAGCCCCACCCACCTCACAGGGTGATTGTTGTGGGGTAATAATAACACTTTGTAAACCGCTCTGAGTGGGCATTAAGTTGTCCTGAAGGGCGGTATATAAATCGAATGTTATTATTATTATTATTATCGTTCTCCGGCCGTGAAAGCCTTCGACAATACATTGTACTGTTATTGTTATTATTATCATTATCATCATTATTATCACTATCATTACTATTATTATTATTATTATAACATAATAATAACATTCTATTAATATATTTATTTATTTATCTCATTTATACTCTGCCTTTCTCACTGGGAGTCAAGGCGGACTACATAGTGTGAGATTAGGACAATCAGTAGCAAGGACATTTCCATACAGTATCAAGGACATTTCCACACACTGTTAAGAACATTTCCATAAACGATGCCATAGGGTAAATAAATGCAAGTTTACAAAGACAGAGCATGAGCAAGGATCCAGTACAGAGTGGAAGAAATGCTGAAACAGAACAGAAGCAATTCTAGGGCTGATATTAGACCACATGAAGCACAGGTAGTATATAGGAGTACATATTTAAAGCAACAGATAGGACAAAGGGCAACAAAGTGATGAAGTCTATGGCCCCTAACTCATTAACAAAGCATTTGAGACCCGCTCCCTACAATACAGCCCTCCGATCTGAGTAAATATCATTTGGTTTTGCATTGTTTGTGGGAAGCCAGGAGAGTAGGGGCTCCCCTGACCTCCTCAAGGAGGCCTTTCAGGACAACTTAATGCCCACTCAGAATGGTTTACAAAGCGTGTTATTATCTTCACAACAATCACCCTGTGAGGTGGGTGGGGCTGAGAGAGCTCTGAAAGAGCTGTGACTGACCCAAGTTCGCCCAGCTGGCTTCAAGCAGAGGAGTGGGGAATCAAACCTGGCTCTCCAGATTAGAGTCCTGCTGCTCCTAACCAAACTGGCTCTCACCCATCTGGGCAAAGATATCTGTCCCTTATACCACCACCACCCCATTGCATTGTATGGGAAATTATGTCATTTATTTAACCATCACCTGCATATGATGAATAAACAGAATCCTGGTAGATTGCAGGGCTGCATGCAATATTTGCCTGGGGCAATACTAGAGTTTTCTAATCCTGATTTTAGGAGAAGCTATTGGCATGAAGCTGGCTGGGTTTGTTTGTTTGTAGGGACTACAGTCAGTCAAGTGAGAGTCTCGGTCTCTATAAGACATCTGACATGTGAAGAACATGTGTGGGAAGATGCAATGTTAGCTGGGAAGGGTAGCTTAAAAAGACAGAGCTGGTGGCAGGGCAAAGGCTTTGCTATAAACTGGAGCTGTGTGAAGGGGCTGTGAAATGCCAGAAGGGAAACCTCAGCCCATGATAACCTCTCCAGGTCCAAGCCTGGCTCTGGAAGGCAGCTCCAGCCCATTTCAATTCCTTGCTGCCCTCTGGTTGCCCTCTCACAGTTTTAGACTGGAGAGGTGAAATTGACAGAGCCTTAGGGAGGCGAAGATGAAATTAACAAACCTTCTGAGGAGCAATCTCCACCACTCTGTCTTTTTAAACTACGCTTCCCAGCTAAAACGGCATCTCCCTACACTTGACGAACATGCGCCAAGGTGCCTCGTGTAGAGAGACTCTGAGGCTTTAGTCGATTAAGTAGGAGAGGCCAACATAATTTCTTGCCTTGGAATTTTATTTATATTTACCTCCCTACCCCAAGGTGATATGGTTCCTGATAGTAGGTTTTTTCTTGCGGTATGTTGTCGGTGAAGCTCTGCTTCTTAACTGCATCATTTCCCCTCCTGCCTTACACACGGTATTGTCTGGCAATCCTTGCTCTTCTGATTTTTCTTCATGGTTTGAAAAAACAGAGGGGGGGGGCGATGAGTGAAGAATACTGTGTGTAAGCACAGGAGGGAATCCAATGCAGTTAGGAAACTGAGCAAAAACCCATGTAGGAAAGGCCCAAAAGACACTTCCTTGATAGCATTGATTATTCAGACTCATTCTAGGGCAGCCGCTTTAGGTTCCACTGCACCCTCCCCCTATTTCCTGCTCAGGTACCGATTCTAAACAGAGAAGGCATTTGCAGTTGGATTAATTTGTGAAGAGTACAAGGTGTTTGTTTGTTTGTTTAAAAAGCTGTTTGGTTCTGGTGTGTAATAGGACAAAGCGCTCCTTTCTTCCCTGAGTGATAAATTCTTGTGAGTAGCACTAGAGGATTTCATTTCCCATTTGGAAGAGAGAGAGCAATGAAAACCTGCACGATCTTTAAAGTAGCCATTCTAGTTACAAATGCACAGACAGAACATAGCGGAAGCAAATAAGAAGAGGACAGAACACAGGAGAAGCAAATAAGACCCTATTGCAGATAGCACGACAACTGTTGCAAATTAATGGTGCTTCCAAATATCTCCCCGATAAGAATTCTGTTTGAAATACAGCATTCCAACCTGAGTTGGACCAGGCTGCAGAACAGTACTGTATGTGTATTCTTATCACCAGGGCTTTTTTTCAGCTGGAACGCGGTGGAACGGAGTTCCGGCACCTCTTGAAAATGGTCACATGGCTGGTGGTCCCGCCCCCTGATCTCCAGACAGAGGGGAGTTTAGATAGCCCTCCGTGTGGAGGGCAATCTAAACTTCCCTCTCTCTGGAGATCAGGAGGCAGGGGTCACCAGCCATGTGACCATTTTCTCCGAGGGCAATTCACTGAGTTCCACCACCTCTTTTCCCAGAAAACAGCCCTGCTTATCACCACCCACAGTCCATTAGGATTTCCTACATTTTGATTGTGTGTGTGCTCGGGGGGTGGGGGAGATATGCAACATATGCTTTAGACCCTTTTCATTTGGTTTCAGGACAGGCCATGGAACGGAGATGGCTCTAGTGGCAATGAGAACCCGCAAGCCGGCTCGGGGAGGATCAGTTACTGGGCTCAATGCAAGGTTTTGGCCATCACATACAAAGCCCTTCACGGCCTTGGTCCCTCGTATGTGTTGAACTGCCTCTCCCCCTATGCTCTGCCACAGTAGCTTCGCTCATCTAAACAGGGACTTCTGCAAGTACCGCCCTTCAAATGTGCAAAATCAACACCTGCTTGTATGTGCACATTCTCTGTGGCCTGCTTGAAGTAATCAGGAATTTCCTGACCCTCCCAGCTTTCTGCAAACAATGAAAAACCGAATTATTCAAGAGGATTTTTTTTTTACTCACTGCGCTGTAAGGAAATGGTTCAGAAAGATGCTTTGTTAAAAGGACAGTGACTGTAGACTATACTACTGGTTACTGTCTGTGGATGTAGATCTGCTCCTGTTGGGTAATTTCTGAGAGACTTAATTTGTCACTTCAAATTACTTGTTTTGTTTTAGCAGTGTTTCATTTCTGTATTCCTGTATTCAAACGTTATGCTTCTTTTTCAAATTTCTGCAGTCCTATTTTTTTGTTTATTGAATGTCCATGTTGTTGATCATATTGTCACACACTGTGTAATCCACCTTGAGTATCAGGGAGAAAGGTGGACTATAAAACAAACAACTTGGGAAATAAATCAAGATGGGTAGCCATATTAGTCTGTAGTAGAGATGGGCATGAACTGAAATATGAACCAAAGTTCATAATGAACCAGGCTGGTTCGTGGTTCGCGAACTGGCGATTCATCAGAGCCCATTTCTGACAAACCACCATGAACTTTAGGGTGGTTTATTTGGTTCGTTTTTCAGTTTGTCACTGCAGACAGCTTGGCACTGATCAATCAGTTTCCTAGGCAACAAGGGATGGGCTTTCTGCAGACCTTCTGCTGACCCGGAAGTGACCTTCTGTTGACCCAGAAGTAGTGATTTGCTGGCCTGGAAGTGGCATTTTCATGAACCAAACAAACCAGTTTGTGAACCGGGGCAGGTTCGTGAAAGTTCGTGGTTCATGGTTTGTGAAATGTGACGAACCACAAACTGCATGGTTCTTTTTTTTTTCTGGTTCGTGCCCATCTCTAGTCTGTAGCAGTAGAAAAGAGCAAGAGTCCAATAGCACCTAGACTAACAAAATTTGTGGTAAGGTGTGAGCTTTCATGAGTCACAGCTATCTGAAGAAGTGAGTCACAGTATCTGAAAAAGTGAGCTGTGACTCACGAAAGTTTATACCCTACTGCAATTTTTGTTAGTTTTATAGGTGCTACTGGACTCTTGCTCTTTTCTAATTTGGGAAGTGTTATGGAAAGGCAGATTGCAGAACATATGCATGTATAATATACATTTTAAAATGTGCATCATGGACCCATCGATACAAAATTCACAGAACTGTGTGCAGTGGACTGTTGGACTCATGAAGAACAGAATACATCGTGCAGCACAATGACAGAAGTACTTTTCTACATGCTTCCTGCCGCAATTTCAGCTGTAAACAGGGCTTCAATTGGGTTTCAAAAAAATTTCTCCCTCTAGCCAGTGGGTGCCTCCTTTCAAAAGCTGAAGAGCTTTCAGCTACCGAGGAAAGCATCCAAATAATTAAACAACATTAACGTTGCTTGTGTCGGATTCCTGACTCCATCTGTTGACACTTCAGGCAAACTCGAAGTGTTAGAGAGAGCCATTCATGTCAATCAAGATGCCTATAGGGATAAAATAAACTACGAAAGAAACTGAAAAACTGTGAGAGTAATGAATTAATGGAAATAAGCAGAGCTTTTTTTTTCAGCTGGAACGCGGTGGAACGGAGTTCCGGAACCTCTTGAAAATGGTCACATGGCTGGTGGCCCCGCCCCCTGATCTCCAGACAGAGGGGAGTTGAGATTGCCCTCCGCCTAAACTCCCCTCTGTCTGGAGATCAGGGGGTGGGGCCACCAGCCATGTGACCATTTTCTCCGAGGGCAACCCACTGAGTTCCACCACCTCTTTTCCCAGAAAAAAAGCCCTGGAAATAAGTAAACAGAAAGTGACTGTAGTGTAGCAGTTGGAGTGTCAAAATAGGCTCTGGGGGACCTCGGTTCCAAACCCCACTGCTCGGCAGATGCTCGGCAGGTGACCTTGGGCCAGTCACATTTCTTTAATCTTGCTTAACTCACAAGGGTATTGTGAGGGTAAACTGGGGAGGAAAAAATTGTGTTGGTCACCAGGAGCTACTTGGAAGAAGGCAGGCAAGATAAAAATGTGCTAGATAAATCGGGGTGGTGATGGCATGTTTGGCTTTCCTATGTCCCCAGACATGGGCAGGCTTCTTTGTTTCCGTCCGGTGGAGATGGGGTTGCCAGCCTCCACCTGGTGGCTGGGGATATCCTGGAATTGCAACTGATCCTCCAGTTCCCTGGAGAAAACAGCAGCTTTGGAGGATGGACTTGATAGTATTATACTCTGCTGAGGTTCCTTTCCTCCTCAAACTTTGATATCTCCAAGATTCAACCCCCAGATCTCCAGGAATTTCTCAATCTGAAGGTGGAAAGCCTGCATGAGTGTGCCATCCCTCAATTTACCTATGGGGAAGCTGTAGGATTTTCAAGGCAAAATATGAACAGGTTAGTAATATTTATTTACTATAAATAAAGCCCATTGTGGGGGGAAGGCAGGGTGACCGGGCCGGGCATTGGCCCCTCCCCAGCGCCCCGATCGGGAGAGGCAGGCACTCTGGCAGGTTCCTGCTCCCAAAGTAGGAGGCTTTCCCGAGCTAATGAACAAACTACTAAAGGACTATCGGGAAAGAATGGCAATGAATAAAAGTCAAAAACTTTTTAGTATTTCCATGAGTATGAAAATGGTTAAACCTCTAATCCAGAGGCAAACTTAAACATACAATTCTAATAAAGTCAACCATGTATGACAATTCAATACCATCAAATTTCCCAAACACCGTATGTGTGGACAAACAATCCCAGCATCAAAGGGACAGATTCTCTGATGTCCCGTAAATTAGCTGAGAAGCGGGCAAGAGTAAACGCAAACCCCTCCTACAAGGAGTCTCTTTTGTAGCAGGTCAAACCAGTCTGTGTCCCACAGTTTCTGAGAATATTATTTTTTGTTGTATGTAGAAAGGTCGCTGATGCTGACGATCTGTTGGGGCCAGATCGGGCTGCTGCAGGCGGGAGCGCCACCAGAGAATGACTACCCTCTTATCCCCGCTAGGGGCATGCTAGCGCGCCTGCGCTCTGGGATAAGAGGTGAGTCATCTGGAACATGGCTCTCATTTTATAGGTATATTTATATTTATTTACATATTTATCTATTTTTATTTAAAATATTTATTCGCTGCCAACTGTGCTCAAGGCAGCTTATGTCAAATAAAAATATGTATCAAATAAAAGCAACAGAAATATATCCAAAAAATGGCAGTTAAAAACAGAGTTAAAACACAGCTGTCCTAAATAAAACCGCTTTCAGCTGCCTCCTTAAGCTAGAGAGTGAGGGCTCCAGGCGCGCCTCTCTGGGGAGATTGTTCCACAGTCTGCTTGCAGGTTAGCAATACTGCATTTGGCAGTAAAAAATAAAGTTTTGCTGGTGGCCAGGAACAAGCTGAGCCAAGCCTTGGGTGCGCCGGTCACAGTGCAGGAGTTGTCTGGACGGCTATGATGGGTGAGAGCAGAACCACAAGTGATGCCTGACACAGGTTGGACACTAGTCAGCTTCCCTCAAGTTTTGATGGGAAATGTAGGCATCCTGGTCTCGCAGCTTGGCTCTCCGACTGCTGCCCAATGGACTTTTCAACGGTCACTTGTCCAACATTCCGCCAAGCTGCCTACATTTCCCATCAAAACTTGAGGGGAGCTGACAAGTGTCCAATCTGTGCCTTTTATCACTTGTGGTTCTGCTCTTAGGGTTCCTGGAGACTTGGAGGCACAGCCTGGGTATGGTGGGCACCTCAGCAGGGTATAATGCCATAGAGTCCACCCGCCAAAGCAGCCATTTTCTCCAGGGGAACTGAGCTCTATCATCCCTCCGGAAGTTCTCCAGGCCCACCTGGAGATTGGTAACCCTAGCAAACCTACGACCTGCATTGCCTCTGGTGACGAGGCCTTGGCTTGCCGCCTGGATGGCTTGGCTTGTTCCATTTCAATCTGCCTCTGCACTTGGGAGATTTGAGTTCGGGCAAGAGACAAAATATAGCGAGAGGGACAAAGGGTTGTAAGCTTGCTGAATGTTTGCTGCCAGCTGACGGAGCACCAATTTGCTTCCACTATGCCCTGCTTGTAAAGGATGAATATTTAAACTTACACAAACACCCTAAATCTCTAATCTCATTCTCTCGCTCTCAGGCAATGAAATATTGGAACTTCTCACAACTCAGGGGAATACATAAACCTCTTCTACAGTGAATCCTCCCCGCCCCCAAACACACACACTTTCTTTTAGTTTGCATTTGTAGTGCTCTCTTCTCTGCTGGTGATGCGCAGATATTTTAACCTACCTGTGGGGAAAAAGTGCAAGCAGCTGACCTCCTTTGACTTGCGGTTTGCAGTTTTGGTTTGCTGCCCGCTCCTCGTGTAACCTTGCAAAATAACATTCTCCTCCCAGCCCAGTTTTCTGCAGCTTTACAGTTCCCAGCCAAAAAAGGAGACGGATTTCTGCTTTGTCATTTTTGCCTGCAGCAGTTTGTTTGGGGGTATACATCACCAAACCTGGGCTTTAAATGATGCTTCTTGGTTACCTGCACTTTGCCGAAAACACTGAGCAAGGGAGGAAAAGAATACATAGTATTTAAACACAGAGAATCTCAGCAACCTGATGCCATTAAAAGCACAGCCCTAGGTACAGTTACACCCTTCTGTGTTTTTAGAAGGGTGTAACTGCGCTTTTGACGGCACTGGGGTTTACAGTTAGATCAACTTAGTCATTCATTTTCTGATCCAGTTCACCTTTCTGACAACGACCAAACTTTGATTAAGGAAGTTTAACTATGGTTTGGTGTAGTGTCTGAATTTTTGCAATTTTCTAGCAGTTTGGCTAGAAAACCAAATGAAAAACCATTGTTTGAACAGGCTGGCAAACCATGGTTTATACTAACTATGGTTGATTGGCCTAGCAAGGTAAGAGCATGGGGGTGTTCGTGGAAATCAGGTTGTGTTGGCAACTGTCTGGACATCAGGGGTGGAGGAGTAGCAGTACTGCCTCCTTTCTCTGCCATGATGACATCATTTCCAGAAGGAAATGGCCCTGGAGAGAAGAGCTCCCATCCAACAGCATCACATCTGGAAGTGATGTCATCATGGAGGGGCACAGAGAAACAGAAGGGCAAACTGCCCACTGGTGGTGGGCATCTTGCAACCCTAGATAGGTGTAGTGGCCAGGAGTCTTTCCTATCAGCTGAATTTCATTTGCTGGCTCTCACCTTTCTTAGACTGATCTAGCCATGCCGACCAATGCTTTGTGTAACTTTGGGGCTGGACTACTCTAACATTCTCTACATGGGGCGGCCCTTGGAAGCTACCCATAAATTGCAGCTAGTTCAGAACACAGCAGCTCGATTCATATTAAGGGTTGGCTGTTGGAAATACATCTTGCCCACTATCTTAATTTAATTTCCCTCTGATTCCCTCAAATATAGAAAGTTGCTACTGAGTGGACTTCAAGAATCAGAGGCCTGCTGTTTTGAATCTGTGGTGTGCTCTCAAGTGTGGTAGTATGCTTATTGAAACAGTACACTGATGCAAGAGGCAGAGGAGGAGAATGGAAGTGGGGGAGCACCTTGCAAGGCCAGGCAGTTTCCCAGGAGGTTTGGAAGTTATCTGATCAGATATATTGCCTTTGCATATGGAGGTTCTGTTCAGCTCCTGCGGCTAATTGCAGCTGGCAGATGCATTTCTAAATCCATTACATCATTTCACAAAATTCAAAACTCTCAAACATCACAATTGCATAAGAATTTGCCTTATACTGATTCAGACCTTCAGTCCATTGAAGTCAATATTGTCTACCCAGACTGGCAGCAGCTCTCCGGGATCTCAGGCAGAGGTCTTTTCCATCCGCTATTGCCCGGTCCTTTCAAGAGGAGATGTTGGGGATTGAACCTGTGTCCTTTTGCATGCCAAGCAGATGCTCTTCCCCTGAGCCATGGCCACTCTCTTTCTCTTTCTTGTGGCAATGACTTCTATAAGTTCTGGCCTGAAAAAATATTCCCGACAGGTATTGCAATCCTTGTTCCTTCAACTGGAAGGCTGCTAAAATATGTAAAGGGGGGAGAGTCTCCCATTTATGTGACTTGTCCCAATTTCAGACTTTTTGAGTAAAAAAACAGAGTTTGTCTGGGTATATGCATACTGAATTTCTGCTTTCTGTCTATTGAGGACTGAGGCTATCGTACTTTGGTCACATCACGAGAAGACAAGATTCTCTGAAAAAGTCAATAATGCTAGGAAAAGTAGAAGGCAGTAGGAAAAGAAGAAGACCTAAAATGAGATGGCTGGACTCAATAAAAGATGCCACATCCTCCAGTTTGCAGGATCTGAGCAAGTCTGTTAATGATAGGACATTATGGAGGTCTTTCATTCACAGGGTCGCCATAGGTCAGAGGTGACTTGATGACACGTAACACAACACACACATCTATTGAGGAGTGGGCAAATATTTCCACTAGAGGGCCCTGTCTGGGTCTCCAGCTGCTTTCCAGGGTTCTGAACTCTTTTAGAGCCAAGCTACAAGTGACGCCTGACACAGATTGGACACTTGTCAGCTTCCCTCAAGTTTTGATGGGAAATGTAGGCATCCTGGTCTTGCAGCTGTAATGGAGAGCCAAGCTGTAAAACCAGGACTCCTACACTTCCCATCAAAACCTGAGGGAAGCTGACAAGTGTCCAACCTGTGTCAAAATCAAAAAGAGTCCAGTAGCACCTTTAAGACTAACCAATTTTATTGTAGCATAAGCTTTCGAGAATCAAGTTCTCTTCGTCAGATGCATGGTACAGAAACTGGTCAAATATAGAAGAGGAGGGGGGAGGAGGGGAGGAGAGAGAAGATGCAGTTGGGGGGGAGAGGGAGGGTGCAACCAAAACATTCCTTTGCTAGTAAATGTAAACATCTCCTTTTGGTGTGGGGGTCAGTTGGCTTGGGTGAGGCTTCAAAGGAGTTTGCCGTGTTAGTTTGCAGCAGTAAAACAGCTAGACCATCCAATTCCTATGTAGTATAAGCCTTCGATAACCACAGCTCTCCCCGTCAGATGCATCTGACAAAGAGAACTGTGGTCCCCGAAAGCCCACGCCTGTGTCAGGCATCACTTGTAGCTTGGCTCTTAGTCTCCAACTGTGCTAGAAAGAAGAACCACATGCAACTTAGAGCTCTCCAATCAGGCAGAAATCCAGATGTGGCCCTTGCCACTGCTCCCAGTGGTTCTAAATAGCCCCATGGCCTTCGAGCTCACATGATTTTGCAGGAGCACCAATCCACCAGCTGCTGCTGCTATCAAGTAGATCAATATTCTCCAAAAATCATGAATCACTCTGAAAAGCTCCTGTGGGCCAGATGTGCCCTCCCCCCAGGTCAGAGGATGCTTGCCATATGAACCCATGGCCGGGCCCCCAGGCTTTCAGGTATTTCGGGCCCCTTCTGGCACTTCAATCTTTCACCCCACTACAGCTGACAGCCTGACCCTGGTACGGTAGGTACTGGACTGCAGTATATAGCCCTATATCTACTTTGAGGGGCCATGCTAATCTATAGCTGCTAGGAAGATCAGAGCAAAGGAATCAGCCATTGATTCGCTGTGATTGCTTTTAGAAGGCTTTGTTAATTTTAAAGGTTTTTTTAGTAGGGCATTTTATGTGGTTTTGAAGTGTTTGATTACCTGATCATTTTGATTATGTATTATATTGACATTCGAGATATTGTGAAGGCCATTTTATATACAATAAAATGAATCTGATCTGATCCACTTTGAGGGTCTCCTGAAGAATTTATTCACAATTTAAAAAATATTTTTATTGCACGAGTAGAACTCTTCAGGAAAGCACATTTTGGGGGGGGGGGGGTGTATAGTTGTTCAATACGATAACATTTTGAAGTAAAAATTTTCTTATTTATTAAGATATATATAATTTTTGGATAATTGTTTTAATACAAAAGACAATTTGTTTCACTTCAATAAGGAGTCAGTTAATTATCTTGTTAATAGAGGTTATGTAAGAGAATCAATTAATTGTAATTTATGTGGGAGTGTGCCTCAGCAAAAAAAAAAAAAATTGAGGGGTCCATAGTCCCTGCGTGTAGTGGAGTCCAGTAGCACCCTAGGCTTCGGCCTAGTCAGCCTTTTGAATAATATGGCCTTGACCTAGGCTTCGGCCTAGTCAGCCTTTTGAATAATGCCTTGACCTAGGCTTCGGCCTAGTCAGCCTTTTGAATAATATGGCCTTGACCTAGGCTTCGGCCTAGTCAGCCTTTTGAATAATGCCTTGACCTAGGCTTCGGCCTAGTCAGCCTTTTGAATAATATGGCCTTGACCTAGGCTTCGGCCTAGTCAGCCTTTTGAATAATGCCTTGACCTAGGCTTCGGCCTAGTCAGCCTTTTGAATAATATGGCCTTGACCTAGGCTTCGGCCTAGTCAGCCTTTTGAATAATGCCTTGACCTAGGCTTCGGCCTAGTCAGCCTTTTGAATAATATGGCCTTGACCTAGGCTTCGGCCTAGTCATCCTTTTGAATAATATGGTCTTGACCTAGGCTTCAGCCTAGTCATCCTTTTGAATAATATGGCCTTGACCTAGGCTTCGGCCTAGTCATCCTTTTGAATAATATGGCCTTGACCTAGGCTTCGGCCTAGTCAGCCTTTTGAATAATACGGCCTTGACCTAGGCTTCGGTCTAGTCAGCCTTTTGAATAATATGGCCTTGACCTAGGCTTCGGCCTAGTCAGCCTTTTGAATAATGCCTTGACCTAGGCTTCGGCCTAGTCAGCCTTTTGAATAATATGGCCTTGACCTAGGCTTCGGCCTAGTCATCCTTTTGAATAATATGGTCTTGACCTAGGCTTCGGCCTAGTCAGCCTTTTGAATAATATGGTCTTGACCTAGGCTTCGGTCTAGTCAGCCTTTTGAATAATATGGCCTTGACCTAGGCTTCGGCCTAGTCAGCCTTTTGAATAATGCCTTGACCTAGGCTTCGGCCTAGTCAGCCTTTTGAATAATATGGCCTTGACCTAGGCTTCGGCCTAGTCATCCTTTTGAATAATATGGTCTTGACCTAGGCTTCGGCCTAGTCAGCCTTTTGAATAATATGGTCTTGACCTAGGCTTCGGCCTAGTCATCCTTTTGAATAATATGGCCTTGACCTAGGCTTCGGCCTAGTCATCCTTTTGAATAATATGGCCTTGACCTAGGCTTTGGCCTAGTCAGCCTTTTGAATAATATGGCCCTGCCTTTGGCCTGGATTCATCCATTAACCAGCCTCTTAGATGAGATAGAGAGAGAGAATGTCTAAAATGTAAGCACAGCCCTGCTCTCTTCTTTACTGGCTGTTTTCCTCCTCTATCTCTCCCCTTCCCTTGGGCTGTTTTCCTCTCCTCCTCTTCCTCCTCCCCCCTCCCAACTCCTCTCAATCCCCAGAAGGGACTGGGTGTGAAACCTACCGCTGGGGTGAAAAGCAGGTTAATTTCCAGCCAGAGCTTCCCTCTGAAAACAATAGGACAATACCCTGCCGAGGGCTGCCTGCGTAAACCAGCCCCAAGGAGGGGAAGTTGTAATATTTGTATTTAGCACTCAGTAAATTAGAAGCGGAGAGAAGAAAAACCGAGAGGCAATCAGAGTGCTTGTTGGCCTAGTTCCTTGCAGAGCTGTCCAGGGAAGTCCCCGGGGGCTACTCAGCCTCTGCTCGAAGGTCACCTGGACTCCACTTATTAAAAACAGCAACCCTCTCTTTGCAGAACCGAGAACAAAAGGGGGGCAGCATCCATGCACACACCCAACATTCCAGGGTCTCGACTCCTATATGTTCTTTCCCCTTCTTCCCTGGTTTGCCAGCCTTGGAAAGGATGAGAGCTTGGCGGAAGGGCCATTAAATGTCATAATAATAAGGATAATAACCACTTATATACCACTCTTCTAAAATAGATTAGTGCTCCGTTACTGGGACACTGGTGCCTGGGACGATCAGTAGATTTAGTGTTGCCAATCTCCAGGGGGGTCCTGGAGTTCTCCAGGAATTACAACCAATCTCCAGACTACAGATCAATCTCCAGATCAGACCAAGATCAAACCAATCTCCAGATCAGAGAGATAATCAAGATGGGTAGCTGAATTTGTCTGTCTGTAGCAGTAGAAAAGAGCAAGAGTCTAGCAGCACCTAGAAGACTAACAAAATTTGTGGTAGGGTAGGAACTTTTGTGAGCCATAGCTCACCTCTTCAGATAGAAAAGAGCAAGAGTCCAGTAGCACCTAGAAGACTAACAAAATTTGTGGTAGGGTAGGAACTTTTGTGAGCCGTAGCTCACCTCTTCAGATAGAAAAGAGCAAGAGTCCAGTAGCACCTAGAAGACTAACAAAATTTGTGGTAGGGTATGAGCTTTCACGAGTCACAGTAGTATCTGAAGAAGAGAGCTGCGACTCACGAAAGCTCCTACCCTACCACAAATTTTGTTAGTCTTATAGATGCTACTGGACTCTCGCTCTTTTCTACTGCAGAAAGATGGCAGTTTCAGAGGGTGGGCTCTTTTGTCACATCCCAGCTGAGCTCCCTCCCTGGGCTTCGCCCCCAAATCTCCAGGAATTTCCCCAACCCAGAGTTGGCAACCCTACATCGGTGGACACTGGCCCACTGAAGATTATTCATTTATGCTATTTATAGTTCGCCTTTCTCACTGAGATTCCAGGTGGGTTACATAGAGTAAGATAACACAATCGACATGATGGGATATCCAATAAACAGTGTGATAGGATTTGGGTTAAATAAATCTGAAACCGAGCAGAAATCTGAAAGCAGAGCTGAAATCATCTTATTCTCTCATTTCCATGTCTGGTTCTGATCTAATCTTGACTTTACCCCTTTCCTGGTGTTTGCCAAGAACCACAGAGGAGGTATGCCTCCACAGCCCCAAAAACTGAGCCAATCTGTGCTGTTGCTTTGTTACCAGGATGTTTTTATTCCACCTTTCCTCCAAAGACCTCAGAGTGACACATCACAGTTCTTTCTCCTTAATTTTAATAACAACAACATTCGATTTAACATTTGACAACTTAATGCCCACTCAGAGCAGTTTACAAAGTGTGCAATTATTATCCTCACACAACAATCACCCTGTGAGGTGGGTGGGGCTGAGAGAGCTCCGAGAAGCTGTGACTGACCCAAGGTCACCCAGCTGGCTTCACGTGGAGGAGTGGGGAATTGAACCCGGTTCTCCAGACTAGAGTCCTGCTGCTCTTAACCACTACACCAAACTGGCTTTCACAACAATCCTGTGAGGTAGGTTAGGCAGGAAAAGGAAGACTGGTCCAATGTCACCTATTGATCTTCATGGTAGGAGTTCATGATGTGTATGTGGAGATTTGAACTTGGGCCTTACAGATATTAATTGGACACGCCTACCCTGACATCACACTGGCTTTCACCACACTGCACTACTGCCCTGCTTGCATATTGCTGTTCAGAAGTGAATTTGCTATCTCTGTAAATCATTTTTTAGGGCAACTTCCTCCCTGAGCATTAAGGTTGTATCCAAGTTGCAGCTAAATCTCCCCATTTTCTCTCTCCAATTCCGATTCCCCTCTTAGAAACTACACACTGAGAAATTGAGCTAACTCTTCAATGGGTTCATCATTCCAGTGAAACATCCTTTAAAAAACAAAACAAGGCTGTTGCAGTGGCTGTCGCTGCGCTACTCAGAAGTAACAAATAACAGAGCGGGAAGATGCAATGAACAGGAAGAACCAGAATAATAGAGCAAAGACCCTCCACCCCACAGAAGCGGCTTTTCTATTCCACGACAACAGGAAAGAAAATCATAGCAAACCGGCTCCCAGAAAAATCAGAGAGGAAAGAAGAGAAGAACCAAAGGATGCTACTGATGTTATCTGGAACCGATGATATAACTTCATGTGTGACTGAGGCCAGTTGTGCCACCTGGGAAGCTGGTTGGTGTCACATGTAGCACAGGAAGCCACCAGTCTTCATTGGAACGGTAGATCTCAAAATGTGCCTGTTAAAATAAAGGCCAGCCAGTGAAACATTATGCTGTAATGCTGGGCTGAAGAACAAACTAACACTACACACCAAAACTAACTGTCCAAATCTACAAGACTGAACCACTATTTTAGGAATATTAAAGAGTTTTATCAAAGTGCAAAGTGCAATTAACGTGTAAACAGTAAATTACATTTACAGAGGTTGTAATTCACTTTAAATGCAAATACAATATACAATCAACAAACCAGCACAGTCAGTAAATAATTTTGGATAATCGTCATAACAGTCCAACTGGTGAAACGTTCATAAAGGAATAAATAAATATTTCCTTGTTCCTTGATCGAAGATGATTTTCATTATCAAGAATTCATGAAAGTGGGAGTCACCAGGGCTTTTTTTCTGGGAAAAGAGGTGGTGGAACTCAGTGGGTTGCCAGCACAGGGGGCAACTCTTGGTGGGAGGTGGTGCCCCTGGTACCATATGCGTGCACACAAAGTGAGCAAAGTGTGTGCATGCTCCCAGGACGAATGACGTCACTTCGGGTCAGCTGGACTAAGAGGGGAGTTTTAAAAGTTTAAACTGCCCTGGGCAAAAATGGTCACATGGCTGGTGGCCCCGCCCCCTGATCTCCAGACAGAGGGGAGTTTAGAATGCCCTCCGCACCGCTCCAGCAGCACAGAGGGCAATCTAAACTCCCCTCTTCCTGGAGATCAGGGGGCGGGGCCACCAGCCATGTGACCATTTTCAAGAGGTGCCGGAACTCTGTTCCACCGCGTTCCCCCTGAAAAAAAGCCCTGGGAGTCAACCCTTTCTTTCAGTTTTGGCAAACTGAAGTATTTATTCATTTATGAATGTTTCACCAGTTGGACTGTTATGAGAATTCATGGAATCATGGAATTCATGGAATCACTCTATACGTTACAAACTGCAGATTAAAGTGCTGTTAGAAGGTACTGCGGTTAGGGCAGGTTCAAAACTCTGCAACTCTACACATCCCCCTCATTGCACACACAGCTTCTCTCCTCTGAAGGGCAATTGACCAACATTGCAACAGTGCTGCTATACACTCCTCTGTGGCACCCTTTCCCATGCTGCGCACGAGATATCCTCCTGACTCCATTGACTCTGCATATTGACCATCTTTATTTCTGATCCATTGTAATGTTCATGAACATTCCATGACCCTTCAGCCATTGAACAAGCCGAAGGCTCATTTCAATCAGCAGTTAACAACCAATCACATTTCAAAGACTGCTGTTACTTTGCTTTTTCTTTCTTCTGTTGTGTTTATTTGATTTGGTGGAGAATTGGCAATGCCATTATTTTTCTGCAAATCCATATGTTCCTTGCTTTAATTTGTCCTTCTCCTACATGTCCTAAAAAGTTACTCAAATTTAGTTCTGAGTATGACTTTGCAAATATTCATTCATTCATTCATTCATTCATTCATTCATTCATTCATTCATTCGTATTCCACCTTTCTCACTGAGACTCAAGGCAGATTACGTAGTGTGAGATTAGGACAATCAGTGGCAAGGGCAAGGGCAGGCATTGATGCTTTCCAGTTGTGTGCAGTCCTGTTCAAAGTTCCATGTCTACATTTATTTAATTTATTTATTATTTCATATGGATATCCCACCCTCCCCGCAAGCGGGCTCGGGGCGGCTAACAACATTTAAAAATAATTTTAAAACATTACATCTATATAAATATTAAAACAACATCTAAACAACAACATTTTGTTTTGTGAGGTGGCAGCATCAGGAAGAGTTATAATATTTTGCATGCATACTGTGGTGGACAGTTTTTCACATGTGTGTGTGTGTGTGTGTGTTAAATTTCCTTACACACACACACACACACAGGCCGGCGGAGGCCCAACCTCAGCCATGAGCCTGGCGGAACAACTCGGTCTTGCAGGCCTGGTGGAAAGACAATAAATCCCACTGGGCCCTGGTCTCAGTAGACAGGGTGTTCCACCAGGTAGGAGCCAGGACCGAGAAGGCCCTGGATCTCGTCGTGGCCAGGCGGGCCTCCTTGGGGCCAGGGGCCACTAATGCATTGCATGGAGCTCCTGTGTGCAGAGACATCCCATCAGCTGCAGGCCGGGAGGGAGACAATAACTACAGACAGACAGTTTCATGCATAGAAAGAAAGTCATCCTGTGAAATGAGCTAATCTTGTTGGGGCGGAACCTCTCAGAGAACATTTCAGCTCCGAAGGCCACACTGATTTGCTACCTAGCTCGTGAGAATGGGTGTTCTATCTTCTGATCCAAAAAAAAAAAGTTCCCTGATGCCTCCTTTGAGAACAAATTTTTAAGGCACCGTTCTAAGAAAAGAGTAATTCCTGAGTGAGGACAAATGAACCTTATTTTGCCCACAGCTGCCTGTATTTCAGATTTTGCTACTTGAATTGTGTCAGCCTGTGAGTATCTTAATTTTTGAGTTTGGGGAAGCAAATGTACACTAGAAGAATTTGAAAAATTGAACCCTCAGATATCTTCCAGCCCCAGCGAGGGTCCAACATTCGATGGATAACGGACAAGGGGAATAGAGAAGCAAAACAGTTTACCGACAGATAGTGAGATTCGTGAGCACGGGTCTATGGCCTCCAGAATTCTAATTAGAATTCGGTCATCTGGAGATCAGTCGTATTTCCGAGAGACCTCCAGAACCCACCTGGAGGTTGGCAACCCTAGCCAGGCACCTACCAGCCGCCCCCTTGGATCTGTTCTTTCAAATGTAACGGGTCTCATTTGTTTAAGGAGCTAAAAATAAATGTGATTATTAAACCACTCTCTGTGGGAGGTGGCTGAATATTAGTTTCAAAATGTGCAATTAATCCAGTTTTTATATAGCAGACAATAAGTTTAATTCTGCCTGAGAGAACAGAGAGTCCTGAGGAACTATTTGAATATATCTATATCATCTAAAAATAGGAGAGGGGCACCATAGGAGACTAAGAAGCAACCTGCTGTAATGCTTAGAATTTTGATCTAGAAGTTCTGTGTTCGAATCTACATTTAGGCATGGAAGCTCACTGGGAACCTTGGGTCAGTCACTTTTTCTCAGCTAACCAACTTCACGGGGTTGGTGTGAGGATAAAATTAGAGGTAACCATCAGTGATTCTGCACACGTTGGATAATGCACTTCCAATCCTCTTTATAGATCATTTGGAACAGATTTATTTGTGTGCGGAACAAAAAATCCACCTCAAACGATTGATAAAGTGCATTGAAAGTGCATTATCCAACGTGTGCGGAATCTACTCCTCTTAGCTCCATATTGGGAGAAGGGGAAAGAAGTATAACAGAAAGAAGGCTACCACCTTAAGGCCCTTTCCTGGGATCCAACCCTGTTGAGTAACATGAGACTTACTTCTGGGCGACTCCCTAAGTATTGGGGTGATGAATTTCTCTTGGATCCAGTTGATCATTAAATGCTGCTCTGGAACTATGAGATAAAGCAGTTTTTCTGGTTCTTGGGTAACACTTAGAGTCTCTCTATACAACACGCCTTGGCATGTGTTCGTCAAGTGTCAGGAGATGTAATGTTAGCCGGGAAGCGTAGTTTAAAAAGACAGAGCCAGCGGAGATCACTCCTCAGAGGGTTTGTTAATTTCATCTTTGCCTCCCGGAAGGCTCTGTCAAATTCACCTCTGCAGTCTAAAACTGTGGGATTGCAACCAGAGGGCAGCAAGGAAAGGAAACGGGCTGGAGCTGCCTTCCTAAGCTAGGCTTGGACCTGGAGAGGTTCTAATGGGCTGAAAATTCCTTTCTGGTATTTCACAGCTCCTTCACACAGCTCCAGAGTAGAGCAAAGCCTTTGCCCTGCTACCGGCTCTGTCTTTTTAAACTACCCTTCCCAGCTAACACTGCATCTCCCGACACATGTTCTTCATGTGTCAAATGTCTCGTGTAGAGAGTCTTACAGGGCAACCTTAAAGGGCTTGTGTGAAAGAAGGGCAACGAAGGCTTCCTTTTGGGGTCTGCCCTATGTAACCCTCTTTCAGGTTCAAGAGCATAAGCCAAGCTGCAGAATTCCCAGGATCAACTTGGCTTTTGACAAGGCCATTCTCCATGGGTTTCTTTGGGACCCCACCTGCTTCTCTGGCCCCGGCCCACGTCAATGCTCCAGCTTAGGTGTCAGAACAATCACTTGATAACAAGGCTATTTTTAGCCTGAGGATACAGCCAGGACTCTGACAATGGGGGGAAGGGGGCTGGGTTTCCCCCCCAGTGACCACCCGGCCACAGAAAGGCCCCAAAGATTTCCTCGATGACTCGGAGCCATACAATGCAAGGAAAATCGAACGGAGAGAGAGACAGATACTGCACGCCAAAGATTGTCTGCTCCTTTGCGCGATGCCACTGACCCCGGGAAAGTGCAAGCAGAGTCCAGGAAAGCTGGTGGGCGAGGCTCGTGTGGGGACTGGAAAACAAGGTGAAACGTGGGAGGCACTCCGCTTTTCCACTAGGTCTGTCCAAGACCGAGTGGAGTTCTGGGCTCCTGTTTGGCCTGACCCTAACCATCAACTATTCTGTTCGGTTCCACTGTTCTAAAGATACCTTTGTCAAGTATGAAGCACATCAGGAAGTGCAGCAATTAGCTACCCATCATGTTACAGCCAACCACTATTTCTTACCAATGGGGTTGCCAACTCCAGGTCAATAAACTCCTGGATATCTGGGCAGAGCCTGGGGTTGGTGTAGGGTTTAGGGAGAGGAGGGACCTCAGCAGGGTATCACGCCACAGAGATCACTCTCTAAAGCTGCCATGTTCTCCCGGGGAACTGATTTCTATAGTCTGGATAACTACAGTGATTCTGGGAGAGCTCCAGGCCCCATCTGGAGGTTGGCAACACTATATTAAAGGCCAATCTGTTCCTTTAGAACAAGAAATCAATCACAGCCATTTTCATATCGGAGAAGTGACCAAATGAAGTCTTTTTCAAATGTTGTGGAATTATTGTTGGACTTATTGCTACAGCACGGACAGAGTGTGCATGGACTCATGAGGTTTACCGTTTTGTATCTATCATGGACTAACTAACACTTTAATAATGACTTGTTTGATTTATCCTTGGTTTAATTGCTCTTCTGATTTCATTTCTGGAGTAGCCATTTGCTTGGAGTGCGTGGTTTAGATGATTAGTTTCCTCGTTGAGAAAGTGTGGTTCACATATCCATCTTGCACAGTCTACTAATGTTTTTATTATGCCTTTTTTCTGTCGAGGGTGGTGCAATTAAACCAAGGATAAATCAAACAACTAAGGAAAAACAGTCTCCCACAGGAAAAGTGTTTTTGCCATATATCAAAGGAATCACTGATCAAATGGGAAAGCTTATGAAAAAGCACAGCCTACAAACAGTATTCAGACCCACCCCAAAAATACAACAGATGCTACCATCAGCAAAAGACAGTAGAGACCCCCTCACCTCTGCAGGAGTATACCGCATACCCTGCAGCTGTGGACAAGTTTACATTGAGACCACACAGCGTAGCATCCAGACAAGAATAAAAGAACATGAAAGACACTGCAGACTTGGACATCCGTAAAAATCAGCAGTGGCTGAACATAGCCTAACTCAAACAGGGCACAGTATCCTATTCCAGGACACTAAAATACTGGACAACACTTCCAACTACTTCATCTGATTGCACAGGGAAGCCATTGAAATTCATAAGCATAAGCACAATTTCAACAGGAAAGAAGAGACTTTAAGAATGAATAGAACATGGTTTCCAGTCCTGAAAAACACCAGGCTAACAAAATACTCTATACCCGACAATAGCCCTGCAGAGAAGATTAGCATATCAAGCACCAATCCATATGCAAAAGAACCTCCTCAGGATACAGTGAAGCCTCCTTCCATTAGCATTCCACAACCTGGGAAATTCTTACAGGATGACTCAGCCCAACCCCACCTTCCTGAGTAGATATAAATGACCTGCCAACATTTTTTCCACACTGTGACACTGAGAGATCTCTGTCTTTTGGTGCTACACCTCTGAAGATGCTAGCCACAGCTGCTGGCGAAACGTCAGGAACTACAATGCCAAGACCATGGCTATACAGCCCGGAAAATCCACAACAACCATTGTTCTCCGGCCGTGAAAGCCTTCGACAATACATTTTCTTCAATTGTTCCCGAACCTGCTTTACTCCAAAGTTTTGGGAAAGCAAAGCCTAATCTGTTACCCGGAATGGCTCCTTGCAAGTGTGAGGGGGTGGAATTAGCGGCAAGGAGGAAGGCTATGTGAGAGGGGTAACAACGAGATACTCCACCAATTTTTACGGGTCCCCTCCCCAAGGCAGCAGATGAGATCTGGTGTTCTCAAATCAAAGAGTAGTTTTATTTAATGGGGAAAACAAACACAAGAAGCAAATAAAAATGGTTTGGTACACACACAGAGAGTCCTAGGAAATTAGCCAGAAATCAGAATAGAGTGAAGGGTTGGGGTATATTTACCTATCCACGGAGATGTAGCATAGTCCATGGAGGAGGAAGGCTTCAAATGTCCAGCGTTCTTGACCAGGAGAGAGTGTCTTGGGGAAAGTAGCTCTAAGGGTACAATGCTCAGATCTGAAGGCACAGAGTGCACAGTGGGGCAGTGGGGCAAGAGCCCTGGTTGTTATAGGGCAAAACGTGCCCTGAGGCTGGGGAGCCCCCTCAACTGTTAAGACAAAGACCTTAAAGGTCAGTGCTTGGAAATGACAAAGGTTTGATTGCCTTTGATTACTGCTACTGGGGTTTGATAAAAGAAATGCATAGTGTCTCCTGGCTTTTCACAAAGAAGCAGTTTGCTAATTAAGGTCCCCGGAGCTGAGTAAATGAATTTAGACCTTGATCTCTCCAGAGAGAAATTAGAAACTTATCAATGCAGATTGATGGCTCTCAATATTAGGGTGCGATTCAATCATGGAAGGAGGGTATCAGAATGTGAGTAGTGACTCACTAATCTAGACAGATTAGTGCCTCGCCTAGAGTGGTGAACAAGTTAGCATTATTATTAGCTCCACAATGCAGCTGGGGCGCTGGGGCTGAGAGGAGGGGCTTACCCAAGGCTACATACTGAGCTCATGGCAGTAGTGGGATTCGAACCAGTAGACTGCTGATTCGCAGCCGAACCACATAACCACTGTGCTGTGTGTGTAATCATGCAATGTGAGTCAGCGTTGCCTCCTTATGGGAGAGAAACAGGACAGATTACAACTGTGCCATTACATGTGAACTGGAAATCTAAAGGAAGACTTTGCTATGGTGGGTCAAATATAGTCCGTGTGTCAGTAGCAGCCAATCTAGCAGCCAGCAAAAGTTCCCAAGCACAAGGCCTCTTTAGTCAATCACAGTTAATCTGGTGTAGTGGTTAGAGTGCCCAAATAGGATTTGGAAAACTTAAGTTCGAATTCTCAATCTGCCATGAAAGGTTGCTAGCTGATTCTGTGAACCTAGCCAGATCATGAGTGGGAGAGTAGGAAGGGTTTCATCAGTGCTTAGTTCTTGTGGCTTGTTCTTACACACCCAGGGTAAGGCCGATCGCCACCTTGGGGTCAGGTAGCAATTTTCCCCAGTCCAGTTTGGCCAGTGATCCAGGCAGTGTTTTGCAATCTTCTGGGCCTGGAGCAGGGGTCACTGGAAGTATGTGAATTTCCTGCATTGTGCAGGGGGTTGGACTAGATGACCCTGAAGGTCCCTTCCAACTCTATGATCCTATGAACTTGAGCCAGTCACACCCTCTCAGCTTAACCTACCTCACAGGGTTCTTATGAGGATAAAAATGGAGGCGAGGAGAAAGATGTGAGACAGTTTGTGTCACCACCAGGGAGAAAGCTGGGATATAAGAGAAGTAAATCAATAAATAAGATGCATAGCAAATGAGTACAGAGACAGGCTACTGTTCTTTTTAGAAGCAGAAGAGAGGAAAGCAGGACAGCAAAAGCCCCGTCAAGGCATAAGCCTTCAATCCACGTCTTCAAAGCGGAAGTCTTTGCAAGGCAGTGAAAAATGGGATGGTAAATGTTACATCTGCAAACTGAACAAGTTTCTATCCCTTAACAACACATACTTAGTTTTAAAATAATGGGCATGTTGCAAATTGATCAAAAAAGTGCAGAACTGAAAGGAAAAGCAATTGGAAAATAACAGACTGGGGGAGCCAGGAAAATGTAGGTGAAGAACGCCGAGTAGCGCTGCAGAAAGAGCTAATACGCCCCCTTGTGATGAATCTTTGTCATTCCTAGTATCCGCTCAGCAGAACCAAAAGTTTTGTGTGGTTCCAATATTATACTGCATGAAGAGGGGAATTTAATTCTTTCCCCTTGGACCGTCCTCCTGCCCAAAATCACTTCCCCCAGTCCTTTTACCCGTCTGGGGGACATTTGCTTTTTGTCCCCACCATGCATGACAGCAACTCAGAAAACCAATTTTTCATGGGAAAATGGGACGGTGGGGTGGAGATATTCTTGTCGTTACTATTAACATACACATACGCTTCCTCTTCAGAAACCTGCTGAGGTAACTCACAAGTTAACTTAACGAGCTCCTCTCCACCCCCCCCCTTAATCTCATTTTCAAAACGATGTTCCCGAATGCATTGCAAAAAGTTTTTGGCCCCAATCCAGGGGTGATTCAGAACTGCCTCCGTCTGTGCCTTGACTTGCTGGGTTGCTGGTCACTCTAATGAAGGCTCTAATGAGCACCTCAGGTTTCAAGGGCACGCAAGAGAAGTTCACGCAGCTTGATTTTGCAGAGAATCAGCATGTGGTGTGCAGAAAAGATGGGCCCGATTCCAGATCTCTATCTGCTGTGGAATTGCTACCGAGTGAGTGAATGAATGAATCAGTGAGGCTGGACGGCCTATATTGAAAGACTGGGGCGATGCTAGAACATACCAGCTTAGGAACATGAGCTGGCGGTTCTCCGTTCAGATCCTAGCTGGGTCATGACCTTGTGGGGTGGCTTCATTTATTTACTTAGAAACCTGCTTTTTGGGGCTTACCCAGACATTATATTATCCTTGCGTGTATTTAGAGGTGCCTAGAAGTACTCTGGCTATTTCTGCAACCCCTCCTCTTTGGCTGAGTTTCCTCTCTAGTCTCATGTTCCTCTTGTTGGTATGATTGCACACCCATGTGTGAGGCCAACCGATACCGGCAGCCAGGGCTTTTTTTCTGGGAAAAGAGGTGGTGGAACTCGGTGGTTTGCCCTCGGAGAAAATGGTCACATGGCTGGTGGCCCCGCCCCCTGATCTCCAGACAGAGGGGAGTTGAGATTGCCCTCCACACCGCCAGCAGTGCGGAGGGCAATCTCAACTCCCCTCTGTCTGGAGACCAGGGGGCGGGGCCACCAGCCATGTGACCATTTTCAAGAGGTTCCGGAACTCCATTCCACCGCATTCCAGCTGAAAAAAAGCCCTGCGCAACTGACTGAGACAGCAGAACAGAACATCGTGTAGGTTTAGACTGCTTGATCTCTGTTTTTTAAGAGTGGCATCCAAATGGCAATTCAGTATTTCCATATTTTGGCATCTGTGTGGAATTGGAGGTGTATGGCTGTGTGGTGGTGGGGGGCTCTAAATAATAGATTGTGGTGGAAAGTCAAGTTGTAGCTGACTTATGGCGACCCCTGGTGAGGTTTTTATGGGAAGAGACCAGCCTGGCTGTGCAACCCTGGTCTTTGCTGGAGGTCTCTCATCCAATTACTAACCAGGGCCAACCCTGCTTAGCTTCTGAGATCTGATGAGATCAGGCTAACCATTAAGTCAGGGTTAAATGAAATCTTGCACTCAAGTCATAGCTGACTTATGGCGACCCCTGGTGGAGTTTTCAAGGCAAGAGACTATCAAAGGTGGTTTGTCATTACCTGCCTCTGCAATCCTGGTTTTCGCTGGAGGTCTCCCATCCAATTACTAACCCAGGCCAACCTTGCTTAGCTTCTGAGATTTGACGAGATCAGGCTTGCCTCTGCTATCCAGGAAAGGGTAAGGTAACAGAACAATCCCCAGTCTCTATACTCTCAGCCCCACCCACCTCACAGGGTGTTTGTTGTGGGGATAATAATAACATACTTTGTAAACTGTTCTGAGTGGGCATTAAGTTGTCCTGAAGGACGGTACATAAATCAAATGTTGTTGTTGTTGTTGTTATTATATCCACATGCAAACCTAGAATCATTTTTAAACATACACACATACAAGCTCATGTATTTAAAAAAGTTTCCAAAACCTTCATTGACTAGACGTTATTTTGATCTGCTCAGAACTTCTGCTCGGCATGCAGAAGGTCCCAAGTTCGATCCCCACTGGCTCCTCCATTAAAAGACCCAGGTAGTAGGTGATGTGAAAGACCTCCCCCTAAGACTTTGAAGAGCTGCTCCCAATCTGAGTAGACAAGACTGACCGTGATAGACCTGCTAGTCTGACACAGCAGATGGAAGCTTTGTGTGTCATGTGTCAACAATCCTGGTAGGAACCATGGGTTGGCATCCTGGTGATGAAAGTCCCAAGTTAGGCAGTAGCATGGGAATGTGGGACTAATTGCACATGGGGCTGGAACAGCCTGTCTCATCTTTGCCACTCTGGACAAGATGACAAAGGCAAGAATTTTTAGGCAAACCAAGTTCTCATGCTCAGTCTTGTAATCTGTGAAGTGGGGCTGATCTCATAACTAGAGATAGGCATGAACCAAAATACGAACCAAGTTTAAGCACGAACCAGGCCAGTTCGTGGTTCGCGAATCGCGGTTCATCAGATCCCATTTCTGACGAACCACCACGAACGTTAGGCTGGTTCGTTTGGTTCGGTTTTTGGTTCATGACTGCAGACAGCCTGGTGCCAATCGATCAGTTTCCTAGGCAACAGGGGATGGACTTCCTACAGACCTTCTGCTGACCCAGAAGTGACCTTCTGTTGACCCAGAAGTGATGATTTTCTGCCCCGGATGTGACTTTTTCACGAACCAAACGAACCAGTTCGCGAACCAGAGGCAAGTTCGTGAAAGTTCGTGGTTTGTGAAAGTTGACGAACTATGAACTGCATGGTTTGGTTTTTTTCCAGTTTGTGCTCATCTCTACTCGTAACGCTTGCTCTCCTAGCAGAATTTTATAATGATTCCATATTGTACTATAAGCAGGTAAAAAATGCTGTAAGTTTGCCTGTTCCAGTAAGCGGGAACAGGTTACTCGCAACAGTTTTGCCTAACAAAAGTCTGGGACCTGATCAAAGAATGTTCATGTTCCATAACAACTGGGACGCTTTCCTTCGTGTTCTGGGAATCTGTTTCACATGCCTTTGGAATAAGATACAATCACAGCAAGCAGGTGAGAAATAGCTTGTAGCATTTGAATCGAGAGATTGCTTTCCAAACTCCAAGAATTTCACAACCTGGAATTGGCAGCTAGGAGCTGGAGTTCTCCTGGAATTACCATTTATCTCCAAATTACAGAAATCACTCCCTCTTGGAGGAAACGGCAGCTTTGGAGGGTGGACTCTATGGCACCACTTCCCTGCTGAGCTCTTCCCAATCCCCAGTCTCTATATTCAAACATGCATCTGTTTATATTGAAAGCCCCCTTGAGCACCTTTGGAGGAAAGGTGGCTAATAAATACTTGAAATAAATAAATAGAGACAACCTTACAATATGTCTCGAATTTCATCTCTCATCACCTCAATTTGACTAAGTCCATTGCTGAAAATAGTTGCTCTGACCTGGGTACATGCCCTACGCTTTCCACCGTGAACACAGGTGCAAAGAATCCATTGCGCTTCTCTGCCATATCCTTTTCTCATTACGACCTAAAGAACTCTTCTGCCCATACCAATTGACCTGTGCTCTTCTTCTGATGCACTCAGAGAAGTTAGCCGTGTTAATCTGCAGTAGCAAAATAGCAAAGAGTCCAGTAGCACCTTTAAGACTAACCAACTTTATTGTAGCATAAGCTTTCGAGAGCCACAGCTCTCTTCATCAGATACATCATCAACTTCTGAGAACCACAGCTCTCTTCAGTAGATGCATCGTCAGCTTTTGATAACCGCAGCTCTCCTCATCAGATGCATCGTCAGCTTTCGAGAGTGGTTCTTCAGATTAACTCTTTGTAAATATTTTAATTAACAAAAAAATAAAACTGTAGAGCTCGGCTAAGGACTGGAACCGAAGCCACTTCATAGTAAAATCTGCAAGGAAGAGATCCTCACCCCCCGAACTACAACTCCCAGAAGGCAACAGCTGCCACGCATGCGTACATTTTCCCCGGCAGGGCCGCGAAGCCCCGCCTTACTCCTGAGAGAGGGAGAGGGGGGAGGGAAGAACATGATAGAGACGCAGAGGGACTGAAGGATCCACTTCCGTTTCCGGCCAGCCTCGCTCTGGTGCCTGCGGCTGGCGGCCGAGCCTTGTGCCTCCGCCATATTGTCTGTGTGAGGCCGGTGAGGGAGGGAGGCGGCAGGCAGGCGGGCGCCGGGACTGCGGCTGCCTCAGGTAACCGCGCCTGGGGGCGGCAGGAAGCTTCCCCCTTGGTTGGGGGGGGCAGGAAGGGGGGAATAATGAGAGGGGGCTTCCCTGCTCCCCACCCTCGAGGCAGCTTGTGAGGGAGGGGTCTCAGTTGCATGGGGGGGGGAGGCTTCTGACCTCCCTCCTCTTGGGTGGGGGCCCGCCAGCTCTCCCCCTGCTCCCTCTTGAGCAAGTTGCATAGTGTATCCTGCTCCTTGCCTTGCAGGTGGGGTGGGGTTGGGGGTTGCCTCATTGCAGGGTGGGTGGGGTGGGTGGTGGGTGGGTGTGGGACCTGCAACACCCAAAATTGGGTGCACCCCCCATTCTACCCTGTAATAACTGCAAAGTGTGTGTGTGTGGGGGGGTGAGATGGGAAATGCAAGTCCTGTCATTTTCTGGGGTGGGGGAGGGTGTCCCAGAATGAAGCCCTGGCTCAGTGGCAGCGCTTCAGCTTTGCATGCAGAAGACCCCAGGTTCGCTTCCCACTGGCTCCTCCACTTAAAAGGATCAGGGAGCATGTAATGTGAAAGACCTCTGAAACCCTGGAGAGCTGCTGGCAGCCTGAATAGGCAATACTGACCTTGCTAGACTGATGTGCTTGTTCAGTAGAAGAGCTGGATTTGAATCCAGTGTTGAGTTGCCAGCTCCAGATTGGGAAATTCTTGGAGAGGGCGGGGTTTGGGGGAGGCATTGGACATCAGCAGGGTATAATGCCATACAGTCCATAGTCCAAAGTAGCCATATTTTCCAGGGGAACTGATTTCTCTGGCCTGAGATCAGTTTTAATTCCAGGAGATCTCCAGACACCACTGGACACTGGCAGCCTGTGTCCAGTGGCACCTTGGAGACCAGCAAGTAAGCTTTTGCGAGTCAAAGCTCCCTTCTTTGGATGCAAGCCTTCACAAGCTCCCTTCTTGTATCTGAAGAAGGGAGCTTTGATTCTTGAAAGCTTCTACCCTGAAAATTTTGTTGGTCTCTAAGGTACCACTGGGAGTCAAATCCTGCTGTTGCAGATGGGCATGGCTTACCACCTAAAACTGATTCAGTATAAGGCATGTGTTTACCCCTGTTTGGTGCAAAAATTATTTCTTAAAAAAAATTATTTGTGTGTAGTCCGCCTTTCTCACTGAGACGCGAGGCGGATTACACTGTGTGCGTCAGTACAGTCAGTTTCAGGTACATTTCAGTACACAGTGCAGAAGGGTATATAAATGCAAATTTTCAAAGCTATAAAACCTGCAGAAATCCAATACAGACTTGAAGAAATGCTGCAACAGAGCACAAGCAATTCTGAGACTGACATTCCTTCTCCCCATTGTATCGAAGTGGCTCCTTCTCTGTTGGACCAGAGGTATGCCATGGCAGAAAGGAGAAGGGAGCCTTTTTTTAGAGGGCACCCAGTAATTCCTTCTGCGTTGGGAAAATGAATGTTCTTCTTGTAAAATGGAGAGTCTGTCTCTAGGAGTGTGAGGGGAGAGATCCTGGCAAATGGTAGCCTTGGCAAGGGATGTCTCCCCACCAGCTTCATACTGGAAAATCTTTTAGTGTACTTTGGAGGAAGAAGTAATATAAGTCTTATGGCTTGTCAATGCTTAAAGCTGAGTGCTGAAGGACCTTTATGCTGGGGTAAACATTAAATGTTTGGAGATTTTTTTAAAAAATGGCAGTTATAATGCCATGTTTTAATATGGACTTATAATGTTTGGGACTCTTTTCTCCATTAGGAAGGTGTCATCTGCTTGAATTAGTGTACATAGGGCAGTTTATGCATCTGCTGTAGATACAAAATAGTAGAGTCCAGTAGCACCTTCAAGTATAACCAACTTTATTGTAGTGTAAGCTTTCGAGAACCACAGCTCTCTTCGTCAGACGTGTCGTCAGATGCATCTGACGAAGAGAGCTGTGGTTTTCGGAAGCTTACGCTACAATAAAGTTGGTTAGTCTTAAAGGTGCTACTGGACTCTACTATTTTGCAACTACAGACTAACACAGCTAACTCCTGGATCTATGTTGTAGATACATTTCCCTTATTCTGGGGAGGGAGAATTTCCAGGCTCTTTTAAAAGAGCTAGCAGCCTGGTTAGCTCAAATTAGCCTGGACTTACCAGGACTTTGGAGCTAAGCAGGGTCAGCCCTGGTCAGTACTTGGCTGGGAGACCACCAACAAAGACTGAGGCTGCTATGCAGAGCAAGGCAATGGCAAACCACCTCTCCTTGTCTCTTGTCTGGACTGCTGTGTAGATGGGGCCACCTTGAGTCAGTTGCAACTCAACTGTGCTTTCTTCTTCAGAGAGCTGCTTTGCTGGGACAGACCAAACGTTTTTATTTATTTGTTTCAATTATGTTCCTGCTCTCCTCCACATTGAGGGCCTAAAGCAGCTTACAGTGTTCTTCTCTCCTCCATCTTATCTTCACAACAGCCTTTCTGAGATATTGTAAGCTGCATGTGTGTGCCTGGCTCAAGGTCAATCAGAAAGCTTCCATGGGGGAGCGGGAATTCGAACCTGAGTCTTCCAGTTCTTAGTGTGACAACTGTGCCATGCTAACTGGAAATTCTTTCCATGCATGGTCACTCTTTACTTGTAAGTGTGGCATTAAAAATGACAGGCCTGCTGTTTGTGCTCAGGGGTGTACTATACATAAAAGCTCCATTTAGCTGGAGGCTATCCCAAGGTTTTGCAATCCTTGATGAACAGAGATGAATTTCCCCCAATTGGTTCCATATTGGTGTGTCTCAGTTCTTGCTGAGTGTCTAATGGCTTTCCGCTTTGTCATGTGGGCTGACGGACCTTGTTGAACTCCTTGTATGTCTTCCTACCAACTATAGATTGGAGCATCTCTTCTGTATTTGTGTAGGAGTGGTCTTTTTCCCTTTCGACCGTATTGGGTGGTGCTTCTTCATATATGGGCTGTTTTTTCCTTGTGAATGATGCTTCTACAGTCAGCTGTTTAAGAGAGTACCTCTCTCAGCATTCAGCGATTTTGTGTGTGTGTGTGTGTGTGTGTGTGTGTGTGTGATGTGCTATCAAGTTGCCTCCGACCTATGGTGACCCTATGAATGAAAGACCTCCAAAATGTCCTGTCATTAACTGGTGGACGTGGCTTCTTTTATTGAGTCAAGCCATCTTGCTTTGGATCTTCCTCTTTTCCTACTGCCTTCCACTTTTCCTAGCATTATTGAGTTTTCCAGAGAATCTTGTCTTCTCATGATGTGACCAAAGTACGACAGCTTTAGTCTTGTCATTTTAGCTTCTAGGGCGAATTCAGGCTTGATATGATCTAGAACCCACTTATTGGCCTTCAGGGACGAGTCTGCTGCATAGCAAAACTCATGCCGTTGTTGGGGGGAGGCTTAATATCATATGTAAGACTATTTCCTGCAGTTGGAACAATTCTTATTAATTTATTTACATTATTTATAGTCCACCTTTCTCACTGAGACTCAGGGCAGATTACATAGTGTAAGTCAATATGATAAACGGCTGGGACATTCAGTAGACAATACGATAGGTTGTGGATTACAGAAATTTTAAAAAAGTAAGCAGAAATCTGGTACAGAGTGAAACGATGCTGAAACAAAGCATATACAGTTTAACATGACATTAAATGACGAGGAAACAACCCAGTAGGAGCATACTTACAGTAATAGACAGTACCCAGTAGTATAGTCTACAATCCCTGTCCCTTTAGCAGAGCATCTCTTTGAACCATTTCCTTACAGCACAGTCCTGTTATCGGTATTAAAAAGCCCTTACAAATAATTCAGGTTTGCAGAAAGCGAAGAGAGTGGGAGGGTTCCTGACCTCTTTAGGCAGACCATTCCATAACTGGGCGGGAGGGGGGGCACTACAGAGAATGCGTGTACATGGGCAGCTGTTGATTTTGCCCATTTTCAGGGTGGCACCAGCAGAAGGCCCTGTTCAGATGAGCGAAACTGCTATGGTGGAACATAGGGAGAGGGGTGGTCCTGTGGATATGAGCGACCAAGGGCATAGAGAGCTTTGCTTTAGCCAAAGCCTTGAATTGAGCCCAGTAACTGAAGGGTAGCCAACAGAGTGACCACAGAATGAAATATGCGTGCTCCACCTAGGTCCTGATAATAATCAAGCTGTGATGTGCTTTACCAACTGGAATCTCCTAGCTGACTTTTAAAAATAATATTTTTGTATTAGGGCAAAACAGAAAAAATAAAAAATTAAACAGAAAAGAAAAAAAAGAAGAAGAAAATACTGGCATTAAAAACACTATTGGCAAATCTGTACATAGATATCTATAAAATATTTCCAAATATCTAAAAATAAGTCCATACGCAATTGCCTTCTATCTGTGATACGTTCAAATGTTGGTAAGTTTTGGCTTTGAGGGGAGACCTGCGTAAAATGCATTACAGTAGTCTGTGCTCAGTGTCACCATGGTGTGGATCCAGGTTTCTTCTGGGCTAGATTGAGTTTGGAGAAGGCCCTTTTTGCAGTTGCTGGATCCAGTATAACCCCTTGGCTGTTCTTCTCCCTGTTCCCCAGGTGAGAAACTTAAAATTTTTACACTGACGCCTACGCATATGATTTTGATGTTTAGGAAACTGAAATTTTTCTCACCCAGTTCCCGCCATATGTGTGCAGTTTGCATGTATACAGATGTCTCTTCCTTATCCTAGTTTCCAGTGCATAAAATGAGCCTGTCTTCAGTCTCCTAGTTATTCCCCTCCTCCTTGTTGTTAATGTTGCAAAAACACCAATATTTAGGCACCATAATAAACTGTAGAGCTGTTATCGACATTTTAGTTATTAGAGCTTCATAGAGGTGAGGAATATGCTGAAATTATTTGTTGGCACCGACAGTTTAGGTAGCATGTACATGTTCTAGGGTCATAAGAAGAACCCTGCTGGATCAGACCAGTGGTCCATCTAATTCAGCATCCTGCCTCTCCCAGTAACCAACCAGTTACTCTGGGGGGCCAAGAACAGGGCACAGAGACTGAAGTCTTCCCCTGGCATTGCTTTCTGGTACTGGTATTCAGAGGTTGACTGCCTCTGAATGCGGAGGTGCCTCTTAGTCTCTCTGCACGCCATGCCAGGGTTGTCAAGTGTAGGGAGATGCAATGTTAGCTGGGAAGCATAGTTTTAAAAGGCAGAGCTGGCGGAGGTCACTCCTCAGAGGGTTTGTCAGTTTCATCTTCGCCTCCCAAAGGCTCTGTCAGTTTCACCTCTCCAGTCTAAAACCGGGTGGGATCACAACCAGAGGGCAGCAAGGAATGAAAATGGGCTGGAGCTACCTTCCAGAGCCAGGCTTGGACCTGGAGAGGTTATCATGGGCTGAAGTTCCCCTTCTGGCATTTCACAGCCCCTTCACTCAGCTCCAGTGTATAGCAAAGCCTTTGCCCTGCCACCGGCTCTGTCTTTTTAAACTACCCTTCCTGGCTACCATTGCACCTCCCAACACGTGTTCTTCACGTGTCAGATGTCTCATGTAGTCACCATGGCTAGTAGTCACTGATAGACCTATCCTCCATTAATCTACCGAATTCTTTTTTAGCCATGTGGCTGTGGTCATTACCCCATTCTCCGGCAGCGATCTTTACATTTTACGTTTGCCAAGTTCATCCTTGTCTTGGTCCAAAAGTGACCCTGTGGCATGTAAGATGCCTCTCTTTTCACTTAATGTGGTTTGCTACCTCAGTGTGGCAACATTTTGGAACATCTCCATGCCTGCCTGCTAAAGCTTGGAAGATCTCTGGACAAATCGTCATTGTGGCTTTTTTCTTAAACCCGCCCCCCCTCCATCTCTATAATAGACTATTGGGAGTGAAGTACACCCTATTGTTGTGTCACTGAGGCTTGGTCCATGCACGCAGCAGAATGAAGTAGTGATGACGTGTCTTGAACATAGTAGTAAGCCTGTAGATCAACCCTTCCTTTAGGCATTTTCCCAGTCCTGACTGCGTTTTCTCCAGCCCGTTCCATATTGAAGCCAAGGTGCTATAACGGGCAGTACCACTTCAGATCGTGATTGAGGGATTATTTTATTTATTTAAAACATTTCTGCTCTGCTCCCCCCTAACTCATGGGGGTCCCTGAGGCAGTGAAACATTAAAACCTTTCAAACATTAAAAGAGCGTTTAAAATACAAATCCGTATTTCAAAACTGCCCTATATTAACCATTCTCTGTAAGCAACAACAACAAAAAAACGAGGATAGAACTTCTCCCTCCATGTGCTATTTAAAAAAAGGAATTGCAGGGTGTTATTTTCTTTTTTTACACGGGGAAGCATTTTAAAAAAATGTGATGCAGGCTGTTTTCCCACCTCAGGATTCTGTCACCTATGTGCAGAACAGACCTCCCTCATAATGTGACCTGTTACTTATTTTGATCACTGGCTGAAGGACGGTTCCCCCTCTCCCATCCACTAGCATGCGTGCAAGATCCTTCTGTTGTTCGACCCCTGAAGAGGAAAGATCTTGCTTCCCAGGGGATGTCGCCCACCTTCCTGTAGAAAAGTGTTTCCTCCAGCATGCGGGTCCATACGGAAATGGCCCTCTCTGTGGGTTGTGGTCACCAGAAGATCTGACCTCCTGGATTACATTGTCCAGCTGTTAGCTGGATATCAGGATGTCTCCTTTTATATTTCAGGATTGGGTCTCTTTTCAGAGGAGGCTCTCTGAAGGAGCTTGTTTCTTAGTACCACAAAGCTTCATTGAGCCAACTGAAACTTTAGTTGATTGAATGCGAAGCCAGCTCGGAGGCCAAATTTTAATTTGTGAGGCTGAGTTAAGGTTTAGCTATGAGTTTATATGTTTGTTTAGGTAAGTAGTAAGTAAGTAGATTTATTGTATTTAGCCATAGGCCATTACAAAATCACAAATAGCAGAGAGTATAAACAGAAACACGAATGATTAAACTTAATATAACAAAGTCAGAACAATATAGATGGAAACTGATAAAAGCTATGAACAGTTTTCAGTTAACCATTTCAGATAAAGCAATAAAAAGTGAAATGGGTAAAACAGTGAAAATCCTGCAAATATGAATTGGGTCCCTAAGAACCACGTTAGCCCGTGTTTTTTTTGCAGCCAGGGCAAATAAGGCCATTTTATGGGAAATATTGCCGTCAGAATCAGGTAGTAAGGCGACAATCTTCTCAATGTCTGAGTGGGTACAGAGGTCAGACAACATCTCAGACGGGAATTTAGTCCTGGGTTGAGTGTACAGCGGGCGATTAAGAATGTAATGAGGTAAGTCCGCAATTGCGGAGATTCCGCACGGACAGAAGCGCCGGTCCTTAAGTGTTTTACTGTAGCGACCATCTAAAACTGCAGTTGGCATTGTTTCAAAGCATAGGGATGTAAAAGCTGCTCTAAGATTGTAATTTGTGATACTGACTAAGTAAGAGGCTCTGGAGTGGTTACACTTAAAAGGTTTAAACCAGGAGGCCAAACAGCAGTTCACGGCCGCCTGTCTATCAGGGCATCACCCTTATAGACCCAATTTCGAAGATCTAAGTTACTTGCTGAAGGGCTGAGAAGATCGTCGGGGATGTCTAATACGTTACGAAGAAAACACTGCCATATCGGGTCCTTGAATATCATTTGACTGAATGCCGGATAACTGGATATATCAGATCTGGCTACTTTGTTTTTTTCCAGAATTTTAATACAACAAGGTGTTTGTTTAGGTTATTTTGGTTCATTTATGCTCTTGCAGTAAGCAGCAAAAGGAAGTCATTTAAAGACGGCTGCTCCTTTGTTTCTAACAGAGCTGTAACATGTTAAGTCTTTAGACTTGTCTTCAGTTATATTGGGAGTTTGGTGGTGCATAGATTGACTAAAATGTAATCACGTTGCCAGTTTCATATAGAACTTCAACGCTGTTTCTCAGCGCTCATAAGGACATTTCTCTCATATGTATCATAGTAGTGCCCCATTGAATATAGAATTACTTATCTAATAAGGGGCACCTCTGTCACATCACACCCAGTTTCCTGGGGGTAAAGTGTAGATGACTGGGGAAGGCGATGGCAAACCACCCCGTAAAAGGTCTGCCAAGAAAACGTCGTGATGCGACATCTCCCCATGGGTCAGTAATGCCTCGGTGCTTGCACAGGGGACTACCTTTACCTTTTTTTTAACCTGTCACATCACAGCATGGAAGCAAGGCTTTTCTCTTTATTTATTTCATTTTTATCTTACCTTCTTGCCGAGACTCAAGGCAGATTACAAAATATATTTTAAAAATTGATCACACAGCATAAGATGTCTAATAAACGATGCGGCAGGATTAGGGTTACAGAATTGGAAAACAATGCAAGCAAACTAAAAGAATACCATGCTGGCTGGATTAACAGCTTGACTCAATATATAGCAGCTTCATGTGCAGAACAACAAAATAACCCCCCTTTGGCATTTTCCTGCCTCCGAACATCTCCTGTGAGTAGTTCTCCTCGGGAAGCCACATTTATAAATTGCAGTCTGTTGCAATGCTTAAGGGACATACTACCTGGCTTTTACCGCCTTTGCAGCCTGCTTTTGCATTATGGCATGGCATGCCTTAGACAACTTCTTTTATCTATATTGACTAGCAGCAATTCTTCAGTGTATCAAACCAAAGTGGGTATTTCTGTTTGAACCTGTAACCTTCGGTTGGCAAAGGATTTGCTCTCTGTCATGGAGGTTATGGGAATTTGAATGCCGTTTCCAGGGCAGTGATGTGAGTTTTCTGGGAAAATCTGAATCAGAACACTTTCCAATTCAGACTAAAACAAATCTCTTAAATATTTAGGTAACGTTAGCAAAATTTAAATACTGTTAGCAAAAGGCGGCAAATACACCGCATACAAGCCCGATGTACATGCCCTGGGGTTTGTCTGTGTTTCATTTTCCACATGTTAGCCTATTTGGTAGGCTAACCACAGATAGCCTGCTACAGATAGACTGTATGCAGGGGTCATTTCATAGAAAAAGAGCTGGAGGAAATCATTAGCATAACTCATTAGCATATGCCACGCCTCTTGCCATCACTGGAAGTGTGTCATTCGCATAACTGATTTGCATATGCCACACCCCCTGACATCACCTATCCTGGCTGTTTTGGACCCAGTCCTGGCCAAAAAGGGGCCCAAAATGGTCAGGATCAGGCCACTGCTGAATGGGAGAGTAATCTACCACTTGTCAGAGGCCCGATACAGGCTGTTTCGGCCCCAATCCAGGCTGAAATGGGCCTCAAATGGCCGAGAGTCAGGTGGGCGGGGCCACCTGACATGTGACCTCTGGGGAACTGCCGGAACTGCATTTCTGTGCGTTCCCCCTCGAAATGAGCCCTGACTGTATGCATATGTGGGGTGGAAATTTTTCTACTTTGGAAAATATCCCACCCCACAAAATCTTCAAAAGAAGAGAGAAATGGGAACAGGTTGTACCTTCCTCTTTCCATCTGTTACACTTGAACGTCTTGAAGAGGAGTAGAGGCTTAGATCCTGTGCAGGATAAGCAAAGCAACGGTAGAGGGAGAGAACTTCCTCGCGTCCTTGCAGCCTTCTTTATCCCATGGAATCATGCTTCTTTGGATTGGCGGACCCCCTTCCCCGGGAACAGTGTGGGGGGCCCAGAGTGGGAGATCGTAGCAGGAATCAGGTAAAATGGCAAACATCAGATGCCACTTCTGCATTGATGGAGTGGCTTGTACCATCCAAGTCTGTATCTTGGTTTTTGGTTGTCCCAGCTCTGTGAAGGGGGGGGGGGGGGAAGAAGAAAAGCAAAATTCATGCATGCATGGAGGGGTTCTTCAGTGATCACACCCTTATTTTTTAAGAATCACGAGATTCCTCCCTTTTATTTTTTTAAACACAAGTTTATTTAAATGTTAAATTTGTTCAGTAGAATAAAAAGATACACATAATATACAAAATACACATAATAGCTACAAAGCCAGCATGTTTGCACGAACCAATAAAATCATGTGAAATTAAGGGCTGTGTTTCTCATACTTTGTTACAAGATCCAATATTGGCACAACCTCTCAACCATAATGAATATAATCTGGAAATACCTCTGTTTTGTTGCCCATTAATTTCACTAAAGTATAGGGTGTTTTTTTTTTTAGTTGAGTGATTATGAAAAGGCAAGTTTGAGTACTTTACAATTGTAACAGATTGGTAATGTTCTCAGGCTGTGAAATACAGAGAAGTTAGTGTGGTTCTTTCAGTTTTGTTCTCTCCTAAACCCACTTCAGAATTTGGGAGACAGAGTCAAACATATTTGGGAGACAGAGTCAAACATATTTGGGAGACAAAGTCAAACATATTTGTGCTAAGAATTAATTCCGGAATATGAAAACAACAGGTGACATCCCATGAATGTGGCTACCCAGTTATAATAATGATGCATCCATGCAAAATTCTTCATACCCTTTGTGAGCAGTCTGTCATGTTGATCTCCATGCAAGATGCTTCCCCTTTTAAGTTCATTGGACTTCCTTTGCTGCTTGTTGTACCTTGCGGACAGGAGGTCCGTTGGAAAACAGGGTGCGAGTTTTCAGTACCATGCAAAGGCTTGTCCTGCCCCCATGGCTAGCAGAAACAGAACTGCAGTAACTAAATTCAAATACATTTATTTTTGTTTGGCATAACTTGTTCAGAACCTGCAGAACACAGCTTGGGTTCTTTATCGCTCCTTATCTTGTCAGTCTTTATCTCTCCTTATCTTGTCGGTAGGAATGTACCTTTGACCTGTGCAGCCAAGCAAGGGGGAAGCTTACTGCTGTGGAACAGTGGATATTCTGTATCTTAAACCATTCCCGCTATACAGGATTATAGCCTGTGGAGCTCTCTCTTTCCTGCAGCTAATAGAAGCTAGCTTTTGAATTCTAGATTAGAATCATTAGTTGCTGCCAGAATAGAGTTTCACAAACAATCTCCTCTTTAAAATCCTTCAGTGCAGACCCAGTCAAGCTTGAGTTGCACATAAAGCTGCTGTTGTGTTACACACAGCATGCAGCAAACTGCCCTCTAATAAGCATGCAAAGATGGCATGCTGAACAAGCTTTAAAGCAGAGTCCAGATAGCATTTTTGTGGCCCTTGCTTTCCAGAATTTAGCTGGAAATGTGGCTGCGTTCTTCCTTCTTTTAACTCCTCCCATTTTCCCCTTGAGGCCCCGCCCACTGTAAAGCCAGGTGGACATACCAGCCAAAGTCAGGAGATTTGTTGATACTCTGCTCTCTCTTGTGCTGTAGAACATCACCGTGTACACAGTGAGTTGGAACTTGTAGCTGGAATGTGGTCAGTGCGTTTAAGCGCAGCACAAATAACGAAAGGTTCTGCCTCCTGCCGGTTTATAACAACAAAAGTACGGCATTCCAAAAATTGGACAGCAGGGTGGTAGGAATCCAGAACTGGGATTGTTGAGTGTAAGGAAAACAGGACAAGTTACCCAACCTTCTTGAGCCTGTGTGTACTCGTAGAACTTTGAAGACAATGAGGGGCACCCCCACAAAATACCTGCCGGGGTGGGGGTGCAGCCAACCACAAAATGTCTGCCAAAGGTTCCGGGACCAGTCTTGGGAGGTTCCAAGTCAAGCATCATCCAATAGAGGAGACGACTGTTTCTGGATCGGGGCTCCCTGCAAATACAAATGTGGTGCCTGCTTAGATTTTCCTGCTTCATTAAGGTATGGGGAAACCAGGATTGGTCCTTTGCTTTGGGAAAGACACAAGTAGGCACCGGGAAATATCAGCAGATGCCAAAGCATGCCCAGTATTTGGGGATCATTGATAGTAGGGAGTCACGGGGCACCAGGGCATGTACAGGTTTTAGGGATCACTGAAGTAGAGCGGAAAATGTTGAAGAGTAACCGGGAAGGTTTGCAGTGCACGGAAGCCCTGACCTGTCCATTCACCCCGGATCATTGTCAACAGTTCTTGCTGGCCACGAATACTAATTCTTAGGCTGAGATTCTGAAATAATAAAAGTTGTACAAAACTAGAGATCAGACTCCTGATGGAATGAACACAACCCAGCTTAAGAGACTGGCTCCTTGCGTCACTTGTTCCATTTTGCTTCTTTCACGTAAAGTTAAGTCGTTCTGGCATTTAATTACCAAAAGATGCACGCTGGGCTCTCAGTGAGCGTGCCTGAATTATTTGCCACTGCAAGATCATGAAGTGCGAAAATTAGGGTGAGTGAGAAACGCCCTGTAGAGATGAGTCAAGAGAGTTCACGTCGCTCCTAGTGAGGCTGTTCGCGCTACCTGGGGAGGCGAGGAGATGACGTAGCATTGTCTCAGCGTCTTGCTTCTTCTGGGGCCAAGTCGGAAAGCTGTTCCTTGATCTCGGATGGATAGAGCTGCGCTTTCTAAATAAAAGCCTTGAGGGTTTTTAAAAACAGTTTCCTGGTTTCCGCCATCTTCCGTTCCTTGAGTTTATAGTGGTACATTAAAACATCACAATAGCTTTGAGGACGAGTGAGTATTAAACTGATTTCTGTGGCTGGAACTTTGAAAGAAGGGGTTAATATTCTCTACTGGTGAAACGTTCCTTTGAAGAAATCTTGATCACACGTCTTCTCCTGGTAGCTCAAGTTGGTCGTGTTCCAGTCTGTGGAGGTTTGCTCTGTGCTTCGGCCACCCTTTTGTATGGCAAGACAAAGAGAAGACAGAGAGGAAAACAACTCGTATAGGGAAGGAAATTTAGGGGGTGCAGCTTCTTACCGTGCCTCACAAGGTGCAGCAGCCCAAATAACTCCTTTTGCACACCGTTCTGGTATGGGGATTCTGTACTGCCAAGATACCGGAGCTCATAAGAACAGGGTGCAAAATGGGACTGTGGTTTAGGGGCAGAGCATGTGGCTTGCATGCAAAATGGAGCTTCAGTTAAAGGATCTTGGGCTACAAGCGTTTGTAAAGATTTTTCTCTGTGAGCTGTGATCGGTTTTAGTGGACCGATGCGTTACAGGGCAGCTTAATAACAAAATTGCACGATAAGTTAAAAGTGAGTTAAGAGCGCAAGCCATTTGAAAAGAGAACATGTCTTAGATGGGGTTACTTCTGCAGTGTTTGCAAGCTGATTGGGTAGCTACTGTCATATATGATTATCCTGTCTCTAAAATAAAAACTTACTGGTTTGCAATTATAAAAGTAATGGCAAGATTGGTTATAAGAAAGCAGAAGCATTACAAATATGTATTGTATGGTTGTCTTGTTACGGAAGCATCTCTGAGTGATTGTGTCTTCATTAGTAGCAGCAACAATTTGTATTGGAAATTAGCAGCTATCCCAAGAATTCGCTGTATGGTACAACAGAAACCCAAACTAGGGCATGTGGCAGTAATGGGAAAAAAAATAACCTGTAGTGTTCATTTGAGAGGACAAAGATCACGTATGGCAAATTTTATTACTATATGACAGTAGTTTATTGGCTTTGGGAAATCTTGATATGAGTATGGGTCTGAAAGGTGGAAATAATTTTTGTGGGATTTGATTTTCTAAATGTTGGATGTTTGGAATATTCCAGATTTGTTTGCTTGTGGTCTATGTTTGATACATATTTGCAGGGCTCATTTTGAGGGGGAACACGCCGGAACACAGTTCCGGCAGTTCCCCAAAGAAGTTACGTCAGGTGGCCCCACCCACCTGACTCATCCATTTTGGGCCCGTTTCAGCCTGGATTGGGGCCAAAACGGCCCAGATCGGGCCTCTGACAGGTGGTGGATCACTCTCCCACTCAGCAATGGCCAGATCCTGACCATTTTGAGCCCCCTTTTGGCCATTTTCAGCCCCTTTTGGCCATTTTGGGCCCAATTTCGGCCCTGAATGGCCAGGATTGGGTCCAAAACAGCCAGGATAGGTGATGTCAGGGGGTGTGGCATATGCAAATCAGTTATTCTAATGACACACTTCCGATGATGGCAAGGGGTGTGGCATATGGTAATGAGTTATGCTAATGAGTTCCTCCAACTCTTTTTCTATGAAATAACCCCTGCATATTTGTTTATTTTGTTTACGTTATTTATAGTCTTCTGTTCTTACTGAGACTCAAGGCAGATTACATAGCATAAGTCAATGGGAAATCTAATAAACAATGCAATAGGGTTGGGATAGCATAAATTTTGAAAACAAGCAGAAATCTGATACAGAGCTAAACCAATGCTGAAACAACAATAGGCAGTTTAAACATGATATGTTAAATGTTGCAGAAATTATCTAGTAGGAGCATGCTTACAGCAACACAGAGTACACAGTAGTACAGTCTACAGTCCCTATCCCTTTACTAAAACATAATTCTCAACCATATCCTTACAGTACAGCTCTCCTACCAGTGTAAAAAAGCCTCCCTGAGTAATTCAGTTGGGTTTTCTACATGCCAGAAAATGGTGCACATTTGACAGGTGTGATTTCTAGCCCTCCTTGCCAAATAAAAATCAATATGAAGCATGAGAGTGATTCACCTGCATTGGATTTAGCCTGGCCTATAATAGCCAGGCTAGCAACTATGTAGAGGAACAGACCATTTACCAAGTGACAACTTTCGAGACCCTGCTGCTTAGTAAACACGTGGGAATCTGTTTGTCTGGATTATCTTGCCAAACAGTGAGCAAACTCTTACAGCCTTTCTGTCTCCCTGGATCTCTGGTCATGTGCAGAGAGGTGTGGTATGATTCTCTTTGCCACCTGGCAGGCAGTGCAGGTTTCAAAGTGGTTACCGTCACACCATGGCAAGTTGACGCTTGGTAAGTGGTCTTCAGCATTCATCCTTTTTTGTAATCCTTGGTGCTCAGACTCTGATATTGTAGGTGTCTGGCGTGCATGCGTTCCTTTGCATTGGGTATGTCTCTGTTTGCGGCTTAGGTGGCTGGAGGCTTTCTCTTCGCCCTACTACAACATTTAAAGTCAAGTTTTGCTTGCCTTCATATCGGAAGGTTTCAGCTTCCAAAAAATATTTTGGGGTGGCTAGAAGCTTGCTCTTTTTGTCATATCTGTCTGTTTGATGCTTTCCTGCATGATAAATATGAAAATACTATTGAGGTGCCGTAACTGTTGAAGGCATGAAAGACCCTTTTAACTAGCTGCTTGCCTAGCATGAGCAAATTCTCTCCAGGTGAGTAGCTTGCTGAACAAGTTGATCCAGCTACCCTGTAAAGTGTCACACGGGCTGGTAAAAACGCACCACTTCTGTGCAAGATGCAATAAACCTTCACCTAGGCAATTAGCTCGGTTCATTTGACAGCGGCCTTGGTTTTTAGAGAAGGGAAGGTGGATGAAAATGCCAGTTGTGGGAATGGGTTGGACCATCTCTGCCTACCCCAGTGCTTGTGACCCACTCCTCTTTGCCCTGGTGACTTCCCCTTAAGGTGGCTGCCGAAGCCCCAGACTTGGCTGCCATGTTTCCTTGCAGCGCACACACATGGGTGTAAATCAATATTATACCTTTCTGTATGAATAGCTAAACTATTCCATTCATGTTAGCCTACAGTCCGCTTATCCAAGAGTAAGCCCCACAGAACACAGGACATGTGATGCCCGGAGTGCAGTGTGGAGCCACGTTGTGGGTCTTTGCTCCTTAATACCACTCTGGAGGTCACAGTAGCCCTACTGGCCTGACAACCAGCCTTCAGAGGCCGTAACTTACTGCCTATCATCTGTTTCCATCTTAGGTAAGGTAAAGGTGCAAGCACCGAGTCATTAGTGACCCATGGGGGGACGTCGCACGACGACGTTTTCTTGGCAGACTTTTTAAAGAGGTGGTTTGCCATTGCCTTCCCCAGTCATCTACACTTTACCCCCAAGAAACTGGGTATTCATTTTACCGACCTCGGAAGGATGGAAGGCTGAGTCAACCTTGAGCCGGCTACCTGAACCCAGCTTTTGCTGGGATCGAACTCAGGTCATGATCAGAGTAGAGCAATACATATTCTTTCTGCATGTAGTGAGTTTTAGGGAAAGCACTTTCATCACATAGGTAGTAAAGTTGGCCCTGAAAAGCTACCAGTTCAGTTACTGGTAGCAAATCTTGGACACATGTTGTAAAGGAGAATCAGTTGCATCTCTTTATGCGTTCTGTATTTAATGACAGAAAAGTGCTTTGGTCCAGTTGGGAACTTGGTGGATCTTCCCATTCTTGGTTTTCTGCTTTTTGGAAGGACCGAGATTTGACTCCAGTAGCACCTTAAAGACCAACAAGATTTCAAGGATTATAAGCTTTCAAGAGTCTAAGCTCCGTTCGTCAAGTACTTCCTACTGTAGACCAACATGGGTACCCACCTTCAAAGGACCAAGTGAACTATCTCCTTCGAAGGATCAAGCGAGCTCTAAATGCAGGGTCTGAGAAATGAATGTCTTTGGGAAGGACCAGGAAGAGACATTGGGCTGTGTCATATATTTGTATCAAGAGTTAAAAGTCAAGGCAACTGACTCTTGGCATGTAGGATGAGGCTGCTGCAGTATCTATGATAATAATGATAACATTCGATTTATGTACTGCCCTTCAGGACAACTTAACACCCACTCAGAGTGGTTTACAAAGTGTGTTGTTATTATCTTCGCAACAATCACCCTGTGAGGTGGGTGGGTCTGAGAGAGCTCTGAAAGAGCTGTGATTGACCCAAGGTGGCTTCAAGCAGAGGAGTGGGGAATCAAACCCAACTCTCCAATTTAGAGTCCTGCCACTCTTAACCAGTACACTAAATTGGCTCTCCTACACCAAACTGGCTCTAGATTGAGTCACAGACCTGGAAAAAGACTTTTTGGTAGCCAGTTACCAGGGGGTGAGAAACTTTTCCTTACAGGTAAGTAGCTTGTTAGACCCACAAGGAGTAAGCTATGGGAAGCCTTTTGGTGGCAGAAGTTCCTTCTTTGAACTGGTTTAGGGTTCTTCTTTTGGAAACTTGCAAAACCTTACGGCAGCATCAGCTTGTCAAAGTGCACTCCCTTTGAAACAGAACATTAGCTGGAAATGAGGCTCCTGTGCTTACCTTTTTTTTTTTTGTAAAACTTTCACAGCCATAGGGGTGTGTTGCACTCTGCCCTTTGTAGACCTTGTCAATGCTTCTTGTCCCCTGGGGACTTAAAAGGAGTAATCCGAGGCCATAAATGCCGGACACATTTTTTCCCAGTGCTTTATTTTTCTGCAGAAAAATGTCCAATTCGAGTGATTCGTAAAACATAGCAATGAATGAATATATCTCCACTCGCAAGTGGAAGGTGTATTGGAATTCCCAATTTGATACGGAATGAACAAGAAATCCAACTGATGCCGTGGCGTGTGGGCGTGAAACTGAGGTGCCCCAGTGACCTCCTTGGACAAAAGTTAAATTCTGTTGAAATAGATTAGTCATCGCAGACAAAGCCTTTCGTGGCCTTAAACCCACCTATTTGCAGAATTGCCTTTCGTGCTCTGCTCAGCTCCCACAGCTTTGCTCATTGAGCAAAGCCTTCTGAAGGTACTACCCAGAAAATGAGTAAAATTGGCAAGTCTTATACCCAAGCCTTTTTTCTTTTTTTTGCAGTCTCTGCTTTGTGGACTGGCCTGCGTGAAGCGATGACGAAGGCCCCCACGCGTCTATTATTCCGCAGAATGTGCCAAATAAAAAACCTTCAGGAGGGGCATTTTTATGATGAAAATAGGGCTGTAGTATAATGGAGCAGCTCGGGAGGTGCTGCTGTTATAAAGGGACTAGGATTGCAGTCTATTACACCGTTTATTGTATGTATTACTTTGCTTTGCCGCCACCTCGTGCTCTGCTTTTGAAATTCATTTTCGGCTTTGTTTTTAGTATGTCATGTCTTAAAGTGGTTTTGTCTACATTGTCTTCTAATTTTGGAATCTAGTCGTACTCCATTCTTCACTGGATGCCTATCTCATTGCATTGTTTATATGTTTTGCAACACCCCTCAAGTCAAAGTGAGAAATTCGCCTTTAAATTAGGGTGGATTTGATTTAAATCACGATTTAAATCCCTGGTCAAGGAGGCTTGGATTTAATCATGGTTTTCTACATATAAATCTGTTTGTCAGGCTATGGATGACAGGAAATGGTAGACAGGTCTCTGGACCATTGCAACAAGAAATCCAAGCTTTTGGTTAAATAGTTTTATTCAGAAATCCAATCATTTCCATATATATGTCCATAGAATTACTCAGAGGCAAGAAAGCATCTAAGCAGTACATGCTTCCTTGATAGGAATAGAAACTTGAAGAAAGTACAACTCTAAATACTCAATCATTTCCCCCCTCCCACTTAGACCACAGGTTTGCACGGGAAAGGGTCTGGGAATGCATAAGAGTAAACTGTAACATTTCAGACAGTACAAGGTCACTTCTGTGAGCTTCAAAGGAAAAAGATAAGACAGTTTTGTTGGGCTGCTGGAGAAATGAAAGCTATGGTTAGAGCATTTGCAAAATGAAATTAAGGTACAGCATTAGCAGTGGTTCAACACAGAAACAATGACATGGATGTAGGGGTACAGACATGACACCGTTCTTGCTGGTTCTTAGAAACTTTTTCCTCATTTTTATTTAAAACATAATTCACAACTGAGAAAGGTGCAAGTTTCTTTTTTAGAAGGTATACACTATAATTTTTATATAGTGATTTTTTAAAAAAAAATCAGGCTAAGTTTACGGCTATACTGGAAGATGAGTGATTGTTTGGTTATTTCCCAAAGGTCGTTGAAGTTTTAGTCCCTGCCCGGGCTTTGAGGAAACACGCTTGGTTCCTTGTGATGTGCTCTTGTGGCTAATTGGGGCACAACTTTCCCATATTCTTGCCCCCCCACTGGAAAACCGACATGGCTGCCTGCCATCAGCGCTCCATCCTCTCCCTTGCCAGACAGCCAATCTGGGGACCGCCTCCGCTACCCTGGGGCTCCCTCTCCTACTGTCTCATAGTTGATTCGAGAATCCTATTGATAGCATTCAAGGAACCTTCTCCAGTCCATCGAATGGCAGGGTCCAGGTAAAAAGCTCTTCTATTTGTATGAAGACATGGCAGGCACCACATTAGAGAATCCTAACCTAAATAATCTTTACAGAAGCCACTGGGGCAGTGGAACACTGGACTTCTGAATGAATGACTGAAACTCATTTATAAAACCTTCATTAAACATGACATGGATATATTGTCTCATACAATAAAGAGTACAGATAGATAGTCCCAGTTCCATGATGGGATATTTTTGAGCTATGATGTGTCTTAATTAACAAACTATCTTTGGATAGGCTTTTCCTCACAATCTGATTTAAATTTATTTATTTGTGTTATTTATAGTCCACTTTTCTCACCGAGACTCAAAGCGGATTACACAGCGTGAGTCAGTACAATCAGTGGTTCAATCATACGATAATGCAATAAGCTGTGGATTGCAGAAATCTGAGTACACCCAGAAATCTGATAGAGAGCTGAAGCAATGCTGAAACAAAGCATAAGCAATTAGGAAAGTATAAGCAATTGGACATGGCATATTAAATGATGCAGAAACGACTCAGTAGAAACGCAGTAGTATAGAGCACAGCCCCTGTCCCTTAACCAAAGCATCTCTGAACCATTTGCTTACAGTATGCCCCGCCTAACTGTGTAAAAAAGCCAATTTTTTTAAAAATCCAGTTTTCATTTAAAATAAATTGATTTTTATCCACCCTTCTTTAAATGAAGTAAATAAATAAATAAAATCCAAGGCGTATCATTCACAGTTCTTCAAGCATGCTAAAATTAGTATGTTAGTGGTTTTCAGTTTTTTTTCTTGAATGTAAGCAATACAAGGGACGGGTGTACATAGACATGTATATAAGTATATTTTTCAGTTCAAGTATTTGTGGTGGATCCCAGAGACCTTTGTGCATGGCTGGTTCGATTTGCACCTAAGGAGTATGACTTTCTTGCTTTCCCCTTCCCACTATAGCCCCAAATGCATCTCGTGGGGAGGGGAGGGAACCCCCCTCCCAGACCAGATTTAAAGGGACATTTTGAGGGGAAGGGAAGGTGAAAAAGTTGTGCTATGTGGTGGAAATCCTTCTACGTCTGGAAAACCTGTATGGGTCCCACCCTTTTATTGCTTTTAGGACACATAACATGGGGGTACTAAATATAAGTTAAAAGGATCATGCTAAATCGGTACGCTCTACTTCAGCTCTATTTTGGAAAACCCGTATCACTGTCTGTTCATGTGGCCGGCCTTCTCCTTGGGTCAGGGCAGCAGCGGAGGTGGGGTGTGGAGGGGAGAGATCCCAGGATCTGCTTGTGTCTGTACTCTGGGAATGTGATCTTTCTGGGTTTACTGCATCATGCGGAGTGCATCAGGAAGCTGCACCAGCCTCCAGTAGAGTGCCATCTACCATAGAGTCCCCTTCTGTCTGGGCCTTCAGGAGGTTATGTTGCTTATTTGCCAGTGCTCTGTCTGCTTCTGTTTGACTTTTTCTTCTGTGCAGATAGGAGGTCAAAGAGCCCCGTGGCGCAGAGTGGTAGGCTGCAGTACTGCAGCCCAAGCTCTGCTCACGACCTGAGTTCGATCCCGGCGGAAGCCGGGTTCAGGTAGCCGGCTCAAGGTTGACTCAGCCTTCCATCCTTCTGAGGTCGGTAAAATGAGTACCCAGTTTCCTGGGGGTAAAGTGTAGATGACTGGGGAAGGCAATGGCAAACCACTCTGTAAAAAGTCTGCCAAGAAAACATTGTGACGCGACATCCCCCCATGGGTCAGTAATGACTCGGTGCTTACACAGGGGACTACTTTTATCTTTTACCTAGGAGGTAGAATTGCAAACTCCAGATTGGAAAATTTATGGAGATTTGGGAGGTGTCTGGAGAGTGTGGGTTTTGGGGAGGGAAGGACTTCAGTGGGGTATAATGCCATAGAGTCCACCCTCCAAAGCAGCCATTTTTTCCCAGGGAAACTGATCTCTGTGCGCTGGAGTTGCAATTCCGGGAGATCTCCAGCCTCCACCTGGAGGTTGGCAGTGGAAGGGAAGAAAGAGCATGACAAAATTCAGGCAACGGTCTCCGTCTCACATCTTCGCAAGTAAGCATGCTTAGCTTAGGGAAGTGCTAAATAGCAGCTGGCTGAAAGCTTCATTTTATGGGCTGGAAATGTTTAACTGCATGGTTACCTGGTGACTAAAGCTTTGATGCTGGTGACTAGGAACTTCAAGTATTTCTTTAGCCCTGGTTTACCGCTCAGGGTATTGGCTCTGTAAAGTCATGTAAGAAGAATTAAAATTAAGCATTCAAGGGTGAATTTTTTTGTTTTGATTAGTTTTTTAGCTAGCTGAATTTTCCGGCCGATTAGAGGGACAGTCACGCCCCTGAAGACGGCACAGGATTTACTAGGGCTATTTTTTGAAGTCGAAATTATACGTTTCTGGGGAAAAAATTAAACATGTGAACAAAAAGAGTCAGTGCTGATAGTTGCTTCCTGGCTGAACATAACATGTCTTGGACATGTTCAGATCTTTGCTCCCTCGCTCCCTGTGAAATCATTTTTAAAATTGTGATGTTGCAACTTCAAAACCAGGGCTCATTTCGAGGGGGAACGTGCTGGAACGCAGTTCCGGCAGTTCCCCAAAGAGGTCACATGTCAGGTGGCCCTGCCCACCTGACTCTCGGCCATTTTGGGCCCATTTCAGCCTAGATTGGGGCTGAAACGGCCTGGATCAGGCTTCTGATGGGTGGTGGATCATTCTCCCACTCAGCAGCGGCCCGATCCTGACCATTTTGGGCCCCTTTTTGGCCATTTTCAGCCCCCCTTTTGCCATTTTGGGCCCAATTTCGGCCCTGAATGGCCAAGATTAGGTCCAAAACAGCCAGGATAGGTGATGTCAGGGGGTGTGTCATAGGCAAATAAGTTATACTAACGACACACTTCTGGTGATGGCAAGGGGTGTGGCATATGCTAATGAGTTATGCTAATGAGTTACTCCAGCTTTTTTTCTATGAAATGACCCCTGTTCAAAACAATGTAAAATTGCAGAAGTCATAGACTTACGAGAGTTAAGATGAGAGGCTACCATATGTGCAAGGAATTTTGTACCTCTTTTATGTAGCTAGCTTTCATAAAACATCTGCTAATTCTACAGTGCTTACTTTTTAACAAACAGTGCAAGAAATTTTAATATGGTAGATTAGGTGGCAGACTGATGGATTGATTACTGCTGCGCAGCTTTCTTAGACCTTTTAAATATTTGTATTGCACTGTTTTATATTGCTGTTTTAAAATTGTGAAATATGTTTTAGTGTGCTGTTTTGCAGAATGTAATCCGCCCTGAGCCTGCCAGTTCAGGGAGGGCGGAATAGAAATTGAAAATAAATAAAATAAAATTGTGTCCCACCCAAAACTAGGGGTGGGTCTGGTTAGCTAGGTAGCAGGTCTGGTTTCTACTATACCCCCTCCCAACAATTGTTAAACCTTTTTGCTTGCTTGATGTGATCAAAATCTGGTGTTTCTGTAGTCATAAATGGGTGGGGGGCCCTCCGGTAATCACATGGCTCTGTGATCTTAGTAGCCAGCCAGAACTAGTGATTATAACCGATCCTGCCCTTCCTTTCACTTGAGTTAGAGGTGTGGTGTCCCCTTTGACATTACATTGCTCTTTGAAGGTGCTAGGAAGGGGTGTTATTTTTTATAAAAAAGATTTTAATCCTGCCTTCTAGCTTTCCAGCTATATCAAAACAATAGGAGCAAATCATGAAAATCACAAAGAAGTTGGGTGGAAACAAAACAGTCATCCTAATAAGAACAACAACTCAACTATGTAGTAATTAAAGGGGCGTAGAAGGTGTAATTAGCTCCCCCCCCGCCAAAAAGAAGTGGTTGGAAAGGAATTATCGTATCCCCTTTGTAAGAACTCGTAAGGGACATAATCTTACGATCCCTAGAGGGGGCAAGTTCCAAGGAGAAAGAACCAGGAGAGATCAAACTTCTCAAGGCAGTAGTGCTAAATCTGCCTCCTGAGGACTTTCCACCCGACAGTCAGTGTCCAAGAAGAACACTTGGATGCTGTTTTGCGGCACACCAGTAACCTCCAAGCTGAGATCGTGGCAGAGGACTAATTCAAGTACCTACCCCCATGGTTCAGCAAGACAGTCTGTGGCAGACCTCACTCCAGCATCTCGGGTGCTCGCTCCAGTGCTCAAGAAGGGTCAGAAGGAAATAGTAGCTTCTTGGGGGTCACGCTGGTGCAAAGGGAGTTAATGTGCCCTTTGCTTGTGTCTTATTTCCTTTGGGAGTCTGTGGTTGGAGCCACTGCTGCCAGCCACTGCTCAGTCGCAGGTCTGCTTTCCTCTAAGCCACCTGACGCGATCTGGTAGGGAGCCGGTCTAAGCTTCCTGTTTAGCTTCCAAGATCTGACGAGATCAGGCTCACCTGGGCTATCCAGGTCAGAGGTTCACTGCCTCTGAATGTGGAGGTTCCCTTTAGTCGACCTGGCTAGTAGCCTCAGATAGACCTCTCCTCCGTGACTCTGCCTGACCCCCTTTTAAAGCCATCTGTGCCCGTGGCCATCACCGCATCCCCTGTTAGTGAATTCCACATTTTAATCACTCGTTGTGTAAAGGAGCATTTCCTTTTGTGCATACTTGCTTGGCTTGCATAATTTATATAGATGTGTTTATTTACTTTCTCCCCAGTGGGTATCCAAAGAGGCTTATATCATTTGCCTCCATTTTATACTCTCAGCAACTCTCATAGAAAACAAGGGACGGAATCACTTAGCAAATAGCAGTACCTTTGTCCAAAGCCAGGGCAAAAAAACCTGTGGCACCAGAGGAAGGCTCCTTCCATGGAAAAATATTGATACTTTAAGCTGAATAGTTCGATGGTGGTGGTGGAGAGTGCTGTCAAGTCATAGTTGACTTATGGCGACCCCTGGAGGGGTTTTCATGGCAAGAGACTAACAGAGGCGCCTTGCTGTTGCCTGCCTCTGCAACCCTGGTCTTCTTTGGAGGCCTCCCATCCAATTACTAACCAAGGTCGACTCTGCTTAGCTTTTGAGATCTGACGAGATCAGGCTTACCTGGGCTATCCAAGACATGGTGAACAGCTTGGTAAAATCCAGGTAAATACTTGGAGCCCTGGATAGAAGGGAATTTAACAGTAAAGTATATAGTGATGGAGGATTCAAATTAAATTTCCGGTAGGCATAGTAAAAATTTATCTGAAACTATCTTACATGTTTAGAAAAGAAGTGTTTCCTTTTGAATTAAATTGCAAGTGGCTTCATTGGGTGAATAAGAAGGAAGTCAGAGTTGATTATAAAAACTGCTGGTACTACTGAGCTGTTTGAGGGAAAGCTGATGGGAAGATTTGAGATTGTCGTTATTTAGAAATGCTGTTGCCTCTTACAATGGGCCGATGAATATGTAAGAAAATGCGCACAGAACGGTTCCTTTTAGATTATAAAAAAATGTAAATTGGAAAGGGTGTGCTGTCAGAGCTTGAAATTAGATGCATTATGCTGTTCGTCCCCCCCCCTTTCTGTTTTGCATATTGGCTTTTATGGGCTCGAAATGGTAATATATTGTAGCATCTTTCAAGCTTTATGTTGAATGGATCTTGCAACAGTATTTATAGAAAAACTGACCCTCTGCTTTGTCTATTCATGACCAGCCCCTGACATGGATCAGTTTTAAATCAGGAAAGAAAGGGAACGATTTTAGTTATGCTTCCCCTTTGCCCTTGAGATACCTTCAAAGCAGTTTTATAACAGTTGTATCAATTGCTTGCTATCATTAAATTATATTTTGCATGTTTATAAATATATAAATATTGGCTTTGTTTTTGTCTTGAGGCCATTAAATTCGGATTTCCTTTACCAGACTATCCTACTATACGAAAGCCAAGCCGTGTTCCCAACGACTCACTTTTTCCCTTGCGCAGGCGCACTGTGGCCCTGTGGTGCACCTGCACCAGGACAAAAAGTGAGACAGCAGTGGCAGACCTCTGAGGGCCTGCAGAACTGACGGGGAGGCACAGCGCGGCCTTCCCCTCTCCTGGTGCAGCCTGCCTGCAACTTCTGTGGTGGCTCTGCGGCCCTCAAAGCCTGCCTGTGGAGCCGACAGGGAGGTGCAGCATGGGAGAGCTCCCCCCCCCAATGGCTTTCCTGCTACCTCCACTGGCTGCGTGGCCTTGAAAGCAACACCGGCTTTCACTTCCCCACTGCTAGAGCTGGTTGTATTTATTTTTACAACAGGCTCTGTTGCTAGTTTTATAATAAAGGTGGAAGGGAGAAGCCTCTTGTGACTGAGACTTTAAAAAACTGGATAATTTAAGTTTTCCATCTGAAAATTATGTTTACCCACCCTATAGATGCTGTGTTTGCACAAATCATGTGATGTTTTGGAACTGCAAGCACAACTGCCTAATTTTCTTTTAAAATAGCATATCTGTTTTTTATTCCTGTAAGGACCTCCCTGCAGTGTACCCTGGTCCTATGGTATTTTGCAAGGCACAGACTAGATCCAGACCTGATAAGCTTTTACAAGGCTACTTTGTTATGTTTCTGAATGGGGAGCTCATGGGGGTTGGGTTCCTATGTACACAGCCCTGAGTTTCATGATGTAAGAGAGAAAGAAATGTAATAAATACATATTTCTTCCCCGGCAGTTTATCCTCATAAATAGCCACCCCTGTGAGGTAGTTGAGACTTGGAATGACGGGCCCACAGTCTGGGAATTGAAGCCAGGGGACACAATCTTTGTGCATCCTGGCCTCCAGCAGTCCTTTTTTTGAGCCCGGGACCAACAGAAGCAGGAAGTGATGTCATCACCTTTTCTGTCCCACCGCAGCCTCCTGAGCTACAGCGGCAATTCAGGCTGGTCCCACGAATCCCAAATAAACTTTCCCAGACTGCTGAACCAATGGGAAAGTGAGAAAGGTCTGGGATCGATAGAATTTTTATTTTATTATTTACTTCATTTATATCCTCCCCTTTTCCCCAGTGAGGACCTAAGGCAGCTCACATAATTCCCTTCTCCGTTTTATCCTACAGCTACCCTGTGAAGTACGGTAAGCTGAGATTATGTGACTGGTCCAAGATCATGCAGCAATCTCCCATGGCAGAACGGGGATTTTATTCTTATTGTTCCAAATTCTAGTCTGACCGTCTACCCATTGTACAAACTGGATCTCAAGGTCTGTCCAACCTGAAACCAGGATGGTAACTTACTTCACCCTGCAGGCTTGCATGTGTTTTGAGAGTGGTCATTCCCTGACCTAAATGTAATTGTCCAAATTCTGTATTTACAAGTTGCACGGCGGTGTCTTCTGAAACCAGTGTTTTACTCCTGCACACAAGGAACAGGTTTGGCTTTCTTGCCCCTGTTTGTAGAACCAAGAGAATCCACACTTAGTTGAATGTGGGCTCTGGATGCTGAGTTGGGGAAGACCATACAGGTAAACGGGCTACTCGTTAAATTTGCTGATGATACCAAATAGAGAGGAGTGGCAAACACCCAAGAAGATAGAATTAAAATTCAACCTGAATACTCTGGAGAAGTGGGCAGCTGTGAATAGGATGCAATTCAACAAAGACAAGTGCACAGTATTAACATCTGGGCCACAAAAATGGGAAGCACAAATACTGGATGGGGGATACACTTCTGGGCAGTAGTATATGTGAAAGGGTTCTTGGGGTAAGAGTGGACTGTAAACTGAATATGAGCAGTCAGTGTGATGCGGTGGCAAAAAAGGCTAATTCAATCCTGGGTTGTATCAAAGGGGCCATAGCATCGAAATCGCAGGAGGTCATAGCCCCTCTCTATACTGCCTTGGTCAGGCCACACCTGGAGTATTGTGTGCAGTTCTGGAGGCCTCACTTCAAAAAGGATGTGGCCAAAATCGAGAGGGTGCAGAGGAGAGCGACGAGAATGATCAGGGGTCTGGAGACTGAGCCCTACGAGGAAAGGCTGAGGGCCTTGGGAATGTTTAGTTTGGAGAAGAGGAGGTTGAGGGGGGACATGATTGCTCTCTTTAAATATTTGAAAGGCTGTCATTTGGAGGAGGGCAAGGAGCTGTTTCAGTTGCTTTACTTTCATTCGTGGCTTCTGAGTGAGTGAGTGAGTGAGAGAGAGAGAGAGAGAGAGAGATGTTAATTAGTTCGGACAACTGTATGAGTTGTTTTTTCTTAACTAAAACCTCAGTATTCAGGTTAAATTGCAGTGTTGGCACTTTGAAATAAATAAGTTGGTTTTGTGTTGCAGTTTGGGCACTCGGGCTCAAAAAGGTTCGCCATCACTGGACTAGAAGGTCTGTATGGCCCCTTCCAACTCTGTGATTCTGTGCACTCGGAGCAGCATGGGATTCCTTAGGTCAGGGAGGGGACCGCAAACTGCTGAAGTGCTGTTAGAACCGGGTTCCATATGCAGGAGAATGAGATGACAAGAGACCTGAGCTGGTGGCCACTTAGACCACTTTTACTGCAGGCAGTAGATTCCAGCTTCAAATGATCCTTTGTGTGGAAAAAACTCCATACAAGAAGAAAGCCAGCTCAACAGGGAAACTGGTTTTTCCCCCTTCTCCTTGCTTGCCATGCTAGCTTTCTAACTGAATGGAGTTAACACAGGGAAGCCTTCCGAAATGTGATCCTTCATCTGGCATGGTGCAATCCATTCTGCTTCCTCAGGACTCTGCATATTTCTGCATGTTTGGACCTGGCCATAATCTCACACTGCGCATGGAATTTAGTCAGTGCAACTAAATTCGCATTGTTCTTAAATCTAAAAGTGTTCAGTGAAATCACCAGAGCTCAGACCTCAGAGAATGACAAGCTCGCTCTCCGCACACCTCCCTTAGCCACAAATGCATGCTTATATCTTTGCATTGAGTGGGGAAAGCATAATGCGCTTGAGAGACGGCCATGACTGGGAGCTACAGTGAAGGAATGCGTAGCAGGCATTCTCTCCTTACATACTTTGCAGCTCCTGTGGTCTCATGAAATGCAGGAAGACTTCATATCGGACCACTTGACGTCCCTTGCGAGTATGATTCACCCACTTCTTTTCTTCAGAACAAAATTGCTGCCTTTGCAGATAAAACTGGGGCAGGAGAGTGATGTATGATGTCCTGAGATGCTTGGGGGAAAATGGACAACCGTTACTTGTACAGCCTTAGAACTGTATATTAATATTTAAAATCTTCAGGTGTTAATAACAAATGAAACAAGGTGTTCCTGTTTTCTGCCATTTCAATCTGTCTTGGATATCCATGAATAGAAAAACTTGTCATTGATGGGAGGTTATTTAACACACACACACCCCAATACACATCGTGATCCCACCAGTTGACCAAACCTAGCAAAGAAAAGTGTTAGCATTAAGTATGGAGAAGTCAGCAGTGTGCTCACATACCAGTCTGGAAACGTAGACTCATAGGGTTGGAAGGGACCTCCAGAGTTCGCATAATGAACAGGGAAATTTTGCAAACTGAAGAACAGTGTAGATCTTATCTGAGAGACCCCAATTTGAATGCCCACTATGCCATGGAAGCTCGCTGGGTGATGTTGGACCAGTCACATACACAGCTTAACCTACCAAATAGGATTGTTGTGAGGGTAACAGAATCATGGAATAATAGGATTGGAAGGTACCTCTAGGGTCATCTAGTCCAACCCCCTGCACAATGCAGGAAATTCCCAAATACCGCTCCCCCCCGACTGCCCCAGTGACCGCTGCTCCATCTCCAGAAGATGGCAGAAGGAGGAGATAGATCCAGAGGAGTTAGCTGTGTTAGTCTCTAGTTACAAAATAGTAAAGAGTCCGGTAGCACTTTTAAGAGTAACCAACTTTATTGTAGCGTAAGCTTTCGAGAACCACAGCTCTCTTTGTCAGATACATCAAGGGGGGAGAATACTGTAACCCACGTTGGGAACCCATAGGAGAGAAACGTGGGATACAACTGAAGTAAATAAATAAAATAAATCATTCCAGACCAGTGATTTGCAGCTGCTCCATAAACGGAAAAAGTATGAAGTATTTTAAACGGGAATAGTATTGTTGCTTCCACGTTCCACACTTTCAGGCTGTGTGCATATAATCCCTGCATTCTGGAATTGACCCTGGTGTTGGGCAAAGAAAGTTCACTCTCCTGGGAAGGCGTGGTGGATTTTTGTTGCTGTGTCATACAGTCAGGGGCGGCGCAAGGGTTTACCACGCTCGCGGCCGGCCGGGCGCCCCTATGTGCACGTGCGTGCACGCACACACACCAGCCCCGCATGCGCCGCCGCCGGCCCGATTGCTGCAGTGGGCGGCCTCCGAGCTCTCCCGCTCGGTTGCCTGCGCTGCCGCAGATGCCTGCCCGCGGTGGCTGCACCTGGCCAGGGGCTTGTGCTGGCGGCGGCGGCGGCGGCGGCGGCACGGGGTGGGAGGGATAGGAGGCTGGTGCTTTGTGGCGCGCACTCCCGCGCGCTGCGCCTCCTCCAGCGCTCCCTCCGGCACCCCGTGCCTGCGGCCACCGCCTACCTGGCCTCAATAGGCCCGCCGCCCCTGCATACAGTCCATCCACTTCTGAATTGGTGGCATTTGTGGGGAATAATATGCAGCCTTAGAGTTCAGATGATGCCTGGGTTTTGCTGATAGCTTTGAGGGTTCCTGGCCCTCCGTGTACTGTCCCATGCCACAGCCTGTTGGGGAAGCACACACTCTGTATACCGAATCGTCCAGGTTCAAGGACTTCTAGGATTTCTGGTAGCTTGTTGGGGAAAGACCTCAGCCTGATATGCTAGGGGCCTCAGCCAGGCATGACCGGTTGAGTCTGAGGTTGGAACAGAATGCTTATCCACATCTCATGAAGGCTTCCAACTGTTCAGATTAAAGATTTTATCTTATTTTCTGAGCAGCGTCAAGACCTTGAAGTGAGACCTGAAAACACATTTTACTCCTTTTAGAGAAACTGTCAGTACTAAATAATTGATAGGGTTCTTCTTGCAGTACTCTCTCCACCAAGATAGACTCCTCTTAAGAGTTTAATGATTTCTTTTATTAAAATAAACTCTAGTCTTTTTAATAAAGCAAGATATCAAAATATAAATTATTGATGTATTGTCGAAGGCTTTCACGGCTGGAGAACGATGGTTGTTGTGGGTTTTCCGGGCTGTATTGCCGTGGTCTTGGCATTGTAGTTCCTGACGTTTCGCCAGCAGCTGTGGCTGGCATCTTCAGAGGTGTAGCACCAAAAGACAGAGATCTCTCAGTGTCACAGTGTGGAAAAGATGTTGGCAGGTCATTTATATCTACTCAGGAGGGGTGGGGTTGAGCTGAGTCATCCTGTAAGAGTTTCCCAGGGTGTGGAATGCGAACGGCGGGAGGCTTCACTGTATCCTTCACAGTGACCTGCCAACATCTTTTCCACACTGTGACACTGAGAGATCTCTGTCTTTTGGTGCTACACCTCTGAAGATGCCAGCCACAGCTGCTGGCGAAACGTCAGGAACTACAATGCCAAGACCACGGCAATACAGCCCGGAAAACCCACAACAACCATATAAATTATTATTAAGACAAAACCTACCAAAATGGAACAGAGCCAGTTTGGTGTAGTGGGTAAGAGCGCAGGACTCTAATCCGAAGAACCGGGTTTGATTCCCTGCTCCTCCGCTTGAAGTCAGCTGGGTGACCTTGGGTCAGTCACAGTTTCTTGGAGCTCTCTCAGCCCCACTCACCTCACAGGGTGTTTGGTGTCGGGATAATAACAACACTAGCAACAAAGCCCGTTGTAGGAAAAAATACAACTGGCTCTAGAAAGCTGGGGCTGGGGAGGGCTGGCAGGTGGAGGGGCTGGGGAGGGCTGAGAGGTGGGCGCTGGGGCCGGCTGGCAGGTGGGGCAAGCTGGGGAGGGCTGAGAGGTAGGGGCTGGGGAGGGCTGATGAAGGGGAAGCTGGGGATTGCAGCTTTGGAAGCTGACAGGTGGCTCACCCTCTCCTCTTGCTGGCTCAGACGGGGCTGCGGAGGGTGGCCGGTGACTCGCCCCTCCTGCCCCTTGCCCAGCTCAAGTAGGGCTGGGGAGGGCTGTTGGGGGGAGCTGGGGATTGGGGCTTCGGAGGTCAGCGGGAGGGGGCTGTCCCCGGCTCATGCAGAGTTTTGGAGGGCACCCAGCAGGCCATCACACTCCTGCACTGTGCGCCCAGAGGCGCTGGGAGAGTGGGCACAGAGGTTGGCACCCAGCAAGGCGATGTGATCCTGCACCGTGTGCCCGGAGGTGCGGGGAGAGCGGGCGGAGAGACGGGCAGCTGGCAGGCCAGCCATGAGTACTCACTAGGGGTGTGCAAGCCAAAAATTTTCGGCTATAGCCGAAAGTAGAAAGCCGAAAGAAGATTCTCTATCGTTAAAGCCGAAAGCCGAAACAAGAATCTCTTTCGGCTTTCGACTTTCGGGATTCTTTCGGCATTATTTCGGCATTCTTTCGGCTTTTTTCTATGGGAAAATGCCTCCGTCTTCCAGGACGCCTGGAGGAGGCATTTTCCCACCAAATAAGCCCAAAATTGGTGGGGACCTTCCTCTAACCCTTCTCTAACAACCACCCAAGTTTCAGACAGATTGGACTTTGGGGGGCCATGTTATGGCCCCCCAAAGCAGGTCCCCCCATCCTCCCATAAGAAAGCGAAGGAGCAGCATATTGTTAGCATGCTGCTGCTGATCTTTCTTCATTATTTCCTATGGGGGAAAAATGAAGAGGCAGGCTTCCTTTGCCAGGGGTGGCATTTTGCATGCAAAATGCCCCCCAGCCCTCAGGGGCCCTTCTCCCACCCCTCCTCCCACCCCCCACCAAGGCTCAGCCTGCTCCCACTTGGGGGGGGGCATTTCATGGCCTCCCCAAGTAGGTGCTCTAATCTCTACCACTGACAGCTGGGGGAGGCTTGTGTTGCCAGGGGTGGCATTTTGCATGCAAAATGCCCCCCAACCCTCTGGGGCCCTTCTCCCACCCCTCCTCCCACCCCCCACCAAGGCTCAGCCTGCTCCCACTTGGGGGGGCATTTCATGGCCTCCCCAAGTAGATGCTCTGCTCTCATCTCTACCACTGACAGCTGGGGGAGGCTTGTGTTGCCAGGGGTGGCATTTTGCATGCAAAATGCCCCCCAGCCCTCTGGGGCCCTTCTCCCACCCTTCCTCCCACCCCCCACCAAGGCTCAGACTGCTCCCACTTGGGGGGGCCATTTCATGGCCTCCCCAAGTAGGTCCTCTCAGCCCCTAAAGTCCACCCCTTACAGCCCCACACAAACCCAATTCCCCCCCCAGCTGCCACACACAGACCCAAATCTCCACATTAGCCCCTCACAGACCCAAATCCACCCCCACCTGCCCTACACCCATAACCCCAGGAACAGGCTGGCAAAGGCCAGCCCTCTCCCTTTGTTCCCTATGCTGGGAACTTCTAAACTCTCTTTCCCTGGGCAATTCTGCACAGCCCAGGGGTGCCACAATGGTGGGCACACTTCTGAGTGCCAGCTGCTCCCTGTGAACCACAGACACCCTCCCTCAAATTCCCCCACCACCTACAGAGATGGCTGGCCAGCCAGCCCCATTGTTCCCTATGATGGGAACCAACTGCACAACAAAGAATAAAACAAGAACAACACAAAATAAAGTTTTTAAAAAATTATATTCTCCCTTCCAAAGTACAAGTAGGCAAAGCATTATGACACATTACACCAGCAGTCCCCCACACAGAAAAATTAAAACAAAACTCACTTAACATCAGAGAATCACAAAGCATGATTCCTGTCAAAAACACTTTATTTCTTGAACAGCTTTAGGTTACACAGCAGGGGGGAACACCAAAGGGCATGGCAGCACTATCTTACACAAAAATAACACAACTCACTTCACATTAAAGAATCACCCCAAAAAATTGCTGTCAAAAGCACTTTATTTCTGTAACTGCTTTAGGAAGGCACCACAGAGCAGGAAAGCAGTGTACTACACAAAAATAACACAACTCACTTCACATCAGAGAATCACACTAACACAATTGCTGTCAAAAACGGTGAAGTGGGTTGTATTATTTTTTGTAGTACATTGCTATCATGCCCTGTTGTGCCCTCCTACTGTGTAACCTAAAGCTGTTCAAGAAATAAAGTGTTTTTGCCAGGAATTGTGTTTTTGTGATTCTCTGATGTTAAGTGAGTTGTGTTATTTTTGTGTAAGATAGTGCTGCCATGCCCTTTGGTGTTCCCCCCTGCTGTGTAACCTAAAGCTGTTCAAGAAATAAAGTGTTTTTAACAGGAATTGTGCTTTGTGATTCTCTAATGTGAAGTGAGTTGTGTTATTTTTGTGTAAGATAGTGCTGCCATGCCCTTTGGTGTTCCCCCCTGCTGTGTAACCTAAAGCTGTTCAAGAAATAAAGTGTTTTTGACAGGAATCGTGCTTTGTGATTCTCTGATGTTAAGTGAGTTTTGTTTTAATTTTTCTGTGTGGGGGACTGCTGGTGTAATGTGTCATAATGCTTTGCCTACTTGTACTTTGGAAGGGAGAATATAATTTTTTAAAAACTTTATTTTGTGTTGTTCTTGTTTTATTCTTTGTTGTGCAGTTGGTTCCCATCATAGGGAACAATGGGCCTGGCTGGCCAGCCATCTCTGTAGGTGGTGGGGGAATTTGAGGGAGGGTGTCTGTGGTTCAGGTGCTCTTTCACAGGGACCAGCTGGCACTCAGAAGTGTGCCCACCATTGTGGCACCCCTGGGCTGTGCAGAATTGCCCAGGGAAAGAGAGTTTAGAAGTTCCCAGCATAGGGAACAAAGGGAGAGGGCTGGCCTTTGCCAGCCTGTTCCTGGGGTTATGGGTGTGGGGCAGGTGGGGGTGTATTTGGGTCTGTGAGGGGCTAATGTGGGGATTTGGGTCTGTGTGTGGCAGCTGGGGGGGAATTGGGTTTGTGTGGGGCTGTAAGGGGTGGACTTTAGGGGCTGAGAGGACCTACTTGGGGAGGCCATGAAATGGCCCCCCCAAGTGGGAGCAGTCTGAGCCTTGGTGGGGGGTGGGAGGAAGGGTGGGAGAAGGGCCCCAGAGGGCTGGGGGGCATTTTGCATGCAAAATGCCACCCCTGGCAACACAAGCCTCCCCCAGCTGTCAGTGGTAGAGATGAGAGCAGAGCACCTACTTGGGGAGGCCATGAAATGCCCCCCCCCAAGTGGGAGCAGGCTGAGCCCCTGGCAACACAAGCCTCCCCCAGCTGTCAGTGGTAGAGATTAGAGCACCTACTTGGGGAGGCCATGAAATGGCCCCCCCAAGTGGGAGCAGGCTGAGCCTTGGTGGGGGGTGGGAGGAGGGGTGGGAGAAGGGCCCCTGAGGGCTGGGGGGCATTTTGCATGCAAAATGCCACCCCTGGCAAAGGAAGCCTGCCTCTTCATTTTTTCCCCATAGGAAATAATGAAGAAAGATCAGCAGCAGCATGCTAACAATATGCTGCTCCTTCGCTTTCTTATGGGAGGATGGGGGGACCTGCTTTGGGGGGCCATAACATGGCCCCCCAAAGTCCAATCTGTCTGAAACTTGGGTGGTTGTTAGAGAAGGGTTAGAGGAAGGTCCCCACCAATGTTGGGCTTATTCGGTGGGAAAATGCCTCCTCCAGACGTCCTGGAAGACGGAGGCATTTTCCCATAGAAAAGCCGAAAGAAAGCCGAAAGAATCCCGAAACGTTTCGGCTTTTTTCTTTCGGCTACCCGAAACGTTTCGGCATTCCCCGAAACGTTTCGGCATTCCCCGAAAGAAGCCGAAACACTTTTGTTTCGGCATTCTTTCGGCATTCTGAATGCCGAAACGCACATCCCTAGTACTTACCTCTTATCTCTGCTAGGGATGCACTATCGCATTATTATTATAAAGGCAACAAGAATAAGTCTCCTAACGTTTCTCAGATCTAAATTTAAATCAGATTTACTATGAACTGTATTGAAGTTCCCATAACACACATTACAGAAGTAAATTTCTCACCTCGATCGTCATGAGAGTTCTTTCAGCCAAAACTCTGATCTGATTGGTTTGAGATTTATTCATATTTTCAAGCCAAGAAGTGACACCAGCTGCAAAATAAGAGATGCAAATCAGTAAAGATGAGATCATCATTGAGAGCAGATCGTTATTGATCCATTCTAACAATTAGAGAATACTTATTTGATACTGTCCACTATTTTTAATTGGCTGTCAAAGATGAAGGAGCACCTGTGTAGTTATACAACATGCTCGAAAAAACGTACAGTAATGTTCATACAGAGCTCTCTAGAATACATGTATATCGCTAAGTATAATGTTCTCTAATCCATATTTCTGTGACAGTGGCTTCATAGGCTTACATGCGGTGCAGTTTGCTCCGAAACAGAGAGCGTGCAATTATAGAGTAAAGCTTGCAGAGAAACTCATATGCCTTTCTAGGGCGGCGCACTTCAACAGGAAAAGCAGTAATTGTGTGGAGTTTAACTTGTGCAGATGCAGCAAATAAGTTAAGGTTTGTCAAATGATCCTGTACTTTTATAAAATTACTTTGAAAGCCAGAGACAAATGTTACGCAAAGAAGTTGCAAACACGCAACACTATGTGCATTGCAAAACGTTCCTAAAGGGTGCGATTTGTGTTAACAGCAGTGAGTGTAATTCCAGTGTTTGGTTTTCTGGGAAATCCCTTTTGGCCACTCCTTCAAAAATGCTCTGTGAGAGAGAGAGAGGTGATGTTAGAATCGTACAAGGGGCTGGATCCTTTGAATCCATTCTGCTTATGTTGACGCTTGTCTCTAGTGGACAGATCCTTTTATGGTGGCTCTTTGCTCCGCTATAGATGGAACAGATCCATAAAGTCCATCTCCAGTCAGAAGCGTCTTTTGAGTAATGCAAACAAGCTCACTTTGCTCTGGCTGGTGAAAAAGTCCATAGGTCTCAAACAGATGAGCAAAGTGCTCGAAAGTGCTACTATTGGTATCAAGAGGCATACGAACTAAATTTACTTTTGAGAAAGAGCTCTGCCACCACGGCACATCCATCTTTTCCTTTTCTTGTCTTTTTTTGGTACAGGGTCTGACTTGTTAATTGGTTTAGGCTTTGTATTCTCCTCTTAACGTTCCCTCTCTTTTTTTGCAGCTGGAAAATTCCGAGGTTTAAGGCCCACCCTCGTGTTTTGCATTGACGTTGAAAGCAACACAGAAGTCGGATCCTTCACCTAGCTTGGCCTGCCAACCTGTCCGACATGTCAGGACCTGTGCCAAGCAGGGCCAGAGTTTACACAGATGTAAATACGCACAGACCCCGCGAATACTGGGATTATGAATCGCACGTTGTTGAATGGGGGTAAGCGTCTGTTAGTTTAATGGCCAAGGATGGACTTTATTTGGTTTTGAGTGACTCACGTTGCCTCCCACTGGTGGCTTCTATGAGTTCAGAATCTTGTTTAACAGCATTCTGGTTCCCATGATATTTGCAATATCTTTTGGAGCACCCTCTCCCTTGAGGCATGCTGGGTGTCTTCCGTACTGTGTTTTAGGCATCAGGCCAATATATTAATTTTTCTTAGGCTTTTAACTAAGCGCCTTTGAAGGTGCATTTTATGGTCTGCATCTAGCCTGAGGACTGTTTTATAATAACTTTTAAGGCTGTTTAATGCCTCAGCAAGTTTGAATGGCTTGTTTTTAATTACTGTTGTTGATTATTTTAATTTTTTTAAATTTTATATTTTATTTTGTGCACCCTTGTCATTTCTTGGTAAGTAGTGTATGCATTTTCTCAAGAAATAATAATTCTGTGCGTGTCTAGCACTGTCCATCCTCTTGTCTGCTGTCATGCAGGTTCTTGTGAGATACACTTGTCAAAATATTCAGCCAAAGGACTGCCTTGGGTAGTTTTGGGGCTACTGAGTCAAGAGCCCTGGAAAAGTTTAAAGGGAAGGGCCATAGTTTAATTGTATTTTCCATACAAAAAGTTCCCGGCTCCTTGGATTCTCAGATAGTTTAGGATCCTAGGAAGGACGTTTGTTTGAGAGAATTTGAAATACTGCTTTCAGTCAACATGAGTGGTTTTTATTTTCATTGGGATCCACTTGGCTTGCAAGCATGGGAGATACAGACATGGCGCCAGAGTCACATGGCGGGGTCATGACTTCAGCAATGTCCAGGCTAGCAGCTAGACAGCTGGGACTGGGATGCGCAAGCCATGCGCCATAGTGAGGAACAAGACAAAGGCCAGAGCCATGGGAAAAGGCTGTGCTGTTGCTGTTCCTCTTCCCGTGCGTTCCAAGAGCAGCAGGAGATGTGATGTCCTTGCTGTCTCTTTCTAAAACGGTCAACACTTTATTTTTTACTTATTTCAATTTCTATTCTGCCCTCCGCACACTGGCAGGCTCAGGGCGGATTACATTTATGCACATTAAATTTTGCAGTTAAAACACAATAAATTCAATATAAAAATTTAAAAATACAAGTGCAAAGTACAAGTACAAAAATGATTCGTTTAATCCATTTCCAACCGTCACTAAAGATAATGTAAAAGAAAAAATTTCTTTTAGGGGTGGATGTTCTGATCGGGAGGGCCCCGTTCTACCCTATTCGGCTGGCAGGGGCCCTACCCAACATCAATCATACGCCTGGTGGAACGGCTCCATCTTATAGGCCCGGCGGAACGATAACAGATCGTGCTGGGCCCTGGTCTCATTAGACAGAGCGTTCCACCAGGTTGGAGCCAGGACCGAAAAGGCCCTGGCTCTAGTTGATGCTAGGGGGGCCTCCTTGGGGCCAGGGACCATTAATAGCTGTTTATCACTAGATCGAAGTGTCCTCTGGGGCACATATGGGGAGAGGCGGTCTCTAAGACACACAGGTCCCAGTCCACATAGGGCTTTGTAGCTTAGTACCAAAACCTTGAAATTGAAAAAGAATTAGGGGTTTGCAAACCAGCGGGAGGTTTTCTGTGACCCTCCCGGTGTGTGTGTGTGTGTGTGTGTGTCCCAGTTTAGGAGGTCAGTTTAGGAGTTTGAATGGAGTGATAGTCTGACTTGGGTTAAATGGATGGTGACTTCAAATGACAAAGTCCATGGTTTCCCCCATGGAGTTTACAGGCAAAATTTTGGCAGCAGGGGACTACTGCAGGAGAGGCAAGGATACAATGGCCATTTGGTTACTGTGGAAGAATTAGGATTGTCCATTCTTTCAGCGTGATGTCCTCGGGAAGCAGCCAAAAAACATTGGAAGGGTTCAGAGAAATTGTTGCAGAAGAGGCCATTACGGGCCTCCCTCCTCCTACGCGCTTTTAGGTGGCTCCCCAGGAAATTATTTCGAACACCCAAGGCAGGCGCTATGGTGGAACAGGATGTGAGAAGGAGTGGGAGGCGGAGCACCTCCTGTTCCGCCTGAGGCTGCCCAGGCAGTAGTTGGTGAGGCCCAGATCCTTTGGAACGGGAAGCCAGTCCAAACCAGCTGCTTTTGCAAATTGCAGAGAAATGGTGCTTGCAAGAAAATAAAAAGAGTCACAAAGGACTGATCCATTTTCTGCCTCTCCTTGAACAGTTTCTTGTGCACCGCTGTGTTTACGGTTTTATACCGTACCCACCTTTGCACCTTAATGTATCTGGTTAATTTATTTCATTATTGTTTATTGTATGTTGATTTTAGAATTGTTGTTTTCTTGTTTTTATTGATTTTAACTTGTTCACCGCCCAGAGCCCCTGAGGATGATTGGTTTATAATAATAATAATAATAATATAATAATAATAATAATAATAATAATAATAATAATAATAATAATAATAATACAGTTCTGTCAGGTTCTGAACACTTGCGTAGAATTCAGATACTCAGTTTTTTAAAAGTGAGGTTTCTGCGGCATGCAAGCTGTGTCTGTTAATAAAACCTCCACTGGTAGCATTTATGCGGTCTGCATGTTTGCAGCCAACCCCCCCTTATTTTTTTTCCATTCATCTATATTCATATCCCTTTCTCTTTTGTAACAGTCAATTCAGATCAGAGCTTGCCTCGAAGGCGTTTTACAAATTGCTTTTTAATTTGCAGAAATGTATAAACACAGTTAGGCTTATTACAATACTATACAAAACATATCCATGCTAATGAGATCCAATCAGTGGTAATAAATACAGGTACAAATATCACCTTGTGTCTGTTGCTGTATTATGCATAAGTGTATCAATTTGCATAGCTTGCTCTGAATGAAGGCTGGTTGGTGGGTCGGGTCACAGAAATCTGTTCCACTATTGGTGGCAGTTTCTGCAAGGAGATTCCACTCAGCCAAGTGGCTCTTCTAGCGAAAGAGCCTCGTTCATACACTGAAGACTTCTTGTGCTGGGGGAAGGACCCATCGTTAGCAGGGCATATTATCACAATCCAATTCATTCATTTGAATAAGCTTTTTATATTGGCACAACACACGCGTTCAATTGCATTAGGGGAGTAGGCTCTTTGTGCCAAAAAAAGGTGCCGTTGGTAGCAGAAATGTTCAGTGGGACCCCCCACACATGCACACAAACACCGTTCGTATGTTTTGGTGACTCATTTGGGCTCTCTCGGTGCGTAATTCTCGTGTACATCTTCTGCTCAGCATAATATCCTCTCTTGACGTTGGTTTTACAGAAATCAAGACGATTACCAGCTAGTCCGGAAACTGGGCCGAGGCAAATACAGTGAAGTCTTCGAAGCCATCAACATCACGAATAACGAAAAAGTAGTTGTTAAAATCCTGAAGGTGAGCCTACAGTTTCCTGGTGCGTGGAGGGAAATTTCTGTCACTTCTTAGAAGTGAGAAGCGAGTCTTAAACCAAAAATGGTTTCGACTGGGGGACGGGATCTTACAAGAGTCAACATGCCAGTCTTTTGACGTTTTAAGTTTTGAAGGCAGAAGATAACATTTCAGAGGATTGGCCTGGGATGACACATTTCGGTGCTGCAGTCAGAAGCCTTTAGAGGGTTTGGTCATAGAATTAATCCCTTAGCACATGAGTTCTTCATCACCACTGCAGGCAGGTTGCCAGATGGGGTCCAGCCTAACACTGGACCCCAGGGAGAGGCAGTGTATGGGGGGGGGACTTACATTTTGCACGCTCTTGGACAGCTTGATGACATCACTGTAGGAAGTGACGTCATTCTGTCCCCCCCCCCTGCACTGGGCACCACTCCTGGGTGGCCCCATGCAGCCAGAGGAGGCTTCCCCGGGCGCCCAGGCTGGCTGGCCGCTTCTAGGTGATGCTATGATGCCACAGGAAACCGGCTGGTGCTCAGCCTGCTTGGCTGCTTCTGGGCGGCTCCACGCCACCACAGGAGCCCGGCTGGGCGTAGGGCCCAGTCTAGACTGGCTGGCCGCTCCTGCGTGCCACTGCGCCACCACAGGAGGCTGCCTGGGTGTCTGGGCTGGCTGGCTGCTCCTGGGCGGTGGTGCTCCACCGTAGGAGGCTGCCCATGTGCTTGGAGTGGCAAGCCACTTTCCTGGCCCAACGGTAGCGCCACACAGCCGCAGGAGGCTGGACAGCCAGGCTGAGCAACCGATGGGGGAGGGGAAGGGCCAGGCCTGGGTCAGATGTCTGGTATTTGGGGGACTGTTTTCCCGGACAGTCCCCCAAAATACCAGACTGTCTGGGCCAAAACCAGACACCTGGCGACCATAATTGGTGGCTCTGTGTCTACTTGACCATAGCTGAGCATGCGCAGAGTATCATTTCAATTACGGTACTTTCTTGAGTGCAAGACCGGATTTTTTCGCAGGTATGCCATCTGAAAAAAGAGGCATAATCTTACATTCACATACAGTTTTGTCCAATAATAATTCTTTGTCTGTGTGTATAACATTTTTTAAGGGAGTCATCTTACATTCAGAGTCATCTTCCTCTTGAGTGAATACTGTGTCATCCCAATGCTCCTTCCTTTGTTCTCCTGCAGTCAAAATCCTTCTGCGCCCTTTGAAAGACAGATTTATTCAGTAGAATATTCTTGCTGTGTGCATCCCGCACTTCCTGCCCCTTAAGTTGTGGTGCTCTTTTCCCTTCCGAATTAAAATTTCTTTAAACAAGACACATCATGACCTTTCCATTCTGCGGCATAACGGTGACGCTGTGGGGAAGGGGTGTGGCGCAGGGGTAGAGCATCTGTACTGCATGCCGTATCCAAGGTTCAGTCCCCAATATCTCCAGTTAAGTGTCAGGTAGCTGATGATGCGAAGGGCCTCTGTCTGAGACCCTGGAGAGCCACTGCCAGTCCGAGTAGACTGTACTGACCTTGATGAACCAAATGTCTGATTCAGTCTAAGGCAGTTGGATGTGTTTATGACCACCAGTTAAAGGGATTTTTCTGACTTTTGTGGAGTCCTCTAAGTTCTGTAACTTTACCCTGACCCGGATAGCCTAGGCCTGCTCAATCTCGAAAGCTAAGCAGGGTCAGCCCTGGTTAGTACTTAGATGGGAGACCACCAAGAAATTCTAAGGTTGCTAAAGAGGCAAGCTATGGCAAACCAGCTCTGAACATCCCTTGCCTTGAAACTCCTATGGGCTCTCCGTAAGTTCGCTACGACTTGATAGCCGAAAGACAAAAAACTTCTGTAAAACACCGTTCCATTTCCTCATTAGAAGCAGTGGACTTGCTTAACGTTGGCGAGCTGCTCTCTTCTTCTGAGAATTAAACTGTGCTACAGGGTTTTAAGTTGCTTTCTTAGCTGCAGGTCTGTTTTTAAAAGGTCTTTAGCAACGTATCCTCGCATTGCCCTAGAGAGGTGATTCCCAGTCTCTTGAGTTGTATTCGTGAAGAACGTCACTAGCTTCGGACAGGATCCAGGGTGGTGGAGACAGGGCGGGGAGACTAATTTCCACTGTTTTAATTGTAAACGAGGCAGAAACAACAATTTAAACTGCAAGAGGCTTGGGTTAAACTTCAGAAAGAATCGCAAGAGCAGTGGAATAAATGGGGGTGGGTGGAGGGGGGGGCATAACTTGCCTTGGAGACTATCTGGGAAAGCTTTAGCAGTTCAATCATCAGCGTGCACTACCAAGACTGATTTCATATGGAGAATTTGGGGGGCGGGGCAGAGTCTGGGCAGTAAAGATTGCAGGCAGCTAGTCACAGATGGGTAGGGCAGCGCGAGTAGGGAGGGTATGGCTTTACTACTTTATCAAGTTTTGGTTCTACCCATGTGAAGCCAGATGGTGTAGCTGGTGGCCTGGCTTAGTATCCTCCAGATAAAAGAGCTGTATCAGGCAAGCCCCACCCCAAGTGAATGTTTGTGATGAGGCCTCATGCGGCAACTGTGAAGGTGACTGGCCATCTTAGGAAGTGTGTGGCAGTAAAATCATGGGATGGACGGTGACCAAGGAAGCTTTAAACTATTTGGGCTCCGGAGTTAGAGAAGGACTCGTGGTTCATAGTTCAAACAGGTCCAAAGAGCTTTGAGGCACGTGTAGTGGGATTCCCCCCCCCCCCAATACAATGGGCATTTGTGGCTGAAGTTAAGACCTTTTATTTGAACATGAAGTTATCTCCCGTTGGGATTTTTAACTTGCTTTCCTGGAACAGCAAGCTGCTAACACCAAGTCACAATGTTTTTTGGATCTTTGCTCCGTTTTCCAAAGGAGCTTGCTGTGACGGGAGGCACTGCTTTTCAAGAAACCTGAATCCCTTGGGTACGTCAGGATTTGAGTCCAGTGGCACTTTCGAGGCCAACCAGATTTTCAGAGTGTAAGCTTTCGAGAGTCAGAGCTGCCTTTTTCAGAGAAGAAGGAAGCCGAGAGCGCTAAGTCTTGAGCTTACACTCTGAAAAACTCTTGAAAGCTTACACTCTGAAAAACTTTTTGGGGGTGCAACCAGCTTTGTTGGTCTCTAAGGTGCCACTGGACTTGAACCCTGCTTTTCTTCTGCTGACCAATATTGCTACTCACCCAAAACTAACCTTGGGTACATGGTTGTCTGAATTGCAGCCAGTTGTAACGCAGCTGATTGAAGAAACAAGGCTAACAGGTTGGATCCTGGAGATTCATTCTCCTAGCCCACCGTGCTTACCTTGAGCGCAAGGAACAATCTGCTGATACAAGAAACTCAAAGTACATGTGGGAGTCACAGTATGTTTCAAAGGCTGCTGGGCCCCAGGGCTGTAAAAGGAGATGGATGACTACGCCAAGGACAGCTTTATCGATGGCTACTGGCCAGAAGTGTACCCTCCAGAAAAAGTGAAGTCTGGATTCTGGGCTTTTGCGGGGAGGGAGGGAGGGAGATTGGCAGAGGGATAGATAAAGTATTTCGCTGTCCAGCATCACAGTCCCTTGAACATTTAACTCACCTTTTAGCCACAAAATGGGCCCTCTTTCACAGTTTAAAATTCAAAATAGCACAACTACTCCTGTAACCTCCCTCTGTTATTTAGAGTAAAATAATCAGTAAAACAAACTGGTAACAATCACCGTTTGTAGTTGCACTCATAAACTGCAGTATTCCTGGCTGTTTTCCTTAAACTTGGAATGCCACTCTCTGTAACCTTCCCTCTCCTTTTGTCAGCCTGTGAAAAAGAAGAAAATCAAGCGTGAAATCAAAATCTTGGAGAACTTGCGAGGTGGTCCAAACATCATCACCCTTGCGGATATAGTGAAAGATCCGGTGGTGAGTGGAAGAGGAGGAGGAATTGATCCAGAGAAGTGAGGGGAGAGTTGTCCGACATTGAAGAACGAAATGCATTTCATAGATCTGTGACCTGTTGGTGGCTGTGAGCCATGATAGGAAAATGGTACCTCCTTGTCCAGAGGGAGTCTACCTCTTGAGCAGCAGGTGCAGGATTTGAACACGGGGTGAAGTTGCAGCAGCCCCGTTCTGCCTGTGAGCTTTCTGAGACCACCAGGCTGGCTGCTATCGGAAATACGGTACCAGAGCAGACATCTGGTTTACCGAGGCAATCCTTGTGTTCCTTTGACATGCTTAGAGAGTTGGTTTGTCTTTTGATATCCGGTGGAGTGCCGGATCAGATTCAAGGTTTTGGTACTAACCTATAAAGCCCTATGCGGACTGGGACCGGCGTATCTACGGGACCGCCTTTCCCCGTATGAGTCCCGGAGGATGCTTCGATCCAGTGATAAACAGCTGTTACTGGTCCCTGGCCCTAGGGAGGCCTGTTTAGCGTCGACCAGAGCCAGGGCCTTTTCGGTCCTGGCTCCAAAATGGTGGAATGCTCTGTCTAAAGAGATCAGGGCCTGGCCGGATTTGCTATCTTTCCACCGGGCCTGTAAGATGGAGCTGTTCTGCCAGGCATATGGTTGACGCCCTGGGCCTCCCTGCCGGCCAGATAGCTGTGCCCCTACAAAGGGTATCTACCACCTAGCCTTTGCCATATATTTCTGGAGGTGGTTGGGTGGTGGTTCCTGGAGGAATCTGCTGCTATATATCTTTTTAAAATCTGCTGCTGTATTGGTGGTTGTGTGTTTTTAAATATTTAAGGAGTTTTATTGGTTTTAAAGGTATTTGTATTTTATATTAGTGTACTAATTGTAATCCGCCCTGAGCCTGCTGATGCGGGCAGGCCGAATATAAATAGAATGAAATAAATAAACAGATCCATCTAATAACACTTTAATTCCCTCCAAGAATCTCAGAGCAGGGTCCAGGTTTCTCCCTCTTTTTGTTCTGACTTGGGAGCGTTAGGCTTAGAAGAGGTGTCCCATATCTCCCAGATCCGAATCCAAAACCACGATGCTACGCTGGCTTTCAATAGGGTGGCGAGGCCAGATCTCTCGGGGCACCTTTACACGTCCCACTGCCCCGGGTGGTTTTCTGGGTATACTATATCCTCTGCACAAAGCATACGGAAGTGCATTTGAAACAAAGGTTTCTATTTATTTCCTGGCGAGTGTATTTTTTAATTGCATGCCCCCTGAAGGAACGTCCTCTACTGTGTGTAGTCATAAAATGTGGGGTCTCCAAAGAGAGGCACGCTGTCCTGACCTCAGGGGACATGCCTCGCGGGGAGGGCAGGCTAAATACCGAACAAATAAATAAATAAATGGACCAATCACAGGGGTTTGCAGACATTATTTGCAAATTGCTCTCTGCTAGACTGAGCGGGAGGGTGCCTTCGCTCCCCTTTGGTTGCAAATGCTGATGAGCTCTGCATGGAACAACGCAGCAGCAGAGTTTCTAGCATTCTAAGGATGCAGCACGTGGCGGCATTGCAGGCCCCCGTTGATCGTGGGATACAGTCCCTGGGCGTGCTCCTTGTTCTCCTTCTTTTCCGCCCTGTATTTGAATTGCTTAGTCCGAGTAGGTTTTTTAAGCAGATTAGCGTCACTCAGAGGAACTCCTCGCCTACCTTTTCAGCTCCTACATTTTTGGAAAAAATTCATGTTGATCTGTCCAGCAAAAGTTAGATGAGTGTAGGGGGGACTCTGAATATCCAGAAGAGGGTCGTGAATAAGAAGGGAATAGATGTCGGTCTAGGGCGGGTCTGTAAGCAATGTATAAAGACTGACGTGAGAACATTTTTGTTTCCCTTTTCTAGTCTCGGACTCCAGCCTTGGTTTTTGAACATGTAAACAATACAGACTTCAAGGTACAGTTTGGGACCCACCAGGGGAGGTTTTTGCTGCTGCTTCATGCATGTACACTTTGGGGCTGGCGGCGGGGTGGCGGGGCGGGGCGGGGCGGGGGGGGGAGAAGTGATCATGAAGTTAACAGTAAATTGTGTGTGTGATGTGCCGTCAAGTCACCCCTGACCTCTGGCGACCCCATGAAGGAAAGACCTCCAAAACATCCTATCTTTAACAGACTTGCTCAGATCCTGCAAACTGGAGGACGTGGCTTCTTTTATTGAGTCCAGCCGTCTCGTTTTAGGTCTTCCTCTTTTCCTGCTGCCTTCCACTTTTCCTAGCATTATTGACTTTTTCAGAGAATCTTGTCTTCTCGTGATGTGACCAAAGTACAGTAGCCTCAGTTTTGTCATTTTAGCTCCTAATGGTGAATTAAACATGGTAAAAGCAGGGAAGTTTCCACGTGGTTTATCTACTTTGGGCTTAATGCTGTCAGGAAATTGAGGGGTATTTTTTCCTGTTTCCCCACAGCATCGTAGTACATTCGTGTGCCTCCTGGGGTTTCTCCGGCTTTTCTCCAATCTTTCTCAAACCTGCTTTGCTTTTGGGAAAGATCACAGCAAAGCCTGAATGGCAAATATTTGGATTCCCTCCATAGCAGCCACTTTCCCTGACCCTGCCACCAGGAGGGCCTTTTTATCTTTTACAAAATTGGGACGAAGAATATTGTTATATCAATATACCATTATAGCAAGTTCTGTGAATTCTCAGCTTTCATTGTTTTTCAGAATTAAGCCTCTTGCCCCTTCCCTTGCAGAGATATAAGGGGGAAGGTGTATCATCGCAAGGAAAGTGGCTAGAGACTTTTAAAAAAATGAAAGATGGGAATTCACAGAACCTGTAGTACCTGTTGTTACCATGATATATCAATATAACAATATTCTAGTGTTTTTAAAAGAAAATTACAAAAGCCCCAGTGGCTCAGGGAAGGGGATGTCTGCTGCCGGACGACTGGGGCAGGGGAACTGCAGGGCTACTTGCCATGGGGAAGCCCCATTGCCAGGGCTTTTTATCTGCACCCCCCAGCATCCAAATCCCTCCCCATGTGGAAACCACCTCTGATTCCCTCTCCTGTGGCAGACTTCCAGCTCCCCTCTCCACTGCTCTTCGGGTCCCGTGTCTTCCAGGTGCAGCACGGGGGTGCGTTTTGGGCTGCGGCAGGGTGGGAAAGATGGAGGAAATCCCACTCCGCAGACAGAAATGCTTGCCTTCAGCAGAGTTTTTGGGTGGAATCGGACTGAATGCCTCTTAGACACATTTATGCTGCTTCAAACTCTGCAGCGTTTGGGCAACTGAATGAGAATGCATAAACGTATGTAGACTAGGAAATTAAGAGCCAGTTCAAGTTTATCTGGGTCAGCCACTTCCACTGGATAGCATTGCTTATTCCTTTGGGTTGTGAAGACACTCTTATAAATGTTAAAAGAGTTCAAAGGGCTGTTCCACGCACTGCTTTTAGCATAACCTTCAAACATCTGTACTCCCTCCCTCCAAATGTAAAATGAATGTAACTAACAAGTTGCATTGATACGCCGGCCAGGAAGCCACTATTGGCCACAGTCTCCTGCTTCACCCACCGTACGGCAAACTGCCTTTCCCAGCCCATCATCAGTGGGCTGGGAACCGGCAGAGCTTCTGCGATCGTGCCGCTAATTGTGTCGTGTTTCCCCTCCTACAGCAATTGTACCAAACGTTAACGGACTACGATATTCGGTTCTACATGTATGAAATTTTGAAGGTGAGCCTGTGTTTGTTGTCATGTCTCTTGCTGTGTGTGTGTGTTTGTGTGTAAGTCGAAGAATTCATGGGAGATGGCACCTACCACTGGCCCAGAGTAGAGGGAGATTTTGCTCACTGTTGTATGAACTTTTATGTAAAAGTAGAGTCTTGGGCTGGCCAGTCTCTGCCACATCTCCCGCTTGCTGCTGGAGTTATTGCCTCTCGTACCCAGTACCTTTATTCAGTCTTGCTGTTGTTTGTTGCTCAGGGGCTGCCGTTGCCTCAAACCAGGGCTTTTTTTCAGTTGGAACTCGGTGGAACGGAGTTCCGGCACCTCTTGAAAATGGTCACATGGCCGGTGGCCCCGCCCCCTGATCTCCAGACAGAGGGGAGTTGAGATTGCCCTCTGCACTGCTGGCAGCGCGGAGGGCAATCTAAACTCCCCTCTGTCTGGAGATCAGGGGGCGGGGTCACCGGCCATGTGACCATTTTCACCAAGGGCAATTTAAACTTTAAAAAAACGTGTTCCAGTTGACCCAAAGTGACATCATTGTGCGGTCCTGGGTGCGTGCACTCACTTTGCGCATGCGTATGTGGTACCAGGGGCACCACCTCCCACCAACAGTTGCCGCCTGTACTGGCAACCCACTGAGTTCCATCCACCTCTTTTCCCAGTAGAAAAGCCCTGCCTCAAACCAACTGGCGTTCTTTCTGGTAAAGCCGGATCGTTGAACGTAGGCTTGCAGCAGGGGTTGGGGGGTTTACTTGGGTTTTCCTGGGGTGGTCTGTGGCTCTTCTACCATGCTCCATGCACGTAACTGAAACCAGAGTTCTCAGGCTGGGAAGCAACAGGCAGGATGTGCTCTGCTTTTCCCCAGTACAGTAAGGGAATGAGTCCATGTGCTGGAGAGAAGGGCCACCACTATCACAATAGATCTACTGTATCCAACCTTTAAGAGAGAGATAATGGCTGTTGTGTGCCTCTCCCACAATTCCCTTTAAATTAGCCGTGCGGGTGTTGGGGAGTGTGAGGTTAAAGGGCAGGGGAGGTGTAGAGTGCTTACTGAAGAAGGGCAGTGTGTGGATTTTGCAGCTTGCAAGCACTTAATGGCCAAAGGAGGCTGGGTGGTGATTTGTGGGAGAAACAAGACTGGTAGTGGCAATATCCAAGTTTGCAAAAAAACCCCCCCGCCCCCTTCCACTCTTGGTAATATGGGAATCGTTTGGGAGGCTGCAGGGACAGGGAGAGAGAAGCCGTGCCCCCTGGCCATGCCACCTTGGCCCTTTAAACTTTAGAAGGCCATACATTTCTGTGGACAGAAGACTTGGCCTCTGGAGGTCAGAACTGCAGCCCGTAGAAAAGAATGGCCCTTTAAAATTTAAAGGGTCGATTCTGCACAGACCAGATGAGTATGCGGGAAATGAGTGGGTAGACCCGGTTTCTGCATTCAGAAGTCAGGTCTGCTGCCCCTAGTTTTCTGGGATCTCCGAGGCAGCAGGAGCAGGAAGGGAGAGCAAGCACGCCCAGCCCCTCAGCTGATCTGTGGCACATCAGCCCTTTAAACTTTAAAAGGCCGTCATTTTCCGCGGGCAGAAGATCAGCCTCTGGAAATCAGCCCGTAGAAAATAACAGCCCTTTCAACTTTAAAAGACGAGGCACTGCAGACCAGCTGCGGAACACAGCACGCTCCCTCTCCCTCTCTTCTTTTGCTGGCAGGTGGGGGGCGGCAGTTAAAAATCGTTTTAATTTCCTTTAGAAAGGGCACAATTACGGTTTTCGCTAAATTGGGAGTATCATTCAGATAGTTATTAAAATGGGAATATTTCCCAGTAGAACTTTCCGTAATTATAACAATACTCCTGATATTGAATGAAAACGATAATCGTGACGTTCCTGACTTTCTGATACAGAATTGATAACTTTTTTTTTTTTTAAGGTGCACACCCCTAGTGGAAAGTAGGATCCTTTTGGACGGCAAGCGGGGTCATAGCGTATCGATTTAGGAGATGCAGTGGTTGACTTAATCATAAAATACTAATAACATTTGGTTTATATACTGCCCTTCAGGACAACTTAACACCCACTCAGAGCGGTTTACAAAGTGTGTTATTATTATCCTCACGACAAACACCCTGTGAGGTGGGTGGGGCTGAGAGAGCTCTGAGAGAGCTGTGACTGACCCAAGGTCACCCAGGTGGCTTCAAGCAGAGGAGTGGGGAATCAAACCTGGCTCTCCAGATTAGAGTCCTGCCGCTCTTAACCACTACACCCAACTTGTGCCCAGCAAGTCTTTAATTAGAGGAACCAGAGTAGTGTCTCTCCCTGCTTCCTTCCCCGCTCCCCGCAAAATCCCTTTATGGATACCTGGAGGATTCCGCTACCATTAAAGGGTTCCGCTGGCAAGCAAACATAGTGACCTCCATGTTGGTTTACCTGTAGTGAACTTCTTGTGCAGCGTTAGGCGATGCGATGGTTGGTAGCCATAGACAGCAGCACAAGTAGAGACACAGTCCGGGGCAGGTAGTCCGAGAGGCTTGATGGAACAGGTTTTGCCTGTGAACAGCAGAGGAAATACATCCTTTACCTTTGGTCCCTTTGAAGTTTGGCTGTGCAAGTTCTCATAGCATGTGTTGGCTAGTAGTAATGACAGTCTGAGATTTTTGGTAGGAAGAAGTGCAAGATGATAACATCTCTTCCCTGACGGATGCGCTGGTGTGTGTCTTCTCTTTTCCAGGCCCTGGATTATTGCCACAGTATGGGAATTATGCATAGAGACGTTAAACCCCACAACGTCATGATTGATCACGAACACAGAAAGGTAAGGCACTATGGGTCTTGGGAACTTCCAGTGGCTTTGTGGCTGTTTAGGAACAGAAGTTCCCCTTTTGTTATACGTTCGCGCTTATTTGTAGTATCGGTTACGGGTTTTTAAAAATTTATTTTAAAAAATTTATTTGGGTCTTTTCTTAGCCAAGCATCTAAAAAATTGCTCAAGGCAGCCTAGAAATGTCAGAATCAAACTCTACCGTTAAAAATTAATTTCTGTAATTATTTTTTTAAAAGCAGCGAAATATAAACCAGCATAACATTCTTGCTAAAATAGGCTAATAAGAAAAGTCTGCCTGTTTAAGCTTCTGCAGAAGGTTCTTAGCCGTTTGAGGCTAGCGGTTCTCAATCTGTCTTCCTTCTGACTTGCTTCCCCCAAACCCCTGCAAAAGTCCAGCTTATTGTGTAGAGTGTGTTCTCGTTCGCTGAAAGTACTGCTGGGCCCAAGGACACCCCTTCATGTGACACGTGCTTCACAGCGGCTACCCTTGCAGGGGAGATTGGTGAAGGCAAGCAAACTGTCTTTCAGAGATACTTGTCACCGATTAATTGATTTATTATAACCTGTGTTTCAACCAAGACTGGCTTCCAAAGTGGCTTTCAACAAAATCCGTTGCAAAGATATATATCAGATTGCGGGGGGGTGGGGTGGGTGGGTGTTGTTTATAGGCTCACAATTCCTTTTTTTCCCCTACTGTATTAATCTTTGCTGGTTTATGCCTTCTGCGCATTTTGAAATGAAGCCAGTTGCTTTAATGACGGAGTTCTCTGAGGAGGCCCCTCTTAAGAGATCCCGTAACACGGTTTAAACACGGCTGCTTTAGGCACTTTTCACCTTTGTTTCTAAGGGTTTCCTGTTTATAATTTCATTAGTTCTTTCATTGTTTTTATCTCAGTTGCTGTAGGTTACTTTTTTGCTCAGCTTAACTTCGTAGTATTTATATCCATATTCAGTTTACTTCTGTTACCATTTGCATGCAGTTTTCAAACTCGTTGGAAGGACAGACGTAGAAAGGAGAGTCTCGTCTCACGCTCACCTGATCTCTCTTCTGTTTTTAGCTGCGGCTAATAGATTGGGGTTTGGCAGAATTCTATCATCCTGGCCAAGAGTACAACGTTCGAGTGGCTTCCAGATACTTCAAAGGTCCCGAGCTCCTCGTAGATTATCAAGTGAGTGTGGCTCAGTCTCTGCATTGCAGAAGGTGGTTCTTATTCTGTGGGCCAGGACCCAGAACCGGGTCACAGCTTTTCCATGGTTGTCAGGAAGTGGAATGGGCTTAGCTGGCGAAAGCAATTGTGAGAGGCTTGAGGGCAAATTTGGGCTTGCCGCTACCTAAATCACCGTAAAATACAGCCTGTTGCTCAGTAGTACTGTATATCTATAAACACTAAATATGAAAAATAAAATATAAACTCATTCAGGGTCGTCTGATGAGCTGTTCCTGTGTGTTAAGTTGTGCGTGTGTGTTATGTGCTGTCAAGTCACCTCCGACCTATGGCGACCTTATGAAGGAAAGACCTCCAAAACGTCCTATCATTAACAGACTTGCTCAGATCTTGCAAACTGGAGGATGTGGCATCTTTTATTGAGTCAAGCAATCTCATTTTGGGTCTTCCTTTTTTCCTACTGCCTTCTACTTTTCGCAGCAGCTAGGGAAGGGGAAAGTAGCATGGGAGTTACTTTGCAAGTAGCTCATGAAAAATGATCAAAACCTTTGTGTACTACTGGCCCATGTAGAATTCTTGAGTATGAAGAGACTCTTGCTACTTTTGAGAACTGACAGAAAGGACGCTTAAACGTAATGAGCTGGTAGGCTGTGACACATTGGGGAGGATTGGCAGGGGCAGTTTGCTGAGTGTCATAAAAGCCTGGTTAGTATTGCAGTACCCTGTCAGTCCCTGGCAGTTAGGTCCCTCAAGCCCTCCACAGTTAACACAGAGGTTAACATGCAGGTATTCCAGCTGAAGTAGCTTTATTGAGATCCATACAGTACAGGTGTTCACCCAAAGGTGTCAATTGGCATAAGTGACAATTCAAACAAAGGCATTACTAATTATAGGGAAGCTTCCCACCCTCCCGGGTCCGTTGACATTCTGGCGCGAAACCTCAAAGAGGTTGCATGGGAACAGATTAGTTTAGACTACATGGAGTACGAAGCAAAATATCCCAGTCTCTGGGAAAAGATACAATGTGTGCTGCTAGCAGCTCTCCTCCAAGGACACTTGCTGGAAGAAGTGAAAGTACATATTTTTAACAGATAATGGAGAGCCCCCCCCCTGGCTCTCCTGCAATTAATATCAGAAGTTAAGACCTCTCATATAATTCTGGCAAACAGCCTTGACCATTAGAAAATGCAGAATACAATCATGGCAGGTATGCTGGCCCACATGACAGTTGAAGAACCTCAGATCTCTAGTTGGTTAGCCCCCCTCCTCAGAAAATCAAACCAGTGTTCTGGCTCTCCCACCCCTCCGCAGATCCCCTGCAAGTTATTTCTACATCTGTAACCCAGACTCTTCTAGATGCTGCTTGCATCTGGATCCTCGCCAGCACGCTTGGATATGAATGTGGGATTGTAGAGGTCCAAATTGTATGTGCCGTGTTTGTGATTTGTGCGAGTGGTAGTGAACCACAGCTGTCTTGTCTCAGATAATGTGGGAACCTGACACTGGGTTATGTTTCCTGACCCAGCCGTAGAAATTCTCCCACTGTATACCCATTCTACCTCTGTGTTTGTCACATGGGAATAAATTTTGTGCTGCCACGGAAGAATTTTCTCTCGGGGGTGCCTCTCCCTTGCATCAATTGCTCCCGACCGTTCTCCTTGGGGAAATGCCTTTCCCAGGTGGCAGGCGTGCATCTGTGACAAAAATGAATTTTTTCCCCCTTCTGATTCTGGAAACGAGTCTTACTGATGTGTCCGTTTCGCTTCCCTGCAGATGTACGATTACAGTCTGGATATGTGGAGCTTGGGTTGCATGCTCGCCAGCATGATCTTCCGGAAGGAGCCCTTTTTCCACGGCCATGACAATTACGACCAGGTGAGATCACGGCAGACCTGGTGCCATCTTTCCTCCGCAGTCTTGTGCATTGATCTTGTTGCCAAAGTCAGTTTGCTTTCGCTGTGAAAGCCGTATTAGTGATAATGCGTCATCTGTCAACCATCAGTGGTTTATCCAAGGCTAGCCACTTCCTTGCTGAATGATCTCTTGGCTTCCTCTAAAGAGTCACTCTGGAAGAACTTGAAGCTGCTGCCAACGCTTATCCCAAAGTCTTCTTCTGAAACATCAAACTGTGCAAAGTCCCTTCTTTAGTAAGGGGGGAGGGCTCTAACAGCATTAAATAGCTCAAGGTGGGTAGCCGTGTTAGTCTGTAGCAGTGGAAAAGAGCAAGAGTCCAGCAGCACCTGTAAGACTTAACAAAATTTGTGGTAGGGTAGGAGCTTTCGTGAGCCACAGCTCACTTCTTCAGAGACCAAGTGCAGATTTGAACTTGGGTCCCCCCAGATCTCATCTAGCAGCACTCTTCCCTAATACCTCCAGCACTCTAAGTACCCTAAGAATACGTATCTGAAGAAGTGAGCTGTGATTCACGAAAGCTCATACTCTGCCACAGATTTTGTTACTCTTTTCCACAGCATTAAATAGCATTAGCCTTTTGTGCCCGTTCTGCCGCTGGGAAACTCAGGTAGGAAGTCCCCCTTTGTTTCAGTTTGCCCACCTGCATGCTGGCTTACACATTCTCTGTTCACAGTTGGTGAGAATAGCCAAGGTGCTGGGGACAGAAGACCTGTACGACTACATCGACAAATACAATATAGAACTTGACCCCCGTTTCAACGATATCTTGGGAAGGTGAGTTGCGGTAGGATGTAAGTGTCAGACTTAAAATTGTCCGGTGCTTGTTGTAGAGGGCAGGGGAAGAACGGGCACTGCAGAACTGCCTTGCATTCTGGGATGTCCTTACCCGTATTGCCCTACACAACTTTCGTCTGGTCTTGGTAGCTGCTGCGGTGCAAAATTGGTTGTGTCAGCAGATGAAACTGGACAACCAGTGTGGCTGTGGTGGATAGTGTGGAATTTAGAGTGGGTGGGGCTGTGTTCAAATCCTTGCCTGACCAGAAAGCTTAATAGACAACCTTGGACCAGTTGCTGTGTCTCAGCCTAATCTACCTTGTAAGAGGGTTGTGAAGATAAGGGGAGGGTCATGCATCCTGGCCTGGAGGCCAGGTAGTGTGTTGATGTAATAAAGAAACTGCATAGGAAAAATGCTCTTAGGCAGCACCTGTAGAAGAAAAAGAATAGGAAACCTGGTGGCCCCAACCTGGTGGAACTCTTTTTCTGAGATAACTCGGGGTCAGCAGGATCTTCTAGCATTCTGCTGGGCCTGTAAGACAGAGATGTTCTGCCAGACTTTTGTTGGTTGAGGCAGGCAGGCCTCCCCTCAGCCCCCTACCAAGGGGGGTTAGTTCATTGTTGTACACTAGCCTCCATGGACCCAGTGATCATGCGGGACTGTGTAATCTGCTGTCTGTCTTTGAATTTCACTGCCACTTTTAATTGTTTAATTGTATTGCTATTTATTGTATACTGTAAAAAAAGGTAAAGGCAGTCCCCTGTGCAAGCACCAAGTCGTTACTGACCCATGGGGGGATGTCGCATCATGACTAGGGGTGTGCAATTTGGTATTCTGATTAAGTTAAAAATACCGAATCAGGGCTGTTTCGGTTTTTTTCAGTATTACCGAAACTTTTTCTGAATACCAAAAAATTTCGGTAATACTGAAACAGAGATTGCCGAAACGATTCGGCCATTGTTTTCAATGAGAAAACCTTCTCCCGGCTTTCCGGAAGTCTGGGGGGGTGCATTTTCTGTCCAAATCACACCAAACTTGGTGGAGACATTCTCCTAACTCTCCTCTAACTACCCCCCCCCCCAAGTTTCAGAAAGATTGGACTTTGGGGGGCCATGTTATGCCCCCCCAAACAAGGTGCCCCCATCCTCCTACACTCTCCATGGTTCTCTATGGGGAAAAACAAGTTATCTTTCTAGGTGGCTTGGGGTGGCATTTTGCAAGCAAAATGCAACCAACTTTCAGGGGACTTGCTCCCACCTGTCCTCCCACCCTCCAGGTTCAAGTGCTCTTTCACAGGGACAAGCTCGCACTCAGGAGTGTGCCCACCATTGTGGCACCCCTGGGCTGTGCATAATTGCCCAGGGAAAGAGAGTTTAAAAGTTCCATCACAGGGAACAATGGGGGACGACTGCCCAACCTGCTCCTGGGGTAGTGGCTGGTGTGGGAATGTTGGGGAGGGTTTCTTTGGGTCAGTGTGGGGCTGTGTGTGTGGGGGGGGGGGGAGATTTAAAAGGGGGATTGTACCTGTGGCCATAGATGCCACATTCCGTGGGTTCCTGCTGTGGGAGATTTTCCCATAACAGGAATCAATAGAAAGTGGCTGGCCACAGAACAGGGGAGGTTAGGTTTTGGGGAGGGTGTGTGTGGTATTTGGCAGTTTGGGTGCAGGTGGACTGTGGCTGTGGCCATTGGCAGCCTCAATCCCATGTGTTTCTGCAGTGTGGAAGTCTTCCCCACAGTAGAAAGACAAAGTGTTATGGCAGGAGAACCACCTTTGGGGGGGGCATAAAATGGCCCCCCAAAGTGGGATCAGCTTGGGCCTTGGTGGAGGGTGGGAGGACAGGTAGGAGATGGGCCCCTGAAGGTGATGGGCCCCTAGCCAGACAAGCCTGTCTTATTTCCCCCATAGGAAATAATGGAGAAAGGGGGGGCTAAGAGCAGCATCTTTGGGAGGCCATAAAATGGCCCCCCAAAGTGGGATCAGCTTGGGCCTTGCTTGAGGGTGGGAGGACAGGTGGGAGATGGGCCCCTGAAGTTTGGGGGCATTTTGCATGCAAAATGCCACCCCTAGCCAGACAAGCCTGTCTTATTTCCCCCATAGGAAATAATGGAGAAAGGGGGGGCTAAGAGCAGCATCTTTGGGAGGCCATAAAATGGCCCCCCCAAAGTGGGATCTGCTTGAGCCTTGGTGGAGGGAGGGAGGACAGGTAGGAGGAGGTCCTCTGAAGTTTGGGGGCATTTTGCATGCAAAATGCCACCCCTAGCCAGACAAGCCTCTCTTATTTCCCCCATAGGGAACAGTGGAGTGGAGGTGGATAGAGGCACCTTCTTTGGGAGGCCATTAAATGGCCCCCCAAAGTGGAATCTGCCTGAAACTTGGTGGAGGGTGGGAGGACAGGTGGGAGCAGGTCCCCTGAAAGTTGGTTGCATTTTGCTTGCAAAATGCCACCCCAAGCCACCTAGAAAGATGACTTGTTTTTCCCCATAAAGAACCATGGAGAGTGTAGGAGGATGGGGGCACCTTGTTTGGGGGGGCATAACATGGCCCCCCCCAAAGTCCAATCTTTCTGAAACTTGGGGGGTAGTTAGAGGAGAGTTAGGAGAAGGTCTCCACCAAGTTTGGTGTGATTTGGATAGAAAATGCCCCCCCCCCCCGATTCCCGGAAGCCGGGAGAAGGTTTTCTCATTGAAAACAATGGCCGAATCAAGCCGAAACGTGAATACCGAATCAGCTTGCTGTTTGGTATTCCCTGAATACCGAAACGGTTTCCTGATTCAGTTAAAACCGAATCAGGTTTACCAAAACAGGCAGGCCTTGCACACCCCTAATCACGACATTTTCTTGGTAGACTTTTGTTACAGGGTGGTTTGCCATTGCCTTCCCCAGTCATCTATGTTGTAATTGAGTTGTGATGTGCTCTGAGCCTGCACTGCGGGGAGAGTGGACTATAAGCCTAATAAATAAATAAATAAATAATTTACAGTCCACCTTTCTCCTTGAGATCCAAGGGGGATTACACAGTGCAAGTGAAAATACAATTTAATTGACAGCTGGGATATTCACTGAGCAAAGTGCAGTAATGAAACAACAGGACATTCACAGAAACAAATACAATAAGGTATTGCGGTTCTGGTCAAAGCTGCCTCCTCTTCCTTAGGCAGAGGAGCTTCTTGGCTAGCGTCGCTCTGGCAAAGGTGCATCTTTTCTTTTGCAACGGTGTTCACTGCAGGCAAATGCTCATTTTGCACTTCGCAAGCACTGCAGAATCGGCAGGCAGCTTTTCTTTGCTTCCTTCCCACACCAGACTGACTTGCAGAATCATTTGTCTGCCAAATCCTTTACTCGGTATTCCTTTCTCCCTCCGACAGGCACTCCCGTAAGCGATGGGAACGCTTTGTTCATAGTGAGAACCAGCACTTGGTCAGTCCGGAGGCCCTGGATTTCCTAGACAAATTGCTGCGATACGATCACCAGTCTCGGCTCACGGCAAGAGAAGCCATGGAGCACCCTTACTTTTGTGAGTTTGCCTCTCTGGGGGCCCGGCTGTCCGTTCTTTCTAGGGGAGAGGGGCTGAGAGAGCAAGGAGATGTTCAGGGCCACACAAGCACAAAGTGCAGAAAAGGGCTACCGAGGTGTCCCTTGCTTATACTTTTAAAAGCAAGTCTCTGTTCTTTTACGGTGGCAACTTGAAAATGAGGAGGGTAAAATCTCCAGAGGCAAACCGGGACCCGAGCATGAGCTGGCTGGACAACCTCTCTGCTGTTGCTGGGCTCCTGCCTCTGTGGGCTGCCTGTCTTCAGTATTCCAAACATTGCCCAACTTATTCCTGAAATTCCTGTTAAATAATTCTCACTTTTTTTGGAAAACATGAAGCTTGAATGTGCAATTATGTAAATGGCTGGGGTAATTTAGTGTAATTTATGATTGCAGGCTTCATATTTGTGGCCAGTAATACACATAATTTTGAGTAATTTATGACTGTAGACGTCATATTTGTGACCAGTAATACACGTGATCCTGGCAACAGCAGGACTGGAAGCCTATGTTGGTGGTGTGTGTGTGTGTGGGGGGGGGGGTTCTGTAAAGGTCATAGACTCTGCCCCTTGAGAACCAAAACATTTTTACAGTGGAGGCTGCTACCATGTTTTTCTCCCACCAAAGATCAAGCAGGTTTTGGAGGATGGCCAACCTAAAAGCGTTCTCTCATTGCAACCACGTGGAAATTTCTCCTGTCAGAGAGGAACAGTTTCCCAATGTTCACTCACTCCGGTGACTAAATATTAGCTCTCAATACCCATCAGGTAGCTGAGTTTGGATGGGAGCCAGGTATTGCAGGAGTTTTTAGCTGCTTGAGAAGTTGGCCCCTTGGTCTGTCTGTTCGAATTATCTCTCCCTTTAATCAGAATAATACTTTAAGCTTTAAAGGGGGGGAGAAACCTCTTTGCAAATCTTTAAACTCTCATTTTGCACCAAGAAAATCTGCGGTCTGCATCAATTAAACCCGAAAGCATAGCATGCATACTATTAGTTATACAAATCAGAAGGAGAGAGCAATTCTGCCTCTGTACCAAAGTCTGTTGCATGCCTTTAGCAATGGGGTCCTTCCTAAGCAACTTCTTCTGTGGTAACCCAGCTTTGCCAAACACTTGCCACCTGCCTTATGAGATTTTGCTGGGCGTTTCTGTCCGTTTTTCAAGCTTAACTCTACAACGTTGCGGGCTGCCCACTTTTGAAAAGAATCAGATGAGCTGCCCTGCTGAGTTATGTATCCAGAACAAAAATCTCTCTTGTGTGTTTTGTAGCAGTGAGGTGGTTGCTCTAACCCCTGGGGGGGGGGGGGGCGGTCTGATTTTGCAGATCCCATAGTGAAGGACCAGGCTCGGATGAGTTCGGCCAGCATGCCGGGGAGCAGCACCCCTGTCAGCAGCGCCAGCATGTTGTCAGGTGAGTCGACATCCACTTGTGCTTGCCTTTGGGTATAAATGCGCAACTGGAGTTGTCAAAGGGCTAGTTTGCACATGATCATTTCGAGTGATAAACATTGTGGTCATGTGCATGTGTGAATGCACCATTTCCACTTTATTGCCAGAGATAAGTATTTTTAATCAGTCTCTCTCTACATGAGATGCCTCGGCGCGTGTTTGTCAAGTGTAGGGAGATACAACATTAGCCAGGAAGGGTAGTTTAAAAAGACAGAGCAGGCGGAGATTGCTCCTCAGAGGGTCTGTTAATTTCATCTTCCCCTCTGGGAAGGCTCTGTCAGTTTCACCTCTCCAGTCTCAAACTGTGTGAGATCGCAACCAGAGGGCAGCGAGGAATGGAAATGAGCTGGAGATGGCTTCCAGAACTGGGCTTGGACCAGGAGAGGTTATAATGGGCAGCGGTTTCCCTTCTGGCATTTCACAGCCCCTTCACACAGCTCCAGTGTATAGCAAAGCCTTTTCCCTGCCACCGGCTCTGTCTTTTTAAACTATCCTTCCCGGCTAACATTGCATCTCCCGACACATGTCAGATGTCTTGCATAGAGACTCTCAGTGCCTTCATTGGAATTGGTCAACATGGTCAGCAGCAATATCTCATGTGTGCCCAAGTGCAGTCGAATACAAGAATTGGCCCAAAGATACCCAAGTGGAACCTACTTGCTGAGACAGGATCCACTGTTTCCCTTCCTAATTCTTGCACCACCGCCCTTTTCTCCTGTCTCCTGCAGGGATTTCTTCAGTGCCAACGTCTTCACCCCTTGGGCCCCTTGCGGGTTCGCCTGTGATCTCTGCTGCCAACGCCCTAGGTATGCCCGTTCCAGCTGCCGCCGGAGCTCAGCAGTAGACGACCGCTGCCCCTCTCCCAGGCGCCTGACCAGAGCCGGGTCGGGCCCAGAAGCCTCTGCTCCGTCCCTCCCCCAGGACAGCAGCTGCTCAATGCCCAGTGCTGGGGGGAGAGGGAAGGGAGGGGATGGAATGCTTTGGAGGAACGATGTCTGAACAGTTGCTTGTGGATTTATAGTAGTTCAGTCATAAAACAAAAAAAGATTATAGGCCGATTCCCCCCCCCCCTTTTTTTACTTGAACTTTTCGTAACTCAGGAGAATCCCTGAGAGAACCCACAGCGGAAGTTATTTTGTGGACGATTCTGCCTCACTCCACTCACCGTGTCCTGTTCCACCTAAGACGAAGCAGCCCTTGTCTCCGAGCTCTCTCTGTGCTGACTCCGGGCTCTTCCCTTCCTCTGGCTCTTGTCCACCGGGGATGGGTCGGTGGGAAAGAAATGCCTGTGCTGCTTCTTCCTGCTAGGAGCTGCCAGATCTAAGCAGTAAGGTCGGAACGGGAGGGGGGGTCCTTTAAATACTACCAATTGAACACCTTTATATTCTGCATCATAATTTAGCGGATGGGTGCAGTGAGAGGAGATGCCAATCCCAGAGAGTGCTTATTGGGAAAAAAACAAAGGCCTGCCAGTTAGGAACTTTCTGTGGAGAAAGCGGGTCTCCTCCCGTGGGCCTCTTGGATTGCCAGTTAATTTTTCTCCCCTGCATGTGTTGTTAATCCAAAGTCTCCAGGTTACTAATGCATTTTAGAGGGGTACCCAGCCGCTACCTCCGTGGAAGGGGTTCTGGCATAGGGCAAGGTTATATATTCCAATAAGTGGCTCCCCGCCCCTATTGAGAGGCCACCGATTCCCCTTGGCTAGGGATTCCAGAAAAGAATTAGTCGCTCTGTTCTTGCGTAAAAAGAAATTTAAGCTCTTGGCTATTTTCCGCCTCCCAAACTGGACCACCCAAACTGATGTGGAGGCTCCATGTGCCATGTGAGAGATGCCCTTGTCTGCTGGATCGTTTTTTAAAAAAACAAACAAACATGGTTCACAGTCTTGTAAATAGACACAGAAGAGAAGGAGCCCGCAGCCCGTGACTCTTTTTAAAAAAGAAGAAAAAGAGATAGACCTGCCAGAGATAACCAATTGTGGAGAACATCTTCTTTACCCCTGTGTGTGTATATAGTAAATCTTGTCCTTCCTCTGCCAGATGATCCAATGTTGGAATTCTTTGCTGTAAATAAACTTTTTTTTTTTTAATTTATAAAGGGGTTAGGTTTAAGTTGCTTGTACAGAGGGTTTCACTGAGCCGGCGTCGCATTCCGTTTCCACGCTTTTGCAGCCTTTAAACCGCGAGCGAGCGTTTGAGGAGCTCAGGCTGTGGTCTTTCTGCGCCTGCATCTTGCAGAGGCGGGTTGTAGTTAACAAGCGGCACGAAGAAGCGATGCCTTGCAAGGAGAATTGCAAGAGCTAAGCGCAAAGGATCCTTAGCCCTGCCTTTTCCTTTTGCGGCGCCGCCGCACTGGAATTTTTAGGGTACGGAGGTGGGGAACAAAGGCTCCCCGGTTCTTTGCACCCTGCTGTTTATGTAGTTCAAGCCACTGGGAGGGGGCGGGAAGCACGCCTGCTCCCTTCGCTTCAGGCTGTCCCCTTTCTACAATGCTGCAAGAGGCAGATCTCTCTGGGTGAACCTGATGAGCTGCTCTTCCATCGATATGCAACTTGGTTTTCTGTTGGGGTTTGGTAGCCATGTATTCTCACTGTTTTACTTAGTACCTTTCTTCCTTGGGTTAAGACACTTCGAGGGTATGGAGTGAGCCGGAACCAACTACAAAATGAGTATAGGATACCGAACATCCCTCTTGCCCCCCATCCACCCCAGACTGGAAAATAATATTACAAACTCATGAATTCACGTAATCATAGATCTGCTCCTTGCTCTCTGGTGAAGACCCATGGTGGTGGGTGGACATGGGGCATTGCCCTTGCGCCCACGAGAACGTGTTGGCTTGCTCTGGCGATCTCTGGGAATCAGGGCACAGCTTGCTGCTCTAGTGTGGAACCTACACAGGACTCTTAAACAGTTGACCAAATCCCCTTTAGTGTCCCCCCCCCTTTTAATTTGGTGAGTGGATAGAAGAGCAGGGCTTTCATATGTCCAAGCCCTCCCACACCTCACAGCGGCAGGGGAAGTCTAATAGGGAGAAACCCACAAACGGCTACGATGCGTCCCAGTGACCATCAAACCTTAAGTGCAAAGGCAAGAGTGTTTGGTCCAGGGAGTGACGCAAACTACTTCTCCCCCCACTTCTCCGTATAAAGTGCTTAACTCCAGTTTATGCTGCCTCAGTAGGCAAGCAGCGCCACGAAGGCACAAGGAAACTGCAGATCGTGACAACGTCTGTGTTGTAGATTACCTCATCTGTATACCTTGTATCAGAACACTTTTTTAATTTCTCAGCACTTCCTGTCTTTTCTGCATTGTGTTAGATGGCAGGGGGAAAAATATCAAATGCCAATATAATAAGCAGTCCTGTTGGCAACTTTAAAAGTTTTTTTTAAAAATTTTTTAAAATCTTGTTTGAAGTGATATTTTCGGTTGGAATTTAGAGTTTTGGTTCTTTTCCTTTTGAAATTATTGGTTGTAATTGTATTGTAATTGTTAAAAACTAACCCTTAACTGTGCTGGGAAGACGTTGTGCCATGGAGGTCTTTAATTTTTTTTAATAAAATCATTGAAACAAAGTACATTCCATGCCCTGGTCAGTCAATAACATTCCCGTGGAGGCCACTTGGATTTCATGTGTGAAGAGTGGCTCATGCGAGAGCCAGTTTGGTGTAGTGGTTAAGAGCGCGGGACTCTAATCTGGAGAGCCGGATTTGATTCCCCACTCCTCCACTTGAAACCAGCTGGGTGACCTTGAGTCAGTCACAGCTCTCTCGGAGCTCTCTCAGCCCCACCCACCTCACAGGGTGATCGTTGTGGGGATAATAATGACGTTCTTTGTAAACCGCTCCAAGTGGGTGTTAAATCATCCTGAAGGGCAGTATATAAATCGAATGTTGTTATCATTATAAGAAAATGTGGTTGCTTTGCCTTCAGGCCCCATGCAGAAGTCTTACTCAATAGCGCTGCTTTGCCGCTCCACAGCTCTGACCGTAGTAGAATTGCTTAATATTTGGCAATCCTGATGGAGTGCTGGTTTCAGTGATGTTCCCCCCTCCCCCTGATCTCTCTGGTTCTAGTTGGAGAAATGTTATATCTTCCCCGCTCATGCTCGATGCCTGACTTGAATGTGTCACAGGATCATAGCAAGAGTTCATGCTGCCATTCGTTACCTTCTTGGGCATGGTGAGCTCAGCCTCCTGATGCTACGATGGTCCCATCCATCTCTGTGCACAGGGGGAGAGCAGCCTCCTCACCTCCATTCTACGCCCAGCTCCAGCGAGGGCAGACGTAGCATTTCAGAGTCCTGCCTTCTGAATCTGGAACCTGTCCTACACACTTGGAATACAAGACATCGTGCAGAGGAGAAACTACTTGTGCTGGTAACCGCGTGGAGAAAATGGGTGGTAGAGAACTGGAAGCAGAAGAAAGCCAGAACTGTTCTGAGCACGCCGATGCCACCATGAGGTCTGGAATCTTAAAACGAGTTGTCTGCTAGGATGCTTCAGTCGGCTGGCTTTGCAAAATACAAAGGTTGTCTAGGGAAGGGCAAGCTCTTGATGTATGTGATAACAGTGTACTTTGCTGGAATTACGATGCTTGCTGGATTCTCAGGTTCAAGTCGCTGCTCAGCCAGGAGCTTCACTGCTGTGTCTCCGTATGATCCGCATCCATAGTTTATAGTTAAGATAAATGGGACGAAGCAGTTCATAGTCTGGGAAAGAGGGATGTGGAGTTCCAGAATCTCTTGAAGCGCTTCGTATCTTAGCAGCTGCCACCACCCCTTTAGGTGCATTACAGAAGGTGCCTACCAAAGGCTAGCCAAGCTTATTTACTCATTTGTTATAATCCGCCTTTCTCACTGTGGCTCAAGGCAGATTACACACCGTATGTCAATACAATCACTAACCAGGACATTCAATAATACAACAAGGTAAAGCTAACAGAAGTTTGGAAACAAGCAGAAATCAATAAGAGAGCTAGAAAATGCCTGAAACAAATGGATTTGATATATTAACAGCTTGGAAACTGCAGTAGGAGCATTACTTGCAGCGACAGACGGTACACAGTGGTATGCTACATTTTTCTGAACTATTTACTTAGAGCAAACCCCTATTATCTGTGCATGAAGGCCCTTCTGAATAATGGTTGTTGTGGATTTTCTGGGCTGTATCGCCGTGGTCTTGGCATTGTAGTTCCTGACGTTTCACCAGCAGCTGTGACTGGCATCTTCAGAGGTGTAGCACCGAAAGGCAGAGATCTCTGTGTCACAGTGTGGAAAAGATGTTGGCAGGTAATTTAGGATGACTCAGGCCAAACCCACCTTCCTGAGTAGATATAAATTACCTGCCAACATCTTCTCCACACTGTGACACTGAGAGATCGCTGTCTTTTGGTGCTACACCTCTGAAGATGCCAGCCACAGCTGCTGGCGAAATGTCAGGAACTACAATGCCAAGACCACGGCAGTACAGCCCGGAAAACCCACAACAACTATCGTTCTCCGGCCGTGAAAGCCTTCGACAATACGCCCTTCTGAATAACTCAGTTTTGCATGGTTTGTGGAAAGTCAGGAGAGTGGAAACTTTCCTGATCTCTGTTCCATACGATGGGGGCCACCACAGAGAAGGCACATGTGCAGGCAGCTGTTGGTTTTGCCTGATTGCAGGATGGCCATCTCCAGAAGGCTCTTCAGATGAGTGAAGTTGCCATGGCGGCTCATAAGGGGAGAGGTGATCCCGTAGATAGGAGGGACCAAAGCCATGTGATAGCCAGAAGTTGAATTGAGCCTGTTAGCTGATGGGTAGCCAACAGAGAGACTGCAGAATAGGATTAATATGCATGCTAAGTCTAACTCCAGATAATAACAGCTGCGGCGTTCTGCACCAACTGGAGTCTCAGAGTTGACTTTGGGAGAAACCCATGTAGACTGCATTACAGTATGTTACCGTGTTACCGTAGTGTGAATCCAGGTGGCCAAGGTAAGGGGCCATCTTCTGGGCTAGGCTGAGTTTGTAGAAGGAACTTTTTGCCGCTGCCTTTACTTGCTTTTCTAGCAGCAGTGCTGGCTCCAATGTAACCCATGGCCTCTTCACCAAGTCTGCAAGAGTCAGCTGACCTTTTGAATGGGGGCTTTTGATGAGCATGTGGTGGCCTGTTAGCAGAACATCACTTCTGTTGGTGAACGAGGGGGGATGTTTGCCAGGTTCAAGGATTAGCAGAAAAGGGAGAGGTGAGAAACTCATGTTAAAAATTCCAGCAAAAAAGCTCTGGGTGGATTTAGAACAGTGTACTACTATTAGTAACTGTGCAACTGTTTCCACAGTGTTAGCTGTGGCTGATGAATGGCCAAGGCTCCATGAAGAATGGGCATAGATGCAGAGGAGTTAGCCGTGTTAGTCTGTAGTAGCAAAATCAAAAAGAGTCCAGTAGCACCTTTAAGACTAACCGACTTTATTGTAGCATAAGCTTTCGAGAATCACAGTTCTCTTTGTCAGATGCATCTGACGAAGAGAACTGTGATTCTCGAAAGCTTATGCTACAATAAAGTTGGTTGGTCTTAAAGGTGCTACTGGACTCTTTTTGATGAAGAATGGGGAGACTGGATCCCTACGAATGGAGGAGAAATGGGGGTGGGCTCATGAGATGCAGAAAGTATCCAAGGGCCTCCATTACTACAGCTAGAAAACGGGTGAAGCTCCTACACCCTCAACAGGGCCGTAAAACGTGGCCTGAAGAAAACGTTGCTAACAGTGGCCATTTGGTGCAGATACAAAATGGCGCCCACTCCTGGTTAGTAGAAGTGCGATTTATTCTGCACAGAGGAGAGAACCAGCTGTAACTCTGAAGTGGAAGAAGCTTCAAGGCTAGTTCTGGGATGGACATGGAAGAGTCCTAGGCTGGGAGCTTCTTTGTCATTTGGTGACGGGCCTCATTGGAAGCTGTTCCTTGGAATGCGAAATGCCTTAATTAGAACAATGGTGGGGTGGGCACTATTATGTCTGCCATTACACTGAACTGCAAAAAGTATGGGGGGTTTGACACAGTCCAGCTTTGCTCTTCTCGGCTCCCAGCAATTACAGTTGTTACCTGCACCCAGGGCGTGTCTGTTAGGAAAGGATAAACATTCTTTTAGAATAACACAGGGTTATCTGCAAGAATGGGGTAATGAAAACCTAAAGTTACCTTCCAGGAAACAGCAGAGAGGGGGGCAGCTACATGATAAGCAATTGAGCTGTGAAGGGAATTTGAATCTCGGTTTCAGTTCAACTTTTTGTGGATGCTGTCGACGAGCCTTGCTGGATTATTAGTGGTTTCTCCTTTCGTGGGTGAAACTCCTTTTATCCAGATCTGCTGGCTCATAGCAGGGGGGAGCACACAGGTTTTCCAGCTGTCCTAGCCCCATCCTTTTCTCGTGCAGTTTGAGGGTTGTTTTTCCTCCTAAGAGCAAGAAGTTCTTCAGAGGTTCAAGCCCCTCAAAAGCAGAAGGCGGTGTGCTGAACGGACCGGCGCACTGGAAAGCCAGTGTGGTGGTAGTGGCTAGAGTAAAGGTCTAGGATCTGGGCGACGCAGGTTCAATTCTCTGCCGGAGAGGCTCGCTGGGTGACCTTGGGGCAGTCACAAATTCTGTGCCTAGCCTACCTCACGGGGTTTGTTGTGAGGGAAAAAATGGAGAAGAGAATGATGTAAAACCACTTTGGGTCCCCACTGGGGGGGGTATAAATGAAGTAGGCAGGGTATAAATAAAGTAAAAATACAAATAAAATAAAAAATAGAGGAGTTTCCTTTGCTCTGACCTCCCTCCCTTTTTAGCGTGGAGGTTTTCTTCTCTCTAAAGCTATCAGAATATTAGATAAGAGCAGCCTTTATCTGTGTGAGGTGAGCACACACATTTATTATTGTAGACTTTGAAAAAAAATTACTTCTGGCATTTATAGGGATCTAAACCCATGGAGCATCTATCTTGGCATTTGATACGGCATTGGGGTTGGGGGAGACGTGAGTGCCTCAGCCTATTGCGCTGCTGGCCTGTTGCGCATAAAGAAGGGCAATGTGGGGGCTACTAAATCTATGGGCATCCCATTAGCCCCCTAGCCCTACAAAAGCCCCCGTTTCCCTCCTGTTCCCTTCAGCCCTGCAGTAGCCAAGAGTCTTACTGGCTACGTTCCTTCTCCCCCCCCCCCCCCATCCAATCCTAAAGCTTAGAAAGTGCCTGTAAAATATAGGCCTGCTGGGAAATTGGCAGCCGGTCCCATTGAAAAATCTACACAGGCTTGCTTGAGGCCTACAGGCCCAGGTTCATGACAGGGCGCAATCAGGATTGGGCCTGTATGGGAATTTGAAAGCATCTTAAAATGACGGCAGTGGCCCTGTGGCAGCCAAGAAGATGGTGGCTGATTCTGCGCACGTTGGATAATGCACTTTCAATGCACTTTATCAATTGTTTGAGGTGGATTTTTTGTTCCACACACAAAAAAATCCATTCCAAATGATCTATAAAGAGGATTGGAAGTGCATTATCCAACGTGTGTGGAATCAGCCAGTGTCACGTCTAGTTTGGCCCTACACTTTAGGATTATATAGGTTTCACCAATTCCAGGGTGCCCTAGGACAGGCAAAAGCAGTGTTTTGCCTCTCCTGGGCTACTAGGTCCAGGGGGTAAAACATATGTGCCCATTATTGGTAATGGTTCAAAAATCTGACCGTCTTATATAGCTTCTTCGATAGGCTTCTCCAAAGACTACTCCATCCTTATCCGTTGGCTGGAATGCATGAAGTTGCCATTTATTTTATCTACTTATTCATTTTTTAGCCCTTCCTCCCTGTGGACTGGCTCAGGGCAGAGTGCAATAAAATGCTCAGCAATATTTAAAAACATACAAATACATTTAAAAATCCAAAAACATGAATACATAGAACAGTATCTTAAAATGGCAGCCCCCTCCAATTTCCACGATCATAATGTAAACACAAGGGGGTGGGCGGGGCCACAGTTAATAATATTCTAGTGACTGTGTTCATAGGGGGGACCGATGATTTCGTCGCCCCCCTGGTGGGAGACCGGTAGGGAGGCTCCTAAAACGATCAAAGGCTGGCCTCAACCATATGCCTGTGGAAAAACTCCGTCTTACAGGCCCGTCGAAAAGACATTAAGGTCTTGGCCTCATTAGACGTGAAGCTTTCTGATGGTTTTTGGTCTTTTTGTGCAAGCACAAAGTTTCCACCGAAGAAGCAGAATCAACAGGTTGAGAAGAGAGTTTTAATTTGCTTTATTTATAGTCCACCTTTCTCAAATGATCCAGAGGAGTTAGCCGTGTTAGTCTGTAGTAGCAAAATCAAAAAGAGTCCAGTAGCACCTTTAAGACTAACCAATTTTATTGTAGCATAAGCTTTCGAGAATCAAGTTCTCTTCGTCAGATGCATGATGCATCTGATGAAGAGAACTTGATTCTCGAAAGCTTATGCTACAATAAAATTGGTTAGTCTTAAAGGTGCTACTGGACTCTTTTTGATCTTTCTCAAATGAGACTCAAGGCAGATCACACTGTGTAAATCGATACCATCAATTAAGACCGCCGAAATCCAAAAGCAAGCAGAAATCTGAGACCAAACTGAAAGAAAGCGTACGTGTCAACATGACCTGTGAAGATGCAGAAATTACACAGTAGGATAGTACATAACAGCAATGCCTTGGTATGTTCAGTCACCCAGTCTTCAGTATTTAATAAGACTGCTAATTGACTGTCTATTCCCTGCTCTGTTGAGTACTGTCTGCTGATACAGATGTGCCAATGAGGAAACTCATTGGAAAACATGCCTTGTGAACTAGTTATGCTTTGTTTCAAAAAGATTTCATCTCTATGCTCGGCTTGATGCTTGTTTTTCCAAATCTTCTGCTATCATACCCTATTGTATCTCTTTCAGGGACGAATCTACGGGGGGGCAGGGGGGGGTAGTCTGCCCCCGGCGCCGCCAGGGAGGGGGCGCCGGGAGCAGCTCCCAGCTGCCGGAGCGAGCAGGTGGCACTGCAGGCAGCCTCGCAGCCCCCCGCACTGCTTTTGCCTGCCTTGGAGGGCAGGGGGTGCGCGGCAAGCCGGCTGCCCCGTCCTGCGGAGCAGGCGAAAGCAGTGCGGGGGGCTTCTCGGCCCCACACGCTGCCTCCGTCCGCCCTGCATGATGACATCACCAAAGTGACATCATCACGCAGCGTGTGGAGCGCGCGCGCACTGCGCGCGCACGCAAGGCAGTAAGCCAAGGGTTGCCCCGGGCGTGGGCAACCCTTGATCCGGCGCTGATCTCTTTACCTGATTGTCCTAACTGTTGTTCGTGATTATACTTTGTTCAGTGAATGTCCTAGCTGTCGATTATATGTTCACTCTCACTGTGTAATCCGCCTTGGATCTCAGAAGGGCAGACTATAAAGAACAACGAGAAGAAGTTGCTATATGGTCCTGTATCATGGCTCCCTCCTACCTTATGGAACTGGCTTCAACTCCAAGTCTTTAGGAAGCACCGTAAGAGCTTGCTTGCTTGCTTGCTTGCTTGCTTGCTCTTTTTTTCTTCCTTTCTTTCTTTCTTCCTTTCTTTCTTTCCTCCTTCCTTCCTTCCTTCCTTCCTTTATTTCTTCCTTCCTTCCTTTCTTTCTTATTTATTTATTTATTTTGTAGCCCACTCTCCCCATAAGCAGGCTCAGAGCGGATAACAACATCATAATAAAACAACCATAATAGAAGCTAAAAACGATAATTACAATTAAGATAAAACGATTCAAAGTGCAATGTTCAATATTGGGTCACCCCCAAAACATTCAAATGTTGTTGTTATTGTTATTGTCGTCATTATCTAGGGTTTTTAATAGGATGTAGGCTGCAGGTATTGGTGGGGGAGGGGGGCTTATTGGAGGTTTTTATTGTACTTCGAATCTTTTACATTTGGTGGATTGGTCAGCTGTCTTGAGCCGCAAAGGAAAGGCAGGGGTATCAATAAACAAATTTGTCCGCTTGTGTGTTCTAGTGCATTCGTTGAGAATCTCTTTATCTTTTTTTCTGCATGTTCAAACATGAAATGTGAGCACGCTGTCCAGGCCAGAGCTCAGCTTGTTTCTGCCATGATCTGAAAGAGAATACCATTGTATTAAATGCAGCTGCCTACTTGACATGTGCCAGAGTGGTCAACAGAGGGAGCTGAAGTTCTGTATTTTTCCTTCTTGTGCCTATATTATCATTTTTATCCACCAAGCTAGAAGCCGCCTTCCAGCCATGGACCTGCAGCCTGCTTGGTCCCCAGTAACTTTCGCATTTTCTGATCCAGGCAGACACCAGGAGCAGGAATTGCCTGCTCCTTTTTCCTCTTCCTGTGGATGCCTTTGGATACAGGGGGTAGCATCTTGTACAACTGCTTCAGCATCCTGAATCCCTAGGAGGCCATCCACGTCTTGGTCAAACCTCCGCCCGTTTGCCGCCGGCTATTTTTATTTTTTTAATGCAACAGCTTAATTCTTTTATAGCAAACAGCAGCGCCCTTGTTCTCCACTAACTGTGAAGGGCTAGGTATTCCTTTAAAGGCACCGCTCAAGATGTGGAGGAAGCCCAGACTTCCCTGCCTCTGCTTAGGATCGAATGTGATAATTTTTCCAGGTATTGCCAAAAGAGCATCCAGTCTCCTGGGTATGAAGGAGGAATGGAGACTGTAGCTGCAGCCACACATTACTGATTTTTTTTAAAAAAAAATGTTTAAAACATTTTAAAGAGAATTTTTGACCAACGTAGGGACCCAGTGTAACGGCAAACAATAAAACATGCAACACCTATTTATATGTAACAGCAATTAAAACAGAACACACATTGTGCAATAGCATTCCTTTGCAAATGGATAGCAAGCTCTAGCGTGCTATCTCTGCAGATGATTTAATCTTGGATGCGTCCCCAGTACTTCCAGGCCCCTCTAACGTGGATGCTACAAGCATCTCTTTTTCCTTAGGAGAAAATAGTGAATGGAAATAAAACTCAGCTTTGCTGAAAGCAAGATGGTGACACTTCCACAGAGCTTTTCAGCAGAATTTCTAATCTAGCAGTGTGATCAGAAGAACAAAAATTAGAAGTGCAATTCTTGGGCTACAGCAATTATTAATTATTGACCGTTTCTTGTGATGGCAAAGTAACTCCAACATTAGGCATGAAGAAATTGTCAGATCACTTGGGCGACTCCTTTTTCGTCTTTGTTAATGCTCGAAATTTGCTGATTTTCTCAAGAGAAGGTACAAGAGGAGAGCAGTCACAATCTTGCCCAGAAGTAATCCAATCCAAAGACCAGGGCTGGAGAGCAGAAATAGACCTGTGGCAACAAGAGAGTGGATCAGCAAATCTTACGGATGCATTTTGATTTATTTGCTATGGCACCTTCTCTCATCTTGATCATCCGGAGGAGGTAACAATATGCTAGACTCACAGGCCTGGACCCTAGGAAAGAGTTCCACGTACCCTTAGGTAGTCCCTGCCATACGGCATGAATCCTTTCATGATAGCACATCCATTTGCGCAAATGTGTGTGTTAAATTTAGAACCACTGATGATTGCAACCAAATTGCTATTGCAGGCCAATATTGTTCAACTTGAAGATTGTAGCCTGGTTTCTGTAGTGTGCCAAGTATGTTCCCTTTTCCAAAAAGACTGCATGTGAAGAACTCAGCCCTTTGATGGATATAAGGGTTGCCAACCTCCTGGAGATTTCCCATAATTACAGGCAAGAAAGATAAGTTCCCCTGGAGAAAAGGGCTGCTTTGGAGAGCGGGCTCCACCTGGACTTTGCAGAGGGAGTCGCCTGGGATCTCTTACCACTTTGTATTAAAGTAATTGAAAAGTGTGTATGAAAGAAGTCAATTGCTGGTGTGTGTGTGTTAAATTTAACAACAACAACAACAACATTTGATTTATATACCTCCCTTCAGGACAACTTAATGCCCACTCTGAGTAGTTTACAAAGTATGTCATTATTATCCCCACAACAAAACACCGTTTAGAACAACTGGTGGAATTATTGGAACCAAATTGTTACTGCAGGCCAATATTTTTCAAGCTGAAGATTGTAGCCTGGGTTCTGTGGTGTGTCCAGTGTGTTCCCTTTTGCAAGAAGATTGCATGGGAAGAATTCGGCTCTTTGGTGGACATGGTTGGGGTTGACAGAGCTAGCAACCTTAACTATTAATATCTGAGCGTAATTTTTTTTTTTTTTAAAGATCTCGGCTTGGACCCTATTTTTAAGTTCACTACAGGGTAAGTGGGGAAAAGGTGAATACAGACTCCCAAATGTGAGGCTGTATTATTTATCAGACAGACTAATTTGGAACTCTGATTGGAGAAGACAAGAGGAGAATAACTCATTAATCTCTGGAGAACAAGAATGTGCGAAAATGCCTTCAGAGGCTTGGATTAGAATTTTAAAAAGCTCAGATAAGAAAAAAAAATTATAATGGTGATAACTATATAATCAATGCCATGGGACAGATGTGGCCTGAATTCAGTGGGAAAATTGAACTGGTTTGCACTCTGTTCGCGGCAGCTGTTAGAGATAAGAAACAGGAATCGCACAACATGTAGATTTGATCAGCAAGGAGGTAATTTCTTATGATTAAATGAGTAGTAAAAGTTGCATTCGAATAACTGGGTTGTCTCCAATGATGCATGAGTGGAAAGGAAAACATACTTAGCACACTTCCACTGGTACAATGGCTGCGGCAGCTCAAGGCGTTTAATGAGTTTTTTTAATTGAAATAATGGTGTGCACATGGAGCAATGGAATGTACAACATGATTTCATTCAATTAAGCTTTGAAATTGTATATCAGAAGAAATACCTTGCAGTATGATATTGGAGATACAATAGCTCTGACTTTTAGCACTTTCATTTGCACAAGGATGTTTCCATGCACAGAAATATTCCATAGGCTTCAACCTCCAGCTATTTGGAAAGGGAAAGTGTTCTACAGTGCTATCCTAAAGAGAGTTACACGCTTCTGAGTCCACTGAAGTCAGCTAGTGGCTGTGTCCAGAAATGCTTTTTACCAAGTGCGGCTGGTAAACTAACTGTGGCCTTTCCTGGGCAGAAAAGATTTGGCTACTGTGGCGTATGCTCTGGTTGCATCTACATGACTGCATTGTGCTCTTCCTGGGGCTGGCCTTGAAAACTGTTCAGAAACTTCAGTTGATGCAGAACGCTGCTGCCAGTATTTGATTGGAGCAGCTCGTAAGTAGAGATGGGCACGAACAGCAATACGAACCAAAAAAAAAGCCTCAAACAGCCCAATCAGCTGTTTGCGAACAAGCTATTCATGAGACCCCATTCTAAACGAACGGGTGGTCGTTGCAAGCCTCTTTCATTGCTGTTCGTTGCTGTTCATCAAGCCAGACAGTCTGGCACCTGCAATCAATTCCCTTGGCAACTTAGGCAGGGATTGTCTGAACTCTGTCTGAACTCCTGCTGTTGCCCTGAAAACCCCAATCTAAGCCCAATTTAGCTTGATAGGCAGGTCTTCCTTTCAAGTATGGAGCTCTAAATTTGTTTACAAGGGAGGCTCTGTTTTTGCAAACAGTGAAGAGGGAGAGACAGCTGCTGTTGGCCTTTAGATAGAGTGCATTGGAGCTTGAATTTTCTTTGTGTGTGCTGGGATAGGGATATACCCCTTCAAGTTCCAGGGCTGGTGCCAGGCTCTGGGGCCAAGCTATTATTTTTTATTGGTACCTTTCCTGCTGCCTGCTCAGGTCAGGTTTCTGGGAGTGGTGCAGTAGGGATTTTGATGGCTGGAGGAGAGCCTGCTGGCCCCTACGAACAGCCAACCATAAACACGTTCATGAACATGGCCATGTTCGTGGTTGTTCGTGGGTCCCTGTTTGTGGATGGCAATGGACAACGAACATCATGTTCGGGTTTTTTTCTGTTTGTGCTCATCTCTACTCATAACCTCTTTGTAGGTCTTTAAGCAGAGGCTAAATGGCCATCTGACAGCAATGCTGAGTCTCTGAACCTAGGTAGATCATGAGAGGGAGGGCAGGAAGGGTTACATCAGGGCTTAGTTCTTACATGCCCAGGGTAATGCCAATCACCACTTTGGGGTCAGGAAGCAATTTCCCCCTGGCCAATTTGGCTAGGGATCCTGCAGGTGGTTTGCCATCTTCTGGGCCTGAAGCAGGGGTCACTGGCGTGGTGGGGGGAGTTAGTTGTGAGTTCCATGCATTGTGCAGGGGGTTGGACTAGATGACCCTAGAGGTCCTTTCCAACCCTATGAGTCTATAATACTGTCCATATGACAAATTTTAGCCCATCCTGCACTGGCTCCCATGTGTTTCCAGGCACAATTCAAGATGATGATGTTGACCTTTAAAACTCTATGCAGTTTGGAACTAGCATACCTTAAGGACTCCTACTTTCATACAAATCTACCCAACCCCTGTGGTCATTTCAGAGGCTCCGCTCTGGATGATCCTGTTTTCTAAGGTTAGATGAGTGGCAAGCTGGGAGAGGGACTTCTGAATTGAGGTACCAACACATTATTGGTGTGTGCCAGTTTGGTGTAGTGGTTAAAAGCGGCAGGACTCTAATCTGGGGAGCCGGGTTCGATTCCCCCCTCCTCCACTTGAAGCCAGCTGGGTGACCTTGGGCTAGTCACAGCTCTCTTAGAGCTCTCTCAGCCCCACCCACCTCACAGGGTGTTTTTTGTGGGGATAATAATGGTTGTTGTTGTTGTTGTTGTTATGGAACTCCCTCCCCAGAATTATTCATCTGTCCCCTTCTATCACAACCTCCCACTGGCAGGTGAAAACTTTTTTTGGTTTTTTGCTTTTTCTCTGTGACCCTCCATCCTGCCATATGTCTTAATATTTGTGTTTTGGCAAACTAATTCTAGTTTTAATAGGATTTTAAACTTATTTTTACAATGCTCTGTTTTTTAATTGTTAGCTTCCTTGGTGGCCCTGACAGGGTAGAAAGGCAGGAAATAAATTTTGTAAATAAAATAATAAATATTCCCAGTTAAGGAAATCTAATATAATGAGGGGGCTGACAAAGTGGTATAGTAAATATCTTGTGGGGAAAGGGGGAAAAGATCATCAGGAAAACTAAAAGGACCACAGAATAAAGGAGAAATGTAAAGGCAATTGAGGGCCGAGTATCATAAAAAATGGCCCTGAAATAAATCTGGGTGGATGGACATTTTTGGATGCTAAAGCAATTTGCAGATAAGGGAAAGCTGTTATAAGATGGGGGGGGGCGTAGCACTTTTCACCCTGAGATTTATAAAAAACTAGTAACTAGCAACAGAGCCCAATGTGTAGAAAAATTCAATGGGCTCCAGAAAATTGATTTGGTCGGCCACCACTGCGGGGCTTTGGGAGGGTCATGCTGCCACACCAGATGTCTCTGCCACCTCCGCGATCCCTCAGAGGCCTGGCGCAGGCGTAGAGTTGCCAGATCCCCTGACCTCTTTGGGCTAAATCAGGCTGCTGGGGAATGCGGGAGCACTGCTCGGGCAGTGCGACCGGCCCTGGAGCGCTCCTGCACTCTGTAGCGGGCTGAATCGGGCCCCATTCAGGTTGAATCAGACCTATTTTTGTCATGTCTGCGCCCCATCCATGCCAATGCTAATACTGAACCAATATTTCATACTGTAACCTGATGTCCTTTTGCCAATGCCATAACTGTTTCTTTCACAGGCTGCTTGCAGGTGTCTTATCTAACGGACTGCAGAAACGTTCAGTGTTCATGACCTTATAGACTTCTCACTCGCATGCATTGCTATGTCTCGACTTTGATCTCTTGCTTTCTCAGTGTCTCAGCTTGAAAGTACAGCTATGCGAGATGTTCTCAGGGCAAATTTGCGCCACAAACCCTGTTTACTGTTGGGAGGGGGGGAGGAGCAACTGTGTGTGTTAAGAGGACGGTTTTCCCCAAGAATTACTATTCCTGTCAATCTTGCTCTTACTGCTTAGATGCTTACCTTGCTTATGAGTAATCCTATGGACATATATATGGAAATGATTTGATTTCTGAATAAAACCATTTAACCAAGAGCCTGGGCTTCTTGTTGCAATGGTACAGAGATCTGTCTGCCATATCCTGGGAAGCAAGGGAGTGCAGCAGGAGGACTTGCCTTTTATTCGAGTGCACCTGTGCCAAGATATAAGGTGAGTCGTCACCAATACAACTCACTTTTTATATAGTAGTAGATATATTGGAATATGACTGGTAAATATTGGCTCCTTCAAACCGAGAAAGCTGACTTCTGCCACATGTAGTGAAGATACATTAGATGGCACATTTATAGAAGGAGGATTTCTTGCATCAATTTGAAGGTATTGACGGTAGACCTTCCCTTTACTCTTGAAACTTTATTAAACTATATTGTCACAGTTCCTAACTCCTATCGAGTGATGGCTTTGCACTGTAATTGCACTGTTAGAGCAGAACCACAAGTGACAAAAGGCACAGATTGGACACTTGTCAGCTTCCCTCAAGTTTTTTTTTAAATTTATTTTAACATCTAGAACAATAAACTACAAAAAACTACAATAGTACAAGGGGAGGGAAAGAAGGGAGAGGGAAAAAAAAGAGGGGGAAGGGGGGTGGAAAAATGGGGAAGGCAACTCACAAACACTAAACACTACACTTCAATGCTTTCCCTTCATACTGCCATAATTAAAGAAAATAGCTTAATAAAGTAATGATGGAATGGTTGATCTTACAAAATACAAATTACAATTCAAATTAAATCTCCCCCCCCCCACCGGGCCTCGGACGCAGTTCTCTCTGAGCAGCTACAGCCGCAGCGCTCATTGCCTCCCCCCTCCCTTCAGGCTTCAAATCTTCTTCTTTTTGCTTGGTGTCTGGCCCAAATTCTGGATTTTTGTCCACAAAATCCCTTAGCTGATCTTCCGAATTAATGTTGTAAGCTTGATCTTTATAACTAAACCCGATTCCTTCTGGAAGTAGCCATTTGTACTTTATGTCACGTTCCCTCAAAAGAGCTGCCAGCTTTTTATACTTAAACCTTCTCTTACGGACTAAAAATGGAACGTCTTTCAGTATCTTGACTTTATTTCCCAGAAAGTCCAACTCCGCATTATATGAGTTATGTAGGATATTGGCCCGGACCCTCCTGGATGAGAACTCAATAACAATCTCGCAAGGCAGCTGCCGCTTCATTGCATATTTTGAAGATGCCCGACGGACTCCCAAAATGGTGCTTTTTACTTCTTCTTTAGTTGCCCTCGCGGGTGTCGCTAAAAGTTCCGAGGCAAGATCCCATAAATCCTCGTTTTCCTCCTCTTTAACATTCTGGAGACGCAAAATGGTCTGTGTTCGCTCCACTTGCAGCCCAATCAGCTGGTTTTCCACCAACTTTAGCTCCTTGTTCATTGCTCTCATAAGTGACGCATTTTCCCGAGCAGACTTCTCTGCCCCCCCCGCTACTTCCTTGATGGCTTTCACATCGCTCTCAATTAAGCCCACCCTTTGATCTGTTTCATTCAGCTTGTCAACAAAGGGTTTTATGGCTTCGATAACCGATCTTTTCACCAGTTCCTCAAGCGACTCGCCTCTTCCCTGCAGGGCAGCCGAAACTGACTTGCCCAGAGCAGGACTCTGCTTTTTTGCTGCCATTTTAGGGGGGGGGGAACCGCCAATCTTCCGAGACTCTGCAAGGGGGGAAAAATCCGAATCTTCTAAACTTCAGATCCCACCACTCCTTCACATGCGCTTGTAGTAACAGAAGGGATTCGCTTACTTACAGGCTTCCGCCTAATCCTGTTCTTTGCCGTTTTCCATGGCCCGGCAGCACACAAGGTGACGCACACGTCTGCCGGCCTCCATAGGGACAAACGGGCAATTTACCCCCTGCCTCGATCTGCCAGAGGGCTCTTCCCGTCGCGTCCCGGACCCAGACTCCCTCCCTGGGAGACCTGGGGGCTAACCTTTGCAGATCAGCCGCCCGGTCAGGCTGCTCGGTCGCTTCTTCTCGGACCTGCCGAGAGGAGCGTCTGACATGGCCGCGAAAACGAAACCAAATCAGCTTCCCTCAAGTTTTGATGGGAAATGTAGGCATCCTGGTCTCGCAGCTTCGCTCTCCAACTGCTGTCCAATGGACTTTTCAACTGTCACTTGTCCGACATTCCGCCAAGCTGCCTACATTTCCCATCAGAACTTGAGGGAAGCTGACAAGTGTCCAACCTGTGCCTTTTGTCACTTGTGGTTCTGCTATTAGTTAACTTTCATCCAAGAAAATAAGGTAGAATATAAATGTTTCAAATAAATACATTTGTTTCTAGCAACAAAAATACTTTTGGCATTAATACTGGAAATCCCAGTTCTTCCCAAGGAAGCGTGAGTGGGGGTTAAAGATTTTGGGTCATTATGAGAAACTGACAGCTTAAGTGCAATCCAGAAATATAAACCATTGGGATATACATGTTTAATGCTTTTTTAAAATGCTTAGTACAATGTTTTGTTGTTTGTGATTATATTATGTTTAATTTTTCATCATCAGCAGTAAGATTTTTTTTTAAATGTCCAGGGCTTGTGTTTATTCCACTGTTTTTAAACCTACAATTTTATGTTGCCTTTTCTCGAAGAGCTTGGGTTGTGGTGCACGAGTACCTCCCAATTTATCCTCAACCCCCACAGTGCAAAGAGTTAGGCTGGGAGAATCAGCTGACCCAAGATCACCCAGTGGGTTTTGTGGCAGAGCCAGGATTTAAATTCATATATTTCCAGTTTGCCAGTCTATTCACTGTAGCAGCTGGTAGTTTCAACAGCTTGGAACAGGGGAAAATTAGGCTTTGTTAAACCATTCTAATAAAGTTTAGGGCTTGGCTCCTGTGAATGAGTTCCGTTCATGCTAGATGGCCTCTGTTGTAGGGTGCGTTTCCTCTTTTGCTATTATTTATAACTTAGGCCTGGGTGGGTTATATGGGGCTAAATCAGGAAGAGAACTTGCACAACAAAGGAAAATTTGTTGTGAACAGAAACTTGTTGACCATCTCTGTGAAGTCAGTCGAGCAACTGGTTCTTGCTTGCCCATTACAACTTGTGATGAGCCACAACTAGGGTTGCCAACTCCAGGTTGTAAAATTCCTGGAGATTTGGTGATGAAGCCTGGGGAATATAACATCCAAGCAGGAGAATCTGGCATCTTTGTAGTCTGGAGATCAGTAGTAATTCTGGGAGATCTCCAGGCCCTATCTGGAGGTTGGCAACCCCATTAATACCCATAGATAATCTGACTGGTTTTGAATTATGCTTCATGTTTTGCAACAACATTCTTCATGAGTTTGAATATAACTAATTAAAGAAAAGGCCTCTGACTTTTCCAAATTTCTCTTACCCAGTTCCATAGCTATATTATACTTTTCAATTCTCTATTTGAATTTTTTGAATTAGTCATGTATACTACTGCATTAAAATTTTTTAACATATAATAATAATAATATCAACATTGTATTGTCGAAGGCTTTCACGGCCGGAGAACGATGGTTGTTGGGGGTTTTCCGGGCTGTATTGCCGTGGTCTTGGCATTGTAGTTCCTGACGTTTCACCAGCAGCTGTGGCTGGCATCTTCAGCAGTGGCTGAACATAGCCTAACTCAAACAGGGCACAGTATCTTATTCCAGGACACCAAAATACTGGACAACACTTCCAACTACTTTGTCAGACTGCACAGGGAAGCCATTGAAATTCACAAGCATAAGCAAAACTTCAACAGGAAAGAAGAAACCTTAAGAATGAACAGAGCACGGGCTCCAGTTCTGAAAAACACCAGGCCAACAAAACACTCCACACCCGACAATAGCCCTGCAGAGAAGATTAGCACATCAAGCACCAATCCATATGCAAAAGAACCTCCTCAGGATACAGTGAAGCCTCCCGCCATTAGCATTCCACACCCTGGGAAACTCTTACAGAATGACTCAGCTCAACCCCACCCCTCCTGAGTAGATACAAATGACCTACATCTTTTCCACACTGTGACACTGAGAGATCTCTGTCTTTTGGTGCTACACCTCTGAAGATGCCAGCCACAGCTGCTGGCGAAACGTCAGGAACTACAATGCCAAGACCACGGCAATACAGCCCGGAAAACCCCCCAACAACCATCAATATCAACATTCCTTTAATACATTCATTTTAACATTAATGCAGCGAAAGGCCCAAAGGGACACGGATAGTGGTCGGCCTTCAATAGTCCCTCTGGGTATTGCGCTGTTTACGGCAAGTCTAGCTTGGAATTTGGCATAAATAATTTTATCCATTCTAAAAATATTCCCCAGATCCAAAGGACTCTAAACGTTTAAGCAGAAACTTTGTCTTCAACCTGTCAAATGTTTTGCAGCACCTGAAAACATAACTGTATTGGAAATCCCTTTGTTTGGCATGTCTTTTGTTGTATCTACTGGCTAATAATTTGCCAGCAGTATCACCCTATTCAGGTTTTTTTTGCACGTACACCGTATTTCTGTATATGTTCTCTGTATCTATCAAGTCCTTTTTCTATTTTCAATATTTGAAAAATAAAACAGAAGTCCCTCTGGGGGTTGTTTTATTTTCCTAAAACAGACTAACACGAATACCCCTCTGGGAATATGACCTATTAAGATATTTCACCGTGAAATAAGTTTTAACTTATTTTTCCGAGCACTTTCCCCTTTCCTGCCTTTCAGAGAAATAGATAATCAGAGAAAGGGATCAGAAGTAGAGATGGGCATGAACAGAAACAAACAAACAAACATGATGTTCTGTTCATTGTTCATTGCCATCCATGAACAGGGACTCACGAACAACCATGAACAAGACCCTGTTCACGAACATGTTTGTGGTTGGCTGTTCATGGGGGCCAGCAGGCTCTCCTCCAGCCATCATCCAAGTCAAGATCCCTACCGCACCACTCCCAGAAACCTGACCTGAGCAGGCAGCAGGAAAGGTACCAATAATAAATAATAGCTTGGCCCAGAGCCTGGCAGCAGCCCTGGAACCTGAAGGGGTTGATCCCTATCCCACCAGACACAAAGAAAATTCAAGCTCCAATGCATTCTCTCTATCAAAATGCCAACAGCAGCTGTCTCTCCCTCTCCAAATCCAGAGCTGGAAGCTCCCCTCCCCCTTGGTTTTTGTTCCCTTGTAACAAATTTGGAGCTTCATGCTTGAAAGGAAAACCTGCCTATCAAGCTAAATTGGGCTTAGATTGGGGTTTCCAGGGCAACAGCATGAATTCAGACAGAGTTCCAACAATCCCTGCCTAAATTGCCAAGGGAATTGATTGCAGGTGCCAGACTGTCTGGCTTGATGAACAGCAACGAACAGCAACGAATGAGGCTTGCAACAACCTCCTGTTCGTTTAGAATGGGGCCTCACAAACAGCTTGTGCGCGAACAGCAAATCGGGCTGTTCGTGGCTTTTTTTTGTTCGTATTGCTGTTCGTGCCCATCTCTAATCAGGAGTTGGATTAAATCAGGAAAGAAGTATTTGATCCTTATTAAGAACATATTCCTGTAGTCAGACATCCATTGGGCAATAACACCTTTTAAAAAGAGGAGTCTTTTCTCAATGATATTATAGCAAGTATCAATAATATTGTAACTGAATATTTTAACTAAAATATGGCATGTATGTTTGTATTTAATGAGATCTCCAGATTTCCTAGATTGGATCAAATGCTACTGTGAATCCTTAATGTGTGTTTCTTTTGGAGAATTATATTTGCATTTTTCTCCCTGAATTTAAAAAAAGTTCCTCCTTCTTTTAGGAGGGTGGCTCATAACAGAAATAAACAATAATGTTTTCAAATATATTCAGGAGATTTCATCCAATAAATCAGAAGATTGAGACTTGGAACTGAAACCATGAAAGAACTAGAAAATATCTTTTAAAGATAAGGATGACTCCCTGGGGACCGATTTAATTTTAATTTAATTTATTCAATTTATAGTCCGCCCTCCCCACACCACTTAAAAACACACTACCAAGACCAAGATAATCCAAACTATGGCATTTCCCACAACTATGCATGCATGTGAACATTGGACAATAAAGAAGAAAGTTAATTCATTTGCAATGTTGTGCTGGATAGTTTTATGGATACCATGAACAGCCAGAAGACAAATAAGCGGGTTCTATATCAAACCAAGCCTGCATTCTCCCTAGAAGCTAAAATGACAAAACTGAGTCTCTATTTTAGTCACGTGATGAGAAGACAAGATTCTCTGGAAAAGTCAATAATGCTAGGAAAAGTAGAAGGCAATGGGAAAAGAGGAAGACCAAAACTGAGAAGGCTGGACTCAATAAAGGAAGCCCTGTCCTCCAGTTTGCAAGATCTGAGCAAGGCTGTTAATGATAGGGTAAGGGAAGGGGAAGAGGAGCACGTGTGTGATTTGGCCTGCTGGCTGGCTTGCTCGCTCCCCAGCTCACCTCTTGCTGCTGCTGTCACTGTGCACATGAGGCCTCCAGGTGTGAGTTCCCTTTCTGAGCTATGCGGCTGTGTGCTCTCCTTTTCAGCACTTTTTTTTCTCCCTGGCGACCTTTGGTGGAGGGGAAAAGCTTGCAAGCTTTCCTATTTCCCTCTCCTTCCCCACTAAAATAAACTGTGCGGCCACAAGGATGCTCAGAGACCTCCAGAAGCTGCACGATATGGCTAGAAGAGCTGCGTGCATCTTGCAAGTTGCAGTTCTTAATGAGCTCCTTGCTACCTTCTACAATTTTAATATAGTATTTTCTATCAGATTTAAATATGACTCAACAGGGGGCTCTCTACTTATGTTATACAGTTATTTCATAATCTGCATAAGTGTCTTCTGCAAAGTGAAAAAGTTCATAATTATAGATTATCTAATCCCCAATCTTCAGTAGCTCATTCCATGTAAGATAAAACTGCTTTATCACACGTGCAAACGTTTTCAAATGAGATAATTACATCTCTGTTTACATTTCTATCACTTAGTGCAATCATAAGTTGAGTTACTGCAGTCTAAGCATTATTGATTCTCAGAATTGCACTGACTGTCTCTGAAATATCTGGACTGGAGTTACTAGAAATCTGAACTTAGTGTCCCCCTAAACACATTTTCTAAGTGTTCTCTCACGTTTCCTTCTATCTTTTGCTTTCGTCCACATATTCTCAAATTGAATTTACTATTTTTATTATCTAAATCCTCTGTCTTGTCTTCTAGATCAGTCATTCTGTTGTCATTTCTCACAACTCATGCTTCATTTCTTACTTTTAATCTCTAATACTTCAGTTTTTTTTCTTCTTGTAGCCTATCCCTCCTTGATTTTTTTAACACTTCAACACTTCTAGAGTCTTATTCTGCTCAGCACTGTAACTGCCTGCCTGCAGAAAACTACTCTGCCTTCAGGTCTGAGCAACTTTTCTGCTTAGTGAAGTCCTTGGAAGTTCTTTTGACCCTGATTCTCGTTTATTGCCCACTGGACCTTCTACTTTGCCTGTGTGTACTGCACTGTAGATTTCTGACTTCTAGTCTGACCGTCACCATGTTTCTGCTGTGCCCTGAAAACGGGTCTCCTGTCTTTGACCCTCTGGCTACCTGGCCATGGCTTGACTTTTAATTCTTCCTCTTAATTCTTTTAATTCTTCCTCCTGTTTGAAGCAACATCCACAAAGCACCAGAGACAGGAGAACCCACTGGCTGTGGAAATGGTTTAGAAGCTGGACATGGTATCCTTCTCGTTCTGACCCTATGAAGATCCTGGTACTCACCTGGATCACTGAAACAGAGATTTCCATTTTCTTCAGGCGGCATTCCAAATTTCAACACTTCATTTACATAAACTGGACTTCGAGAATCATGAATCACTTGGCAGGTGTAATTAGTCGTGGCCGGTCTATTTTGCCGTGTAGATAAGGGAAATCTGAGGGAGAATGTTCCGTCTTGATTTGTTTTTGCAAAAAGGTTCCTTTGTGTAAAGTTGCGGTAGTCACTTCTCCACCAGGCCACCGTGATGTTATTGGGATAAAAGTTGTTCACTACGCAGGTGAGTCTCACAGAACGATTCAATGGGATGGGAGGAGACAGGCTGGTTTCCACTGTCACCTGTGGAGCAACTGAGCAAAGAAAGCAAAGCAATTCATTATCCATTTGGCCCACTCTTTAATGTGAAACTAGTTAAAGAGAAACAGACAGGCACAGCATTCTACACTCACTGAGCCAGTTTGGTGTAGTGGTTAAGACAGCGGGACTCTAATCTGGAGAACCTAGTTTGATTCCCCAGTCCTCCACTTGAAGCCAGCTGGGTGGCCTTGGGTCAGTCACAGCTCTTTCAGAGCTCTCTCAGCCCCACCCACCTCAGTAAAATGAGTACCCAGTTTCCTGGGGGTAAAGTGTAGATGACTGGGGAAGGCAATAGCAAACCACCCCATAACAAAAAGTCTGCCAAGAAAATGTCATGATGTGACGTCCCCCCATGGGTCAGTAATGACTTGGTGCTTACACAGGGGACTACCTTTACCCTAATAATGACATACTTTGTAAACCGCACTGAGTGGGCGTTAAGTTGTCCTGAAGGGTGGTATATAAATCAAATGTTGTTATTAATGTTATTCTGTCTACCCAGATACAATAGATCTTTTCTCACTTTCCCCTTTCTGCTCTTTCTGCTTACTTGCTCCAGGTAGATGGATGTGACTGCAAGTAATTCCCGTGATTTCCATCCTGCCTCTAGCCCTGTATTGAAAGCAAGGACTCGTCCGTTTCTCGTGGGGCTGCTGATGGAATGAGAAGGCAAGAAAAGATACGACTCATGGTGATGGATCCCGCATCCTGCAGGTGCAAGGGTCACAGAATCACTTCCCATTGAATCCATTTCTAGTCCTAGCAATATTCATTCCTGGGATCAAAGGAATTATGTGTTCTAATAGCACTGAGGGAGGGTCAGCTGCATTGGGAAGAAGGAAGGAGGCAAAATTGCTCATTTCTCTTCCTTGAGTGGAGATCCATTCATGCAAGTGGCAGAAAAGGAAATATCATCCCCTGCTAATACAGCCACCTAACAGAGGCAGCTCTTAGGACACACCAATTCCTTGATGGGGGAAAATAAGTTTTCCCATGATTAGAAATGGTTCTGGGACAGGGGGACTGGAGGTCAGGAAAGATCATGAACTATCAGCATTTTCTACCTGCAGTTTGCAGGATCCAAGTCAATATTTGCAATAGTCACCCCTTGCTATTCTTCTTCCTGACTCTCTTTCTGTTATGGTCTTCACTGCTGAGACTGTAAACTCCTCGGGAGCAAGGGCAGCTTTGTTTGCTGGGCAAGGTGTGTGCCATTGCTGAGAGAGGGGCATGGGAGGGAAGCTACTCAAGAAGCAGTGCTACCCAAGATCCATCAGTGCACCAACCACTGCTTCAGAGATTTCCATGCCCTTGGAAATATAGTTCCCCTGGGTGCAAAGTGCAGAAAATTAGCATCTGTAATGTGAGAATAATCCAGTCTCCCAGAGTCAACCTTGGGGGGGATCCGTTGTTCCAAACTGGTGAATAAATTCAATGTCTGCAATCTTGTATTGCAATTTTCCTTGGAACTTTCGTTTCTTGAGAATTGCTGTGCTTTCGTCTTGGCAAATTGAAATGTTCTCCCACTTGTTTTCGAACGTTGTGATTTTTTATATTGGATTTATGGCCGTTCACTCTTGGGCAAATGGAATGACGTGTTTGTCCAATATATAGAGAACTGAAAAGCATTGCTTGATGCTTGATGGTATCCATAATGTTGGAAGACGAACAAGCGAATGACCCTGAGCTGGTGTAGCTGAGGCTCTTAGGTCCAGTGGTTGTGTTGCTGGATGCTGTAAGCTTTCTTTGCTTTTATTATGGATCCTCAGCTTTCTTGCAACACCCGTTACTCTTAATAATTATCACTCAAATCATAAATGATTTGCATCTCTTTGGTCACCCCCTGAGAGCAAGGTTTGGGTGGACCAGTCTCCAAATTAAGACACTCCATGCCAAGTTGCTCTTAGAGAGGGGGGATCATGACTGCAGGGCTCCCTCCTCATTTGCAAAGCCGCTGAAGGCCCACAAACCTGACCCCTCTTGCTGATGGTTTTTTCCTTAGCCTTAAAACAGCTTGAGCCCAGAACAGTCCATCTACTAGTATATAAAAGGTGAGCCGTATAGGTGTGCCTGCGCTGCCCTTCCCAACCCTGATCAAGCCAAGACATCGGTGGAGGTGGGAACGCCGGCCTGGCCACACTGCTCTCTCCCCCTCCCAGATCGGGCACGACGAAAGTGTCCATGCCCGGCCCAGCCATCCTGCCCTCCCTCCACCCAAATCGGGATGCTGTGGAGGAGGCAATGCCTGGCTGGCTGCCCTGCCCTGCCCTTTCTAGAGCCCATTGTGTTTTTTGCCACAACGGGCTTTGTTGCTAGTTAAAAGATGTTTTAGTAATACAAATGCTTAAGTTGTTTAACCTGGTCTTGAATACTGGGGTCCCATCCAAAATTCACATTTCCAGACTCTGCGCTGCCACTCCAGCTCTACCAGCCACAGAGTTCTGCCACGACATGGAACCAGTCCTGGCGCCATGCACCCGCATAATAACAACTGTGCCCAAAGTTAAACAGGCCTATTGCTCATTCCTATGAGCAGAAGAATTCCCTGATTATATATGGCCAGTCCCACCAATCTGGCAGCCAATCGCATTCTTCCAAAACACCATCCCCGACCCCAGCCTCTCGCATCCCATACATACAACCTCTTTCCTTCCTCATTCTCAATACTTACAGCCCATCACTGTCCCTACCTCGTAAGGCATCTCTAAGATCAAAACTCTGCTGCAGGGGCCTTTCTGTGGAGCTGTGGTGGATGTGACAAGTGAGTCTTGAGTTGATGTCTTTCTCTGTGAGTGTCATTCGCACGACGCCAATGACGCGAAAGGTGCCCATTTTATCTAGCAGAGTGCCATGTGGGCCGGCTTCAATCGGGTTCCCATCCTTGGTCCAGGTGACTGTGATGCCTCGGGATCGGAGAGGGAATCCCTCTGAACGGCAGTTGAATGTTGCCAAGGCTCCCGAATCCACTCGGCCAAAAGGGCTGCTGACAATTGGCTGGGAAGGCTGGCCTGAAGAGGAAGTATGGAAGCGTGAGCAGGCATTGCATTCTCGAGAGAACTCCTCACCGCTGCTGTGGGAATGTCATTCTAACAGATCTTTAAAGACCAAGGTGATATTTGTATAAACTTGCATTTGGAAGCCTGGTTTGCTCTTGAAGTGGAATCTTTGGAAGCTTTAAGTGGAAACGTCCTTATTGATGAAGGCATTTCAAGTGAGAGCCAGTTTGGTGTAGTGGTAGGAGTGGCAGGACTCTAATCTGGAGAACCGGGTTTGATTCCCCCTCCTCCGCTTGAAGCCAGCAGGGTGACCTTGGGTCAATCACAGCTCTTTCAAAGCTCTCTCAGCCCCACCCACCTCACAGGGTGATTGTTGTGGGAATAATAATAACATACTTTGTAAACTGCTCTGTGTGGGTGTTAAGTTGTCCTGAAGGGTGGTATATAAATCGAACATTGTTGCTGTTATTTTGAAGTTCATCTGAATCTACTACACTAATGTCTGTCTAACCTGTGGGGTTCCCAACCCCAAGTTGGGAAATTTCTGGACATTTGGGGGTGGAGCCTAGGGAGGGCAGAATTTGGGGAGGGGACGAGCCTCATATGGGTATAATTTTTCTCTAGGGCAATTGATCTTTATATGATGGAGCTCAGTTGTAATACTGTGAGATCTCCGGGCTCCACCCGGAGGTTGGCACCCCTTAGTCTGTGTTGGTTTCCAAAAACACACAAGTTACATACAAACATAGACTGAAGCCCAAGCAGAATACAATTTATGGACATTAAGCATGCATGTGTCTTAAGATAAAACAGGCTAGCATCAATCACTGTTCATAAAAAACAATACAATTATATTATAAAATGGACAAACTGGTGCAAATCCTGTGCCCCTGAAACTGAGAAGCCCTCAGCTGACTGACTGAGGAAACTACTGTGTGTCCCAGAAAGCCCACAACAGAAATGGGGCATTTTTCTAGTGCAGAAAAAGCAAACAGACACCACTTCGGTTCGATCCCCTCGATGCAGAATGACAGAGGCCCAATGCGGAGCCGTTCCTTGCAGATCAAATATCTAGAAAACCTGGTCTAAGTCTGCATGTGAAAAAAAAAACACCCTTGTCCCTGCAGCCGTTTCCTCTTATCGCCATTGAGGGGGGAGCTTTTTGCTATTGTTTTAAATTCATGATTGAATATCACATTAATATAATTATAACAATCTGAATGTGCAACTTACATTTTTAAAAAGTAAGTCATTAGCCCTTTTTGGTTGCAGAGATATAATGGGAAAGGGATATTTCCAGAAGGGGATTGGGTAAATATATGGAGCAGAGGTCCATCCGTGGCTCTTAGCCACAAGGTCTAGATGGAACTCTCTGTCTAGGGCAGCATGCTATCTATTCTTGGTGTTTTGGGGGGGGGGATCAGTGGGAGGGCTTCTAGTGTCCCTTTCCCACTGGCAGACCTCCTGAGGACACCTCGTTGCAGAGATATAATGGGAAAGGGATATTTCCAGAAGGCCCTTCTTTAGGAGTTCAAAACTTCCTGAGAGCTGGGCATGAGTAATCCAACAAGGCAAATATCTACATTCAGTACTTACCAAAGGCTGCCAGGATAAAGGAAAACAGCGGTAACACGCAAGGCAACCCGGAGAATGAGCTTGATGCAGCCATCAGGGGAGAAGAAAGGAGAGTTGCCTGTTTTTTTTGCTGGTATCAGCTCTTCCTTTCCGCAGCCCAAAACTTCCTCATTTGTTTCTAATATAAATTTACAAAGCATTGAATTGCAGTGATGAGTCAAGGGTAAATAATCCCTTCTGCTTTTTCTGAAGTTCCTCTGGGTCTAAAGTTAGACCCAAGAATGTCTTTCTCACCCAGGTCCAATGCCACATTTTGGCTGCTGTTAACAGGAAGTTGAGAAACTCAGAACAACAAAGTGTCACGGGCAGGTGTGTCAGGCATAACAGTGGGGAGGTGAAAAGTCCCTCTTGGAAATGGTCACATGGCTGGTGGCCCCGCCCCCTGATCTCCAGACAGAGGGGAGTTGAGATTGCCCTCTGCGCCACATGGCGCAGAGGGCAATCTCAACTCCCCTCTGTCTGGAGATCAGGGGGCGGGGCCACCGGCCATGTGACCATTTTCAAGAGGTTCCAGAACTCCGTTCCACCGTGTTCCCGCTGAAAAAAAGCCCCGCATATGATACATGTGGCATCAGTGAAGTGGGGTATATGTAGCAGCAGGAGACTGACCTGCCAAAGTGCCTAGTGCGTGTGGAAACTTGTGAGCAATGCAAGAGGAGAGGCTTCAGGCCTCCTTCCTGCATAGGGTTGCCAGGTCCAGGTTAGAAAATTCCTGGAGATTTTGAGGGTGGAGTCTGAAGAGGGTGGGGTTTGGGGAGGGGAGGGGCCTCAGTGGGGTATAATCCCAAAGCGGTCACCCTTCAAAGCAGCCGTTTTCTCCAGGGGAACTGATCTGTGTTGCCTAGAGATCAGTTGTAACTCTGGGAGATCTCCAGCTATTACCTGGAGGCTGGCAAACCTATTCCTGCACCACTTCTGCCAGCAGCAAAGGCCACGGCAAGTGGGCTGTTCGCCCCTTTCTCAGGTCTTCATGTATCTCACGTGATCCCAGGACTAGCATAAGCGCACGCTGACGGTGTTACCCAAATTGTCTACCCGTGTTTGCCCCTTGGCTCTTGGATTGCCCTTCTCTGCACAGAGCAGTGGACGGAATTCACCATTGCGGAAATGCAGAAACTGAGCAGCCCAAGAGGGCACACATTCGGCTGTTGTTTTTAGGAGAAAGAGCAGCAGCAGGAACTGATGAGGTCGCCCAGAATCAAGGGCTCAGTGCCACTGTAACCCCTGTGAGGTTAATTGTTTTAGCCCAGTGGGGTGGAGTCAGAAGCTAGAGGCAGGCTGCTGAGGAGGAGGCTGGTTGCTGGGGAGCTTAATAAATTATAAGCTCTTATCACCTTGAATAAGGGCTATAATTCCCAACCAGAAGCCTGGGGTACAGCTGCTTCAAATGGATGCGAGAGGACTCATCACTTCTTGAATGTTGAACTGTTTGCCTTTTCAAGGACATTGTTGATTTGGAGTTTTTTTGGTATGGTTGTACTTAAAAGTTAATTTTTTGTTAAAGTTGTATTTTATTAATTGTTAAAAAGTTTAAAAGAAAAAAAGTTGTTTCTTAAAATTTTGTGAAAGTTGCTTTCTAAGCCCCATAGAACCCATGTAAAGAGAAGTTACACCACCATCATTATTGCGGTGATTTGAACTTTAATGGTGATGTATTACGTGTAAGTATTATATTGATGTCTCCATACCCAAACGTAAAATGACGTTGTTCATACCATTTGTAATGTAGTAAGATGCAACTAGCCTATATTAGCATTAGCTTCTTGGAGCTTGGAAGCTAAGCAGGGCCAGCCATGGTCAGTCCTTTGAAGGCCAGGGCTGCTAAACAAACAAAGGCAGTGGCGAACCACCTCTTCTCATCGCTTGCCTTGAGCACGCTGTGGATGGGTTGCCATGAACTGGTTCTGACTTGGCAGCACATTATTCATTCAAGATACTTACTGGCTTCTTTTTGGTCCATCACTACAAATTTGTGGTTCGCTTTACAACTCTATAACTTCTTGTATTTTGCCCCCCCGCAAAAGTTTGGAAAGTTGTCAACCCAAATGATAACAAGTTTTTGAATTCAGATTTTCTGCACTCGTAGAATTTTTCTAATTTTCAGACGCAAGTTGCTCAAATGGGCATCCTCTGCTCCGAGCTAAAATGAGAGCGGCCACAAGCTAGCTCTCTTACAAAAGGAAGATGGGACAAAGAGCCCGCTGATGTGGGGAGGGCGGAGTATAAATCCAATAAATTAAATTAAATCATTAGCATAAGATATGCTTGTGTAAGATGCAAGATTAAACAATGAGGTAAAAGTCCAATTCTTGGGCTCATCTAGGAAAACCTGCAATGTGTAAACCGGTCCATGGGAACCTGCCAATTTATTATTAATAATTTTAATTATCAATGGTTGATTATTTCTTATCATGTTAAGGTAGCTCCAATATTAGGCACAGGAAATCATCAGATCACTTAGTCAAGTCCTTTTTCGTCTTTGTTAATGCTGAAAACGTCTTTGCTAATTTTCTCAAGAGAAGGAATAAGATGAGGAGAGCAACGACGGTCTTGCCCACAAGTAATCCTATCCAGAGACCAGGGTTGGAGAGCAGAAATAGACCTGTGACAACAAAGGAGGAGATCAGTTAATCTTTCAGATGCATTTTGATTTATTTCCTATGGACGAGCAATAGGAAGGGCAATACTGTGTGGTAACTAAGATGCACACAAAAAAGGAACAACCCACAGTAATAAGGTCTACAGACCCATACAATAATTATACAGTCACACAAATGTAACAAAATAACCCAAACACTTTATATATATATATCAAAGTTCAGGCTGCTATTCACAGCTGTTATCTGGGATCCATATGGAACTGGAGGAGTGAATATAACTTGGCAGAACTGCACAACCACCAATTGCACTGCGCTCTTGAAAAAGAGATTACGAAACAGGAGTTCAGCTTGTGCCCTGTTGAGTGTATGGTGGTCTGTTGTCTTCCCTGTGGGCTTGATGTCTCAGCTGCGGTTTCTCCTGGTGGGGAATTTGGTCTCAGGAACGTTTTCGTCATAGACCACTGCAGACAAAAAGAAAGGAATACCTTCTACAACATTTTGAAAGTTACTTTTGGGACGTTACACCCTGTTAGGGGAGGACTTTTGGTTTGTGCATTCTTCATAGTGATTACTTAACAGCATGAATAGCAGCCTGAATATACATATACATATACATATACATATACATATACATATACATATACATATACATATACATATACATATACATATACATATATAAAAAAATAAAGTGTTTGGCTTATTTTATTTCCTGTGGAGCCTACTCCCATTGTGATCACCCAGAGTAGGTAACAGTACACTAGACTCACAGGCTTGGATCCTAGGAAAGAATTCCATGTGCCCTTAGGTAGCCTCTGCCATGTGGCATGAAACCTCTTTTGCTTGCACATCCATTTGTGTGAGGTTCATTGAAAGCCACTGAAACTAGAAGCATTGGGATTAAGTTGATTTAGCCCAGGACGAGGAAAGTCAGTGGATACAACTGGTGGTGCTATTGGAAACAAATGGTTATCGCAGGCCTATATTTTTCAAGTTGAAGATTGTAGCCTGGTTTCTGCAGTGTATCCAGTATGTTCCCTTTTCCAAAAAGACTGCATGTGAAGAACTCAGCCCTTTGGAGGACGGGTTGCCAGCCTCCTGGAGATTTCCCAGAATTACAGCTGATCTCCAAGCTACAGAGAGCAGATCCCCTGGAGAAAACGGCTGCTTTGGAGAGTGGAGTCAATGGCATAATGCCCTGTCTACTCCAGGCTCCACCTCAGGCTCAAAACACACGAGACAAAATACCTAGATTCAACTTGTGTTCTCTTACCTAAAGGTTTGCCGGGAAGTGTAGGCGTCCTTGCAGCTTAAAGTTTAGCATTTACAGTGCAGGCATCCTTGCAGCTTAAAGTTTAGCACTTACAGTGCAGGCGTCCTTGCAGCTTAAAGTTTAGCATTTACAGAGCAGCGAGGAGGGAAGTGCAGGCGTGGGGCGCCTTTCCTCCCACTCTCAAGGTGCATCACGGCATTTTCCCTTCCCCTCACCCGGCCTGGCCCTGCAGAACGACGCCTGGCTGCACCGGTAGACTTTAAGCTGCAAGGACCCCCGCACATCCCTCTCTGCTGCTCTGTGAATGCTAAACTTTAAGCTGCAAGGACACCTGCACTTCTCCCTGCTGCTCTGTAAATGCTAAACTTTAAACTGCAAGGACGCCTACACTTCCCGACAAACCTTTAGGTAAGAGAACACGAGCTGAACCTAGGTATTTCATCTCGTGTGTTTCGACTGTCAGAATCTCCAAAACTTTCCCAAACAAGAGCTGACAACCTTAAGTATTAATATTTGAGTGTAATTACTTTGTAAGAATTAATTTTAATCCTGTAATTGCTAAACCTGTTTTTTTAAAAGATCTCGGCTTGGACCCTATTTTTAAGTTCACTGCAGGGTAAGTGGGAAAAAGGTGAATACAGACTTCCAAACCTGCTACTTAGTAGCCAGATTAATTTGCAGCTCTGATTAAAGAAGACCATAGAATAACTCATTACTCTCCAGAGAGCAAGAATGTGCGAAAATGCCTTCAGAGGCTTGGATTTGAAATTTAAAAAGCTCAGATAAGAAAAAAAAGTATAATGGTGATAACTATATAATCAATGCCATGGGACAGATGTGGTCTGAATTCAGTGGGAAAATTGAACTGTTTTGCACTCTGTTCACATCAGCCATTAGAGATAAGAAATAGGACTCGCACAACATGTAGATTTGATCAGCAATAAGGAGGTAATTTCTTATGATTAAATGAGTTGTACAAGTAGCATTCGAATTACCGGGTTGTCTCCAATGATGCACGAGTGGAAAGGAAAACATACTTAGCAGACTTCCACGGGTACAATGGCTGCGGCAGCTCAAAGCACTTGAACGAAATTTTCTTATCGAAATAATGGTGTGCAGTGGAATGTACAACATGATTTCATTCAATTAAGTTTTGAAATTTTATCAGAAGCAATACCTTGTAGTATCTTGTGCGTGCAGAAAAGAGAGTGGGATGCAATAACTGACTTTTAGCACTTCCATTTGCACAAGGATGGTTCCATGTACAGAAATATTCCATGGGATCCAACCCCCTGTCTCCAGTTATTTGGAAGGAAAAAGTTTTCTACCGTGAAGTTTTCTACACACTTCTGAATCCACTGAAATCAGGCAATGGCTGCATCCAGAAATGACGTTTTCCAGGTGCAGCTGGTGAACTAACCGTGGCCTTTCCTGGGCAGAAATGATCTGGCCACTGTAGTGTATGCTGTGGTCGCATCTAGGTTACTGCAATGCGTTCTTCCTGGGGCTGCCCTTGAAAACTGTTCGGAAACTTCAGTTGGTGCAGAACGCTGCTACCAGTATGTTGATTGGAGTGGCTCATCCTACTATATAAAAGGGTAAAAGCGCCCAGATCAGTTGGGCACCTTCTCCCTGCTCAGCTGATCTGTGGCAAGGGGAGTAGGGACGCCAGACCCCCGGCAGGATGAGGGATCCCTCGCACCTCCCCCACACCCTGCCCCCACTTACCTGGCCAGCATGGGGGGGGCACACACCTTCCATGTGTGTTCTCCTGCAGTGCTGTTTGCTCCTGTGCACAGCAGCTGCCAGGATCGGACCCATTTGTGGAGTGCAAGAGCGCTCCACAGCAGCTCAAAATGGGCCCGATTCACACCGAAACAGGCCTGTTTCAGGCACTGCAAAGTGCTCCACTTGGGCACACTCCCAGAGGGCCGCGTGATGATGTCACTTCCCGGAAGTGACGTCATCGCGTTTTGGGGGTGTGTGCACATGCGCGCAAAGTGTGCGCACACACATCCATCCCCACAGGTAAGTGCCAGGCCCCAATCCCTTGCTGGGAGGTTGAGGAATCCTGGCAACCGTACAAGAGTGGGGTGCAGAGCCCACTGCTCAGCTGGGCAGGGAGAAAATGGGCGAACCCGCCTTCTCCATGCCCAACTAATCTGCATGCAAGGGGGCTGCGGAGCCTGCCAGTAGCCCACTGCCGCCCTGGGTGGCCCAGCCCATGGAAGCGCTGCAGCTGCTAGGGAGCTCGGCTGGCCAGTGCCCTGCTAGAGCCTGTTGTATTATGAGTCATGACTCATGACACAACGGGCTTTGGCACTAGTAATGTCCATATCACTCCAATTTTTGCCCATCTACACTGGCTCCCATGTGTTTCCAGGCACAACTCAAGATTTTGATGTTGACCTTTAAAACTCTATGCCGTTTGGAACTAACGTACATTATGGACTCCTACTTTTGTACAAAGCTACCCAACCACTGTAGTCATCTTCTGAGACCCTGCTTTGGCTGCAAACTGGGAAAGGACCTTCTAAATTGTGGCACCAACACATTGAACTCCCTCCCCAAGATTATTAATTAAGCCTTCCACTGGAGGGTGAAGACTTTTTTGTTTTTCTCTGGTGACCCTTCTTCCTACCATATGTTTTAATATTAGTGTTTTTGCAAACTTACTCTAGTTTTAATAGGATTTTAAACCTGTTTTTACAATGCACTGTTTTTAATTATTAGTTCCTTGGTAGCCCTGACTGGACAGAAAGGCAAGATATAGATTTCGTACGTAAAATAATAAATACTCTCAGTTAAGGAAATCTAATATAAAGAGGGGGGCTGACAAAATGGTATATTAAATATCTTGTGGGGAAAGGGGGAGAGGTTCGTCTGGAAAACTAAAACAACCACAGAATAAAGGAGACATGTAAAGGCAATTGAGGTCTGTATCTTGTAACAAAAATGGCCAATAATTATGGGCCCTGAAATAAATTAGAGGATGAATATTTTTTTGGATGCTAAGGCAATTTGCAGATTAGGCAAAACTGCTGTAAGATGGGGGAGGAGGGCAGTAGACTTTTCACCATGGAGATTTACAAAAAAAAAAAAATCGTTAAGTTTAACTTTTGAATAGATTTGATTTTAATGGATACTATTTAGTTTATTAATGAAATATGAGACAATAACATATAGAGAGAATAGATAAAAGTTATAGAATAAGGTATGGGTTGGAAAGCTGTTGGAAGTCTCTGAAAAGCGGGGAGCGAAAGGGAAATTGATATTTAGGTTTTTAATTGGAAATTATATTTGTAATCTGTACTCACCTAATAAAAATTTCTGTATAAAAAAAGAGATTTACAAAAAAAATATTGAAACTAACAACAAAGCCCGTTGTGTTTCACAATACCACGGGCTCTAGTGGGGCCTTGTGAGGGCATACACTGCCCCAGCAGTGTTCCTATCATCCTGTGCTCCACAGAGGGCCACTTCAGCGTCAAATGGGCAGAAATCGGGCTGGTGTGAAGTGCAGGAGCACACCACGACCCTTTGCGATCCCCGGCAGCATTCCTGCACTCTGCATGGACCGTTTCTGCCTCCAACAGGGGAATAATAATAACATTCAATTTATATACTGCCCTTCAGGACAACTTAACGCCCACTCAGAGTGGTTTACAAAGTATGTTATTATTATCCCCACAACAATCACCCTGTGAGGTGGGTGGAGCTGAGAGAGCTCTGAGAGAGCTGTGAGTGACCCAAGGTCACCCAGCTGGCTTCGTGGAGGAGTGGGGAATCAAACCCGGCTCTCCACATTAGAGTCCTGCCGCTCTTAACCACTACACCAAACTGGGAAATCGGGCCGATGCAGAGCGCAGGAGCACTCCAGGGCCCATCACCCCACCCCAGCAGCGTACACTGTATTTCCTGTATTTGATCAAATGCTATTATGAATCCTTTAAATGTGTTTCTTCTGGAGAGTTGCATTTGCATTTTTCTCCCAGAATTTTAACAAATTTATTTATTTTATTCGATTTATACCCCGCCCTCCCCACAGATGGGCTCAGGGTGGCTAACAAAGAACCTTCTTCTCTTTGGGAGGCTCAAAACAGAAATAAACATTAATGATTCCATAATATATTCAAGAGACTGCACCCAAGAAATCAGAAGAAGGTAGAGACTTGGAAGGGCAGCCATGAGGAAACTAGAAACATTCCTTAAGGATAACCATGTGTTGCTGGGGACCAAGATCAAGATGTTGTGTTCCCCATTGCCATGTATGGATGTGAAAGTTGGACAGTGAAGAAAGTGGACAGAAAGAAAATGGATTCATTTGAAACGTGGTGCTGGAGGACAGTTTCGTGGATACTGTGGACAGCCAAAAAGACAAAAGAGTGGATTCTAGATCACATCAAGCCTGAATTTTCCCTAGAAACTAAAATGACAAAACTGAGGCTATCATATTTTGGTTGCATCATGAGAAGACAAGATTCTCTGGAAAAGTCAATAATGCTAGGAAAAGTGGAAGGAAGTAGGAAAAATGGAAGGCCTAAAATGAGATGGCTGGACTCAATAAAAGAAGCCACGTCCTCCGGTTTGCTGGATCTTAGCAAATTTGTTAATGGTAAGACATTTTGGAGGTCTTTCATTTAAAGCGTCACCATAAGTCAGAAGCGACTTGATGGCATATATAAAACACATATAATATATTCAGAAAACAAAACTGTAGATGATAAATAAACACTAAAAGGAAGCTAAACATTTCCCCTGTGTTATCTACTTCTTAATGAACTCCTTGCTATCTTCTATAATTTTAATATTTTCCATCAAATTTAAATATAATAATAATGACTCAATGGGGGAATCTCCGCTTATGTTATACTCTTTTTCATAATCTGCCTATGGTTGAATATCTTGCTGAACAAGATGTGGTTCCAGCAGGGGTCATTTTGTAGAAAAAGAGCTGGAAGAATTCATTAGCTTAACTCATTAGCATATGCCACGCCCCTTGCCATCACTGGAAGTGTGGCATTAGCATAACTGATTTGCATATGTCACACCCCCTGACATCACCTAACCTAGCTGTTTTGGACCCAATCCTGGCCATTCAGGGTCGAAATTTGGCCCAAAATGGCAATAAGAGGCCCAAAATTTCAGAAAGTGGCCATTTTGGGCCCGGATTGGGCCCAAAACTGCCCAGATTGGGTCAGTGCCGGGGAGGGAAGGGTTCCTCCACCCAGCATCAACCCGATCCAGGCTGTTTTGGCCCCTATCTGGGCCATTTCGGCCCAATCCAGACCAAAATGGGCTCAAAATGTCCGGAAGTCAGGTGAGCAGGGCCACCTGACGTGACTTCTTTGGAGAACTGCTGGAATTGCTTGGTACCAGAGCTGCCTGCCTACAGAAAAGAGCTGCTGGCCCATTCTGCCTGGAGGAACCCGATGAGAGTGCCTGGGGACAGCCGAATGAAGAGTCCTGCAGGATGTACCATGGAGATATAAAGCTGCTGTCTCCAGGCTGGGCTCTTTTCTCTGAGCAACTTGTCGGCTCTGTGACAATCATGTGTTCCTGGCTCTTGTTTCCTTCTGGTTAAACCTTCTACTTGGCCTCTGTGTTCTGCTTTGCACATTTCTGACTTCTAGCCTGACACTAACCATGTTTCTGCCATGCCTTGAGAACTCGTCCCGTCTCTGACCTTCTAGCTATGCGGCCATGGCTTGACTTTTGATTCTTCTTCCTCTTTGAACTGGCACCCTCTTCTACATCTAACATCCACAAAGTACCAGAGACAGGAGAAGCACTGGCTGTGGGAATGGTTAATGTAAACAGCTGCTGTGCAGATATTTCAAACCATCCCTTTACTGCTAAGATTCCTTTGCTTTTCTTTAAACTGGCAAAAGACCGGCTGCTGTCACAAATATTTTATGAGCTCCTGCTTCAGAAGCTGGGCTAGGTATCCTTCTAATCCTCACACTATGATTATGCGCACTTACCTGACTCAATGACACAGGCGTTTCCATTTTCTTCAGGCTGCGTCCCAAAATTCAATACTCTAGAGACGTAAACTGGGCTTTGAGAAGCATGAATCACTTTGCAGGTGTAATTGGTCGCGCTCCGTCTACTTTTCCGTGTAGATAAGGGAAGTCTGATGAAGTATGTCCCATTTACATTTCGATTTCCATTATCAGCCCTTTGTGTAAAGTTGCGGTAGTCGCTTCTCCACCAGGCCACTGTGATGTTATTGGGATAAAAGTTATTCACTACGCAGGTGAGTCTCACAGACTGATTCAATGGGATGGGAGAAGACAGGCTGGTTTCCACTGTCACCTGTGGAGCAACTGAGCAAAGAAAGCAAAGCAATTCCTTATCCATTGGACCCACTTTTCAATATGAAACCAGTTAAAAGAGAACAGATAAGCAATGATTAACACAGCATCCTACACTCACTGGCTCGTATCCACCCAGATATGGTGGGTTTTCCCCCACCTTCTCCTTTCTGCTAATGGAGAATTGTTTCTACTTACTTGCTCCATAAGAGGAAGACGGTGGCGCATGCAAGTAAGTCCCACAGACTCCCCTCCTTCCTCTAGCCCTATATTGAGAGCAAAGATGTATCAGTGTCTTGTGCGGTTGCTGAGGGAAGGAGAAGGCAGAGAAAGACACAACTCATGGGGGTGGATTCTGCATCCTGCAAGAGCAAGGGTCATGGGATCCCCCCCCCCCCGATTCTTCTGAGAACGGAGAGCTCCTTCTGCAGACTTGCACCATCAGAGGAAGAGGGAGGCTCTTCTGCCCATAGCCCTATACTGAGAGCAATGGCAGCTGTAGCACAGTGGTTAAGTGGTTTGGCTGGGAATCAGCACTCTACTGGTTCGAAACCCACCCCTGCCATGAGCTCAGTAGGTGATCTTGGGTAAGCCGCTCCTCTCAGCCCTAGCTTTCCAGCTGTATTATAGGCAGGGCTCATTTCAAGGGGGAACAGAGTTCCCCAAATAGGTCACATGTCAGGTGGCCCCGCCCACTTGGCTCTTGGCCATTTTGGGCCCGTTTCGGCCTAGATTGGGGCCAAAACGGCCTGGATCGGGCCTCTGATGGGTGGTGGATCACTCTTCCACTCAGCAGCAGCCAGATCCTAAGCATTTTGGGCCCTTTTTCAGCCATTTTCAGCCCCTTTTTGCCATTTTGGGCCCAATTTCAGCCCTGAATGGCCAGGATTGGGTCAGGGGGTGTGGCATATGCAAATCAGTTATACGAATGACACACTTCCAGTGATGGCAAGAGGTGTGGCCTATGCTAATGAGTTATGCTAATGAGTTCCTCCAGCTCTTTTTCTACGAAATGACCCCTGATAATGGGGATAATAATAACACTAACTTGTTCACCGCTCTGGGTGAGGCACTAATCTTTCTAGAAGAGCGGTTTAAGTGCAGTTGCTGTTGTTGTTGTTATTAATGTCTTGTGGGGCTGCTGAGGAATGGAGAAGGCAGGGAATGATACAACTCATGGTGATGGATCCTGCAAAGTGCAGAAAATTAGCATCTGTAATGTGAGAATAATCCGATCTCCCAGCTTAAACCTTGGGGAATCCATTATTCCAAATTTGCAAATGTACTCAATTTCAGCAATCTTGTATTGCAATTTTCCTCTGAAGTTTCTCTGCTTGAGAACTCCTATGTTTTGGTCAGCAATAGAATGCCCTTGCAAATTGAAATATTCTCCCACTGGTTTTTGAATGCTGTTTTTTTTAATGTCAGTGTCAGGATGTCAGTTTACCTGCCAGTTCTCTAACCAGAGTTACGCCATCTTAGCATACCATAATCTGTAGTGTTTAGTCTTTTCTCCCTCCAGGCCCAGGTGTACTCCAGCCACATATAACCATGGGAGAGAAGAGCTCTTATCTGCCCATTCTGGCCATGGACCTTGAAGCCTAACTCTTCCCACGTCCAAGTCCTCCCGGCAGACAGAGCTGTGGGGGGAGGCTGGGAACGGGCGTTTGATGTGTTGTTACTTTCAGTTTGTGTGTCATTCTCAACAAAGCTTTCGTTCAGCCAAGGCTTCTTCTAGGCCTTGGAATATGGATACTTGTATCCTGAGCATTGTCTTTCAATAAACCTTTTGGAATCAAGACACTTTGTGCTTCTTGCAGAAGGGGGGGGGGGAGACGAACTCTAGATAACAGGGATTCCGTAGTCTGACAGTCAGATTTATGGCCTTCACTCTTGTGCAAAGTGATTACCTGTTTTCCAGTATAGAAAGGGGAAGGACATTGCTGACGCTTGATGAAATATATAACTTTGGAAGATGAACAAGTGAATGAGCCTGAGATGGTGTAGCTGGTGCTGTTAGGTCCAGCAATCGTGTTGTTGGACGTTGTAAGCTTTCATTGCTTTTATTATATATCCTCAAATTACTCACAACACCCGTTACTCTTTTAATAATTATCCCTATAATCACAAAGGCTTTGCATCTCTCTGGTCGCCCTTTGAACCTGAGAGCAAGGCTTGGGTGGACCACTCTGCAAATTAAAACACTCCCTGCTGAGTTGCTCTTAGGGTGGGGGAATAATAACTGCAGGGCTTCATCTTCATTTATAAAGCCGCTCAAGGCCCAGAACCCCCCCCCCCCTCCGTGCAGTGATGGCATTTTCTTCAGTCCTAAAACAACTTGAGCCCCATAAGCTGATGAAGTTGGTAGGCACCCATCTCAATAGAACAGTTAAGTCAAAGATGTTTCAGTGATCCTTAACTGATCAAGTTAAGTTCCTTATTTTGTAGTCGAATACAGGTGTCCCTTCCAAAATTCACATTTTCAGACTCTATAGTGCCGCTCCATCCCCATTGAGCAAGCTGCAGAGTCCTGCCATGAAAGGGACTCAGTCCTGTCACCTTAAAGACTAACCAATTTTATAGTAGCAAAAGCTTTCGAGAATCACAGTTCTCTTTATCAGACGAAGAGGACTGTGATTCTCGAAAACTTATGCTACAATAAAGTTGGTTCGTCTTAAAGGTGCTACTGGACTCTTTACTATTTTGCAACTACAGACTAACACGGCTAACTCCTCTGGATCTAAGTCCTATCACCTTGTGCCCTCTTAATACTGACTGTCCCCAAACTCGAGCTGCCCCATTACTCATTCCTAAGAGCAGAAGAGTTACCTGCTTAGATATGGCCAGTTCTGCCAATCTGACAGCCAATCAGATTCTCCCAAAACACACAGGAGCCACCCCCAGCCTCCAGCCTCCCATACATACAACCAGGGCTTTTTTCAGCAGGAACACAGTGGAACGGAGTTCCGGCACCTCTTGTGTCCAACAGCCCTGCACCCCTGATCTCCAGACAGAGATCAGTTCCTCTCGAGGAAATGGCCATTTTGTAAGGGGCCTGTGTGTTTCTCACTCATTTCCCTCTTGAGAAATCCACCACCTCTTTTCCCAGAAAAAAAGCCCTGCATACAACATCTTCCCCATTACGATCCCCCTTACCAGTACTCATAGCCCATCACTCTCCCTACCTCGTAGGACATCTCTGAGATCATAACTCTGCTGAATGGGGCTTTCTGACGAGATGCTGTGTTCGATGTGACAAGTGAGTGTTGAGTTGAAATCTTTCTCGGTGAGTGGCACATGCACGGTGCTCTTCATGCGGTACGTGGTTTGTTCTGGCGTAATGATGGGCGGAAGAGCTTCAATCTTGTTCCCATCTTTGATCCAGGTGACTGTGATGTCTTCGGAATTGAATCTAGTTGCCTGGCAGGTGAAAGTTGCCGTGGCTCCTGAAGCCACTCGGCTTAAACGGGGGGTGATTATTGGCTGGGATGGCCCGGCTGTAGGAAGAAGTATGGAAGCATCAGCAGGCATTGCATTCTGGAGAGAGCTCCACCCCACTGCCCCGGGAATGCCATTCTAACAGATCTCCAAGAATTAGGGTGATATTTGTATAAACTTGAATTTGGAAGGCTGGTTTGCTCCAGGAGGGGAATACCCAGTAGGATCATACTTATATCAATAGTAGTAGAGCTTCTCCTACTTACACCAGTAGTAGTAAAGTCTATGTTCCCTCCCTAGAGACAAGATGGTTGTAGCCATGCCACCCTAGCCTGGAGTCGCAGCAGCAGTGAGACAAGGCCCTCTTTACAGCCTCCGTGGAAAGGGGCGGTAGACCATCTGCTTGGCATGCAAAAGTCCCAGGTTCAATGCCAGTGGAGTGACTGCAGAATAGGTGTAACAATCATTCACCGAGCTGCAGCATTTTGCACCAGCTGGAGTCTCCAGGGGACTGTAACAGACCCAAAGGCAAGCTGCAAGCCGCAACCACTAGGCTATCGAAACAACAGCACTTGCAACAAATTGCAGTAGAAGACTTGCAACAAATACTCCATCAATTTAAAGTGCTCAGTGCTAAAGTGAACTGTCCAACAGTTACTTATTTCTCAAACAATCACTATTGTACAAAATTCATGCGCCTCAGTTACAAATGCAAAAGACCAATGTTGACCATGTCCCTTTAAGGCAGTCCCACAGACGTAGCCATGTCCTCAAATAGTGTTTATTCTTTATATCAAACACTGGGGACTCCTTTTTGAAGACTGTTGAATGAATGCTGAGTTTGTCCATTGGAATATTGTCCAATATACAGTCGGTGGTGAAAAGGAAACACCCGACAACAGCCGGAGAGTATCCCTTATCATCGAACCAGGAGGTAAGTAAGGTGTTGTGATAGAATGGAAATTGACTCATCTTGTTGATTTCTTCTTTTTACCAGGTGGATCTCAAGGATGGAGGGAGAGCCCACCCAGGGCCCCCCTGGCCCTACAAGCTGCCGGCTTGGTCGTTCAGCTTGTTTCACAGCACATCACTTTCTCAGGGGCCACTCTTGCTTCCACCAATACAACAATAATGCTCCACAATGAAACCAAAAAAAACATTCACGTGCAAGGATTTAGCGCACAGCAGGACGGTCTTGGCGCCAAGAAGGCAATTTAGAATTGGAGCGGCACGGAGGGCGATCTAAACCCCGCCTCTTTCTGGAGATCAGGGGGTGGGGCCACTGGCCATGTGACCATTTTCAAGAGGTGCCGGAACTCCGTTCCACCGCATTCCCGCTGAAAAAAAGCCCTGTATGTGAGGAGTGGTGCTGACTGGTGGTGGTGAAGGACAAAGGGTGGAGCGGGGGCCTTGCAAAATCTGCTATAAGGTGGTGGGAGTAGAGCTCCCAACCTCTGTCCTGCACTCATTGACACTGGCGTCTTGGCTTCACCTTATGGTTGCCAATAGGATTGCCAGATCCAGGTTGGGAAATTCTGGTAGATTTTAGGTGCAGAGCCTGAAGAGGGTGGGGTTTGGGGAGGGGAGGAGCCTCAGTGGGGTATAATTCCATAGAGTTCACCCTTCAAAGCAGCCATTTTCTCCAGAGGAACTAATCTCTGTTGCCTGGAGACCAGTTGCAATTCTGAGAGAGCTCCAGCGTTCATCTGGAGGATGGCAAGCCTAGTTGCCAACCTCCAGGTGGGGCCTGGACAGCTCCTAGAATTACAGCTGATATCCAGACTGCAGAAATCAGTTCCTCGGTGGAAAATGGCGGCTTTGGAGGGTGCGCACGATGGTATGATACCCTGCTGAGGTCCCTTCCTTCCCCAAACCCTGCCCTCCGAGGCTGCTTCTGGAATCTCCCACCCCAGAGCTAGCTACCCTACTGTGGCTTCTGCCCTCAGATGCCTTCTTCTGTCCCCCCCACTGATATTCCGAGGTTTCCTACTTCTGTATATGGAGTGAGTTTCAAAGTTTTAATTACTCATTGAGTAAAGAAGCACTTCCTTTTGTCTGCCCTCAACCTCTTTGGCAACAATTTCTTTGGGTACCTGGGTGAGAGGGGCCTAAAGTGGACGGGATTAGAGCATTCAGTCAGAAAATTACAAAGTGGTTCTTTTTTTCTGGAAATGATAAGCCCAGAAGACATGGTATTGTTCTAACAGTGAGGTGAGGAGGAGCACAAACAAATATACAGGGGCTATGATGAAAAGTCTGGATAAAATCAATCATGTAAGGCCTATTAACATAACCACCATTCAACTTTGTCCCAGATGTAGGGTTGCCAGGTACCCTGTCCTCCCGGCAGGAGGTGAGGACCCTAGCACCTCCCTTGTCATTCTCTTTTGCTCCCGGGCCTATGTGATGACATCATTTCTGGGAAGTGACATCATCGTGCAGGCCATGGCAGCCCCAGGAGCGCTCCTGCGCTTCATGAGGTGTGGGCGATTTGGGCCAAATCAGTCTGGAACGGGCCACTGGCAAGCATGGAAGTGCTCCTGTGTGCTGCAGCAGCCTGATCTGGGCCAAATTTAGGCCAAATTGGCCCAGATCAGGCTCAAATCAGCCTGGAACAGACTGCTGCCAAGCGTGGGAGTGCTCCTGCGCTCAGCAGTGGCTCGATCCAGGTAAATTCGGGCCTGGTTTGGCCCAGATTGGGCCCGTGCGAGTGTGCCACACCATTGGGGAGCGTGCCCCTGGGAGACCTGTGCCTCCCCCACCAGCCAGGTAAGTGGGGGTGGAGGGTGGGAGTGGGGGATCCTCTGCCCCAGCAGGGGACTGGCAACCCTACCCAGAGGATATAAAGAGGAAGAAACTGAAACTTTCATTTTAGTGTCTGGGAAGAAATTGTTCATACATCAAAACAAGATGCACTGATTATTATAGGTGACTGGAATGCAAAGTAGGAGGCAAAGCAGAATCAAATATTGGTGGAAAATCTGGACTAGGATTATAAAACGAAGCAGGAGAGCGACTCATACAATTTTGTGAAGCCAACAATTTGTTCTTTGCGAAACCAACAAACTTCAGGCAATCCATAAGTGGATGTCACCAGATGGCCAATACAGAAATCAAATAGATTCCACAATCAGAAGCAGAAGATGGAGAAGTTCTATTCCATCTGTTAAAACGAGCAGGAGCAGAGTGCAGTATAGTTCATAGAATATTATTTTCCAAAATTGGAATACAGCTAAAGAAAAGCACTAAAAGAAAATGTAATCTAAGTAACGATGGTTGTCGTGGATTTTCCGGGCTGTATAGCTGTGGTCTTGGCATTGTAGTTCCTGACATTTCGCCAGCAGCTGTGGACCAATCCATATGCAAAAGAACCTCCTCAGGATACAGTGAAGCCTCCCTCCATTAGCATTCCACACCCTGGGAAACTCTTACAGGATGACTCAGCCCAACTCCACCTTCCTGAGTAGACATAAATTACCTGCCAACATCTTTTCCACACTGTGACACTGAGAGATCTCTGTCTTTTGGTGCTACACCTCTGAAGATGCCAGCCACAGCTGCTGGCGAAACATCAGGAACTACAATGCCAAGACCACGGCTATACAGCCCGGAAAATCCACAACAACCATCGTTCTCCCGCCGTGAAAGCCTTCGACAACATAATCTAAGTAACATTTCTGAAGATTTTAAGATTGTAACTTTAGTATAAATTTACAACGATCTACACATCAAGTTCTCCGAATTCACAGCTTTCATTTTTAAAAATTAAGTCTTTAGCTCTTTTTGGCTACAGAGATATAATGTGAAAGGGATATCTCCAGAAGACTCTTCTTTAGGAGTCCATCACTTCCTAAGATCTGGACCTGAGTAATCCAACAGGGCAATGTTCTACATTCAGCACTTACCAAAGACTGCCAGGAGAAGGGAGAACAGCAGGAATACACAAGGCAACTTGGAGAATGAGCTTGATGCAGCCATCAGGGTAGAAGAGAGGAGAGTTTTGTCTTCTTTTTGCTGGTACCAGCTCTTCGTGTCTGCAGCCCAAAACTTCCTCTTTTGTTTCTAACATAAATTTACAAATTGCAGTGACGAGTCAAGTATAAACAATTTCTTCCGCTTTTCCAGGAATCCCTCTGGGTCTGAAATCAGACCCGATAACCTCTTTCTCACCCAGATCCTGGGCCACATTGTTGGCTGCTATTAACAGGAAGTTGAGAAACTCCGAAAAACAAAGTGTCATGGGTAGGTGTGTTGGGTGTAAGAGTAGGGAAGTAGAAAGGGAACTGGACATCGCAGTAAGGCCTTAATTTCAAAAAGCAGCTGAATGAAAAGGGCTTTTCATTCCCTTTTAGGGTATAGCTATATAATACATGTGGTGTCAGTGAGGTTGAGGGGGTACACATTGTTGGAAAAGGAGGATTCAGCGCCGTCCCTTTCTTCAGTTTTCAGAGGGGGACAAACCAAAGAGTTAGAAAGACAGAGAGGTCAGGGCATCCTGTTTACTGTTTACTGCTCTGACTATCCCTTTGATATGTCGATTGCTATTCTCAGAACTTCCTCCTCGTGACATCCTTCCTCTCACTCTTCCTGGCTTCCTTCCAGGCACCATCTCTCGCCTTCTCCTCCCTCCATCATGGCAGCGTGGATGCAGGACTTGTCCTAGCATCCATGCCCATCCTTAGACTAGTTAGGTAGATAGGATCTATCTCTCCTCCTTTCCTATCAGAGAATGGAGCTCCTACAATAAAGAACTCTTATTTCCTTTCTAAATATAAGCAAGTGTATGCTTTGTTATTTTCTCTTCTGCACACACACTAGCCAGCAGAACCAGCTCACAACCACCTATAATCACACAAACGCTGCTAAACGATAGACTCTGCTAACGGTTCAGACATGGAATCCTTTAATTAGGTTTCTGGGGGCCAACATATGATTTATTTGTTACATGTAGCAGTAGGAAACTGAATTGCCAAAGTGCCTATTGTATGTGGAAAGTTGTGAGCAGTGTGAGAAGAGAGGGCAGGCTTTAGGCCTCCCTCTTGCACCATTTTTTTCTGGCAGAAAAGGCCATGGCAAGTGGGCTATTTGCCCCTTTCTCAGGTTTCATGCATCCTTACGTAATTCCAGGACCAGCATAACAGCACAATCTACCCCTTGGCTATTGTAGGGCCCCTTTCTTAGTGTGTGAAGCACAGACATGTTTAACTGGACAAATTATGATATCCTGCCTGTCTATACCAAAGTCTCACTTCTGGGCAGCACCTCATATCAGAGGGGAGCTATTTCCAGGAACAAGCAGGCAGAAGACAGAATAAAATTCAAATCTTTATTGAGAGCACAATAGAACAGGGGAATAGCAAGAGGCACACAAGTATCCAAACAGTCACAAGCACACAAACAGACACATTAAAAATGCTGAACTTAATACCTAACCAATAAACAAAAGGCGGAGCAAACGAGAGCAGCATCGGACCTGTTCTGCAGAGTGCAGAAATCCTGTAGAGTCCTGATGTGGAAAATGGAAGAGTAGAATGTAGAGACAGAGACCAGTCGATGCCTCCAGGGGTTTCTGCCAAGTCACACAGGGGCAGCAGCTGGGAAATCAGGGGAAATATCTGCTGAGTATTGTGGATTTGGGGGCTATACTTATACTGTAAAAAATGCTGGCTTGAATCTACCTGGATCAGGCAGAAGTGCTCCCAGGGTGGCCCACATCCTGCATGATGATGTCACTTCCGGGAAGTGATGTCATCGCACAAGCTGGGAGTGTGCACGCATGCAACCACTGAAGTGAAGGTAAGTGCCAGGCCTCTAACCTCCCGCCCAGGAGGGGGGGATAGCGGGAACCGGCAACCCTACAAAACAGTGTCCTTACTAGACATGGGCATGAACAGCATTACGAATGGAAAAAACCCAGTCCCGATTGTGGCAGACTGTCATGAGGCTGGCCTCGGCTCGCCTACGCTCCACCTCCCAAAGATACACGTGGCCGCTGGACCAGCAGAGGCCAGATCTACCTGCCATCGGTTTGCGACGGAGGTTGATCTGGCCTTCGCGCATGGCTGAAGGCCAAGATTTCTTGCCACAGCTTTGGTGGGTAGACCTGACCTCCATGCATCTGAAGGCCAGGTCTACTTACCGTGTCATTACAAGGGAAGTAGACCTGCCCCCCATATCCGAAGGCCAGGTCTACTCACCGTGCCTTTCTTTGGTGGGTTGATCATCCACTCATCTGAAGGCCAGGTCTACTTGCTATGGCATTAGATGGGTGTGGGGGAGTAGACATGGCTTCTGCAAGACTGAAGGCCTTCTACTTGCCATGGCATTGCAAAGCAGATAGACCTGATCTCTGCACTTCCAAAGGCCGCATCTTTTTCCCATGGCCACTTGGCCTCTGTATGTCTCAAAGCCATGTCTACTTGCCATGGCTTTTCAAGTTGAGTTGACCTGGCCTCCAGACCCATACAGCTCAGGTCTATCTGCCATAGCCTTGCAGGGCCAGGCCAATTGGGGCGGGGGAAGCAGAGGAATGCCGCTCCCTGGGTGCACTCTCTGATGGGGCAGCATGCTCCTATGCACCACAGTAGGGCCGTTTCCGCCAAAAGCAGTCCCAATTTGAACCACTGTGGAGTGCAAGAGCATGCCAGGACTGTTTCTGCCCCCCCCGTAGAACTCCCAGGTTCCACAGCCACCTGATTCAGCTCAAATCAGGACTGAATAAGCTGGCTGTAGGGTGCAGGAGGTTCCTGGGCCCTTTCTGCCCCCCTGGTCTCCGCAATGGCCCAATTCGGGGCCGAATCGGGTGTCTTCGTGGTGCAGGAGCCCTCCAGGGCCCTTCCCCCCCACCCCCAGCAGTGCTCCTGGCTCTGCAGTGCCCAAATCAGGCTTCGGATTGGCTGGCGGAGGGAAGGGGCCACCTACCAAACCCTCTGCAGCCCGATTGGGGTGAGGAGGTGGCAGGATGGACAGGTCTGCCTCCAAGCCCTTTCCCAACATGATTGGCCAGCACTGGGGAGGGAACAATGCCAGGCCCAGCCACCCTGTCCTCCCCCTGCCCAGATTGGGGTATGGCAGAGGGGACAATGCCATGCCCAGCTGCCCTGCCCTCCCCTGGACCAGATCATGTTATGGTGGAAGTGTCAATGCCTGGCCCGCCTGGCCTGCCCCTTTCTAGAGCCCGTTGTCTTTTTTCCCCACAACGGGCTTTGTTGCTAGTCTTTTAATAAAGGTCACTATAATTACAAGTGATCTGGATCCCTTTGGTAACTCTTTGAACTTGCGAGCAGAGTCTGGGGGTATCATTGTCTGAATTAAGACACTTCCTGCTAAGTTGTTGGCTGGGTGGGGGAATAATGACTGGAGGGCTGCATCTTCACTTGCAAAGCCCTAAAACAACTTGAGCCCCATAAGCTGAAGTAATCGGTAGGCACCCTTCTCAATAGAACAGTTAAGTAAAAGATGTTTCAGTGACCCAAATGCTTCTTTAACTTGTACTCGATTACTAGTATCCAATCCAAAATTCACATTTTCAGACTCTGCACTGCCTCTCCAGCTCTACTGAGCGAAATAAAACTGAGCCACAGAGACCTGACATGAAACGGAACCCGTCCTCTCAACTTACGCCCTCTTAATGCCAACTGTCCCCAAACTCAAGCTGCCCTATTGCTCATTCCTAAGAGCCGAAGAATGACCAGCTTAGATATGGCCAGTTCCGCCAATCTGGCAGCCAATCAGATTCTCTCAAAACACCCAGGAGCCACCCCCAGCCTCTAGGATCGCATACGTACAGTCCCTTCCTTGTTATGACTCCTTTACCAATACTTATAGCCCATCACTCTGCCTACCTCGTAGGATGCCTCTGAGGTCAAAACTCTGCTGCAGGGGCCTTTCTGAGGAGCTGAAATCGATGTTACGGATGAGCGTTGAGTAGATGTCTTTCTCTTCGAGTGGTACTTGCACACTGCTTGTGACACGGTAGGTGGTATTTTCTGATGTAATGGTGGGCGGGAGGGCTTCAATCTGGTTCTGCTTTTTGGTCCAGGTGACTCTGATGTCTTGGGAAGGGAATCCACGTGACCAGCAGTTGAAAGTTGCTACGTCTCCTGAATCCACTCTGCACGCAGGGCTGATGATCATTGGCTGGAAAGGCTGGGCTGTAATAGGAAGTATGGACATATCAAAGAGAACTCTGTCCTCACTGCTGTGGGAACGTCATTTAAACAGATGGCCAAGAATGAGGGTGATATTTGTATAAACTTGAAGCCCTGTTTGCTCCAGGAGTGGAATATTTGGAAGGTTTAAGTGGAAGCCTCCAAATTGAGAAAGGGATTTCAAGCTAACCCGTAGGGTTGTGCATAATGGAAAATAACCAAGCCAAAATTATACACAGAACTTGCTGGTTTGGCTCATTTCAGCGAAATGAGGCTGTAACAACTTCCCTACCCCCACCAAAATGTTTGTGTGTTTCGTTTTGGTTCTTACTGTGCAGATCCCATGCAGGCAGGCAGGCCAGGTAGCGAAGTCAGCGTTTCATTTTCCTTAATGGCAAGTCTATCTGCACTCATCATGCAACCAAGCAGATTCAAAGGGGACATACAGACCCCCTAGCGTTCATTCTGTTGGTGTAAAGAGGATGTGTGAGCCACTCAAGTGCGTTTTTTCTTTAGCGCTTCCTGGGCTATGGCACTGAGTGGCTTGTAAGGATCAAATCACAAAAAGTTTGCTTTGTGCCAGGGAGCAGCAGATAGTATGGTGCTGTCAACACCACCGTCACATTGCTCTTTCTCTGCATTTTTTTGCACGATGCAAAGACAGGTCCGCATCCACTTGGGCGTGCACATGTGGGTTTGAGCTGGAAAGACTCATGTTATGCAGATTAGGGTGAAAATTGGAGAGAGAAAATTATTAGGAGAGCCCCATTAAGGACTTCCCTCCAGATATGCGGAGCTGGATTATGCTCAGCCCATTCAGTGGCCTTCTACTGTTGCTGTCCTTCACTCAGAATCCTAGAATAATAGGATTAGAAGGGACCTCCAGGGTCATCTAGTCCAACCCCCCGCACAATGCAGGAAATGCACAGTTACCTCCCCCCCACACACACACACTAAGAGCCAAGCTACAAGTGTCGTCTGACACAGGTTGGACACTTGTCAGCTTCCCTCAAGTTTTGATGGGAAATGTAGGCGTTCTGGTCTTGCAGCTTGGCTCTCCAACTGCTGTCCAATGGACTTTTCAAAAAGAGTCCAGTAGCACCTTTAAGACTAACCAATTTTATTGTAGCATAAGCTTTTGAGAATCAAGTTCTCTTCGTCAGATGCATGATCCAGATGCATCTGACGAAGAGAACTTGATTCTTGAAAGCTTATGCTACAATAAAATTGGTTAGTCTTAAAGGTGCTACTGGACTCTTTTTGATTTTGCTACTACAGACTAACACGGCTAACTCCTCTGGACTTTTCAACTGTCACTTGTCCAACATTCCACCAAGCTGCATCCATTTCCCATCAAAACTTGAGGGAAGCTGACAACCTGTGTCAGGCATCACTTGTAGTTTGGCTCTCAGTAACCCTTACTGCATGCCCAGAAGATGGCAGGACCCTTATCCATACTGGCCTGGGGAAAATTGCTTCCTGACTCCAAAGTGGCAATTGGCATTACCCTGGGCATGCAGGAAGGGGCCGCAAGAAGTACTGATGTAACCCTTCCTGCCCTTCCTCTTAAGATCTGCCTAGGCTCACAGAATCAGCTTAGCTTAGGTGCCATCGTGGCAGGGCCACTCACTGTGAGCAAAGAAATCTTCCAAAGATAAGGATCATGGAGCAGCAGGAAGAATTTCATCAGAGCCAGTTTGGTGTGGTGGTTAAGAGTGTAGGACTCTAATCTGGAGAACCGGGTTCGATTCTCCACTCCTCCACTTGAAGCCAGCTGGGTGTCCTTGGGTCAGTCACAGCTTCTCAGAGCTCTCTCAACCTCACCCATCTCACAGGGTGATTGTTGTGGGGATAATAATAACAGTAAACCGTTCTGAGTGGGCGTCAAGTTGTCCTGAAGGGTGATATATAAATCGGATGTTATTATTATTATTCATCTGGCCCAGAAAGCCTTTAGGCTTTTTGGACTTTTCTGATTAAAACAATTAGCCTAGCCTCAAATGACGAAGGGGTAGCAACACGCATTTTACAGATGGTCGCACATTCACACACCACCAAGTCTTTCCAGATCAGTAATCTGTCAGTGGAAGGACAGCTATGGGGGACTGCAGTCTCGTCTTCCACATTTTCTTCTTCAATTAACTGTCGGGAAAGGAAGCTGGCAGCCATTCAGTCTCTCACATTTACTTGTAAAAATTAGGGGGGAAAGAGGAGGACCAGCTTCCCTCTACTTTCCTTCTGTTGAAAGAAAAACCTTAGCCCTCCCTTTCCGTGAGATTTTACGCACATTGCAAAGAGAGGCTGGTGGTTTTAGATGAGACAAAAATAACAGTCCTTGTGTGCTCAGCGGCCCAATACGTGCCTTTGTGTACACCTTCCCCAAGCATACCTTGGTGTCCATAAACCTAGAACCCCCTATGTGCTCTGTACTGGCTGGGGTTCTGGTGAACGATATGCAGACGCGTCTGTTCTGGCTGAAATGGCTGCAACTTTATTGATTACAGCATATTGGGGCATTGGCCAGGCATATGGGCAGCAGATCCTCGTTGGCATCGAAGGCCCCATGCTGTTCGAGGCATCACACTCCAGCCTAATGCTGGCCCCGTGGGACGGCAAGCCGTGTTCTGCCACCAGCCATGCTGGTCGGCCCTTGCCTCCCTTTCCGCAGGGGTGAGCTGCCTGACTACTGCACTCACCCCTTAGGATCTGGCCCAATGCCTCAAAACCGCCACAGGAGGGCGGCCATGTCCTGCTCCTGCCCGAGCATCTCTGGAATGGTGCTGACCACATTGTGCCTGCACAAAAGGTAGGAATGGGGGGACACCTTTTGTTTGCTCCTCAGCTGCGTTAGGATTGACTACGTATGTTGGCAGAATTCCGCAGTACTTCTATGATCTTGAGACCCTGGGCTGTCTTAGGGCCTTTATGTTGGCCAGACTAAATGCCATTCCCTCCAGTGTTCTCCAGGGGAGACACCCTTCTCAGAAAGACATTGTTTGTGTGGAGCCAACTGCCCAGATACCATCCAGCATATAATTTTGGAATGCCATTTATATGATAAGTTATGAAGAATGTTGTCTGAGAGGTTGCCAATACATATTGAATCCCAGAACAATTTATCCTTTTGTCGTTTTCTGTTGAAGGATAATGATACAGTGATTTCTAGAGTGGTTGCAGAGTTTTTAGTGAGTGTGCTTAAGAGTCATACAAGTTTTGTATAAATATATTGCCTTCTGATATCTTATGTAATTTTATTGTGACTTGTTTGTTGTCTTAGATTCTTGTATGCAATTAAAGGTATTTGATTTGATTTGGGGGGATGGGGAGTAGGAATCAGGGGAGGGGAAAAGGTTCAGGGCATTTGAGGGGTGGTGGTAAGGGGATTTGACAGGGAGGGAGAGAGGGAAAAGCTAATGGTCTTTGGAAGGGAGAGAGTGCTTTCAAGGGAAGGAGAAGCAAAGGGTGTTTGACAGGAGCAAAAAAGGGTGAGGACCTTACACAGAGAAGAGGAGGGGAAGGTTGTTTGGCAGGTGAAGGCAAAAGTGGCAGGCAAGGTTGGGTTTGGGGAGGTCAGTAACAGGGAAAGGTTGCTAGGACAACTGTGGAGAGAACCGTGTGGTGGGCCCCCACTTGTGAATATTTCTGCAACTTTTGTTTAGTAACACCTGGCCTGAGAGTTCTACAACTTTTCTGTTTCGTAACTGTTTGATCGCTCAAAAACAGGTTATTCTATCAGTGTCTTTTTCAAAAATGCTGTAACAGAGGAGCATGGCTTGAGGACCATACTCCAGGTGAGGAGACAGAGCCCAATTGCAGTCAAGGGAACCTTGCTGGACCAAGGAGTGCCAGGTTCAAATTCCCACTCTGCTATGATGCTGAAAGGCAGCCTTGGGCCAGCTGTCCTCTCTCAGCAATCCTACTTCACAGGGCTGTTGTGAGGATAAAAAGGGGAGAGAGCTTGCTGTGCCATGGCTGGGTAGGCTGGCTCTGAGGCTGCAGCTGGGTCCAAGCAAGCCAAGGCTGCTTTCCTTGCCTTCAGGTCTTGGTGACCCCCCCCCCAACTCTGAGGACAATCAGAGCCAAGCTACAAGTGACGCTTTACACAGGTTGGACACTTGTCAGCTTCCCTCAAGTTTTGGTGGGAAATGTAGGCATCCTGGTCTTGCAGCTGTAATGGAGAGCCAAGCTGTAAAACCAGGACGCCTACATTTCCCATCAAAACTTTGAGGGAAGCTGACAAGTGTCCAACCTGTGTCAAGCGTCACTTGTAGCTTGGCTCTCAGAGTGCCTTTCTTTACCCTGCAGCAACTTTTCTCTGGAGGCTCTCTGCTGGTGGATGATGCTACCATCAACAGCTGGAGAAGGCTTGGCAAAATCAGCTGTAGGTTGGTGGGACGGAGCCCCATCCCTCTTTCATCATGGTGGCAGCATCTAACCGGAGTGCCTCCCCATCTGGACACACACACACCCTTAACATTTGCTCAGGTCCCCAGAATCAACAAGACTTCCTCTGCTCAGCCTCAAACCTTGAGTCCTACAAGCCAGTCCTACTGCCGCTGCTCCTTGGGCTCTGGCTTGGAACTACGAACTCTTTTCCAGCTTTAAAGTCCTTTTAGGATGGAGCGCAGCACTTCTTGAGATCTGAGACAGAGAAATCCAGGAGGGTCAATTCCTGCATTCAGCACTTACCAGGAATTCCCAATGGAAGGGTGAGCAGCAGCAGGAACATATGAGACCACCTTGGTTTTAATGCAGCCATCGGAGAGGCAGACAGACCTTTCTGTGCTTGCCGCAACCCCTTCTGCTTGCAGAAGGAGCTGAAGTTTTGAAAATGCCACTTTTGCTTTTCTGCAGAGGAAAGTCAGATAGTATCTGATGATATTGAATTATCTCCATATTATAAATGCATTGACACAGTGAATTTTCCTATGAAGTCATATTGTGGTTCAGGGTACACGGTCTGACCCTTTGGTAACCTTCCCTTTCACTTGTACGTTAGAATTGGTGAGGCTTCTACTCTCAGATTCGTACAGCGGAGACCGATGCACTCAAAACAACAAGGAGATACAAGGATAGGAGCAACTTATTTCAGAACGTGCAGCTTGGTCTTCTGTCCAGCAAACAGTAATAACTAGAGATGGGCACAGACACCCCCCCCCCAAATGAACCAGGAGGTTTGGGGTTCATGGGGTTCATGAACCACAAACCATGGAACTGGGCCAATTACAAAACAGTTCGTGGTCCGTGATCCATGGGTTTAAATGCCCCTTTCCGGCCTTAACAGTGGCAGGGAAAGGGGCATTTAACAGTTTAAAGGGCCCTTTCCTGCCTTGCAAGTCCCCCCGCCACCTGCCAGCTGATCATTTAAAGGGAACTGCTGCTTCTAAGTCCCTTTAAACTGCCCAGACCCCAGCTCCAGCCCCAGCCCCAGCCCCAGCCCTTACTATTTCTTGCAGCGCGGTATCCTTCCTCTGGGGTGGTAAGGCCCTTTTTGGCCTCTTCCGCTGCCCTGGGGATCCGATGGGCAGTGGAAGAGGTCAAAAATGGCCTCCCTGGCCATTTGAGCCATTTGAGGGGCAGGGAGGACATTTTTGGCCTCCTCCACCACCCTGCAGCCCTCTAAAGCAGTGGAAGAGGCCGTTTTTGGCCTTCTTGATCCTCAAATGGCCGCCGCGAAAATGGCCTTCTTGCGGCTGCAGCAGCCATTTGAAGGGGCAAGAAGGCCGTTTTCGGACGCCACTAGAAAAGGACGCCACTAGAAAAAGGTAAGTGCTGTGGCTGTGGCTGGGATTATTTAAAGGGACCTGCCGCTTGCAAGTCCCTTAAAGGGGCAGTTTAAACTGCCCCTTTAATATGACCCAATGAACTAGCATAAAAGTCCGTGAAAGTTCTGTGGGAAGGAGCTTCCATGAATTCTAGTTCGTGAACCCCAAACCAGATAGGTTCATGGGGTTTTTGGGGTCATATTTAGGTTCATGCCCGTCTCTAGTAATTACTATTGATTGATTGATTGATTGATTGATTGATTGATTGATTGATTGATTAGATTAGATTAGATTAGATTAGATTAGATTAGATTAGATTAGATTAGATTAGATTAGATTTTTAGTCCACCCGCCTTGCCGAGTGGACTCAGGGCAGAGCACATTTTAATTTACATAAAAACACATAAAAGCAGATTTTAAAAATTACAATAAAATTTAAAATACTACAATAAAAACCTCTCCTCAGATGGTGATGGAAGAGTTACTTCATTTCAGACATGGCCCATGTATCCATATCTATAGATATGTATAGGGTGGTGGACAGATCTTTTCAAGTCAAGTCAAGTATGGCCGGCGGGGGCCCAGCCTAGCCTCCGCCATATGCCTGGTGGAACATCTCTGTCTTACAGGCCCAGTGGAAAGATAATAAATCCCACCAGGCTCTGGTTTCATCAGGCAGGGAGTTCCACCAGGTCAGAGCCAGGACCGAAAAGGCCCTGGGTCTGGTCAAGGCCAGGCGAGCCTCCCTAGGACCAGGGACTACCAAAAGTTTTTTTTGTGTAGAACAAAGTGTCCTCTGGGGTATATATAGGGAAAGGCGGTCCCACAGATATGCTGGACCCAGTCCACATAGGGCTTTATAGGTCAGCACCAAACCTTGAACCAGACCCAGTACTCAATTGGTAGCCAATGCAGCTGGCATAATATGGGTGTTATATGTTCCCCTATCAGGACTCTTGCAATCGCTCACGCAGCTGCATTTTGAACCAGCTGTAATCTCTGGATCAAGCCCAAGGGAAGCCCTGCGTAGAGCGAGTTGCCATAGTCTAATCTAGAGGTAACCGTTGCTTGGATCACTGCTGTTAGGTCGTGGGTCGACAGGTAGGCGACAAGCTGCCGGGCTTGTCTCAGATGGAAAAATGAAGACCAGACAACTGCTGCGATCTGTGCCTCCATTGTCAAGGAGGCATCCAAGATCACCCCCAGGCTCCTCACTCTCACAAGTGGCGCAAGCGGAGCTCCATCAAGAGCAGGGAGCCAGAGTCCCATACCCATGGACCCCAGGCCCACATGCAGGATGTCCGTCTTTGTGTTTAGTTTCAACTGACTAAATGGGGACTCCACTGCTTGAGACTATAAAGTATTGAGCCTGGTGCTCATAATGATTGCAGCCCAGAGTGATTTCAGCTCAACACAACATGCTTTATTGCAAGCCAGAACAGACAGATGACAGCAGACAGACTGAGAAGCTCAATGTGAGCCAATATATACACACAAACCCCGCCCCGATAACAACCAGTAACCAATAGAAACGCGCACTCGACAATCCTATCATTTGCATGAACTATATACAATGTATTAGATTGGCAGGCCATTGATTGGTCTTTATTAGAGAGGACCAATTGGCTGCTGCCTACAGAAAGTAACCAATAAGAGTAGAGACATTAGGAACCTTGACTCAACCTGAAGCTTAACACAGTGCATAACACTCCATACTTTTAGAGGCCTTGCTAAGCCCTATTTTAACCCAATACGTAACAGAGACTAACAGCGCAGGCGAGTTAATGGCCTTAGACTGGAGTAACTTTTCTTAGAATTGCACCATAAACCACACAGATACCTGGGGGAAAGCCCAGAGCTCCATTGTAACATGTACGCTAAATATCCCATACCTTTCTCCTTCAGACATCAAGAGATGGATGCACTCATGGTACTTGCAGATATAATGAATTAGGGATGCTCCAACACGCACCACTTCAGCTCACGTTCTGTTCACTGGTCCCTAGGAAAAGAGCTGGTTTTTGTGTTGAGAGGTTTGGCTGCTGTCCTTCCACGCACGCTATTGCACTCGGTCCTTGTGAAGGACAGGGGTTGACACACGTGTAGAATTATGACATTGATATGAACTAATTAAGAATAGTGTCAACACCCATTTTGGTTTCATCTCGCCATCTTTGAAAAAGAACCGAAACGGCTTTTTCAGGAACCGGTCCATCCATCAGTTGGCTTGTCCGCGATTGGACTGCTCCTTCTCTTCATAACACCCTTGGCGGCTTTTCTGCAGTCTGTCACTGGATGAACTTTTGGTGAGGCACACTGTGCTTAAATGAACAATTCTTTGCTTTAGCACCTTGCACTTTAAGAAAATACCACATGTTTGGGAATAAATTGTATGAGCAAGGCATAGCACGTAGCACTTTAATTGTGACCTCTTTAAACAAATTGATGTACTGTGTTATTTATTGATGCGGCTGAGGTGGTGGTGCGTGGTTGGATATATATAGGACACAACGGCTGATTTATTACAGTTTATTATATCATGATTACATGTTATTGAATTATGTAAGTGTTGATTCTTTATTGTTGCTGCTAGTTAGGTTTCATGAACTCCTCTTGGGTTTGTCATACCACTTGAGCCTGTCTGTTGGGTTATACTTTGCATATTCAGTGGAATTAGTCATATTTCGTCCATGTGTGTTTTCAGTAGGTTACCAACAGCAAGATGGGAGATTCCTGAGGATTGGGGTTAGATCCTGGGAAGGGCGGAGTTTGGGAAGGGGAGGGACCTCAATGGTGCATAATGCCATAGAGTCCACCCTCAAAAGCAGCCATTTTCTCCATGGCATTATCTGTCTTCTGTTAAGTCTTCAGGGGAGAAAGATTTCCTGTGATGGAAACTTAAGTAGAAAGTTTATCTTGCCAGCTTTTTAAATGCTCTGCTTCTGTTTAAGGGAAGCTTCTAACTTTCACTGTACCCATGAATGATTTAACATGTGGTTTTAATGCATCTTGCTGCAAAGGAGTTTTTCATAAAACCTGGACTGGATCTAAGAATGGAAGGAGGGGGGGTCGAACTTTATTTACTTCATTGAGAGTTTCGTTACATGTTATGCAAACCTCGTATCTGCCTTATTCTTTGCAACTGTGCCTGAGGTTGCACCTGGCTTTCTGTTTATAAGAATAATAGCGATCCAATGTAACCAACTCATATTTGTTTGCAGCTGAATGAAGACGGAGATGTTCCGCCAGGCATTTGGTGGGGAGTAGGCTGTCCTCTCGCCGGCCATACCACTGAAGACCGTCCACCACCCATGCAGGACAATGCTGCATTTTAATATTTTATACCCGCCAATTTTAATTGTTTTGATATGATGTTTTAATGTTTTTATAATGTTTTTTACTGTTTTAAGCTGTTGTTAAACCGCCCTGAGCCCGTCTGATGGGGAGGGCGGTCTAGAAATGTGACTAAATAAATAAATAAATATCACAAGGGAGTGGTCATAGCAAAGTTCCAGTAGCATCTTAAGGACTAATAATGAAATAAATGTTGTTTGCCACTGGGCTTTTGTTTTATTTAACTGAATTTCAGTTGGTTGATAGTACCATCATTTTAACTACGATCTATTTACCCGTTGTTTATTTGTTTAAATTTATATTCTGCCCTCCCCGTAGCAGCAGGCTCAAGATGAATTACTTTAACTGTCCTGAACTTGGCTGTTTCCACACGCTCTTAAAGGGACGGCCCACTCACTGAACATTGCTGGCTGTCTCCCAGAAATCCAAACGGCTTCGTTTGCAAAACAACTGCAGGCTGTTTGGCTTCCATTTTTTGGTGAACTTTTCTGGAAACACACTTTCCGCATTTGCCTGCAAGAAGTCTTTTTTGGACTCAAAACTTCTTCTGCAAAAAGAACAGAATTTTTAAAACTTTAAGATATCTGTATGTGATCGCTAGCTAGGAATGCCTCGCTTGGGAGATGGTGAGGTCATGACAGACTGAGAGCTAAACTAGAAGAGATGAATTACATGAGGATGCCCATGTGAAGAGAGTTGAATTGTTAGTTGGGAAGCTGAGTTTTAAAAGGCATATTAGAAGGCTTCGTCAATTCCCCCTCTCTACAGAGCCGCAAAGATGGCTCCTCAAAGGGTTTGTTAATTTCCTCTTCGCCTCTTGAAGGCTCTGTCATTCGCCTCCCCTTCTAGGAGGCGAAGAGGAAATTAACAAACCCTCTGATGAGAGATGTCCTAAACATTAACTGACTTGCTCAGATTTTGCAAATTGGAGGGTGTGGCTTCCTTTACTGAGTCAAGACATCTTGTTTTGGGTCTTCCTCTTTTCTGTCTGCCTTCAACTTTTCCTAGTATTATTGACTTTTCCAGAGAATCTTGTCTTCTTGTGATGTGACCAAAGTACGATAGCCTCAGTTTCGTCATTTTAGCTTCTAGGGAGAATTCAGACTTGATTTGATCTAGAACCCACTCAGTAGTCTTTTTGGCTATCCGTGGTATCCTCTGACACCACATTTCAAATGAATCCATTTCCATCCTGCCAGCTTTCTTCACTATCCAACTTTCACATCCATACATAGTAATGGGGAATACCATAGTTTGGATTATCTTGATCTTTGTTCCCAGAGAGACATCTTTATCCTTAAGGATCTTCTCTCACTCCCTCACAGCTGCTCTTCCAAGTCTCAATCTCCTTCTGATTTCTTCATTGCATTCTCCCTTTTGGTGGGTGATTGAGCCAAAGAATAGAAAATCTTGAACAACTTCAATTTCCTCATTGTCAGTTTTAAAACTGTGTAATTACTTGGTAGTCATTACTTTCATCTTCTTCATGTTCAGCTGTAATCCTGCTTTGGCACTTTCTCCATTAAGCTTCATCAGTAGTCATTTCAAGTCTTCACTATTTTCTGCTAATGTGGTGCACCCAAGAAACAAGATATTCAAGACAATAAATCTAGGAATAGTTGAAGTTAGTAAGAGCCAAGCTACAAGTAATGCCTGACACAGGTTGGACACTTGTCAGCTTCCCTCAAGGTTTGATGGGAAATGTAGGCATCCTGGTCTTGCAGCTGTAATGGAGAGCCAAGCTGTAAAACCAGGACGCCTACATTTCCCATCAAAACTTGAGGGAAGCTGACAAGTGTCCAACCTGTGTAAGGCGTCACTTGTAGCTTGGCTCTAAGAAAAGAGGAAGACCCAGAAGGAGATGGATCGACTCACGTTGCACATGGATCGAAGCCACATTGCAAGATCTGAGCAAGGCTGTTATGATAGGATGTTTTACAGTTTCACTTAAACGAATCATGTAGAGGAGTTTGATAAAAAGGCAAGGATCATTGGTCATGTGGCCTTCCCAGAGGATCAGAGCAAGATTCTTTGCTGAGAAAGTAATCTTACAATGACTGGACTGAACCAGCACTAAAGCAAAACAAAAAGTGTTACACTTCATTTAAGAATTAAGATCCTGACGAGAAACCACATGATATTCTGTTAAGGGTTTGGAACACCGATCTGAAGCAAAAAATTACTGTCGCCGGTGACATTACAGAGAGGAGTATTAATTGGGCCTGTATTTATTCATATCCTTCTTAAGGCAGTTGTTCTGCAATCCATTGGAAACTGTGTTTTCAAGCATCCCAATTTCCGATGCATCCCAATTATTTTTGATGCTCTCTTCTGCTTTATTGTTCATGCTTTGGTTTGTACTTCTTTTTCCAGTCTGAATGGAAAATATATAAACCTTTGCAAATAATGGTCTGCCTATAAAAGACAAATATTGATAATTACTTCTTGGTTTATATTTCAAAGGACTCAGGGCCAAACTACAAGTTGAACGGCAAGTGTATTCCGCCCTGTTCACTTGCCCTCCACTTGCTCTCCGCTCAATCCACTTGCCGTTCAAGTGTCATTCGTCACTTGTAGTTTGGCCCACAGTTAATATCGAAACGGTTTGGGCTTCATCATTGCTGGGATGTGGTGCTACCTTATGATTTGTTTTTGAACATTCATAAATATTTTTTCCAAATCAGCTTTAAGATATAAAACACACAATTGAATTTTCCTCCCATTGCGACTACAACAAAAGGTTTGGCAGCATCTGGGCCAAACCGGACTTAGCTTGGTTGCTTGTCCGAGCTCCTTTCCTGAGCTCTCATGGTTGTGAGTCCTGCAGTCATCTTACGAATTTTTTTCCTCAGGATAAGGTATAGGAGGAAGAAAGTCACCACCTTGTTCAGCAGAAGGGCAGTCCAAATAAAAGGGGTAGTTAGCAGAGGAGGCCCTGCAAGAAGAAGAGAAAGGAAATCACCTAATTTAATTTATCTATTTTGATTTCTTTCTCAGTCTAGGAGTGGTCTCTCTTCATACAAGACCACCCACCCACCTTTTGAGTTCTAGATCAAGGGCAGCTCCAAATGGTTGGCTCTTTGACTCCCCCCCAAACACACTCTTTCAAATGGTGAAAAAGTCACGGGGGCTATTTTGGTGCTTCAAAACTGGGGAAAAGATTGCATGATGCAGGATAGGATCCTCACAGCAATTTAAACCTAAATTATACCAATAATGGTGTTGATGGCCACGGTTTGGACCTGTGGCTGCCATAATGTGTAGTTTGGCCCCCAGCTATCAGGTGGCAAGAAACAATGACGTGGGTGCGGCTGAGAGAGCTCTGAGAGAGCTGTGACTGACCCAAGGTCACCCAGCTGGCTTCAAGTGGAGGAGCGGGGAATCAAACCTGGTTCTCCAGATTAGAGTCCTGCCGCTCTTAACTACTACACCAAACTGAGTATTAGCAGGCATTTTAAACTGGGCTTTATTAAAGATTTGACATGTTTGTTTGTTTGTTTGTTTGTTTGTTTGTTTAACATTTGTATTCCACCCTCCCCGCAAGCAGGCTCAGGGCAGATAACAACATATTAAAAATACAATTAAAAATGCATGTTCATTAAAAACAATACATTTAAAACAGGATGGTGGACAGCTTTCACAGGGAGGGTTAAGATTTATACACCCCTTTTTTTCCAGGCCAATTTAATAGATTGTAGTGGTTTTGTGCTGGTTACTTGGGGCGGATTGTGTATTATGTTGTGAGCCACCCTATTAAATAAGGCAGAATACAAATTCTCCTAACAAACAGTTTCACTGTGCTGTCAGTTCCCTTCTTAATGTGCAAGATAAGTTGTGCAAGATTACTCCCTAGGATAGAAAACGGGCTTTCTGCACGTGGACAAAGAAAGTGTCTGAAACAAGCGAAGAAGCTGCTTTCGATATAAACCCTGATAGGCAAGACGCTGCAAGTCACTTCCAGCGGTGGCACCAGAAGGGACACGGACACTGTAGGATCCCCCTGAAATTCCACGGTTTTTGAAATTGTTAGACTACAGAGAACAGTTCCTTTGGACCTTGCACATCAGCATGTCCTCCCATCTCCACAGGGCCCCTCATCTTCTAGAGTTTCTTCATGGGTGAAGGATACCTCTGCCACAAGAGACTCCCCTTCTCCCCCTCCTGTATATTTCAGGGGAAACAAACTGGTAGGGTCATGGCTGCTGAGCTCCACAAACACCAGACCAACGAAGGTAGAAGCAGGCAGGTTGCCAGTCCATGCACAAGTCATAAGGACCTAGGCAGGCAACAGCAGGGGGGTGGTGGTGGTGGTGGCAGCAGGGGGGGGCACTGCCCCATTCACCCTGTACTTTTACTCAGGGCTTTCTTTCAGTGGGAATGCAGTGGAATGGAGTTCCGGCACCTCTAGTGTCTGGTGGCCCCGCCCCTGATCTCCAAACAGAGATCAGTTCCCCTGGAGGGCCATGTGTTTCTCCGTCATTTCTCTCTTGAGAGTTCCACCACCTCTTTTCCCACCTCTTTTACTGTTTAAAGGTAGTATATAATGGAAAAGATTACAGTTGCATTTCTTTACATTCATTGTATTTGTATTCATTCTCTCTCTCTCTCCATTTGGAAAGATGGAATACGAAACAGTAAAAGATCATGCAGATGCAAAACTACTGTCATTTAAAACATTACTACATGACCAAGCTCAATGTCTAACCGCAAGCCTGTCAGACTTTGGAGATCTGTTATGAGTAATCTAGTTGGATGAATCCCTGGGGCAGAAAAGTATCTGAACTTTGGACTCAATCGACTTCCTCATGTTGCTAAAAAAGATGGCACTAACAAAGTAGTTTGAATATTCTCTTCCCCCCCCATAATAATTGTTTCTTTTAGCAGAAACTTCAGTTTGCAGTATCTTGCTGCCATGTCACGCCCATGTACGAAGCATGGAGCAGAAAGCGGTCTGTCCTTAAACGGTTATGTCACCATAAGGATGAATAAAGCCGATACTGTATACTCAGAGGAGCAGCTTAAAGGAAAGCCTCTAACCGTGGCAGCAGAAAGCAGTAGGGATAGCTGGTAGGGTTGGGGTCAATTAATGTCTTTCATGGATTCACTATCTTGGCAAAATGGCAGTAGCAGAATGAGATTCCCCTACTAGAACCTTCCCAGAACTAACGGCAGAACTACAAGTGACAAAAGGGACAGATTGGACACTTGCCAGCTTCCCTCAAGTTTTGGCGGGAAATGTAGGCAGCTTGGCGGAATGTTGGACAAGTGACAGTTGAAAAGTCCATTGGACAGCAGTCAGAGAGCCAAGCTGCAAGACCAGGATGCCTACATTTCCCATCAAAACTTGAGGGAAGCTGACAAGTGTCCAATCTGTGCCTTTTGTCACTTGTAGTTCCGCTCTATGTCGTAGTGACTGGGGGCTTGGAAAAGTGTCAAAGGATGCAGTCCAAGTTAGCTTAGCATTAACCAGTTGTCTTTCCTAAAATGTTATGGCAAAGAAACCCTGGGAGATGCAGAAGGCTAATTGGGGCCAAGCAATGACTACAACATGATCCAACATTTTCAATAGTTTCTACTCACTGTCCACCAACACCTCAGTTCCTCGTCCACTTTGGAAGTGCACCACCACATCATCCTGCCTGACCAAACACCGTATAACTTCAAAACAGTGTGTCAGGGGCTCAGCCAGTTCCTCAAGCAAAAAGCAAGCGAAGGGGACCTTTCCGGAATTATTTTACTAATGACACAGCAGGTCTGGAGATGTGTGAAGAGGTTTGAAGGAGGGGCATGTGGTTGGTACGTGACACAGCGGTCTGTGGAGTATCTGAGGCCTGGGACCAAATAACTGCTAGAAAGAGATTAAATTCCACTCACTGTCCACGAATACCTCAGTTCCGTGTCCGCTTTGAAAGTCTTCTTCTTCTTCTCTAAACAATTTCTTCAGCTTTACACAATAATAAATTCCAGCATCCTCAGGAACAACATTAGGAAGGAAGATGGTAAAGTCTGTGGTGGAATATCTGGCTCTTCTTTTTGCTTTGTGGGGTGATCTATCAACCGGAAAGATGAGCTTCCGACTTTCACCTTCCCCCTTGAACCACTTCACAGGTCCTGGTGGAGATTCTTCAGTCACCTCACACTCCAGAGTCAGAACTTCTCCAGTTTGCACGTAGATGGGGCCAGGCGGCTGCTGCACCAGGAATTCTGGAAGTAGAGACACCAAAGAGCTCTTTTTGCTCACTCAAGCATTTCTTGGGCACTCTTTCTTAAAAGATGGGTGATGAATTGGCAATTTGCTTTTTCAGATAAGCATGAAATCATGTTTAAAATAATCGAGGAAAATGCTTAAAGCCTGAACAGATGCATAATTAAAACAGTTTTTTCTGTACTCATTCAGCTGTCCACCACAACCCCAAGATCTCCTTTTGCACCTTTTTCTCTTGCATATATTACAAAGTTTTTGTTGCACTTTAACTCTGCAATCTGCTTTGAGTCTTTATTAATTGTCCTTATAATCTGCCTTTTACAGAGAATCAAAGTGGATTACAAAGACCTTTTCCACATGGCTTGTCTGCTCCAGGTTCAATGCTGTTGGAAGTGAGGTTTTCCCCCTGCTTTATCACAGCATTGTGGGGCATTCCTGTACTTCCCAGGGTCCCCTCAGATTTTCTCCAGTCTTCTTCAAACCTGCTTTATTGCAAAGTTTTGAGAAAGATAACATGAAAAAAATGTCAGCCATGTGCATGGGAGAATTTTCCCACCCTCATGGCCGCCATTTTTCCTGACCCTGTTGCTGCAGCCATTTTTTTACTCCAACCAATTGAAGGGGCTTCTTCTTGTTGTTTTAAATCAACAATTAAATATTATTTTATTAATACAAGTTTATAGCAAACTATACATCAGGTTCTGAATTCCCAACTTTCATTTTTCAAAAAGTAAAAGTCTGTAGCCCTTTTTTGTTACAGAGATATAAAGGGAAAGGCATATCTCTTCAAGGCTCATTTTTAGGACTTCATCAGTGCCTGAGATCCAAGCCAACAGAGCTAATTTCTACTTTCAACACTTACCACAGACTGCCAGAAGAAAAGAAGACAGCAGGAATATACAAGGCAACCCGGAGAATGAGCTTGATGCAGCCATCACAGTAGAAGAGAGGAGAGGTTTTTTTGGGGGGGGGGGTTGCTCGTAACAGCCCTTCCTGTCTGCAGCCAAAACTTCCTCTTTTGTTTCTAACATGGATTGATAAAATGTTGAATTGCAGCGATGAGTCAAGCGCAAACAATTTTTTCTGCATTTCCTGGAATTTCTCTCGGTCTGAAATCAGACTCAAGGAACACTTTCTCACTTAGATTCTCAGCCACATCATTGGCTGCCTTTAACAGGAGGTGGGGAAACTCAGAACTACAAAATGTCCTAGTATGTGTCCGGTGTTACAATGGGGAAGTGAAGATTTGAGTCTGGTCACAGCTTAACAACCAACAAGATTTTCAGGGTATAAGCTTTCTTGAGTTAAACTCCCTTTTTCGGAGGAAGTGGACAGTGAACTGGGTATCTCAGTATGGCTTTAATTTCAGAATGCAGTTGTGCTGGCTTTTCATTCCATCTTAGAGTATAGCTATAAGATACATGTGATGTGAGTGGGGTTGAGGGAAGGTCACACACAGCATCAGGGGACAGACCTGCCAAAGTGCCAATTGCTTTATGAAAACTTGTGTGCACTGCAAGATGAGTGGAGATTTTCCGAGTTTCCCTCCCGCACCATTTTCAAAAACCGGAAGGGCCATGGCCAATGTTCCCTCTAAGCTGTGCAGTGTTGTGAGCTAAAAATCTACTTTGTGAGCTGAAACAACAACTTTCATTAAAGTCTTGTTGGTCTCTAAGGTGCCACTGGACTCAAACCTTGCAAAATCTTTGAGGCTTCCTGTTTAATTTTGCACCTACAGACTCCTCTGTGAACAAGGAGGCCTTTCCTCAGCTTCTACTGCAGGAGACAAGGCAAGTCAGGCACAGCTGCCCGTGGAGGCTCACGTTAGCTTCAGATCCAGATTTTGGGTGGGGGGCAAAGAAGGACTGTGAACCTGTGAGCCTGCAAAGCAGGAGGCTTAAAAAAAGAAAACGAGAGAGTCAAGCTGGAGCCAGCCCCAAAGCAGCTGCACTAAAATAAACCCCCAACAGTGTGATCCTATGCACAGTTACTCTGGTCTACTCTACATCCATTGATTTCATTTTAGATGGAGATGCTTGGCTAGCTGAGACAGGGCAGCCAGATCCGGTTCTCGGCTGAGTCTGCATTTCAGGCTGTAGAAGCCACTTTGGAAGAGCCCTCGAAAAGGTGGCCTCATCAACAGTAAAATCCAACCAGCCTCCTTCAGCACCGCAATGGTCTTCTCCTCCTCATCTGGCTGTCAGCAGGCATGATGAGCACCTGGCCCAGCCCTCCTTCCCCTCCTCATCCTTCTTCTTTCCAGCCTCCTATTGCACCCATGCCAAGTTAAACGACACCTTCACCATGGCAGCGGCTAAGGTGCCACCTTCTCTGCTCTCTGGGACTGAGGGGATCCCAGCGGGGTTAGGCTAGGCCCCATCACTCAGCTCTCCTCTGTTCCTCAGCTAGAGAGCTGGTGGCAACTGGAATCGCTCTCTGGCTCTGCCCTGAGGGCTAAGCCAGCCACAACCCGGAAGGAAGGAGAGAAGCGGGACAGGGCTCCATTGGGCCCGCCTGCTGGCGCCGGCTGAGTGGGAGGGCGGGGCCACCTGAGAGTTAATACCTGTGAGCTACAGCTGAGAATCTGTGAGCAGAGGAGTCAGAATCTGTGAGCGATTGCTCACGTGCTCACATTAGTGGGAACACTGGCCATGGCAGGTGGGCTGTTTGCTCATTTCTCGTGTTCCATGTGTGTAACCTTTTGCTTATAGCTTTTCTATATATTGGCTTTGGTATTATCATCATCTACTATAGCTCCTGCATATTTTGTTCTTTAAAATATAGGTTGTCTTTTTAAATTTTTTGCATTAAAATCTGCAATCTATATAATTCACTGATGAAGGAAAGAAAAACATTAAAAAATGCCATCCTAAGAAGAGTTAACACCCTTCTAAGTCCATTGAAGGCAATGGGCTTAGAAGGGTGTAACTATACTGAGGACGACACTAAGTTATTGAAGTAATTTCAAAGGCATGATCTTTCTGGGTGCCATTGCTTGGAAACCGGTTTACCCCGACCAGTATGAAACCACAAAGCAGCGTCCTTCCCGCCCCAGGATATAGCATGCCCTGGATGGAATTCACCATTGCTGAAATGCAGAACCTGAGCAATCCAACAGGGCAAACTTTAGAATCTTATTTCTAGGAGAAAGAGCAGCAGCAGGAGCTAATGGGGCCACCCAGAAAAAAGGGCTCAGTGCCACCATCGCTATTACAGTGATTTGAACTTTAATGGCTATGTAATAAATGTAAGTCTCATACTGATGTCTTCATACAAAAACGTAAAATGACGTTTGTATCATTTGTAATGTAGTAAGCTGCGAATAGTCTGTATTAGCATTATCTTCTTGGAGCTTGGAAGCTAAGCTGGGCCAGCCATGGTCAGTCCTTCTATTCCCACCCTCTAGTCAGGGAGGCAGGAACAAGTTTTCTACTTCCTGTCAACTCAAGAGCAGTAAACAGTACGCAGGATGACCTGACCTCTCTATCTTTCTAACTCTTTGGTTTGTCCCGCTCTAAAACCTGAGGAAAGGGAGAGCGCTGAGTCCTCCTCTTCCGAGAGTGGACTGAATTCACCATCGCTGAAATGCACAACCTGAATAATCCATCAGGGCCAACTTTTAAATCTTATTTCTAGGAGAAAGAACAGCAGCAGGAACTGATGAGGCCACCCAGAGAAAGGGGTGCATCACTATAACAGACAAGGGGACCCCCAGCATGCTAAGCGCATGTTCTTCTATAACAACAACAACAACAACAACATTCGATTTATATACCGCCCTTCAGGATGATAGAACACCCACTCAGAGCAGTTTACAAAGTATGTCATTATTATCCCCACAACAAAACACCCTGTGAGGTGGGTGGGGCTGAGAGAGCTCCAGAGAGCTATGACTAGCCCAAGGTCACCCAGCTGGCTTCAAGTGGAGGAGTGGGGAATCAAACCTGGCTCCCCAGATTAGAGCCCTGCGCTCTTAACCACTACACCAAACTGGCTCCCAGTTTGGAGCCATAATCCCTTCCTTTGATAGGTATTGTTCCAACTACCCAATGAGCTTTATGAGTGGATTGGGCCATCAGGCTAGCTGGATCTTGTAATCAGAAACTAGAAAAACAAGAAAGGGAATGCCACAGTAACCAACTGGAAGTAGAAGAAGAATCACGCCATGACTAGCTAACTACTAGGAAGTGAAGTCCAATGTATAACACAATCAAGATGTACAAAATAAAAGAGAAGTAAACTGAGAACCCCCAGTAGGGATTTAATGTGACTCTAGAGGGCAACAGGAACTGCCAAAGGGCAGGCAAGCAATAGTATATTATATATAAGTTCCAAGGTCTGTTTCAAGGTCTGCTTTAAAGTGCAAGGTGCTTGTAAACAATGCCTCTCTCTATACAGCCCAAGAGCTATGGCCGATGCACCTTGGAAACGTGTAGGAACTGTTTGATGATAATTATTTTTCATGTAACTGCCGTAATGATGAAACATTGAAACAGGAAGATTTTGCTAGCTAGTTACTTATGGCAGAGCAGTGCAACTGTGAAGAACTTCTTTGATTTCTTCTTTCTCACATTTGAGTGATTGTATCACATACGGCTACCTGGAAAAGTTATGAATACATACTTGTAAATATGCTATATGTTGTTGATTGTACCCATGTGTGTTGCTTACTACTGCTTTCTTGGATTTTACTCATGATGGTGAATGTGTTGTATAACTCTTGTATTTATTGAATGTATATGGAGAGGCACAGGTCCTTTATACATTATATATAGACATAGGCACCTTCTACATTATCATAGGAAGATTTGATTATATTGTTTACAATATAATCACGGCATGATTCTTTTTCTGCTTGCAATCAGAAACTAAGCAGGGTAGCCCTGGTTAGGACTTGGATGGGAGACCCCCAAGGGAATCCAGGTTCATTGTGCAGAAACAGACAATGGTGGAGCACCTCTGAAGGTCTCTTGCCTCGAAAAACCTATGGGGTCACCTCAAGTTGCCTGCACTTGAGGGCACTTTGCATACAGATGATTGTAGAGATTTAAAAAGCTAAAGGCACTAGAAGTGTCATGTCTGAGCCCCATCCATGCCAATTTTAATGATCCTTTTGTGCTGAACCAATGTATCCTGCTGTAACTCGATGTCATTTTACCAGTGTCATAACTATTTCTTTCACAGGCTTTCACAGGTGTTTATCTAATAGACTGTAACAGCTTCCAGTGCTTTTGACCTTGTACTCCCTCTCAGACTTTGCTATGTCTTGCTTCCTAGTGACACTACTTGATATTGCAAATATGTGAAATGTTCTCACACAAGAAGAGCGCCAAAATCTTGTTTATGATTGGGAGGGGGGAAAGGAGCAGACTTTTTTAAAAAAATTATTTATTTTAAACAATAATAAACAGCACTGGACATTAAAAGGTATACAGTGAATACAGAAGGTAATGTCGTATAGAAACAAGAAAGTTGTTTACAAATGTTTTAACTCCAAAATACGGTCGTTGTTTAACCTTACAACTTGAAGTAAAATATACATTGCCTTTAAATTTGGTTTGTTTGTGGAACCACCTATTCATTTTTTACCGAATAACCATTCAACAAATATGTGCTTCTTCAAACGTAGTTGAAACTATCCATTATAGTGGCAAGAACTAAGGGTGTGCAAGGAAAAAACTTTCGGCTTTCTTGTTTCGGGATTACCCGAAACAAGATTCTCTACCGTTAAAGCCGAAAGCCGAAACAAGAATCTCTTTCGGGATTCGGGATTCGGGATTCTTTCGGCATTCTTTCGGGTTTTTTTTTTTGGGAAAATGCCTCCGTCTTTCAGGACGCCTGGAGGAGGCATTTTCCCACCTAATAAGCCCAAAATTGGTGGGGACCTTCCTCTAACCCTTCTCTAACAACCACCCAAGTTTCAGACAGATTGGACTTTGGGGGGCCATGTTATGGCCCCCCAAAGCAGGTCCCCCCATCCTCCCATAAGAAAGCGAAGGAGCAGCATATTGTTAGCATGCTGCTGCTGATCTTTCTTCATTATTTCCTATGGGGAAAAAATGAAGAGGCAGGCTTCCTTTGCCAGGGGTGGCATTTTGCATGCAAAATGCCCCCCAGCCCTCAGGGGCCCTTCTCCCACCCCTCCTCCCACCCCCCACCAAGGCTCAGCCTGCTCCCACTTGGGGGGGCCATTTCATGGCCTCCCCAAGTAGGTGCTCTAATCTCTACCACTGACAGCTGGGGGAGGCTTGTGTTGCCAGGGGTGGCATTTTGCATGCAAAATGCCCCCCAACCCTCTGGGGCCCTTCTCCCACCCCTCCTCCCACCCCCCACCAAGGCTCAGCCTGCTCCCACTTGGGGGGGCATTTCATGGCCTCCCCAAGTAGGTGCTCTGCTCTCATCTCTACCACTGACAGCTGGGGGAGGCTTGTGTTGCCAGGGGTGGCATTTTGCATGCAAAATGCCCCCCAGCCCTCTGGGGCCCTTCTCCCACCCTTCCTCCCACCCCCCACCAAGGCTCAGACTGCTCCCACTTGGGGGGGCCATTTCATGGCATCCCCAAGTAGGTCCTCTCAGCCCCTAAAGTCCACCCCTTACAGCCCCACACAAACCCAATTCCCCCCCAGCTGCCACACACAGACCCAAATCCCCACATTAGCCCCTCACAGACCCAAATCCACCCCCACCTGCCCTACACCCATAACCCCAGGAACAGGCTGGCAAAGGCCAGCCCTCTCCCTTTGTTCCCTATGCTGGGAACTTCTAAACTCTCTTTCCCTGGGCAATTCTGCACAGCCCAGGGGTGCCACAATGGTGGGCACACTTCTGAGTGCCAGCTGGTCCCTGTGAAAGAGCACCTGAACCACAGACACCCTCCCTCAAATTCCCCCACCACCTACAGAGATGGCTGGCCAGCCAGCCCCATTGTTCCCTATGATGGGAACCAACTGCACAACAAAGAATAAAACAAGAACAACACAAAATAAAGTTTTTAAAAAATTATATTCTCCCTTCCAAAGTACAAGTAGGCAAAGCATTATGACACATTACACCAGCAGTCCCCCACACAGAAAAATTAAAACAAAACTCACTTAACATCAGAGAATCACAAAGCATGATTCCTGTCAAAAACACTTTATTTCTTGAACAGCTTTAGGTTACACAGCAGGGGGGAACACCAAAGGGCATGGCAGCACTATCTTACACAAAAATAACACAACTCGCTTCACATTAAAGAATCACCCCAAAAAATTGCTGTCAAAAGCACTTTATTTCTGTAACTGCTTTAGGAAGGCACCACAGAGCAGGAAAGCAGCGTACTACACAAAAATAACACAACTCACTTCACATCAGAGAATCACACAAACACAATTGCTGTCAAAAACGGTGAAGTGGGTTGTATTATTTTTTGCAGTACATTGCTATCATGCCCTGTTGTGCCCTCCTACTGTGTAACCTAAAGCTGTTCAAGAAATAAAGTGTTTTTGCCAGGAATTGTGTTTTTGTGATTCTCTGATGTTAAGTGAGTTGTGTTATTTTTGTGTAAGATAGTGCTGCCATGCCCTTTGGTGTTCCCCCCTGCTGTGTAACCTAAAGCTGTTCAAGAAATAAAGTGTTTTTGACAGGAATCATGCTTTGTGATTCTCTGATGTTAAGTGAGTTTTGTTTTAATTTTTCTGTGTGGGGGACTGCTGGTGTAATGTGTCATAATGCTTTGCCTACTTGTACTTTGGAAGGGAGAATATAATTTTTTTAAAACTTTATTTTGTGTTGTTCTTGTTTTATTCTTTGTTGTGCAGTTGGTTCCCATCATAGGGAACAATGGGGCTGGCTGGCCAGCCATCTCTGTAGGTGGTGGGGGAATTTGAGGGAGGGTGTCTGTGGTTCAGGTGCTCTTTCACAGGGACCAGCTGGCACTCAGAAGTGTGCCCACCATTGTGGCACCCCTGGGCTGTGCAGAATTGCCTAGGGAAAGAGAGTTTAGAAGTTCCCAGCATAGGGAACAAAGGGAGAGGGCTGGCCTTTGCCAGCCTGTTCCTGGGGTTATGGGTGTGGGACAGGTGGGGGTGGATTTGGGTCTGTGAGGGGCTAATGTGGGGATTTGGGTCTGTGTGTGGCAGCTGGGGGGGAATTGGGTTTGTGTGGGGCTGTAAGGGGTGGACTTTAGGGGCTGAGAGGACCTACTTGGGGAGGCCATGAAATGGCCCCCCCAAGTGGGAGCAGTCTGAGCCTTGGTGGGGGGTGGGAGGAAGGGTGGGAGAAGGGCCCCAGAGGGCTGGGGGGCATTTTGCATGCAAAATGCCACCCCTGGCAACACAAGCCTCCCCCAGCTGTCAGTGGTAGAGATGAGAGCAGAGCACCTACTTGGGGAGGCCATGAAATGCCCCCCCAAGTGGGAGCAGGCTGAGCCTTGGTGGGGGGTGGGAGGAGGGGTGGGAGAAGGGCCCCAGAGGGTTGGGGGGCATTTTGCATGCAAAATGCCACCCCTGGCAACACAAGCCTCCCCCAGCTGTCAGTGGTAGAGATTAGAGCACCTACTTGGGGAGGCCATGAAATGGCCCCCCCCAAGTGGGAGCAGGCTGAGCCTTGGTGGGGGGTGGGAGGAGGGGTGGGAGAAGGGCCCCTGAGGGCTGGGGGGCATTTTGCATGCAAAATGCCACCCCTGGCAAAGGAAGCCTGCCTCTTCATTTTTTCCCCATAGGAAATAATGAAGAAAGATCAGCAGCAGCATGCTAACAATATGCTGCTCCTTCGCTTTCTTATGGGAGGATGGGGGGACCTGCTTTGGGGGGCCATAACATGGCCCCCCAAAGTCCAATCTGTCTGAAACTTGGGTGGTTGTTAGAGAAGGGTTAGAGGAAGGTCCCCACCAATTTTGGGCTTATTCGGTGGGAAAATGCCTCCTCCAGACGTCCTGGAAGACGGAGGCATTTTCCCATAGAAAAGCCGAAAGAAAGCCGAAAGAATCCCGAAACGTTTCGGCTTTTTTCTTTCGGCTACCCGAAACGTTTCGGCATTCCCCGAAACGTTTCGGCATTCCCCGAAAGAAGCCAAAACACTTTTGTTTCGGCATTCTTTCGGCATTCTGAATGCCGAAACGCACATCCCTAGCAAGAACACAACAATACACCACAATCTTTTAATAGTTGGACCTGATATGTAGGTGTCTATATTGTGAAGTAACCAGAGTTAGTTACTGTTTGCAAAATCTTTGATTTTGGTTGTAGCTTGTTTTCTTCTATATAGGTAAAAAAGGGAAACCATTTGTCAGTGAAGTTTGTTTCCTTAGGGAAATGTTCAGCTCTATATAAATAATCATTTATCTTTTCAAGAATAAAGTTGTTCCAAAGTTTATCAAACCAATTCTCAATCATCAGTGCTTGGTTCACTTTCCACAGAGTAGCTATGGCACTTTTGGCCACGACAAAAAACGTTGCAATAAGCTCTCTTCTGATTCTTGGGATTGCTAAATCTCCCCATTGGTCTAGGAAGATGATTTTGGGGTCTAGAGGGACTTTGTAGCCCGTAATTATTTTGATCTCGCCTAGTACTTCCCAAAAATTAGAGATACAATCGCACTCCCACCATCAGTGGGCATAGAAACCGTCTTGGGAAAGGAGCAGACTTGAATGCTAAAAGAGAAGTCTCTCTCACATGATGTCATTCCTATCAACTTTTACTCTTGCTGCTTAGATGCTTACCTTGCTTCTGAGTAGTCCTGTGGACATATATATGGAAATGATCTGATTGCTGAATAAAAACCATTTAACCAAGAACCTGTGTCTTGCTGCAATGGTCCAGGGATCTGTCTGCCATATCCTGTCATTCATAGCCTGACAAGAAGAAGAGGAAGACTCCAAATGAGATGGCTTGATGTATTGACCCAGAGCCTCTCATCCCCCATCCCTGCCGGTTCTCGAGACCGCACAGGACCCCTAGGAGCCTCTAAGAGCTCTGGTTGTTAGTTTGAAGCACACTTGCGTCTGGGTTCTTTTTTGAGTGTGTTTACCTCCTTAGCAAGTGACAGTGGACACAGACTGGTAAAATATAGAAGGATTTATTAGAAAGAGAACATAGGAGCAGGGCTTTTTTTCTGCTTGAATGCAGTGGAACAGAGTTCCGGAACCTCTTGAAAATGGTCACATGGCTGGTGGCCCTGCCCCCTGATCTCCAGACAGAGGGGAGTTGAGATTGCCCTCCGCCTAAACTCCCCTCTGTCTGGAGATCAGGGGGTGGGGCCACCAGCCATGTGACCATTTTTTCCAAGGGCAACCCACTGAGTTCCACCACCACCTCTTTTCCCAGAAAAAAGGAGCGTGTGCTCAGCAGAAACTGCTCATAAAAGCATTTAGGCAAAGGCAAAAACAAATAACAACTTGCTAATCTAGTTATGTTCCATCTAGCTGAAATACTACTTTGCTGGCTAGCTGTCTAAACATTCTCTGAGTTGGTTCCAAGGCTGGTCGTTCTTACCGAAGTCCATTCATGCCAGCTCAATCTAGGCATCCTGGAGTTGGCATGGAGCTAGAAGCTCTCCTCTTCTATAGCTGGTTGCTGGCAGTGATTACAAGGTAGCATAGCTGGTCGAGATTGGAATGGTCTGGAATGGTAGAATGGGAAAGTGCCCAGAAACAAAGAAGCTTCTTCAAAGCGGTGGGGGCCGTCAGCCCACTAAAGGAACCAATCAGGGCTCATTACTTAATTGGACATTACCTCAGTGTGAAAGTTTAGGGAGTCTGGCTAGAACTGAGAGCAGCGCTAAGCACTGAGCTTTTCAAGGCCACTTTCTCAGGAAACGACAGGAATGCAGGTGCAGCTAATTCACAGGGGCTGTGCCTCTCTCAGCAAATAGGCCTAGTACAATCTCTTACAGGCATGAAGCCTGAACCAAAGTTTTACTCTGAATACGGTGGAACAGGGCCTGCTCCTTACACTTGACTCAATAAAGGAAGCCACATCTTCCAGTTTGCAAGCAAGACTGTTAATGATAGGACATTCTGGAGGTCTTTCATTCATAGAGTTGAATAGTGAGGTCCCTCCTCTCTCCAAAACCCACCCTGCCCACAGCTTCACCTCCAAGTCTCCAGGAATTTCACAGCCTGGAGCTGGCAACTCTATATTCAAAGACTGATGGAAGATTGCAATATTATTCAAGCAATCGTTAAACATCTCTGCAGAATGCACATAACGGTAGAATCCAGACTACTCAAAAGTGATGCTGAGTGGGGAAAATGATATCCTAGGTAGAATTGTCCCACCGGTTGAAGTGATTTTTTTTCTTTGAAGATTCTGTTAAAAGCTTGGAAGAGTTTACCAAGCCAGGTTTTTTGGGGTGTGTGTGTTTGTTAAACTGCAGAGGCAGTTAACAGAGGATAAACCTCCTCCTGTCCCTGGTTACATCTAGCATGAAAATTATCTTCTTTTACTCAGCTGATCTGTTCATGCTACTTTAAACTCAAGACTTTATTATTACATGTTCTGTGTGGGGATATCACAAGCTGCCTTCCAATATCAAAACAGTAAAATAACCTGCAATGTTTAGCAGTAATGTTGACAAACATCAGGAAAGGAGCCCAGATTAACACAAAACCGATATGTCTCCTTCGACAGAAATCAGCTAAAAATTCTAATTTATAAACATCTGCTTGATTATTTAGTCCCTATATAATTATTTCAACTTCGGCATACAAACCCTATCAGTGCATCCTTTTAGAGTGTCTCCACACATATGGAAAGAAATTACAAGTGAGGCGCTAAGAAGACTAGGAGTGAAAAAACATGCTGCAAATTTCCTGGGGACACTCAAGCGCAAGATTTTATGTGCGGTCCTCGACTCATATGCATGCTATTCTTGCTCAGTGCACATGCCTGCGGCTTTCATGGGAGATTCCCTTTGGGTGGTTACTAGGGATGTGCGTTTCGGCATTCAGAATGCCGAAAGAATGCCGAAACAAAAGTGTTTCGGCTTCTTTCGGGGAATGCCGAAACGTTTCGGGGAATGCCGAAACGTTTCGGGTAGCCGAAAGAAAAAAGCCGAAACGTTTCGGGATTCTTTCGGCTTTCCTATGGGAAAATGCCTCCGTCTTCCAGGACGCCTGGAGGAGGCATTTTCCCACCGAATAAGCCCAAAATTGGTGGGGACCTTCCTCTAACCCTTCTCTAACAACCACCCAAGTTTCAGACAGATTGGACTTTGGGGGGCCATGTTATGGCCCCCCAAAGCAGGTCCCCCATCCTCCCATAAGAAAGCGAAGGAGCAGCATATTGTTAGCATGCTGCTGCTGATCTTTCTTCATTATTTCCTATGGGGAAAAAATGAAGAGGCAGGCTTCCTTTGCCAGGGGTGGCATTTTGCATGCAAAATGCCCCCCAGCCCTCAGGGGCCCTTCTCCCACCCCTCCTCCCACCCCCCACCAAGGCTCAGCCTGCTCCCACTTGGGGGGGCCATTTCATGGCCTCCCCAAGTAGGTGCTCTAATCTCTACCACTGACAGCTGGGGGAGGCTTGTGTTGCCAGGGGTGGCATTTTGCATGCAAAATGCCCCCCAACCCTCTGGGGCCCTTCTCCCACCCCTCCTCCCACCCCCCACCAAGGCTCAGCCTGCTCCCACTTGGGGGGGCATTTCATGGCCTCCCCAAGTAGGTGCTCTGCTCTCATCTCTACCACTGACAGCTGGGGGAGGCTTGTGTTGCCAGGGGTGGCATTTTGCATGCAAAATGCCCCCCAGCCCTCTGGGGCCCTTCTCCCACCCTTCCTCCCACCCCCCACCAAGGCTCAGACTGCTCCCACTTGGGGGGGCCATTTCATGGCATCCCCAAGTAGGTCCTCTCAGCCCCTAAAGTCCACCCCTTACAGCCCCACACAAACCCAATTCCCCCCCAGCTGCCACACACAGACCCAAATCCCCACATTAGCCCCTCACAGACCCAAATCCACCCCCACCTGCCCTACACCCATAACCCCAGGAACAGGCTGGCAAAGGCCAGCCCTCTCCCTTTGTTCCCTATGCTGGGAACTTCTAAACTCTCTTTCCCTAGGCAATTCTGCACAGCCCAGGGGTGCCACAATGGTGGGCACACTTCTGAGTGCCAGCTGGTCCCTGTGAAAGAGCACCTGAACCACAGACACCCTCCCTCAAATTCCCCCACCACCTACAGAGATGGCTGGCCAGCCAGCCCCATTGTTCCCTATGATGGGAACCAACTGCACAACAAAGAATAAAACAAGAACAACACAAAATAAAGTTTTAAAAAAATTATTTTCTCCCTTCCAAAGTACAAGTAGGCAAAGCATTATGACACATTACACCAGCAGTCCCCCACACAGAAAAATAACACAACTCACTTAACATCAGAGAATCACAAAGCATGATACCTGTCAAAAACACTTTATTTCTTGAACAGCTTTAGGTTACACAGCAGGGGGGGACACCAAAGGGCATGGCAGCACTCTTACACAAAAATAACACAACTCACTTAACATCAGAGAATCACAAAGCATGATTCCTGTCAAAAACACTTTATTTCTTGAACAGCTTTAGGTTACACAGCAGGGGGGAACACCAAAGGGCATGGCAGCACTATCTTACACAAAAATAACACAACTCACTTAACATCAGAGAATCACAAAAACACAATTCCTGTCAAAAACACTTTATTTCTTGAACAGCTTTAGGTTACACAGCAGGGGGGAACACCAAAGGGCATGGCAGCACTATCTTACACAAAAATAACACAACTCACTTAACATCAGAGAATCACAAAAGCACAATTCCTGTCAAAAACACTTTATTTCTTGAACAGCTTTAGGCTACACAGCAGGGGGGGGACACCAAAGGGCATGGAAGCAGTATCTTACACAAAAATAACACAACTCACTTCACATTAAAGAATCACCCCAAAAAATAGCTGTCAAAAGCACTTTATTTCTGTAACTGCTTTAGGTTACACAGTAGGAAGGCACCGCAGAGCAGGAAAGCAGTGTACTACGCAAAAATAACACAACTCACTTCACATCAGAGAATCACACAAACACAATTGCTGTCAAAAACGGTGAAGTGGGTTGTATTATTTTTTGTAGTACATTGCTATCATGCCCTGTTGTGCCCTCCTACTGTGTAACCTAAAGCTGTTCAAGAAATAAAGTGTTTTTGCCAGGAATTGTGTTTTTGTGATTCTCTGATGTTAAGTGAGTTGTGTTATTTTTGTGTAAGATAGTGCTGCCATGCCCTTTGGTGTTCCCCCCTGCTGTGTAACCTAAAGCTGTTCAAGAAATAAAGTGTTTTTGACAGGAATTGTGTTTTGTGATTCTCTGATGTTAAGTGAGTTGTGTTATTTTTGTGTAAGATAGTGCTGCCATGCCCTTTGGTGTTCCCCCCTGCTGTGTAACCTAAAGCTGTTCAAGAAATAAAGTGTTTTTGACAGGAATCATGCTTTGTGATTCTCTGATGTTAAGTGAGTTGTGTTATTTTTGTGTAAGATAGTGCTGCCATGCCCTTTGGTGTTCCCCCCTGCTGTGTAACCTAAAGCTGTTCAAGAAATAAAGTGTTTTTGACAGGAATCATGCTTTGTGATTCTCTGATGTTAAGTGAGTTTTGTTTTAATTTTTCTGTGTGGGGGACTGCTGGTGTAATGTGTCATAATGCTTTGCCTACTTGTACTTTGGAAGGGAGAAAATAATTTTTTTAAAACTTTATTTTGTGTTGTTCTTGTTTTATTCTTTGTTGTGCAGTTGGTTCCCATCATAGGGAACAATGGGGCTGGCTGGCCAGCCATCTCTGTAGGTGGTGGGGGAATTTGAGGGAGGGTGTCTGTGGTTCAGGTGCTCTTTCACAGGGACCAGCTGGCACTCAGAAGTGTGCCCACCATTGTGGCACCCCTGGGCTGTGCAGAATTGCCCAGGGAAAGAGAGTTTAGAAGTTCCCAGCATAGGGAACAAAGGGAGAGGGCTGGCCTTTGCCAGCCTGTTCCTGGGGTTATGGGTGTAGGGCAGGTGGGGGTGGATTTGGGTCTGTGAGGGGCTAATGTGGGGATTTGGGTCTGTGTGTGGCAGCTGGGGGGGAATTGGGTTTGTGTGGGGCTGTAAGGGGTGGACTTTAGGGGCTGAGAGGACCTACTTGGGGATGCCATGAAATGGCCCCCCCAAGTGGGAGCAGTCTGAGCCTTGGTGGGGGGTGGGAGGAAGGGTGGGAGAAGGGCCCCAGAGGGCTGGGGGGCATTTTGCATGCAAAATGCCACCCCTGGCAACACAAGCCTCCCCCAGCTGTCAGTGGTAGAGATGAGAGCAGAGCACCTACTTGGGGAGGCCATGAAATGCCCCCCCAAGTGGGAGCAGGCTGAGCCTTGGTGGGGGGTGGGAGGAGGGGTGGGAGAAGGGCCCCAGAGGGTTGGGGGGCATTTTGCATGCAAAATGCCACCCCTGGCAACACAAGCCTCCCCCAGCTGTCAGTGGTAGAGATTAGAGCACCTACTTGGGGAGGCCATGAAATGCCCCCCCAAGTGGGAGCAGGCTGAGCCTTGGTGGGGGGTGGGAGGAGGGGTGGGAGAAGGGCCCCTGAGGGCTGGGGGGCATTTTGCATGCAAAATGCCACCCCTGGCAACACAAGCCTCCCCCAGCTGTCAGTGGTAGAGATTAGAGCACCTACTTGGGGAGGCCATGAAATGGCCCCCCCAAGTGGGAGCAGGCTGAGCCTTGGTGGGGGGTGGGAGGAGGGGTGGGAGAAGGGCCCCTGAGGGCTGGGGGGCATTTTGCATGCAAAATGCCACCCCTGGCAAAGGAAGCCTGCCTCTTCATTTTTTCCCCATAGGAAATAATGAAGAAAGATCAGCAGCAGCATGCTAACAATATGCTGCTCCTTCGCTTTCTTATGGGAGGATGGGGGGACCTGCTTTGGGGGGCCATAACATGGCCCCCCAAAGTCCAATCTGTCTGAAACTTGGGTGGTTGTTAGAGAAGGGTTAGAGGAAGGTCCCCACCAATTTTGGGCTTATTCGGTGGGAAAATGCCTCCTCCAGGTGTCCTGGAAGACGGAGGCATTTTCCCATAGAAAAAAGCCGAAAGAATGCCGAAATAATGCCGAAAGAATCCCGAAAGTCGAAAGCCGAAAGAGATTCTTGTTTCGGCTTTCGGCTTTAACGATAGAGAATCTTCTTTCGGCTTTCTACTTTCGGCTATAGCCGAAAATTTTTGGCTTGCACACCCCTAGTGGTTACATCTACAAGTGAGTCCCTCGCTCTGAGATCAAGTACCATTGGCTCCTTTGACTTACCAATTTGCATTTCTCTAAGGTGTGAGGAATTATCAAGATCTGCATTTCAATGAATGGATGGGGGAAGTGGGATACTTTTAGCAGTTGAGGAGGAACAGATATCGAACGTGTTAATGTAGTCACATGGAGCAGATACAAGTGTGACTGTAGATCCAGAGGAGTTAGCCATGTTAGTCTGTAGAAGCAAAATCAAAAAGAGTCCAGTAGCACCTTTAAGACTAAACAATTTTATTGTAGCATAAGCTTTCGAGAATCAAGTTCTCTTCATCAGATGCATGTTACAGAAACTGGACAAATATAGAATAGAAGTGTGACTGTGCGAGCAAGTGCATGGAAAGTTGGAGGGGGAGGCACATGAAATGAGGTTCACTTGAGGGCCCCTAAGTACTTGGTAACATATATTTCTACCCTAACCCAAGTATTCATGGACCATACAAGAATATCCTCAAGCTCAAGCACGCTATTTTTGTAGGAGCTTTAATCGTGGATGCTTCCTCAATACTTCCTGGCCCCTCTAACCTGGATGCTACAACATCTCCTTTACCTTAGGAGAAAATAGTGAATGGGAACAAACTCGGCAACATTGAAAGCAAAGTGGTGACCAGAAGAACAAAGATTAGCAGAAGTGCAATTCTTGGGTTACGGTTAGCAAAAACCACAAGGTACAAACCATTCCATAAGGCCTTGTCAATTTATTGTTTAAAATTAACTATTAGTTATTAACAGTTTCTTGTTATGGCAAGGTGTAATGCCAGCATTAGGCACAAAGAAACCATCAGCAGATCACTTGGCCAAGCCCTTTGGCTTCTGTGTTGATGCATTCCTGCTAGCTGATTTGCTCAGGAAAAGGCACAAGAGGAGGAGAGCAGTCACAATCTTGCCGAGAAGAAACCCTATCCAGAGACCATGGTTGGAGAGCAGAAACAGACCTGTGACAACAAGAGAGCAGATCAGCAAACCTTTTGGAAGCATTTTGACTTATTTGCTATGGAGCCTGCTGCCATCTTGATCACCCAGAAAAGGTAAGAACATTCTAGACTCACAGATTTGGATCCTACGAACGAGTTCAGTGTGCATCTAGGTAGTCCCTGCCATGGAGCAGGATTCCTCTAGTGCTAGTACTTCCATTTACACAAGGGTCATTGAAAACCATTGAAACTGAAAGCGCTGGTGTAACTCCCAGGAAATTATTCGTTTAGCCCAGTTGACGATTGTAGTCTGGTTTCTGTGGTGTTTATTTACCCTAAGACATTGGTCAAATCCACATTACTCATTCTAAGTCGCATGTTCCCCGCATTCCCCACGCAATCCCGAGTGCCGGTCACATTACCTCATTAAACAGACGCATTTCATTCGCATTTCTCCCGAATATGTGGTCACAGGTTTTCAACGGTAGTTTCACGGCGGCCGTGAACGGGCCAATGCGCAATTTGCACGGTTTTTTAAAAAAACACCCCCCTTCCTGTCTCTCCGGCCGTTCCGAGAGTTCCTATTGGCTGATTCAACTTGCAAGTGCTCCGTAGTCTGCAAAAGACTGTTTTTGACTTCATAGCATTGGATTTATTGATTATGCTGTTTCTGAATCAAATCTGGTAGTTTGAAAAATCATTTTGGGGTGAATCCATCCTCAGAACGGACTCGCGAAACTTCCTTTTTAACTGTTTTTTATTTTGTTTATTTTATATTACTGTAATATCAAAATTACGAAATATCGAAACAATGACACTCCAAGGAAGTGAAACTTCAGTAAAATTCAGGCACTGAACTGTCCTGCATAGGAAATGCCCACAAAAGCTTCCCACATGCTTCCAAATTTCCAAAAAAGAAATGGGAGAGAGCCATCAGTGCTGTCAGTGGGGGAAAGAGAGGCATCATTATCTTCAATGATGTTTCTTTATAAGGCAAGATCGAAATAATGGAAAAGTGCGCTAAAAAATTTTTTTAAAAATGGGCGGGAAAAAAAGGTCCTGCCCCAAAAAGCAGTTTTCGAGCGGCCGTGTGACTGGAGGGACGCGCAAGAAAGACGGATTGGAAGCAGGAATGTGAATGAAGAGGAAAAAATCACGGATTGGAGGCAAACGGAAGATATCCGATAAACACGCGGGTAATGGGTGGATGTGGATTCGACCATTGTTTGTGGAAATGTCCTTGATACTGACTGTACTAATCTCACACTGTGTAATCTGCCTTGAGTCTCAATGAGAAAGTCAGACTATAAATCACATAAATAAATAGTAAATAAGTATGTTCCCTTCTGCAAGAAGACTGTGAGTGGAGCTACAAGTGACGAAAGGCACAGGTTGGACACTTGTCAGCTTCCCTCAAGTTTTGATGGGAAATGTAGGCAGCTTGGCGGAATGTTGGACAAGTGACAGTTGAAAAGTCCATTGGACAGCAGTCGGAGAGCCAAGCTACAAGACTAGGATGCCTACATTTCCCATCAAAACTTGAGGGAAGCTGACAAGTGTCCAATCTGTGCCTTTTGTCACTTGTAGTTCCGCTCTGTGTGGGAAGAATCCAGCTCTTTGATAGACATGGCTACGGTTGCCTGTCTGTAGGTGGTGATAATAACCAACAGGATACACGGTATAACACTAGCAAAATAAGAAACTCAGTGTGAAAACATTTATCCAACTACATTGCTGGATAAATGATAAACCGATTGTTTAAACAATTATCTTACATTTCTCTGCTCATTTTTCCAGTTTCCTCATTTATCCTCCTGATTATCCACTCCTGCATTTATATCTCCTCCAATAATAAACTTTTCATCAGAGAAAGGTATTGGGAGTCAGGATAAATCAGAAAATAGGATTTGATCTTTTTTAGGAACATATTATTCCTATAGTCAGACACCCATAGGGCGATGACAGCGTTCAAAAAGAGGAGCCTTTCCTTAATGATATTGTTCTGAATATTTTTAATTAAAATTGGCACATATCTGTTTTTGTCTTTACTGAAATCTTCAGATTACCTATATGTGATAAATGTGATTTTCTGCAAAGTGTAAAATATGTCCATAATTATGGATTACCGAACCCACAGTCTTCAGTAGCTCATTCCAAGTAATATAAAACCACCATTTTCAATCGAAGCAATTACATCCATATTTACATTTCCATCACTGAAATGGCTCTAAATGCTTTGTCTGGAGTTACTGTTTCATGGACATCTGAACCTTGCCTCCCTCTAAACCCATTTTCTAAGGGTCAAACCACACGAGACAAAATACACTTGAATTACACTCAAATTACACTCAACTACACTTGAATTACAAAATACACTTGAATTACCCGAGTAATTCGCGTGAATCTTATCTTGTGTGGTGAGACCCTTAGTGTTCTCTCAGATTACTGTGTATCTTTTCCTTTAATCCACATATTTTCCAATTACATTTACTATTTTATTATTTAAATCTTCTGTCTTGTCTTCTAGATCAGTAATTCTGTTATCATTACAACTCAAGTTTCATTTCTTAATTTTAATCTCCAGTACTTCAGTTGTTGTTGTTTTTTTACTGTAGCCTATGCCTCCTTTAAAAACAAAGCAAAATTGTTCTTCAACAAATCTAGACTCTTTTTCTTCATGGCACCAGAGAACTCCCTGCTTTCAGAAAGAGAGCTGCTGGCCCATTCTGGCAGGAGGAATCCAATGAGAGCAGATGAGTGAAGGGTCCAGGGGGACATAGCATGGAGATAAAAAGCTGCTGTCTCCAGTTGGGCTCTTCTCTCTGAGCAACTTGGCCACTTTGTGAAGACCATGGTAGTTTGGTTGTCCCTGGTTCTTGTATCCTGCCCATTCTGCTTTGCCTTTATGTCCAGCTCTGTAGATTTCTGACTTCTAGCCTGACCCTGACCACGTTTTGGCTGTGCCCTGAGAACTTGGCCCCTGTCTCTGACTCTCACTACCTAGCCATGGCTTAACTTTTGACTCTTCCTCCTGCTTGACCTGGCACTCTCCTCTACATCTAACATCCACAAAGTACCAGAGACAGATGAACCACTTAACCACAGGTTAACCACAGGTTAATGAAAACTGCTGGAGAGCAGATGATATGAACATCCATTTACTGCCTAGATTCACTTGCTTTTCTCTCAACTGGAAAAAGACCACCTGTTGTCACAAATATTTTATGAGATCCGGCTTCAGAAGCTGGACTTGATATCCTTCTAGTCCTCACCCTATGCTTCTGAGAAGATATTGGTACTTACCTGACTCAATGAAACAAACGTTTCCATTTTCTTCAGGCTGCATCTCAAATTTCAATACTCTAGATACGTAAACTGGACTTTGAGAATCATGAATCACTTGGCAGGTGTAATTGGTCATGCTCCGTCTACTTTTCCGTGTAGATAAGAGAAGTCTGAGGGAGAATGTCCCATCTACATTTAGATCCCCATGACCAGCCCTTTGTGTAAAGTTGCGGTAGTCACTTCTCCACCAGGCCACCTTGATGTCATTGGGATAAAAGTTATTCACTATGCAGGTGAGTTTCACAGAATGATCCAATGGGATGGGAGAAGACAGGCTGGTTTCCACTGTCACCTGTGGTGCAACTGAGCAAGGAAAGCAAAACAATTCATTATCCATTTGGCCCGCTATTTTAATGTGAAATCAGTTAATGGGGAACAGATAAGTAATGATTAACACAGCATCCTACACTCACTGGCTTGTATCCACCCAGATATGGTGGGTTTTCCCCCACCTTCTCCTTCCTGCTAATGGAGAATTGTTTCTACTTACTTGCTCCATAAGAGGAAGATGGAGGCTCATGCAACTAAGTCCCACAGACTCCCCTCCTTCCTCTAGCCCTATATTGAGAGCAATGACATATCAATGTCTTGTGTGGTTGCTGAGGGAAGGAGAAGGCAGGGAAAGACAACTCATGGAGGTGGATTCTGCATCCTGCAAGAGCAAGGCTCATGAGATCACACACACACCCTTTCCCACTGAATCCATTTCCAGTCCTGGCAACATTTATTGCAGGGGTGGAGGGACTTGGGTGCACTAATACCCCTGTGGGATGCACAGCAAGAAGAAGGAAGGGGCCAAAGTTTCTTCCTTCTCTTCCTTGAATGGTGATCCACTCACCCAAGAGGCAGAAAAGGGAAATAGCATTCCCTGCCACTGCAGCTGCCCCACAGAGGTAGCTCTTATACCCAAATCCTGTGACGGTGGGAATAAGTTTTCTCAGGATCAGAAATGGCTCCAGGATAGGAGGAGGGGAGGTCAAAAAAGATCATGAACTATCAGATTTTCTGCCAGCAGTTTGCAGGATCCAAGCTATTAGTTGCAATAGTCACCCCTTGCTATTCTTCTCCTGACCTCTCCTTCTGTTATGGTCCTCACTGCTGCGATTGTATACTCCTTGGGAGCAAGAACAGCGTGCCGTTGGTGAGAGAGGGGCACTTTAGGAAGCTACTGAAGAAGCAGTGCTACCCATTATCCATCAGTGCACCAACCACTGCTTCAGAGCTTCCCATGCCCTCTGAAATATATTCCCCCTTTCACGCAAGAAATTTCTTCAGCTTATGGGGCCAGACCTCCCTGTATTGCGACAGAACCAGAAGATAATTATCAGGATGAATAAAGTGAATTGTTCACAGGCTGCTGTAATTGTATGTACGCTTACCTTTTTCTGACCTCACAGCTATGCACAGGTTGTCACCTGTTATTGATGAGGTCCCAGCTTAGTGAGACACAGCTGTGCTTAGTAGAAGGAAGTTAGGACATACCTTAGATATGAACTACTGTAAACAGCTCCTGCCTGTGAGAACTTCTCAGAAGGTGGGGGTGGAGGAAAGGGGCCTTTTTCTTGTTTTATAGTTAGAAGTTGGAGTTTTCTGTATGTAAAATCTGTAACTACCTCTGGTTCTTTGGATTGCATTGGCAAACATGGAACCTGTGCCCTAAGAAGTCCTTTGTTGCTGTATTGGGGTCCTTGGCAACTGAAGAGATGTTGGGCAAGATTTGGGTCTAGTAGCTCCTGAAAGACGAACTAGATTTCCAGGGTATGAACTTTAGTGAGTCAGAGCTCCCTTTGTCAGATATGAAAAGTAGAAAAAGGAAGGAGTCCTTATAATCCAGACAGAGACTGGGAGGGGTATTGTAAGCAAGAGGGTGACAAAGCTAGTTATATGTTGTGTAATTAGCTTGATAGAGCTCTAGATAGAGGAATAGATCGGCACAGCATCCTACAGTCACTGGCTTGTATCTATGCAGATGTGGGAGGTCTTTCTCCACCTTCCCCTTTCTTGCACCATCAGAGGAAGAGGGAGGCCCATGCAAGTAAGTCTCACAGACTCCCCTTCTGCCCACAGCCCTATATAGAGAGCAATGACTTGTCAATGTCTTGTGGGGCTGCCGAGGTGAACGACATTGCTGACGCTTGATGGAATATACAACTTTGGAAGGTGAACAAGCTCCTAAGCCTGAGATGGTATAGCTGGTGCTGTTAGGTCCAGCAATTGTGTTGATGGATGTTGTAAGCTTTCTTTGCGTTAATTATGTGTCTTGCTTGCAGCACTGATTACTTTTTAAATAATTATCCCTATAATCACAAATAATTTGCATCTCTCTGGTCGCCCTTTGAACCTGAGTGCAAGGCTTGGGTGGACCACTCTGCAAATTAAAACACTCCCTGCCAAGTTAGGGTGGGGGAATAATAACTGCAGGCCTACATCTTGATTTGTAAAGCTGCTCAAGGCCCAGAACCACCCCCCCCCTCCGTGCAGTGATGCCATTTTCTTCAGTCCTAAAACAACCTGAGCCCCATAAGCTGAAGAAATCGGTAGGCGCCCTTCTCAACAGAACAGTTCAGTAAAAGATGTTTCAGTGGTCCAAAATATGTCAGTCCCTTAACTTGTACTCGAATACTGGTGTCCCATCCAAAACTCACATTTTCAGACTCTGTCCTAGATCAAGATGTTAGTCTGTCCATAGCAGTAGAAAAGAGTCTAGCAGCATCTGTCCTAGATCAGGATGTTAGTCTGTCCATAGCAGTAGAAAAGAGTCTAGTAGCATCTCTAAGACTAACACAATTTCTGGTAGGTATGAGTTTTAGTGAGTCACAGCTCTCTCAAATAGTAGCTGAAGACGTGAGCACGAAAGCTCATGTTTGTGTTATGTGCCATCAAGTCGCTTTGGACCTATAATGACCCTATGAATGAAAGACCTCCAAAATGTCCTATCATTAAGAGACCTGCTTAGATCCTGCAAACTGGAGGATGTGGTGTCTTTTATTGAGTCCAGCCATCTCGTTTTAGGTCTTCCTCTTTTCCTACTGCCTTCCACTTTTCCTAGCATTATTGACTTTTCCAGTGAGTCTTGTCTTCTCATGATGTGGCCAAAGTACGATAGCCTCAGTTTTGTCATTTTAGCTTCTAGGGAGAATTCAGGCTTGATTTGATCTGGTACCCACTTATGTGTCTTTTTGGCTGTCCATGGTATCCACAAAACTCTCCTCCAGCACAACATTTCAAATGAGTCCATTTTCTTCCTGTCAGCTCTCTTCACTGTCCAACTTTCACATCCATACATAGTAATGGGGAATACCATAGTTTGGATTATCTTGATCTTGGTTCCCAGAGAGACATCTTTATCTTTAAGGACCTTCTCTTGCTCCCTCACAGCTGCTCTTCCAAGTCTCCATCTCCTTCTGATTTCTTCATTGCAGTCGCCCTTTGGGTGGGTGATTGAGCCAAGGAATAGAAAATCTTGAACAATTTCAAGCTCATACCCTACCACAAATGTAGTCTTACAGGTGCTACTGGACTCTTGTGCTTTTCTACAGGCTCTGTACTGCCACTCCAGCTCGACTAAGCAAACAAAAACTGAGCTGCTGAGTCCTGCCATGAAACAGAACCAGTCCTGTCAGCTTGCACCCATTTAGGACTGTCTCCAAATTCTAGCTGCCCTATTGCTTATTCCTAAGAGCAGAATAATTGCCTGCTTCGATACAGCCAGTTCCGCTGATCTGGCAGCCAATCAGATTCTCCCAAAACACACAGGAGCCACCCCCAGCCTCCAGCATCCCACACATACAACCTCTTGCCTTCCCCATTACGACTCCCTTTACCAGTACTTATAGCACCTCACTCTCCCTACCTCGTAGGACATCTCCGAGATCAAAACTCTGCTGAATGGGGCTTTCTGATAAGATGCTGTGTTCGATTTGACAAGCGAGTGTTGAGTCGATATCTTTCTCGGTGAGTAGCACTTGCACGGTGCTCTCCATGTGGTAGGTGTTTTTTTTTCCTGGCGTAATGGTGGGCGGGAGGGCTTCAATCTGGTTCTGATTTTTGGTCCAGGTGACTGTGATGTCTTCGGAATGGAATTTACTTGCCTGGCAGGTGAAAGTTGCCATGGCTCCTGAATCCACTCGGCCTGAAGGGGGGGTGATTATTGGCTGGGATGGCCTGGCTGTAGGAAGAAGTATGGAAGCATCAGCAGGCATTGCATTCTGGAGAGAACTCTGCCCCACTGCTGTGGGAACGTCATTCTAACAGATCTTCAAGAATTGGGGTAATATTTGTATAAAGTTGAATTTAGAAGCCTGGTTTGCTCAAGGAGCGGAATACCCAGTTGGGTCATACTTATATCAATAGTAGTAGAGCCTATCCTACTTAAACCAGTAGTAGTAAAGTCTATGTCCCCTCCCTATCCCTTTCTGGATGGATCTCCTTGTCTCCATTCATTGTTTGTCGCCATGACACCCTAGCCTGGAGCTGCAGCAGCCGGAGCTGGCTGGAAAATCCACTTTAAAGTAGATGGCTGGCTGTGGCCGGCTGCACGTGCATGGCAGGGAGCAATAGGGTTTTTTAGAGCGCAGAATGATATCTTCAGTGTGGGGCCTGTTCCTGGCCCTGCCTTTCGCCCTTCCCTTTATTCCCCCACGTCATTATTAATTGAAAAGCAACCAATTCATTTTTTTAACCTGAATTTTTAAAAAAGAAATTTAAATAGCAACATTGCAACATGGATGCCTTAAATGGGAAAATAAACCTTGCACCCCGGGAGGGGGGAGTAGACTGCAATATGGCTAAGACAAAAACTCTGCAGGGAGCCCTGAATCTCATTTGATGTTTTGAAGTTTTCCTCTGCGCTTCCTGAACTTTTTAGTCCATTCTTTTGATTCCCCCAGAAACCCCACAGCAGGAATGGGGCATTTTTCTAGTGCAGAAAAAACACAGAGAAACCACTTTGATTTGACCCCCGTCAAGTGTGCAGAATCACGGAGGCCCAAAGTGGATACGATCCTTGTGGACCGAATGTCTAGAAAACCTGTTGTAAGAAAACAGACAAAAAACACCTTTGTCCCTGTGGCTGTTTCCTCCCACCAGTGCGTGGTGGTGTTGTTGTTGTTGTTGTTTCAAGTTTGCAATTGAATATCGTTATATTAATATTAAGTTATAGTTATAATTATCTGTGCATCAATAAGCCTTTAGCCCTTTTTGGTTGCAGAGATATAATGGGGAAGGGATATCTCCAGAAGACTCTTTGTTAGGAGTTCGTCACTTCCTGAGATCTGGACCAGGGCAAATGACTACATTCAACACTTACCGAAGACTTCCAGGAGAAGGGAGAACAGCAGGAATACACAAGGCAACCAAGAGAATGAGCTTGATGCAGCCATCAGGGTAGAAGAGAGAAGAGTTTTGTCTTTTTTTTGCTGGTACCAGCTCTTCCTGTTTGCAGCCCAAAACTTCCTCTTTTGTTTCTAACATAAATTTCCAAAGCATGACAAATCAAGTGTGAATTATTTCTTCTGCTTTTCCAGGAATTCCTCTGGGTCTGAAATCTGACCCAAGAATCTCTCATGCCACATTGTCGGCTGTTGTTAATAGGAAGGTGTGTGAGCGGTCACACTTGCCCGCACGATATTAAGGCTTATGAATATGGCAATATCATGAGCCCCTCTGCTCATGTGTTTAAAACACAGACAAGCTGTTTGGCTAGGCAGGAGATGGAAATACTGGAATAGGAGAAGAGAAGTAAGACTAACTTAGCCCCACACCCCGGAGTTCGTGTATAGCTATAGAACAATGGAGGTCTCCAGAAGTACTTGAATGAATCCATTCACACACCCTGCCAATTCTACCCTTTACCCCCTCCCCTATTATAGCCTCACCCATCCAGCCTTCATGGGTCATCAATCCTTTTACACTTATAGTTCCTCTTAGGAAGACCTAATCAAACCTTCCTAGTTCAAAACAGTAAAGAGTCCAGTAGCACCTTTAAGACTAACCAACTTTACTGTAGCATAAGCTTTTGAGAAACACAGTTCTCTTCATCAGATGTATCTGACAAAGAGAACAGTGTTTCTTGAAAGCTTATGCTACAGTAAAGTTGGTTAGTCTTAAAGGTGCTACTGGACTCTACTATTTTGCTACTACAGACTAACACGGCTAACTCCTCTGCATCTACTTCCTAGTTCATTGTCTCACCTTGGAGACAGTTCGGCAGCCTTATTGTCTCACCCCAGAGTCAGTTTCCTAATCCTTTGTCCTACCCTGGGAAGAACCATTAAGGCATTGTTTTAGGGCAGAGCCTGCCTTAGGGCATGTTCATAGTATATCTGACTGTCCTGCCATGTGCTCAGTGTGTGTGTGTGTGCGCTCTGGACCTTCCACACATCTTCAGATGGCATGTCTGAGCCCCTCTCCCTCTTGCCATGAAATACTGCTCACCGAAGCTGCTTTCCTTTGAACACCCCCAATCCTCTGGACCTGGTAACTATAAACCCAGCTCGGCAACTCTCTCCAGCTTTCCTCCCTGTTTCTTTTTCTAGTTAGCTCTGTGTACATGCTGTGTGTTTTGTGTGCAATTGATCTGTGGTATTTCAAATAAAAACCCCTTTTTGATTGAACATCTGCCTGCTTATTGAAAGGGTTCTCTGGAGGAAGGGATCCTCATGTACATTGGTGCAAAAGATCCCAGTTACCCCTCTCTTGCAAGCTTCTCCTTGTTGCTAATCCCCCCAATTCACAAGGAGACCAGCTCTTTGGGTAACAGGTGAGAAACTTGGAACAGCAAAGTGTCATGGGTAGGTGTGTTGGGTGTAACCAGAGGGAAGTGGAAAGGGAACGGGACATTTTAGTAAGGCCTTAATTTCAAAAAGCGGCTGCGCTGTCGTTCCCTTTTAGGGTATAGCTATAGGATACATGCGATGTCAGTGGGGTTGGGAGGGTACAAGTAGCAGTAGGAGACGGACCTGTCAAAGGGCCTTTTGCAAGTGGAAACTTACGAGCATTTTTCCCAGCTGAAAAAGCCATGGCAAGTGGGCTATTTGTCCCTTTCTTAGGCTTCAGCTATCCTTACTCACATGACCCCAGGACCAGCATAACAGCGCACTGACAGTGGTCCCTTTTGCGCTTGCGGTTTAAAGTGCCATTTCCGAGCAGTCTCCACAATCGCAATTGCTTTGGCTTGGCACCCGCTCTTTTCACACTGTCTGTGGCAGTTTCACTTTGATGTCTTCAGGGGTCATTTCGTAGAAAAAGAGCTGGAGGAACTCATTAGCATAACTCATTAGCATATGCCACACACCTTGCCAGCACCTGAAATGTGTCATTAGCATAACTGATTTGCATATGCCACACTCCCTGACATAGAATCATAGAATCATATGAGCAGAACCACAAGTGACAAAAGGCACAGATTGGACACTTGTCAGCTTCCCTCAAGTTTTGATGGGAAATGTAGGCAGCTTGGTGGAATGTTGGACAAGTGACAGTTGAAAAGCCCGTTGGACAGCAGTCGGAGAGCCAAGCTGCAAGACCAGGATGCCTACATTTCCCATCAAAACTTGAGGGAAGCAGACAAGTGTCCAATCTGTGCCTTTTGTCACTTGTGGTTCTGCTCATATAGAATCATAGAGTTGGAAGGGGCCATACAGACCATCTAGTCCAACCCCCTGCCCAGTGCAGGATCAGCCTAAAGCATCTCTGACAAGTATTTGACATCACCTATCCTGGCTGTTTTGGACCCTATCCTGGCCATTCAGGACCGAAATTGGCCCAAAATGGCAAAAGGGGGCTGAAAGTGGCCAAAAAGGGGCCCAAAATGGTCAGGATCGGGCTGCTGCTGAACAGGAGAGTGATCCACCACCTGTCAGAGGCCCAATCCAGGCCATTTCAGCCCCAATCCTGGCTGAAACGGGCCCCAAATGGCCAAGGGTCAGATGGGCGGGGCCACCTGTCATGTGACCTCTTTGGGGAACTGCCGGAACTGCATTCCTGGGAATTCCCCCTCGAAATGAGCCCTGGGTGTCTTGTTTTTCATTTTAGACTGACTTTTTAAATATATATATATATATATATATATATATATATATATTATTTTTAGTAAGTAAGGAAGAGAAAAGAGGTAGGTAAAAGAATAGAAAAAGAAACAAAGCATTTTTGCGAAGTTCATTAAGCTTGCTTTTATCCACATTCTTGTTCTACAGGTTATATATTTTATCGTAATATAACTTTAACTGTGAATTCTAATATTTCATCCAGTATTGCCTTATTATTAGATTTTAATCTGTATTAGTTCTTTATCCATTTGTAGAAGGGGTTCCAAGGTGTAGCTAAACTGAAGAAGGAAATAACAAAACTACATCATCTCTTGCCTTGAGCACGCTGTGGATGGGTCACCATGAACTGGTTGTGAGTGTGACTTGACAAGCATGTTATTCGTTCAAGCTACTAACCGGCTGCTTTTTGTCCTGTCACAATGAATTTGTGGCTCACTTTAGAAAACAAATCTAAAACTTCTTGTATGTTGCCTTCAAAAGTGTAGAAAGTTATCAGCTCAAATGATACCAAGTTTTTGAATTCAGACTTGCTGCACCAGAGAAATATTTCTGATTTTGAAAGACAAGTCGCTCAAACAGGCATCATATGCTCTGAGCCAAAATAAGAGAGGCCACAAGATAACTCCCAGACAAAAGGAACATGGGACAAAGATCATTCACATAAAATATGATTGTGTAAGATGCAAGATTACACAGTGAGGTACAAGACTGAATAAATTTCTTAACAAAGCACAATACGGCAGAAAGAGAAAATGTAGAAGGAAGAGAGGCCAAATAGCAGAAATCCATTCTGGATATGCTGCCAATGGTACGGAGCGTGAAATTTAAGGGTATAGAGATAACATACAGCCAGCTACTTGCTATCATTGTTCACAAACGGGCATCCGATATCAAAATAGTAAAAATAGCCTGCAATATTGTAGACAAACATTGGAAAACGAACCTGCAATAAAACAAACCCAATATATGTCCTTTGACAAAGATCAGTTAAAAATTCTAATTTATTAACAACAGCTTGTGCATTTAATTGCCACCTAATTTCTTCATCTTCGGCATACAAAGCCTATTGGGGCACCCTTTTACATTTATGTATCCAGTATCTCCGCATACACAGAACGAAATTGCAAGTGATGTGCTCAGAAGACTAACCTGAGAATTCAAGGGTTGGATCACACTAAAACATCCTCAAACTTAAGCATGCTATCTCTATGGATGCTTTAAACATGGATGTGTCTTCAGTACTTCCAGGCCCCTCTAACGTGGATGCTACAAGCATCTCTTTTTCCTTAGGAGAAAATAGTTAATGGAAACAAACTCAGCTCAGGGATGCCCTCTATCACCAACTCTATTTGCCATTGCAATAGAACCACTGGCTATTACAATCAGAGAAAATAATAACATTAAAGGAATCCAAATTGGAAAAGAACATTATAAGATGAGCCTATTTGTGGACGATATGATTATTTATGTGACTGATCCCCTTTGCACCTTAAACTATTTAGAACAACTACTCACAGAATTTGGTATGATTTCAGGTTTACTGATAAATCAAACAAAATCACAAATATTACCAATTAATATAAGGAAAGAAGATGCAGACAAAATAAAAAAAACAACACAAGTTTCATTGGTTAGAAAAGGAACTGCTTTACTTAGGAATTGCAATTTCTACTAATAACAAAAATTTGATACAATCAAACCACTTTAAAATAATTACACAAATTAAAAATGACATGAATAAATGGAAAAAGATAAAAATCTCATGGTACGACAGACTTCATTTGATAAAAACATTTATTCTACCTAGAATAATATTTGTCATGAGAGCTATACCTATTAAAATTCATGAAAACATAATTAAGCAATGGCAGTCCATACTAAATTCTTTTTTGTGGGATCACAAGAAACCCCGGATTTCCTTTAAAATTCTGAGATTAAAAAATCATCACGGAGGACTTAATTTCCCTGATCTGTCATTATACAACAAGGCAATCAGACTTTCCAATCTCCTCTCGCTTTGGCACTCAAACGAAACAACAGAGTGGACTTCGACTTGCAATAAGTTACCACCCCAATGGAAAGTACAAGAAATAATTTGGAACCCACCTACTAAACGACCTAAAGGAATAAAGAATAATACCTTCCTTGATGCGATCCTACATATTTGGGATAGCACCAGAACTAAATTAATACCAGACATGTTGAGGCACTGTCCTATTTCTGTACAAAACATATCAATAGACACTAAAACTCAAATAGCAAAAACACTGAAAACTACCGATATTATCACATTAAAAGATATAGCAACGAAGGACGGTCTCATAAGCAAAACTGAGATAGAACAAAAATTTCAAAGCTCAATTCCATGGTTCTTATATCTGCAATTACAAGCTGTCACCCAACAAATAAACATAAGAAAGGTTATGAATGCAACTCAGACAAGATTTGAGCAATTCATGGATGCTAAAAAATATCAAAAAAGGGCATGATTTCAAAAATATATGGCCTGCTATTGTCCTCTAACATCCCTAACAATTTTAATTATCAAACTAAATGGCATAAAGATCTTAATGAAGTACTGACATTAGACAACTGGGAAAAAGTATGGGCATCAAAATTAAATAAATCCTCAACTATATTAACTAAAATACAAAGCTATAAAATTATACATAGGTGGTACCTAACACCCCAAAAAATCTCCTTAATTTATTCTTCAGCATCGCCCTCTTGTTGGAAGAAATGCAATAATGAGGGTAATTTTGCTCACTGTTGGTGGGAATGTCCCTTGATATCTCGATTTTGGTCAGAAATACTAAATATTATTAAGGAAATAACAGGGTACAGTGTCCCTATGTCACCAAAAGTAATCTTCTTGGGACTGTGGGATCAGACATCAATCCCAAATGTTAGAAGAGACCTTATCAACTCTCTCCTGGTGGCAGCTAGGAGTGCAAAAATGGATCCCATTTTACGAATTCATAGAAGCAAGAGATCTGCAACCTCCCTCTTCACACCACTCATTGTTAATGTATTAAAGTTGAAGCACTGTGTTAATATTTATAAATGCAATGCATTATATTGGTTTGTTGTTTGATTGTTGTTACAGTTCTAAAATTGAATAAAAATATTTTTTTAAAAAAAGAAACAAACTCACCTTTGGTGAAAGCAAGGAGGTGACACTTCCACAGAGCTTTTCAGCAGAATTTCTCATCTAGCAATGTGATCCGAAGAACAAAGATTTGTAAAAACGAATTCTTGGGCGACAAACTTGAAAAGTGTGAACTGCTCCATGGAGCCTTGTCAGTTTATCCTTAACATAAAAGAGGATCCATATTGGTGATGACTCACCTTTTGTGGGGTGTAGGCGCAGTCTACATGCCAGTGGGAAGGACGAACCTGCCTCCCAGCCCTCCCGCATCGTGATTGGCAGTGGAGGGAAGGGCCCGTCTGCCTGCCCAGCCCTTCACAAGGGTGAGGCAGTGGAAGGACGGGCGACCTGGTCTCCTAGACCTTCCCCACTGTGATTGGTGGTGGAGAGAAGGGCCTGCCCACTTGCAGAGCGCTCTGCTCAGACGAGGAGATGGCAGAACGGGCGGCCCCGCCTTCCAGCCCTCCCTCGCCCCAATCGGGGTGCTGGAGAGGGAGGAATGCTTGGCTGGGCTGCCATGTCCTCCTCTAGATTGGGGCACTGGGGAAGGGGCAATGCCCAGACCCACCACCCCAGATCAGGGCACTGGAGAGGAGGCAATGTCCGAACCCACCACCCTACCCTTCTCCCCTTCCCCAGATCGGGTTACTGGGGTGGGAGCAATGCCCAGTCTAGATGCCCTGCCCTCCTCCCCTGCTCCAGATCAGGGCACGGAAGAGGAGATAATGCCCGTCCAGGCCACTCTGCCCTCCTCCCTCTTCCCTAGATCAAGGCATTGGGGAGGGGGCAATGCCGAGCCCAGCCACCCTGCCCTTTCAGCAGCCCATTGTATTTTTTGCCACAATGAGCTTTGTTGCTAGTTATTAGTAAGTTTAATTATTAATTATAGATTACTAGCAACAAAGCCCATTGTGGGGGAAAAATACAACGGGCTCTAGAAAGGGGCAGGGCAGGCGGGCCAGGCATTGCCCCTTCCACTGCAACATGATCTGGTCCAGGGGAGGGCAGGGCAGCCAAGCCTGGCATTGCCCCCTCTGCTGCACCCCAATCTGGGCGGGGGGGAGGACAGGGTGGCTGGGCCTGGCATTGCTCCCTCCCCAGTGCCGGCCGATCATGTTGGGAAAGGGCTGGGAGGCGGGCCCGTCCATCCTGCCACCTCCTCACTCCAATCAGGCTGCAGAGGGTTTGGTAGGTGGACCCTTCCCTCCGCCAGCCAATCCCAGGCCTGATTTGGGCACTGCAGAGCCAGGAGTCCTGCTGAGGGGGGGAAGGGCCCCGGAGTGTGCCTGCACCACGAAGACACCTGATTCGGCCCCGAATTCAACCACTGCGGAGACCAGGAGTGCTGCTGGGGGGGGGAGGGGGCAGAAAGGGCCCTGGAGTGCTCCTGCGCTCCACAGTGGGTCGAATTGGGACTGCATTGGTCTGAAATCACCCTACTGTGATGCATAGGAGCATCAGAGAGTGTGCTCAGGGAGCGGAATCCCCCTCCTTCCCAAGCCCCAATTAGCCTGGCCCTGCAAGTCTATGGCAGATAGACCTGAACTCTGGGTATGTAGGCCAGGTCAACTCACCTTGCAAAGCTATGGCAAGTAGACGTGGCCTTCAGACATGTAGAGGCCAAGTAGCCACGACAAATAGAACTGGCCTTCGGATGTCTGGAGATCAGGTCTACCTGCCATGGCGAATAGACCTGGCCTTCAGACATGCAGAAGCCAGGTCTGTTCCCCCCCTGTTCAATGCCATAGCAAGTAGACCTGGCCTTCAGATGAGTAGAGGTCTGGTCAACCAACGAAACAAAGCCTTGTCAAGTAGACCTGGCGTTCAGGTGTGTTCGAAGGCTAGGTCTACCTGCCTTGCAAAACGATGGCAAGTCGATCTTGCCTCTGCCGGTCCGGATGCCAGGTTTACTCACTGTGCACTGCCACGGCAAGTAGACCTGGGCTCTACGGGTACGGCATGCAAGCCATATTACCTCCGCCTGCACCCCTCTTCGTGGCATGTCGAGGCTTGGGAGGTGGAGCACTGGCAAACCAGGCATGCCCATGATGGTCTGCCCTGACCGGACCTATGGAAGATGGAGCCGACCGCTCTGCAAAGCCATGGTGAGTAGACCTGGCCTTCGGACCTGCGGGGTCCAGGTCTACTTCCTTTGCAATGCCATGGCCAGTAGACCTGGACTTCACATGAATAGGGGTCTGGCCTAGCCACCAAAGAATCCCACAGCGAGTAGACCTGGTCTTCAGATGTGTGCAAAGGCCAGATCTCCCCGCCTTGCAAAGCGAAAGCAGGTCCATCTGGCCTGTCAGTTTGGATGCCAGGTCTACTCCTTCCCTGTGCAAAGCCACGGCAAGTAGACCTGGGCTCTATGTGCAAGCCTCCTTCCGCGGTGCCCACGCCCCCTCACACACAGCAGGCCAAGACTTGGGAGGGCCCCTTGGGAGGCATTGTGCAGGCCAGCCAAGCCTGCCCCACGACGTCCTGCACCGATCGGGGCTGGGGAAGGCGGGGCCGACCGCTTTGCCCAGCTGAGGCAAGTAGACCTGGCCTTCGGACGGGTGGAGGCCAGGTCTAGTCGGCCGGGCCCTTCCGAGGGCCAGCGGTTTGACGGCACTGCGCCTGCGCCAGTGAGTCGTCGGATAGACACTGAATTATGTTATAGGGTGATTCCCTTTAACTTTAACTTCTTGAATGTTGCCACCCCAAAATGTGGAAAGTTATCATCCCAACGAGAAATCAGAAGGTTTTGAGTTCAAATTTGCTCTGCCAGTGGATAGTCTAAAGAAAGGAGCTCTGACTCTCGAAAGTTGAAACTCTGAAAATCTTCTTGGCTTTTAAGGTGCCAGCTCAAGGCTGTTGGACAAAGACTTGATTAGCTTGCTTGACTTAAGAAAAGCCAGATCATCTCTGCATCATAAAGCAGATTCCTTGATGATTGTGGAAAATTATCTTTAATCATGACCTGAATTGTGATGATCCTCGGGAAACCAAAGAATAGAGTGTCCAGGCCTCCATAGGAGCCTAGCTATCTTCCTCTTAGGGAGTCAGCTTTTTTGTCCCTGAAGACTTACATGAATGTCTCGGTTTGATATCAAACATGGTTTCTCTTTCTCTTGCAGTCTCTTTTTTTTTTAATAAAATTTTTATTGGAATTAGAATCATATAATTACATATTACAATCAATTCCCATTTCCCAATTTCTAACCCCCTCCCTTTCCCCCCTTTTCTTTTGACTTCCAACAGTTTTCCAACCCTTTGTCCCTTTTCTCTTACTCATTTTAAATTCATCTATCTAACAAACCTGTATTTTCCCTTTAATCTAAGCAATAATTCTTTAACTATTTTAATACTCTATACCTTATCTTATCTTTAAGTCCCTTCTTCCACATTAGACAAACAATTTGTCCTTTTTTAACATAATTTCGTAGTTTCCTGGTTTCAGATATTTCTATAAGCCTTATACCATATAACCCATACATTTATATAAGTCAACCAATTTGACTTATATTCCGTATATTACTTTATATAACTATCGTCAAAAGTTATCAATCAATTTAATCCATATATTTCTTCAGGTAGACTTATTCAGTTTAACATGTTACACGTTTATACCAGAAACCATATTAATTAGTTGGTCCTTATAGCTAATTATTTTCTATCCATATTCTATATGTTTTTCTATATATAACTATCTAACAAAATAGCTGCTTAGACATTTTCATTTCTCTCTCTACCCTCCGGTAAAGTCACCCCCCTCTACATTTCGTCATATTTCAGTAATTCTCGAACTGCCACAGTTCTCTTCCCACCTCCCATTTCTTCAGCACATATTGCTTCAGCTTCCCCCAATCTGTGTTGAACTGTCCTGGGTCCAGATTTCTCAATTTTCTTGTCATTTTGTCCATTTCGGCCATATACAGCAATTTGTAAGTCCAATCCTCAATAGTTGGCACTTCTTGTACTTTCCATTTTTGCGCATACAAAAGTCTGGCCGCTGCTGTCATGTAAAATAACAATGTTCTATGTTGGGCTGGAATGTTCTCCATTCCCAAGTTCAGTAGCAGGAGTTCTGGGTTCTTATTAATTTGAAATTGTAGAATCTCACTTATTACTTTTATTATTTCTCCCCAGTACTGCCTGGCTACCTCACACGTCCACCACATATGATACAGAGAGCCCTCATGTTTTTTACATTTCCAGCATTTATTAGAAGTGTTCAAATTCCCTAGCGCAATCTTCTTTGGTGTCATGTACCAAAGATAGATCATTTTGTAAATGTTCTCTTTGATATTAGTACACGTTGTAATCTTCATTGTGTTTTTCCACAAGTATTCCCATGCCTCCATTGTTATCTCTTTATTAAAATTTATGGCCCACTTCACCATTTGTACTTTGACTATTTCATCTTCAGTATACCATTTCAACAGTACTTGATATACCTTGGAAATTTCCTTCTTATCCTCTTTCAAAAGTGTCTGCTCTAGTTCCGAATTCTCTGTTCTTATGCCTCCCTTTGCACAATCCGAATTGTAGAGATCTCTGATCTGCCTGTACTGGAACCAATCGTAATTGGGAGATAACTCGTCCTGCGTCTTTATTTTAAGTTTAGAAGATTCTATTCCGGTTATCTCCCTATATGTTAAACACTGTTGCTCAGTATAGACAGCTCTCGGATCTATTACTTCATACGGAACTACCCACATGGGGGTTCCTTCTTGTAGGAAGTCTCTATACTTCTTCCAGGTTGCATATAGGCTTTTCCGTATATAATGGTGTAGGAACATAGAGTTCACTTTTACTTTGTCATACCATAGGTATGCATGCCATCCAAATATTTTTTTGTATCCCTCTAGGGCCAATAATTTCTTATTCTTCAACGTCATCCAATCTTTCAGCCACACTAGGCAAATTGCGTCATAGTAAAGTCTTAAATTGGGTAGTTGCATTCCGCCTCTTTGCTTTGCATCTTGTAAAACTTTCATTTTCACTCGAGGCTTCTTGCCTGCCCAAACAAAATCTGATATTTTCCTCTGCCATTTTTCAAACTGCTTAGAGTCTCGGATAATTGGTATTGTCTGTAACAAAAACATTACTCTTGGTAACACATTCATTTTAACTGCTGCAATCCTTCCCAGCCATGACAAATTCAATCTATTCCATTTGATCAAATCTTGCTCAATCTGAGTCCATAATTTTTCATAATTGTTTTTGAATAGATCTATATTCTTTGCAGTCAGTTCAATTCCCAGATATTTCACCTTAGTTGTTACTTCACAATCCGTTATTTCCATTAACAGTTGTTGTTTTTGCTTAGTCATATTTTTACATAATATCTTTGACTTCTTTTTGTTGATATAAAACCCTGCCAGATCTCCAAACTCTTTAATCTTCTCTATCACTTTTGGCATATTCTCCATTGGATCTTCCACAATTAACATTATGTCGTCCGCAAATGCTCTAATTTTATAAGAAAAGTCCTTTATTTTTATTCCGCGGATTTCTTCATCTTGGCGTATTTGTATCATCAAAATCTCCAATACCAAAATGAATAGCAGCGGAGACAACGGGCAACCTTGTCTTGTTCCTTTACTTATAGTCAATTTCTTGGTGATCTCGTCATTGACCACAATTGCTGCATTCTGGTCTCTATAAATTTCTTTAACTGCTCTTATGAATTTTTCTCCCATTTGTAGCTTTTCCATAGTGGCAAACATAAAGTCCCAGTTCAAGTTGTCAAACGCTTTCTCTGCATCAACAAAGAAGAAACCAACCTCTTTGTCACAACGCTTATCATAATACTCAATAGCATTAATCACTGTCCTTAAATTGTCTCTGATTTGCCTACCAGGTAAAAAACCTGCTTTTTCCTCCTCAATAATTTCCGAAAGCCACCCCTTCACTCTCTCTGCCAGTATCTTCGCAAAGATTTTGTAGTCATTATTAAGTAAGGATATAGGCCTGTAATTTTTCACATTAGTCGGATCTTGGCCCTCTTTAGGGATCAATGAAATGTTGGCTTCCTTCCAGGTATCTGGAATCTGTTGATCCTTTAATACTCCATTGATCACTTCTTTTAGGAATGGTACCAGTTCATTGGCCATTGTCTTATAAAATTTAGCTGTAAGTCCATCTGGCCCTGGTGCCTTTCCCAAATTTGTTGATTGTATTGCCATTTTTATTTCCTCATCCGTTACTTCATTGTTCAGTCTGTCTCTCCACGCTTCCGAAATTACTGGGAGCTTCATTTTCTCCAAGTATGTCGCTATTGATTCTTTATTGACCTCTTTCTTATTATACAATTTAGCATAAAATTTATAGAAGGCTCTGCTAATGGATGTCTGTTCCAAATACGTTTTATCATCTTCACATATTTTGTTTATTATTTTCTTTTCCTTTCTCTTTTTCAATTGCCATGCCAAATATTTCCCGGGTTTGTTTGCACCTTCAAACCCTTTTTGCTTTAGTCTTTTAAGATTCCACTCCAGTTCTTTATTGTTCATTGCTGTTAGCTGTTCTTGTAGTATTTTAATGTCCTGATAAATTTTCTTTTTCCCCGGTCTCTTCTTTAACTGTATTTCTTTGGCTTTTATTTTTTCCATAATCTCCTGTCTCTTCTCCTCTTTCTTTTTTCTGGCTCTTCCATTTAAATCCATTAGTATGCCCCTAATTACCGCCTTGTAAGTATCCCAAACCTTGTTGGTTGGTACTTCTTTATTCATGTTGTATTGTATGAAGAACTTTGTTTCTCTTCTAAGCATCTCCATATTCTCTCCCTCTTGAAGTAAGTCCTCATTTATTCTCCATCCTTTCCTTTTGCTCCTTCTCCCCAATTTCCACATAATTGGATTATGATCCGAGCCTACCATCGGCATTATTTCCACTTCCTTAGTCCATAACGCTAAGTCTTTTGAGGCCCAGATCATATCAATTCTCGATAATGTAAAGTGTCTTGCGGAGTAAAATGTAAATTGTCTACTTTTCGGATTTTGTCTTCTCCATACATCTTCTAAAGTTTCCTGTTGTATCAGTTCAAAAAACAACTTTGGTAGCAATCCTCTTTTCTTTTGTGCAGTTGATGATTTTTTGTCTAACTCCAGATTCGTCACTCCATTGAAGTCTCCAGCAAGTATTATCTGATCATATGAAAGTTCATCTAGTTGCTTCCTTAAGTCCTCAAAGAAGCTTTCTTTTGCTCCATTAGGTGCATAAATTCCAACTACCAGCACTTTCTTTAAATTCCATACGCATTCCACTGCTATAAATCTGGCTTCCACATCTTTCATTACAAACTTTGGCTGCAGTTCCTCTTTAATGTAAAGCACTACTCCTCTTTTTTTCTTATTAGAGGCCGCTGCAAAATCATTGCCCAATTTTTTAAATTTTAAATACTTTACATCTTGTTTTCGAATATGGGTCTCTTGCAAACAAACAATATCACATTTTTGTTTTAATAGCCAGTGAAAAATGCTTTTTCTCTTGTTCGGTGAATTAAGTCCATTTACATTCCAAGATATAACTTTACACTCCATAATCATAATCTTGTTGCTGGTAAGTCCTTTTCATTGTCTCTTATAAATCGCTCCATCTCTCGTTCCGATCTGATGCGTCTTTTGGCCCCTCCAAATTCAAAGGACACTCCCTCTGGTAGTTCCCATCTGTACCTGATTTTCATGTCCTTCAAAATCTGAATCAGCGCCTTATATTTTTTCCGGTCCAATAACACCGATCTGGGTATTTCCTTCATAATGATAATCGTCTTGCCGTCAATCTCCAATGGATCTTGAAACTGTTTAGTCACAATCTTCTCTTTCATATTTCGGGTCGTAAATTGCACAATCACATCTCTTGGTAGTTTCCTCTGGGTCGCAATTGTTGAATTTACACGATATACCACGTCCAGGATAGCCACAACTTCCTCCTCCTCCTTCCCCAGGTATTCAGCTAACACCTCCGTCATCTGTTCTTGCGCTGTTTTTCCTTCCACTTCTGGCAAACCGCGAAATCTTAGCTGCTTCTCCATGTGTTTGCTTTCCGCAACCGCCATTCTCCCCTTCATCAGCCTCATCTCTGTTTGTTGCGTGTCAGTTAAATTCTCCACCGCGCCTTCTACTGCTTTAACTCTCTGCTGTGTTCCTTGCAGTTCATTTTGCATTATTTCCATACCTTTCTTTACTTCTGACAGCTCACTTTTCACTGTCTGTTTAACCTCTTTGATCAGCTCCGGTTTAATGTCCTTAAGTTCTTTGATCACTTCTAAGAGTTTTTTATCTAGATTCTCTATTGCTGATTGCCACTCTTTTTTCGACATCGTGGGGCTTGCCTTGGCTCGCTCCCACAAGTCCGCCCTCTTCCTTAACTCCGTGGTGTGAAATTAAGCGTCTTTTTATTTTTTAATTTAAATGTCCCAGTCTTTTTGCAAAGAAAAAACTTTTAAGGAATCCAAAATGTCGGGCGTCTTTTCTCTATGGTTCTTCTATGGTTTTTGTAATTCAAAATGGCTTACTTCCTCTTCCGCTGAAGCCGCGGCTTTTCCCCTTTCAAAGATGGCGATTCCCTTCTTCCTGCCCTCCGGCAGGGGCCGCTTCTCTCCAGCAACTCTATTGTTATTACGTACTTCCTGTTTCCCGACTTCCCGCAGTAGCTCTCGCGATGGCAGAATTTTCTCACAGCTCCATAACCGCAAGTATTCAAAACAATAGTCCTAATTCTTTAATAACTTCTTTAAACTTAGTCTTTTTCCTATTTCGACTCTTGCCGAGTCTTCTCCCCATTATAATTAGCCTGTTGCAGTTTTAAAATCAACTTTTAATCTTCTTTACTTTTAACAATCTGTCCCGTATCAGGAGATAGTGATCTTTACCTTCCCATTCACTTTCCGTGGGTTGTAATCACTGTTTCAATCTTCGTTTCTCCTCCACTCCTCTTTCCCCTGTTGAAGCTTGGGTACGTAGGTCTTATGCCAACCGCATTGGCCCCGAAACTGCCGCAGAGATCTTTGCCGACCTGTCACAGGGTGGGACCTCAAGGGTCATGAGGGGGCCCGTCGCGTAGAGCCCCCCCTCGCCCGAGATCAACGCGCCCTGAGGTCTTGAGCGTTCTTTGCCTGCTCTCCGCCTGAGAGCAGTCGGCCGCGGGCTATTTTGCCCCCGCCGGCCGGTTAAAACGGCAGTCCGGTCAGCTCCGCAGTTGGAGCTGCGTCAGACCTCCATAAATCCCAAACCGGAAGTCTCTTTCTCTTGCAGTCTCAGATAACATACGGCCTGAGAAGTCATGGAGGTATCAGAAAACACAACTCCTGCCTGATAAATAAATTGTTATATAGGCCCCAGAAACCTAGTTAAAGGGTTCCATGTTTGGGCCATTAGCAGAGTCTATCGTTTAGCAAAGGAAAAGTGGTTATGGGTGGTTGTGAGCTGGCTGGTGTATGTGCAAGAGAGAAAATAATAAAAACATACACTTTATATTTAGAAAATAAATGAGAGTTCTTTATTGTAGGAACTCCATACTTTGATAGGAAAGGAGGAGAGACAGATCCTAACTATCTATCTAGTCTAAAGATGGGCATGGATGGCAGAACAAGGCCTACATCCATGTTGCCAAGATGGAGGGAGGAGAGGTGTTTCCTCGAACAATGGCAGGAAGAGAAGAAGTGAGAGGGAGGAAGTCAGGAAGAGGAAATCCTGAGAAAAGCAATCTACGTATCAAAGGACAGTCAGAGCAGTAAAAAGTGTGCCCTGACCTCTCTATCTTTCTAACTTTTTGGTTTGTCCCCCATTGAAACCTGAAGAAAGGGACAGCATTGCATCTTCCTCTTCCAACAGCTTTGAGATGGACACGAACCATTTCTAGGCACACAGAATTACAGGTTGTGGGTAGACATGGGTACGAATGGGGGAAAAAACCAAACATGCTGTTCGTCGTTCGTATCCATCCACGAACAACGAACAACAAACATTGACAAACATGACCTCTTCACGAACATGTTCATTGTTCGTGGGGGCCAGAACCACCCCATCCCAAAACTTCCACTTAGCCCCCCTCCCCTCAAACCCACTTATCTGGCCCTTTAAAGATCTCTTTAAACTATCAGCTGGCAGGTGGCAGGGGGGGGGGAAATCCCTGGTAGTTTAAAGGGCCCTGTCCTGCCACTTGCAAGCAGCAGGGCCCTTTAAACACCAAATTTGCAGGGGACATAGTTGTCACTGTCTTCTGAAGACCCCCCGCCCCCAAGTTCCAGAGAGATTGCACCTTGGGAAAGGCATGATCCATGGGTCTCCCCCTTCCCTGTCATTTTCTCTTCACAGTGGCAAAAACAGTGGCAGTTAATTTGAGGGGTTACCAACTGACCTTCCCAATGTCCAATACCCACTGAATTTGCAGGGGACATAGTCCTCACTGTCTTCTGAAAACTCCCCAAGTTTCAGAGAGATTGCATCTCGGGAAAGGCTTGATCCATGGGTCTCCCCCTTTGCTGTCATTTTCTGTTTACAGTGGCAAAAACTGGACTGTCAGCTGCCTGGAACCTACTTTGAGGGGTAACATACAAGCCAGAAGGAAAGCCAGAAGGAGTTCAGACAGAGTTCAGACAGTCCATGCCTATGTTGCCAGGGGAACTGATTGCAGGTGCCAGACTGTCTGGCTTGACGAACGGCTGATGAATGCAACGAATGAGGCTTGCAGCGACCACCCATTTGTTTAGAATGGGGCCTCATGAACAGCTTGTTCGTGAACAGCTGATCGGGCTGTTCGTGGCTTTTTGGGGGTTCGTATTGTTGTCCGTGCCCATGTCTAATTGTGGGATGCAAGTTTGGTTGCTGAGATATTTTGAAGGAAAGGGACAGCACTGAACCCTCCCCTTCCAACAGTGCCAAGGGTTGCTTTCAGGGTCATAGCTGAGTACAGATAAACTTGTTGAAGGCAGGAGCTGCTGTATTTAGGCTAGTCAGGATCTCTTTGTTCTGAGAGATCATAGTTAGCCAAAAGGGCTAAATTCTAAGTACAATTTGGGAGAACCTGGTTTGCAGGGAAATAATCAGAGGGACGGGCTGCTTACTGGGGTGGGGGAGAGATGGTCTTCACCCTTGTTAGAAACAGCAGAGAGTTAGAGAGAAATAGGACGGAGCAGGGTTTTTTTTCAGCTGGAACGCAGTGGAACGGAGTTCTGGCACCTCTTGAAAATGGTCACATGGCTGGTGGCCCCGCCCCCTGATCTCCAGACAGAGGGGAGTTTAGATTGCCCTCCATGCCCAGTTGGGTGCGGAAGGCAATCTAAACTCCCCTCTGTCTGGAGATGAGGGGGAGGGGCTATCAGCCATGTGACCATTTTTACCGAGGGTGATTTAAACTTTTAAAAACTCCCCCCCTTGTTTCAGCTGACCCAAAGTGACATCATTGTGCAGTCCTGACTTCCACCACTGAGTTCCACCACCTCTTTTCCCAGAAAAAAAGCCCTGTGAAGGAGTAAGGAATAAGAGCAGAGGGTCCCTCTCCAAAGCTAGTTAGTCCCCAAAGCAATCATTCTAATACCATTTGTAAAACTAAAACTATCAAACTTGCCATTAAACTCTTATTAGATTATTAAAGAATCATCTGGTGTGCCTGCACGACCAAGCATAAAGTACAAGTCATTCTGATCAAACACACACTAGAAAATCAGAGAAAAGTCTTTTAGCAAAATATCTGGTGAGGAATTCAGTAAAACTAGCCAGAATTCAGAATAGAAAGTCTTTTCAGAATGCCAGGCGTTAACTGAAAGTATGACACCAAGTCATTCCTATGGCACTAATTTTGGAAACAATGGGAAGATGTGAATTTGGGATCACAAGCTGTCACAGGGTACAGCATCCAGACACATTAATGGCCAGTGATTGCATACAGTATAATATTAATAACATTTGATTTATATACCACCCTTCGGGACAACTTAACTACCACTCAGAGTAGTTTATGAAGTATGTTATCATTATCCCCACAACAAAACACCCTGTGAGTTGGGTGGGGCTGAGAGAGCTCTGAGAGAGCTGAGACTGATCCAAGGTCACCCAGCTGACTTCAAGCAGAGGAGCAGGGAATCAAACCCGGCTCTTCAGATTAGAGTCCAGCCGCTCTTAACCTCTACACCAAACTGTGCTGCAAAATACAGGGAGAAGTGCCTTTGTTTTCTAAATCCGTAGGACTTGATTTCATTAGTTCTGCTTTGCAGTTTTTTTCAGCAAAAAGTCTTTTTCTTCAAAAGCATATTTAGGTTGTATGTGTGTAGGGGTACGGGCAATAATGGAGAGGGCTGGTAACATGGCAAGGTAACTCCAACATTAGGCACGAAGAAATGGTCAGCAGATCACTTAGCCAAGCTCTTTTGCTTCGGTGTTAATGATGCAATCTTGCTAGCTTTTTTTCTCAAGAAAAGGTATACTAGGAGAGTGGTCACAATCTTGCCCAGGACTAATCCAATCCAGAGAACAGGGCTGGAGAGGAGAAATAGACCTGTGACAACAAGAAAGTAGATCAGAAAATCTTACGGAAGCATTTTGACTTATTTGCTATGGAGCCTACTCCATCTTGATCACCTGGAGTAGGTAGGTAGGTAGGTATTTATGTCATTTATATTCTGTCTTTCTCACTGAGACTCAAGGCGGATTACATAGTGTGAGATTAGTACTAAGGACAAGGGCAGGCATTTCCATACAGTGTCAAGAACATTTCCATTAACTATGTCATAGGGTAAATGAATACAAGTTTACAGAGACATAACATTAGCAAGGATCCAATATGGAATTGAAGAATTGCTGAAACAGAACATAATCAATTCTAGGACTGACATTAAACAACATGAAGCTCAGGTAGTATATAGGAATACATATTTAAAGCAACAGATGTAAGGCAAGATAGTGGTGAAATCTACGGTTCCTAATGCATTAGTGAAATATGCTAGACTCACTGGCTTGGATCCTACAAATGATTTCCACATGCCCTTAGGTAGCCTCTTCCATGGAGCATGACTCCTCTCAAGCAAACACTTCCACTTGCCCCAGGATAATTGAAAAACCATTGAAATGGGTAGTGCTGCTATACTCCTCAAGAATTATCCACTTTAGTCCAGTTGAAGATTGTACTCTGGTTTCTGAGGAGTCAGTCCATCATGTTCCCTTTTGCAAGAAGACTGCGTGGGAAGGATCCAGCAATTTGGGAGATATGGCTGTGGTTGCCAGTCTCCAGGTGGTGCCTGGAGATCTCCCAGAATGACAGCTGATCTCCAGGCTACAGAGATTACCCCCCTGGAGAAAATGGCTGCTTTGGAGGGTGGACTCAGTGGCTTCATACCCAGGCCTCCCTAGGCTCCACCTCAAAATCTCCTGGATTTCCCCAAACCAGAGCTGGCAACCTTAAATATTAATATCTGAGTGTAAATACCTTGTAAGAATTAATTTTAATCCAAGAATTGCTAATCATGTTTTTTAAAAGATCTTGGCTTGGACCCTATATATTGAGTTCTGTGCACCCTAGATAGTCTCTACAGTGGAGCATGCTTCCTCTTCATACTTCCATTTGCCAAGGGTCCACTGAAAACCACGGGTCATACACAAATGGAAGTTTTAAAGAAAGCGGCTCCTCAGCAGAGAGAATTTAGCATACCTGAAACTCGTTCACAGGATCCGAGCCCTTGCTCTGGCCCAACCTAAAAGATATTACTGCCTAAACTTGTTCGTTCTGCTGTATCCTTGCTTGCTACCAGCTTTAGGAAAGAAACAATTCCGGGAGTAATACAATCAAAAGGCAATTGTATACTTATTTCATAAATTTATCAATGTGCAAAGTGCAAAAGAGCATGAATCAATGTTATACATACAATAAATAATGCAATAAATATACAATAAATAGTTACAAAATCCGACAGTCCATGTGTGCAGTCATTTGTTACTTGGTAAATTCCACAGTGAAATGTCCAGCATTAGAGAACGGAGTATTAGGAGTACCAACTGTCCAAGCAAGCACTGGTGTTAACAGTAGGCATGTAGCCATGGCTACTGTTGGTACTCCTAATACTCCATTCTCTAATGTTGGACATTTCACTGTGGAATTTACCAAGAGCAAGAGTTCCTAGAAAGAGATTCCTGGCACAGGTTTGAAAAGAGGCCAAGCAGAAGCACGTTTTCAAATGCTTTCCTAAAGGGGCACACCGGAAAAGAAACTTCTGCTTTGTTGAACAGAATACAAAAAATTGAAGAGGCATTAAAAGAACAACTTGGCAGAGGTCTTCCTGGGGTTGCCGGTCCCCTTACCCTCGAAGCAGGAGGTTGGAGACCTCGCACTCACCTTAGTGAAGTAATGTCATTGCTCAGGCCATGTGCTGCCCCTTGGAACACTCCTGAATCATGCCACTGGGGAGCACAGGAGTGCTGCCAGGGCAGTGCAGTGGGCCCTGGAGAGCTCAGTGGGCCAAAACAGTCCTGTTTGGGGCCAAAATCAGCCTACTGCAGTGTGCAGCAGTGCTCTATGCTACCGGGGGTGTGCCCCAGGAGATGAGTTCCCTGGCCTTTCCCCTCACTGGCCAGGGGACTAGCAACCCTAGATCTTCCTCAGTTGCAGAGTAGGTGCTGTAGTATTGATTGAGGGAGGAAAAAATCTGTGACTGGGTATTGCTGAAGACTTGATAGGAAATGCAAGTGATACTAAAGTAGGGAATATTATATGTGGGACTAATCCAGGCACAGGCACTGAGGCTGAGAAAAGAAGTAAAGCACAAATATTGACTGCTGCTGCTTGCTGAGAGCCTCGTTGACACAGTGGTAAACCCTGTACCCAAAATAGCAGAGTCCAGTAGCACCTTCAAGACTAACCAACTTTACTGTAGCATAAGCTTTCAAGAACCACAATTCTCTGCATCAGATGCATCTGACGAAGAGAGCTGTGATTCTTGAAAGCTTATGCTACAGTAAAGTTGGTAAGTCTTAAAGGTGCTACTGGACTCTTACTACTTTGCTACTACAGACCATCATGGCTAACTCCTCTGGATCCTGTACCCAAACGCACCTTGGAATATGAAGCTGACAAGCATCATAAAGATAAACCAAGCAATAGCTTACCTCCATCACCTATGGCTGCTGTTCCTCTCCCTCTTCTATCAATCCCTGCTCCTCCTGTTACCAGGAGACAGAAAAAAGAGTCATGCTTTGTTAGAAAATCCCAAAATAAAAAGTCCCTTCATTTTGAAGATGCTTCTAGTCTCCAGTCCTTGCATCGCCTCTCCCCAAGTTAGAATGGCACAGTTTGGATCTAAGAGCACTTAAGAGGAAAATGCTCATGAAGACATCATAGAAATTCACCCAAGGAAAATCCATGTTAAGATGTGGAGCTCAAAGGCCGTCATGCAGGCTGAAAATCCCAGCAGTTGTCTGAGAATTCTGTAGATTCTTTGAACAGAATGTGGTCTCCGCAGAACCGGAAATACACAACACGTCCACAGCTGCCTTCAAAGCCCAGCAGCCAATCTCTAAGAATGGGGAACTCTTCAGAAAGGAAAAGCCGTTGCCTACCAGGACTGACGTGATGGCATGTTCCTGCTTGCCCAACTCAGCGTGCCCTCCTCTCTCTCCAGCCTGAATGAAGACCGTCTGAGGGCCAAGCTACACATGACGAATGACACTTGAACGGCAAGTGGATTGAGTGGAGGGCAAGTGAACAGGGAGAAATACACTTGCCATTCACGTGTCATTCGTCATGTGTAGCTTGGCCCTGAGTACGACTGCCTTTCTGGACAGAGTTGTTCCTACAGAACAGTAAACTGTCAATATTGTTATTATCTGAACAATACAGCTGGAGAGCTGGGACTGAGAGGAAAGACAAAACTGCAGGTAGCAATTTTACACTATTTGAAAGCTAAAAGTTTCTCCTATATTATCTGTATTTTAGTGAGCTCCTTGACACCTTCTACAATTTTATTATTATACTATTTCCCCTCAGATTTAAATATGACTCAACAGGGGGCTGCCAACTTATGGCATAACTTCATTTCATAATCTTCCTGTGATAAATATTAAGTTTCGTCTGTTCTGCAAAGTATTAAAAATGTCCATAATTCTGGATTCCCTAACCCTCACTGTTCAGCAGCACATTCTAAGGGCGAAGCTACAAGTGACGAATGGCACTTGAACAGCAAGTGTGTTTCTCCCTGTTCACTTGCCCTCCACTCAATCCACTTGCCGTTCAAGTGTCATTTGTCACTTGTAGCTTGGCCCTCAGTAACATAAAACCACCATATCATGTGAGCAAACATTTTCAAATGAAGCAATTACATCCATGTTTACATTTCCTTTACTGTCTCTGCAATGTCTCTAAATGCCCTGTCTGGAGTGACTGTGGGCCAAGCTACACATGACGAATGACACTTGAACGGCAAGTGGATTGAGTGGAGGGCAAGTGAACATGGAGAAATACACTTGCCGTTCAAGTGTCATTCGTCACTTGTAGCTTGGCCCTGCCTCATCGAGATTTGAATCTAGTGTCCCTCTAAACACATTTTCTTCGTGTCCTCTCAGATTATTGTCTATCTTTCCCTATCTTTCCCTGTGCAAGCACCGAGTCATTACTGACCCATGAGGGGGATGTCGCATCACGATGTTTTCTTGGCAGACTTTTTACGGGGTGATTTGCCATTGCCTTCCCCTGTCATCTACACATTACCCCCAAGAAACCAGATACTCATTTTACTGACCTCGGAAAGATGGAAGGCTGAGTCAACCTTGAGCTGTTGACCTGAACTCGGCTTCCGCCAGGATCGAACTCAGGTCGTGAGCAGAGCTTGGGCTGCAGTACTGCAGCTTCCCACTCTGCGCCTCGGGGCTCCTATCTTTCTCTTTACTCCACATATTTTCCAATTAAGTTTACTATTTTATTATCTAAATCCTCTGTCTTGTCTTCTAGATCAGTAATTCTGCTATCATAGCTCATAGCTCATGTTTCATGTCTTCATTTTAGTCTCCAGTACTTCAGCTCTTTTTCAAGTTGTAGCCTATCCCTCCTTGATTTTTGAAAATAGTACAACACCTCTAGAGTCTTTTTCTTCGTGGCACCAGAGCTGCCTGCCTTCAGAAAAGAGCTGCTGACCCACTCTGCTTGGAGGAACCCAATGACAGTGCCTGAGAGCAACTAAGAGCAGAACCACAAGTGACGAAAGGCACAGATTGGACACTTGTCAGCTTCCCTCAAGTTTTGATGGGAAATGTAGGCAGCTTGGCGGAATGTTGGACAAGTGACAGTTGAAAAGTCCCTTGGGCAGCAGTCAGAGAGCGAAGCTGCGAGACCAGGATGCCTACATTTCCCATCAAAACTTGAGGGAAGCTGACAAGTGTCCAATCTGTGCCTTTTGTCACTTGTGGTTCTGCTCTGAGTGAAGGGTCCCAGGGAACGTAGCATGGAGATATAAAGCTGCTGTCTCCAGGCTGGGCTCTTCTGTCTGAGCAACTGGTCCACTTTCTGAAGTCCATGGTAGTTCTGTTGTCCCAGGTTACTGTTTCCTGCTCATTGGACTTTCTGTCTTGCTTGTGTGTCCTGCTTTGTAGATTTCTGACTTCCTGTCTGACCCTGACCACGTTCCTGCCATGCCCTGAGATCTTGTCCCCTGTCTCTAGCCCTCTCGCTATCTGGCCATGGCTTGACTTTTGACTCTTCCTCCTGTTTGACCTGGCGCTTTCCTCCACATCTAATATCCACTAAGCACCCGAGTCAAGAGAAGCACAGGTTGTGGATACGGTTAATGCAAATTGCTGCAGAGCTGATGCTTTGAACGTCCCTTTAGTGCCAAGATTCACCTGTTTTTGTTTTTGTATTGGACTGGGAAAAGACCTTCTGGTGTCTCTAATATTTTAAGAGATCATAGAAGCTGGACGTGGTATCCTCCTAGTTCTCACCCTATGCTTATGAGAAGATCCTGGTACTCACCTGACCCAATGAAACAGACGTTTCCATTTTCTTTAGGTTGCATCCCAAAATACAATACTGTGTTTATATAAAGTGAACTTTGAGACTTATGAATCACTTTGCAGGTGTATGTATAGTTGCTTGGTTTAGTTTTCTTGGAAGAGTAAGTAAGGTTGAGGAAGAATGTCCCATCTTGATTTGGAGTTCCTTTATGAGCCATTCTTTTAAAATTGCTGTTTTTTCTCCACATGGTCACGTTGATGTCATTGGGATAAAAGTTATTCACTATGCAGGTGAGGGTCACAGAACGATTCAGTGGGATGGGAGGAGACAGGCTGGTTTTCACTCTCACGTGTGGTGCAACTGAGCAAAGAAAGGAAAACAATGATCTATTAGGCCTACTTTTTAAGTGAAATCAGTGAAAGGAGAACAGATAGGCACAGCCACTGGCTTGTATCCACCCAGATGTGGTCTTTCCCCACTTTCCCCTTTCTGCTGACAGAGAGTTGTTTCAGCTCACTTGCTCCATTACAAGAAGATGGAGGCGATTGCAAGTAACCCCCCTGGTTCCATCCTGCCTCTAGCCCTGTATTGAGAGTGAGGACTTTTCAACGTCTTGTGGGGCTGCTAAGGGAAGGAGAAGGCACGGAAAGATACAACTCATGGTGATGGATCCTGCATCTTGGGATTAGAGATGGGCACGAACCAGAAAAAAACCAAACCACATGGTTCGTGGTTCGTCAAATTTCACGAACCACGAACTTTCACAAACCTGCCTCCAGTTTGTGAACCAGTTTGTTTGGTTCGTGAAAATGTCAGATCCAGGTCAGAAAATCACTTCTTGGTCAGCAGAAGGTCACTTCCGGACCAGCAGAAGGTTTGCAGGAAGTCCATCCCCTATTGCCTAGGAAACTGATTGATCGGCTCCAGGCTGTCTGCAGTGACGAACCAAAAAAACCGAACCAAACAAACCAGTCTAAAGTTCGTGGTGGTTCATCAGAAATGGGATCTGATGAACCGCTGGTTCGCGGACCACGAACTGGCCCGGTTCATCATGAATTTTGGTTTGTATTTTGGTTTGGGCCCATCTCTACTTGGGATCATTCTCTCCTTCCCTCTGGATCCATTTCCAGTCCTGGCAAAATTCATTTGTGGGATCAAAGGAGTTGCAGCTACTAATAGTACCGAGGGTGGGTCAGCTGCATTGGGAAGAGGGGAGGAAGACAAAATTGGTTATTTCTTTTCCTCCCATTCATGGAAGAGGCAAAAAGGGAAATATTCCCTGGCACCACAGCTGCCTGACAGATGCATCTATTAGTACATGCAGATCCCTTGACCCTGGGAATAAGCTTTCCCAGGATCTGAAATAGCTCCAAGGGAGAGGAGAAGGGAGGTCGAGAAAGATCCTGGCCATCCCTGCTTTTTGCAGGGGCTGCCATGATTGTAAGTATGTTGGCCTCACAACTCTCCGCAGGTTGTTTCCTGGTGTTGTTGAGGTCCTGGCTTAGTGAGAGACAGCTGAGCTTGGCAGAAGGTACCTAAGATGTAGATGATAACCATTGTAAATAGCTCCTGCCTATGAGAACTTCTCCCGAAACTGTTATTCCTTTTTTCCTTATTTCATAAGTAGGGGGAGAGTTTTGCTTGTATAAAATTTGCAACAGCCTCTGGTTCTTTGGACTTCCCTGGCAGATGTGAAACTATGTAGACGTGCCCCAGAACCGGGGCCTTCTGAGTTCCTCTATTGCTGTGTTAAGGAGCCCAGCAGTCAAAGGGATATTGTAAGCTTTCTTTGCTGTTGTATATCCTCAACTCACTTGTAACACCTTTACTTATTAATCTTTTAATAAACATAACTACAAATGATTTGTATCCCTTTTGGTCAACCTCTAAATGTGAGAGCAGAGCCTGGTTGGACCATTCTCTGAATTAAGTCACTTCCTGCTAAGTTGTTGGTTAGGGTGGGGGAACAATGACTCCAGAGCTATATCCTTATTCACAAAGCTGTTCAAGGAACAAAAAACTTTCCCCTGTGTGGTGATGGCATTTCCCCAGCCCTAAAACAACTTGAACCTGAAAAATCAGTAGGCACCCTTCTCAATAGAACAGTTCATTAAAAGGTGTTTTTAGGGGTCCAAACGTAAAGTTCCTTAACTTGTTCTCGAATACTGGTGTCCCAATCAAAATTCACATTTTCATACTCTGCACTGCCACTCCAGCTCTACTGAGCTAAGAAAAACTGAGCCACAGATTCCGGCCTTAAACAGAACCAGTTCTGCCACCTTGTGCCCTCTTAATACCAACTCTGCCCAAACTCAAGCTGCCCTATTACTCATTCCTAAGAGTAGAAGAGTTTCCTGCTTAGATACAGCCAATTCCACCAATCTGACAGCCAATCATATTCTCCCAAAACCTACAGGAGCCATCTCCAGCCTCTAGCATCCGATACATATTACTTCTTCCCTTTTCCATTACGAATGCTTACCTATACTTATAGCCCATCAGTGGAAAAGAACAAGAGTCCAGTAGCACCTATAAGACTAACAAAATTAGTGATAGGGTATGAGCTTTCATGAGCCACAGCTCACTTCTTCAATTGTATCTGAAGAAGTGAGCTGTGGCTCACAAAAGCTCATACCCAGGGGCGGCGCAAGGGTTTACCACGCTCGCGGCCGGCCGGCCGGGCGCCCCCACGCGCGCACAAGTGCGTGCACACACCGGCCTGCGTGATGACATCACGCGTGACGTCATCATGCGCACGCACCGCCGCCGGCCCAATTGCTGCAGCGGACAGCCTCCGAGCTCTCCCGCTCAGTTGCCTGCGCCACCGCAGATGCCTGCCCGTGGTGGCTGCGCCTGGTCGGGGGCTTGTGCTGGCGGCGGCAGCGGCGCAGGGTGGGAGGGATAGGAGGCTGGTGCTTTGTGGTACACGCTCCCGCCCGCCGCGCCTCCTTTGGCGCTCCCTCCGGCACCCCGCGCCTGCGGCCACCGCCTACCTGGCCTCAATAGGCGCGCCGGCCCTGCTCATCCCCTACCACCAATTTTGTTAGTCTTACAGGTGCTACTGGTCTCTTGCTCTTTCCCACTGCTACAAACAGACTAACACGGCTACCCATCTTGATTTGTAGCCCATCCGTCTCCCTACCTCGTAGGACATTTCCAAGATCAAATCTTTGCTGCAGGGGCCTTTCTGAGGAGCTGTAGTCGATCTGACAGGTAAGCGTTGAATTGATATCTTTCTCTGTGAGTGGCACTTGCGCGGTGCTCACAATAAGGTAGGTGTTTTTTTCTGGCGTAATGGTGGGTGGGAGGGCTTCAATCCGGTTCTGATTTTTGGTCCAGGTGACTGTGATGTCTCGGGACGGGAATCCATGTGACCAGCAGTTAAAAGTTGCTACGTCTCCTGAATCCACCCTGTCCGAAGCAGTGCAGATCTTTGGCTGGGAAGGCTGGGCTGTAGGAGGAAGAATGGACATGTCAAAGAGAACTTTCTCCGACTGCTGTGGGGGCGTCATTCTAACAGATCTCCAAGAATTAGGGTGATGCTTGTATAAACTTGAATTTAGAAGCCTAGTTTGCTCCAGGACTGGAATATTTGGAAGCTTTTAGTGGAAACATATATTGATGAAGGCATTTCAAGCTAATTTCAAGACGAAATTACACACAGAACTCACTGTGTCACTTAGTTAAAGCAACTTCTGGAGTGGCAGAACAAATTCAGGAAACGAGGCAGTAACGACTCCTCCCCTCCAAGCCGAAAAGTTTGTATGCTTCATTTTGGTTTTTACTGTGCAGAGGCCATGCACGTAGGCCATGCAGCGAGGTGGGCATCTTTTTTCCCTGTAATGGCAAGTCTGTCTGCATTCACCATGCAACTAATTAGATCCAAAGGGAAGAGACTGAGAGCCAAGCTACAAGTGACGCCTGACACAGGTTGGACACTTGTCAGCTTCCCTTAAGTTTTGATGGGAAATGTAGGCATTCTGGTTTTACAGCTTGGCTCTCCATTACAGCTGCAAGACCAGGATGCCTACATTTCCCATCAAAACTTGAGGGAAGCTGACAAGTGTCCAACCTGTGTCGGGCATCACTTGTAGCTTGGCTCTGAGGCTTTAGTGTTCACTCTGTTGGTGGGAAGGGGATGTGTGCACCGCTCACATGCATTTTTTCTTTAGCACGTCCTGGGCAACAGCATTGCAATTGAGTGGATCCTAGGGATCAAATAGCCAGGGAGCAGTGGACGGCACGGTGCCATCGATGCCCTTTGCATTGCCCTTTCTGTACATTTTAAGCACAATGTACGGAAAGGTCGGCAGGCACCCACTGGGGTTGGGTGTGCACATGTGTACTGAAATTACATATAAGCATAGAACAAAACCCAAGCAGAATACAATTTATGGATGTTAAAAACTAGAATGTGTAAAATAATATAAAACAGACTAGCACCAATAATAAAATCAGTTCATTAAAAGAAGTAAAATAATGTAAGAAGGACAAACTAGTAGCAATCACTGAATTATCGCTTCTTTAGTTGGGTTATATGATGCCTTTCTGCCTTCAATTGGGGCAGGAGAGGTGTCTAACAATCTGATTTCCATCTGCTTGAAGCCGAATCAGGTCTGTGCAGAGTGCCGGAGTACTGCCAAGGCAGCACAGGGCCTCACAACGCCCCGCTAGAGCCCACAGAACACAATGGGCTTTGTTGCTAGTAGAACGATAAAATCCATAAGATCAAACAATCATAAAAAAGAGCAAGAATGAAAAATATCCCTATATTTTCCCTAGCAGCTTCTTTCAACCTCTGGAAAAGTAATATTGGAAGGCATGAGATCTGTTTGGACAGAAAGCCGAGCGGGATCCAGGGCTTGTAGTGAGGGAAGGGCTGGCCAAATTGCCTCAACTCGTTCCTTCGGTGGGCAGAGGAAGCCTTGTGAAATCAGAGCTCTGTTGGTGCAAAAATGAAGTAACAACCGTTTCTTCCTCCTCTTTTCGGCCGCAGTGCCTTGTTGCATTTTGTGAGCCCCCCCCCCCGATGTAGATTTAGTTGAGATGCTCTCTTGGGGCATAAGAAGGGGGGGCTACTCCCTGTCCTTTCTCCAGTTAGCCAGAAGATCTTGCCTGCTTCTGCTGCCCTTTCTTGACACTGTCAGACAAACTTCAGACATGCACCTCAGAAGAGGAGACTTCCAGCAAGTACCCAGAGCAATGAGCAGACTGTTAGGGTTGCCAACTCGGGGTTGGGAAATTCCTGGAGATTTGAAGGTGATGCCCGGAGAGGGAGCTCAGCAGAGATTTGATGCCTCTAAAGCTGCCATTTTCTCCAGGGGAACAGGAGGAAGGCCAATGGTCTTTGGAAGAGGAGGTGGCTAAGGGTATTTGCTGTGGAGGGGAAAGCAAAGGGTGTTTGACAAAAGGAGTAAAGGGTGAGGGTCTTTCACAAGGAAGGGGAGGGGAAAGGTGTTTGTCAGGGAAAGGCAAAAACAGAAGGCAAGGTTGGATTTGGGAGGGGGTCAGTAACAGAAGGATTGCTGGGACAAATGTGGAGAGAACTGTCTCCACAATCCGAAACATTTTGTGGTGGGCCCCCACTTGTGAATATTTCTGAAAAATGCCCACTTTTGCAACTGTTTTCTCAAAAACACCTGTCCTGAGAGTCCTACAAGTTTCCTATTTTTGGCCACTCAAAAAGGGTCAATGTCTTTTTCAAAATCTTCTCAGGGACCAGTGTGGCTTGAGGGCCATGCGCCAGGTGGGAGGGGAGTGGAGCCCAATTGCAGTCCAGGGAGCATGGCTGGGCATGCCAGTGGCACCAGCTTAATGCACCTGACGAAGAGAGCTGTGGCTCTCGAAAGCTTATGCTACAAAAAAGTTGGTTAGTCTTAAAGGTGCTACTAGACTCTTTACTATTTTGCGACTACAGACTAACACGGCTAACTCCTCTGGAGCTTAAAGAGAGGGAAAGATCCAAATTGTACTGAATGAAGGGTGGAGGGGATGCCTGTCTGCTTGGGAGAGCTCAGGGGGTACAGCAGCTACCAGCTAGAACGCCACACCTGGACCAAGGAGTGCCAGGCCCAAATTCTCCATCTGCTATGATGTTTTAAGGCCATCTTGGGCTGGCCATCCTCTCTCAGCTCTCCTTCTTTACAGGGCTGTTGTGAGGATAAATAGGAAGAGAACCAGCTGTGCGATACTTGGACAGGCAGGCTCCAAGGCTGCAGCTGGGTCCAAACAAGCCAATGCAGCTCTCCTTGCCTTCAGCTCTGGGTGAATCTTCCCCCTGCAACTCCGAGGACCTTCCCTCACCCCAAGGCAACTCCTCTCTGGAGGAGTTGCTGGCGGGTGATGCTGCCATCAGCAGCTTGAGAAGGCTTGGCAAAGTCAGCTGTAGGATGGTGGGAGGGGGGCCCATTCCTCCTCCATCTACACTGGAGTCAGGACAGCAGCATCTATCCAGAGTGCCCCTCCAGTGTCCAGAGGTGAAGCAACAAGGGATGGAAAGCCCCCCACCCCGCTAACTTTTGCTCATGGCTCCACTAAGCCTTCCTCTGCCTAGCCTCAAATCTTCAGCCATGCAAACCTGTCCTAGTGCCGCTGTGCTTCTGGGCTCTGGCTTGGAATTACAAACCCTTTCCCAACTTAAAACTCCTCTTAAAATGGAGTGCATTTCTTGAGATCTGAGCCAAAGAAATCCAGAAGGGTGAATTTCTGCATTCAGCTCTTACCAGGAATTCCCAACGGAAGGGTGAACAGCAGCAGGAACATCGGAGACAACTGAGCTTTGAATGCAGCCATCGGAGAGGCAGACAGAGCTTTGTGCATTTGTAATGACCCTTTGTTTGCAGAATATGCATTTTTAACAATGCCACTTCTGCTTTTCTGCAGAGGAAATTCAGATAACATCCCATGATATTGAATTATCTTCACATTACAGATGCACTGACATGCTGAATTTTCCTTTGAAGACATACTGTGGTTCAGGACCTACAGTCCGACGCTTTAGTAAGCTTCCCTTTCACTTGTAGGTCAGAATTAGGATGCTCACGAAGGCTCCTGCTCTTAGGTTCCTACAGCAGAGACTGAGGCATTGAAAACAACATCAGTTTATTGACAAGGAGATACAGGGATGGGAGCAACTGGTTTCACAACAAACAGCCCATTCTTCTACCTAGCAAACAGTACTAACTAAACAGGGATTCCGCCACTTGGGACTAAACCACACAGATATCTGGGGGAAAGCTGAGAGTTCCATTGGAACATGTATGCTAAATATCCCATACCTTTCTCCTTCAGACATCAAGCGATGGATGCACTAGTGGTACTTGCAGATAATTTATCTCCAGTATAACGATAATTTATCTCCAGCGTAATGATAATATGCACCAGTTCAGCTCAGCTTCTGTTCACCGGTCCTAAGGGAAAGAGATGGTTTTTGTGCTGAGAGGTGTTTGTCCTCAAGCCACTTGAGCCTGTCCGTTGGGTTACACGTTGCATATTCATACAGTACAGTGAAATTAGTCATATTTCATCCATGTGTGTTTTCAGTAAGATTACCAACAGGATGGGAGATTCCTTGAGATTTGGGGTTTGCGGCTGGGGAGGGCAGAGTTTGGGAAGGGGAGGGACTTCAGTGGGGCATAATGCCATACAGCCCATCTTCCAAAGCAGCTCATAAGTGTTTGGTGTAGTGGTTAAGAGCGCAGGACTCTAATCTGGAGAACCAGGTTTGATTCCCCACTCCTCTGTTTGAAGCCAGCTGGGTGACCTTGGGTCAGTCACAGCTCTCTCGGAGCTCTCTCAGCCCCACCCACCTCACAGGGTGTTTGTTTGTTGTGGGGATAATAATAACACACTTTGTGAACCGCTCTGAGTGGGTGTTAAGTTGTCCTGAAGGGTGGTATATAAACTGAATGTTGTTGTTGTTATAGAGCAAATAATGCTCCTTGGGGTAGGAGGGCTGGGGGTGGGGAGAGCCCTTTCTTCTCTGTGCTGTGGTCCCAATCCAAACAGGGCTGCTGTGCTGGTTGAGAAATGAATTTCCAGTGGCTGCTATCTGATGTCAATGAGAGAAAAGTTATGTTTGTCCCTAAACTGGAATTTAGGGCTATCTTCTGTGAAGCATTCCTTCAAGGGATAAAGATTCCCTCTGATTGTAGAGTCTGTTTGTTGAAGGAAGCTAAACTAGGAGGTTTATCTCACCAGCTTTTTAATAGTCTACGGTTTTAGGAATAGTTTTGATGCAGGTTATGGCCAACGGCATGTCTTTTAATGGCTCGTTTTTTACTTTGTGACGGTGCTTTAATTGTCAGCCGCTTTGAGAAGAACTCAAGAGACGGGATAGAAATATTCTAAATAATTAAAGTCTCTGTTGGAGGAAGATTTGGTTCACAAGATCCCACCCACTTGCTGGTCCCAGTGTTACTTGTGTATTTTTGTGAGAAGAGGGGCTGATGCCGGCGAGGTGATGGGCAGTTTGGACCCAGATCCTCGGCCTTGAAGAAAGATGGAAGTGATTTTGTCATTCCTGTGGGTCTTCTTCTTTCCCACAAGAAATATCCTATCTTTTGTAGGTTAAGATTGCCTTGTAAATATCTTAAAGAGAGTGAGCTATGTGTTACACAACATAAGAAGCCACAGAAGAAGAGCGTGAAGAAGACTTACCCATATTCATACATATAAAACTGTTTTAAGCCTGGATGGGATCTGTTAATTTCAAGGTAGTTTAGGAATGGGAGCCATTTTTCTAAAAAGTTTGTAACTCTTGGGACGTGCTCAATTTGAAAGACTTTATCCTGTAGTTTCTCTGAGATGAAATGATCCCAAATTTTTACAAACCAATTGCCTATTAAAGGGCTGGAGTTTGACTTCCAAAAAGCGGTAAGTGATTGCAATTTATTGTACTGTATTTTATCTCAGAATTTTTTGTATTTGCCACATTATAAACTTATTTTCTGTATTCAAGTTTCAATAAAACCTATTTATATATTTTAAAAAAAGAAGATTGCCTTGTAATTATCAGGGCCCCCTGAATCCATAAAAGGACTTGAGTGGGAGAGCAAGACCAAAACACTAAAAACTGGAGAGTGAGTCCTCATCTCCCAGAGTACTGGACTGCCACCAATTTCTCTAACTAACCCTCAGCCATGAAACAGAGACGATGTCCAGTCTTGTGTGTGTTATGTACCTTTCAAGTCGCCTCAGACCAATGGCGATCCTTTGAATGAAAGGCCTCCCAAACACTCTGTCATTAACGTGCTTGCCCAGATCCTGCAAACTGGAGGATGTGGCTTCTTTTATTGAGCCCAGCCATCTCGTTCTAGTTGTTCCTCTTTCATTATTGACTTTTCCAGAGAGTCTTGTCTTCGCATGATGTGACCGAAGTACAATAGCCTCAGTTTCATCATTTTAGCTTCTAGGGAGAATTCAAGCTTGATTTGATCTAGTACCCACTTATTTGTCTTTTTGGCTGTCCACAAAGCTCTCCTCAACTTACTTCCTATCTGCTTTCTTCATTGTTCAACTTTCATATCCACACATAGTAATGGGAATACCGTATGGTGTGGATTATCTTGATCTTGCATCTGACGAAGAGAGCTGTGAATCTCAAAAGCTTATGCTACAATAAAGTTGGTTAGTCTTAAAGATGCTACTGGACTCTTTTTGATTTTGCTACTACAAACTAACATGGCTAACTCCTCTGCATCTTGATCTTGGTTACCAGCAATACATCTTTGTTCATAAGGATATTTTTCGAGGTTCTTTATGGTTCCCCTTTTGAGTCTCATTCTCTTTCCGATTTTTTTGTTGCAGTCTCCATTTTGGTTGATGATTGAACCAAGGCATGTGTGTGTTATGTGCCATCAAGTCACCTCTGACTTATGGCGATCCTATGAATGAAAGACCTTCAAAACATCCTATCATTAACACATTCTTGCTCAGATCCTGCAAACTAGAGGACATGACTTCTTTTATTGATTCTCATTTTAGGTCTTCCTCTTTTCCTACTGCCTTCCGCTTTTCCTAGCATTATTGGCTTCTCCAAAGAATCTTGTCTTCTCATGATGTGACTAAAGGACGATAGCCTTACTTTTGCAATTTTAGCTTTCAGGGAGATTTCAAAGGAAGCAGCAGCCCAGTTGCCTAGACCAGAGGACCCACCGACTTGAGTTAACAGCAGGCTAGCTCTTTAGCCAGGGCTAAGGTTTCCTTCCATGTCCCTTACTGGTTAATGGATTGGACAATGAATCCATGGACTGGGCACATCAATATGTCCTCCCGTCTCCTCATGACCTCCTCTCTTCCAGAGTTTCTTAATTTGCAGGAGGGTCTTGGCTGCTGAGCTCCATATCTTCCCAAGAAATACCCTTTTGATTACCAGCTGACCTTTTGAATGGGGGCTTTTGTTGAGCATGCGGTGGTCTCCTGGCAGAGCGTCACTTCTGTTGGTGGACGAGGGAGGATGTTTGCCCGGTTCAAGGATCTGCAGCAGCAAGGAAAGGGGGAGAGGTGAGAAAGTCAAGTTTATGTTAAAAATTCCAGCAGAGAAGTCCTGGGTAGATTTAGAACAGTGTACTAGTATTAACTGTGCAGCTGTTCCCACAGCCACTGTGTGGCTGAAGAAGTGAGTACTGCGGCTGATGGATGGTTTTAAGGACCGTGTGCTGCAGTGCTCGCGGACCCAGCATGGGAAAAGCAAATTTGTACAGGGAGCAAGAGTGCCTTCTACAGGTGGCATTGGCTCGCCAACTCTCTCCTTTCCTAAACTCAGCCAACCTGGACGTGCTCTTATAGTGTCGTGGCTGAATTTCTGTAGCACAGTCTAGGTTGGGCTAGCCTTGAAAACAAACTGGAAGCTTCCATTAGTTCAGGATGTGATGGCTCAGTTTTTATCCAGGGCAGCCATCTAGAACTCATCTTGACTACTTTAAAACAGCTATGTCGGTTAGCAGTTTGTTTCCCAGTTCCACCCAAGCAGCTGGTTGTTGTGACATTTAAAGCATTCCATGGCCTAAGACCCACATATCTGAAGGACCATCTCTCTTCATATTATTTATTTATTTATTTATTTATTTAAATTGTACTTTGAATGGTTTCAATTTGGCTTGGTAAGTTGCGTCGTTTCCACATGGCCCGGCATAGCGCTAAACTCACAGAATGAGGGCTTCTTCCTGACACGATTTCTGACGTCATCGCTCCACAAGAACGGAATTGTGGCACGATGACATCAGAAATCATGCCAGGAAGATGCCCTCATTCCGTGAGTTTAGCGCTATGCCAGGACGCGTGGAAACGACCCTGCTCTCAGCTACAAAGGAAAGGCAGGGTTATAAATAAACTAATTTTTCCACATGTATGTTCTAGTGGGGTCTTTGAGAGACTCCTTACCTTTTTCCTGTGATCAAACATGATGAAGCATGAACACGAGGTCCAGGCTAGAGCTCAGGGCCAAGCTACACATGACGAATGACACTTGAACAGCAAGTGTGTTTCTCCCTGTTCACTTGCCCTCCACTCAATCCACTTGCCGTTCAAGTGTCGTTCGTCATGTGTAGCTTGGCCCTTAGTTGGCTGTTTTTGCCCTGATCACGGAGTGGATACCATTGTATAAAATGCAGCTGCTACCTTGACATGAAAGTAGGGGAACCCCACAGGAAACAGAAAAATAACACACTCTTTCTCAATTTTGATATTAAAGTGCAAATGCTAATTGTTTTATCAATACATAATACTTATTTCCTAGTACCACAATGCAACAATTCCTATACAACCATAGTGCAAGAAATACACTTATCTTACAAGATACACTTGTATCTTACTGTATTTATTGCACTATGGTTGTATAGGAATTGTTGCATTGTGGTACTAGGAAATAAGTATTATGAACTTTGGATCATTTATGTATTGATAAAGCAATTAGCATTTGCACTTTAATATCAAAATTGAGAAAGAGTGTGTTATTTTTCTGTTTCCTGTGGGGTTCCCCTACTTTTGTGCCAGTGTTTGTGAAAACAGCCATTGTTGGTTCGCTTAGCTACCTTGACATGAGCTGAAGTGATCAGCAGAGGGTGTTGAAGTTCTGCTATTTATTCTCATTCCAAGATCTCAGGGTTTTTTTTTTGTTTTTTTACTAGATCACATTTTTAACCACCGAGCTGAGAGAAGCCTCCCAACCATGAATCTGCAGCCTGCTTGATCCCCAGTAACTTTTTCATCTTCTGATCCAGGCAGGCACCGGGAGCAGGAATTGCCTGCCTCTTTTTCCTCTTCCTGTGGATGCATTTGATGGATACAGGGGATTGCATCTCCTATGATTGCTTCAGCATCCTGACTAGAGATGGGCACGGAACAAAACAAAACAAAACAAAAACGAACCAGGAGGTTCATGGTTCGTGGGTTTCATGAACCACGACCACGGAACTGGACCAGTTACGAACCAGTTTGTGGGGTTTAAATGCCCCCTTCCGGCCTTAACAGTGGCAGGGTAAGGTGCCTTTAACAGTTTAAAGGGCCCTTTCCTACCTTGCAAGCAGCAGGTCCCTTTAAACTATCAGCTGGCAGGCAGCGGGGGGGATCCTCCCTCACCATCTGTAAGCTGTTAGTTTAAAGGGACCTGCTGGTGGCAGGGCCCTTTAAACTGTCCAAACCCCAGCCCCCTACCACCGACCCCCCCAGCTCCCACCCCAGCCCAAGCCCCAGCCCCACACTTACATTCCCCTGCGGCGCAGTGTCCTTCCACTCCTCCTGGGAGGGGAGGGGAGGCCACTTTCGGCCATATGTAAATTTGACTCAGTCAGACTTGGATTGAATAGAGACTGTGAATGGTTATCTAATTATCAGAAGGAACTGCCTTTCAGGGCCAAGCTACACATGACGAATGACACTTGAATGGCAAGTGTATTTCTCCCTGTTCACTTGCCCTCCACTCAATCCACTTGCCGTTCAAGTGTCATTCGTCATGTGTAGTTTGGCCCTCAGTCATTCTATTCAGCTTCAGCTATGGAGGGAACGGGTCACACCCAGCCTGGATTGTGCACTCCAGCTCTTTCATGACTTTTGCAACTGATTTCCATCTACTTCTCCCTCCCCTCACCACCTATATATCTCTAGCCAGTTTCTTCATACACTCCATGCATCTGACGAAGAGAGCTGTGGATCTCAAAAACTTATGCTACAGTAAAATTGGTTAGTCTTAAAGGTGCTACCGGATTCTTTACTATTATGTTCTACTAGCAACAAAGCCCGCTGTGGGCTCTAGAAAGGGGCAGGGCAGGTGGGCCAGGCATTGCTGCCTCCACTGCAACATGATCTAGTCAAGGGGAGGGCAGCGCAGCCAGGTGTGGCATTGCCCCCTCTGCCACATCCCAGTCTGGGTGGGGGGAGGACAGGGTGGCTGGGCCTGGCATTGCCCCCTCGCTAGTGCTGGCCAATCATGTTGGAAAAGGGCTGGGAGGCAGGCCCATCCATCCTGCCACCACCTCACCCCAATCGGGCTGCAGAGGGTTTGGCAGGTGGACCCTTCCCTCCGCCAGCCAATCCCAGGCCTGATTTGGGAACTGCAGAGCCAGGAGTGCTGCTGGGAGGGGGAATTGGCCCTGGAGTACTCCTGCACCCTGCAGCCACCCAATTTGGCCCTGAATTGGGCCACTGCAGAGACTAGGAATGCCGCTGGGGGGGGGGGGGCAGAAAGGGCCCAGGAGCACTCCTGCGCCCTGCAGCCAGCTTATTCAGCTCCGATTCGAGCTGAATAGGGTAGTTGTGGAACCTGGGAGTTCTACCTGGGCAGGGGGCAGAAAGGGCCCTGGCCTGCTCCTGTGCTCCACAGTGGGTTGAATTGGGACTTCTTTGGGCTGAAATCCCAAAGAATGAGTGATTGCACCTGCAAGTGAGTCCCTTGCTCCGAGATCAAGTACCGTAGGCTCCTTTGACTTGCCAAGGTGTGATAAATGATCAAGATCTGCATTTCAATGAACAGATGGAGGAAGTGGAAGAAACGGATACTTTTAGCAGTTGAGGAGGAACTGATATCGAACTTGTTAATGTAGTCATGTGGATCAAATTCAAGTGTGACTGTGCGAGCAAGTGTATGGAAAGTTGGAGGGGGAAACATGTGAAATGAGGCTCGAGGAACTGCAAGTACTTGGTAACATGCATTTCCACCCTAACCCAAGAATTCATGGACCATCCCAGAACATCCTCAAGCTCAAGCATGCTCTCTCTGCAGAAGCATTAATCGTGGATTCATCCTAAATACTTCCAGGCCCCTCTAACTTGGGTGCTAAAGCATCTCTTTTTCCTTAGGAAAAAATAGTGAATGGAAACAAAGTCAGCTACATTGAAAGCAAGGTGGTGACAGTTTCGCAGAGCTTTTCAGCAAAATTTTAATCTAGCAGTGTGAACAGAAGAACAAAAGTTAGCAGAAGTGCAATAGCTGGGTTACAGCTAACAAACCATTCCATGGGGCCTTGCCAATTTATTATTTAAAATTAACGATTAGTAATGATTTCTTGTTATGGTGAGGTAGCACCGATATGAGGCACAAAGAAATCATCAGCAGATCACTCCGCCAAGCCCCTTTGCTCCTCTGTTGATGCATTCCTGCTAGCTGGTTTTCTCAATCCTGCAATCCTGCTAGCTGATTTTCTCAAGAAAAGGTAGAAGAGGAGGAGAGCAGTCACAATCTTGCCGAGAAGAAACCCTATCCAGAGACCAGGGTTGGAGAGCAGAAACAGACCTGTAACAACAAGAGAGCAGATCAGCAAACCTTTTGGATGTATTTTGATTTATTTCCTATGGAGCCTACTGCCATCTTGATCACCCAGTATAGACCGCAATGTGCTAGACTCACAGGATTGGAACCTACAAACGAGGTCTATATGCTTGGATGGCTGTGAGGCTGAAATCTGAGGCCAGAGGGAGAGGGTTGAAACTGGGAGAAGAACACCCTCAGCAGCACCCTGATTCCAAACCTTCCCCCTACTAGATCCCCTTAAGCTGCAATGTGATCTCCAGGGATCCCAGAAGAGGGTAAGAAAGGAACAGCAAGGAAGTAGGGAAAAGGTTGGGCAAGGAAGGACATGAAGGAGGAGGCAGATGGTGAATGAAGGGGAACTTGGCTAAAGGGAAAAGAGAGAGCGAACAAGGTTGGGTGCTCAATTTACAGCCCCCATTGATCCTTTGAATGGCAAGAGGTCATTTTAAAGGACATTGACGGGGGAAGATCATTTCAAGGACATGGACTCTGAGCCAAATCCTTGCCTGGGAGGGGGACAAGTTTTCTCCCTTCCCTTTTAGCCTCCATCACACCATTACGCATCATGCTAGGGCACCTGATTTCAGGGATAATCCCGTCTTTTCTGATTTCAGTCTTTAAGCCAAAGACGAGCCCGGTGATGCCATCAGGGCTAAAATGGTGGTGGTGGAGCACTGACCACCTTCTCAAACCCACATTCCAAATTTGAAAGGAGATGCTGCAGGTACTTCTGGCCTAGCACTAACAAATTGGCAGCTGAGGTTGTGGCTTCCTCCGAACTGGCTCCATGCGGTCTGTGAGGTGGTGAGGCTGGAACGGCAGAGGGGGACAAAAGAAGAAAAGTCTCCTGTGGTCCCCAGAGACCCCAACATTCAATGTGTGGCTTCGGGGAACGATAATTCCCTGAATGTTCCAGGCATTACGGACAGTGCCCGTCCCAAGCACTGAGGGAGGACTGCAGAAATTGAACAGAAAGACGCTTTAAGAATTTCCCTTCCTCTCAACAAATCATCAAATCTAAGTTTTTTAGAAGGCTCTGAGAAAAAATTTCAGAATCTCTCAAATTCCGAATTGATTCTCTAATTCAGTTTGGCTATTTGCAAAAAAATCAGCCATTGTTTTCTATGGGAAAATCACTCTGGGAGCTATGTGCAACCGAGGCCATCTAGCATGCACAGAACCCACCTGGGCAATGACTCCTTTCAAAAAGAGGAACCTCCCTCAATGATATTATTTTGCATATTTTTCGTTAAAATTGGCACAAATCTTTGGTCAAATGCTGCTGTGAATCCTTAATATATGTTTCTTCTGGATTGCTATATTTGTGTTTCCCTCCTGTAATTTAAAAAAGAGCTTCCTTCTCTTTTGGTGCTCGTAACAGAAACAAACATTAATGATTGCATGATAAATTCAAAACAACAACAATAATAATAACAGTATGCTTATAAGCTGCCCTTCTGGACAGATGAGTGCACACTCAGAACAAGGGCTTTTTTTCTGGGATCTAACATCCACAAAACACCAGAGACAGGAGAACCACTGGCTGTGCAAGTGGTTAATGCAAAGTGAGGCAGACCAGATGTTCCAAACATCCCTTTACAGCCAAGATTCACCTTCATTTCTTTGGACTGGGAAAAGGCCCCCTGCTGCCACAAATATTTTATGAGATCCTGCTTCAGAAGCTGGACCAGGTATCAAGAATTTGGAGAGCTGGCAGGTTTTTATGTTAACAAAGCTAAATCTAAATTGCTTTGTAAAAATATGACGAAAAAGAAACAGGCCGAGCTAATGAGTATTGATGGTTGTTGTGGGTTTTCCGGGCTGTATTGCCGTGGTCTTGGCATTGTAGTTCCTGACGTTTCGCCAGCAGCTGTGGCTGGCATCTTCAGAGGTGTAGCACCAAAAGACAGAGATCTCTCAGTGTCACTGAGCGTAATGAGTATTGTGAAGTGTGAAGTGGTCCAAAAAACAAAATATTTGGGAGTAGAATTAACAGTGAAAAATATAGACCTATTTAAGAATAATTATGAAAAACTATGGTCGCAATTAGAAAAGGATTTGATAAAGTGGAATAAATTGAATTTGTCGTTGCTGGGATGTATATCAGTTGTGAAAATGAATGTGTTACCAAGAGTGATGTTTTTGCTTCAAACTATCCCAATTGTGAGAGACAACAAGCAATTCGATAAATGGCAAAGGAAAATATCAGACTTTGTGTGGGCTGGGAAGAAGCTAAGAGTTAAGATGAAAGTGTTATGTGATGCAAAAGAAAGAGGTGGATTACAATTACGAAATTTGAGATTATATCATGAAGTGATATGTTTAACATGGTTAAGAGACTGGGTAAAATTATCTAATTTAAAGTTACTAACCTTGGAGGGTCATAATTTGTTTGGTTGGCATGCATACTTATGCTATGAGAAATATAAAATGGGTGGAATGTTTCAACACCACTTTGTAAGGAGAAATATTTTTTTGGTTTGGCAAAAATACAAAAAATATATAGAGGAGAAAAGGCCTATGTGGATCGTGCCGACAGAAGTGATAAAACCACATACAGACTATCAAGGAGAAGACTGGATAAAATATATGGAATTATTGTTGATAGAAAGAGACGTAAAAATGAAGAAAGAAGACGACTTACCTTTTAAATATGGATGGTTACAATACTGACAAATTAAAGACTTATTTGAAGTAAATAAAAGAAAAGTAGGTTTCAGAAGTAGAAACTCAGAGTTAGAAGAACTTTTACTTGGAGAGGGAACAAAAATAATTTCTAAGTTTTATAAGTTGTTATTAAAATGGTATACAGAAGATGAAGTGGTAAAGATACAAATGGTGAAATGGGCATTAAATTTTAATAAAGAGATTACAATAGAGGCATGGGAGCACTTGTGGAAAAATACTATGAAAATATCTACATGCGTAAATTTAAAAGAGAATGGATATAAGATGATGTATAGATGGTATTTAACACCGAAAAAATTAGCAAATATGAGTAATGCTATGTCAAACAAGTGTTGGAAATGTAAACAACATGAAGGCTCTTTTTATCATATGTGGTGGACTTGTGATAAGGCTAAACAATTCTGGTCTAAGATATATGCAGAAATGTTGATAATTATAAACGGTAATTTGCCGAAAAACCCTGAGCTGTTTTTGTTAGGACTTAGCATGGAAAAAATTAATGTAATGGACAGGACATTATTATATTATATGATGGTGGCAGCAAGACTATGATATGCGCAGTATTGGAAGCAAGAGGAGATCTGAGAGATTGAAGATTGGATACAAAAACTGTTGTACATGGTGGAGATGGACAAGTTGACTAGAAAATTGAAAGACCAAAATTCAAATGAATTTTTAAAAGACTGGGAGAAATTTAAAGAATATCTGGAAAATAAGTGGGATGTGAAGGGACAATTATGGTCTATGGATAATTACTGATGTCAATATGATAGTGGAATTAAAGTTTAGGTAGGAACTTTACCTTTAAGAAACGGGAATATTAGAAATATTAGAAATAGATAAAATATGAAGAGAATTAAAAAGGTTTTAGTGCTGTTGGAGGTCAAGAGAGAAAGGGGGAGGGAGGGTGGGGAATATATGTTTTAATTAATTAATATATGGTATAAATGTTGTAGAGTGTTATAGGGAACTGATGTATGTATTAGATATATGTGTGTATTAATCTACCCAATAAAAATTTAAAAAAGAAGAAGCTGGACGTGGTATCCTCCTAGTTCTCATCCTATGCTTATGAGAAGATACTGATACTTACCTGACTCAATGAAACAGATGTTTCCATTTTCTTTAGGTTGCATCCCAAAGTTCAATAGTCTTTCTACATAAACTGTACTTTGAGAATTATGACGCACTCCGCAGGTGTATGTATACTTGCTTGGTTCTGATTTTGTTCTATTGAAAGTAAGGTTGAGGGAGAACGATCCATCTTGATTTGGAGTTCCATAATTAGCACTTTTTATCACCTTGTCCCTTGTCATCCACATCACAACAATGTCATTGGGATAAAAGTTATTCACTACGCAGGTGAGTCTCACAGAACGATTCAATGGGATGAGAGAAGACAGGCTGGTTTCCACTGTCACATGCGGTGCAACTGAGCAAAGAAAGCAAAACCATTCATTATCCATTGGGTCCATTTTTCAATGTGAAACCAGTTAAAAGTGAACAGATAAGCAATGATTAACACAGCATCCTGCACTCACTGGCTCGTATCCACCCAGATACGGCAGGACTTTCCCCACTTTCCTCGTTCTACTGATGGAGAGGTGTTTCTGCTAACTTGTGCCATCAGAGGAAGATGGAGGCGATTGCAAGCAATTCCCTTGGTTCCATCCTGCCCATAGCCCTGTATTGAGAGCAAGGACTTGTCAATGTCTTGTGGGGCTGCTGAGGGAAGGCAGGGAAAGATGCAAAACATGGTGATGGATTTTGCATCCTGCAGATGCAAAGGTCATGGGATCATGCTCCCCTTCCCACTAAATCCATTTCGTGTCCCGAGAACACTCATTCTTGGGATCAAAATTGTTGTGTGTACTAATATCACAGGAGGGTGGGTCAGCTGCATTGGGTAGAGGGGAGGAAGCAAAATCGCTCATTTCTCTTTCGTGAGTGGAGAACCGTTCATGCAAGAGGAAACCCTTTTGTTGCAGTAGGCAATTCTTCAGAGCTTCCCACACCCACTGAAACATACTCGCCCATTCATGCTAGGAAAAGTGCCTGCCGATTTCTTTGGCTCATTGGGACAGACTACTCAGTATTGGGGCAGAACCAGAATATGACTGTCCAGGCAGAGAGTCATAAATCTCACAGGCTGCCATAATGGCATGTATGTTGGACTCAAAACTGCATGCAAATTGCTTCCTGTTGTTGTTGAGGTCTGAAGGTCTTGGCTGAAGTTGACTGGCTGCCCAATACCTTCCTTCACTGTCCAAAGCATGAACTAGCCAAACAGCCTGTGGTTCTTTGGACTTCACTGGTAGATGTGAAACTATGATACTATGCAGATGTGCTCCAGAACTAGGCCTTGGGGGTTCGTCTGTTGCTGGGCTAAGGAGCCCAGCAGTCAAAGAAAGATTGTAAGTTTTCTTTGCTGTTGTGAATCCTCAACTTGCTTGTAACAGATTTGCTTATTAATCTTTTAATAAACATCATTATAATTACAAGCGATTTGCATCTTTTCAGTCACCCTTTGAACTAGAGAGCAAAGCCCGAGGGAACGTTCTCTTTTGTTGGTTAGGGTGGGGGAATAATGACTCCGGAGCTACATCCTCCTTTGCAAAGCTGTTCAAGGAACAGAAACCTTCCCCCTCTGTGTTGATGGCCTTTTCCCCAGGCCTAAAACCACTTGACTCCTATCAGCTGATGAAATCAGTAGGCACCCTTCTCAGTAGAACTGTTCATTAAAAGATGTTTTAGGAGCCCAAATGCTAAAGTTCTTTAACTTGGATTTGAATACTGGTGTCCCATCCAAAATTCATATTTTCAGACTCTGCACTGCCTCTTTAGCCCTACTGAGCAAACCAAAGTCAATCCACAGAGTCCTGCCATGAAATGGAATCTATCCTGTCACCTTGCGCTCTCTTAATACTGACTGTCCCCAAACTCGAGCTGCCCCATTACTCATTCCTAAGAGCAGAAGAGTTACCTGCTTAGATATGGCCAGTTCTGCCAATCTGGCAGCCAATCAGATTCTCCCAAAATACCCAGGAGCCACCCCCAGCCTCCAGCATCCCATACATACATCTTCTTCCCTTCCCCATTATGACCCCCTTACCAGTACTCATAGCCCATCACTCTCCCTACCTCGTAGGACATCTCTGAGATCATAACTCTGCTGCAGGGGCTTTTCTGAGGAGCTGTCGTTGATATGACAAGTGAGTCTTGAGTTGATATCTTTCTCTGTGAGTGGCAATTGGGCAGTGCTCGTGACGCAGTAGGTGGTGTCATACTTCGCAATGGTGGTTGGGAGAGCTTCAATCCGGTTCCGATTTTTGGTCCAAGTGACTGTGATGTCTCGAGAAGGGAATTTACATGCGAGGCAGTTGAAAGTTGCCAAGGCTCCTGCATCCACTCTGTCAACAGGGCCGCTGATCATTGGCTGGGAAGGCAGAGCTGCAGAATAAAGTACAAACACGTCAGAGAGAGCGATAAAGCGTGAGAGCGTTTCACAGGGAGAGGGAGGGGGGAGTGTTTGGCAGGGAGAAGCAAAAGTAGCAGGCAAGGTTGGGTTTGGGGGGGTCAGTCAGTAACAGGGAAGGTTTGCTGGGACAACTGCGGCGAAAACTGACTCCACAATCCACAACTTTATGTGGCTGGCCCCCACTTGTGAATATTTCTGAAAAATTCCCTCTTCAGCAACTTTTGGTTAATGACATATGGCCTGAGAATCCTACAAGTTTGCTTGGAAAAGGAGGATTCAGCGCTATCCCTTTCCTCAGAGGGGGACAAAACAAAGACTTAGAATGATAGCGAGGTTAGGGTACTCTTTCTCTTTGATATGTAGATTGCTATTCTCAGGACTTCCTCCTCGTGACATCCTCCTTCTCACTCTTCTCTTCCTAGCTTTGTTTCAGGCTCTCTCCTTCTCCTCCCTCCATCTTAGAAGGGTGGATGCATGGACTAGATAAGTATTTAGGATCTGTCTCTCCTCCTTTCCTATCAGAGTAATGGAGTTCCTATAATAAAGAACTCTTATTTCCCTTCTCAGTACAAGCATCTACTTTGTTGTTTTCTCTCCTGCACACACACCAGCCAGCGGAACCAGTTCACAGCCACTTGTAATCAGGCTTACTCTGCTAAATGACAGACCCTGCTATTGGCCCAGACATGGAATCCTTTAATTAGGTTTCTTGGGCCAACATACGATTTATTTATCAGCTATTTTGGTCACTCAAAAAGGGGTTAGTCTATCAGTATCTTGTTCAAAATATTCTAAAGGACAAGTATGGCTTGAGAGCAATGCTCCAGGTGGGGGGCCAGAGCCTTGCTGGGCATCCCAGTGGCACCAGCTTAATGAGAGGGTAAGATCCAGATAGGTGCCTGGCTACTGGAAGAGCTCATGAGTTACAACAACTGGAACATCACACCAGGACCAAGGGGTGCCAGGGTCAAATTCTCACTCTGCTATGATACTCATAGGCCACCTTGGGCCAGCCACCCTCTCTCAGCTCAGCTCTCCTACTTCACAGGGCTGTTGTGAGGATAAAAAGGGAAGAGAACCTGCTGAGCCATAGTTGGGCAGGCAGGCTCCAAGGCTGCAGCTGGGTCCAAGCAAGCCAATGTTGCTCTCCTTGCCTTCAGGTGCCTTTCCTCTCTGGAGGCTCTGTTGGTGGGTGATGCTGCCATCAGCAGCTTGAGAAGGTTTGAAAAAATCCACTTCAGGATGGTAGGAGGGGGTCCCATCCCTCTTTGGTCTACATTGGGGTAACAGCAGCAGCTTCTACCCTGAGGACCCCCCCCCATTGGCCACAAGTGAAGCAACAAGGGATGGAGACCTGCCCACTTTTGCTCAGAGCCCCAGAATTAACAAGACTTTCTCTGCCTAGCCTCAAATCTTGAGTCCTACAAGCCGGTCCTTGTGTTGCTGCTCCCTGGGCTCTGGCTTGGAATTATGAACTATTTTCCAGCCTAAAAGTCCCCTTAGAATGGAGTGCATCACTTCTTGTGATCAGAGCCAGAGAAATCAAGAAGAGTCCATTTCTGCCTTCAGCACTTACCAAGAAAGGTGAGCAGCAGCAGGAACGTAGGAGACAACCTCGGTTCTAATGCAGCCATCGGAGAGGCAGGCAGGTCCTTCTGCATTTGCAACTACCCTTTCCGTCTGAAGAAGACTTGAAAATGCCACTTCTCCTTTTCTTCATGAGAAATTCAAATAGTATCCCATTGTCAGGATGGCACCTCCCTCCCTCCAAATTCTGAATGCTGAATTCAGGCTTGATTTGATCTAGAACCCATTCAGTTGTCTGTTTGTCCAGCCATGGAATCCATTAAACTCTAACACCACATTTCAAATGAATCCATTTTCTCCCTGCCAGCTTTCTTCATTGTCCAACTTACAGATCTATACATAGTAATGGAGAATACCATAGTGTGGGTTATCTTGATCTTGGTCCCCAGAGAGACAACCTGATCTTTAAGCCTCTTTCCTAGCTCCCTCACAGCTGCCTTTGCGAGTCTAAATCTTCTTCTGATTTCTTAGAAAGTGGTCTATGATGAGACACCATCAGAAAAAAGTGAAGACCTGAAACAACTACTGATGAAGATTGAAGGAGAAAGCGCCAAAGCAGGATTACAGCTGAACATCAAGAAGACAAAAGTAGTGACCGCCAAGGAATTACACAGCTTTAAAGTTGACAATGAAGAAACTGAAATCGTTAAAAGATTTTCTGTTCCATAGGTCAATCTCCAACCAAAAAGGAAACTGCAACCAAGAACTCAGAAGGAGATTCAGACTTGTAAGGGCAGCCATGACGAAATTAGAAAAGATCCTTAAAGAGAAAGATATCTCTCTGGGGACCAAAATCAAGATAATCCGCACTGTGATATTCCCTATTACTATGTATGGATGTGTAAGTGGGAGAATGAGGAAAGCTCCCAGGATGAAAATGGATTCCTTTGAAAGGTGGTGTTGGAGAAGACTTTGACTGCCAAAAAGATACCTGAGAGGGTTCTAGATTAAATCAAGCCTGAATTCTCCTAGACACTAAACTGATCATACCGAGGCTAACATACTTTGGTCACATCATGAGAAGACAAGACTCTCTGGAAAAAACAATAATTCTAGAAATCACTGAAGGCAGTAAGAAAAGGGGAAGACACAGAACGAGTTGGCTGGGCTAAATAAAGGAAGCCAAATTGCAACATCTGAGCAAGGCTGTTATGATAGGACATTTTAGAGGTCTTTGATTCATAGGGTTGGCAGAAGTTGGAAGTGACCCAATGGCACATCACACACACCCAGTATTCATAGAAATTTCTCTCTTGTCACCTCAATTTGACTTAGTTTTGCAGACACCCTCCTCCAAAACAGTGACTTCAGCTAATTTCTAGCAAGCCAGCAGATTCAGTCTCAGAATTATTAAATTTATTAAATGTTTTTTAACGACAATCTGATCTAAGAGGCTCCTGAGAGAGCTTATGCCAAAGTTCATAAAATCAATTTCAAACCATTAAAATTACCAGCATTCAGTCTCTTTCAAGCTAGTGCCAAAAACATAGGCTTGGTGTTGATCAAATAGTTGTAGGGACCGTATTTGCAACAAAGGTGCCGCTCCTTACTTTTATACCAAACGGCAGCACCCTTATTCTTCACTACCTGCCAAGGGGCTAGGGGTTCCTTTGAAGGCACAGCTCAAGATGTGGAAGGAGCCGAGACTTCCCTGCCACTGCTAGGATAGAGTCCAGTAGCACCTTCAAGACGAATCAACTTTACTGTAGAATAAGCTTTTGAGAACCACAGTTCTCTTTGTCAGATGCAACAGTTCTCTTCATCAGATGCATCTGACGAAGAGAGCTGTGGTTCTCGAAAGCTTATGCTACAGGAAAGTTGGTAAGTCTTAAAGGTGCTACTGGACTCTTTACTATTTTGCTACTACAGACTAACAGGGCTAACTCCTCGGGATCTGCTAGGAGAGGACATAATCATTTTTCCAGGCATTGCCGAAAGAGCATCCAGTCATCTGGGGAAGGGGGAGGGAGAGGGGAAGAAAGAGGAAGAGAGACTGTCACTGAATCCACACATCATTGAATATCCATTTATCTATTTAAAACATTTGAAAGATGAGTTTCCACCCAGGGCAGCAAACAATAATATATTAAAACTAGAAACAAAGCCCATTGTGGGAAAAAATACAACGGGCTCTAGAAAGGGGAGAGTGGGCAAGCAGACATCTCCTCCTCCTCCATCACTGATCCCAGCCAGTGAAGGAGGGGTGTGTGCATTGCCACCTGCTTCACACCTGATCTCAGCAACATGAAGGGGTGGTGGGCTTTGCTACCTGCTGCATGTCTGATACAGGCCAGGTAGAGGGGTGCAGGCATTGCTACCTGCTCCACTTCTAATACCAGCTGGGTTAAGGCAGGGGCAGGCCTTGCCACCTTCTCCACACCTGATCCCAGCTGGGTGAAGGGGTTGCATTGCCGCCTGTTCTGCTCCTAATACCGCTTGGGTTAAGGTGTGAGTGGGCATTGCCACCTCCTCCACTCCTAATACCAGCTGGTTTAAGGCAGGGGTGGGCATTACCACCTGCTCTGCTCTTGATCCCAGCTGGCTGAAGTGGGGGCAGGTTGCTATCTGCTCCGCTCCTAATACCACCTGGGTTAAGGTGGGGGATGGGCATAGCCACCTGCTCCACTCCCAATACCAGCTGGGTTAAGGCGGGGGCAGGAATTACCACCTACTCTGCTCCTAATACCAGCTGGGTTACGGTGGGGGTGGGCATTGGCCCCTGCTCCACTCCTAATACCAGCTGGGTTATGGTGGATAATAGGCATATCTACCTGCTCTGCTTCTGATCCCAGCTGGTTGAAGGGGGGATGGCATTGCCACTTGCTCCATTCCTAATTCCTGCTGGGTTAAGGTGGGGGCAGGAATTACCACCTGCTCTGCTGGTAATATCAGCTGGCTGAAGGGGGATGGCATTGCTCCTTACTCTGCTCCTAATGCTAGCTGGGTTACGGTGGGGGTGGGCATTGGCCCCTGCTCCGCTCCTAATATCAACTGGGTTATGGTGGATAATGGGCATATCTACCTGCTCTGCTTCTGATCCCAGCTGGTTGAAGAGGGGATGGCATTGCCACCTTCTCTGCTCCTAATATCAGCTGGGTTCTGGTAGCGGGCCAGTATTGCCACCTGCTCTGCTCCTAATAACTGCTGGGTTAAGACAGAGTGGGCATTGCCACCTGCGCTACTCCTGATCCCAGCTGGCTGAAGGGGGGTGGGTATTGCCACCTGCTCCGCTCCTAATATCAGCTGTGTTAATGCAGAAAGTGGGCATTGTCAGTTGCTCCGCTCCTAATACCAGCTGGGTTAAGGTGTGGTGGGCATTGCCACCTGCTCCACTCCTAATACCAGATGGCTGAAGGGGGCGAGCATTGACACCTGCCCCATTACTAATACCAGCCGGGTTAAGGCGTGGGGAGGGCATTGCCACTTGCTCTTCTCCTGTTCCCTGTCTTGGCTTCCTACCACAGCATGTTTGTGGAATGATATGGCGAGTTATCTGGGCTTTCCTCTGTGGCAACACCCTCTGGTGGTGCACCAAGGCATAAAGTGAGTTGTCTGAAACATGCTTACTCAATTATATAGTAAGATACTACTAACAAAGCCCATTATGGGGAAAAAATACAACGGGCTCTAGCAAGGGGAGGGTGGGCAGGTAGGCATCATCTCCTCCTCTGTGATTGATCCCAGCTGGGTGAGGGAGGGCAGGCATTGCCGGCTGCTTCACATCTGATTCCAGGTGGGTGGAGGGGGTGGGTGGGCATTGCCTCCTGCTCTGCGCCTGATCCTGGCCAGGTGAGAAGTGGGGAGGACATTGCCACCTGCTCTGCTACTGATCCCGGCTGGGTAAAGCGGGTGAGCATTATCATGTACTCTGCTCCTGATCCTGGCCGGGTGCTTCACACCTGATCCCAGCTGGGGGAAGGAAGGGCTGGCATTGCCACCTGCTCTGCTTCTGATCCCGGGTGGGTGAAGGGGTCGGTGGGCATTGCTGCCTGCTCTGTGTCTGATCCTGGCTGGGAGAAGAGGGGCAGGCATTACTGCTTGTTCGTCAACTGATTCCAGTGGGCTGAAGGGGCAGTGGGCACTGCCACCTACTCCACTCCTGATCCCAGCTAGGTGAGGGGGGCAGGCATTGCCATCTGTGCTGGACCTTATCATGGTTGGATGAAGGGGGCGGGCATTGCCACGTGCTCTGTGTCTGATCCCAGCCAGGTGAAGGTGAGAGCGAACACTGCCACCTGCTTCACTTCTGATCCCAGCTGAGTGAAGATGGGGGGGGGCAGGAATTGCCATCTGCTCCCCTCCTGATCGTAGCTGGGTGAAGGGAGCAGGCATTGCCGCCTGCTCCAAGCTTGATCTCGGCTTGGTGAAGGGGGTGGTTATTGTCACCTGCTTTGCTCCTGATCTGGTTGTGATTTGATGGTACCTTATTCGTTGAAGATACTAACTGGATTCTTTTTGTCCTGATACTATGAATTTATAGTTCACTTTAAAAAAACAAAAAAAACCTCTGTAACTTCTTGAATGTTGCCACCCTAAAATGTGGAAAGTTGTCAACCCAAGATAGAACAAGTTTTTTTTTAAAAAAAAACTTTTTATTTTTAAATTTAATAAAATCAGGAAAAGACATTAACATTCAACATTAACTTAATAACAATTCTAACATTCAAAGTTTAACATTTAGTCATAACATTTTTAATATGAAGGGATGTTTTGAATTCAGATCTGCTCCATGGGTGGATAGTCTGAAGAAGAGAGCTCTGACACTCGAAAGTTGACACTCTGATAATCTTCTTGCTTTTTAAGGTGCCACTGAACTCACATCCTGCTGTTCCAACAGTGGAATATTTCTAAGTTCCAGAGACAAATCACCAAAAAGGCATCGTTTGCGCTAAACCAAAATGACAGTCCAAAAACTACTTCCCTTATGAAAGGAAGATGAGACAAAGATCATTAGCATAAAATATGGTTGAGTAGAGATCCAAGATCAAGATAATCCAGACTAGGATATTCCCCATTACTATGTATGGATGTGAAAGTTGGACAGTGAAGAAAGCTGACAGGAAGTAAATGGATTCATTTGAATGTGGTGCTGGAGGAGAGGTTTGCCAACACCGTGGACAGCCAAAAAAGACAAATAAGTGGGAACTAGATCAAATCAAGCCGGAATTCTTCCTAGAAGCTAAAATGACAAAACTGAGGCTATCATACTTTGGTCACATCATGAGAAGACGAAATTCTCTGAAAAAGTCAATAATGCTAGGAAAAGTGGAAGGCAGCAGGAAAAGAGGAAGACCTAAAACGAGATGGCTGGACTCAATGAAAGAAGCCACGCCCTCCAGTTTGCACGATCTGAGCTAGTCTTTTAATGAGAGGACATTTGGGAAGTCTTTTCTTCATAGGGTCACCATAGGTCGGAGGTGACTTGACAGCACATCACACACCAGGAGGCACCCCAGGAACACATCCAGAAGTGATGTCATCGCAATGGCTGTGGGAGCATTCCTGGCTAGACTTAAAAAAAGAAGCCACATCCTCCCGTTTGCAGGATCTTAGCAAGTCTGTTAAAGGAGATCGTTTAGAAGTCTTTCTCAGGGTTGCCCTAGGTTGGCAGTGACTTGACAGCACATAACACACACACACATGGTTGTCGCAAGTGCAAGATTGCATTGCAAGGTACAAGGCGGAATACATTTCTTAACAAAGCACAAGGCGATAGAAAGAGAAAATGTAAAAGGGAGTGAAGTGTAAGAAATCCATACCAAATACAATGCCACTTACAATGTATATTTCAAGAGGCCTGGAATATACATAGAATACATCCTTCCATTCGCTGTCAGTCCTCACAAGCTGGCTTCCAATAGCAAAACAGTAAAATAACCTGCAATGTTTAGCAATAATGTAGACAAACCTCAGGAAATGAGCCTTGGTTAACACAAAATCAATACAGTTCATTCGACAAAGATCAGCTAAAAATTCTAATTTATAAACATCAGCTTGAGCATTTAGTAGCTACATAATTACTTCAACTTCACTATACAAACCCTATCAGTGCACAATTTTACATTATGCATCCAGAATTTGCACATACATGGAAGGAAATCATAAGTGACTAACAACAAAGCCAGTTGGGGGGTGGGGGACAACGGGCTCTAGAAAGGGCAGGGCAGGCGGGGCAGGCATTGCCCCTTCCACTGCAACATGATCTGGTCCAGGGGAGGGCAGGGCAGCCAAGCGTGGCATTGCCCCCTCTGCTGCACCCCAATCTGGGCAGGGGGAGGGCAGGGTGGCTGGGCCTGGCATTGCTCCCTCCCCAGAGTTGGCTGATCATGTTGGGAAAGGGCTGGGAGGTGGGCCCATCCATCCTGCCACCTCCGCACCCCAATCAGGCTGCAGAGGGTTTGGTACGTGGACCCTTCCCTCCACCAGCTAATCCCAGGTGTGATTTGGGCTCTGCAAAGCCCATGAGTTCTGCTGGGGGAGGGGGGGGAGAAGGGCCCTGGAGTCGTCCTGCACCCTGCAGCTGCCTGATTCAGCTCCAAATTGCGTGGCTGTGGAGCCCTGAAGCTTTGTTGGGGGGCGGAAAGGACCCTGGAGCGCTCCTGTGCTCCACAGCATTTTGAATTGGGTGGTGCACAGGAGCGTGCCCAGTGGCTGGCATTCCCCTCCCCCCCTCCCCAGTTGGCCTGGCCTCTGAGAGGATAGAGGCCAGGTCTACCTGCCCTGCAAATCTATGGTTGATAGACTTGGGCACTATGGGTCCAGAGGCCAGGTCAACTCACTTTGCAAACCCATGACAAATAGACCAGGCCTTCAGACATGTGAAGCCGTCTACCCACCTTGAAAAGCCATGGCAAGTAGACCTGGCCTTCAAATGTGGAGAAGGCTGGTCTATCCACTAAGCAAAACCATGGTGAGTAGATGCGGCCTTCAGACTTGCAAAGGCCAGGTCTACCTACCTTGCAAAGCCATGGCAAGTAGACCTTGGCTGTGCAGTTCCGGCAGGCATGCCACATTACCCCCTACATGCACCCCTCTCCCCGCGGCAGATTGAGGCTTGGGTGTTTAAACCAGGGGAAGAGCAGTCAAGCTGCACTGCCTCCCCTCGTGGCCCCTCCCCCCACAGCAGAGCAAGGCTTGGAGGGGGGAGCCTTGGGAGGCAGAGTGCAAGCAAACCAGGCATGCCCCATGCCAGCTTGAACTAATTGGGGCTGAGGAGGGAGGAGCCGACCCATGGGTCCTCCTGAGGCCCAGGGGCTTGCCTCCACTGCACCTGCACCAGTGAGTCATCTGAAACATGCTTAGAGAATTATGTTATAGAGGATGTTGGTACTTACCTAACACAATGAAATGAGCATTTGTATTTCCTTTAGGCTGTATTCCAAAATTCAGTACTCGGTTGACATAAACTGGACTTTGAGAATCTTGAATCACTTCACAGGTGTAATTGCTTGTGGTCTGTCTCGTCGGCCGTGTAGATAGGGGGAGGCTGAGGGAGAATGTCCCATCTGGGTTTGGATTTCCAGTATTAGCCCTTTTTATAATGTTGTCGTTTCTCCACCAGGCCACGCTGATGTCCTTGGGATAAAAATTATTCACTATGCAGGTGAGTGTCACAGAACAATTCAACGAAATGGGAGGACATTCGTTGGTTTCCACTGACACGTGCGGTGCAACTGAGCAAAGAAAGCAAAACCATTCATTATCCATCTTGGTCACTTTTCAATGTGAAACTAGTTAAAGGGAACAAATAGGCAGAGCATCCTGCACTCACTGGCTCATATCCACCCCGACAGAACTTTCTCCACCTTCCCCTTTCTGCTGACGGACAGTTGTTTCTCCTAACTTGCGCCATCAGAGGAAGATGGAGGCGGTTGTAAATAATTCCCCTGGTTCCATCCTGCTCACAGTCCTGAACTGAGAGCAAGGACTTGTCAATGTCTTGTGGGGCTCCTCATGGAAGGAGAAGGAGAGCCAGTTTGGTGTAGTGGTTAAGAGCAGTGAAGAACCCAGTTCTATTCCCCACTCTCCACTTGAAGCCAGCTGGGTGACCTTGAATCAGTCACAGCTCTCTCAGAGCTCTCTCATCCCCAGCCACCTCACAGGGTATTTTGTTGTAAACTGCTCTGAGTGGTGTTAAATCATCCTGAAGGATGATTTAATATAAATCAAATGTTGTTGTTGTTGTTGTTGTTGTTGTTGTTGTTATAATTATTATTAAGGAAGGGATGCAGCTCATGGGAATGGATCTTGCATCTTGCATGTGTAAGGGTCATGGAATCACTCTCCCCTTCCCACTGAATGTATTTCCTCTCCTGGTGACATTCATTCCAGGGATCAAAGGAGTTGTGTGTACTAATGGCACTGAGGGTGGGTCAGCTGCTTTGGGAAGAGGGGAGGGGGCAAAATTGATCATTTCTCTTCCTTGAGTGGAGATCCATTAATGTGAGAGACTAAAAGGGAAATATCATTCCCAGTTACTGCAGTTTCTGGGCAAATGCAGATCCCTTTACCCTTGAAAGAAGGTTTCCCTGTAAGCGGTCGGCCCGGCCTCCGCCATTTTAATAGCCATTTTAATATGGCTGATTGTGATATTAAAAATAACACCAGGCCTCTGGAGTTAAAATGGCTGCTGTATTGCCACCGGAGAGCCTCCAACAGTTGCTGAGTCCTGCCTGGGAGAGCATGAATGGAATGCCGTGGAGTGATTAAGAGGTGATTGGATTTGCAGTCCTTCCAACCCCAAAGGAATCCAGTGCAACAAAGGTTTCACAGAGTCATCCCCACTTCGCACATTCCTTTCCCTCCTCCTGAGATCTCCTGTCCTTGATTGAAGAGCTAATCAAATGACATTCATAAGTATATACAATTGTTCCTGGGAAAGTACAGTCCCCACATAAAATCCATCAACTCAGCTCCGGTGGAATTCACTAACAAATTATTCCTTTTGTGCAGTGCTAAAACAAGTTTTGCATTTGCTTTCACACGCCCCAGCAGCTACCAATCAAGGCAATAAAACCTTTTGCCAAACCCAGGAACTGACCATTGGAGTCTTTGTTCTGACGGCTAGGTGGGCTCTCCCACCTCAGGGCACATTTTACCTATAAAAGTAGAGCCCTGACCTCATTCAAACTGTTCACTCTTATCAGATCCAATGCGCTGTTCCCTTGAGGTTTGCCCAAAAGCCTCTTGCTCTCCTAGCCAAGGACGCTGATGTTCGAATCGACTCTCTTCTCCCACAGACTGGACTACTCTTCAGGATAGGTAGATATACTTATTCCCTCTCTCTATTCCCTACTTCTGGCTAAGCTTCCTAGGACTCTTTGTGCATGTGTGTTTGTGCAATTATTTTCACCCATAATTCTGAGTGTATGTGTATGCAATTCTGTTCTTTAATAAAAATCGTTGTTTGATGTTAAGCACCAGCCTCGTTTGTTATATAGGAAGGGACCCCATAAAAATTGGTGATAGATCTCTGCAGTTACCGGCCTCTTGCATAGCTGTCTTCCTTGCTTGCTAATTCCCCCACAAACTATTTTATTGCAAGGAGGCTATGTCCGGTAATATCCCAGGATCTGAAATAAATCCAAGGGAGAGGGGAAGGGAAATCGAGAAAGATCTCAGACCATTGGTGCTTTTTGCTGACAATTTTTGGATCCGAGCCATTATTTGCGATTATTCTTCTCCCAGCCTCCTCTCCCTTTGTTATGGTCCTCAGTCACTGCTGAGACCGTAAACTCCTTGGGAGCAAGGGCAGCTTGGCTTGTTGTTTAAGATGTGTGCCATTTCTGAAAGATGTGCGTGGGGGGGAATAATTAAGAAGCATTGCTACCCAAGATTCATCAGCACACAAACCACTACTTCAGAGCTTCCCACAACCTCTGGTTGCCTGTTACTTGGCCTCACTACTGCATACAGGTTGCTTCCAGTTGAGATTCTTGCTTAGCAAGAGACAGTTGTGCTTGGTAGAAGATAGCTAGGGGATATACCTGCAAGGGCAGAGTTTAGTTTGTATAAAATCTGTAATAGCCTCTGGTTCTTTGGGCTCCAATAGAAGATGTGAAATGATGCAGACATGGCCAGAACCAGGGACTTGGTTCTGAAGCATCTCTTGCTGTGGTAGGGAGCCCAGAAATCAAAGTTGTAAGCTTTCTTTGCTGTTGTGTATCCTCAACTTGCTTGTAACAGATTTAATTATTAATCTATACATAGAAAGACAAGTGTCCTGACTGACTCATCAATACCCAGCCCAAACTCCTGGCCCTAGAAACAAAGTTTGAGGAGAACATTCCTTTCATGATGTCAACACTCACTAAGAAGGGATTTTAAGAAATTCATCCCCTAAGGGGGTCAAAAGTGGTCAGATGTGTTTTCCCAAAGGGATACAATTCCCTCTGTGGCTGGTAGGCTGCTGCCTGCTTGCCCCGCCCCCCAGCCACTGCCAGCTTGGCTACTCTTCCCTGATTGGGCCTGCCTTTCAAAGTAATCTGCATATGTGGGCTGATTGGTCCTCACCCCGCACATTCTAAACTGTATACAGTTCCTATGGGGAAACATTGAATGTGTCCTCAGGTAAAATGCACTTCCCAGTCTTCCCCTGAAAGTTCATTGGGGTTGCCAATCTCCGTGTGGGGCCTGGCTTTCGTTTGGGGCTGGCTGGCTCCTGCCTGCTTGCAACCCCCTATCTCTGATTGGACAGATGTGGAACTCCATGTTCTGAGGTAAAAATCAGGTAAAGGAAAGTAGTTAAATTCCGTACCAAAGCACGGGTATCAAGCTAAATGTTACTATAATTATAAGCAAGTTGCACCCTTTAAATGCGAGAGCAGAGCCTGGGTGGACCATTTTCTGAATTAATACACTTCCTCGTTAGGGTGGGGGAATGACGACTCCGGAGCTACATCCTCCTTTGAAAAGCTGGTCACGGAACAGAAACCTTCCCCCGTGTGGCGATGGAATGTCCCCCAGCCCTAAAACGAATTAAGCCCCCATCAGCGGATGGAATTGGTAGGCACTCTACGCAGTGATCCAAATGCGTAAGTTCCTTAATTTGGACTTGGATACTGGTGACCCATCCCAAATTCACATCTTCAGGTTCTGTACTTCCACTTGAGTTCTACTGAGAAAAATTAAAACCAAGCCGCAGAGTCCAGCCATGAAATGGAACCAGTCCTGTCACCTTCTGCCCTCTTAATACCAACTGTGCCCAAAGCTATACAGGGCTATTGCTCATTCCTAAGAGCAAAAGAATGACCTGATTAGATATGGCCAGTCCCACCAATCTGGCAGCCAATCAGATTCTCCCAAAACACCCAGGTGCCACCTCCAGCCTCCAGCATCCCATACATACAACCTCTTCCCTTCCCCATTACGACCCCCTTACCAGTACTCATAGCCCATCACTCTCCCTACCTCGTAGGACATCTTTGAGGTCATAATTCTGCCGCAGGGCCTTTTCTGAGGACCTGTAGTTGATATGACAAATGAGTGTCGAGTTGATATCTTTCTCTGTGAGTGACACACGCACGGTGCTCTTAATTCCATAGGAAGAGTTGCCTTCTACTATCAGCACGATGGGTAACTCATGTTGGAGCTGTTTCCCGTCTTTGTGCCAGGTGATTGAGATTTCTGATTTGGGGAATCCATGTGCCTCGCAGTTGAAAGTTTCTGTGGCTCCTGACTGCACTCTGGCCGAAGGGCCGCTGATCTCTGGCTGGGAAGGCTTGGCTGTAGGAGGAAGTATGAACATGTCAATGAGAACTCCCTCCCACTGCTGTAGCGACATCTCTCTACCAGATCTGCAAGAATTAGGGTGATATGGCATAAAGCGGGATTTGGAATTTATGCACAATATTGGAAATTGATTAAATTGCCAACAGTGGATGATGGGCTAATAAAGATGTTGGAGATTGCGGAAATGGCAAAATTAACGGCTCTGCTGAGGGACAAAACGACAGCAAATTTTGTGAAGATCTGGAAATCTTTCATGGACTTTCTGTATATGTAAAGTGAACTAATGATCTGTGGACTTGAAAATTAGAGTTATAAGGTAGGCAACAAATAGGCTGAAATAAGCGGAAAAAATGCAGGTATCTTTGTAGTAAAGTCCAAGTTATATATTTAGTTACGATATGGATATTATGGAAGAGTTATCCTATAACATAATTCCCTTAGCATCTATCCGATGACTCATTGGCACAAGCACAGTCCCGGTGAGCCACTGGGCCACGGAAGGCCCAGGGTAAGTAGACCTGGCCTCCATGAGTCCGAAGGCTACGTCTACTCTCCCTGCCTTGGCCAAGCGGTCAGCTCCGCCTTTCCCAGCCTCAATCTGGGCAGGCTGTCATGGGGCAGGCATGGCTTGCCTGTGCTCTGCGTCCCAAGGAGCCCTACCAAGCCTCGGCCTGCTGCGAGGGTGGAGGCGCGGGTGGCGTGTAATGAGGCTTGCATACTGGACCCTCAAAGCCCAGGTCTACTCGCCGTGGCATCACTCAGTAAGTAGACCTGGCATCCGGATGGGTAGGGGCCAGATCTACCTGCCATTGTTTTGTAAGGCGAGGCGGGTAGATTTGGCCTTTGCACATGTATGGATGCCAGGTCTAGTCGCCACGCCAGGTCTTTGTTTCGTGGGTAGACCTGACCTCCACTCATAAGACGGCCTGGTCTCTGCAGCGACCTAATTCAGGGCCAAATCAGGTGGCTGCAGGACGCAGGAGCACTCCGGGGCCCTTCCCCCCCTAGCAGCGCTCCTGGCTCTGCAGTGCCCAAATCAGGCCTGGGATTGGCTGGCGGAGGGAAGGGTCCACCTACCAAACCCTCTGCAGCCTGATTGGGGTGAGGAGGTGGCAGGATGGATGGGCCCGCCTCTCAGCCCTTTCCCAACATGATCGGCCGGCACTGGGGAGGGAGCAATGCCAGGTCCAGCCACCCTGTCCTCCCCCCGCCCAGATTGTGGTGCGCCAGAGGGGGCAATGCCAGACCTGGCTGCCCTGCCCTCCTCTGGACCAGATCATGTTGCAGTGGAGGCGGCAATGCCTGCCCTGCCTGCCCTGCCCTTTCTAGATCCTGTTGTGTTTTTTCCCAACAACAGACTTTGTTGCTAGTTAAGTAATAAGAAAGAAAATCTGTAAAATGTTTAAATGGTATGTCTCCTTCTATGTTCTTTTTTATTTGTTTGTTTTTATGTTTTTGTTTCTTTATGTGAACCTTTGCTTGTCGTTTGCTGTAAAAAAATAATTTTTTTTTAAAAAAAATTGAATTGGCAAGCCTGGTTTGCTCCAGGAGTGGAATCTTTGGAAGCTTTAAGTGGAAGCCCATCTATTGATCGAAGGCATTTCAAGCTAATCCATAGAGTTGTACCTAACGAGAAAACCACACAAGGTTTCCCAAACTTGCACACAAGTTTGAGAAATGAGACCGTAAGGACTTCTCACCTTGTGATGAAAAGTTTGTGTGTCTTGTTCTGGTTCTAACTTAACAGAGGTCGCGCAGGCAGGCCAGGCAGTGCGGTGGCCATCTTGTTTTCCATAATGGCAACTCTGTGTGCACTCATCCTGCAACCAATTGGACTCAAAGGGGAGAGACTGAGCCCTTCGCTTTCACTCCATTGGTAGGAAGGGGATGGGTGCGCCGCTCAAGTGCATTTTGTCCTTAGGGACAATGGCATTGAGTTGCTCTTAGGGATCAAATTGCAAAAAGGTTGCTTTGCACCAGGGAAGAGCAGATGGCATGGTGCCTTCAACACCAGCGTCACATTGCTCTTTCGTGCCAGAAAGCTAACGGTCCTTGTCCTAAGGGTGGGAAACTTCCCCATTCTAACAGTCGACCCCATTTATGTCACTTCTGCCAATAAAGTTGTCTGAGCACCTTGAACCCGATTGAGCTCTAATAAAGTTAGACCAATACACCTAATAAAGTCAACCAATACACCTAAGTGTTTGCTGTGGACAAACTGGGGATCTACCTGTCAACAACTGACACCAGTTTTCTGGCACCTCGCCTGTTCTCCTAGAATTCTCAAAAATCTATTTATTAGTTAGCTCTTAGGTGATTTATAACCTGTATTCATTGTCAAAAATACCGAAATTACTTATAAACATAGAATAAGATCCAAGCAGAATACAATTTATGGATATTAACTAGTATAAATAATAAAATTAAATAATAGCAACAGTAATAAAAGCATGTCATTAAAAAAATCATATTATAAAATGGACACATTGGTGCCAATTTTTTGCATTATAGCTTCTTTAGTTTGGTTATATGATGGCTTTCTGCCTTCAATTGGGGCACTAAAGGTGTCTAAGAATCTATCTCCCTCTCCCCCATAAAAAACAATAATAAAATTCCTAAGATCAAACAATCATAAAAAATATCAGGAATGAAATATGTCCAACTCCCGATATTGTCCCTAACAGCTTTGTTCGGCCTCTGGAAAAGTAATATTGGAAGGCATGAGATTCGTGTGGACCAAAAACCAAGTGGGGTCGGAGGCCTGTAGTGAGGGGAGGGGTTGGCAAAATTGCTCCATCTCGTTCCTCCTGTGGGCAGAGGACGCTTTGGGGGACGTGAGAGCCATTTCCCCCTCCTCCTGTTCTCTGCCTCAACGCCGTTCCATTTTGTGATCTATTCTAGACCTGTTTGAGGAACAATCTTGGTGTATGACAAGGCTGCCCTCTGCACTTCCTTCTCCAGTTGGCCAGCAGATCTTGCACACAGCCCCTTGCCTGCCTCTGCTTCCCTTTCTCGCCACAGTTTGCAAACTCCAGACCTGTGAAGTGAGACTTCCAGCAAGTACCCACCGCAATAAGCAAACGGTGAGGGTTGACCAACTCTGGGTGGGGAAATTCCCGGGAAGGTGAAGGGTGTTTGTGGGGGAGACAGGGAGGGGGAGACGGTAAGGGAATTTGGCACGCAAGGCAAGAGGGGGAAGCTGATGGCCTTTGGAAGGGGGGAGGCTAAGGGGGCTTGCAAGAGAGCAGGAAGTGAAGGGTGTTTGAGGGAAGCAATAAAAGGTGAGGGTCTTTCACAGGGAGGGGAAAGGTCTTTGGCAGGGAAAAGCAAAAACAGCAGGTTTGGAGGGTCAGTAACCGGGAAGGTTTGCTGGGACAACTGTGGGGAGAACCGTCTCCACAATCCGCAACATGTTGTGCTCTGCCCCACTTGTGATGCCTGTCTGCTTGGGAAAGCACAGGGGGTACAGCAGCTAGAGCCTCACAACAGGACCAAGGAGTGCCAGGTTCAAATTCTCCATCTGCTATGATGCTTTAAGGCCGTCTTGGGCCAGCTATCCTCTCTCCACTCTCCTACTTTATAAGGCTGTTGTGAGGATAAAAAAGGAGAGAACCAGCTGTGCCATAGTTGGGTAGGAAAGCTCCGAGGCTGCAGCTGGGTCCGAGCAAGACAATGCCACTCTCCTTGCCTTCAGCTCTGGGTGAATCCTCCCTCTCCCAACTCCAAAGACGCTCAGAGTGCCTTTCCTCTCCCCAGAACAAGCCCTTTCTAGAGGCTTTGCTGGTGGGTGATGCTGCCATCATCAGCTTGAGAAGGCTTGGCAAAATCAGCTGATGGGAGGAGGGGACCCCATCCCTCTTTGGTCTACATTGGGGTCACAGCAGCAGCATTTATCCAGAGTGCCCCCCATTGTTCAGAGGTGAGGGGACAAGGGATGGAGATCCCCTGCCCTAATTTTGCTCATATTCCCTGGAATCACCAAGACTTTCTCTGCCTAGCCTTGCGCTGCTGCTGCCTGGGTTCTGGCTTGGAATTACAAACCCTTTCCCGGCCTAAAAGACCTCTGAGGTCGGAGTGCATCACTTCTAGTGATCAGAGCCAGAGAAATCCAGGAGGGTCGATTTCTGCATTCAGCACTTACCAGGAATTCCCAATGGAAGGGTGAGCAGCAGCAGGAACATCGGAGAGAACCTCAGTTCTGATGCAGCCATCGGAGAGGCAGGCAAGTCTTTCTCTGTTTGGAGAAACCCTTTCCATTTGAAGAAGATTAAGATTTGAAAATGCCACTTCTCTTTTTCTGCACGGAAGCTTGATTTGATTTAGAACCCGTTCAGTTGTCTTTTTGTCCAGCGATGATATCCATTAAACTATTCTCCACCACCACATTTCAAAAGCATCCATTTTCTTCCTGCCAGCTTTCTTTGTTGTCCAACTTTCACAACCATCTATAGTAATGCGGAATACGGTAGAGTGGGTTGTCTTGGTCCCCCGAGAGAGATCCTGTTCTTTTAGGCCCTTTTCTAGTTCCCCCACAGTTCCCTCACAAGCTGCCCATCTTCTTCCAATTTCTTGGGTGCCGTCTATGATGAGACACGACATTACTGGCAGAAAACAATAAAGACTCGAAACGGCTACTGATGAAGGGTAAGGGAGAAAATGCCAATGCAGGATTACAGTTGAACATCAGACAAAAACAATGACTGCTAAGGAATTACACAGCTTTAAAGGTGATTATCGTTAAAAGATTTTCTATTCCATGTCTCAATCATCAACCAAAAGGGAAACTGCAACCAAGAAATCAGAAAGAGATTGAGACTTGGAAGGGCAGCCAAGAGGGAATTAGAAAAGAGCTTTAAAAATAAAGACGTCTCTCTGGGGACCAAAATCAAGATAATCCACCCTGTGATATTCCCTACTACTATGTATGGATGTGTAAGTGGGGGAATGAGGAAAGCTCCCAGGACGAAATGGATTCCTTTGAAATGTGGTGTTGGAGAAGACTTTGACTGGATTGCACAGATAATCAAAAAGATACTTGAGTGGGTTCTAGATCAAATCAAGCTTGAATTCTCCTAGACACTAAACTGATCATACCAAGGCTAACATATCATGAGAAGACAAGACTCTCTGGAAAAAACAATAATTCTAGAAATCACTGAAGGCAGTAAGAAAAGGGGAAGACACAGAATGAGTTGGCTGGGCTAAGTAAAGGAAGCCAAATTGCAAAATCTGAGCAAGGCTGTTGTGATATACTGTCGAAGGCTTTCACGGCCGGAGAACGATGGTTGTTGTGGGTTTTCCGGGCTGTATTGCCGTGGTCTTGGCATTGTAGTTCCTGACGTTTCGCCAGCAGCTGTGGCTGGCATCTTCAGAGGTGTAGCACCAAAAGACAGAGATCTCTCAGTGTCACAGTGTGGAAAAGATGTTAGCAGGTCATTTGTATCTACTCAGGAGGGGTGGGGTTGAGCTGAGTCATCCTGTAAGAGTTTCCCAGGGTGTGGAATGCTAATGGCGGGAGGCTTCACTGTATCCTGAGGAGGTTCTTTTGCATATGGATTGGTGCTTGATGTGCTAATCTTCTCTGCAGGGCTATTGTCGGGTGTGGAGTGTTTTGTTAGCCTGGTGTTTTTCAGAACTGGAAACCATGCTCGGTTCATTCTTAAGGTTTCTTCTTTCCTGTTGAAGTTTTCCTTATGCTTGTGAATTTCAATGGCTTCCCTGTGCAGTCTGACAAAGTAGTGGGAAGTGTTGTCCAGTATTTTGGTGTCCTGGAATAAGATACTGTGCCCTGTTTGAGTTAGGCTATGTTCAGCCACTGCTGATTTTTCAGGTTGGCCAAGTCTGCAGTGTCTTTCATGTTCTTTTATTCTTGTCTGGATGCTACGCTTTGTGGTCCCGATGTAAACTTGTCCACAGCTGCAGGGAATACGGTATACTCCTGCAGAGGTGAGGGGGTCTCTGCTGTCTTTTGCTGATCGTAGCATCTGTTGTATTTTTCGGGTGGGTCTGAATACTGCTTGAAGGTTATGCTTTTTCATAAGCTTTCCCATCTGATCAGTAATTCCTTTGATATATGGCAAAAACACTTTTCCTGTAGGAGACTGTTTTTCCAAGGAGTATACCGTATACCCTGGCAGAACCGTAGGGCTGGCAGAACTTGGAAGTGACCTGATGGCACATAACACACACCCAGTATTCATAGAAATTTCTCTCTTGTCACTTCAGTTTGACTCAGTTCTGCAGACACCCTCCCCCAAATCCATGGCTTCAGCTAACTCCTAGCAATGGAACTTCTCTCTTTCTTTTGCAGAATTTAAACTGTTGCTGTTCCTGACAGTCACTGCCCATCTGAAATCCTTAGGATGCATTACCATTTCCTTTGTCACAGCCTCCAGGTCCCCCAAGGTGTGCCACTTTGGGCTAAGCTTATAGGATAGAAACATACACAGATTCCAATCTTATTACAGTATTCAAGAAAAAAAATAGCAAGCTAGCAGATTCAGTCTCAGAAGTATTACATTTATTAAATGTTTTTTAACCAGAATCTGATCTAAGAAGCTCCCGAGGGAGCTTATGCCAAAGTTCATAGACTCAATATCAAATCATTAAAATTACCAGCGTTCAGCCACTCTCCAGCTGGTGCCAAAAACATAGGCTCGGTGTTGGCCAAATAGTTGTAGGGAAAGCATTTGCAACCAAGGTGCTGCTCCTTTTTTAACGATAGATACAACCGGGGTCCCTCCACTGAAACACATGCTCAACCACCTGCTATAGGAGTTGTGTTGCCAGAGCCCCCCCCTCCTGTTATGGAGCCTGCTATGAACTGTGCCAGTTTCCTGCCTTGCTGTTTTGAAGCTCTGCCAAAGACTCTGTTAGGGGCAGCATTGCCCATGCCTGCTTCCTGCCTCTCTGCTGTTATGGACTGTGTCACCCGTGCCTGTTTCCTGCCCCCTTGGGCACCTACCTCACCTGGGCCCAGAGCCATGCCACTAGCAGCACAGTGCCAGCCAGAGGGACTCTCCACGAGCCTGGCCAGGCACCCCTTGGTCAGTTCCCGGAGGGAGCCCCTTGCAGGACGATCACTGGGTCTGCCCACACCTTTGGGTAGCCTGCTAGCACGCCCACAAAGCGTGCCAAGAGAGAAGCCATGTTCTCAGGCAGCAAAGAACCACCAAGGACAGTTTACTCTGAAGCTGCCATTTCAAGACCAGGCTCCTGTCACATCCACGGAGCCCAGCCTCACCCTGATCTGTAGACCGCTGGCCACAGCCCTGGGACGGAAGAGATGTGCTGGCTGAACAAAACAGACAATGGATTCATATCGATGTGCCCATCAAGCACCGACATTCCAGAGCTGATGCCATCAAGACAACTCCAGCTTCCTGACAGATCCAATCAACTCGCCCGGCACTCCCTCCCCTCCTTTGTCCCCTCTTCCCCAGGTGTCACTATCACACAATTAGACTCTAAAGTGGCCCATTAGCGATAGTTATAGGACCATCAAGCTTTTGTCTCCCCTCCTGAGAAGCACAGGGAAGGCCCCCGCTCCAGGGTATATTTTTGGCTATTTAAGCTGGCTCTACCTGACACTAGGTGCTCGGTGCTGGGCGCCGTGCCCAGTGCCTGGTGCCATGCTCAGCCTGGCACTGTGCCCCATCCGCAACCCAGAGGGAACCGTACATCGCCCCCCAACCTCGCTGCTGGAATCTCTCCTTCTCACCGCGATCTGGTAATGTATTGCCTCCATTCCATCGATCTCAAGTGGGTTCCTGCTCATGCAAATGTCTCTGTAACACTTTCCAACCTTTATTTCTGGGTCCTTGTATGTCTGCTGTATGTAAGTGCTATGTCAGGCATATGCCACACTTTTAGTAAGCATTATTTATTTGAATATTAGCCTCCTCTTTCTTGTCTGAGTAATCTGATAGACTGACTCTGGTATAGATGGTTAAAGATCCACGCTAGCTCAAGCCAAACTGCTTGCTAATTTCCCCATAAAATAGCAGTTCTGGTAACAGTTGTTGCAACTCGAAATGGAATACATTCATGAATTTAACAGCCGTACTTCATACGGTTTAAACTATGATGTGAATTGTCGAAGGCTTTCACGGCTGGAGAACGATGATTGTTGTGGGTTTTCCGGGCTGTATTGCCGTGGTCTTGGCATTGTAGTTCCTGACGTTTTGCCAGCAGCTGTGACTGGCATCTTCAGAAGTGTAGCACCGAAAGACAGGGATCTCTTTGACACTGAGAGATCTGTGACACTGAGAGATCCCTGTCTTTCGGTGCTACACCTCTGAAGATGCCAGTCACAGCTGCTGGCAAAATGTCAGGAACTACAATGCCAAGACCACAACAATACAGCCCGGAAAACCCACAACAACCTATGATGTGAATCTTTCCTGTTTTCTATGATCAGAGTTAACTTTTTGTATATATTATAACTTTCTGTATGTATTATATATTTTTGTATAATGCACAATTGTACATAATGTGCTCCTTAGGTGGATGTCTTGGTAAATCAATATGAATTAATGCACTTGCACTTTAATTTTGCAATACTTTGTGATACTTTGAATAGTAGGTCAATGTACCTTTAAATGCGACTGGCTATAAACCAAGGCCAATTGATGTACTGCACGGCAATGTTCCGTGGGTGTCTTTTGACTGGATTTTTGTAACAATTGAGTGTGGTGAGACCAGTGAGTATTGGCATGCAGCTTTTTGCAATATTATATAATTATTGTGGTTTACAGCAGATTTATTTATTCATGCCTTTATTATAATTTTGATATTTTGCCCATGAAGAAGCCAATCCGGTGAAACGGGAATTGGTAAGTGGCTGGCAAGACCCGTAGGCTGTGGGGAAGATGACTTGCAGCTCTACTTCTATTTGAAGAATTGGTCCACACCCTGAAAAGAAATGATACGATTACTACACCAGTTGAACTACCTACCTATTATGGTTATGTATTATGAATTTGTGATATTGGATAGTATTGATATTGGTTTATAATCACAACTGTATAACTTTTATATATGTGTGTGATACACTTGAGCACTGTTTGCACTTTATATAACTAAATTATTGACTATGCTAGAGGAATTGTATTTCCTTTTTGCCTCCTATAGCAGTTGGTTGAGCTCCTTTTTTTATACCAAACGGCAGCACCTTTATTCTCCACTACCTGCGAAGGGGCTAGGGGTTCCTTTGAAGGCACAGCTCAAGATGTGGAAGGAGCCGAGACTTCCCTGCTACTGCTAGGATAGAGTCTATTAGCACCTTTAAGACTAAACAACTTTACTGTAAAATAAGCTTTAGAGAACCACAGTTCTCTTTGTCAGATGCATCTGATGAAGAGAGCTGTGGTTCTTGAAAGCTTATGCTACAGGAAAGTTGGTTAGTCTTAAAGGTGCTACTGGACTCTTTGCTATTTTGCTACTACTGAATAACAGGGCTAACTCCTTTGGATCTGGTAGGTGGGGATCTAATCATTTTTCCAGGCATCACCAAAAGAACATCCAGTCATCTGGGGAAGGGGGAGGGAGAGGGGAAGAAGGAGGAAGAGCGATTGTCACTGAATCCACACTTCACTGAATATTCATTTATCTATTTAAAACATTTGAAAGATGTGTTTCCACCCAGGGCAGCAAACAATAATATATTAAAATACTACTAACAAAGCCCATTGTGGGAAAGAATACAATGGGCTCTAGCAAGGGGAGGGTGGGCAGGTGGATATTGCCTCCTCCTCCGTGATTGATCCCAGGTGGGTGAAGGGGGGGGCTGGCATTTCCACCTGCTCCACTTCTGATCCCAGGAGAGTGAAGGGGTGGGTGGGCCTTGCCTCCTGCTCTGTGCCTGATTCTGGCTGGGTGAAGGGGAGAGGACATTGCCACCTGCTCTGCTGCTGATCCCAGCTGGGTGAAGAAGATGAGCATTATTCTGCTCCTTCACACCTGATCCCAGCTGGGGGAAGGAAGTGCTGGCATTGCCACCTGCTCTGCTTCTGATCCCGGGTGGGTGAAGGGGTGGGTGGGCCTTGCCTCCTGCTCTGTGTCTGATCCCAGCTGGGAGAAAAGGGGCAGGCGTTACTGCCTCTTCCTCAACTAATTCTGGCAGGTTGAAGGGGCAGTGGGCATTGCCACCTACTCCGCTCCTGATCCCAGCTGGGCGAGGGGGGTCAGGCATTGTCACCTGTGCTGGACCTTATCATGGCTGGGTGAAGGGTTTCGGGCATTGCCACCTGCTATGCGTCTGATCCCGGCTGGGTGAAGGTGAGGGCAGACATTGCCACTAGAGATGGGCACAAATCGAATTACGACCCAAAAAACCACACGAATCAAGTCAGTTTGTTGTTCGCAAACCAGTGGTTCATTTCCACAAACTTCCATGAACTGGTCAACTGGTTCGTTTGGGGCGTATTAAAGGGGCTGTTTAAATGGCCATTTCCCTAGGGCCATATAAGATTGCAAGTGGCAGGTCCCCCCTCGCCGCCTGCCAGCAGATAGTTTAAAGGGGCCTGCCCCTTGCAAGAGGCAGGGCCCTTTAAACTGCCCAAACCCCAGCCCCAGCCCCAGCCCCACACTTACCTTGCCCTGCGGGCCTGTGGCATTCTCCCCTCCTCCCATGAGGGACAAGAGGCTGTTTTTGGCCTCTTCCACTGCTGCATGTGCCCAACTTCATGCCCCTCAAATGGCCATATAAACTTTTCCTGCTGCTTGCAAGCGGAAGGTCCCTTTAAATTATCCCCCCTGCCACCTGCCAGCTGATAGTTTAAAGGGACCTGCCCCTTGCAAGGCAGGAAAGGGCCCTTTAAACTGTCAAATGCTCCTTTCCCTGCTGCTGCTAGGCGACCGGAAAGGGGCATTTAAACCCCACAAACCACAAACCACAGTTTGTAAACTTGCCCCAGTTCATGCCAGTTCGTGGTTCGTGAAAACTCACAAACCACAAAGCTCATGGTTTGTTTTTTTTGTGGTTCATGCCCATCTCTAATTGCCACCTGCTGCATACCTGATCCCAGCTGAGCAAAGGTGTGTGGGGGGTGCGAATTGCCATCTGCTCCCCTTCTGATCACAGCTGGATGAAGGGGGAGGGCATTGCCACTTGCTCCGTGGTTGAACCTGGCTTGGTGATGGGGGTGGATATTGCTGCCTGCTTTGCTCCTGAACTGGTTGTGACTTGATGGCACCTTATTCATTGAAGATACTAACTGTATTCTTTTTCTCCTGACACTTTTCAAAAAAACCCAAAACTATATAACTTCTTGAATGTTGCCACTCCCAAATGTGGAAAGTTGTCAACCCAAGATAGAACAAGTTTTATTTTTTAAAAAAAATACTTTTTATTTTTAAGTTTAATAAACTCAAGAAAGAAATTAACATTCAACATTAACTTAATAACAATCCCAACATTCGATGTTTAACATTCAGCCACAATCTTTTTTGTATGAAGGGATGTTTTGAATTCAGATCTGCTCCACTGGTGGATAGTCTGAAGAAAGGAGTTCTGGCCAGACATGGGCACGATCCCAAAAAAATTAACGATCAAGCAGATCATGGATTGGCGCCGGCGATGATCCTGAATTAACGAGCCGCACCAAGTATCTTCCGTTCACGATCCGTAGATCGTGGAGGCAAAAGCGGAGGGGCGCCCCACTGTTCCCAGTGATACAGGAACGGTGGGTGATGCCGATGGCATCTGTGTTTGTGTTTGTCCATCTGTGTTTGGCCATCAGAGCTGCCTATCAGGGTCTGCAGGGATGAGATTGGAGTGCCCATGGCTACAGAACACCCCCTCTCCCCTCCCTCCCCTGGGTGTCTTCTCCCAGCTTGTGACTGCCTTGCTTCTCTGTGGTTGGAAGGAAGCCCTGCTCATCAAGGAAAGCTGGGCTTCCATTCGGGTTTCCAGGGTGACAGAAAGAGGGCAAACAGAGCTCAGGCATTCCCCTGGCTCCATTGCCAGGGGAATAGATTGCTGGCACCTGAGTGTCTGAATCCCCGATCTGAGCCCGGACGCCCCAATCCAGGCCACTCCCGATTGCTGGATCGTTGGCCGTGGCCAATCACGCGATCGCCATTATCGTGGGTTTTTTTCATTCGTAATGCGGATCATGCCCATCTCTAGTTCTGACTCTCGAAAATTGACACTCTGAAAATCTTCTTGCTTTTTAAGATAACACTGAACTCAAATCCTGCTTTTCTACCAGTGGAATATTTCTAATATCCAGAGACAAATCACCTAAAAAGGCATCGTTTGCTCTAAGCCAAAATGAGAGTCCACAAACTACCTCCCTTATGAAAGGAAGGTGGGACAAAGATTATTAGCATAAATATGGTTGAGTAGAGATCCAAGATTAAGATAATCCAGACTAGGATATTCCCTCCCAATTACCATGTATGGATGTGGAAGTTGGGCGGTGAAGAAAGTTGACAGGAAGAAAATTGATTCATTTGAAATGTGGTGCTGGAGGAGAGTTTTGTGGATACCACGGACAGCCAAAAAGACAGGTAAGTGGGTACTAGATCAAATCAAGCCTGAATTCTTCCTAGAAACTAAAATAACAAAACCAAGGCTAATGTACTTTGATCACATCATGAGAAGATGAAATTCTCTGGAAAAGTCAATAATGCTAGGAAAAGTGGAAGGCAGCAGGAAAAGAGGAAGACCTAAAACGAGATGGCTGGACTCAATAAAAGATGCCACATCCTCCAGTTTGCAGGATCTGAGCAAGTCTGTTAATGGTTGTTGTGGGTTTTCCGGGCTGTATTGCCGTGGTCTTGGCATTGTAGTTCCTGACGTTTCGCCAGCAGCTGTGGCTGGCATCTTCAGAGGTGTAGCACCCACCCATGGTGCTACACCTCTGAAGATGCCAGCCACAGCTGCTGGCGAAACGTCAGGAACTACAATGCCAAGACCACGGCAATACAGCCCGGAAAACCCACAACAACCATCGTTCTCCGGCCGTGAAAGCCTTCGACAAAAGTCTGTTAATGATAGGATGTTTGGGAGGTCTTTCATTCATCAGTTCGCCATAGGTTGGAGGCGATTCGACAGCACATCACACACTAGGAGGCACCCCAGGAACACATCCAGAAGTGATGTCATCGCAATGGCTGTGGGAGCATTCCTGGCTAGACTCAATAAAAGAAGACAGGTCCTTCTGTTTGCAGGATCTGAGCAAGTCTGTTTTAGAAGTCTTTCTCAGGGTTTCCATAGGTCGGAGGTGACTGGACAGCACAATGGTTGTCGAAAGTGCAAGATTGCATTGCAAAGTCCAAGGCTGAATGCATTTCTTAACAAAGCACAAGGCAATAGAAAGAGAAAATGTAAAAGGGGAGAAGTGTAAGAAATCCATACCAAATACAATGCCACTTGCAATGTATAATTCAAGAGGCCTGGAATTTAAGGGTATACGTATAAAATAGATCTTTTCCACTTGCCACCAGTCCTCACAAGCTGGCTTCCAATATCAAAACAGTAAAATAACATGCAACATTTAGGAATAATGTAGACAAACCTCAGGAAATGAGCCTGGGTTAACACAAAAGCAATACTTTTCATTCAACAAAGGTCAGCTAAAAATTCTAATTTATAAACATTTACTTGAGCTTTGGTTGTTGCTGCTGCTGGCAAAACATCAGGAACTACAATGCCAAGACCACGGCCATACAGCCCGGCCACGAAAGCCTTCGACAATATATCTGCTTGAGCATTTACTAGCTATACAATTATTTCAGCTTAAGCATACAAACCCTATCATTGCACTCTTTTACATTATGCATCCAGGAACTCCACATACATGGAAGGAAATTATAAGTGATGTGCTAAGAAGACTAAGAGTGGAAATATATGTTGTGAATTTCCTGGAGGCGCTGAAGTGCAGGATTTTATGTGTGGTCCTCAATTCACATGCATGCTGTTCTTGCCCCGTGCACGCACATGCCGCTTTCGTGGAAGCTCTTTCGGTGATTGCATCTGCAAATGAGTCACACACTGTGAGAAGAAGTACTGTAGGGTCCTTTGACTTGGCAATTTGCCAATTTTTCTTGGTGTGAGAAATTGTCAAGATTTGCATGTGGGGGAAATTGGGATAGTTTTAGTAGTTGAGGAATAGATATCAAAGACATGAATGTATTCATGTGGAGCAAACTGAAGTGTGACTGTGCGAGCAAGTGTATGGGAAGGTGGAGGGGGGACATGTGAAATGAGGTTCACTTGATCTTCCCTAAGTACTTGGTAACATGTATTTCCACCCTAACCCAAGAATTCATGGACCATACCAGACCATTCTCAAGCTCAAGCATGCGACTTTTGTGGATACATTAATTGTGGATGCATCCGAAATACTTACAAGTCCCTCTAACCTGGATGCTACAGCATCTCCTTAGGAAAAAATAGTGAATGAAAATAAGCTCAGCTACAGTGAAAGCAAGGATTGACAGTTCCGCAGAGCTTTTCAGCAATATTTCGAATCCAGTAGTGTGATCAGAAGAATGATTCACAGAAGTGCAATTCTTGGGTTACAGTCAGCGAAAACTGCAAGGTGTAAACCATTCTACAGGGCCTTTTCAATTTACTATTTAAAATTAACTTTTAAAAATTAGTCATTTCCCCTAGAGTTGCTGTAGCACAGTGTTTAAGTGGTTCGGTTGCAAAATCAGCACTCTGCTGGTTCGAATTCCATTCCTGCCATGAGCTCTGCAGGTGGCCTTGGGTAAGACACTCCTCTCAGTCCAGCTCCCCAGCTGTACTGTGGGGATAATAACAACACTAACTTGTTCACTGCTCTGGGAGAGAGACTAATCTGTCTAGAAGAGTGGTATACAAGTGCAGTTTTTATTATTATTTATGGTGAGATACTGCCAATGTTAGGCACAAAGAACTCATCAGCAGATCACTTGGCCGAGTCCTTTTGCTCTCGTGCTAATGCTGCAATCTTTCTCAAGAAAAGGCACAAGAGGAGGAGAGCAGTCACAACCTTGCCCACAAGTAATCCTATCCAGAGACCAGGGTTGGAGAGCAGAAACAGATCTGTAACAAAAAGAGAGCAGATTAGCAAATCCTATGGGCGCATTTTGACTTATTTGCTATGGAGCCTGCTGCCATCTTGATCACCCAGAATCGGTAAGAACATGCTAGACTCACAGGATTGGATCCTACGAACGAGTTCCGTGTGCGCCTTCCACGGAGCATGATTCGTCTCATGCTAGTACTTCTATTTGCACAAGGTTAATTGAAAACTATTTGGAAGTGCTGGTGTAACCTCCAGGAATTAGCTGCTTTAGCTTAGTTGAAGATTGTAGTCTGGTTTCTGTGGTGTCCGGGATGTTCCCTTCTTCAAGAAGACTTGTTAGACTTCTCGCAAGTGTCCTACGCTCAGTCATGAAAGAGTTAAATTGTCAGATAGCTAGTTAGCACAGGGCCACTTAGGCATCGGACCTTTTTGAGTCCTCTGGCCTTTTTCATATAAATCACCAAAAGAGCAAAGGTAAACAGCAAACAGCTTATCTCTGGGGAGAACAGGATATCCTATGACTAGTGTAGTGTGAACATTCCTTTGCAAATTACAAATGCATATCAAAGATGCAGTCTATCGCAGAGGTAAAGGATGTATAGACTTGTGTTTACACGGAAGACCCTCAACGGAACTGTCTTTCAAGAACAAAGACAATGTAATTGATTAGGATGTTAACGAGCCTTTGATACCTCCCTGTAAAAGAGGGACGAACCAGATACTCAGGACCCTTCACTTGCCAACACGCAAAGGCTAGTGCTAGCCTTTGCGGCTGTGCAATGGGGGGGGGGGGTCCCAGAGCTCTGGAATGGGGGGAGGGTAAGTTTTCTTTTCTGTAGTTATCTTATAATGTTGTTGTATTGTGCATGCTAACTTGTATTCTGTATCTATCTTCATAGTGCTTTAGTAGTCAGTAGGCTGGGCCCAAATCTGGTGCGTTGCCCAACTGTTTTTTTATTATTATTATTATTATGTCTTTACAAATAAAGAACTTCCAGTCTCGCATAAGACCTTCTCACTGCTGACACATTATTCTCAGCAGAGACATCAGTTTAGTACTAGGGAAAGATCAAGTGAGGTTGCACTCTTTACATGCCTATGGTAAGAGGCAAACCCAAGCAGCTGGTGGAGTCAGTTCCCACCAGAGAAAGTGGGAGTCTTTAGTCTTAATGAGGGAATCCAGGACTTATTGGATGGGCCAGTTTATTGGGGGGCAATTAGCTAGCAACATAGACTAAGGTTTTATAGCTCTTTGTTCAGAGTGTGAGACTTTTCATCAGTATATTCAGTCAGAGTCTCTCTCTCTATAAGTATCTTAGTCTAGCTATCAAGATGTAGTCATAAAGTGTTTACTATTTTTCCTACCAAATGTACCCTTTTTATCCTGTGATGTAGTAAAGTATTTTTATAGAGCTAGAACCACAGAAGTCTGTCTACTTAATTCCACTGCGCTAATGTACTCTGCTACCATACTCTGCTATCTTATACGTACCTCATGGCTGGCATACCCCCAACAAGACTGTGTGGGAAGAATCCAGCACTTTGGTAGAGATGGCTATGGTTGCCAGTCTCCAGGTGGTGTCTGGAGCTCTCACGGAATGACAGCTGATCTCCAGGCTACAGAGATTCACCCCCCTGGAGAAAATGGCCACTTTGGAGGATGTCTTTATACCCTGGCCTCCCCAGGCTCCAACCTCAAAATCTCTAGGAATTTCCCAAACCAGAACTGGCAACCTTAAGTGGTGATCTTTGGAGGCCCTGCTTGAATTTTTCCTGCTTCCTGAGGTTAAAGGAGGTGGAACCTGGAAGGGGGCCTTCTCAGACATGGCACCAAAATGATTAAACTCCCTTCCCAGGATATTAATTTGTCCCCTTCCAGCACAGCCTTCCACCAGCTGATGAAGATTTTATTACTGTTGTTGTTTTAATTGTTAGCCTCCTGGGCAGCCCTTACTGGTTGGCTTGCCAGATGCCTGCCGGTGGTGGGCAAACGCCCAACAGTTTGCCCATATACCCACCAATTGCTCGTGACCAGAGGGAGGAAGCAAGCCACCCGGCAATCACCCACCACCAGCAGCTAACCCTGGCAAATGGGCAGCACATGCCCTCCTTCCGGAAGTGATGTCATTGCACTGGCCGCAGGAATGCACCTGTGCTTTGCTCAGGAAGTCAGGACTGATTTCAGCCCTGAGTGAAGCACAGGGTGCTCCTGCAGCTTGCACCATGATGTCACTTCTGGGAGTGACTTCATCGCTTGCAGCTGCAAGTGTGCACTCACACAGAGTGTGGAAGTAGAGGTGTGCACTCGAAAAATATTTGGGTTTCCCGCTTTGGGTTTACTCAAAGCGGGAAAACAATTCGAGTATTTAACCACTTCCATATGCGGCGTAAAGATTTGGGATTCTTTACGGAGCACACTGAAGCTCAAAGCAGCACTTTTCTTGCTGTTTGCAAATGGCAAGAAAAGTGTTGCTTTCAAACGCCTGCCACTTTTCAGCTGATGGACGGGGGATCCCCCATCAGCTGAAAAAAGCTGCCGGTGTTTGGAAGCAGCAATACTTTTCTTGCTGTGCAAGTGATCGCCTCATGGAAATCTGAACCTAGTGTCCCCTGAAAAGCATTTTCTAAGTATTCTCTCACTTTTCCTTCTATCATTTCCTTTAGTCCAGGTCTTTTCAAATTAAATTTACTACTTTCAGTTTTTCCATTTATTCAAGTTTAACAGCCCAAAGGCCATGCACAATAAATGAAATCTAAGAATTAAAAATTACATTAAAACAAAAGTAATTTACTTCTTTTATTATTTGGCTTGATTTCAAAATCAGTAATTCGGTCAAAACTCATACTTCATTTCTTACTTTTAATCTCCAATACTACAACTCATTTTTTTTAACTACAACTCATTTTTTTTTATTGCAGCCTATGCCTCCTTATTTTTTTAAAAAAAACATTTCAACGCCTCTAGACTTTTGTTCTTCACAGCACCTGAACTGTCTACCTTCCGAAAAGAGAGATGCTGGCCCCTTCTGGCAGGGGGAACCCAATGAGAGTGCCTGGGAGCAGGTAAGTAAAGAGTCTAGGGGATGTAGCATGGAAACAGAAAGCTGCTGTCTTTAGACTGGGCCCTTCTCTATGAGCAACTTGTCCACTTTGTGAAGACCATGGGAGTTCTGTTCACCCTGGTTCTTGTTTCCTGCCCATTGGATCTTCCACCTTGCCTCCGAGTCCTACTTTGTAGATTTCTGACTTCTAGCCTGACCCTGTTTCTGTTGTGCCTTGAGAATTTATCACCTTTCTCAGACCCTCTGACATAGCTTAACTTCAGACTTTTCCATGCTGTTTGTCTTGGCATGCTCTTCTACATCAAACATCCAAAAAGCACAGGAGACAGGAGAACCACAGGTAGTGGGAATGGTTAAGAGAGCCAGTTTGGTGTAGTGATTAAAAGCAGTAGGACTGTCATCTGGAGAACTGGGTTTGATTCCCCTCTCCTCTGCTTGAAGCCAGCGGGGTGATCTTGGGTCAGTCACAGCTTCTTGGAACCCTCTCAGCCCCACTTACCTCACAGGGTGTTTGTTGTTGTGGGGATAATAATAGCATACACAATTTACTCACAAGATTCATTTATTTTTCTTTGGACAAATATTTTACGAGATCCTGCTTCAGAAGCTGGGCTAGATATCCTTCTAGTCCTCTCCCTATGCACATGAGAAGAGATTGGTACTTACCTAACTCAATGAAATTGGCATTTGTATTTGTATTTCCTTTAGGCTGTATTCCAAAAGTCAATACTCGGTTGACATAAACTGGACTTTGAGACGCTTGAATCACTTCGCAGGTGTAATTGCTCGTGGTCTGTCTCGTCGGCCGTGTAGTTAGGGGGAGGCTGAGGGAGAACGTCCCATCTGGGTTTGGATTTCCAGTATTAGCCCTTTTTATATTGTCGTCGCTTCTCCACCAGGCCACGCTGATGTCCTTGGGATAAAAATTACTCACTATGCAGGTGAGAGTCACAGAACGGTTCAATGGGATGGGAGAACATTCGTTGGTTTCCACTGACACGTGCGGTGCAACTGAGCAAAGAAAGCAAAACCATTCATTATCCATCTTGGTCACTTTTCAATGTGAAACTAGTTAAAGGGAACAAATGGGCACAGCATCCTGCACTCACTGGCTTGTATCCACCCAGATATGGCAGGTCTTTCCCCACCTTCCCCTTTCTGCTGACGGAGTTGTTTCTGCTAATTTGCTCCATCAGAGGAAATTGAAGGTGACTGCAAATAGATCCTGTGCTTTCCATCCTGCTTAAAGAGCCAGTTTGGTGTAGTGGCTAAGAGTGGTGGGACTCTAATTTGAAGAACCCAGTTAGATTCCCTGTTCCTCCACTGGAAGCCAGCTGGGTGACCTTGGGTCAGTCACAGCTCTCTCGGAGCTCTCTCAGCCCCACCCACCTCACAGGGTGTTTTGTTGTGGGGATAATCCTATAACATAATTCTCTTAGCGTCTATCTGATGACTCACTGGCTCAGAATCTTGGAAAGTCGCTGGGCCTCAGAAGGGCCCAGGGAGAGTAGACCTGTCACTTGACCTCCACACGTACAAAGGCCAGGTCTACTCGCCCTGGCTTTGCAAAGCGGTCGGCTCCCCCCTCCCCAGGTCCGATCGGGGCAGGCCGACATGGGACAGGTCTGCCTTGCCTGTGCTCCACCTCCCAAGGATCGCCCCAAGCCTAGTTCTGCCACAGGGTAAGGTGTGCAGACAGCTGGTAATGTGGCTTGCATGCCGGACCCGCGGAGCCCAGGTCTACTCACAACGGCATTGCACAGCAAATAGACCTGGACTCTAGACCATAGAGGCCAGATCTAACTGCTGTCGCTTTGCAAGGTGAGGAGACCTGGCCTCCAAATGGTGGGTAGACCTGATCTCCACTCATCTGAAGACCAGGTCTCCTTGCCATGGCATCGCAAGGGCTAAGAGATCTAGCCTCCGAATGTCCAAAGGACAGGTCTACTCACCATAGTTTTACAAAGCGGTCGGCTCCACCCTCCCCAGCATCGATTGGTTAAGGCCAGCATGTGGCATGCGTGGATTGCCTGCCCTCTGCCTCCCTAGGCTTCCCCCCAAGCCTCAGTCTGCCGCGGGGAAGGGAGCACGTCTGGGGGGAGGGTTACTTTCCTGCTATCACCCAGCCCCACTCCCCGATTTCCAACCCCAAGCCTCGATCTGCTGCGTGGAGAGGGGGTGCGGGCGGGGGGTAACGCGGCTTGCATGTAGGACCCGCACAACCCAGGTCTACTCATCATGATATTGAACAGTGAGTAGACCTGGCCTCCAGAATCCATATCGCCTTGTCACAGCTTTGCAATCTGGGTATACCTGACCTCCACTCATCTGAAGGCCAGGTTTATTTGTTCTTGCATTGCAAGCCAGTAGTAGACCTGGTTTCTGCATGTCTGAAAGCCAGGTCTATTCTCCATAGCAGTGCAAAGCAGGTAGACCCGATCTCCGCATATCCGAAGGCCAAATCTATTTGCCAAAGCTACAGCTGCTTGGCCTCTGCATGGCTGAAGGCCACGTCTACTTGCCATGGCTTTGCAAGGTGAGTTGACCTGGCCTCCAGACCCATATTGCTCAAGCCTATCTGCCATAGACTTGCAGGGCCAGGCCAATTGGGGCGGGGGAAGCAGAGGAATGCCACTCCCTGGGCCCACTCTCTGATGGTGCAGCATGCTCCTATGCACCACAGTAGGACAATTTCAGCCCAAAGCAGTCCCAATTCAACACACTGTGGAGCACAGGAGCACTCTAGGGCCATTTCTGCCCCCCGCCCAGGTAGAACTCCCAGGTTCTACAGCCGCCTGATTCAGCTCGAATCGGGGCTGAATAAGCCGGCTGCAGGGTACAGGAGTGCTCCTGGGCCCTTTCTGCCCCCTCCCCCGGCAGCACTCCTAGTCTCCACAGTGGCCCCGTTCGGAGCTGAATCGGGTGGCTGCAGGGCGCAGGAGCACTCCACGGTCCTCCCCCCCGCCCTCAGCAGGACTCCTGGCTCTGCAGTGGCCAAATCAGGCCTGGGATTGGCTGGCGGAGGGAAGGGGCCACCTGCCAAACCCTCTGCAGCCCGATTGGGGTGAGGAGGTGGCAGGATGGATGGGCCCACCTCCCAGCCCTTCCCAACATGATTGGCCGGCACTGGGGAGGGAGTAATGCCAGGCCCAGCCACCCTGTCCTCCCCCTGCCCAGATTGGGGTGCTGCAGACGGGGCAATGCCATGCTCGGCTGCCCTGCCCGCCCCTTGACCAGATCATGTTGTGGAGGAGGCAGCAATGCCTGGCCCACCTGCCCTGCCCATTCTAGAGCCCGTTGTATTGCCCCCAGACAATGGGCTTTGTTGCCAGTCTTACATAAGAACTGCTGTAAACAGCACCTGCCTGAGAGAACTTTTCAGTATACTGTAAACACTTTTTTTGCTTGTTTCACAGATAGAGGGCAGAGTTTAGCTTGTATGAAATCTGTAATTGCCTCTGGTTCTTTGGGCTCCACGAGAAGATGTGAAATGATGCAGAAGTGCCCCAGAACCAGGGCCTTGTGAGTTCCTCTCTTGCTGTGCCAGGGAGCCCAGCAGTCAAAGGGATATTGTAAGCTTTCTTTGCTGTTGTGTATCCTCAACATGCTTCTAACAGATTTAATTATTAATCTATACATATAAAGACAAGTGTCCTGACTGACTCATCAATACCCAGCCCAAACTCCTGGCCCCAGAAACAAAGTTTGAGGAGAACATTCCTTTCATGATGTAAACACTCACTAAGAAGGGATTTTAACAAATTCATCCCCTAAGGGGGTCAAAAGTGGTCAGATGTGTTTTCCCAAAGGGATACAATTCCTTCTGTGGCTGGTAGGCTGCTGCCTGCTTGCCCCCCGCCCCCCAGCCACTGCCAGCTTGGCTACTCTTCCCTGATTGGGCCAGCCTTTCAAAGTAATCTGCATATGTGGGCTGATTGGTCCTCACCCAGCACATCTAAACAGCATAGAGTTGCTAGTGGGAAACATTGAATGTGTCCTGAGGTAAAATGCACTTCCCAGTCTTCCCCTGAAAGTTCATTGGGGTTGCCAATCTCCCTGTGGGGCCTGGCTTTCGTTTGTGGCTGGCAGGCTCCTGCCTGCTTGCAACCCCTTATCTCTGATTGGACAGATGTGGAACTCCATGTTCTGAGGTAAAAATCAGGTAAAGGAAAGTAGTTAAATTCCGTACCAAAGCACGGGTATCAAGCTAAATGTTACTATAATTATAAGCAAGTTGCACCCTTTAAATGCGAGAGCAGAGCCTGGGTGGACCATTTTCTGAATTAATACACTTCCTCATTAGGGTGGGGGAATGACGACTCCGGAGCTACGTCCTCCTTTGAAAAGCTGGTCACGGAACAGAAACCTTCCCCCGTGTGGCGATGGAATGTCCCCCAGCCCTAAAACGAATTAAGCCCCCATCAGCGGATGGAATTGGTAGGCACTCTACGCAGTGATCCAAATGCGTAAGTTCCTTCGCTTGGACTTGGATACTGGTGTGACCCATCCCATATTCACATCTTCAGGTTCTGTACTTCCACTAGCAAAGGAAAGAGGCGGAATGCAACTGCCCAATCTGAGACTTTATCATGATGCAATCTGCCTAGTTTGGTTGAAAGAATGGATGACATTAAAGAACAAGAAACTATTAGCCCTAGAGGGATATAAAAAAATATTTGGATGGCACGCATATTTATGGCATGACAAAGTAAAGGTCAACTCGATGTTCCTGCATCACTTTGTTCGGAGAAGTCTATACATAATCTGGAAGAAGTACAGAATTTATCTACAAGAAGGAACCCCTTTGTGGGTGGTTCCATATGAGGTGATAGACCCGAGAGCTGTTGATAATGAACAACAATGTTTAACGTATAAAGAAATAACTAAAACTGAAGCATCCAAACTTAGAATAAAGACACAAGAGGAACTATCACCTAACTACGATTGGTTCCAGTATAGACAGATCAGAGACTTATATAATTCGGACTCTGTAAAGGGAGGTATACGAATAGAGAATTCGGAACTAGAGCAGACCCTTCTTAAAGAAGATAAGAAAAGAATATCCAAGGTATACCAAGTACTGTTGGAGTGGTATACCGAGGATGAGATAGTTAAAACACAAATGGTGAAATGGGCTATAAACTTTAATAAAGAAATAACAATGGAGGCATGGGAATACTTGTGGAAAACTACAATGAAGACAACGACATGTATTAATCACCAAAGAAGATTGCGCTAGGGAATTTGAATACTTCTAATAAATGCTGGAAATGTAAGAAGCATGAGGGCTCCCTCTATCATATGTGGTGGTCGTGTGAGGTAGCCAGGCAGTACTGGGGGGAAATAATAAGAGAAATGAGTGAAATTTTACAATTTCAAATTAATAAGAACCCAGAACTCCTGCTACTGAACTTGGGAATGGAGGGAATTCCAGCCCAACACAGGACGTTGATATTTTATATGACAGCAGCAGCTAGACTTTTGTATGCGCAAAAATGGAAAGTACAAGAAGTGCCAACTATTGAAGATTGGACTTACAAATTGCTGTATATGGCTGAAATGGACAAGATGACAAGAAAACTGAGAGATCTGGACTCAGGGCAGTTCAACACAGACTGGGAGAAGCTGAAACAATACCTGGAGAAGAAATGGGAGGTGGGAGGAAAACTGTGGCAGTTTGAGAACTACTGAAGTATTGAAGTAGAGGGGGGAGACTTTACCGGGGGGAGAAGAGATAAATGTGAATTAATAAGCAGTCAGATTAATAGATTGACATATATATAGATATATATAGGTTAACAAACAGAACATAGAGAAAATAATTAATTATAAGGACTAAATATAAGGAGCGATTAACTAACAATATTTTCTTTTTTTCTGATAAGTTTTGTACCAAACTGAATGTCTGAAGATATAGATGGGTCAAATTGATTGACTACGTGAGGAGAGATATATAGAACTATTATAAAAAGATAGAATGAGTAATATATATAGAGAATAAGTCAAATTGTTTGATATAAACGAATGTATGATCTATATGGTTTATGATATATAGAAATATCTGAAATTGAAAAATTGGGATAAATTGTTTATCTAAGATGGAAACAAAGACTTACAGTTTGGGCATATAATGTTAAAAATAGTTAAGGATGTACTGCTTAGAATAATGGAGAATATATATTTGTTTTAGATAGAGGAAGCTAATAAAAGTAAGGGAAAGGGGACAAAGGGTTGGAAAGCTGTTGGAAGTCAACAAAAAGGGGGGGGAAAGGGAGGGGGTTAGAGATGAAAAAATTGGGGAAAATTGAATGTAAATGTGGAAATAATGGATTCTAACCCAATAAAAATTTTTCAAAAAAAAAAAAAAGGTTCTGTACTTCCACTTGAGTTCTACTGAGAAAAATTAAAACCAAGCCGCAGAGTCCTGCCATGAAATGGAACCAGTCCTGTCACCTTCTGCCCTCTTAATACCAACTGTGCCCAAAGCTATACAGGGCTATTGCTCATTCCTAAAAGAATTACCTGATTAGATATGGCCTGTCCTGCCAATCTGGCAGCCAATCAGATTCTCCCAAAACACCCAGGAGCCTCTCCCAGCCTCCAGCATCCCATACATACATCTTCTTCCCTTCCCCATTACGACCCCCTTACCAGTACTCATAGCCCATCACTCTCCCTACCTCGTAGGACATCTCTGAGATCATAACTCTGCTGCAGGGGCTTTTCTGTAGAGCCGTAGTCGATATGACAAGTGAGTCTTGAGTTGATATCTTTCTCTGTGAGTGACACTCGCACGGTGCTCTTAATTCCATAGGAAGAGTTGCCTTCTACTATCAGCACGATGGGTAACTCAGGTTGGAGCTGTTTCCCGTCTTTGCTCCAGGTGATTGCGATTTCTGATTTGGGGAATCCATGTGCCTCGCAGTTAAAAGTTTCTGTGGCTCCTGACTGCACTCTGGCCGAAGGGCCGCTGATCTCTGGCTGGGAAGGCTTGGCTGTAGGAGGAAGTATGAACATGTCAATGAGAACTCCCTCCCACTGCTGTAGCGACATCTCTCTACCAGATCAGCAAGAATTAGGGTGATATGGCATAAAGTGGGATTTGGAATTTATGCACAATATTGGAAATTGATTAAATTGCCAACAGTAGATGATGGGCTAATAAAGATGTTGGAGATTGCGGAAATGGCAAAATTAACGGCTCTGCTGAGGGACAAAACGACAGCAAATTTTGTGAAGATCTGGAAATCTTTCATGGACTTTCTGTATATGTAAAGCGAGCTAATGATCTGTGGACTTGAAAATTAGAGTTATAAGGTTGGCAACAAATGACAGGCTGAAGTAAGCGGAAAAAATGCAGATATCTTTGCAGTAATGTCCAAGTTATATGTTTAGTTAAGATATGGGTATTACGGAAGAGTTATTAAGTAATAAGAAAAAAAATCTGTAAAATGTTTAAATGGTATGTCTCCTTCTATGTTCTTGTTTATTTGTTTGTTTTTATGTTTTTGTTTCTTTATGTGAACCTTTGCTTGTTGTTTGCTGTAATAAAATATTTAAAAAAAAATGAATTGGGAAGCCTGGTTTGCTCTAGGAGTGGAATCTTTGGAAGCTTTAAGTGGAAGCCGACATATTGAGGAATGCATTGCAAGCTAATCCATAGAGGTGTACATGACGAGAGAAACAAGTCAAAATTGCACACAAGTTTGGGAGATGAGACCGTAAGGACTTCCCACCTTGTGCCGAAAAGTTTGCGTGTCTCGTTCTGGTTCTTACTGCACAGAGGTCGCACAGGCAGGCCAGGCAGTGGGGTGGCCATCTTGTTTTCCATAATGGCAAGTCTGTGTGTGCTCATCTTGCAACCAATTGGATTCAAAGGGGAGGGACTGAGCCCTTCGCATTCACTCCATTGGTAGAAAGGGGATGTGTGCACTTCTCAAGTGTATTTTGTCCTAAGCGCTTCCTGGACAATGGCATTGAATTGCTCTTAGGGATCAAACTGCAAAAAGGTTGCTTTGCACCAGGGGAGAAAAGACGGCATGGTGCTTTCAACACCAGCGTCACATTGCTCTTTCGTGCCAGAAAGCTAATGGTCCTTGTCCTAAGGGTGGGAATCTTCCCTATAACTAACACTGTCGACCCCATTTATGTCACTTCTGCCAATACAGTTGTCGGAGCACCTTGAACTCGATTGAGCTCTAATAAAGTTACTTCAACCAATACTTTTAAGTGTTTGCTGTGGACAAACTGGAGATCTACCTGCCAAGAACTGATACCAATTTTCTGGCACCTCGCCTGTTCTCCTAGAATTCTCAAAAATCTATTTATTCGTTAGCTCTTAGGTGATTTATAACCTGTGCTCATCGTCAAAAATACCGAAATTACATATAAGCATAGATCAAGATCCAAGCAGAATACAATTTATGGATATTAACTAGTATAAATAATAAAATTAAAAAATAGCAACAGTAATAAAAGCATGTCATTAAAAAAATCATATTATAAAATGGACACATTGGTACCAATTCTTTGCATTATAGCTTCTTTAGTTTGGTTATATGATGGCTTTCTGCCTTCAATTGGGGCACCAAAGGTGTCTAAGAAACTCTCTCCCTCTCCCCCATAAAAAACGATGATAACGAAGATCAAAGCATCATAAATATCAGGAATGAAAAATGTCCGACTCCCGATATTGTCCCTAACAGCTTTGTTCGGCCTCTGGAAAAGTAATATTGGAAGGCATGAGATTCGTGTGGACCAAAAACCAAGTGGGGTCGGAGGCCTGTAGTGAGGGGAGGGGTTGGCAAAATTGCTCCATCTCGTTCCTCCTGTGGGCAGAGGACGCTTTGGGGGACGTGAGAGCCATTTCCCCCTCCTCCTGTTCTCTGCCTCAATGCCGTTCCATTTTGTGATCTATTCTAGACCTGTTTGAGGAACAATCTTGGTGTATGACAAGGCTGCCCTCTGCACTTCCTTCTCCAGTTGGCCAGCAGATCTTGCACACAGCCCCTTGCCTGCCTCTGCTACCCTTTCTCGCCACAGTTTGCAAACTCCAGACCTGCGGAGTGAGACTTCCAGCAAGTACCCACCGCAATAAGCAAACGGTGAGGGTTGACCAACTCTGGGTGGGGAAATTCCTGGAAAAGTGAAGGGTGTTTGTGGGGGAGACAGGGAGGGGGAGACGGTAAGGGAATTTGGCACGCAAGGCAAGAGGGGGAAGCTGATGGCCTTTGGAAGGGGGGAGGCTAAGGGGGCTTGCAAGAGAGCAGGAAGTGAAGGGTGTTTGAGGGAAGCAATAAAAGGTGAGGGTCTTTCACAGGGAGGGGAAAGGTCTTTGTCAGGGAAAGGCAAAAACAGCAGGTTTGGAGGGTCAGTAACCGGGAAGGTTTGCTGGGACAACTGTGGGGAGAACCATCTCCACAATCCGCAACATTTTGTGCTCTGCCCCACTTGTGATGCCTGTCTGCTTGGGAGAGCTCAGGGGGTACAGCAGCTAGAGCCCCACAACAGGACCAAGGAGTGCCAGGTTCAAATTCTCCATCTGCTATGATGCTTTAAGGCCGTCTTGGGCCAGCTATCCTCTCTCAGCTGTCCTACTTCACAGGGCTGTTGTGAAGATAAAAAAGCAGAGAACCAGCTGTGCCATAGTTGGGTAGGAAAGCTCCGAGGCTGCAGCTGGGTCCGAGCAAGACAATGCCACTCTCCTTGCCTTCAGCTCTGGGTGAATCCTCCCTCTCCCAGCTCCAAAGACGCTCAGAGTGCCTTTCCTCTCCCCAGAACAAGCCCTTTCTAGAGGCTTTGCTGGTGGGTGATGCTGCCATCAGCAGCTTGGGAAGGCTTGGCAAAATCAGCTGTAGGATGGGAGGAGGGGACCCCATCCCTCTTTGGTCTACATTGGGGTCACAGCAGCATTTATCCAGAGTGCCCCCCATTGTTCAGAGGTGAGGGGACAAGGGATGGAGACCCCCCCCTGCTCCAATTTAGCTCATAGTCCCTGGAATCACCAAGACTTTCTCTGCCTAGCCTCAAATCTTGTGCCAGAAAAACCAATCCTCATGCTGCTGCTGCCTGGGTTCTGGCTTGGAATTACAAACCCTTTCCCAGCCTCAAAGACCTCTTAGGATGGAGTGCATCACTTCTCGTGATCAGAGCCAGAGCAATCCAGGAGGGTCTATTTCTGCATTCAGCACTTACCAGGAATTCTTAATGGAAGGGTGAGCAGCAGCAGGAACATAGCAGAGAACCTCGGTTCTAATGCAGCCATCGGAGAGGCAGGCAGGTCCTTCTGCATTTGCAACAGCCCTTTCTGTTTACCAAAGAAGATTAAGTTTTGAAAATGCCACTTCTCCTTTTCTGCGCGGGAAATTCCATTAGTATCCCATTGTCAGGATGGCACCCTCCTAATTCTGAATGCTGAATTCAGGCTTGATTTGATCTAGAACCCACTCAGTTGTCTTTTTGTCCAGCCATGGTATCCATTAAACTATTCTCCACCACCACATTTCAAATGAATCAATTTTCTCCCTGCCAGCTTTCTTCACTGTACAACTTGCATATCTATATATAGTCATGGAGAACACCGTAGTGTGGGTTATCTTGATCTTGGTCCCCAGAAAGACATCCTGTTCTTTCAGGCTTTTTTCTAGTTCCCACACAGCTGCCTTTACAAGACTTAATCTTCTTCTGATTTCATGGGTGTGGTCTATGATGAGACACCACGTTACTGGCAGAAAATAGTGAAGACTTGAAACGGCTACTGACGAAGGTTAAGGGAGGAAGTGCCAATGCAGGATTACACCTGAACATCAGACAAAAGCAATGACTGCTAAGGAATTACACAGCTTTAAAGATGACGTCATTAAAAGATTTTCTATTCCATGTCTCAATCATCAACCAAAAGGGAAACTGCAACCAAGAAAACAGAAGCAGATTGAGACTTGGAAGGGCAGCCATGAGGGAATTAGAAAAGAGCCTTAAAAATAAAGACGTCTCTCTGGGGACCAAAATCAAGATAATCCACACTGTGATGTTCCCTTTTACTATGTATGGATGTGTAAGTGGGGGAATGAAGAAAGCTGGCAGGAGGAAAATGGATTCCTTTGAAATGTGGTGTTGGAGAAGACTTTGACTGCCAAAAAGATACTTGAGTGGGTTCTAGGTCAAATCAAGCTTGAATTCTCCTAGACACTAAACTGATCATACCGAGGCTAACATACTTTGGTCACATCATGAGAAGACAAGACTCTCTGGAAAAAACAATAATTCTAGAAATCGCTGAAGGCACTAAGAAAAGAGGAAGGCACAGAATGAGTTGGCTGGGCTAAATAAAGGAAGCCAAATTGCAAAATCTGAGCAAGGCTGTTATGATAGGATGTTTTAGAGTTTTTTGATTCATAGGGTTGGCATAAGTTCGAACTGACCTGATGGCACAACACACACACACAGTATTCATAGAAATTCATCTCTTGTCACTTCAGTTTGACTCAGTTCTGCAGACACCTTTCCCCAAATCCATGGCTTCAGCTAACTCCTCTCTTTCTCTTGCAGAATCTAAACTCTTGCCGCCCCTTGCTCTCTTCCTCCAGCCAGGCAACAAGCTCACCTCTTCCAGCTGTGATGGATGCTTCAGGGCCCATCTGAAATCCTTAGGATGCATTACCATTTCCTTTGTCACAGCCCCCAGGTCCCCCAAGGTGTGCCACTTTCGGCTAAGCTTATAGGATAGAACCATACACAGATTCCAATCTTATTACAATATTCAAGAAAAAAATTAGCAAGACAGCAGATTCAGTCTCAGAATTATTAAATTCATTAAAAAAATTTAACCACAATCTGATCGAAGAGGCTCCCAAGGGAGCTTATGCCAAAGTTCATAAAATCAATATCAAACCATTAAAATTACCAGCATTAGGCACGTCTCAAGCTGGTGCTGGCCAAATAGTTGAAGGGACAGTATTTGCAACCAAGGTGCAAACGGCAGCAACTTTATTCTCCACTACCTGCGAAGGGGCTAGGGGTTCCTTTGAAGGCACAGCTCAAGATGTGGAAGGAGCCGAGACTTCCCTGCCACTGCTAGGATAGAGTCCAGTAGCACCTTTAAGACTAATCAACTTTACTGTAGAATGAGCTTTCGAGAACCACAGCTCTCTTCGTCAGATGCATCTGATGAAGAGAGCTGCGGTTCTCGAAAGCTTATGCTACGGGAAAGTTGGTTAGTCTCAAAAGTGCTACTGGACTCTTTACTATTTTGCTACTACTGACTAACAGGGCTAACTCCTTTGGATCTGCTAGGAGAGGATCTAATCATTTTCCCGGCATCGCCGAAAGAGCATCTAGTCATCTGGGGAAGGGGGAGGGAGAGGGGAAGAAAGAGGAAGAGAGACTGTCACTGAATCCACACATCACTGAATATTCATTTATCTATTTAAAACATTTTAAAGATGCGTTTCCACCCAGGACAGCAAACAATAATATATTAAAATACTACTAAAAAAGCCCATTGTGGGGAAAAACATAATGGGCTCTAGCAAGGGGAGGGTGGGCAGGCAGCATTACCTTCTCCTCCATGATTGATTCGAGGGGGCTGGCAGGCATTGCCGGCTGCTTCACTTCTGATCCCAGGTGGTTGAAGAGGGTGGGTGGGCATTGCCTCCTGCTCTGTACCTGATTCTGGCCGGGTGAAGGGGGTGAGCATTATCACATGCTCTGCTCCTGATCCTGGCTGGGTGCTTCAACCCTGATGCCAGCTGGGTGAGGGGGGTGGGTAGGCATTGCTGCCTGCTCTGCATCTGATTCCAGCTGGGAGAAGGGGGGCAGGCTGCATGTTCATCAACTGATTTTGGCAGGTTGAAGGGGCAGTGGGCATTGCCATCTGCTCCACTCCTGATCCCAGCTGGGTGAGGGGAGCAGGCATTGCCACCTGCTCTGCATTTAATCCCGGCTGGGTAAAGGTGAGGGCGGATATTGCCACCTGCTTCACATTGATTCCAGCTGGGTGAAGGCGGGGGGCAGGCATTGCTACGTGCCTCACTCCTAATACCTGCTGCATGAAGGTGGAAGGCGGGCATTGCCACCTGCTCCATACCTGATCCCAGCTGAGCAAAAGTGGGGGGGGGGATTGCCATCTGTTCCTCTCCTAATCACAGCTGGGTGAAGGGGGCAGGCATTGCCGCCTGCTCCAAGCTTGATCTCGGCTTGATGAAGGGGGTGGTTATTGTCACCTGCTTTGCTCCTGATCTGGTTGTGATTTGATGGTACCTTATTCGTTGAAGATACTAACTGGATTCTTTTTGTCCTGATACTATGAATTTGTAGTTCACTTTTCAAAAAAACAAAAGAAAACTCTATAACTTCTTGAATGTTGCCACCCCAAAATGTGGAAAGTTGTCAATCCAAGATATAACAAGTTTTTTTAAAAAAAACTTTATTTTTAAATTTAATAAACTCAAGAATTGAAATAAACATTCAACGTTCACTTAATAACAATTCCAGCTTTCAATGTTTATCATTCAGCCACAATCTTTTTAGTATGAAGGGATGTTTTGAATTCAGATCTGCTCCACTGGTGGATAGTCTGAAGAAGAGAGTTCTGACTCTCGAAAGTTGACATACTGAAAGTCTTCTTGCTTTTTAAGGTGCCACTGAACTCAAATCCTGCTGTTCCAATATTTCAAATATCCAGAGACAAATCACCTAAAAAGGCAGCGTTTGCTCTAAGCCAAAATGAGAATCCAAAAACTACTTCCCTTATGAAAGGAAGATGAGACAAAGATCGTTAGCATAAAATACGTTTGCGTAGAGATCCAAGATCAAGATAATCCAAACTATGGTACTCCCCATTACTATGTATGGATGTGAAAGTTGAACAGTGAAGAGAGCTGACGGGAAGAAAATTGATTCATTTGAAATGTGGTGCTGGAGGAGAGGTTTGCCAACACCGTGGACAGCCAAAAAAGACAAATAAGTGGGAACTAGATCAAATCAAGCCCGAATTCTTCCTAGAAGCTAAAATAACAAAACTGAGTGTCCGGGGATGGCTCAGCCACCCGCCCCGGAATACCCACCCCTGGGCCGGACTTACCCCCAGCCCAGCAGAGTCGGAGCCGACACGGCCAAGGACGCCGCAGCTGGGTCCAGGGCAGCTGTCGCCGGCGCCGAGCACAACAGTGCAAAGCCCAGGGCCAGGGCGCCGGGTGGCCAGAAGCCGGCTGGCCGGCAGAGAGACGGCTTGACGCCCAGCGACGCCGGGGCCGGAGGAGGGCGAGGGCATGCCTGCTGGCTGAGGGGAAACTCTGGTGGGGCCGGGTGTCAGGAGGCCCACCCCATCATCAGTGCAAAGCCTGCACAGCCACACAATGCCACCACGGCCCAGGAGAGCAGCGGGCCACAGGGAGTGGCCAGGAGTTGGCCAAGGCGTGGCCAAGCGCAGACCCTGCTCCCACCAACAGCCAGGGAAGTGCAGCGAGAGGCACTGCCCCCAATGCACCTGGTGCCGGCCGGACCATGAGGGGCCAGAGTCCCGCCCCGCCCGGGCCGGAGCCAACAGGGACGAGGGGCGGGGGAGGGCTGGTGTGGCCTGCCGTGGCCTGGGTGATGGGATTGACTTGGGAGGAAGGGACTTAGGGCAGAGGGAAGGCAGCAGAAGGGAGGCTGTGGGTATAAAAGGGGGTGGAAGACCTCTGGCCAGGGAGGACAAAGGGACAGGCCAGTCCTGCAGAAAGGTCCGGTGCTCCCAAGGGGCTGGAAATGTCAGGTGCTTGTCCTCTGCCCGCCACCCCCCTGTGCAGCCAAGAGAGAGGCAATCCCCCAGACCCAGCCAGCCAGTGGCCCTCACCCGCCCAAGTGCGGCGGCTCGGAGGCTGCGGACCCGCCCAACCTGCAAGGGCGCCACAGAGCAGCGACAAGAGGGAGTGCCCGTCGAGGGGGGCGCTCACACTGAAGCTATCGTACTTTGGTCACATCATGAGAAGACACGATTTTCTGGAAAAGTCAATAATGCTAGAAAAAGTGGAAGGCAGACAGAAAAGAGGAAGACCTAAAATGAGATGGCTGGACTCGATAAAAGAAGACACATCCTCCAGTTTGCAGGATCTGAGCAAGTCTGTTAATTTTGGAGGACATTTTGGAGGTCTTTCATTCATAGGGTCACCATAGGTCGGAGGTGACTTTGATAGCACATCACACACTAGGAGGCACCCCAGGAACACATCCAGAAGTGATGTCATCGTGATGGCTCTAGGAGCATTCCTGGCTAGACTCAATAAAAGAAGCCACATCCTTCCGTTTGCAGGATCTGAGCAAGTCTGTTAATGGAGGTCTTTTAGAAGTCTTTCTTGTTAGAGATTTATGGTATTTTATATATTTAGTTTAGTAACTTAGCAGAGTAACATATAGCAGAGTAATTTAGTCAGAAGCGTTTAAACCCTCACAAACGTGCATTAATTAATCCTCAGACAAAATTCATAGAAAGATAGAACTTACAGTTTATTGTAGCAGATTTCTCCATAGCAATATCTTCTGGTAATATCAAGGGAAAGAACCTATCTATAGAGTTACATTCACTAAGCTAATACCACGGCCTGAAAATATAGGCAGCGAGGCTGGAAGAGGGTTTGTGGACAAAGAGAAGGGCTCCATGAGGAGCATGGTGGCTTTACCTCTTTCTCTTGGAAGAGCATGAGGGAAGGTGTGAAATCTCCCAAGAAGCACAGAGGCAAGAGAGGAGGAGTCAGTAGGCGTTCCCACCTTAGACAAGAGAGTGGCAGATTGCTAGACTTATACATTACATTCAAAGAGACATGCAGCGCCCCCCAGTGTCCAAAGGCAGGCTGAGTCGCCTATTCCAACACTCCCTCTCGACTCAGAGTGTCGTCAGCATTCACAACGTTCAGGTCACTTCGTAGACCTTGGTACTTGTCTCTGGGCAGCGGCTTGGTAAAGATGTCCGCTGTCATTTCTTCAGTGGGACAGTAGTGCAGCTTCACAATTCCTTGTGCTTGAAGTTCCTTCACGAACTGCTGTCGTGTCCCAATATGTCTTGTGCGCAGAGTATTTCCTTCTAAAAGAGAAAGGGCTATACAACTCTGGTTATCTTCTAGCATGTTAACTGGTAAAGGTTCTATAATGCCAAAATCTTTAAGTAACATCAAAAGCATTTGTAAATCTTTGCATGCTTCTGAAGCTGACACAAGTTCTGCTTCAGTGGACAAAAGGGCCACAATTTCTTGTTTACGACTGGCCCAAGTTATAGGTCCATTCCCATAGAAAAACACATAACCAGTAGTGGATTTCCAGTCTGAATTATCTTTAGCCCAATCTGCATCAGCATATCCCAATAGTGTGGGATTTTTACTAGCTGGCAGCCTTAGTTTAGAATCTGCAGTACCCTTTAAGTATCTCATTACTCTTTTTACTCCGGTCCAATCATTCACAGTGGGTTTACTTACCCTCCTGGATAGAATACCTACAGCTGTTGCAATGTCAGGTCTTGTTGTCATTGCTAGGTAAAGAAGTTTGCCTATGGCAGTTCTGTACCCGTTGTTCTCTGGTAGAGGCTCATTTGGTTCCTTTTCTTTCAGAAAACCTAGTTCCATTGGTGTAGGCATTGGATTGGCATTTTCTAGTCCAAAATTTTCCAATAGTTCTAATATCTTTTGTCTTTGGCTGAGAAGGTAACTGCCATCTGGTTCTCTCTCGATCTGGATCCCCAAATAAAAATTAGCATTGCCCAAGCGTTTCACTTCAACTTCCTTGTTTAGATGAGATATAATTCCAGCACAATCACTTGAATTTTCATAACAAAGGATAAGATCATCAACATAAGACAAAATAAAAGTCCATCTCTCATTCTTGTATCTACTGTAAAGACAGAGGTCAGCTTTGCCTCGTTTAAAATCTAGATCAAGTAACATTTTGGTCAGTTTATCATTCCAAGATTTGGCAGCTTGCTTAAGACCATAAAGTCCTTTCTGAAGTTTGCATACTAAGTGTTTATTCTGTTCATCTATGAACCCTGGAGGTTGACTCATATATAATTCTTCCTCAATTTCACCATGTAAAAATGCAGTCTTTATATCCAGGTGTTCTGTTTGCATGTTTCTAGAAGCTGCTATGCTTAAAAGCATCCTGGTTGTGGAATATTTTACAACTGGCGCAAAAGTTTGATCATAATCAGTTCCATAAATCTGAGAATATCCTTTGGCTACTAATCTAGCTTTGTATCTCTCAACTGCACCATTCTCATTTTTCTTAGCTTTAAAAACCCATTTACATCCAATAACATTCTTACCCTTAGGTAGTTTTGTGAGAGTCCATGTTTTATTCTTGTGCAGAGCATCTATTTCTTCTTGTGCTGCTTCCTTCCATTTCTTTGCTTCTGGTTCAGGCATTTGTTGAACTTCGGCCCATGAAGTTGGTTCTTGTGGTGGCGATGACCTTGCAAGGTAGGTCAGTCTCTCGGCTGGAACTCCTCTGTTGACGCGCTGAGAGCGCCTAAGATCCTGAGTCACCTCTGCCTCCACAGCGGGCTCTGGCTCCTCAGGCACATCTACTGGCCTGGGAATTTCCGCCTTTATTCTCTCACCTGGTCGGGCTTCTGGTTGCATCTGCTCAGTGGCTGCACCCATTGCCTCATCACCGGGTTGGATATCTGGTCGCATTTGCGTAGCGATGTCATCTGGCCGATACAGCAGCAGCTGGCTGTCATCATTCTCTCCCTCTGAAGGGTCACGTGTAGCAGCATTCTGGTTGCTCCTATGTCGCTCATCAAATTGCACAACTCTGCTTGTAGTAACACTGTTAGTTTCTGGGTTAAAAATCCTATATCCCTTACATCCTGGAGCATATCCTACAAAGATGCCTTCTAAGGCTCTGGGTTCTAGTTTGGATCTCTTTTCCTCTGGTATATGCGCATATGCTTTGCATCCAAATACTCTAAGATGTTCTATGCTTGGCTTCCTATTATGCCATAACTCATAAGGAGTTTTGTTTGTAGCTTTAGTGGGCAATCTGTTTTGTAAGTAGATTGCAGTCATGGCCGCTTCTCCCCAGTGTCTGTAGGGAAGTCCTGAATCTATTAACATACATCTGACCATATTCATGATAGAACGATTTTTGCGCTCGGCGACCCCATTCTGTTCGGGGTTATAGGGAACAGTGAATCTATGTTGGATTCCATTTTCCCTGAGAAATCTCTGTGTGGCATGGGAAACGTACTCACCGCCATTGTCGCTTTGAAAGGCTTGAGGTTTCCTGTTGAACTTGTTAGACACCATGGAAACATAATCACGCAGTTTCTGCTCAGTCTGCGATTTTTCTTTCAGCAAATAGCACACTGTATATCTCGAGAAGTCATCAATGAAAGACAATATATAAAGGTTATTTCCTGTTGATGCTGGTTTAATAGGACCACATAAATCAGTATGGATTAGTTCAAGTGGTTGCCTTGAGCATCTCTGGCTTTGTTTGGGAACTGAAGGTCGAGTTGCCTTTCCCTTTATACAACAAACACATAATTCATCATCATTGCCACATGCACTTATATTAATACCTGTTACCAAGTCCTTAGATTGCAGATCCTTTATGGCTTGCATTTCGCGATGTGCAAATCTTCTATGCCATAGTTCGATTGGTTCTCCTTTTGTGGTAGCTGTTGTTGCCTTGTAGGCCTTTTCTCCTTGGCAGTCCAGTTCAAAGACTCCATTTCTGAGACTACCTGTGGAATATATCTCTCCTTCGCGAGAAACTGTACATTTGTTATTCTCAAAGTGTATAGAAAATCCTTTTTGTGATAGTACAGGTACGCTTAGTAGGTTTGCCTTTAAATCAGGAATGTATAAAACTTCTTCTACTTTAATTATCTTTTTAGAGAAATCATTATTGCTATGAAGCATAATGGAGCCTTTCCCACTAATTTTCACATTTGTCCCGTTAGCCATCATAACGTTCTTAGATGCACTGGTATCTAATTCATAAAACAGATTAATATCTGAAACCATATGGCAGCTCGCGCCACTATCTAAAACCCAGCATTGTGGGCTATCATTTATTCGAGCAATATGAGACACATGATAATTACTATCAGCCCTTGTTTGAGGAAAACCTCTAAAATTACTAGCTCTTGCTTTTGAAAAATCTTCTCTGTTTCTCTCTGCCTGTTGGTTCCTGCTTGCAGCAGCATAATTGTTTCTGCCCTTGTGGCTGTAGCTTCTGTTGCTAAAACACTCCCTCTGGAGGTGACCGGGCTTATTGCATTTGTGGCAGAAGGGAGGAGTCTGCCTTTCTCTAGGATTGGCTCTTTGCCAGTAATCAATTTGCCTAGGTCCTGCCCCTCTGGGTCTGACCTCTCTGACCATGTAACATGAGTCAGTCTTGCATTTCTTTTCTTGAGGATAAGATCTCTGTTCATTGTACTGTGATCTTATCTGATCTAGCACTTCCTCCAATGTAGCCCCTTTTTCAGTAAGAGACTTTGCTAAACTGGAATAACTCTTTGGTAGTGAGCTTAAAACCAGAGCAATTTTCAAATCTTCATCTAGAATCTGACCAACAGTAGCTAGTTTATCTATTTGATTCAACAAAGATTCAATATGAGCATTCACATCTCCATTATCTTCCATTTTAGTCGAAAATAGCTGTCTGAATAAATCAATTTGTAGTAACTGGTCTGACATTTTCAAGAAATTTCAAAGTACTTCTCTAGAAAACTTTACTTTTCCCTCTTTAACTTTTAGTTTCCTGGCTCAAGTTAGCCAAAACGTTTTAAAAGGAGGTTTCTCTGCTTTTCTGTGCACGCTTGAGGGTAGGGAAAAAGCTGTTAGACTTTTCACCTAATTTCTTTCTTTGTTCCTCATGAGGTTGCCTGTGAGGGCATTCACTTGCTAATTGAGTCCTTTTGTTCTGCCTGGCTGTTAGACCAGCAGTCAAGGAAAAAACTTTGCAGTTTGAAACTCTTTACTTCTAGATTCAGCTATGGGCTTTTCTTTGGCCCTGAGGAACTTATTCAAGACTGGGCTACCATTAACCCTGTTAGAGATTTATGGTATTTAATATATTTAGTTTAGTAACTTAGCAGAGTAACATATAGCAGAGTAATTTAGTCAGAAGCGTTTAAACCCTCACAAACGTGCATTAATTAATCCTCAGACAAAATTCATAGAAAGATAGAACTTACAGTTTATTGTAGCAGATTTCTCCATAGCAATATCTTCTGGTAATATCAAGGGAAAGAACCTATCTATAGAGTTACATTCACTAAGCTAATACCACGGCCTGAAAATATAGGCAGCGAGGCTGGAAGAGGGTTTGTGGACAAAGAGAAGGGCTCCATGAGGAGCATGGTGGCTTTACATCTTTCTCTTAGAAGAGCATGAGGGAAGGTGTGAAATCTCCCAAGAAGCACAGAGGCAAGAGAGGAGGAGTCAGTAGGCGTTCCCACCTTAGACAAGAGAGTGGCAGATTGCTAGACTTATACATTACATTCAAAGAGACATGCAGCGCCCCCCAGTGTCCAAAGGCAGGCTGAGTCGCCTATTCCAACATTTCTCAAGGTTTGCATAGGTCGGAGGTGACTGGACAGCACATAACACACACACATGTTCGTCTAAAATGCAAGATTGCATTGCAAGGTCTGAGGCTGAATACGTCTCTTAACAAAGCATAAGGCAATAGAAAGAGAAAACGTAAAAGGGAGAGAAGTGTATGAAATCCATACCTAATACAATGCCACTTGTAATGTATAATTCAAGAGGCCTGGAATTTAAGGGTATACGTATAAAATACATCCTTTCCACTTGCTATCAGTCCTCACAAGCTGGCTTTCAATATCAAAATAATAAAAATACCCTGCAATGTGTAGCAATAATGTAGACACACCTCAGGAAATGAGCCTGGGTTAACACAAAAGCAATACATTTCATTCAACAAAGACCAGCTAAAAATTCTAATTTATAAACCTCAGCTTGAGCATTTAGTAGCTACATAATTACTTCAACTTCACTTTACAAACCTTTTACATTATGCATCCAGTAACTCCACATACATGGAAGGAAATTATAAGTGATGTGCTAAGAAGACGAAGAGTGAAAATATATGTTGTGAATTTCCTGGAGGCGCTCAAGTGCAGGATTTTAGGTGTGGTCCTCAATCCACACACATGCTGTTCTTGCTCTGTGCATGCACATGCCGCTTTCGTGGAAGCTCCCTTTCGGTGATTGCATCTGACTGCAAATGAGTCACGCACTGTGAGAAGAAGTACTGTAGGATCCTTTGACTTGCCAATTTGCCAATTTTTCTTGGTGTGAGAAATTGTCAATTTTGCATGTGGGGGAAACTGGGATAGTTTTAGTAGTTCAGGATTAGATATCGAACACATGAATGTACTCATGTGGAGCAAACTGAAGTGTGACTGTGCGCGCAAGTGTATGGGAAGGTGGAGGGGGGACATGTGCAATGAGGTTCACTTGAGGGCCCCTAAGTACTTGGTAACATGTATTTCTACCCTAACCCAAGAATTCATGGACCATGCCAGAACATCCTCAAGCTCAAGCATGCTCTCTCTGCAGACGCATTCATCGTAGATGCATCCTAAATACTTACAAGTCCCTCTAACACAGATGCTACAGCATCTCCTTTTCCTTAGGAGAAAATAGTGAATGGAAATAAAACTCAGCTTTGCTGAAAGCAAGGTGGTGGTGACACTTCTGCAGAGCTTTTCAGCAAAATTTCAAATCTAGCAGTGTGATCAGAAGAACGATTCACAGAAGTGCAATTCTTGGGTTACAGTCACCAAAAACTGCAAAATGTAAAGCATTCCATGGGCCTTTTCAATTTATTATTTAAAATTAACTTTTAAAAATTGATAATTTCCCCTAGAGTTGCTGTAGCACAGTGGTTAAGTGGTTCGGCTGTGAAATCAGCACTCTGCTGGTTCGAATCCCATTCCTGCCATGAGCTCTGCAGGTGGCCTTGGGTCAGCCACTCCTCTCAGCCCAGCTCCCCAGCTGTACTATGAGGGTAATAATAACACTAACTTGTTCACTGCTTTAATTGAGGGACTTATCTGTCTAGCATAGCGGTATACAAGTGCAGTCTATTATTATTCATTATTATTGTTTATACGCCAACGTTAGGCACAAAGAACTCATCAGCAGATCACTTGGCCGAGTCGTTTTGCTCTCGTGCTAATGAAGCAATCGTGCTAGCTGATGTTCTCAAGAAAAGGCACAAGAGGAGGAAAGCAGTCACAACCTTGCCCAGAAGCAATCCTATCCAGAGACCAGGGTTGGAGAGCACAAATAGACCTGTAACAACAAGAGAGCAGATCAGCAAATCTTATGGGTGCATTTTGACTTATTTGCTATGGAGCCTACTGCCATCTTGATCACCCAGAAAAGGTAAGAACATGCTAGACTCACAGGATTGGATCCTACGAACGAGTTTTGTGTGCATCTAGGTAGTCCCTGTCACAGAGCATGATTCGTCTCATGCTAGCACTTCCATTTGTACAAGGTTCATTGAAAACCATTGAACCTGAAAGTGCTGGTGTAACCCCCATGCGTTATCTGCTTTAGCCCAGTTGAAGATTGTAGTCTGGTTGCTGTAGAGTTCAATAGGTTCCCTTTTGCAAGAAGACTGTGTGGGAAGAATCCAGCACTTTGGTAGAGATGGCTATGGTTGCCAGTCTCCAGGTGGTATCAGATCTCATGGAATGACAGCTGATCTCCAGGCTACAGAGATTATCCCCCCTGGAGAAAATGGCTGCTTTGGAGGGTGGACTCAGTGGCTTCATACCCAGGCCTCCCTAGGCTCCACCTCAAAATCTCCAGGATTTCCCCAAACCAGAGCTGGCAACCTTAAATATTAATATCTGAGTGTAAATACCTTGTAAGAATTAATTTTAATCCAAGAATTGCTAATCATGTTTTTTGAAAGATCTTGGCTTGGACACTATATTGTGAGTTCTGTGCACCCTAAATAGTCTCTACTGTGGAGCATACTTCCTCTTCTTACTTCTATTTGCCAAGGGTCCACTGAAAATTACTGATCATACACAAATGGAAGTTTTAAAGAAAGAGGCTCTGCAGCTTTCTTTAATCTAGTAATTGCTGAAGATTCTTTGGGGGGGGGGCTTTTGAATCATAATTTATTTGTTTTCATAATTCACTTAGGATAGAGATGAATATAGAGAAGTTTCCCTTGCTTTGATTTTTTAAAAAATGACTACAGGAAAATTATATAATTGAAAACTGAGTTTGTGAAGCACAAATTAATATGTCCGAATGATACGTTAATGTTTGTCTAGAAACAACAGAGGCCATCATCACAAACGCAGAAAATCCACAAATTTCACAGTAACTTCTACTAAATAATATTCTCAAGGGTGCCAACAGATAAATTTGAGAGCAAGCCTAAAATTAACAAAACACAATTTATCTACTGTTAAATTAAGAGCTTGATCTGATATCAGCAATCTAAGCAGAGTATGGCGTCTTCTCGAGATCCTAACTTTTTATATTAGTGAAGGCCTTGTGTGGGAGGGTGGAGTGTTACATTTTAAAAGAGATTTCACTGCATTCATGTGTTAGGTCTTGGCTTGGATCCTATATATGAGTTCTGTGTCTCTACTGTGAAGCATATGTCCTCTTTCTCTTATTTGCATTTGCACAGGGGCCCTTTGAAATTCACTGAATATACACAAATGGAGGTTTTAAAGAAAGAGGAGGTGGGCTCCACAACAGAGGCTATCAACTATGCCTGGAATTCATTCATAGGATCCAAGCCCTTGGCCCAGCCAAAACGACGGTATTGCCGAAATTCATCCGTTCTCCAGTATCCTCTCTGTTACCCAATGTAGTCCAGAGAGAATGGAAGAAGCTGATGAAAAGTTTTATTTGAGAAAATCTAGAACAAACCCATGTTCACTACAGCATAAGTGGGGAAAGAATCTGAGGCTGTCTTACAGGTGCTGGACCTGTTTGGACCTCTGACTGGAGGAGACAATAGGAGAGTAAGTCATTCATAGACAGAAAGTAAGAACGTGTGAAAATGCCTTCAGATGCTTGGATTTGAATTTTTAAAAGCTCAGATAAAAAATTATGATGGTGATAACTGCATAATTAATGCCAAGTTAAGGATGTGGTCTAAATTCAGTGGTCAAATTGAACCGGCTTCCTCTCTGGCTGCATCAGCCATTAGAGATAAGAAGCAGGACTTGCACGACATATAGATTTGATCAGCAATTATGAGGTAATTTCTTAGGATTAAATGAGTACCACAAGTAGCATTAGGATTACTGGGTGGCCTCTAGTGATATATGATAGAAAGGAAAACATACTTAGCAGTTCCACTTGTACAGTGGCCGTGGCCGCTCAAAGCACTTGAACGAAATTTTCTTATTAAAATGATGCTCGCGTGGAGCAATGGAGTGCACAACAGGTGGTTCATATGATTTCATTCAATTAGGTTTCATAATTGTATCAGAAGAAATACCTTGTGTTATGTCTTGCGCGTGCAGAAAAGATAGTGGGGCTACAATAACTCTGACTTTTAGAGCTTTCATTTGCACAAGGATGGTTTCTAGATGCAGAAATATTCCATGGGATCCAACCGCTTGTCTACAGTTATTTGAAAGGGAAAAGTTTTCTACAGTGCAGTCTTAAGCACACTTCCGAGTCCACTGAAGTCAGTTGGCAGCTGTGTCCAGAAGTGCCTTTTATTGGCATTCGTTAGCGAGCCAACTGTGACCTTTCCCTGGGCAGGAAAAATCTGGCCTCTGTGAGCCAAAACACACGTTAAGAAATACCTAGGTTCAGCACGTGTTCTCTTACCTCAAGGTTTGCCGGGATCTGTAGGCGTCCTGGAAGCTTAAAGTTTAGCATTTACAGAGCAGCAGGGAGGGAAATACAGGCGCCTGTATTTCCCTTCCCCTTCCTGCTGCTCTGTAAATGCTAAACTTGTTCTCTTACCTCAAAGTTTGCTTGGATCTGTAGGCATCCTGGAAGCTTAAAGTTTAGCATTTACAGAGCAGCAGGAAGGGGAAGGGAAATACAGGCGCCTGTATTTCCCTTCCCCTTCCTGCTGCTCTGTAAATGCTAAACTTTAAGCTTCCAGGACGCCTACAGATCCCGGCAAACCTTGAGGTAAGAGAACACGTGCTGAACCTAGGTATTTCTTAACGTGTGTTTTGGCTCTGTGTTGCAGGGCTGGTAACATCTAGAGTCTACTACTTTGATGTGGTCTATGTGGGGCTGTCCTTGAGAAATGTTTGGGAACTTCAATGGGTGCAGAATGCCGCTGCAAGGATAGTGACTGGAGTGTGTTGTAAGGACAATATCAATCTGATCTTGGCCCATCTACGCTGGCTCCCAATCTGATTTCGGGCACAATTCGAGGCGTTGAGCTTCAAAGCCATATACAGTTTGGGAGTAGCATACTTTAAGGACTCCTATTCTTGTATGGGAGCCCCCTGGCGCAGAGTGGAAAGAGGCAGTACTGCAGCCCAGCTCTGCTCACGACCTGAGTTCAATCCTGGCAGAAGCTGGGTTCGGGTGTTGAGCTTTAAAACCATATACAGTTTGGGAGTAGCATACTTTAAGGACTCCTATTTTTCTACGGACCTTCCCAACTGCTGTGGTCATCTTTGGAGGCCCTGCTTGGGGTGTCCCTGCTTCCTGAGGTTAAATGAGGTGGAACCTGGAAGGGGGCCTTCTCAGACATGGCACCAAAATTATGCAACTCCCCAGGATATTAATTTGTCCCCTTCTATCACAGCCTTCCACCAGCTGATGAAGACTTTATTACTGTTGTTGTTTTAATTGTTAGCTGCCTTGGCGGCCCTTACTGGTTGGCTCACCAGATGCCTGCTGGTGGTGGGCAAATGCCCAACAGTTTGCCCATATACCCACCAATTGCTCGTGACCAGAGGGAGGAAGCAAGCCACCCGGCAATCACCCACCACCAGCAGCTAACCCTGGCAAATGGGCAGCACATGCCCTCCTTCCGGAAGTGATGTCATTGCACTGGCCGCAGGAATGCACCTGTGCTTTGCTCAGGAAGTCAGGACTGATTTCAGCCCTGAGTGAAGCACAGGGTGCTCCTGTGGCTTGCACCATGATGTCACTTCTGGGAGTGACTTCATCACTTGCAGCTGCAAGTGTGCACTCACACCGAGTGTGGAAGTAGAGGTGTGCACTCGAAAAATATTCAAGTTTCCCTCTTCAGGTTTACTTGAAGCGGGAAAACAGTTCGGGTGTTTAAATGCTTCGGTATGCTCCGTAAAGATTCGAGATTCTTTACGAAACACACCAAAGCTCAAAGCAGCACTTTTCTTGCCATTTGCAAACAGCAAGAAAAGTGTTGCTTTCAAACACCTGCCACTTTTCAGCTAATGGGAGGGGGATCCCCCATCAGCTGAAAGAAGCTGCTGGCATTTGAAAGCAGCAACAGTTTCTTGCCATGCAAGAGTGATCGCCTAATAGAATTCTGAACCTAGTGTCCCCCTAAAAGCATTTCTCTCACTTTTCCTTCTATCATTTCCTTTAGTCCAGGTCTTTTCAAATTAAATTTACTACTTTCAGTTTTTCAGTTGATTCAAGTTTAACAGCCCGTAGGCCATGCACTATAAATTAAATCTAAGAATTAAAGATCACATTAAAACAAAAGTAATTTATTATTTTTATTATCTAACACCTCTGGCTTGTTTTCTAAATCAGTAATTCTGTCATCATTTCTCAAAACTCATAGTTCGTTTCTTTAAATCTCCAAGACTACAACTCTTTTTATTGCAGCCTATGCCTCCTTATTTTTTTAAAAAAAAACTTCTCAACACCTCTAGACTCTTTTTCTTCACGGCACCTGAACTGCCTGCCTTCAGAAAAGAGAGATGCTGGCCCCTTCTGGTAGGGGGAACCCAGTGAGAGTGCCTGGGAGCAGCTGAGTGAAGGGTTCCAGGAAATGTAGCATGGAGATAGAAAGCTGCTGTCTCCAGGCTGGGCCCTTTTCTCTGAGCAACTTGTCCACTTTGTGAAGACCATGGGAGTTCTGTTAACCCTGGTTCTTATTTTCTGCCCATTGGATCTTCCACCTTGCCTCTGAGTCCTGCTTTGTAGATTTCTGACCTCTAGCCCGATCCTCCTGACACTGTTTCTGTTGTGCCCTGAGAACATGTCCCCTCTCTCAGACCCTCTGGCTGCCTGAGCATAGCTTAACTTCAGACTTTTCCATTCAGACTTCAGACTTCCATGCAGTTTGTCTTGGCACGCTCTTCTACATCAAACATCCACAAAGCACAAGAGACAGGAGAACCCCTGGTGGTGGAAATGGTTTGGTGTAGTTTGGTGTAGTGGTTAAAAGCAGTAGGACTCTAATCTGGAGAACCGGGTTTGATTCCCCACTCCCCTGCTTGAAGCCAGCTGGGTGACCTTGGGTCAGTCACAGCTCTCTCAGAGCTCTCTCAGCCCCACCCACCTCACAGGGTGTTGTTGTTGTGGGGATAATAATAGCATACTTTGCAAATTGTTCAGCATTAAGTTATCCTGAAAGGTGATATATAAATCAAATGTTGTTGTTACTGTTACTATTATTAATTCAAAGTGCTGCAGAGCAGCTTCTTTGAACATCCTTTACTGCCAAGATTCATTTATTTTTGTTTGGACAAATACTTTATGAGATCCTGCTTCAGAAGCTGGGCTAGGTATCCTTCTAGTCCTCTCCCTATGCACATGAGAAGAGATTGGTACTTACCTAACTCAATGAAATTGGCATGTGCATTTCCGTTAGGCTGTATTCCAAAACTCAATACTCGGTTGACATAAACTGGACTTTGAGAATCATGAATCACTTCACAGGTGTAATTGCTTGTGATCTGTCTCATTGGTCGTGTAGTTAGCAGGAAGCTGAGGGAGAACGTCCCATCTGGGTTTGGATTTCCATTATCAGCCCTTTTTATAACGTCGTCACTTCTCCACCAGGCCACGCTGATATCATTGGGATAAAAATTATTCACTATGCAGGTGAGTTTCACAAAACGATTCAATGGGATGGGAGAACATTCGTTGGTTTCCACTGACACGTGCGGTGCAACTGAGCAAAGAAAGCAAAACCATTCATTATCCGTCTTGGTCACCTTTCAATGTGAAACTAGTTAAAGGGAACAGATGGGCACAGCATCTTGCATCACTGGCTCGTATCCACCCAGATATGGCAGGTCTTTCCCCACCTTCCCCTTTCTGTTGACGGAGTTGTTTCTGCTAATTTGCTCCATCAGAGGAAATTGAAGGTGACTGCAAATAAAACCCATGCTTTTCATCCTGCTCACAGTCCTGAATTGAGAGCAAGGACTTGTCAATGTCTTGTGGGGCTCCTCAGGGAAGGAGAAGGAGAGCCAGTTTGGTGTAGTGGTTAAGAGTGGTGGGACTCTAATTTGAAGAACCCAGTTCAATTCCCCACTCCTCCACTTGAAGCCAGCTGGGTGACCTTGGGTCAGTCACAGCTCTCTCAGAGCCCTCTCAGCCACACCCACCTCACAGGGTGATTGTTGTTGAAGGGAAAATAATAACATACTTTGTAAACTACTCTGAGTGGATGTTTGTCCTGAAGGGCGGTATATAAATTGAATGTTGTTGTTGTTGTTATTATAATTATTATTAAGGAAGGGATGCAGCTCATGAGAATGAATCTTGCATGCATAAGGGTCATGGAATCACTTTCCCCTTCCCACTGAATACATTTCCTGTCCTGGTGACATTTATTCCAGGGATAAAAGGAGTTGTGTGTACTAATTGCACTGAGGGTGGGTCAGCTGCATTGGGAAGAAGGAAGGAGGCAAAATTGCTCATTTCTCTTCCTTGAATGGAGATCCATTAATGCGAGAGCCAACAAGGGAAATATCATTCCCAGTTACTGCAGTTTCTGGGCAAATACAGATCCCTTTACGCTTACGTTTCCCTGTAAGCTGTCGGCCTGGCCTCCGCCATTTTAATATCTGCTTTAATAGGGCTGCTTGTGATATTTAAAGTATCCAGGCCTCTGGATTTAAAATGGCCATTGTATTGCCACCAAAGAGCCTCCAACAGTTGCTGAGTCCTGCCTGGGAGAGCATGAATGGAATGCCGCACAGGAATGCAGAGTGATTAAGAGGCGATTGGATTTGCAGTCCTTCCAGCCCCAAAGGAATCCAGTGCAACAAAGGTCTCGCTAATTCCTTTCCCTCCTCCCATGATGAGATCTCCAGTCCTTGACTGAAGAGCTAATCAAATGATATTCATAAATATATACAGTTGTTCCTGGGAAAGTACAGTCCCCACCTAAATTCATCAACTTAGCTCTGGGGTTACTTCACTAACAAACTATTCCTTTTGTGCAGCGCTAAAAAAAGTTTTGCATTTGCTTTCACACACCCCAGCAGCTACCAATCAAGGCAATAAAACCTTTTGTCAAACCCAGGAACTGACCATTGGAGCTTTTGTTCTAATGGCTAGGTGAGCTCCCACCTCAGGGTGCATTTTACCTATAAAGGTAGAGCCATGGCCTCATTCTAACTGTTCACTCTTATCAGATCCAAAGAGCTGTTCCCTTGAGTTTTGTCCAAAAGCCTCTTACTCTCCTAACCAAGGACATTGATGTTCAAAGTGGCTCTCTTCTCCCATGGACTGGACTGTTCTTCAGGATAGGTAGATATACTTATTCCTGCTCTCTATTCCCAACTTCTGGCTAAGCATCCTAGGACTCTGTGTGCGTGTGAGTGAAATTATTTTTACCCCATAATTCTGATTGTACGTGCATGCAATTCTGTTCTTTAATAAAAAATTGTTGTTTGATGTTAAGCATCAGCCTCGTTTGTTATATCGGAAAGGACCCCATAAAAATTGGTGCTAGATTTCTGCGGTTACCAGCCTCTTGCATAGCTGTCTTTCTGGCTTGCTAATTCCCCCACAAACTATTTTATTGCAAGGAGACCAGTTCCAGTAACTTCCCAGAATCTGAAATTCTGGGAGAGGGGAAGGGAAATCGAGAAAGATCCCGGACCATCGGAGCTTTTTGCTGATAATTTTTGGATCCATTATTTGCAATTATTCTTCTCCCAGCCTCCCCTCCCTTTCTTATGGTCCTCAGTCACTGCTGAGACTGTAAACTCCTCGGGAGCAAGGGCAGCTTTGATTGCTGGACAAGATATCCGCCAGTGCAGAGAGAGGTGCATGGGAGGGAAAATATTCAAGAAGCATTGCTACCCAAGATTCATCACCGCACAAACCACTACTTCAGAGCTTCCCACACCCTCTGAAACATTCTTGCCCCTTTCATGTTAGGGAAGGTGCCTGCTGATTTCTTCAGCTCATGGGGGCAGAACTCGGTATATTGGGACAGAAACAGAAGATTATTGTCAGAGCATGGAGTCATAGAGGGAATTATTCACAGGCGGCCATGATGGCGTGTAACTTGGCCTTGCAACAGCATGCAGGTTGCTTCCAGTTGAGATTCTTGCTTAGTAAGAGACAGCTGTGCTTGGTAGAAGATAACTAGGGGATATACCTTACCTAAGAACTGCTGTAAACAGCTCCTGCCTGAGAGAACTTTTCAGCGTACTGTGATTACTTTTTTTGCTTGTTTCACAGATAGAGGGCAGAGTTTAGCTTGTATAAAATCTGTAATAGCCTCTGGTTCTTTGGGCTCCATGAGAAGATGTGAAATGATGCAGACGTGCCCCAGAACCAGGGCCTTGGGAGTTCCTCTCTTGCTGTGGTAGGGAGCCCAGAAATCAAAGGAACGTTGTAAGCTTTATTTGCTGTTGTGTATCCCCAGCTTGCTTGTAACAGATTTAATTATTAATCTATACATATAAAGACAAGTGTCCTGACTGACTCATCAATGCCCAGCCCAGAACCCTGGACCTAGAAACATAAAATTTGGAGAAAACATTCCTTTCATGATGTAAACACCCACTAAGAAGGGATTTTAAGAAATTTTCCCCCTAAGGGGGTCAAATGTGTTTTCCGAAAGGTATACAATTTCCCTGTGTGGTTAGTAGGCTGTTGCCTGCTTGCGCTCCCCCCCCCCCGCTACTGCAAGATCGGCTACTCTTCCGTGATTGGGCCAGCCTTTCAAGGTCATTTGCATATGTGGGTTGATTGGTCCCCCCCCCATTCTAAACAGTATACAGTTGCTATTGGGAGACATTGAATGTGTCCTGAGGTAAAATGCACTTCCCAGTCTTCCCCTAAAAGTTCATTGGGATTCCCAATCTCCCTGTGAGGCTGGCCTTCTTGTGTGGCTATCAGGCTCCTACCTGCTTGCACCCCACTCTCTCTGATTGGTCAGCTGTGGAACTCCATGTTCTGAGGTAAAAATCAGGTAATGGAAAGTAGTTAAATACCGTAGCGAAGCACGGGTATCAAACTCATCTTTTAATAAATGTCACTATATCAGCAATTTGCATCTTTTTGGTCACCCTTTAAATGCGAGAGCAGAGCCTGGGTCGACCATTTTCTGAATTAATATGCTTCCTGGTTAGCGTGGGGGAATGACTCCGGAGCTACATCCTCCTTTGAAAAGCTGTTCAAGGAACAGAAACCTTCCCCTGTGTGGCGATGGAATGTTCCCCAGCCCTAAAACGAATTAAGCCCCCATCAGCTGACGAAATTGGTAGGCACTCTTCTGAAGTAAAAGATGTTTCAGTGATCCAAATGCTTAAGTTCCTTCACTTGGACTTGGATATGTGACCCATCCAAAATTTACATTTTCAGGTTCTGTACTGCCACTCGCATTCTACTGAGAAAAATAAAACTGAGCCACAGAGTCCTGCCATGAAATGGAACCGGTCCTGTCACTTCCCACCCTCTTAATACCAACTGTGCCCAAAGTTAAACAGGTCTATTGCTCATTCCTAAGAGCAAAAGAATGACCTGATTAGATATGGTCAGTTCCGCCAATCTGGCAGCTAATCAGATTTTCCCAAAACACACAGGAGCCTCTCCCAGCCTCCACCATCCCACACATACATCTTCTTCTCTTCCCCATTACAACCCCCTTACCAGTATTTATAGCTCATCACTCTGCCTACCTCGTAGGACTTTTCTGAGATCATAACTCTGCTGCAGGGCCTTTTCTGAGGAGCTGTAGTCGATATGACAAATGAGTGTCGAGTTGATATCTTTCTCTGTGAGTGACACTCGCACAGTGCTGTTAATTCCATAGGAAGTGTTACTTGCTACTATCAGAACGATGGGTAACACGGGTTGGAGCTGGTTCCCATCTTTGGTCCAGGTGATTGTGATTTCTGAGGTGGGGAATCCATATGACTCACAGCTGAAAGTTGCCAAGTCCCCTGAATTCACTCTGTTCGAAGGGCCGCTGATTATTGGCTTGGATGGCTGGGCTGTAGGAGGAAATATGAACATGTCAAAGAGAACTACCTCCCACTGCTGTGGGAGCATCACTCTAACAAATCTGCAAGAATTAGGGTGATATTGCATAAAGCTGAATTTGGAAGCCTGGTTTGCTCCAGGAGTGGAACGTTTGGAAGCTTTAAGTGGAAGCCAACATATTGAGGAATGCATTTCAAGCTAATCCATAAGGGTGTACATAACGAGAAAAACAAGTCAAAATTGCACACAAGTTTGGGAAATGAGACTGTTAGGACTTCCCACCTTGTGCCAAAAAGTTTGCGTGTCTCATTTTGGTTCTTACTACACAGAGGTTGTGCAGGCAGGTCAGGCAGTGCAGTGGCCATCTTGTTTTCCATAATGGCAAGTCTGTCTGCACTCATCCTGCAACCAATTGGATTCAAAGGGGAGAGACTGAGCCCTTAGCTTTCACTCCATTGGTAGAAAGGGGATGTGTGCGCCACTCAAGTGCATTTTGTCCTTAGCACTTCCTGGACAATGGCATTGAATTGCTCTTAGGGATCAAATTGCAAAAAGGTTGCTTTGCCCCAGGGAAGCTCGCCCCTGCTGCTTCTGAACCCTCCCCAGTGGCTCCCTTGGCATCTTGGGGCCTGTGCCTGCCTGGCTTGTGCTGATGGCAACCTCCTGTGAGCCTGGATGAAGTGGAGCCATCTGGGCAACTGCAGGAGACAGTCCAGTTGTATTTGTGCCCAAGAAGAAGTATGTCTCATACGAAACGGGAATTGTATAAGATGCCTGCATAATCCCGTCGGCACCCGTGGATTTTACATCTCATTGGACTTGAGCCACCACCATAAGACTGCATTGTGACTCCCTCCTTAATATGTCCCCACTGTGGGCTTGTTTCGGACATTTTTACAATGACTCGGACAACTGAATTATATCAATTATATTTATTGTAACCATTGACATTATTTATCTGCACTTTGCACTTTGCATGTTTGCACTATTGAAAAGTTTACATAAAAAGCTAGCATTAATTGTATATTCCCGGACTTGCTGTTTGCACCTCTTTACTATCCGGTTTTTTCCCCCCTTGTTCTGCTTAATTGCCCCAGGGAAGAGCAGACAGCATGGTGCTGTCAACACCAGCATCACATTGCTCTTTCTGTGCATTTTTCGTACAATGCAAGGGAAGGCCAGCATCCACTTTGGAATGTACATGTGGGTTTTAGGGTGGAGGGATCTCCTTCATCCTCTAAGCATGTGGCTGCTATAAAGCAACGGAGGGTGCTGAGATCAGCTGGTAAGCACCTACTTGTGGTCCCTGGCCCCAGGGAGGCTCGATTGGCCTCAACCTAGGCCAGGGCCTTTTCAGTCCTGGCCCCAACCTGGTGGAACTCTTTGACTGAGGACACCCGGGCCCTCCAAGATCTTATCTCCTTCAGGTGGGCCTGTAAGATGGAGATGTTCCGCCAGGCGTATGGTTGAGGCCATCAGGGATTCCATCAAATGAGCCTCTCTCCCAGTCTCCCCTATGTCTGTATTGACCATCTACCATATATGAGTGACCATGTGTCGTTAAGCCACACCTCTACCTCTGTCAGAGGTTATATGGTTTTTATACGGTGATTTTATTTATTATTGTGACCCGCCCTGATCCGGCTTGCGGGGAGGGCGGAATATAAATCTAAATAACAACAACAACATGTTATGTAGACTAGGGTAAAAATTGGAGAGAGAGAAATTCTGGGGAGAGCCCCACTAAGGAGGTCGACCTCCCCCGGAATGTGGAACTGGTCCATGCCCTACCCATTCAGTGGCCTTCTGCCGCTGCTGTCCTTAGTTTAGGTGTTGTGGTGGCAGGACCACACACTGTGAGCAAAGAAATCCTTCCAAGATAAGGGGTTGAGGAACAGCTGGAAGAATTACATCTGGCACAGAAAGCCTTCGGGGTTTGGGAGCTTCTCTGATTATAACAGTTAACCTAGCATTAAATGACGGAGTTGTAGCAACATGCGTTGTATACACGCTCGCACATGCCCGCTCCAAGTCTTTCCATATCAGTATTCCATGAGGAAGGACCAATCGGGGGGGACTGCAGTCTCGTCCGCTTCTTTTTCTTCAATTAACTTTGCGTTTATGGCTTTAGTCAGAAAGGGAGACAGGCAGCCGCCCAGTCTCTTACCTTGTAATAATTAGGGGAGGAAGAGGGCCATCTTCCCTTCACTCACCTTTGCATTAAGGAAAAACCCTAGCCCTCCCTTTCTGTAAGATTTTACGCACAGTGCAAGGACAGGCTGGCGGGATTAAAGAGGGCGTCTCAGCCCAGGCTCCTGCAGTAGGTAAGGGATGAGGGTTTGCCTGAATGGCCCCTCATCATGGAAACAAAACTACAAGGCACAGAGAAACATGGCATAAAAGAAGGACTCAAAGGTAAAATGTATTGGCTTTGTCTTTGCATTTCTCACATTTAAAGTGCCCGCCGGGCAGTCCTTATGTTCTCTACTGAAATCAGAGTGGGTGACCAAATCCCACTACATAAAAGGTTAGCTGTATCCTCCAAAGCCTCTGCAGCCTCAGAAGGCCCCACAGCAGCTCAGCTCCACCCTCCACAGACCCAGCATGGCCAAACTGGCGGCGGGAAGGCTCAGCACACCTGCATTGCCCTTCCCAGCCCCAACTGGGCCAAGCCAGTGGCAGGAAGGCCTGGCCTGCCTGTGCAGCCCTTCCCCAATATAGCTTGCTTAGGAGGGGGCAAGGAGAGCTGGCATGCCTCTCCCAAGGCCTTGCAGCAGTCACGGGAAGGCCTGGCAGTGCCCAGCACTACCGTCCGGTGTTCTGGAGGGGAGGGCTGGGCTCTCTTGACCGCCTTCTCGGTAGCTGCTGCAGCCTTCTTGGGGCCTCCAGAGGGATGCACTGCAGCAGCACTGGAGAGGTCTGCTGCATTGGCCCGGCCCTCAGCATACCCCGAGCAAGATGTTAGATGCTGAACCAGGCCAGTGCGGGACACAGGAATGCCGCTGGGGTGGTGTGACGGGTCCTGGAGTGCTCCTGTGCTCCACACCAGCCGAATTTCCACCCGTTTGAAGCTGAATCAGGCAGGTGCGGGGCGTAGGAATGCTTCTGGGGCAGTGCATGCCCTCACAAGGCCCTGCTAGAGCCTGTTGTATTATTAAACACAATGGGCATTGTTGCTAGTCCTCTAACATAATTCCCTTAGCGTCTATCCAACGACTCACTGGCGCAGGCGCAGTCCCGGCAAACCGCTGGGCCTTGGAAGGGCCCAGGCAAGTAGACCTGGCCTCTGCAAGTCCAAAGGCCAGGTCTACTCACTGTGGCTTGGCCTCCCCAGTCAGCTCTGGCCTCCCCAGGCACGGTTGGGGCAGGCCTGGCTTGCCTGCGCATCACCTACCAAGGATCCCCCCCTGCCACGGGGGAGGAGGAGCAGGCAGCGGGTAACGTAGTGAGGGAGTGGTTGGCAAAATTGCTCCGTCTCGTTCCTCCTGTGGGCAGAGGACGCTTTGGGGGACGTGAGAGCCATTTCTCCCTCCTCCTGTTCTCTGCCTCAATGCCGTTCCATTTTGTGATCTATTCTAGACCTGTTTGAGGAACAATCTTGGTGTATGTCAAGGCTGCTCTCTGCACTTCCTTCTCCAGTTGGCCAGCGGATCTTGCACACAACCCCTTGCCTGCCTCTGCTTCCCTTTCTTGCCACAGTTTGCAAACTCCAGACCTGCGGAGTGAGACTTCCAGCAAGTACCCACCGCAATAAGCAAACGGTGAGGGTTGACCAACTCTGGGTGGGGAAATTCCTGGGAAGGTGAAGAGTGTTTGTGGGGGAGACAGGGAGGGGGAGACGGTAAGGGAAGGCAAGAGGGGGAAGCTGATGGCCTTTGGAAGGGGGGAGGCTAAGGGGGCTTGCAAGAGAGGAGGAAGTGAAGGGTGTTTGAGGGAAGCAACAAAAGGTGGGGGTCTTTCACAGGGAGGGGAAAGGTCTTTGGCAGAGAAAAGCAAAAACAGCAGGTTTGGAGGGTCAGTAACAGAGAAGTTTGCTGGGACAAATATGGAGAAAAGCAACTCCACAATCCACAACATTAGGTGGCCGGCCCCCACTTGTGAATATTTCTGAAAAATGCCCTCTTCTGCAACTTTCGTTTAATCACGCCTGACCTGACAGTCCTACAAGTTTGTTATTTTTGGCCACTCAAAGACGGGTTATTCTGTCAGTATCTTTTTCAAAATATTCTAAAGGACCATCGTGGCTTGAGGGCCATGTTCCAGGTGGTGGGAGGGGGGGCAGAGCCCGGTTGCAATGCAGGGAGCCGTACTGGGCATGCAAGTGGCACCAGCGTCATGAGAGGGTAAGAGCTGGACTCCACCCAACGAAGGGTGGCAGAGATACTTGTCTGCTTGGGAGAGCTCATGGAGTACAGCAGCTAGAACATCGCACCGGGACCCAGGAGTGCCAGGTTCAAATTCCCACTTTGCTATGATGCTCACAGGCCACCTTGGGCCAGCTGTCCGCTCTCAGCTGTCCTACTTCACAGGGCTGTTGTGAGGATAAAAAGGAAGAGAACCAGCTGTCCCATGATTGGGCAGGCTGGCTCCGAGGCTGCAGCTGGGTCCAAGCAAGGCAATGCCTTGCCTTCAGCTCTGGGTGAATTCTCCCCTTTCAACTTTGAGAACAATCAGAGCGCCTTTCCTCTCTGGAAGCCTTGCTACTGGATAAGGCTGCCATCAGCAGCTTGAGAGGGCTTGGCAAAATCAGCTGTAAGACAGTGGGAGGGATCCGCCTCCCTCCTTGGTCTACACTAGAGCCACGGGGGCAGCTTCTACCCTGAGAGCCCACCTCTTCCACATTGTCCAGAGATGAGGCAACAAGAGATGGAGACCACCACCCGTAAATTTTGCTCATGGCTCCAGAATCAACATGACTGCTTAGCCTCAGATCTTGAGCCATGCAAGCCAGTCCTAGTGCTGCTGCCGCCTGGGTTCTGGCTTGGAGAGCCAGTTTGGTGTAGTGGTTAAGAGCGCAGGACTCTAATCTGGAGAGCCGGGTTTGATTCCCCACTCCTCCACTAGTCACGGCTCTCTGGAGCTCTCTCAGCCCCACCCACCTCACAGGGTGATTGTTGTGGGGATAATAATGACAAACTTTGTAAACCGCTCTGAGTGGGTATTAAGTTGCCCTGAAGGGCAGTATATAAATCGAATGTTATTGGAATTACAACCCTTTCCCAGTCTCAAAGTCCTTTTAGGATGGGGTCCATCACTTCTTGTGATCTGAGCCAGAGAAATCCAAGAGGCTTCATGTCTGCATTCAGCACTTACCAGGAATTCCCAATGGAAGGGTGAGGAACAGAAGGAACATGTGAGACCACCTTGGTTTTAATGCAGCCATCGGAGAGGCAGACAGATCTTTGTTCATTTGCAACGACCCTTTCCGTTTGCAGACGATGGCGACCTTTTGAAAATGCCACTTCTGCTTTTCTGCAGGTGAATTTAAATAGTTTATCACAATATTGAATTATCTTCACATTACAGATGCAAATTTTCTCATGAAGTCATATTGTGGTTCTGGACCCACAGCCTGACCTTTTAATAAGCTCCCTTTTCACTTGTAGATCAGAACTAGGATATTCATGCAGGCTCTTGCTCTCAGGTTCCTACAGCAGAGACTGGTGCACTGAAAAGAACATCTGTTTATTATCAGCGAGATATGAAGGAATAGGAGCAACCAGTTTCTTCTCCCCCCAAAACAGTGCTAATTAAACAGCTACCCTAAAATACTATAGAGGCTTAGGGATGTGCGTTTCGGCATTCAGAATGCCGAAAGAATGCCGAAACAAAAGTGTTTCGGCTTCTTTCGGGGAATGCCGAAACGTTTCGGGGAATGCCGAAACGTTTCGGGTAGCCGAAAGAAAAAAGCCGAAACGTTTCGGGATTCTTTCGGCTTTCTTTCGGCTTTTCAATGGGAAAATGCCTCCGTCTTCCCGGACGTCTGGAGGAGGCATTTTCCCACCGAATAAGCCCAAAATTGGTGGGGACCTTCCTCTAACCCTTCTCTAACAACCACCCAAGTTTCAGACAGATTGGACTTTGGGGGGCCATGTTATGGCCCCCCAAAGCAGGTCCCCCCATCCTCCCATAAGAAAGCGAAGGAGCAGCATATTGTTAGCATGCTGCTGCTCATCTTTCTTCATTATTTCCTATGGGGAAAAAATGAAGAGGCAGGCTTCCTTTGCCAGGGGTGGCATTTTGCATGCAAAATGCCCCCTCACCCTCAGGGGCCCTTCTCCCACCCCTCCTCCCACCCCCCACCAAGGCTCAGCCTGCCCCCACTTGGGGGGGCCATTTCATGGCCTCCCCAAGTAGGTGCTCTAATCTCTACCACTGACAGCTGGGGGAGGCTTGTGTTGCCAGGGGTGGCATTTTGCATGCAAAATGCCCCCAAGCCCTCAGGGGCCCTTCTCCCACCCTTCCCCCCACCCCCCACCCAGGCTCAGACTGCTCCCACTTGGGGGGGCCATTTCATGGCCTCCCCAAGTAGGTGCTCTTTTCTCTACCACTGACAGCTGGGGAAGGCTTGTCTTGCCAGGGGTGGCATTTTGCATGCAAAATGCCCCCCAGCCCTCTGGGGCCCTTCTCCCACCCTTCCTCCCACCCCCCACCAAGGCTCAGACTGCTCCCACTTGGGGGGGGGGCATTTCATGGCCTCCCCAAGTAGGTCCTCTCAGCCCCTAAAGTCCACCCCTTACAGCCCCACACAAACCCAATTCCCCCCCAGCTGCCACACACAGACCCAAATCCCCACATTAGCCCCTCACAGACCCAAATCCACCCCCACCTGCCCCACACCCATAACCCCAGGAACAGGCTGGCAAAGGCCAGCCCTCTCCCTTTGTTCCCTATGCTGGGAACTTCTAAACTCTCTTTCCCTGGGCAATTCTGCACAGCCCAGGGGTGCCACAATGGTGGGCACACTACTGAGTGCCAGCTGGTCCCTGTGAAAGAGCACCTGAACCACAGACACCCTCCCTCAAATTCCCCCACCACCTACAGAGATGGCTGGCCAGCCAGCCCCATTGCTCCCTATGATGGGAACCAACTGCACAACAAAGAATAAAACAAGAACAACACAAAATAAAGTTTTAATTTTTTTTTATCCCTTCCAAAGTACAAGTAGGCAAAGCATTATGACACATTACACCAGCAGTCCCCCACACAGAAAAATAACACAACTCACTTAACATCAGAGAATCACAAAGCATGATTCCTGTCAAAAACACTTTATTTCTTGAACAGCTTTAGGTTACACAGCAGGGGGGAACACCAAAGGGCATGGCAGCACTATCTTACACAAAAATAACACAACTCACTTAACATCAGAGAATCACAAAGCACAATTCCTGTCAAAAACACTTTATTTCTTGAACAGCTTTAGCTTACACAGCAGGGGGGAACACCAAAGGGCATGGAAGCAGTATCTTACACAAAAATAACACAACTCACTTAACATCAGAGAATCACAAAAACACAATTCCTGGCAAAAACACTTTATTTCTTGAACAGCTTTAGGTTACACAGTAGGAGGGCACAACAGGGCATGATAGCAATGTACTACAAAAAATAATACAACCCACTTCACCGTTTTTGACAGCAATTGTGTTTGTGTGATTCTCTGATGTGAAGTGAGTTGTGTTATTTTTGTGTAGTACACTGCTTTCCTGCTCTGTGGTGCCTTCCTACTGTGTAACCTAAAGCAGTTACAGAAATAAAGTGCTTTTGACAGCAATTTTTTGGGGTGATTCTTTAATGTGAAGTGAGTTGTGTTATTTTTGTGTAAGATACTGCTTCCATGCCCTTTGGTGTTCCCCCCCTGCTGTGTAGCCTAAAGCTGTTCAAGAAATAAAGTGTTTTTGACAGGAATTGTGCTTTTGTGATTCTCTGATGTTAAGTGAGTTGTGTTATTTTTGTGTAAGATAGTGCTGCCATGCCCTTTGGTGTTCCCCCCTGCTGTGTAACCTAAAGCTGTTCAAGAAATAAAGTGTTTTTGACAGGAATCGTGTTTTGTGATTCTCTGATGTTAAGTGAGTTTTGTTTTAATTTTTCTGTGTGGGGGACTGCTGGTGTAATGTGTCATAATGCTTTGCCTACTTGTACTTTGGAAGGGAGAAAATAATTTTTTTTAAACTTTATTTTGTGTTGTTCTTGTTTTATTCTTTGTTGTGCAGTTGGTTCCCATCATAGGGAACAATGGGGCTGGCTGGCCAGCCATCTCTGTAGGTGGTGGGGGAATTTGAGGGAGGGTGTCTGTGGTTCAGGTGCTCTTTCACAGGGACCAGCTGGCACTCAGAAGTGTGCCCACCATTGTGGCACCCCTGGGCTGTGCAGAATTGCCCAGGGAAAGAGAGTTTAGAAGTTCCCAGCATAGGGAACAAAGGGAGAGGGCTGGCCTTTGCCATCCTGTTCCTGGGGTTATGGGTGTGGGGCAGGTGGGGGTGGATTTGGGTCTGTGAGGGGCTAATGTGGGGATTTGGGTCTGTGTGTGGCAGCTGGGGGGGAATTGGGTTTGTGTGGGGCTGTAAGGGGTGGACTTTAGGGGCTGAGAGGACCTACTTGGGGAGGCCATGAAATGCCCCCCCCCCAAGTGGGAGCAGGCTGAGCCTTGGTGGGGGGTGGGAGGAGGGGTGGGAGAAGGGCCCCAGAGGGTTGGGGGGCATTTTGCATGCAAAATGCCACCCCTGGCAACACAAGCCTCCCCCAGCTGTCAGTGGTAGAGATTAGAGCACCTACTTGGGGAGGCCATGAAATGGCCCCCCCCAAGTGGGAGCAGGCTGAGCCTTGGTGGGGGGTGGGAGGAGGGGTGGGAGAAGGGCCCCTGAGGGCTGGGGGGCATTTTGTATGCAAAATGCCACCCCTGGCAAAGGAAGCCTGCCTCTTCATTTTTCCCCATAGGAAATAATGAAGAAAGATGAGCAGCAGCATGCTAACAATATGCTGCTCCTTCGCTTTCTTATGGGAGGATGGGGGGACCTGCTTTGGGGGGCCATAACATGGCCCCCCAAAGTCCAATCTGTCTGAAACTTGGGTGGTTGTTAGAGAAGGGTTAGAGGAAGGTCCCCACCAATTTTGGGCTTATTCGGTGGGAAAATACCTCCTCCAGGCGTCCTGGAAGACGGAGGCATTTTCCCATAGAAAAAAGCCGAAAGAATGCCGAAATAATGCCGAAAGAATCCCGAAAGCCGAAAGCCGAAAAAGATTCTTGTTTCGGCTTTCGGCTTTAACGATAGAGAATCTTCTTTCGGCTTTCTACTTTCGGCTATAGCCAAAAATTTTTGGCTTGCACACCCCTAGCTTTGATGTTACCTTGTCAAACTAGAGCACAAAATCTAGGTGAGATTCAAAATCCAAAGAGCACAGTTCTGAGCTGACACCGATCTTGGCAGTCAGATTCAGGACACAAAATAGTGCAAAAGGTATCCACCAGCAGTCACACAGGACAAAATGGGCTGAGCTAGAATGAAGACCCTAGGTTTATTCCATGCTTTTTGCATCTGGCTTCGTCCTAATTAACCAGTTGGGAATCTCGTTTGAACCCCGTACCAGACATTTGATACAGAGATGGAAAGACAGCTAGATAATCTAGTTTTATTGGAACAGAGAGAATTTAGAGCTATTCCAGAGGAGGCCAATGAAGACATCAGAAAGAAGATAGTTACAGCTTTGGCCAAGCTTTTAGACTGATCAGGAAAATATGAGATCAGAAATTGATAAAGTATACAAAATACATTCCAGTTTTGTTGAAACAAGAAATCTTGCAAGAGATACATGGGTTCACTTTGTAAGAAGAAATATGAGCGAGCAGGTTCTTCAACACCATTTTAATACAAAATTAAAAATCGATAATACAGATATAATTGTTTTAAAGGAAATTCCTATCAGAATCCTGCATAAGAGGGGACCATACACTTTTGGTTGAAAAATTAAGACAGAAAAAGATTGCTTTCCAATGGAATAACCCAGAAGTTGTGGTTTTTATATTAAAAATAATCAGGTTGAATATAAGATATTGCAAGGTACAAAGGCAAGGGAAGGGTTGGAGTTACCCGATTTGAAATTTATTTAGTTAGTTAGTTATTTAATTAGTTATGTTTATATCCCTCCCTCTCTGCAAGCAGGCTCATAACAGTTCTAGATCACACACAGTTAACAACCCTTTAAAACACTTTAAACAGAAATAGCACTTTACCATCAGTTGCTTGCTGTGGATAAAGAAATGGCTGTTGGTTGTTGTGGGTTTTCCGGGCTGTATTGCCGTGGTCTTGGCATTGTAGTTCCTGACGTTTCGCCAGCAGCTGTGGCTGGCATCTTCAGAGGTGCTACACCTCTGAAGATGCCAGCCACAGCTGCTGGCGAAACGTCAGGAACTACAATGTCAAGACCACGGCAATACAGCCCGGAAAACCCACAACAACCATCGTTCTCTGGCCGTGAAAGCCTTCGACAAATGGCTGTTGTTAAGAAATAGAAGATTATTGGATTTAGTATGTCATGATTTTAGATTTGGTTGGCATGGTTATTTGTGGTATGATAAACTTAACAGTAAGGGAGAATTTAATAATCATTATGTTAGATGTGCCATTTTAGAACATGGTGTTTGGTTCTTCCTGAAAATACCTTTATGGCTATCTCCGCAAGACACTCACTTCTGAAGGGAAATATCAAGTCCATATAAATGGTTAAAATGCTAGAATTTTTGCAAGGTGAATATAAAACAAAATCAAGAGAAGATCTGCTAATCAAGAGATAGAGTTGCCAATGGTTGTCTTATTTCCAAATTTCAGAAAGGTTTAAATTAGGCAAGAGACATTATGATTTTGAGCAATCCAAGACTGAATTTCAGATGGAACTATGTACAAATGATGAACATGTTATTGACAAAATATATAAACTCTTGTTAAAATATGAGATAGAGGAAGAGCAAGTGAAAGAATGTATAATTTTAATGGGGTAAAAACATTGGTTATGATATATTAATGGAACAATGGGAAAACGTGGTGAAAAAGGCTGAAATTTACATTAAACTCTAGTCTTAAAGATAATTGTAAAACAATGTTGTTTCATCAGTATATGATTCCTGAGAAACTGGTGAGAATGTACAAGAGTGTTTTGAACCTCTGCTGAAACCGTGAACATTTTATCATATCCGGTGGTCATGTAAAAAAGCAAAAAAAAAATAGGGGGCAAAAATACAACTAATAATTCAGAAGATTCTAAAGATAAATATGCAACTGAAGCCTGAGCCTCTGGGGGGGGGACCAATGGATACTTAGCTGGAAAGAAGTCATGGAACTTTGTTTTTATATATAACTAGCAACAAAGCCCGTTATTGGGAAAAAATACAACAGGCTCTAGAAAGGGCAGGGAAGGTGGGCCAGGCATTGCCCCCTCCCCTGCATCCCAATCTGGGCAAGGGGAGGGCAAAGCAGCCGGGCCTGGCATTGCCCCCTCCCCAGTGCCCCCATCTGGGCTGGGGAAGGACAACAGTGCCAGCGGATTGCAGTGGGGAAGGGCTGGAAGGTGGGCCCATTTGTCCTGCTGCCTCCTTGGGCCAAATTGAGCAGCTACGGAGCTCAGGAGCATTGCCAAGGAGGCAGAAAGGCCCTGGAGCACTCCTGCGTCCCACAGCTGCCTGATGTGGCCCCCATTTGGGCTGAATCAGGTGGCTGCGGAGCCCAGGATCGCTGGCTGAGAGGGAAGGAAGTGCCCTTGAGCTCTCCTGCACTGTACTTTGGGCTGAATCTGGGCCAATTTGGGCAGCTGCGGAGCCTGGGAGCGCTGCTGGGGGGGGGATGGAAAGGGCCCGGGAGTGCTCCTGTGGTCCATGGTGGGTGGAATTGGGCCCACTTTGGCCCGAAATTGCCCTACTATGGCATGTAGGAGTGTGCTGTGCCATCAGGGAGTGTGCCCTGGGAGGTGTGTTTCCCCCCTCCCCCCTCCATCTACCTGGCCTCAGAGGAGGAGGAGGCCAGGTCTACCAGCCCTGCAACAGTATGGCAGATAGATCTGGGCTCTTCAGGTCTGGAGGCTGAATTGAAACCCCTTATAGATTTTAGTATTAATTAGGTAATGATAATTTAACGATTTGTGGATTTGGGGGGAAAGGGCCTTTTTAATATTAAGTAAGAGAAATTTTGAAAATTATACTTGTATTTGTCACAGAGAAAGTTGGAAGCCTTCTTTTAGTTTGCGTAGCTTTTTCTTTTGCTTGTTATATTTGTCTGTTTTGTTGTATTTTTGTTTGTTATTTGCTACTTTATGCAACTATTTTTTGTGTGCAACTGGATTTCTGTTATGCTGCTAATTTTTCTGTATAAAACTCCTATTTAAAAAAGGAATCTTGCATGTTCTCCAGCCCAAGGTTTCTTGCTCTGTATAATGCAATGGAGATGCAAACCTCCCTCTGGTCTCCGACTGTGAAACTCTGAGGTCATTTTGTGCTAGATTGCTTCATTTTCACTCTGAAAACTGCAAAGTTATGCTGGCAGTACTTTTACAGAGAAAAACCTTTGCAGCTTAACCAGGCCAAGAAACCTAAACCAGGGTTCTGGTATCTAGCTAACAATGTCTTGCTTGGGAGCTTGAGAGCTCTGCGCAGAAGCAGACAGACCATAATTGGAGGACAGCAGGGTTAAACAACCCCGAAACCAAAAACTACAAACAGGAAATATCAAAATGGAATTTTATGTGCAAAATAACCGCTTAAAATGGCAGGTGCTACAAATAAATATCCTATAAATATCCTATAAATATCAGATCATTCCTATACACATAGTAAATATTCCTAATAAATAACGAGTCATTCCTATATACACAATAAACACAAATACAATCACAGCCACCAAAACAGTACAGAATAATGGTCATAAATCAGAGATGCCAGAGAGAGTTCTCCCAGCCGTGGTTTAACAGTAAAGTCCTAAGTTTTTTCTTCCCTCTCCAACTCCAAAGACACTCAGAGCGTCTTTCCTTACCCTAGAGCAAGTCCTCGCTAGAGGGTTTACTGTTGGGTGATGCTGCCATCAGCAGCTTGAGAAGGCTTGGCAAAATCAGCTGTAGGGTGGGAGGAGGGGGCCCCATCCCACTTTGGTCTACATTGGGGTTACACCAGCAGCGTTTCTCCAGAGTGCCCCCCTCATTGTCCAGAGGTGAGGCAACAAGTGATGGAGACCTCCCCCCCACAATTTTGCTCATGGTCCCCGGAATCACCAAGACTTCCCCTGCCTAGCCTCAAATCTTGAGCCATTCAAGCCAGTCCTCGTGCTGCTGCTGCCTGGGTTCTGGCTTGGGATTACAAACCCTTTCCCAGCCTAAAAGACCTCTGAGGTTGGAGTGCATCACTTCTAGTGATCAGAGCCAGAGAAATCCAGGAGGGTCTATTTCTGCATTCAGCACTTACCAGGAATGCCCAATGGAAGGGTGAGCAGCAGCAGGAACATAGGAGAGAACCGAGGTTATAACGCAGCCATTGGGAAGGCAGACAGAGCTTTGTACATTTGCAAGAACACTTTCTGTTTACAGAAGAAGATGAATTCTTGAAAATGCCACTTCTCCTTTTCTGCATGGGAAATTCCATTAGTATCCCATTGTCAGGATGGCACCTCCCTTCCTCCTAATTCTGAATGCTGAATTCAGGCTTGATTTGATCTAGAACCCACTCAGTTGTCTTTTTGTCCAGCCATGGTATCCATTAAACTATTCTCCACCACCATATTTCAAATGAATCAATTTTCTTCCTGCCAGCTTTATTTATTGTCTAACTTACATGACCATATAGAGTAATGGAGAACACCGTAGTGTGGGTTATCTTGATCTTGGTCCCCAGAAAGACATCCTGTTCTTTCAGGCTCTTTTCTAGTTCCCACACAGCTGCCTTTACAAGACTTAATCTTCTTCTGATTTCATGGGTGTGGTCTATGATGAGACACGACATTACTGGCAGAAAATAGTGAAGACTTGAAACGGCTACTGATGAAGGTTAAGGGAGGAAGTGCCAACGCAGGATTACACTTGAACATCAGACAAAAGCAATGACTGCTAAGGAATTACGCAGCTTTAAAGATGACGTCATTAAAAGATTTTCTATTCCATGTCTCAATCATCAACCAAAAGGGAAACTGCAACCAAGAAATCAGAAGGAGATTGAGACTTGGAAGGGCAGCCTTGAGGGAATTAGAAAAGAGCCTTAAAAATAAAGACGTCTCCCTGGGGACCAAAATCAAGATATTCCACACTGTGATATTCCCTTTTACTATATATGGATGTGTAAGTGGGGGAAATGAAGAAAGCTGGCAGGAGGAAAATGGATTCCTTTGAAATGTGGTGTTGGAGAAGACTTTATCACGGATAGTCAAAAAGACACCTGAGTGGGTTCTAGATCAAATCAACCCTGAATTCTCCTAGAAGCTAAAATGATGATCATACTTTGGTCACATCATGAGAAGACAAGAATCTCTGAACAGAAAATAATTCTAGGAATCACTGAAGGCAGTAAGAAGAGAGGAAGATACAGAATGAGTTGGCTTGATTAAATAAAGGAATTCAAACTGCAGTATCTGAGCAAGGCTGTTATGATAGGACGTTTTAGAGGTCTTTGATTCATAGAGTTGGCATAAGTTGAGGGTGACCTGACAGCACATAACACACACATCCAGTATTCATAGAAGTTCATCTCTTGTCACTTCAGTTTGACTCAGTTCTGCAGACACCTTCCTCCAAATCCATGGCTTCAGCTAACTCCTAGCAAAGGCACTCTACTTCTCTCTTCCTCTTGCAGAATCTAAACTCTTGCCGCCCCCTGCTCTCTTCCTCCAGCCAGGCAACAAGCTCACCTCTTCCAGCTGTGATGGACACTTAAACAAAAATGGTTCCTGACACTCAGGGCCCATTTGCAGTCCTTAAGATGCATTTCCATTTCCTTTGCGACAGCCTCCAGTTTCCTCAAGGTATGCTCCTTTAGGGTAAGTCTATAGCATAGAAGCATTCAGATTCCAATCTTATTACAATATTCATAATAAAATAGAATCTTCAAAGATCTACAAAAATTATACCACTTTATTAAAGATTTGACATGATTTTAAATAGATTTTAATGGTTTTGTACTGGTTACTTTGGGTGGATTGTGTATTATTTTGGGAGGCGCCCTGAGTATTAAATAAGGCAGGATACAAATTCCCCTAGTTCCCTGATTCTGTACTGAATGTGCAAGTTAAGTTATGATTACCCTCTAGAATAGAAAATGAGCTTTCTGCATGTGGACAAAGAAAGTGTCTGAAATAAACCCAGGAAAAGAGAAGGAGGGCCTTTCCATATAAACCCTGATAGGCAGGATGCTGTGAGTCACCAGAAGTGACGTCACTGTATCATGGACAGTCTATAATCTTCCTGACATTCTATGGTTTTTCTCATGCAGTTTTGGGGAAATCCTACAGTGTCCTGCAATGTGATGCCATCACTTCCTGTTATGCAGTGACCTAGCAGCCTGCAGGATGTTAGTTGGGTAAATCTCCTCCCCTCCTCAACTCCTGTTGCCATTTGTTTCCTGGAGGTGACCCCTTGTTTCTTTCCAAGATCACCTCTTCTCCAAAACAAAAGGCCATTCCAGACTTTCTTCCACCTCGTTGTAGCAGGAGGTATGTCAGAAGGCCAAAGGAGGCATCTCCTTTGGATCTGCAGGGGGTACCCATTCAGAAATAGCTAAGGTTGCCAATAAGGTTCCCAGGTGCCCACCAGTTGCAGGAAAACTTCCAGGGATTTGGCTGGTTGCCCATCAAATGATCAGCAAGAGCTGGCAAGCCCCATGGAGATCGCCTGCCACCAGCAGGCACCCCAGAAAAACCTATGGGGTGTATGCGCTCCTGGTGGGCATGATGACATCACTTCCTGAACTGACGTTGTCGCACTGGCTGCAGCCATGCTCCCAAAGAGATGTCATTATGCATGTGCTGGGAGCAAATGGAGCATGGGCACAGCAGAAGGTAAGTGCCGCCCCCCACACTGGTAGGGCAAGAGGACCTGGTAATCCTAACTGACAATCTCCAAGTATGGCCTGGAGGTTTGCTAGAATTACAACTGATCTCCACTCTGGACTAGACAGGACAGTTCCTCTGAACCTGGCACATCAACTGGTTCTCCTCTGCCCCTCAGGGCATCTCCTCTTCCAGAGTTTCTTCATGGGTAAAGAGTGCTTCCCCCACAAGAGCCTCTCCTTGGCTGCTTCCACACACGTTGGATAATCCACTTTCAATACTCTTTAGTGAACATTTGGAACTGCTTTTGCATGTGTGGAACAAAAAATCCACTTCCAAAGGATTGCTAAAGTGCATTGAAAGTGCATTATTCAACATGTGTGGAAATGGCCCTTCTCCCTTCCTGTATATTTCAGGGGAAACACTGCAGATGTGTCTTTGCAGGCAGGGTCTTGGCTGCTGATCTCTACAAATACCAGACTGTCTAAGGAAGAAGCAGGCAGGTTGCATGCCAGTCCATGGACCAGTCTAAGTACAGAGGCAGGAAAGAGCAGGTGGGGGGCACTGCCCCATTCACTCTGTATTTTTACTGTTTAAAGGTAGTATAGAACAAAAAAGGTTACAGTTTTATTTTTTATATTAATTGCATTTGTATTCAACCTCTCTCTCACCTTTTGAGAACTCAAAATAGATTACAAAACATTAAGAGACGATGCATATTCAACGCCACTGTCATTAAAAATTTCATTACATGAAGCCCAAGCTCAGGTGTTCTTGTCTGCAGCCTGCCTGTGGCCGAAACTTCCTCTTTTGTTTCTAACCTAGCTTTATAAAATGTTGAATTGCGGTGATGAGTCAAGCGTAAACAATTTCTTCTGCTCTTTTTAGAAATTCTTCTGGGTCTGACATCAGACCCAAAAACTGCTTTCTCACCTAAATCGTTTTCCACATTGTTGGCTGCCATTAACAGGAGGTGAAGAAAGTCAGAACTACAAAGTGCCATAATCGAAAAGAGTCCAGTAGAACCTTTAAGACTAACCAACTTTACAGCAGCATAAGCTTTCGAGAATCACAGTTCTCTTCGTCAGATGTGTCAGGTGTTACAGTGGGGAAGCGTATAGGTTTTCTATATATTGGCATTAGTAGTATTATAATCTACTATAGCTCCTGTATATTTTTGTTCTTTAAACTTTAAAGATAACTTCTCTTTTTTAATTTTTTGCATTAAAATCTGAAATCTATGTAGTCCATTGATGCAGGAAACAAACACATTAAAAATGCTAACCTAAGAAAAGTTAACACCTTGTAAGCCCATTGAAGCCCATGTACACAATTTCATTCCTTCCAAATCTAAGGCCATTAAAAGAAAAAAAATCCCGTTTACTAATGTAGAGAAAATGAAAAAACAAAACAAACTTCTGGCTCTAACTCCACCCTGTTCCTATTGGGTTAAAAATGGCAGGGATCTTAGTCCATGCTCTAAGGGGATGCTTCCTAAGTGAAGGAGGTAATTTATGCAAAGCACAAGTACAACAGAGAACCTTATATACCTTAGCACTAATTGTTTATAGAATAAAAGACCAAAAAGGTTAATAAAGCATCCTTTCAGAATGACATATTTCCCAGAATGCATGGCACTCGACAAGCTTGACTGACAGGTGAATCATACAAACATTTCAAAAGCTGAAGCCATATTTTTATTATACTTCTGGGAAGAATCTCGTCCAAGGTTAAATCTTAATCATAAGAACCAAAACAAGAGGATGTTTACACTTTGCTCAGTGACCCTTTTCACCTATCCTGAGACCAGGCTGACCTGTAGTTGATCTTGACAGGCAGAATTTGACACTAGAGCAAGGCTATCTTACATGTCTGTGTGCTTTTAGCTTGCATGTAGGCTCATAATGGGATTTTGAAAAGAGATCTAAAAACAAATCTTGTAACAGTATGCAAAGACTTGGAACTTAATTTAAAACTGTCCCATTCATTCTTTGGAAACTTGAAATGTCCCTGAGTAACCATGGCTTTTTAATAATTAATTGTTTAATTGTTGTTTTTATGTTTATGTTTTATATTTCATTATGTTTATGTTTGTTTTTAATTGTTTTTAGAATTTTTTAAAAGGGTTGTTTTAATGGTTTTGATAGTTTGCCCTCTTGGGGATCCTAAGTTAGTTGAAAAGACAGAACAAAAATTGTTTAAATAAATAAATAAATATTTGCCCTATTGGAAAAATGTATCACCATCAGTACATAGAGAGAAAAGCTCTTTTATAGGCCATTTCCACACACATTGAATAGTGCACTTTCAATGTATTTTAGCAATCCTTTGGAAGTGGATTTTTTGTGCCACACCTGGAAAAGCAGTTCCAAATGTTCACTAAAGAGTATTGAAAGTGGATTATCCAACGGGTGCGGAAGCAGCCTATAAGCCCCTGAGGATTAGACCAGAAGCTGGAAATGTCATGGATTAATGAGAAAACAGAGATGTCTTCTGTCTTCCACAGATTTCATTCAGTGGGGACTCAAAAAGGAGACCGGCAGAGATATTTTCTGAAAAGAAAATCTAGCTGAACCCAATGGAGCATATTTCCAACGAAGTATGTTCAGGATCTCAGGCCTAGATCTGAAACAGTTCTCCACTGAAATTGTTTTTTCCCCTCTGTCATGATCTTCTGGGGCTCTGAACCAAACCTTGTGATTTTTGGCCTTATGCAGACCTAAGCAATTGTCAGCCACTCACAGCCCATGGAGCTCAACTGGATGGGTGGGGGGAACAGCCAGCCTCAGTTTGGCTCTGTAGGCATCATGTTGCCACAATAGAGATTCTAGGTGCTTCATTGTGTTCGAGGTGGTTCTTTGTTTTTTCAACTCTTGAGGAAGAGGAATTGAAACAAGTTCTTTGCTGGCTCCTTGTAGAGTCGTTGGGGTCTTTGTGCCCCGTGTTTGATCGTGGACACCTGCAGAGAAAACACACAAGTCAAGCAACATTAAGAATTAAAGGCTTTGTCTTCAAACAAGATGTTTTAAGATCCTTACTGCACTTACTTTGCACCTTACTAAGCTGTACTAACTGACTATTGCTGCCTGTGTCTCCCTTATATGGGGGCTTACTTTTATGTCTGGTTCAACCTCCAGATAGTGGCGGGAGATCTCCTGGAATTACCACTGATCTCCAGGTGACAGAGATCAGTTCCCTCAGAGAAAAATGGCCACCCACTCAAATCTCCAGGAATTTCCCAACCTGGAGCTGGCATCCCTACCGTCAAATCTAACTTGCATGTACAGGTTCTACTAGCAGGGGCTCTAAATTAAAGGAGAACTCTATAAACTGAACAGTAATCCTGCCAGCTGTGTAAATAGGTTCCAGTTGAACCTTGAATGCAGAGGAAACATGTCTGGAGAAAAAGGAATTAAATCCCCCTCAGTGTTTGTGTATGTTAAGCAAGGCTCATTTTCATCATATTAACTCCCGTTGGGAAAATTTCTGATCTCTGGGGATTGAAGTTGAGATTGAGCCTTACATTCTACAATGAATTATCCCACACAAATCTTTTACCTTGTTACACACCTTGGCTGATTCCACAAGGCTTACCTGATGCCGGAACATTGCGGGACATGCCGGAAAAAATGCGGAAGATCGCATTTTCTCATTCGAGTTTTGCGCGACATCGGCCCTTATTTTCTGTAAATAAATCTTTATTGCTTATCACCATCTGTGTCTTGTCTGTCCAGTCAAAATGGCTGTGAAAAGGGGTTTATACTTACCTCATAATTAAGGGCATTATTCTAGCAGGGTCCCAAATGAGAACCTTTTAGGGAGTGCAAAGCTTACATGCTACCAAGCAGTTAATCGAAGTTTGTTCCCCAACCCATTTTTGCTGGCTGGGGTTTAAACAAATAAAAGGAGGGACCAGAGAGTGTAGGAGTGGCGGATTCGGTTTCGTTTTCTCAGCCATGTCGGACGCTCCTCTCGGCGGGTCTGAGAGGAAGCGCCCGAGCACCCTGTCCGGGCGGCTGATCTGCGAAGATTAGCCCCCAAGACTCCCAGGCGGGGAGGCAGGGTCCGGGACGCTGCGGGAAGAACCTCCCGGAATCAATGCGGGGGGTAAATTGCCCGTTTGTCCCTATGGAGGCCGGCGGACGTGCGCGGCGCCTCGAGTGCTGCCGGGCTATGGAAAACGGCAAAGAACAGAACTAGGCGGAAGCCTGCAAGTAAGCGAATCCCTTCTGTTATTACAAGCGTACGCGAAGGAGTGGTGGGATCTGAAGCTAAGAAGGCTCGTTCTTCCCCTTCGCTGAGTTTCAGAATTTGGGCTGGCGCCCCCCCCCCCCTAAAATGGCAGCAAAAAAACAAAGTCCCGCTCTGGGTAAGTCAATCTCGGCTACCCTGAAGGGAGAATCGCTCGAGGAACTGGTGTGCAGGGTGGTTGTTGAAGCCATAAAACCCTTTGTTGACAAGCTGAACGAAACAGATCAAAGGGTGGGCTTAATTGAAGGCGAAGTGAAAACCATTAAGGAAGCAGTGGGGGGGGGGCAGAGAAGGCTGCCCGGGAAAGTGCGTCACTCGTGAAGGCTACGAAAAAAGAGTTAAAGCTGGTGGAGAACCAGCTGATCGGGCTACAAGTGGAACGAACGCAGACAATTTTGCGCCTCCAGAACGTGGAACGTGGAGGAAAATGAGGATTTATGGGGTCTGGTCTCGGAACTACTGGCGACACCCACGAGGACAACTAAAGAAGAGGTTAAAAGCGCCATTTTGGAAGTCCGCCGGGCTTCTTCAAAATATGCAACGAAGCGTCAGCTGCCTCGCAAGATCATCATCGATTTTTCATCTAAAAGGATCCGAGACACCATCCTATACAATTCATACAATGCGGATTTGGACTTTTTGGGTAACAAAGTTAAGATACTGAAGGACGTTCCATTTTTAGTTTGGAAAAGACGTTTTAAGTATAAAAAACTCGCAGCTCTTCTGAGGGAACGTGGAATAAAGTACAAATGGTTATTTCCGGAAGGAATCTGGTTTAGTTACAAAGATCAAACCTATAAGATACTATCAGAAGATCAACTAAGGGATTTTGAGGATAAAAATTCGGAATTTCTGTGTACCAAGCAAGAAGAAAGGGAGAAGTCTGAGGAGGGGGGGGGAGGAAACGAGCACTGCGGCGGCAGTTGCTCAGAGAGAATTGCGTCCGGGACCCAGGAGGGGGAGGAAAATTTAATTTGAATTCAATTGTAATTTGTATCCTGTATGATCAACCACTCCATCATTATTCTATTAAGCTATTTCTTTACTATGGCAGTATGAAGGGAAAGCATTGAAGTGTAGTGTTTAGTGTTTAGTGTTTAGTGTTTGTAGGTTACCCTCCCCTTTTTTTCCCACCTTTCCTTTTTCTTTCTTCTCCCCTCTTTTCCTTCCCTTGTGTTATTGTAATCTTTTGTAGTTATTGTTATTGTATGTTAGGTATTGAAAAATAAAATTTTCAAACAAAAAAAGAGAGTGTAGGAGTGGCTTCCTTCCCCCCTCGCCGTCATTAGCCACCACATCTTCCAGTTCACTTTCCCCCTCACAGGGTAATCTTACTCATTTTGCACTTCAGAGAGTGAGAACTAAAAGATGCGACCAAAGTTCACAAGCTCGTTTTTCATAAAAAGAAAAGTTCCTTCTTCAATGTCTTGATGAATACATGTTGGCCATTTCCACTCTGCTTACCTTCCCTCGGAACGACCCGGAACATCGCACAAAAAATGCAGAAGATCGCGTTTTCTCACGTGAGATTTGCGTGATGTTTCGGGTCGTTCCAAGGGCAGGTAAGCAGTGTGGAAACGTCCATTGTCCCTCCCCCAATAGGAATAAGCATCCTATGAATTGCAGAGGCTGCTAATATGATTATCTACTTTTAAGATCAAGAAACCAGGTGCTTCCTTTTGGTGCCTGTTATACAGTGTTCTTTTATAGACAGTTTCATCCTTTTTGACAATTTCCTTTTAAAAAAATAACTTTTTCAATAACAACAAAAGGGAAGATATTCAATAGCAAAATAAAATATTGTACAAAGATTTTTAGCGTTACATTATCACAAGGATTCTACATCTAAAGGCAATTATAGTTAGAGCTATGAAAAATAATAATTTGGAAAATGTTACCAACATGGCTTAACATTTACGTAAACAGTCATCTACCCTCCCTCCTGCTGAAATTGCCCACCCCTCCCTCCATCCTTAACAAACTTTCCGTCCCTAACCTCCCCCTACCTCTACAAAGAGAAATACAAATTGCTAGAGTCACTAATCAAGTGTTATGCACTAAACAAAAAAAGAATTACAGTTAAGCTTAAATCACTTGATTGTGTTATTTAAACAGCTCTCTATACTTTGTGGGTATATACCCCACTCAGGTACTTGGTATCACTTACCAAGGTAGAAGAGCTGTAATACTTCCTGGAGCTGAACCTGAAATAACATAATGCTTTAACTTTTCGCACCCCCAAACCTTAATTAGTAAACTAGAACACTGTATTTGTTAGAATATATACAGAGGCTTATATGCAGAAAAGTTAAAATTATAAACAGGATACAATGAGGAAAATGACTATTAAGTATGTCTGATTGGAATTTTACTACCCTTTTGGGGGGTAGGAGGCTGAGATCTTTTCCTTTTAAGAGATATAGTCTCTGGGTATCTCCAGATCCATATTCTTCAGCAGGGTCAAATCTGATTCTTGGTCTTCTGCCAGATAAGTGTTCCCTTTGTGTGTGACTCGGAGCTTTGTAAAGCTTGACCATCTGTATTCAATTCCTGCTTCTCTAAGAGTTCCTGTGATCAGTTTAAGTTCTCTTCTTTTGTTGAGGATTTCTTTCGGCAGATCAATAAAGACAGCAATATAAGACCCATTATAAGTAAGTGAGTTCTGTTGCCTGGCCATTTCTAAGTTCTTTCTTCTTGAACTCCCGTCTGAAAAAGTTGCTAAAATGTCCCTGGGGTTTTTCCTTCGTGGATTATTTGACAAACCAAGCCGATGTGCTGTGGTAATTAGAGGGGCAATATGATCTCTGAGGCTTAGAATTTTTGTTAGCCATTTATTCAAGAAAGCTGCAGGATCCTCATTTATTGCTTCATTTTCTTCAATCCCTCTAAATTTAAGATGAAGCTTGTGATTTGAAAGTTCTAGGGATTGAATTTTGCTTTTCATTAAGTCATTGTCCTTTTGCAAGGCTTGGATTTCGTTTTGCAATGAAGAACTCAGATCCATTGCACAATCGGCTTTATGAATGGCTCTAGTAATGTCCAATTTTATATCTGAGATCTAGTCAGTTAAATTTGTAATTTTATACAAGATTCTTTCCTCCATTTTTTGCAGCAACAAGGGCAGTAGTTTCAGACAAAGGTTTACCTGTTGCATTTGCCTCAGATGCCATTTTGAGTGCTTTTTCTCTAGCCTTGTTTTGAGTCTAAGGCTGCAACGGCACGGGAAAGTAATCCTGGAGCTTTTTAGCTGACTTGCCATTTGCATTTTTCTTTTCTGCATTGTGCTTGCCCATTATTTGAGCGTTCTTGCTTATCCACTCGGTTTTGTTTTCTCCAGGCTAAAGATATCTAGTTCCTTCAACTTTTTCTAACACGAGTTGTCTTCCAGACCTCTGACCAATTTGTTTCCCTCCCCTGACATAAAATCAGAGGTGTCATGAAAGAAAAATATCTATTTTATTTCAGAAATTACATCAATCAACCATATCAAGGTAATGGGCTTTCAGCCTGGGCCAGGGTCCCTGGACCTCCTAAAGGGAACCCACCATCTCCATCCACCAACTGGATCTTGCATGTAGGCATCATGGGGAATACATTTGTTCCGTTAAAAGGAAATTGTCGGGGGGCGTGGCACTGCTTCGGATGAAGACAGTTGCAGAAACCTGAGCTCTGCTCTCTCTTCGAGCCAATTAGTATAAGAAAGCAACTCATCTAATATCCTCAAAAGATTTCCTGTGAGACGATTATCTCTCAGCTCTGTTTTGTATATTGCACTAAATTATTCCATAACAAAGATGGCAGTTTTTCTGTTTACTTGATTTCTCATAAAACCATTTTGCAAACTGCTGTATATGATTTGCATGATAATGCCATTTCACGCTTTGAACCCCTAAACGCTCCCTGCCGTTTTCATTCAGACATTCCATTTGAAGATTCTTTGCTTCTTTTTGTTCCAAGTGAATTTAGACAGATGTCACACATCATTTCGGATGTCTCTATTTTAATTGGCATTGTTTGGTGCAAATAAACTGAGATTACAGTATTGACCAATGGCAATTTGGAATGAATTAGGCTGTTTCCACATGCTCTTAAAGGGACAGCCCATAACAACAACAACAACAACAATGACAACAATATAATAATAATAACATTCAATTTATATACTGCCCTTCAGGACATCTTAATGCCCACTCAGAGCGGTTTACAAAGTATGTCATTATTATCCCCACAACAATAATCACCCTGTGAGATGGGATACATATTACACTGATATCTGATTGATACTTAGTTCTCCAGCGGAAACTTGTATCAGCTTAGCAAAGCCAATCAATAACAACATATGACCTCTGCTAATTGTTGATTGTGTTTCAGATCATTTGAATAACAACTATTTCAAAAAATTTTGCAACTTACATGGAAAAACTGCAGCTTTCTGACATAACACCTACAGAATTGCAAAAGACAGTGTTACTTGGAACAGCGTACATTTTACGCCGATACCTGGCTGATACTTAGGCCTCTGGTGGAAACTTGTATCAGCTCAGCAAGGCCAATCAATGATAACATGTGATCTTTATTTATTATTGATTGTGTTGCATGTAATTTGAATAATAATAATAAAGTATCTAGCCCCCTCTCTTGTGTAAACGTAAAGATATAAATCCACCTTGGGTCCTCCTGACCGGGATAGCCATGCAAGCCTGATCTCATTAGATGTCGGCTGCTAAGCAGGGTCAGCCTTGGTTAATAATTGGATGGGAGACTTCCAAAGAAAGCGAGGGTTACATTGACAGGCAAAGAGAAACCACCTCTGTTAATCTCTTGCCTTGAAACGCCCACCAGGGGTCGCCATAAGACTGCTGTAACTTAACAGCAATCTCTGCAACCACATCCATAATGGAATAAGCTAGAAACTTTTTTTTTCTTTAATTAGAGCTGGAAATTCAGAGAACCTGCTGCACCTATCATTACAATGGAATATTGATCTAGCGATATAAACGTTGATTTTTTTTAAAAAAATGAAACGGGGGGGAGGATGTATTTTGTGTCATGTGTGTATAGGGCATGGATTGTGCAAAGTTTTTATGCATCTGGGAATGTGCAGTTTAATTATGCTTGCCATCCCCCCACCTAGGATGGGGGACCCCCCCACCCCACTTGCCCTCCTCACTTGACTGGTGTGTGAGGGGGGGCACAGGAGTGAGAAGAAGTGCATGCTCCCATGCAGAGGGATCCCAGTGCATGCGGAAATGGAGCTGAGGAAAAACTGCCCCTTCGGAGACAAGTTTCACTTGGCTCGCCTTCAGTGCACATGTGCCGCAACTGCTTCCTTTGTCCCGTTGGGACATGAATGTGATGGAGAAGTGCACAGCAACTCCTCCCTCCTCCATTGTGTTCTTTCCCCAAGGTGATTAAAGAAGGAGTCATGGTGCATGCACACGGAAGACGGCCGGAGTGAAAACTGCCAAGTCTAAAGGGATTGTTGTTGGGGGTTTTCCGGGCTGTATCGCCGTGGTCTTGGCATTGCACCAAAAGACAGAGATGTCACTGTGACACTGAGAGATCTCTGTCTTTTGGTGCTACACCTCTGAAGATGCCAGCCACAGCTGCTGGCGAAACGTCAGGAACTACAATGCCAAGACCACGGCGATACAGCCCGGAAAACCCACAACAACCATCGTTCTCCGGCCGTGAAAGCCTTTGACAATACATCTAAAGGGATGGTTTCCCTCAGCTCCGTTTCTGTGTGCACCAGGATTCCTCTGCCAAGGGGGGGTGTAGAAGCATGTGCATGCTATCTAAAATCACTGCCCTCGCCCCCCCCCGACCCCTACACTTTTTCTTGGGCCCCTGGGATCCCTGGTTTAATACAAATTTGGGTTGTTTGCTAAAAATAAATACATGGGGAAAGAAAAATTTAAAATAGTAAAGAGTCCAGTAGCACCTTTAAGACTAACCAACTTTATTGTAGCATAAGCTTTTGAGAACCACAGCTCTCTTCGTCAGATGCATCTGATGATGCATCTAATGAAGAGAGCTGTGGTTCTCGAAAGCTTATGCTACAGATGCATCTGATGAAGAGAGCTGTGGTTCTTGAAAGCTTATGCTACAGATGCATCTGACGAAGAGAACTGTGGTTCTCAAAAGTTTATGCTACAGATGCATCTGATGAAGAGAGCTGTGGTTCTCGAAAGCTTATGCTACAGATGCATCTGATGAAGAGAGCTGTGGTTCTTGAAAGCTTATGCTAAAGATGCATCTGATGAAGTGAACTGTGGTTCTCAAAAGCTTATGCTACAGATGCATCTGACAAAGAGAGCTGTGGTTCTTGAAAGCTTATGCTACAGATGCATCTGACGAAGAGAGCTGTGGTTCTCGAAAACTTATGCAACAGATACATCTGACGAAGAGAGCTGTGGTTCTCGAAAGCTTATGCCACAATAAAGTTGGTTAGTGCTACTAGACTGAGTCTTTACTATTTTGCAACTACAGACTAACGTAGCTAACTGAAAAAATTTAAAGCATTGAAAATGAAGGCTTCTTTTGGTTAGAAAAAGTTCTGGTTTACGGGCTCACCTATTGGGGCAGGGGAGAAAAGGGAAGGCCTTAGGTAGTTTCCTTGTGCTGAAACGTTCAAAATAAGCCAGAAGATGCTGCCATTCTGTCAGCCTGGCAAAGAAGGATGTTGGTTTGTTTGAGGTCCTCTGCTGCCATCTACTGTCTTGACAAGGAATAATAAATCAGAAGAACACAATGGGCAACCATTTTGCCTTGGTTGTTGTGGGTTTTCCGGGCTGTATTGCCGTGGACTTGGCATTGTAGTTCCTGACATTTCAGTTTTGCCTTGGTTTTGTAATTTCTTCTCCTGGACTGGTATGGGTTCAAATCCTGCCCTCATCCTCCCATACTACAGGAAAAAAAACCTCCTACTAGATCTCCTGATATCATATTTCTTGATGTCTGCGATATCTTGCTGTAATTTGATATGGACTAAGATGTCTTGCTATAAATTAGGCCTCAGGAATTATCCGATTTCTTCAAAACTCAAGATACAGCCTTCCCCACGAAAGGCCTGTATTTCCAAAGGGAAAAGAAAATACCTTCCTTTACAGATTGTTCAGTTTGCCTCATTCCACCTCCCACATTTTTTTGTGCTTGCAATGTTGTGATCTATTGATCGCAATCTGTTTGTGCATGTGCTGTATCCCTGTGTCGCTTAATCAGTTACTGCTCCCAAAGCCAACTGGCGAATGGTACCTTGCACGTCTGGCCTTTGATTGGTTAGCTGCTTTCCTGTGATAGAGCAACAGAGCGTATGACTTTACCACCTCCATTTGTACAGGTAGTTACAGCCCCAAAGCCTACCAGCAAATCATACCTTGCCCGAGCTTTGATTGATTAGCTGCTTTCCTGGGTTTGACTGGTTGTGCGGACTGATTTTGTTATCCTTCCTTCCTCTTTTGAATGGTGAAGAGTAGCTAAAGAATTCAGAATAGCTGTGATCAGGGGTCATTTAGTAGAAAAAGAGCTGGAGGAACTCATTAGCATAACTCATTAGCATAACTCATTACCATATGCCATGTCCATTGCCATCATTGGAAGTGTGTCATTAGCATAACTGATTTGCATATGCCACAACCCCTGACCTCACCTATCCTGGCTGTTTTGGACCCAATCCTGGCCATTCAGGGCCGAAATGGGGACCAAAATGGCAAAAAGGGGTTGAAAAGGGGCCCAAAATGGTCAGAATTGGGCAACTGCTGAGCGGGAGCCTGATCCACCACCCATCAGAGGCCCAATCCTCGCCATTTTAGGCCCAATTCTGGCTATTTTGGCCCCAATCCAGGCTGAAACAGGCCCGAAATGGCTGAGAGTCAGGTGGGCGGGGCCACCTGACATGTGACCTCTTTGGGGAACTACTGGAACTGCGTTCCTGTGCGTCCCCCCTCAAAATGAGCCCTGGCTCTGATCATAGCCAACTGCAAGGCGAAAGGGATGTTGCTTTGGAAAGTTATTGCTGAGGCATGACGACGGCTGCAAGAATTGTCTATGCACAATACTAGAAATCGAATAAACTTCCAACAGGAGATGACTGGTTAGTGAAGATGTTGGAGATTGCAGAAATGGCAAAACTAAGGGAGTTGCTGAGAGATAAAACAACAGCCAACTTTGTGAAGATCTGGAAAACTTTCATGGACTCTCTGTATATTAAAGAGAAGTCAGAGCTAATGATTTGTGGATCTGATAATTAGAATTGTAAGGCAGGCAACAAATAATAGGCTGAAATATGGAAAAAATGCAGATATCTTTGCAGTTAAGTCCAAGATATATATTCAGTAAAGAAATGGGTATTATGGAAGAGTTATTAAGTAACGAGTTTAAAGAAATTCTGTAAAATGTCCAAAATCGTATGTCTCCATGCTCTTATTCATTTGTTCGTTCTTTTCTTTATGTTCTTGTTTCTCTATGTGAATCTTTGTTAGTTGTTTGTTGTAACAAAATAAAAATAATATAATTGCAAAAGTTATTGTTGAAGTTCTTCCAAGCACTGCTTTGTTGTCCTGTTCTGTCCATCAATAAATAATTTCGCTGTGTTTATATTCCTTATGACAAGATCAAATTTTTACTGTGTGCAAATTTTGTTCAAAAAAAGTGTGCAAGTGTGTGTAGGGTAGAATAATACTTAATCTAGAGACAAATTCTGCTTCAGAATCACCCAGCCACCAGTAAATGGCCATTAATGCCAAGAAATGCTTTTTGTAGCTGCATTTTAATTGAATTATTGTGAACTTTTGAATAGATATGCTGGGCGACTCCTGGCAGGTATCCCTTTTTCTGGCTTCTGTGTTTTTTGCGGAAGACGTGCTGGGCAGGACAGGAAACATGAGCAACAAGAAGCACTCTGAAATTTCCCCTTATGGCAGATCAAAAGCACATCAATGGTTTCCCTTTCTCTCCAGGAGACCCCACACAATCTCACAGGCTTGCCTTTCCCTTAGATTGCATGTTGAAAAGGAGCCTAGCATGCTTCGCACACAGAGCTGGAAAATGGTGCCCAGGCACAGTGCTTGGGTGTCTTCTAAGTTTAACAAGAAATGTTCCAGGTGGCAGCAAAGTAGGCTGGCCAGATCCCTAAATGCTTTGGGTGAGAAGAGGGAACCAGACTGGGGGCAGGGACGGCATTTACCGGTAGGTCTTTGCTTTTTGCACACACTCTTTTTGCACACACAATGATGTCATTTCTGGGGAGTAAAGTCATCGTGCTGACAGCACGCATGCTCCCACATTGCACATCATGTCTGAGCCCCATCCATGCCAATATTGGTTCTCTTTGTGGTGAACACAGTGTATCCCAATGTATAGATAATACCCTATTGCTAGTGTCATAACCAGGGCTTTTTTTCAGGGGGAACGCGGGGAATGGCGTTCCGGAACTTCTTGAAAATGGTCACATGGCTGGTGGCCCCGCCCCCTGATCTCCAGACAGAGGGGCGTTGAGATGTGGTGCGGAGAGCAATCTGAACGCCCCTCTGTCTGGAGATCAGGGGGCGGGGCCACCAGCCATGTGACCATTTTCTCTGAGGGCAACCCACTGAGTTCCACCACCTCTTTTCCCAGAAAAAAAGCCCTGGACATAACTGTTATTCTCTCAGACTTTCACAGGTGGTTTCTGGAACTGCTTCCAATGTTTCCAGTGGCTATGACCTTGTATTCCTTTCCTGACAGTGCTGTGTCTTGCTTCCTCCCTACTTAATGTGATATCTCAAACATGTGAAATGTTCTCACACAGAAAAAGCGCCAAAGTATTGTTTACAATGGGAGGGGGGAGAAAGGAGAAAGCTAGAATGTAAAAGGGAAAGATTTCCCACATGTCAACTTCTGCTCTTGCTGCTTAGGAGCCTTGCTCCTAAGTAGTCCTATGGACCTGTACATAGAAAAGATTTGATTTCTGAATAAAAGCCATTTACCCAAAAACCTGCGTCTTGATGTGGTGCTCCAGAGATCTATCTGTTGTATCCTGTCATCCACAGCCTGACACCCATCTGGGGCCAAAATTAGCCCCTGCAAAGCTCGGGAACCTGCCTGCCATGGCACATTGTCACTTGAGGAAGTGACATCATCATACCTTCTAGGTTGGCTGTCAGTGGCAGGCAGTGTGCCACCTCCCACTGATCTCTAGTGATGGGCAGGCGATGGGGCAAACCCCCCGGAGATTGCCAGCCACCAGCAAGCAACTGGGAGCCCTACGGAGCAAAGAGAAGATTGCCTGCTTGTTTCTGATGTTCGGACTGGCCATTGCCAGTTCCTTGGCGCATGCTTGGTATATCAATCACATGCATTTTTTTTTTAAAGGTCACCACTCACCATGCACCGAAACAAGATTGTGAGTTGGGTGGAGCAATGCAAAACAATACAGACATTACAGACGGTTACAAAAAAATGAAATCAGGGCATTACAGAAATAAAGACGGAAAGAAAACTGGTTTCAGAAAGAGCAGGGAGGAAATGGAGAAAAGCTGAGGCAGCAAGGGATGCGCAGTGAAGCGGCGAGAAAATGACGGGGGAAGGGAAGGGGAAGAAGCCAGCAAGAAAGGGAACTGGAACTGGACCATTAAGGCTGTCTGCAAGACACCTCAATTCCCCCGTCAGAATTGTTTGTTTCCCCTTTCTAAGCCAATCCCTGACCACAAGTCTGCTAGAGTGCCTAAATGAAATCAACTTCTGGAGTCCGCTTTAGCCTAAGAAAGTTTCTGCTGCCACAGGGGTGGCCAAACTTGCTTAAAGGTCGGATGTTTGAGAGCCACAAGACATGATGCATTGAAGCGACTTCAGGTGAGGAGGTGGGTCTGGGGGAGTGTCCTGAAAGTGATGTCATAGAAAGGGGTGTGGTTTTGATGCTGTATGCTGGAAGTGACATCATCAGAAGGGGTGGAGCTTGGGAAGAGCCCTCACCTGACCTTTGATTTGGAAGTGACATCGCAAAAGTCATGTCACATCCTTGCTAGGTTTCACCCCCAAAGTCCCCCGAGTAAGATCTGGCAACCCCGACATTTTTATTGAAAATATGAAAGACATGGAAAGAAAGAAGGAAGGAATGAAAAAAAGAAAAGGGAGGGGAAGACATGGAAAAAAAGAAGGAAAGGGAGGGAGGGAAATAAACTAGACTAAAATAAAACGTATGGCCACGGCGTTACTCAGAGACCATCAGGAGCTGTTCAATATATCTAGAAGAGCCACATGTGGTTCCCGAGCCGCAGTTAGGCCACCCCTGTGCTACAACCTATTTGTTGGTCTTGAAGGTGCCCCAAGAATCTTGGTTGTTGATACTGTACTGGGGTGGGGGGTTTGAACGGAAAAATATGTACCAGGGAAAAAGTTAAATGTATCAACTCCCTACCCGCATCCCCTCTCAGTTATTCTTTTGCAGTTTCTATTTTTTTAAAAAAATTGGATGGGGAAAAGTTACATGTGACCATGTATACTGATCTGGGAGAATCAAGACCGTTTACCCCTTGATTGATTGACTGCAGGCCTTGGAGTGACATACATTGCATATTCTACCGCAAAAAACACTTTCAGGTAGGGAAAATGAAGCTTGCATTTAGCGGCCGCAAGACTTTCACATTGGCTGACTTCTGTGGTCGGGTGCTGGGATGAAATCTGAATATACTCCGCACTTGATTTTTGTAAAACCCTGCATATAGTTTATCTTCTAGTTGTTCAGATTAACAATGTTAATGTTATACTTTATAAGCCAACTGTATAAAAACAGCATTGAAAAGGTCTCAGAGTAAAACAAATATCCGAGAGGTAAACAAACAAATATGCAATGAAAGGGGGGGGGGGAGAGATCACTTTGTTTTCTACAAATGCAGTAATCTCCAGAGGCCTTTGATTTTTAACAGATTGTTTAGGTTGCCGTATCACTGAGTTCATTAATTTTAAACAGTTTTCTCTGAAATTAGGAGGAAATTTGCTATTATATTTCCGCATTTATTCCCCTGCCTGAAAAGAACATTTTGTGCCCATTTTATCATATAGTTCTAAACCTGTTAAGGGTTTATTCGGCTAGGACTAAAGGCCTTACATCATTTCCCACAGCTTCATAAAATCTTTAACTCCTGTAGTTGAAAGTTCTAATTTTTTTTAAAGGTATGAATATAGAATCTTATTTGCTGGGATTCCAACCAAGGCAAAGTCTGGTATTTTTTTCCCCTTGCTGCATTTTAATCAGAGAAGTCATTATCTTGAAAGAAAACGCCAAGCATGTATACAAATTAAATTTCTGCCCTAATCTGAAAAAAGCACAGTTCTCTCTAGAGATGAACAAATATTCCACTTTCCATTTCTTTTTATATTTTTTATCCCCAGTTGTAATACTTTGGATTTCGTTCTTCACTTGGAGATTCATTTTTCACGTGTACACGTGCCCAGTTTTCATATAAAATTTATTCAGAAGGAATATGTAACTTGCATATTATTTTTATGTCGAATATATATATATAATGTATACTTCTGATTTATTGATGTGCAAATAATTATGCAAATCCATTCCTCATAGAGGTAAAAATTCATAGGAAAGAAGTAGAAGGTGGCGTGAAGATACAAAATCATGCGCAAGAGAGAAGAGAGCGCAAAGTCAGGCTTTTAAAGTTGCAACAACAGGAATGATATAATCAAAGGTCTCCTTCAGGAGCGCAATTTTGCACATTATTGAAGAGACAGGAGCTTTTAAAACTTTTTATAATTTTTCCAATCCTCCTGAGGCTTCTTGTTAGATGATACTCACAGATGATACTCAAGCAACTAAGGGGACTTTTTTTGTTATGCTAAATTATTTCATAATCAAACTGGTAGATTTTTCTATTTGCCTGCTTTCATAAAGCCATGCTGTTAAACGCTATACACAATTTACATGATAATACAATTTCATGCTTGCAGTTCTCAAACGTTCCCTGCGTGATGCATGCGACGATCCTCTGTGCTCCTGGCATCTGGCTGCATTTTATTGCAGATGAGTTCAGATATTACACACTTCCACAAGCAAATTTTGACGTCTGCATTTTAACTGGGGTGGCTGGCTGCAAAAAATGTAACCAAGATAAGATTACCATCACGGCGCCCAACAGGCAAAACAAAAAAGGAGTCTGGTGGCGCATCAAGTGCCAAGAGATTTATTGAAGTCGAAGCTGCAGCCCCCACTTTATCAGACGCATGAAATGAAATCTCAGCAGAGTGGGGGGTGAGATTGTGAACAGTGGGGGTTGAAAGGCTATAAGATGCAAGAAGTCTAGTCTGTGACATTTCTATGCAAAAAAATCCAGTAGGTGAATGATCATGGTATTGCAATGATGTATGGAGCCTATCCATGATGATGATGATGATGATGATGATGATGATGATGATGATGATGACGATGATGACGATGATGACGATGATGATGATGACGACGACGACGACCACCACCACCACCACCACCAAGATTAGCACGGGGATCATTCTAATAGACAGGGTGTTGATTAAATGCCTATCAAAAGGGTAATGAAATGGGACACCCACACACAATTTAGGAAGTTCTGCTTACTTGGGCTTAGGGATCCTATTCCCCTGATGGGAGCGGGGGATTCCCTACCCCCACCTTTTGTCCCCTGCCACTGCTTACCTGGCTGGCAGAGAGAAAGGTGGGGAATGGGCCTCCCAGGCGTGGTCCTGGGGCCGGCGCGATGACAACACTGACATCATTGTGTCGCCCCAAGAGCGCGCCCGTGCTTCACAGCAGGCAAATTTGGTCCCCAAATGGGTGTTTGGGGGCCCAAATTGGCTTGCACCAAAGCATGCATGCGCTCTCCGGCCTGTGCGATGATGTCACTTCCCAGAAGTGACGTCATTGGATGGGTGCAGGGCCACGCATATGGAACATGCTAGGAACAAGAATATGGTAAGTGCTGGGTCTCCTCACTACTTAAGCCTTCCTCCAGCCTTACGAGTGGGCCTGGGAGTGGGGGAAATCAATAGTCTGCAGTATTGAGTACAAGTACCCTTTTAAAGGATCTACCAAGTCCTAAGAGGGGGATTGATGGAAATCAACCACATAGATGAATCCTGACACCTTTCTGAAAAACAGAAAGAAAAACCTCACTGCTTTATGCACATCCTAGAGTCACTTTGGTGTAGTGGTTAAGAGTGTTGAGACTCCAAACTGGAGACTGAGTTTGATTCCCCACTCCTCCGCTAGAAGCTGGCTGGGTGACCTTGGGTCAGTCGCAGCTCTCCAGAGCGCTCTCAGCCTCACCCACCTCACAGGGTGTTTGTCATTGTGGGGATAATAATAGCATACTTTGTACACCACTCTGAGTGGGCGTTAAGTTGTCCTGCAGGGTGATATATAAATTGAATGCTATTATTATATCCCTCCAGGAAGTACGAAGTGCTGATACCAGTTGAGCATCACTTGGAGAAGAAGAGAGGAAAAGAGCAGAAGAAGGGGAAATTGACCTCGTTCAGACCTCCCACAGCTAGAAGGGGTGAGCTGCTTTGCATTCACATGGTGGTGGTGGTGTGGGGAGTAAACCAGGTCTCTTTTCACTGTCCTGCTCAGGTCTAGAGTGTTGGAATAGGCAACTCAGCCTGCCTTTGGACACTGGGGGGGCGCTGCATCTCTCTTTGAATGTAATGTATAAGTCTAGCAATCTACCACTCTCTTGTCTAAGGTGGGAACGCCTCCTGACTCCTCCTCTCTTGCCTCTGTGCCTCTTGGGAAATTTTCCTCCCCCACATGGTCACCCAAAGAGGAAAGATGTAAATCCTCCATGCTCCTTATGGAGCCCTTCTTTTTGTCCACAAACCCACACCTACAACCTCGCTGCCTAGTTTCAGGCCGTGGCATTAGACTAGGGAATGTAACTCTTTAGTTAGGATCTTTCCCTTCTTATTACCAGAAGATATTGCTATGGAAGAAATCTGCTACAATAAACTGCAAGTTCTATCTTTCTATGAATTTGTCTGAAGATTAATTAATCAATGCACATTTTTAAGGGTTTCAACGCTTCTGACTAAATAACTGCTATGTTACTCTGCTAAGTTACTAAACAAAACCAAACTAAATATATATTCCCAATAAGAGTGAGTAAAGGCTTTCGAAGCTAGGATGGAGTAAGGTTGTAGAAAGCATATCGAGTCCGCATAGTGGACAGAGGAAAAGAGGGAGGCCGAGAAGGGAAGTGGCTGGAAGAAAGGAAAACCTAAGTGAGCATTCTGGCTAACAAAGGGACTCTTGCAGGAGTGGGGGCAAAGGAAAGATCAAAAAGCAGGTGATCTAGTCCTTTATTGATAGTTTCGGGTGAGTGGCCATGTTGTCGGTAGTAGAAGAGCAAGATTTCGCTTAGTGACCAACGAGATTTCCCGGGAATAAGCCTTCGAGAGTCAGCGATCCCTTTGTCAGCTGAAGATCTTTTCTACTCCTAGGATGTTGTGAATACAGGCAAGTTAAGGATGCTGTTCTCTGCTGCCATCTTCTGGCTCGTCGAAGAATAATAAACTTGAGAGTCATAATAGATTGTCAGTGCAATTCTATGGAGAGTTACTCCAGTCTAAGCCCATTGAAACCAATGGACTTTGACTGGAGTAACTCTCCAAAGGATTGCACTGTGTAGGTCTTTTTATCTTCTCTGGGGCAGCTATGGTCCCAGTCCCCCCCCCCCATGCTCTTGCACACCACGGAAAACATTTTCCATTAGATCAGAACGATTCCAACGGGTTTCTTTGGCAGCCGCTATCATGCGCAGCCAGCGTAATATAGTAAAATAAAACAGAAGTCCAGTGGGCACCTTAAATGCTAACAATATTTATTTTAAATACGAGCGTTCATGAGTCACAGCCCAATTTGTCAGATAGATATGTGGAAAGGGTTCTGGGAAATGTTATGAGCAAGGTTGTGATGGGCGGGGCGGGGGGGAGAGGTAGAATCAAGGTTTGGTATGAATTATACTATGAATCGTTCCAGTGTAAATTCTCAATGTAACAAGAAAAGGAAGGAATTGATGTAGAAAAATTAAGTGCGAGTCTAATTATAAATCAACAGAACGAGCAGTTTCACCTATTGGATGGTGAGGTTTGAACTGGTAAGCAAATGGTTTAAGTGAAAATTAGCTGCTATTAGTCCAAGGTTACAGTCTGATAAGCCATGTTAAGAACAGCCAATTAAAATGTCCCCAGAGTGTGCCCTGCCGAGTTATTAGAGATTGCAGAGGCTGATATAGAACAGGAGATGGCCGGGAATCAGCGACTGCTTGTGACCGTGTTGAGATTTTGGCAAACAAAACAGAGGGAGAGAAACGAGGGCTGCACTTGGCCCGACGTGTGACGTATGTCGAATTCTGATCTTGTCTTCTTCTTTAGCTTGGATGTCAAGCACTAAAATAAGCCTGCTTCAGTCAAGTCGGCATTCAACGTCAGTGATTTTCTTTTTGATGCACAGGCTTCAGAAAGTGATTGTTGGGGGAAAGAATGCCTGCATAATGTCTGTTTCTAAAATACGCTCTGCGGGCAAGTGAGGGAGTTCATACTTGAACTTTCGCCTTTACACCTACTGGACTCTAATCCTTGCTTGTAAGCAATGGCTGGATAGCCCAGGAGAGCCTGATCTTGTCAGATCTCAGAAGCTAAGCAGGGTCAGCCTTGGTTAGTAATTGGATGGGAGACCTCCAACAAAGACCAAGGTTGCAGAGCCAGGCAATGGCAAAACACTTCTGTTAGTCTCTTCCCATGAAAACTCTACCAGGGGTTGTCATAAATCAACTATGATTTGAGGGCTGGATTTTATTTTTTTCCTATTGAGACCTCTCCTCAGCATCTTGCTAGCTAGAATCTTACCCTTCGCCCCACCCAACCCAGACTTGATCTCATCCCAGTTCCAAAACAACCTTGCTCTGCCGATGCAGCCAGGGCGCTGCTGTGCCAAGCAAAAAAGGCCCGAGGGCCTGTTGTTTGTAATGCATGCAGGAGTTTCTCTACCCCTGGCACAGAGATCAGATTGCTAGAATGGGACCTGTGAGATCTAAACACATTTGCACTCAGGAGGGTCACTGGATAACTTTGGGGCTATCACGCTAGCCTGCCTCACAGGGCTGTTGTGAGGATAAAATGCACATTGCTCCAAACTTCTTAGAGGAGGTAAGAAGTAAAAATGTAATACATTTCTCTCGCTACTGTTTGGTGAAGACCAGGGAAGTCTTCTTGCAGCCTTCATCTAAATATAGATTAAAGAGCTATAATCTCTCATTGAAATTCACAAGCATAAGCAAAACTTCAACAGGAAAGAAGAAACCTTAAGAATGAACAGAGCATGGTTTCCAGTTCTGAAAAACACCAGGCTAACAAAACACTCTACGCCCGACAATAGCCCTGCAGAGAAGATTAGCACATCATGCCCCAATCCATATGCAAAAGAACCTCCTCAGGATACAGTGAAGCCTCCCGCCATTAGCATTCCACACCCTGGGAAACTCTTACAGGATGACTCAGCTCAACCCCCAACCCTCCTGAGTAGATACAAATGACCTGCCACATCTTTCCACACTGTGACACTGAGAGATCTCTGTCTTTTGGTGCTACACCTCTGAAGATGCCAGCCACAGCTGCTGGCGAAACGTCAGGAACTACAATGCCAAGACCATGGCAATACAGCCCGGAAAACCCACAACAACCATCAATCTTTCATTATTTTCTCAAAATTACCACCAGCTTTTCCATCTATGGATATTGACCTCCATGTAATAATATGATTGGTTACCTGATCATCAGCCCAGGTACATGTTTGGCTGCATTTGAACAGCACAGGTGTGTCTGACTATAAAAAAAAAACAGAACAGAGAGACTGTATAGGCAAGTAACGGTATTTACTTTCCTGGCACCCATGCCCCCCTGCCTCTGCAAATTCATAAGGCGCTTAGCACATTTCTCAATCTCACCATTCCAGATATCAAAAAAACATTGGCAGGAAAACAATAAACCATGTAAAGAAAGGATACCTTTAAAAATAACCAATGTAATATGAAAGTGTGACCACTTGTATCCCATGTGTAAGTTTACAGATCAAACCCAGTTCAGAGAAATAGCAAATGATACACAAACTACAACAGTTTGGAAGATAACACAGCCAAGCTGGACTTTGATTTCAGCTTCAGAAGGTAGAACTTGGATTTCAGATTCGAACTTTAAAAGATAAATCTCAACTGAGATACGATTGAACAATGGCTTCATGCTGGGGTATTCCTTACGGGCGTAAGCCTTTCCCATGAAGTCGAGAAACTGTTTTTCCCAAGAGAACATCAGTATCAAGATATATCCCATACTGGCAGGATGCCAACAATATTGTTTACATTTACAAGCAAAGGAATGTTTTGATTGCCTTCACACTAATTGCATCCTGTCCTCTTGTGATATATGTCCCCTTCTTTCCCCTCCCCTCCTCTTCTGTATTTGACCAGTTCGGATCAGGCATCTGATGAAGAGAACTTGATTCTCGAAAGCTTATGCTACAATAAAATAAAATTGGTTAGTCTTAAAGGTGCTACTGGACTCTTTTTAACAATATTGTTGTGAACTTAGCCTCTTATCACTGTGGATCTGTCTATCCTGTATAGAAAGAGGGGAGGTAGCACTCCTTAACAACAGTAGATGTCTCCTCAATACACCTTTTGGTCCGGAAATGATTCTGGCCAAATGCCCATTAGTGTTTGGGTGAAACACTCCCGGATGGGGAAGAGCACTGAGAAAAGGCAACACAGTTCTGATGCATGGAAAGTCAGAGAGAGAAACAGAGAGCCGCTGCTGTGGGTTGGCTGAAGCACCGGAGGTAATCTATCGATACTCCCAGGGCTTTGTTTCTGGGAAAAGAGGTGGTGGAACTCAGTGGGTTGCCAGCACAGGGGGCAACTCTTGGCGGAAGGTGGTGCCCCTGGTACCACATGCGCACATGCAAAGTGCATGCACGCTCCCAGGACCACACGATGATGTCACTTTGGGTCAGCTGGAACAAGGGGGGGGGGGTTGAAAGTTTATATCACCCTTGGTGAAAATGGTCACATGACCGATGGCCCTGCCCCCTGATCTCCAGACAGGGGGGAGTTTAGATTGCCCTCCGTGCCACTCCAGTGGCACGGAGGGCAATCTAAACTCCCCCCTGTCTGGAGATCAGGAGGCGGGGCCACCGGCCATGTGACCATTTTCAAGAGGTGCCGGAACGCCGTTCCGCGGCGTTCCAGCTGAAAAAAAGCCCTGTATACACCATTTGAGTCAGGTACAGTATAGGATCTCTCGCTTTCTCTCTCTCTCTGTAGCATCTTATGTTGGACAGGGGATTTGCTGCCCAAGGGAGTACCTGTTTGCCTCTACTTGTATACTTGAAAACAGAGCAAACGTTATCTCATAGTCTCCCTGTTGGAAGTAGCAATGTCTGGTGTACAAGAAGGAAGAAGAGAAGAAGACCTTTCCCTACAGTTAGATAGGAAAGTGAGGACAGCCCCTCTCTTTGTTAAGTGCCATTCCCTTGTCCTGTATCCTATTGGACTAAACAGGGCAATATCCTTCTCTCTCTCCTCGCAAAGCACACTCTCTACTACGTAGTTAGATAGAAAGCGTCTATCTCTATCTCTCCTCTTTACTATCTGATATGCAGTTCCTAAATAAACTCTTTTTACACCTTTAATCAGTACTGCGTAACAACCGCTGTTTATTTGGCACTCTGCCAACACTCCCCTCCCAAGGAGATAAGAGCTGTTTCCTGGAACATCTCAAACTCTGAGAAGTCAAGCACATATAACAACATCTATCAAGGAGGAAGGAGCTTTTCGCACTCAGATTTTAGTGAGCATGAGATGATGCGAACATAAATGTTGGACAGCATTGATTTGGGGTAATATTTTTGGAGTGTAGATTCCTACATGGTTAGCAGCCGGATCCCTCCTCACTCTAAGAATAGATGAAATATCATAAACCACCTCTTTAAAGAGAAGTTTCTCTTTAGCTCCGGATGAAATGTGCACACCTATACCGCATTTCAGTCCTTTTTGTTATATATGACACCCGTAATAAATCCTGGACCGGTAGGACAACAATGGACTGGTTTGAAATGTGGAGAAGTCAGAGCCAAGCTACAAGTGATGCCTTACACAGGATGGACACTTGTCAGCTTCCCTCAAGTTTTGATGGGAAATGTAGGCATCCTGGTCTTGCAGCTGTAATGGAGAGCCAAGGTGTAAAACCAGGACGCCTACATTTCCCATCAAAACTTGAGGGAAGCTGACAAGTGTCCAACCTGTGTAAGGCGTCACTTGTAGCTTGGCTCTCAGTAAAGGATCCTTAGGAAGGAACGAGGCAGTGAATGTGAGAGCAACGAATTGAGCAAAAAGAACTATAGAAGATGTTGTATATTAAAGGCAGTATTCTAGAGGGTGAAAGGTAAAGAAGCAAGATGTGCTAGCCATAGGAAGTCAAAATTAAGCTGGTTTTTGTATGTGTAAAGATGAATTAGAGGTATGTGTAAAGATGGACTGTGATAGAGGAATAGAAAGTTAGAGCTTGGAAGCACATTGTAGCCCCTGTCCTATTAATTAAATGCAATTTGTCTTAGAAACTGACCCAGATAGCTATAACTTGATGGACCAAGCACCAGATTTAGCTCTCCAGCAAATGGAGGCCACACCACATCATTCAAGAACATGTTTTGTGTGTTTATTATGTCTTTGTTTTATGTTATCTCATGAGGAACCATAAGGTTACCCCACAGGAGGCACCCCGGCTTCTAATGAGGGTTTTTTCCCCTCCCCCATTCCCTCTTGTATTACATCATTTTCTCCATGGTTTGTTTTCATTCCCCCTACCCTATTTTTTTTTAAAAAAATGGAATGGGCGACCACCAGACTCAATAGCTTCTGCTCTTCCCACCCACGAGGCACCAGGTCAGCCACTCAAGGTGTCTTCAATTATACTTCAGCAGATGTCTGTCAGTCACGTGCCTGCCCAACTGCCAGTTAATTTAGCAGAAACATGGTGTTCATTGTTCGTTGCCATCCACGAACAACGAACAATGAACACTGACGAATATGATCCTGTCACGAACATGTTCGTTGTTCGTGGGGGCCATCAGGCTCTCCCCCAGCCATCATCCAAGTCAAGATCCCTACTGCACCACTCCCAGAAATCTGACCTGAGCAGGCACCAGGAAAGGTACCAATAATAAATAATAGCTTGGCTCCAGAACCTGGCAGCAGCCCTGGAACTTGAAGGGGTAGATCCCTATCCCACCACACACAAAGAAAATTCAAGCTCCAATGCACTCACCCTGTCTCTCTAACAGCAGCTGTCTCTCCCTGAAAGCCAGAGCTGGGAGCCCCCCTCCCCCCAGGTCTTTTCCTCTTGTAACAAATTTGGAGCTCCAGTCCGCACTTGGAAGGAAGACCTGCCAATCAAGCTAAATTGGGCTTAGATTGGGGTTTCCAGGGCAACAGCAGACAGAGTTCAGACAATCCCTGCCTGAGTTGCCGTGGGAACTGATTGCAGGTGCCAGACTGTCTGGCTTGACGAACAGCAACGAACAGCAACAAACAAGGCTTGCAACGACCACCTGTTCATTTAGAATGAGGCCTCATAAACAGCTTGTTCACAAACACAAACAGCCAAACAGGCTGTTTGTGGGTTTTTTTGCATTCGTAATGTTGTTCGTGCCCATCTCTACTCAGGACCGCACAATGACGTCACTTTGAGTCAGCTGGAACTGGGGGGAATTTTTAAAAGTTTAAATCACCCTCAGTAAAAATAATCACATGGCTGGTGGCCCCGCCCCCTGATCTCTAGACAGAGGGGAGTTTAGATTGCCCTCTGTGCCAAGTGGTGCGGAGGGCAATCTCAACTCCCCTCTGTCTGGAGATCAGGGGGCGGGGCCACCAGCCATGTGATCATTTTCAAGAGGTGCCGGAACTCTGTTCCACCGCATTCCAGCTAAAAAAAAGCCCAGCCTTTGCGTGAATCCCACCTGCCTTCTGAAAAAAAGAGATGGGGGGAAAGTGTCATACCCATTCTGAAGTAGAGTGTTTAAGTGGCATGCCCCTTCTGAAACAGGCTGTTTCAGAAGATCAGAAGTTGTCTGTTTGAGTCGCTTTCCAGGATCTTTTAGTTTTATTTTTGCTCATTTTCACCTGCTGGGCGAGACACCAAATCACCGGAGTGACCTGGCATGGTACAGCAAGCCTGGATCAGCCTAGGCCGCCCACCTCTGGTGCTTCCCAGTTTTGTTTGATTTCCTTTTTTATGTTCTTTAACTTTCGTTGCTGGGGACTCCATAGAGAAGCCCCCGTGGAGGAGAAACAGAACCAGGAAGTACAGAGGGCTAATAATCTTTGAATATACATCCCCCCCTTGTTTCTAGGGGGAAGGAAGGACTAAATTCTTCTGGTGACAGTTCAGTATCCACGCAGATCCGGAGTTCTCGCTAAGGCTAACCATACTGCCATGCTTGGTTCTGAAGGACATTTCCCCCATATGAGGGAATCCAGCTTTTTCTCAGGGTCCCTTGCTTTTTCAATTATTCAAACAGTCGTATCGATCAGTGCCAAGAACTGGCCTTTTGGATGATGCTAAGAATGGAATCTCCTAGGCTACTTCCTTTCTTTTGGAAACACTTTTCTTTTTAGCCACATTTCTGCTTCTACTTCTTCCAAAGGATCCTCCGTCAAGCCCCATAGCTGCAGCTATGTACCCCCATCACTAACCTTGCCTAGTTCCTTCTCAACTTGCAGGCACCCGAGCCAGGATCCACCAGTCTGCAGATCCCGTCTATCTCCTGCCAATGCCATCTCTTTGGGGGCAATCACACCGTTGTGCACCCATCCTTTCCTCTGATCATTTCTCCATTCAAAGCCATTGCCCCAGCCACTCATGGCCAGCCACCAAACACCTCTCTGAGTTCTCCAGACGCAGTCTTGAAATCTTTAACATGCATTGTTGGGGACTCCATAGAGGATATCCCAATCTTTAAGAAAGGGAAGAAAGATGACCTGGGAAACTACAGGCCGGTCAGTCTGACTTCTGCTGCTGGGAAGACATTAGAGCAGATTTTAAAGGGATCGATCTGTAAGCATCTGAAGGACTGCTTAGTGATCCAGGGAAGTCAACATGGTTTTGTCACCAACAGATCTTGTCAGACCAACCTGGTTTCCTTCTTTGATCAAGTGACGAGCTTACTGGATGGTGGGAACTCTGTCGATGTGATTTACCTGGATTTCAGGAAAGCTTTTGATAAGGTTCCCTGTGACATTCTAATGGGTAAACTGGAAGACTGCAGACTGGACTATAGGACAATTTGGTGGCTAGGGAACTGGTTAGAGGACCGCACCCAAAGAGTGGTGGTCAGTGGCATTTCATCAGATTGGAGGGAGGTGTCCAGTGGGGTGCCACAGGACTCGGTTTTGGGCCCGGTACTTTTCAATATTTTTATCAATGATCTGGATGAAGGGGTAAACGGGCTTCTCGTTAAATTTGCTGATGATAGCAAATTGGGAGGAGTGCCAAACACCCAAGAAGATAGAATTAAAATTCAACAAGCCCTGAATACACTGGAGAAGTGGGCAGTTGTGAACAGGATGCAATTCAACATAGATAAGTGCACAGTATTACATCTGGGCCACAAAAATGTGAACTGCAAATACTGGATGGGGGATACACTTCTGGGCAGTAGTGTATGCGAAAGAGATCTTGGGGTAAGAGTGGACTGTAAACTACATATGAGCAGTCAGTGTGACGTGGTGGCAAAAAAGGCAAATTCAGTCTTGGGTTGTATCAAAATGGCCATTGCATCAAAATCACAGGAGATCATAGTCCCTTTCTATGCTGCCCTGGTCAGGCCACACCTGGAGTACTGTGATTCTGTGAAATTTAAGGGGAGGATTTTTGTTTTGCATCTTTGTTGTCTTGGACACATGCTGGTCACTTTTGGACTTAAACCTTTCTTTTAACATCAGCTTTTCCTGTATATAGTTATCTTCATTTGTGTGTTACCTTGGAAATCCATTTGCTTTGTTTGTGTGTTAATTTGTTCCATTTGTTTGCCATATTTTTTTGCTTTGATATTTGGTTGTGTTACGTTGATTCCATTGGCCTTAAGTCAATGTTTTATTTTCTTTTTATTTGCTCTACTTGATTGTTCATTTCATTTACCTTATTTGCTATTTGATAGTTTCATTATTTGGTAGTTTTATTTAATTACTTTATTATTTGGTAGTTTGCCTCATTACTTGATTGTTTTGATTTAATTTTCATAGCTAGAGATTCCTCTTCTCTTCTTACTCCGGCCCGTGGAAAAAGCAGCCTAGGTTCAGAAAAGGGAAAAAAAAGAGTTTTGTTTTAATCTGGCTCCTTTTAGTTTTTGTCCAAAACCCATTTTTCTAGTTGATGACTCTAATTCCTATTCCTTTCTCCTTACCCTCCTCCCCTTCTCTCCTCTGTTGAGACTTCCATCCTATTTGCCTCTTCATGTAAGTGAAATGAAGTTACATGCCAAAACCGTGTTTCCTTTGTGTGTGTGTGTGTGTGTGTGTGTGTGTGTGTGTGTGTGTGTGTGTGTGTGTGAGTGAGTTGTTAGCAGTCAGACCCCTCCTACTGAGAAGGCAGTTTATAGATGAAATATCATAAATCCCTTCCTCATGTGTCATAAGCCCAGGACACTTCCTGGCTAGGCAAAATGAATACTAGCCAGATGGGAGCCTGGAAAATTACCAGAAGGTGAGTCAGAGCAGCTGACTGACTGACAGCCCCTGCACACCCCAGAGAAATGCATCAGTTAAGACAATAAGATCTCCCAAAAAACTCATGACTTATCTCATCAACACCTGCTGTACTTTCTCTCACCCATTTTCCTAATCAAAGCTATTCAACAAACGTGTAGCTTTTCCCATCCAGTACTTAAAGGGTCATCAAGCAAAATTTCCACCTATTGTCCATCCCAGATAGACACATTAAGCCTCTCCCAACATATTATTCTACCTCCAGACAACCCATTATTATTTTAGGGTAAAGATGTCAGCTTGCCCCAAGGTGCATTTTGCCCTGAGTCTGGAGTCCCTGACCAACAGTTTCTGTATGTGTGTTCTGGGACCCATCCATGCATCCCCAAATTGACTTGAATCTTCTCTCCATGAAATGATCGTCATTCTGTTGCTGCCTCTGTGGACCTCCCCCTCTTCAAGACTGGTAACTATAGTCTTTCCTGAAACTGTTTTCTCCCCTTTCCTCAATAATTCCCTCTTAGTTAGCCATGTATGTGTTATGTCTGTGTTTGTACTATTGTTCTCTCACTTTCTCTTTTTAATAAAAAAATCTTTCTGGTTGAACATCTGCCTGCTCACTCTGAGAGTTCTCTCGAAGAATAATCCCTGCAAACATAGGTAGAGAATCCCAGTTACCCTCTTTCACTCTGTCTCCTTTCAGCTAATTCCCCCAACTTATTCGAAGACTGATTATTTGGGTAACAACATGACAGGGCTTTTCCACAGGACCATATCCTAGGATCTCACTGTTGTGCTTCCCTGATTCACCTTATCAAACATTTTTCTCAGGAAAAGGAATGACAGGAAGAGAGCAGCTATAATCTTGTTGATGGCAAACCCAACCCACAGGCCAGTGTTGGGCAACAGCCAGTGACCTGCAAGGAAAAGGCAAAAGATCAATGAGTGAATGCAAGAAAGACATCTACACCTGGACAAATGAGAGCTAGCACCTACGTAAGAGCATCCTGTGGGATTGGTCTTCCCAGATACCCCAACATCCCATTGGGGCTGGCTGGTATTTGCGAGGACAGCACTTACAGGAGAAGTGCCTCTGGGTTGGCGGGGCCAGAGAAAGGGTAAAACTTGGGGGCAGGGCCCTTCGTTGGGCAGTCCCTTAAAAGATGTGCTCCAACACAGTTGGGGGTGACTAAGGTCAGAGGAAAAAAGAGGATTGGATCACCAGTGGTGGGAGAGTGATGCAATAAAACTCCAGAGTGGAGTGGAAAGCCTGTTCTCCAGTGTTCTTTGTGGGTCCACGCATGGACACTTGGCCCTGACCCAGCCTGCTGAGAACTCCCATGTTGCTGCCGCCCCGTGGCTCAGCTCCCATGGTGACCACCCCACCAGGCCACGCATACCAAGGGTTCTATTGTTTGAAATACCTTCTCATTTTTTTAGTAAGTCTCAGCAATAATCATTGGCTAGATAGTAGGATATCATTATAATGACATTTTTAAAGAAATAATACATCATGAATATAGCATTCATTGACATCAAAATGAATGATTTGGAGACTTATGGAACTCTTTCAAAACTATATGTATACCATAGACCCCCATGAAACTGGAGATTGTAGGAAGAGCCATAGTTAGAGAGATTTGGCATGCTGCTAAATTGAGTAACTGCAGCAGGTCAGGTTTCCCGTGAATCTATTTGGTGAACTGAATTTCCTGTGTCTATGATTGCCTGGTAGAACCTGCAACAAGTAGGAGGGTTGGGAGTGGAGAAATGGGAGGATGTGACATCAACTATGTCACTACATCACATCCAAGGAAAACTTGGAAGAGATGTGGAGTAGCTCAAGGAATCGCCAGAAGCATTATTGTAAAACCACAGAGTTTCTGGCAATTCCTAGACCTACCTTACATCAATTCCAGGTTTTCCCCAGAAGTGACGTAGCAATGCAATGAATGTCACTTTTTAAAAATCTGTGTATAATCACAATCCTGTGGCTTTAAAGAGATGGACCACTTGCCAGTCTAAAAAAATCAAAACAACATGAAAGTTAACTAGGTACTAAATGTAAATTAGAGAGGAGTACTTAAGGTCTCACCACACAAGACAAAATACACTCGAATTACACGGGTAATTCGAGTGTATTTTGTAATTGGAGTGTTTTTTAGTGTAATTCACGTGTAATTCAAGTGTATTTTGGCTCGTGTGGTTTGACCCTTAGTGCCAATTATTGCTTCTCGTCTCCAGTTTAGAGTTAGGAACTGGGCTGAGCTGCATACTTTTTGCTTCCATTTACACACGGCTTTTCTTTAGCACTTGATTTCTGGAATCTTGTGGGGCTGACCCTTAGCTGGACCTGTCCAGCCCCATCAAGACTTGAAGTGAACCAGATGTCTCCAGAAGCATACAAGAAGAGCATGGTGGAGACAGCCCTCTCCTGTTCCTTCATCCTATAGGATTTCCTGCCTATTCCCTTCTCTACACATATGTGTTCGCAACACCATGATCCAAACTTGCTCTCCGGAAAGAAGCATTGTGAGACTTTATATACAGGATGTACTAGCCAGTTCACACAAACACATTAGCATGGTAAGGAAGAGAGTTCAGTGGCTCAGTGCTGTGCTGTTCTTGAATTTAACTAGGAGGTCCACTGGGTCAGCCTACCACCTTGGAAATAAGGACAGGACAAGCACAGCCCATGTCTAAGCAACCTGATGTCCAGGTGGCCCCTGCCTTACTTTGAGTGGTTCCTGGGGTTCATTGGGGTTCATGGGGGGGGGGGTTACTGTTTCTACATCCGTGCCCTGCTTTAGAAGTGCCAATGCACTTTCCTCCAATGCCTGGGAAATGTTATCTGTGAGAAAAGCTCTGAGAATGCAGTTATCTATGTTACCAGGGAGACAAAAAAGATCGGCGGACCTATTAAAACAATAACTTTGTTTACTTTTTATTTTACTTTTTTCATTTTACTTTCTGAACTTAGAACTTAGTTTTGAGGGGAGTTGAGAGGGTAGTGCCTGAACAATTTAATGCTTAACAGGGAGAAGGGACAGCCATTCCTATCAAGAAAGTCTTTCAATACTGAACTCTTAGGTTATTAGAAGCTTTCACTCATGTATCTTTGTACTCACGCAGTGAAGTTACTTGTGATCTAAGCCAGCAGTCTCTGAAATCTCCTATGACTAATACATAATGAAACTGCATCAAGAATAAAAGCTAAAAAGTGAATGGGCGAACCCACCTTCACCTGCTGTATTGGTATCCCCTTCTTGGTGTATTGTCAGTATCACATTAACTCGAGCTGAAGACTGGGAATTGCGCATGGCGTGGCACGTAAATACAGAGTAGTTTCTCTCCTCCGTTGCGTTCACCTTCATGGAATTCTTTACGGAGAATGTGCCGTCCTGATCCTGGATCACAGGCTCAGCCATTCCGAGATCGGTCTCTCTGCCATTCTCCTTCCAGACAAGCCTTGTGTCATTAGGGTAAAAACCTTTTGCACTGCACAAGATTGTCACCATATGGTTCAGGGTAGCCTGAAGTAGCTGCCCAGGCTCCACCGACAACTTGGGGGCAACTGGGCAAAGAGAAGCAGATAAAACGAGCATCAAGGAAACTTAACTTCTATTTGGGAAAATCTACAGGCTTGTCCTGAGGATAAATTTAGGTGGGGAGAACTGGCTACTCATATCATCATCATCATGATCATGATCATCATCATCACATTCTAGTTCTATACCACCCTTCAGGACAACTATGTACATGTATATGTATTTTTAAATATGTATTTTAAAAATATTTTTATGGATTAAATTGGTATTAACTGTGTAATGTAATTTTAAACTGCATATAGGTTGTAATCTACCCTGAGTCTGCTGGTGTGGGGAGGGCGGACTATAAATTGAATATAAATAAATAAATAAATAAATAAATAAAATGCCCACTCAGAGTGGTTTTCAGTGTGTGTTGTTATTATCCTCACGACAATCACCCTGTGAGGTGGATGGGGCTGAGAGAGCTCTGAGAGAGCTGTGACTGACCCAAGGTCACTTGGCTGGCTTCAAGCGGAGGAGTGGGGAATCAAACCTGGCTCTCCAGATTAGAGTCCTGCTGCTTTTAATCACTACACCAAACTGGCTTTCATCAGTTACTGGGCTCAATTCAAGCTTTTAGTTATAATATACAAAATACTTTATGGCCTTGGTCCCTCATATCTATGGGCAAATGAAAGGGCAAATGCATATAAATGACAGGCAGAACAGCCATTTATTGGGTGGGGGGAACCGAACTGGGGGAAAAGCTGCTTTGGGAAGGGACAACCGGGAGGAGGAATATAAAGGGTGCAGAGGGAGCACTCAATATTTTCACCACAACTTCTTTGTTCACCAATGCAATTTTTTTCCTAGGAAAGGACCATTAGTATATTGCTACACGCATTTACCCCACAACATACTTTGGCCATAAATTGCAATTGATCCTTAGCAGACCTTGGGTCAGTCACAGATTCTTGGAGCTCTCTCAGGCCCACCCCCCTCACAGGGTGATTGTCGTGAGGATAATAACGCTCTGAGTGGGAGTTAAGTTGTCCTGAAGGACATAAATCAAACGTTATTGTTATTGTTATTGTTACCATTACCGTTACCGTTACCGTTACCGTTACCGTTACCGTTACCGTTACCGTTACCGTTACCGTTACCGTTACCGTTATTATATAGGGTACAATGGGAATTTAAGTTTATCATGCTCACTCCCAGCACTTGTTTGGACTGTGCCCCCCATTCTCTTTTTGCAGCTGCTTCCCCTTGAGAGTGAGGGGCTATCTGCTTTTTCCCAGATTGCAGCCAAAAGAGGCATCTAGGTTGTAGGGGCTTGGCTGGGCAGGGCAGGCAAAGCAGCTCCCTAAATGAGAAGGGGGAAAAACACAACACTAATGAGCAAAAGTTAACTGCCCATCTGGGAGCACATGGGAGAGCCCGGACACCTGGACAATAAAACTGTACCTGCCCCTTACACAGAGGGGAGATACCACCCAGTTGCTCGAGGGGGGGGGCACTTCATCTTCTCCTCCCATATGTGGAACCATGGAAAAGCTGTAGCACCGGCTCCAGCTTGCCTTCCACCAGCCCATCCTCCACAGCCCCATAGCCATTTCTTTATTTTGTGCCTTTATTTTCTCACTACCTTTCTATTTTAACCCTTGAGCTCCTCCCTCGACCCTGTCTCTTTTGAATTGCTTGTTTGTTGAAATTCTTAATTGGAGCATATGAATATTTGTATGTCCAGTCTTTTTTCAATTTATTACTTCCCTACTGGACAGAAAGCACAAATATCCAACTGTCCAGTTCAAAACCAGACATCTGGCAACCCTACAAGATGTAGATCCTGCCCGTGCTCATACCTCGAAGGACATTCCCAAGTTTAAAGCTCTGCTTCAGGGAGCGGCCGCGTAAGGTGCTGTGCTGTATTTGACAGATGAGCTCTGACTTCTCATCCTTCTCCGTGAGCAACACCTGCACAGTGCTCACGATGTTGTAGGAAATGCTCTCTCCCGGTGGCAGGATAACAGTCTGGGAGGCCGGGATGTGCCTCCCGTCCTTAAGCCAGGTGAGTTCGATGTCTCGGGGGAAGAATCCGTCCGAGGAGCAGTTGAAAGGCACCGAGGTCCCTGAATCCACCCTGCTTGGAGGGCCAGCAATGGAGGGCTGGGAGGGTGTGGCTGGAGGAAGAAAGGAACGAAGGAGTTTTATTGGATCACAACCAAGGGGTATTGCAGCGTAAATCATCAAACAGCCTCAGTGAGGAACCAACATCTGGATTCAAAGTGTATCCAGATGTTGGGTACTGTAACCATTATGATCTTCTGATTTTGGACACAGCAAAAGATTAGGTATGTGGCAAAGATTTTTTAAAAAACCTTAAGAAAACCATGAAGGACCTCCTTAGTTGGAGAATGGGCCTTGGTGAGACTGGCAAGGCGAATGCAGGAGAAAATGGAGGGGCTTTGTAGAGGGGATGGGAGAGAGTGGAGAACATGTCTCAGCTACAAGTATAATCCAGCATAAAAGAATACTTGTTATCTGGTAGCATCCTTGACCTCAAAATGCTTGATTATGAACACCGGTCAGCTGTAGACACAGAGAGATTCAATGGGAAGGCAAGACAAAGTGCAGAGGGTTTGTAGATATGGTTAGGGCAATTTTCATGCCCCAAAGCTAGCAAAGGCAGCACAGAGCCCTTCTTTGCAGCAAGTGGCAAAGCAACCTTATCTCTACGGGCCAAGCTACAAGTGACAAATGACACTTGAACGGCAAGTGGATTGAGTGGAGGGCAAGTGAACAGAGAGAAATACACTTGTCGTTCAAGTGTCATTCGTCACTTGTAGCTTGGCCCTAGGTTGCAACATGCAGAGATAAAAGGAACCAGAAACTGGCTAAGCCGTTTGATTGGTCAGTGGAGATTTGGTCAATTGACCGGTCAACTGTGGTCACAAATTGGTCAAGAAATTTTAAAGCATTTAAAGGGAGATACAAGTTGGATATCCAGTCTCATTACAAAAACAAATTAGCTAAATCACCACAGAACAACGAAACGAACTTTTCAAGAAATGGTAACTTTTAACAACATCAAGGAAGAATTCTGAGAGTGCAAACGATTCACTGAATTATTCCTCTTAGGCAGTTACCCTCAAAACCCAGCCCCTCCCAAGGCTGGAATTTATTAAGGTAGCAAAATGTGGGCTTCCTTACATGGCTTTGCGTGGAATGTGTGATTTGCCCCCCCCCCCCAGTCCTGAGACGAATAGGGCATATTTCCCTCTCTGGTCATGGTAATGGAGAAGCAACCCCCACATCTTCCATGAGCTAGGCGGCAAGAAACACCATGCAATATGAACGTACACAGATCGGGAGAAGGAGGGTATGAAGGGGTGAGCCGGTGCTGGGCTCTCGTGGCCCTTTCTTACATGCCCAGGGCAATGCTGACTGCCTCCACCTTGGGGTCAGGAAGTGGCTGGAGGAAGAAAGGAACGAAGGAGTTTTCTGGAATCACAACCAAGGAGAATTACAGTGGAAATCATCACACAGCCATAGTGAGGAATCAACATCTGGATTTAAAGTGTAGCCAGATGTTGGATACTGTAACCATTGTGATCTTCTCAATTCAGACACAGCAAAAGATTAGGTATGTGGTAAAGATTTTTTTTTTTTTAATCTTAAGAAAACCATGAAGGACCTCCTTAGTTGGAGAACGGGCCTTGGTGAGACTGGCAAGGAGAATGCAGGAGAAAATGGAGGGGCTTCGTAGAGGGGATGGGAGAGAGTGGAGAACATGTCTCAGCTACAAGTATAATCCAGCATAAAAGAATACTTGTTATCTGGTAGCATCCTTGACCTCAAAATGCTTGATTATGAACACCGGTCAGCTGTAGACACAGAGAGATTCAATGGGAAGGCAAGACAAAGTGCAGAGGGTTTGTGGATATGGTTAGGGCAATTTTCATGCCCCAAAGCTAGCAAAGGCAGCACAGAGCCCTTCTTTGCAGCAAGTGGCAAAGCAGACTTATCTCTACGTTGCAACATGCAGAGATAAAAGGAACCGGAAGCTGGCTAAGCCATTCGATTGGTCAGTGGAGATTTGGTCAATTGACTGGTCAACTGTGGTCACAAATTGTTCGAGAAATTTTAAAGCATTCATATTATTTGAACAAAAAAGGGTGCTACAAGTTGGATATTCAGTCTCATTACAAAAACGAATTAGCTAAATCACCATAGAACAACAAAACAAACTTTTCAAGAAATTGTAACTTTTTACAACCTCGTGGAAGATTTCTGAGAGTACGAACGACTCACTAAATCATTCCTCTTTGGCTCTTTACCCTCAAAATCCAGCACCTCCCAAGGCTGAAGTTTATTACAGGAGCAAAATGTGGGCTTCCGTACATGGCTTTGCATGGAATGTGTGATTTGCTCCCATAGTCTTCGGATGAACCTGGTCATGGTAATTGAGAAACAATGCCCACATCTTCCATGCTCTTGGCTGCAAGAAACCATTCAGTTTTAATGTATGGAAATTGAGAGAGGGAGCGCATGAAGAAATGAGCTGGTGCTGGGCTCTCGTGGCCCTTTCTTACATGCCCAGGGCAATGCCAATTGCCTCCACCTTGGGGTCAGGAAGGAATTTCCCTCCAGGCCAGATTGAATGCGGCAGTTTTTTGGCTTCCCTCTGGGCATGGGGCAGGGGTCACTGGGGGAGGTGTGGGGGGAAGATAGCTGTGAATTTCCTGCATTGTGCAGGGGGTTGGACTAGATGACCCTTGGGATCCCTTCCAGGTCTATGTTCTGTGTTTCTGTGGAGCCACTGGACAAAGACTCCATTGCGGCAGGTCACATAAGCTGCGATGATGTGATGCTTAGGATAGCTCTCCAGCATTCCTGAGAGGAACCCCGCAAAAGAAACACACCAAAAACTAATGGGCCATCAATAGTAAAAGCCACTTGCTCGCACCTTTGTTGCACAGCACTTTACAATTAAGTAAGCCGTTGTCTACTGCACAAGAGTACTGAGTGCAAAATCCACCTGTGGATCCAATCAACATCATTTGCTTTCTAAGAGCTGTAGCTCACTGGGTAGACCATCGGCTGTGTATGCAAGAGGTCCCAGGTTCAATCCTCAGCATCTCCAGTGAAAAGGGTCAGGTAGCAGGTGATGTGAAAGACCTTGGCCCGAGAGACTCTGCCAGCTGGTGTGGACAAGAGTGACCTTGATAGACCGATGGCCTCTCTCAGTAGAGGACAGCTTCACAAGTACATGTGTGCTCCCTTGATCCTAGGAACCTCGTTTCATTGACCTGAGGGTGCTGGTGGGAATATTTGCATATGCTCCGCCCCCATTTCCTGAACAGGCCCCTCCTCTGTTCCACCAGCCACCAAAAGTAATGGCTGGATAGAAGAGCCTCATGTCAGTCTTTCTCCATTGAAATACGGGCAGGAGACGGGTCAGCCTGCAATGAGGTGCAAGAATGTGCCTAAGAATGCTACCAATTGTATTCTAAATTAGAATCTATATTTTCATTTATTTTTGCATTCCATGTCCCTTCTCCCATCTCTTGCATCTTTATAACTCTACCTGCTTCTTAAATTGGACCAGATCCTCCGATTGACACCTATGGTGAACATTCCCCATGGTTGGCCACTCTACTGATTGGTATGGGAAGGAAAGGAGGGGTGGGACGGAGTGGGGGAGCAGCTGCCCAGCAGAGGTGAGCATAAAATCCTCCCTGCATAAGGAAAAAAGCTCTCTGTCTCTTTTTCCTCCAGTCAATGGCTCTAACTGCTAGCAAAGGGCTGCCTTGAAAAGACCCTTCAGCACATCAAGAAGATTCTTCTGGTGATAGTGCCAGTCTCAGAGAGGCAAGGGGGCTTGTGTACCACTTGTCCTCTCTTCCCCATTTTGTCACAAATAGACTGCAGATGGTACTTACCGATCACAAAAACCTCAGTGCCCTTTCCTGCTTTCAATTCCTTTTCATGGAACCCTCCCTTTAAATGCAATCCTTCTGCCTCGTATTTCACACAGTAGTAGGTCCCGGCATCCTTGGGCTGGATGTTGCTGATACGAATGCTGTAGTCGGTGTCTGATCCGGGATTTATCCTTGCTACTTGGGGCAAAGACGCTCCTTTATCATTGTAAACGGGAGGCTGGTTTCTGTTCGAGCCTTTGTACCATCTCACACCTCCTGGTGGACCGGGCCCAATCAATGTGCAATTCAGAGTGAGGGTCTGTCCTGCGGTCAGCATCAAGGGTCCCTGGGACTGTATCACCTCCAGCTCCTGGGCTGTGGCACCTGTGACACAAGGAATACTGTATTCTAAAACACCAGAAAGGGTTGTGGGCTAAATTTGGTGAGATTGTAATGGAGTTAGAATACAAAGAAGTCACCTATAGCACAAAATGGCCATTTGACCTCCCAAAAGTCATCACAAAGAAAAGTTGGGAGAAAAATTATAAAGATGTATGGCATAACTTAATGCCTCCCCAAGCTCTACCACCAAACCTCCAGGAATTTCCCAACCAAGATTGGCAACTTTTCAAGAACTGGAAATGACTGATAACTTTTAATGACATCTTGGGAGAATTCTGAGAGAGCAAAAGATTCACTAAATCATTCCTCTTTGGCGTTTACCCTCAAAAACCCAAGGCTGGAATTTATTAAGGTAGCAAAATGTGGGCTTCCTTACATGGCTTTGCATGGAATGTATCATTTGCCCTCACAGTCCTGGGACAAACAGGGCACACATCCGTCCCTGGATATGGTAATAATAATAATAATAATATTTGATTTGTATACCGCCCTTCAGGGCAACTTAATGCCCACTCAGAGTGGTTTACAAAGTATGTTATTATTATTTGCCTTTGTCTTCTGCACCCAAGAACTGAGTGCCAAATCCATCTGTGGCTCCACTGAACATCATTGGCTTTGCAAGAGCCGTAGCTCACTGGGTAGAGCATCTGCTGCATATGCAAGAGGCCCCAGGTCCAATCCTCAGCATCTCCAGTGAAAAAGGTCAGGTAGCAGATGATGTGAAGGACCTTGGCCTGAGAGACTCTGCCAGCTGGTGTGGACAAGAGTGACCTTGATAGACCGATGGCCTCACTCAGTAGAGGACAGCTTCACAAGTACATTTGTGCTCCCCTGATCCTGGGAACCTCGTTTCATTGATCTGGGGACTCTTGTGAGAACATTTGCATATGCCTTGCCCCCATTTTCTGAATAGGCCGCTCCTCTGTTCCACTGGCCACCTAACATAACGCTAGATAGAAGAGCCTCATTTCGGTCTTTCTCCACTGGAATACCTACAGAAGATGGGCCAGCCTGCAACGAGGTGTGACAACATGACTAAAAATGCTGCCAATCGTATTTTAGATTAGAAAATATATTTTCATTTATTTTTGCATACCTTCCGTTTGAGACTCTGTCCTTTGCTGTCCCCAACGCCTTTTTATTCTTAATACAGAAGTTACACAATAACAGACATAGGGCAATTGCACTGTTCTGCATTACTATTTTAAAAGGAAAAAAGAAAACTGTATATTTAGAAAAGCATAAATACGGCTTCCCATTTCCCCCTGCAGTTGTCGTTCCTTGAGGAAGCTGAGAGAGATAAAAAAGTAAAAGAACCCTAATAGCTAGGTGGAGGCATTCCTTTTCTTTGAAACGGAAGGCGTACCTTCCATTCTAGACACAGTGAAAAGAACATTCTAGAGATGCCATGCCTGTGAATTCTCCAGGTTTTTAAAGAAGTGTTTCTTTTAGAGAAAAAAAAATCAGGCTGCTCATGGTTGGGACATCAATGTAGGATGATGTTATGTAGAAACAGAAACAAAAAACAAACAAGAGTTGGGTGGATGAAAGAGGAAAATCCTCTGTATGAAAGCTGCTTGGAAAATGGAGCAATTGCAAAGGGCTCATTTTAAACCTCTCTCTTGGATGCGCACCTTAACACGGTGAGCAGAGTTGAGTGTGTCACAGAAGCCGAGAGCGATACCATCAGGAGTCTACGCTCCAAGCAGAACCACTGAAGGTGGACGGAGCAGCCCCGGTGCCAGGGTTCCTGGCACTGGAGGCCAATCGAGCGCACGCAGCGCGTGCACGCCCCCCAGTAAGCATGATGACGTCATCACGTGATGACGTCATCATGCAGCGCCCCCAGTGGACGGCGCAAGGAGGCTGCCCGTGCACTGCACGCAGCACCGGCCACCAGCCATCCCTGGCCCGCGGCTGCTGCGCTCGCCAAGGGGTGGGCGGCAGTGCTGCGGGGCATGCGCCCCCGCCCCCGGCACCCCCTCCAGTGCCCTCTCCAGCCCCGCGGCGCCCGCGGCCCCCACCTCACCGCCTCAAGGGTGGCGCCGGCCCTGGGAAGGAGCAAAGCTGAGACAGCAAACTAAGATGCACTCACCCCCTTCAAGAACCAAGGGACATAGCAGCAGGAGAAAACTGACAGTTCCAGTGGTGATAACTAGACATGGGCACAAACTGTATTACAAACAGAAAAAACACACAAACAGGCCATTCGTATGTTCGCAAACGGGCCGTTCGTGAGGCGCCATTCCAGATGAACAGGTGGTCGTCGCAACTAAGCCTCGTTTGTTGCATTCGTCCACTGTTTGGGAAGCCAGACACTCAGGCGCCTTCAATCAATTGCCTCGGCAACGGAGGGAAGGACTGTCTGAACTCTGTCTGCACTCCCTCTGTTGCCCTGGACACCCCAATCAAAGCCGAACTTAGTTTGATGGGCAGGTTTTCCTTCCAAGTGTGGCGCTGCAAATTTGGTTACAATTGGTAACATGGGCAGACACCAGGGGGGAGGGAGGGAGGAGTGGGTGTTCTGTGGCCATGGGAACTCCAATCTCATCCCTGCAAACCCTGTTAGGCAGCTCTGACTGCCAACCACAGACCTCCTGTGTTGCTCTATGGGACCCCTGCTTATAAAAAGCACTGGGCTCCCAGGCTGGCTTTCAGTTTCAGCAAGCAATGGAGTGGGACAGAGCTTTGGGAGAGCGACAGGGAGAGTGCATGGGAGCTGGGATTTTCTTTGTGTGTGATGGGATAGGGATCTATGCCCTCTGGTTCCAGGGCTGCTGCCAGGCCTTGGGGCCAAGTTCTGTGGGCACCTCAGCTGAGGACTCACATTGATTATTATTATTATCATCAGTATCAGTGCCAGATCTGGTGGTCAGGCTTCTGGGTGTGTTGGGCTAAGGCTCTAGCCCCAGCCTCTGGTTCCAGGGCTGCTGCCAGGCCCTGGGGCCAAGCTCAGTGGGCACCTCGGCTGAGGGCTCATTCTGATTACTATCAGTGCCTGATCTGGTCAGGTTTCTGGGTGTGCTGGGCTAGGGCAGGCCCAGCCTCTGGTTCCAGGACTGCTGCCAGACTCTGGGGCCACGAAAACAGAAGGCAAGACCCGGCACATGCCTGCAATACCAAAGGAGGGCCCACTCTCAACCATGTCAGAAGTGTATCATAAATTTACTACAACTATTTAAAGTGGCAAGTGCCCCAATTCTCATAGACCTACAAAAATCAATATAGCAAATCCTATAAATACATATCAGGTAATGACTTCAGGATACAGTTCAAAGGGTTATCTGCAGTGTCTAATATCTTATTTCTGTCTTTCAGGTTGCAGTTTCCATCCGACAGATGGGCAGATAGTAATCCAATCCAGATGCCCAAAGCTGGGGCCAGCTATTTTGCATGCGGATTTTTGTCCCACGGATTTCCTCAGGGGCGTGCCTGTGGTCCACTACAATAATCACATCAATTCTAAAACATTACAAACTCATATTCACAATAAATATTAAATAGGGGTGCTACTCCTTTAACTTGAAGGAACTGATATCATTGTGTTAGTATAAAGAGACAGAGAATTTGAAAGGAGACACGCCAGGTAGTTGAAAACGGAGTCACTGTCCGGGAGCTAGGACTGAATTATTGAGGACACAAGTAAGTGGAGTGAATGTAGATATATTTATTGTGAATATGAGTTTGTACTGTCTTAAAATTGATGTGATTATTGTAGAGGACCACAGGCATGCCCCCCGAGGAAGTCCGTGGGACGAAAATCTGCGTGTAAGATAGCCGGCCCCAGCTTTGGGCATCTGGATTGGATTACCATCTGTCCATCTGTAAGACGAAAACTGCAAGCTGAAAGACAGAAAGAAATAAGATATTAGATATTGCAGATAACCCTTTGAACTGACTATACTTACCTTGTACCCTGGAGTCATTACCTGATATGTATTTGTTATATTGATTTTTGTAGGTCTATGAGAATTTAGGCACTTGCCACTTTAAATGGTTATAGTAAATTTATGATACACTTCTGACGTGGTTGAGGGTGGTCCCTCCTTTGGTATTGCAGACTCTGGGGCCAAGCTCTGTGGGCACCTCAGCTGAGGGTTCACTCTGATTACCATCAGTGTCTGATCTGGTCAGGTTTCTAGGAGTACTGGGCTAGGGCTCTACCCCCTTTCTCTCGTTCCGGGGCTGCTGCCAGGCCCTGGGGCCAAGCTCAGTGGGCACCTCGGCTGAGGGCTTACACTGATTATTATCAGTGCCTGATCTTGTCAGGTTTCTGGGAGTACTGGGCAAGGGCTCTACCCACTCCCTCTCGTTCCAGGGCTTCTGACAGGCCCTGGGGCCAATCTCAGTGGGCACCTCGGCTGAGGGTTCACCCTGACTATTATTATTATTAGTATCAGTGCCTGATCTGGTCAGGCTTCTGGTTGGGCAGGGCTACTGCTCTAGCTCCAGCCTCTGGTTCCAGGGCTGCTGCCAGGTTCTGGGGCCAAGCTCTGTGGGCAACTCGGTTGAGGGCTAACATTATTATTATCATCAATATCAGTGCCTGATCTGGTGGTCAGGCTTCTGGGTGTGCTGGGCTAGGGCTCTAGCCTCAGCTTCCGGTTCCAGGGCTGCTGCCCAGCCCTGGGGACAAGTTCTGAGGTAGGCACCTCTGCTGAGGGCTCGCAGTGTTCTCTCCTTTTCTGTCCTCCTTTATTCTAGTTTGGTGGCACAATGAGTCTTCATGTTGTGGTGGCCGCCACGGGTGGTCATGGGGGAAAGTGCAAAGGTAGTCCTCCTGGTTTCCTCGTGGCAAGCAGTACTGGGCGTGCCTTGGGGGCCGCAGAGAGTCCTCCTGCTCCCCCAGATTCACCTGTGGGGGCTGTGGAGGAGGCCAAAGAGGTCTTTCTGCTGCAGGGAGAGGATCTTTCTCAACATTTTGAGGAGGAGGTGGGTGAGGGATCCCTGGAGGAATGGTTTGTGTTTCATGAAACATCCCTCCCATCCCCATGCCAAACTCTCGGTGGTGTCCCTGCCGGCAGCCCACCCCTCACTCCGTGGTCTGTGGCCAGCTCCGTAGCACAGCCTGTAACTGTTCGTCCTCCTTCCCCTGGGATAGTTAGTTGTCCACGTTTCAACACCTCCGTATGCCAACTTGTCTTTCTGGAGGAATTTCTTAGCAGATTGTGGCTGGGTCATTTTGGTCTGCGGTGGCCAACGATATCACCCACCTTTTATACCATCTGGAAGGTACCCTCTGTGAGGCCTGGTGGGTGGGCACATAGGGGGCACTGCTGGTGAGTGGCCAGACCCCCTCCTCTGGGGGAGGTGGCCCCACGCTGCCTCCCCTAGCCTGCCAGGCCTGCCAGCTGCACTCATCATCACCCATTTTCTGGCTTCCACCTGGAATAATAAAAGTTAGGCCTGGTGGGTGGGCACATGGGGGGTGCCACCGGTGAGTGGCCATACCCCCTGCCCCCTCCGGGGGAGGCAGCCCCATACTGCCTCTCCTAGCCTGCCAAGCCCGATGGCTGCACTCATCACCCACCTTTCAGCCTCTGCCAGGAATAACAACAGTTAGGCCTGGCAGCTGGGCACATGGGGGTGCCACTGGTGAGCAGCCAAACCCCCTCTCCCCTCCAGGGGAGGCGGGCCCACACCGCCTCCCCTAGCCAGCCAGGACTGGCAGCCACCGACATAACCCACCTTCCAGCCTCCACCGGGAATAAAAGAAGTTAGGCCTGGTGGGCGGGCACATGGGGGGTGCTGCTGGTGAGCACCCAGACCCCCTGCCCCCTCTGGTGGAGGCAGCCCCATGTCGCCTTCCCTAGCCCACCAGTCACGGCAGCCACCAGGAATAAAAGAAGTTAGGCCTGCTGGGCAGGCCCATGGGGGGTGCCGCTGAACGGCCATACTCCCGGGTGCCGCCGGCCAGCAGCCAAAGCTCCCGTCTCCTAGAGTCCACCACTTGTACATAGGGCAAAAGACAATTGGTGGCTCCCATTGTGTCGAATAGGAGTTTCCTCAGGCCGTCGGATTTCATAGAATCATAGAATCATAGAGTTGGAAGGGGCCACACAGACCATTTAGTCCAACCCTCTGCCCAGTGCAGGATCAGCCTAAAGCATCTCTGACAAATATTCATCCAGCCTCTTCTTGAAAACTGCCAGTGAAGGGGAGCTCACCACCTCCCGAGGCAGCTGATTCCACCTTTGAACTACTTTGACCGTGAAAAAGTTCTTCCTAATATCCAGCTGGTACCTTTGAGCATGTAATTTAAGCCCATTGTTTCGGGTCCTACCCTCTGCTGCCAACTGGAACAGCTCCCTGCCCTCCTCCAAATGACAGCCTTTCAAATATTTAAAGAGAGCAATCATGTCCCCCCTCAACCTCCTCTTCTCCAAACTAAACATTCCCAAGGCCCTCAGCCTTTCCTCGTAGGACTCAGTCTCCAGACCCCTGATCATCCTCGTCACTCTCCTCTGTACCCTCTCGATTTTGTCCACATCCTTTTTGAAGTGAGGCCTCCAGAACTGCACACAATACTCCAGGTGCGGCCTGACCAAGGATTTGGGAATGTATAACTCCAAGATCCGCATTGCAATCTTGACCAAACTTGGATGATGGCTGGAGGGGAGCCTGCTGAACACTTCCTGTGAATATGGGCTTTCTAAGTCTAATGGGGGCTGCTCCTGCGCCGATGAACAACGAACAACAAACACGTTCATTAACGGGACATGTTCGCTTCCATTCATCTGTTCGTGTTCGGCGGTGGCAACAAACAACAGCAGCATGTTTGTGGGGTTTTTTTCATTCATGCCTATGTCTAGTGATAACAACAACAACAACAACAACATTTGATTTATATACCACCCTTCAGGATGACTTAACACCCACTCAGAGAAGTTTACGAAATATGCTATTATTATCCCCACAACAAAACACCCTGTGAGGTGGGTGGGGCTGAGAGAGCTAGAAGCTGTGACTGACCCAAGGACACCCAGCTCGCTTCAAGTGGAGGAGTGAGGAATCAAATCTGGCTCTCCAGATTAGAGTCCCACGCTCTTAACCACTGCACCAAATGTTCAGGGTAGCTACTGGGCAAAGGGGATGTTAACAGAGGAGCTGCCGAGGTGGAACATAGGGAGGGAGGCAGTGCCGAAGATATATGCCTTATTTCATGCATATTGAAATGTCTTTGAAATTGACTGTGCTGACCCATGTGGTGTAATCTGTCTTGGGTCTCAGTGAGAAAGGAGGACTATAAATAATGTCAACAAACAAATGAGCACTCACCGAAGATTTGTAGGAGAAGGAGCAGGAGAAAGAATGAATGAGGCAGCTCAGAGAAGAGGCTTGAAGCAGACATTTGAGAAGTTGGCAAGAGTTCCTTCTATGCTCTTTCTTGTAACATGTCTTTTGGGGTTAACAAAGGAGGAAGTGGTTTTTCTGAGAAAGTTAGATCTCCCCCCTGTATCTGGACAGAAGTGATTTGCTTTAACATTTCCTCTTGTTCTTCACTGCCATTAGAAAGAGGAAGCTCCAAAACAGCTTTAAGAGGTCAGTTACCCTGAGAGGGAAAAGTCTTGGAGATTGGAGAGAAATGCTCTCCACCCTAGAATTCACATTGATATTCCAAAAGTTGGGACGACAGTCTATACTGGATCCCAGCTGCAAGTTTGGAGCTGGCAAAAAGGAAAGGGAGTCACCCAGCTGGCTTCAAGTAGAAGAGTGGGAATCAAACCAGGTTCTCCAGATTAGAGTCCCATCACTCTTAACCCCTACACCAAACTGGCTATTACTGCTGGACTCCACAGCCATCAGTGAGTGTGGGTGTGTTTTGGATCTGTCTGCACCCCTAACTCCATTTTGGTCTCTTCTCTTCTCCATGAAACTCTGGCTGTTTTGCTGCTACCTCCGCGGACCAATATCCTTGAGACTGATAACTATAGCCTTCCTCGAAACTACTTTCTCCCCTTCCCCCCCCCCCCCGATTTCCTCTTAATTAGCTTTGTATTACTTTTGTACATTTGCCCATTATTTCTGTTTAATAATAAAAAAACCTTTCCAGTTGAACATCTGCCTGGCTTATTTCAAGAGTTCTCTAAAGGAATATTCACCGTAAGCGTAAGTGGAGAATCTCAGTTGCTCCCTCTCGCTCGTCTCCTTCAAGCTAATTCCCCCAACTAATTAGGAGACCGCCTCTTTGGGTAACACTTGAGCCGAAATACGTGGTTCTGGTTCTATACATATAGAGATTAAATGTACTAATATACCTGTAAATGTGTAAGTTTACTATGTGTATACACAAGGGTATGGTACTTATATGCTGAAGCGCACTGTCGTTATTTTTAATCATACTATTGCACTTCCATTAGTTGAATTAAATTATATCCTGGTCTTTTATTCATTTGTATTACATTTGTAGTTATATTTACTTCACATTTTCTGTTCCAACCTCTTTGATTACCCTTCTTTTGCATCCAGAGGAGTTAGCCATGTTAGTCTGTAGTAGCAAAATAGAAAAGAGTCCAGTAGCACATTTAAGACTAACCAACTTTACTGTAGCATAAGCTTTCGAGAACCACAGCTCTCTTCGTCAGATGCAACCCTTCTTTTGCAGGGCTGCGCTTTCTCTCCTCCTCTTTTTGGTTGTCCTTTGTCCATTACAAACAGTCCACCAAACAGCCGAATGCTAAATCTATACTAGTCAGGAACCAGCGTAAAAGTGATAAAAACCTAGTTCAGCATCACTTCTGTGGAGTGCGGCCACCCAAGTAGATCATTAATAACAAGTCACTCATATTGGGGGCTATAAATGTTCCACACTTCTACTACCTGGTCTGAACCAGCAACATTTGTATTAATATTTATATTTATGAGCCATTTTTTTAACGCATGAGTATTAACAAACAAGACCACTGAAGAAGGCTCAGTGGGCCAAAATGGGTTTAGTCTCAGTGTATGTATAATCAATTCTGCAATTTGGTTCCTTTTTTAATGTGCAAACAACTGTGTAACTGTGTGTAACTGCTGTTACTAGGTCTCTAGCTTTTTAACGTTCTCACAAGGTTTTAATCACTTTTAGTCTGTGTAATAAATAATCAATCATAGTTATAATTTTTTCTTTATTTTATTTTTTTTTGGTCACGCAACTTTTCTGATTCCCAACTTGTTCATCAGGTTGGGTTCCCACCCCCCTCTTGTTTTGCTCCTGCTAAATCTATACTAACAAGAGGTTTTGAAAGTTCTCCCCTCCCCTCTTTGTTGATTCCAGGATGTTTGACTTAATTTCCTGTCCCAACTTTTTCTTTCCCCCTTTCGAAGCTGATTCCTGACCACGAGCTTAACGAAACGCCCAAATGAAATCAGCTGCTGGAGTGGGCTTTAACCTAGGACATCTTCTGCTACAATATATTTGTTGGTCTTTAAGGTGCCCAACAGCCTTGGTTGTTAATACCCGGTTGGCATAGCAGATGGCTTTGGGTTGCTCCTTTTGTGGTCTCCTTTGGGGCATGCTACTCTGTTGCTCTTCAGAAAAAACCTCAGGTGAGTCCAAGCTACAGCACGTACCTTAGGGCAGAACTGGTGTCACACACCTTTGCCATTAAAAGTCTTCCCAGTTTTTAAAGATAAAAAGTAGCCACGGGAGACTGAAATTGGGGTGGAAGGATGGCTGGGGAAAGATATGCTTAAGGGTTCTGATTGTATTTTCCCAAGGAGGGGGAAAAGAAACTGGAGGGTGGGATTTGGATCAGGGGAACTCTGGATCAGGGGAACTCTGTTGACGTGATTTATCTGGATTTCTGTAAAGCTTTTGATAAGGTCCCCCATTACATTCTGATGGGGAGACTGGAAGACTGTGGACTGGACTATAGGACAGTTCAGTGGATAGGGAACTGGTTAGAGGCCTGCACCCAAAGAGTGGTGGTCAATGGTGTTTCATCAGATTGGAGGGAGGTGTCCAGTGGGGTGCCATCGGGCTCGGTTTTGGGCCTGGTACTTTTCAATATTTTTATCAATGATCTGGATGAAAGGGTAAATGGGCTTCTCATTAAATTTGCTGATGATACCAAATTGGGAGGAGTGCCAAACACCCAAGAAGATAGAATTAAAATTCAACAAGACCTGAATACTCTGGAGAAGTGGGCAGCTGTGAATAGGATGCAATTCAACATAGCCAAGTGCACAGTATTACATCTGGGCCACAAAAATTTGAACTGCAAATACTGGATGGGGGATACACTTCTGGGCAGTAGTGTATGCGAACGATCTTGGGGTAAGAGTGGACTGTAAATTAAATATGAGCAGTCAGTGTGATGCGGTGGCAAAAAAGGCAAACTCAGTCTTGGGTTGTATCAAAAGGGCCACTGCATCATAGAATCATAGAATCATAGAATCATAGAATCATAGAGTTGGAAGGGGCCCTACAGACCATCTAGTCCAACCCCCTGCCCAGTGCAGGATCAGCCTAAAGCATCTCTGACAAGTATTCATCCAGCCTCTTCTTGAAAACTGCCAGTGAAGGGGAGCTCACCACCTCCCTAGGCAGCTGATTCCACTTTTGAACTACTCTGACCGTGAAAAAGTTGTTCCTAATATCCAGCCGGTACCTTTCTGCATGGAATTTAAGCCCATTGCTTCGTGTCCTACCCTCTGCTGCCAACTGGAACAGCTCTTTGCCCTCCTCCAAATGACAGCCTTTCAAATACTTAAAGAGAGCAATCATGTCCCCCCTCAACCTCCTCTTCTCCAAACTAAACATTCCCAAGGCCCTCAGCCTTTCCTCATAGGGCTCAGTCTCCAGACCCCTGATCATCCTCGTCGCTCTCCTCTGCACCCTCTCGATTTTGTCCACATCCTTTTTGAAGTGAGGCCTCCAGAACTGCACACTATACTCCAGGTGTGGCCTGACCAAGGCAGTATAGAGAGGGGCTATGACCTCCTGCGATTTCAATGCTATGGCCCCTTTGATACAACCCAGGATTGAATTAGCCTTTTTTGCCACCGCATCACACTGACTGCTCATATTCAGTTTACAGTCCACTCTTACCCCAAGAACCCTTTCACATATACTACTGCCCAGAAGTGTATCCCCCATCCAGTATTTGTGCTTCTCATTTTTGTGGCCCAGATGTAATACTGTGCACTTGTCTTTGTTGAATTGCATCCTATTCACAGCTGCCCACTTCTCCAGAGTATTCAGGTCTTGTTGAATTTTAATTCTATCTTCTTGGGTGTTTGCTACCCCTCCCAATTTGGTATCATCAGCAAATTTAATGAGCAGCCCTTCCACTCCTTCATCCAGATCATTGATAAAAATATTGAAAAGTACCGGGCCCAAAACTGAGCTCTGTGGCACCCCACTGGACACCTCCCTCCAATCTGATGAAACGCTGTTGACCACCACTCTTTGAGTGCGGTCCTCCAACCAGTTCCCTATCCACCGAACTGTCCCATAGTCTACTCCACAGTCTTCCAGTTTGCCCATCAGAATGTCATGGGGGACCTTATCAAAAGCTTTACTGAAATCCAGATAAATCACGTCAACAGAGTTCCCCCGTTCCAGTAAGCTGGTCACTCAATCAAAGAAGGAAACCAGGTTGGTCTGGCAAGATCTGTTAGGAACAACACCATGCTGACTTCCCCGGATCACTGAGTGGTCCTTCAGATGCTTACAGATTGATCCCTTTAAAATCTGTTCTAATATCTTCCCAGCAACAGAAGTCAGACTGACCGGCCTGTAGTTTCCCGGGTCATCCTTCCTCCCTTTCTTAAAGATTGGGATAACATTCGCTCTTCTCCAATCTTGTGGCACATCCCCAGTCCTCCAGGAGGGCCTTGAAGATGATGGACAGGGGTTCTGCAAGTTCTCTGGAAAGTTCTTTCAGCACTCTTGGGTGCACCCCATCCGGCCCAGGGGATTTGTATTCATCCAGTGCAGCCAGATGCCTCTCCACTACCTCTCTGTCAATGTCAATTAGCCACTCAGGTGTCCTGCCACATTTTCGACTATCTCTAGATGTGCCTGAGTTCTTCGGAGAGAAAACAGAGGCAAAAAAGTCGTTAAGCCTGTCTGCTTTTTCTCTGTCCTGTATCAGAGTTTCTCCATCTACTCCCAACAGCGGTCCAATTGCCTCTTTTACCTTGCATTTGCTTCTCACATATCTGTAGAAGTTTTTCTTATTGTAGCGAGCCCTCCTGGCCAGACCCAGCTCGCTGGAGATCATAGTCCTTTTCTATACTGCCCAGGTCCGGCCACACCTGGAGTACTGTGATTCTGTGCTTCTGTGAAATTTAAGGGGAGGTTTTTTGTTTTGCATCCTTGTTGTCTTGGACACACGGGGGAGGTGAAGTCAAGATGCTTATCCCAGCACAAATTGTTTGTACTGCTGGTCGCTTTTGGACTCAAACCCTGCTTTCAACATCAGCTTTTCCTGTATATAGTTATCTTCATTTGTTTGTTACCTTGGAAATCGATTCCATTTGCTTTGTTTGTGTATTAATTTGTTCCATTTGTTTGCCCTATTTTTTTCCTTTGATATTTGGTTGGGTTGCACTGATTCCATTGGCCTTAAGTCAATGTTTTATTTTCTTTTTATTTGCTCTACTTGGTTGTTCATTTCATTTACCTTATTTGCTATTTGATAGTTTAGTTTTATTTAATTACTTTATTATTTGGTAGTTTGCCTCATTACTTGATTGTTTTGATTTAATTTTCATAGCTAGAGATTCCTCTTCTCTCCTTACTCCGGCCCGTGGAAAAAGCAGCCTAGGTTCAGAAAAGGGAAAAAAAAGAGTTTTGTTTTAATCTGGCTCCTTTTAGTTTTTGTCCAAAACTCATTTTTCTAGTTGATTACTCTAATTCCTATTCCTTTCTCCTTACCCTCCTCCCCTTCTCTCCTCTATTGAGAACTCCATCCTATTTGCCTCTCCATGTAAGTGAAATGAAGTTACATGCCAAAAGCTTGTTTCCTTTGTGTGTGTGTGTGTGTGTGTGTGTGTGTGAGTTGTTAGCCGCCAGACCCCTCCTACTTAGAAGGCAGTTTATAGATGAAATATCATAAATCCCTTCCTCATGTGTCATAAGCCCAGGACACTTCCTGGCTAGGCAAAATGAATACTAGCCAGATGGGAGCCTGGAAAATTACCAGAAGGTGAGTCAGAGCAGCTGACTGACTGACAGCCCCTGCACACCCCAGAGAAATGCATCAGTTAAGACAATAAGATCTCCCAAGAAACTCATGACTTATCAACACCTGCTGTACTTTCTCTCACCCATTTTCCTAATCAAAGCTATTCAACAAACGTGTAGCTTTTCCCATCCAGTACTTAAAGGGGTCATCAAGCAAAATTTCCACCTATCGTCTATCCCAGATAGACACATTAAGCCTCTCCCAACATATTATTCTACCTCCAGACAACCCATTATTATTTTAGGGTAAAGATGTCAGCTTGCCCCAAGGTGCATTTTGCCCTGAGTCTGGAGTCCCTGACCAACAGTTTCTGTATGTGTGTTCTGGGACCCATCCATGCATCCCCAAATTGACTTGAATCTTCTCTCCATGAAATGATGGTCATTCTGTTGCTGCCTCTGTGGACCTCCCACTCATTGAGACTGATAACTATAGCCTTCCCTGAACATCTGCCTGCTCACTCTGAGAGTTCTCTCGGGGAATAATCCCTGCAAACATAGGTAGAGAATCCCAGTGACCCTCTTTTACTCTGTCTCCTTTCAGCTAATCCCCCAACTTATTCGAAGACTGCTTATTTGGGTAACATGATGACAGGGCTTTTCCACAGGACCATATCCTAGGATCTCACTGTTGTGCTTCCCTGATTCACCTTATCAAACATTTTTCTCAGGAAAAGGAATGACAGGAACAGAGCAGCTATGATCTTGTTCATGGCAAACCCAACCCACAGGCCAGTGTTGGGCAATAGCCAGTGACCTGCAAGGAAAAGGCAAAGGATCAATGAGTGAATGCAAGAAAGACGTCTACACCTGGACACGTGAGAGCTAGCACCTACGTAAGAGCATCCTGTGGGATGGGTCTTCCTGGATACCCCAACATCCCATTGGGGCTGGTTGGTATTTGCAAGGGCAGCACTTACCGGATAAGTGCCTCTGGGTTGGTGGGGCCAGAGAAAGGGTAAAACTTGGGGGCAGGGCCCTTCGTTGGGCAGTCCCTTTAAAGATGTGTTCCAGCATAGTTGGGGGAGGCTAGGGTCAGAGGAGCAGGAGGATTGGATCACCAGTGGCGGGAGAGTGATGCAATAAAACTCCAGAGTGGAGTGGAAAGCCTGTTCTCCAGTGTTCTTTGTGGGTCCACGCATGGATACTTGGCCCTGACCCAGCCTGCTGAGAACCCCCACGTTGCTGCCGCCCCATGGCTCAGCTCCCATGGTGACCACCCCACCAGGCCACTCATACCAAGGGTTCTATTGTTTGAAATACCTTCTCATTTTTTTTGTAAGTCACAGCGATAATCATTGGCTAGATAGTAGGATATCATTATAATGACATTTTTAAAGAAATAATACATCATGTATATAGCATTCATTGACATAAAAATGAATGATTTGGAGACTTATGGAACTCTTTCAAAACTATATATATTCCTAGAACCCCATGAAACTGGAAACTGTAGGAAGATCCATAGTTAGAGAGATTTGGCATGCTGCTAAATTGAGTAACTGCAGCAGGTCAGGTTTCCCGTGAATCTATTTGGTGAACTGAATTTCCTGTGTCTATGATTGCCTGGTAGAACCTGCAACAAGTAGGAGGGTTGGGAGTGGAGAAATGGGAGGATGTGACATCAACTATGTCACTACATCACATCCAAGGAAAACCTGGAAAAGATGTGGAGTAGCTCAAGGAATCGCCAGAAGCATTATTGTAAAACCACAGAGTTTCTGGCAATTCCTAGATCTACCTTACATCAATTCCAGGTTTTCCCCAGAAGTGACGTAGCAATGCAAGGAATGTCGCTTTTTTTGCTGAGCGGTAGAAGGCAAAGCAGGCGGCAGTTAATACATTAAATCGCTGCATTAACAGTAGCGCTTTCCACATCACCCAGTGTGCATTGCACAAAACCTGTGTATAATCACAATCCTGTGCCTTTAAAGAGACGGACTACTTGCCAGTCTAATAAAATCAAAATAACATGAAAGTTAACTAGGTACTAAATGTAAATTAGAGAGGAGTACTTAGGAGTACACAAGACAAAATACACAAGTACACAATACAAAATACACTCAAATTACGCGGGTAATTTGAGTGTATTTTGTAATTGGAGTGTTTTTGAGTGTAATTCACGTGTAATTCAAGTGTATTTTGGCTCGTGTGCTTTGACTCTTTGTGCCAATTATTGCTTCTCATCTCCAGTTTAGAGTTAGGAACTGGGCTGAGCTGTATACTTTTTGCTTCCATTTACACATGGCATTTCTTTAGCACTTGATTTCTGGAATCTTGTGGGTCTGGCCCTTAGCTGGATCTGTCCAGCCCCATCAAGACTTGAAGTGAACCAGATGTATCCAGAAGCATACAAGAAGAGCATGGTGGAGACAGCCCTCTCCTGTTCCTTCATCCTATAGGATTTCCTGCCTATTCCCTTCTCTACACGTATGTGTTCGCAACACCATGATCCAAACTTGCTCTCCGGAAAGAAGCATTGTGAGACTTTATATACAGGATGTACTAGCCAGTTCACACAATCACATTAGCATGGTAAGGAAGAGAGTTCAGTGGCTCAGTGCTGGGCTGTTCTTGAATTTAACTAGGAGGTCCATCAGGTCAGCCTACCATCTGTGGACCCACCTTGGAATTAAGGACAGGACAAGCACAGCCCATGTCTAAGCAATCTGATGTCCGGGTAGCCCCTGCCTAGGTTTCATTGGGGGGGGGTACTGTTGCTACATCCGTGCCCTGCTTTAGAAGTGCCAATGCACTTTCCCCCAATGCACTGTGGTTCTCAAAAGCTTATGCTACAGTATAGTTGGTTAGTCTTAAAGGTGCTACTGGACTCTTTACTATTTTGCTACTACAGAATAACACGGCTAACTCATCTGGATCTACTCCTTCTAAGGGCTCCTCCAAGTCCTCTAGCCCAGTGGTCCCCAACCTTTTTAGTACCAGGGTCCAGTTTTGTGGAAGACAATTTTTCCACGGTCGGGGTGTGTGTGTGGTTTCAGGATGATACAATTTTGCATTTCTATTATTACATTATTATTATTATTACATTATATAATGATGCCACAGTGTGGCAGGTGGGAAAGTGGGGAGGCAAGTGGGGAAACGGGCTGCTTTGCTGCTCGCCTTCCTGCCCCTTCACCGGCACTGCCATAGAGTAAACCACACTATGCCGCTGGTGTGGCCCGGTTGCTAAAAGGCCACGGACCGGTACTGGTCCGCAGCCCAGGGGTTGGAGAGACCCCTGCTCTAGCCTCCTACTGTGAGTGGCCATGTGGTGGCAGAGCAGTTGGTGGTGGCTCAGTGGCTCCCATCTTTCGCCTCCCCACCCAATGCTTACCCGGCTGGCAGGGGGGAAGGTGGGGAACGGGCCTCTCAGACTCACTCCCGGGGCTGGCACGATGACCTCACTGATGTCATTGCACCTCCCTCAGAGAGCTCCAGGCTTTGCAGCATGCCGATCTGAGTCCAAAACAGTCTGAATTGGGCCTTTTTTGGGCCCCAAACTGGCTCGCAATGAAGCATGCGTGCACTGCCCAGGCCTTGTGTGATGATATCACTTCCTGGAAGTGATGTCATCACACTGGTGTGGAGAGTCCTCAAGTGGCAGGAAGGTAAATGCTGGGTTCCCCCTCTCCTACCAGGAGGATAAGGGGACCCGGCAACTCTACCACCATGCTATGGCCTCAGCTGGGAGGTGGTGATTTCTCCTTGGGGGAAACCAGTGCTTCTCAGTACAGCCAAGGAGCTGCAATTGGTGCTGGGGAGGGGAATGGGGATACAGGTTATGGCTGTGGCACTCCACAGCATGCCTTGTGGGCTACATGCAACCATGGATAGTGTGTGTACCCCTATACTAAAGAAATGTGGATTTGTCCTCGTGTACGCAAATGTAGGTCTCTCCTGAAAAACAGGTGTATTTTCCTCAGTATGTTTAAATTACCAAAAATGGGTCACAGTGTTTTTATTAAAGAAATAGGACTTTATTATTGGAGATGGCAAACTTGTCAAGATTTTTCCTTATTACTACCTCTGATCCACCTCCAGCAGCCAGAATCTCACTGTAAGAAACGGCTAGGAGGACTCTTACATTCGCTTTAGGAAAAAAACATCAATCAGAAATCTTCAGAGTAAAAAAAATCTCATCCTAATTTTGTTGCTTCTCTTTTGTGAGCTTTCACTTCTGCATGATCTCAACAAGTTCTCAAAAAATGTCCCATAGGGATATTCTCTTTCATGGAGCTGGGATATCAGCTTTGGAAATACAAATACCTGTTACAAGATTCGAAAGAAAGAGGTGGACTGCAACTGCCAAATATAAGATTATATTACGAAGCAATATGTTTGGTATGGTTAAAAGATTGGATAATGCTAAAAGACCGTAAATTGCTGGCTTTGGAGGGACATAAAAAACTCTTTGGATGGCATGCATATCTGTGGTATGACAAAGTAAAAGCGGACTCTATGTTTTTGCATCATTATATTAGAAGAAGCCTTTTCACAATCTGGAAGAAATACAAGGACTATATGGAAGAAGGTATCCTCTTATGGGTGGTACCATACAAAGTAATAGATCCAAGAGCTGTCTATAATGAACAACAATGTTTAACCTATAAAGAGATAACAATAATGGAACATAAAAGGTTAAAAATAAAAACGCAAGAAGAGTTATCTCCTCATTATGGATGGTTTCAATATAGGCAAATCAGAGATCTTTACAACTCGGACTGTTCAAAAGGAGGAATAAGATTGGAAAAGTCGGAATTAGAAGAAGTGATTTTACAAGAAGGTAAAAAAGAAATCTCGAAAATTTATAAAATACTTCTAAAATGGCACACGGAAGATGAAACAGTTCAAGTCCAGATGGTGAAATGGGCAATACATTTTCAAAAAGAAATAACAATGGAAGCTTGGGAGCATTTGTGGAAAAATACACTGAAGATTTCAACTTGTACAAATATTAAAGAGAATGTATATAAAATGATGTATAGGTGGTATTTAACACCAAAGAAAATTGCGCTAGGAAAGACTAATATGTCAGACAGATGCTGGAAATGTAAAAAGCATGAAGGATCATTATACCATATGTGGTGGACTTGTGAGGTAGCTAAGCAATACTGGGGAGATATAATTGAAGTAATTAATGAGGTTTTGCAAACCCAAATAAATAAGAACCCAGTATTGCTGCTACTGAATTTGGGAATGGAAGATGTTCCAATGCAGTATAGAACATTGTTATTTTACATGACTACAGCAGCAAGACTTTTATATGTGCAGAAATGGAAAGTACAAGAAATACCAACCACAGAAGATTGGATTTACAAATTGCTGTACATGGCTGAGATGGATAAAATGACAAGAAAACTCAAAGACCTTGATCCAGGAGAATATATTGCAGACTGGGGGAAACTGAAACAATATCTAGAAAAAAAATGGGATGTGAAAGGAGGAATGTGGCAGTTTGAGAACTATTAATTTGTGATTTCTTAAATAGAAGAGAGAAGTAACTTTACCACTAATGGGAAAATATGGCTATTAATTAACCTAAGCTAGTATTACTATTAAGAGACTTTACCAAAAATATACAGTTTAAATATTGACGTAGAGAATGGATATATTAGTGGATTTGATAGAATATATATAAGAGAATTTGAATATGCTTAGAGTAAGAGATATAATACATATATGATTTAGAAGAATTTAGTGGAAAGTAAGTTAAGTAATAAGATAGGTTAAGGGTTGGAAAGCTGTTGGAAGTCTATAAGGAGGGGGTAGGGAAAGGGTGGGGGTTGAAATAAATTAGGTATGATGGGGAATGTGTGTAATAACTATGTACTCACCAATAAAAATTTTTATTAAAAAAAAAAACGGCTAGGACTCTTACATTCACTTTAGGAAAAAAACATCAATCAGAAATCTTCTGAGTAAAAAAAATCTTGTCCTAATTTTGTGGCTTCTCTTTTGTGAGCTTTCAACTTCTGTATGATCTCAACAAGTTCTCAAAAAATGTCCCATAGGGATATTCTGTTTCATGGAGCTGGCTGGGATATCAGCTTTGGAAATACAAATACCTGTTACAGTCTGTAGGCTTTCCATAGGGTATGGTTTGAAATCTCTCTACTCTGTTTTTAATAGCTTTATCTATCCAAATAATTCATGGAAGTTTCATTTAATTGCAAGATTTCAGTACATGAGTAAAAAAAAAAGAAGAATACCAAGTCACAAAGATGCCATCAATATTTCATGACAGTCGGACAGTACATTGTGAATAAGGATTATTTGCAAGAAAAAGGATTCCCATCAAAGACTCCTACATACAAATTTGCTACTTCAAGCGCTCTGAGAGAATGATTCCATAGTTCTCTCTCTAATTTGCCAAGAAAACATGTAATGAAAAGAAAAATTATTGCAGCACCAAGCACTATCAGCCAACCCTATTAAGAAATGCACATAATCAGGTCTTTTATTTAACGTTCCCTAAATAATTTCCAACATCCCTTTCTCTGAGATAACAACATCCAAGAAGCAGGCATTAAAAGTATCTAAGAACACTGAATCTTTGCCTGCATCCAATTCTCCTATTTGATTTCTAAAACTGATAGCTAGAGATGGGCATGAACCGGGAAAATACTGATCCATCTGGTTCATGGTTCGTCGCATTTCACGAACCACGAACCATAACTTGCTCCGGTTCACAAACCGGTTTATTTGATTTGTGAAAATGTCACTTCTGGGGCAGCAGGAGGTCTGCAGAAAGCCCATCCCACCCCCTTTGCCTAGGAAACTGATTGATCAGCGCCAGGCTGTCTACAGTGATGAACTGAAAAATGAACCAAACGAACCGGCCTAAAGTTTGTGGCAGTTCGTCAGAAATGGGGTCTGATGAACCACCAGTTCGCGAACCATGAACTGGCCCGGTTCGTGACAAACTTTGGTTCGTATTTTGATTCGTGCCCATCTCTACTGATAGCATGACTTGGAACAAATGGCCTAAAATAGGATCCTACATGCTAACGAATGGGTTTGAGGATGGACCCATAAAACCTCCCAGGGTCATCGAGTAATGTTAACGAGTTTTGTGAAGAGTTTATCAAGTTTTTTGAAAAGAATAAGTTAAATTAATATATGTAGGTTATCTGGTGATGTACAATTGTAACATGCATATTTCGACTGCTTGTAACGATGTGGAATTTCAGTTGACATAGGTATTGTCAGGAAGCATTGGGAATGGAAGACTTTGCCCTGGTCTTTTTCTTTTCTTTTCCTATCTCAGCATCATTCTCCGAGCTAGAAATCCATGACTGTGATGCAACGCACAAGGAGAATTTATTTATTTATTTATTTTCAATTTCTAGTCCGCCCTCCCTGCACCAGGAGGCTCAGGGTGGATTACATTCATAGACTCAAAAATTGCATTGCACTTGTTAGTTATGGGGATAAGGGGTCAGAGTGCTGTTGGGAATCAACAAGGGAAAAGGGGAGGGGGTGGGTGGGATAACATATATTAAGAAAAGGGGTATATTTTTTGTAAAATGTTTTTGAAATGTATGTGAACCCATCCAATAAAATTTTTTTCTTAATAAAAACAAAACATTGCATTGCACTGCGGAGAACAGCATGATGGGATGATACACATTTTAAAGAATTGTAGAAGCAGGGATAGCACTATAATGGGGTGAGGCAAGGAAGCAGATTTTAGGAGTGGGGGAGACAACCCTCACCTCCACCTCCACCCTGGTCTTACTGACACCTCGCCTCGCCTCTTCTCCAGCTCCTACGCTGGAGCTGCTAATATGTGATCACTGCATTTTCTTTCGAAACTGTGTCGAGCTGCAGATGCCCAATGTGGCGGTGGAGAGTGCCATCAAGTCATAACTGACTCATGGCAACCCCTGTTGGGGTTTTCATGGCAAGAGACTAACAGAGATGGTTTGCCATTGCCTGCCTCTGCAACCCTGGTCTTCATTGGAGGTCTCCCATCCAATTACTAACCAAGGTCGACCCTGCTTAGCTTCTGAGATCTGATGAGATCAGGCTCACCTGGGCTATCCAGGTCAGGGCACAGATGCCCAATAGGGCTTCCCAAATTCTCACGAGATGCAAGAGTTCAGGAAGTCCTATCGGACACGTGAGGCTTGCTCCATAGGGTTTAAGGATTCTGATCAGAAACAGGAAAAGTGACACAAAGACTGAAGAACGATTGGGTGAACCCACCTTGATTTGCTTCATGGGTTTCGCTTTTTCCTTCTCGGAGTATTCTCAGCGTCACATTGACATGATCATAAGACTGGGAATTGCGCATGGCATGGCAGGTGAGTACAGAGTGGTTCCTCTCCTCCGTTGCATTCACTTTCAGGGAATTCTTCACGGAGAACGTCCCATCCCAGTCCTGGGTCGCGGACTCAGCCATTCCGAGATCCGTCTCGCTGCCGTTCTCCCTCCAGACCAGCCTTGTGTCGTTGGGATAAAAACCTTTTGCGCTGCACAAGATTGTCACCACTTGGTTCACGGTAACTTCCAGTTGCTGCCCAGACTCCACTGACACCTTGGGGGCAACTGGACAAAGGAAAACGGGTTAAAAACAGCATCAACAGTTAGGATTACTGCGAGGACAAAATTCAGGAGGGGAGGACTGTGCTCCTTGGAGAAAGAATGGAATAAAAATGTCTGTGAAACAAACAAACACCCCCCCCCCCCAATCATCACATGATAATTCTAGGCCTTCTCTTGTGGCGCTTTCCTCAGAAGCTCCGCATGTATGTTTTTTGTTCTACTCAACCCTTTCTGAGAGAAACACGGCTTTGAGAAGCAGGCCCTGGCAGTGGACCTGGCAGGGTTTGGAGGTCATCTCTCTCCCTACAACATCCATCCATTTTTTGGCCTGTGAAGGACACCAGCCAATTATGTCATCCTGTGAGACTGAACCCTTCCTGGCCAAGCTGCCCCATGGGGTGGTTCGTGCCACAGCTGTTAGGCCGAGGAGGGATGCCTCTTCAGGCAGAAGTCGTGGGCAAACTGCTGGCAGATACCAATCCCATTCATTTGATACTTTAGAGAAACATTGGGGAGGCTGGGGGAGGGGGAAGACCCTGAATTTGCACTGAAAGGACATCTGTCCTTCTCCAAAACCCGTGAGCATATGTGCTTCAGCATCTTAGGGCCAAGCTACAAGTGACAAATGACACTTGAACGGCAAGTGGATCGAGTGGAGAGCAAGTGGAGGGCAAGTGAACAGGGAAGAATACGCTTGCCGTTCAAGAGTCATTCGTCACTTGTAGTTTGGCCCTTAGTTATGGGCTATTTTATTTACCTGCAAACATTAAAAGGCAAATGTATGTAAATGACAGGTTCTCCATTTATTTGTGAGAAAATTTGCTTTGGGAGGGGCAAGAAGGGGGCACTCAATACTCCCTCCACTTCTTTGTCCACAATCATCCCTTCCCAAAGCAGTGTTTTTCCAGAAAAAGAAAGAACTCATCAGTTTATTACATGCATTTGCTACACAACGTAGCTTGGCGATAAATAGCAATCGATCCTTAGCAGAAGAATTTCTGCACAGTGTAAACCCAGAGCAAGTCCTTTGGCAACCAAACCCTTTGCCCATCTCTACACCACAAGCAATAGCTTAAAAAAGAGACTCTGGGAATCGAGGTGATCCAGTTTACTACAGAGATCCTCTGAGCTGCCCTTGAACGTACTGCTCAGCCCAGCAGAGAAGGAAGGAAAACCAAGTCATGCATTCCAGCTGCGATGTTGAATCTCAGTCTTACCCTTCCTCCCTACACCATTTTGAAACCAACCCTGTCCAAAAGTCATGCTAGGTGAGGCCTTACTCTTGAGAACGTATGTATGTATTTTATCATTACAGTCCTTAGACCAGACATACATAAGAAATACATAATTAACAATCACATAATTAAAAACATAATTAAAACATTAAATGTATATATATGTATTTTAACTGCGTAATTTTGGAAGTTTTTGGAAGTGTTATGGCCTTTTATGGCTTTTAAACTATAATCATTGTTTAATGTATTTTAATGTGTCTGTTGGTTGTAATTCGCCCTGAGCCTGCTGGAGTAGGGAGGGTGGAATATAAATCTAATATAAATAAATAAATAAATAAAAATAAAAACATTTTTAAAAGATAATAAGAATATAAAACAGTTTGGCAATTAAATTATAATCTAAATACCATAACATTTCTTGAGCCTGAGGACTGCCATACAGAAACTGGCTACTCGGTAAGTAATCTCAGCATCTCTATTGGATAGAAGAAACTCAAGTCTAGCTTGTTTTTTACATGCCCGTACTATAAGGTGGCATGTAATGAGTTTATTACCCTGCTGTTAGGGGGAAAAAATAGGCCTCTCAAAAAAAGCAAAACTCTTGAGAATGTAATGATTGTCTGGCTGGATCCAGCCCCCTCTATCAAGACCGGAAGATCCCAGAAGGTGTAATGGAGACAGCGCTCCTCTGTTCTGTGACCCGCTGGGATACATGACTTTGCCCTTTCTCTGTGATCAACACCGAAGCCTGTCCATGCTCGTACCTCGTAGGACATCCCCAAGTTTAAAGCTCTGCCTCAGGGAGCGGCTGCGTAAGGTGCTGTGCTGGATTTGACAGGTGAGCTCCGACTTCACATCCTTCTCCGTGAGGAACACCTGCACAGTGCTCACGATGTTGTAGGAAATGCTCTCTCCCGGTGGCAGGATAACAGTCTGGGAGGCCTGGATGTGCCTCCCATCCTTAAGCCAGGTGAGTTCGATGTCTCGGGGGAAGAATCCGTCTGAGGAGCAGTTGAAAGGCATCGAGGTCCCTGAATCTACCCTGCTTGGAGGGCCAGCGATGGAGGGCTGGGAAGGTGTGGCTGGAGGAAGAAAGGAACGAAGGAGTTTTCTTGGATCACAACCAAGGGGCATCACAGTGGAAATCATCAAACAGCCTCAGTGAGGAACCAACATCTGGATTCAAAGTATATCCAGATGTTGGGTACTGTAACCATTGTGATTTGATTTCAGAAAAAGATTAGGTATGTGGCAAAGATTTTTTAAAAACCTTAAGAAAACCATGAAGGACCTCCTTAGTTGGAGAACGGGCCTTGGTGAGACTGGCAAGGAGAATGCAGGAGAAAATGGAGGGGCTTCGTAGAGGGGATGGGAGAGAGTGGAGAACATGTCTCAGCTACAAGTATAATCCAGCATAAAAGAATACTTGTTATCTGGTAGCATCCTTGACCTCAAAATGCTTGATTATGAACACCGGTCAGCTGTAGACACAGAGAGATTCAATGGCAAGGCAAGACAAAGTGCAGAGGGTTTGTGGATATGGTTAGGGCAATTTTCATGCCCCAAAGCTAGCAAAGGCAGCACAGAGCCCTTCTTTGCAGCAAGTGGCAAAGCAGACTTATCTCTACGTTGCAACATGCAGAGATAAAAGGAACCGGAAGCTGGCTAAGCCATTCGATTGGTCAGTGGAGATTTGGTCAATTGACCGGTCAACTATGGTCACAAATTGGTCAAGAAATTTTAAAGCATTTAAAGGGAGATACAAGTTGGATATCCAGTCTCATTACAAAAACAAATTAGCTAAATCACCACAGAACAACAAAACGAACTTTTCAAGAAATGGTAACTTTTAACAACATCAAGGAAGAATTCTGAGAGTACGAACGACTCACTAAATCATTCCTCTTTGGTGTTTACCCTCAAAAACCAGCACCTCCCAAGGTTGGAGTTAATTACAGTAGCAAAATGTGGTCTTCCTTACATGGCTTTGCATGGAATGTATCATTTGCCCTCACAGTCCTGGGATGAACAGGGCACACATCTCTCCCTGGATATGGTTATAATAATAATAATATTTGATTTGTATACCGCCCTTCAGGACAACTTAATGCCCACTCAGAGTGGTTTACAAAGTATGTTATTATTATCCCCACAACAATCACCCTGTGAGATGGGTGGGGCTGAGAGAGTTCTGAGAGAGCTGAGAGAGAGCTGGCTTCAAACGGAGAAGTGGGGAATCAAACCTGGCTCTCCAGATTAGAGTCTTGTTGCTCTTGTTGCTTCTGGCTGTTGCACCATTTTACAGGGAGCCAACTGGGCAAAGACTCCCTTTCCCTCACTGAGGCAGGTCATGTAAAGCAGCAAAGATGGTACACTTTTTTGCACAGCACCTTACAATTAAGTCAGCCTTTGTCTTCTGCCCCCAAGAACTGAGTGCGAAATCCATCTGTGGCTCCATTGAACATCATTGGCTTTGCAAGAGTCGTAGCTCACTGGGTAGAGCATCTGCTGCATATGCAAGAGGCCCCAGGTTCAATCCTCAGCATCTCCAGTGAAAAGGGTCAGGTAGCAGGTGATGTGAAGGACCTTGGCCTGAGAGACTCTGCCAGCCTCGATAGACCAATGGCCTCACTCACTAGAGGGCAGCTTCACACGTATGTTTGTGCTCCCCTCATTCCATTGACCTGGGGACTCTGGTGAGAACATCTGCATAGGCACTGCCTCCATTTTCTGAATAGGCCCCTCCTCTGTTCCACCAGCCACCTAAAATAACAGCTGGATAGAAGAGCCTCATTTCAATCTTTCTCCATTGGAATGCCTAAAAATGCCTAAAAATGCTGCCAGTACTATTTTAGATTAAAAACTGTATGTTCATTTTTTTTTCCATTGCATGTCCCTTCTCCCCTGTCCTGCATCTTTACAACTCTACCTGTTTCTTAAAACTGGGCCAGAGCCTCTAAGGGACATCTGTGGTGAACTTTCCACATGGCTGGCCACTCTTTTGATCAGTAGGGGAAGGAATGGGGTGGGGTTAGGGAGCAGCTGCCCAGCAGAGGTGAGGAAAAAATCCCCCGGGAGGGGGGGGGGCTCCCTTCAGAAGGGAATAAGCCCTCTGTCTCTTTTTCCTCCAGTCAATGGCTCTAATGGCTGCCTTGAAAAGACCCTTCAGCTCATCAAGAGTTAAGATTCTTCCGGTGAGGGTGTCAGTCTCAGACAGCCAACTTGCATGCTTCCCACTTGTCCTCTCCTCCCCATTTTGTCACAAATGGAACATGGATGGTACTCACCGATCACAGAAACCTCGGTGCCCTTTCCCGCTTTAAATTCCGTTTCCTGGAATGCTGCCTTGTATTTCACACAGTAGTAGGTCCCGGCATCCTTGGGCTGGATGCTGCTGATGCGAATGCTGTAGTCGGTGCTTGATCCGGGATTTATCCTTGCTACTTGGGGCAAAGATGATCCTTTATCGTTGTAAACGGGAGGCTGGTTTCTGTCCGAGCCTTTGTACCATCTCACACCTCCTGGTGGACCGGGCCCAATCAATGTGCAATTCAGAGTGAGGGTCTGTCCTGCGGTCAGCATCAAGGGTCCCTGGGACTGTATCACCTCCTGGGCTGTGGCACCTGCGACACAAGGAATACTGTATTCTAAAACACTAGAAAGGGTTGCGAGCTAAATTTGGTGAGATTGTAATGGAGTTAGAATACAAAGAACTCACCTATAGCACAAAATGGCCATTTGATCTCCCAAAAGTCATCTCAAAGAAAAGTTGGGAGAAAATTTATAAAGATGTATGGCATAACTTAATGCCTCTTCCAGCTCCACCACCAAACCTCCAGAAATTTCCCAACCAAGATTGGCAACTTTTCAAGAACTGGAAATGACTGATAACTTTTAATGATATCTTGGGAGAATTCTGAGAGTGCAAAAGATTCACTAAATCATTCCTCTTTGGCGTTTACCCTCAAAAACCCAAGGCTGGAATTTATTAAGGTAGCAAAATGTGGGCTTCCTTACATGGCTTTGCATGGAATGTATCATTTGCCCTCACAGTCCTGGGACAAACAAAGCACACATCCCTCCCTGGATATGGTAGTAGTAGTAGTAGTAGTAGTAGTAGTAGTAGTAGTAGTAGTAGTAATAATAATAATAATAATAATAATAATAATAATAATAATAATAATAATATTTGATTTGTATACCGCCCTTCAGGACAACTTAATGCCCACTCAGAGTGGTTTACAAAGTATGTTATTATGATCCCCACAACAATCACCCTGTGAGATGGGTGGGGCTGAGAGAGCTCCAGAGAGCTGAGAGAGAGCTGGCTTCAAACGGAGAAGTGGGGAATCAAACCTGGCTCTCCAGATTAGAGTCTTGTTGCTCTTGTTGCTTCTGGCTGTTGCACCATTTTACAGGGAGCCAACTGGGCAAAGACTCCCTTTCCGTCACTGAGGCAGGTCATGTAAGCAGCAACAATGGTACACTTAGGACCACCCTCCAGCACTTTTGAGGTGGCTCTCCAGAAAGACGCACCTACAATTAATGGCCCACCACTAGAAAAAAGCCACCTGCTCGCACCTTTGTTGCACAGCACCTTACAATTAAGTCAACCTTTGTCTTCTGCCCCAAGAACTGAGTCCAAAATCCACCTGTGGCTCCACTGAACATCATTGGCTTTGCAAGAACCGTAGCTCACTGGGTAGAGCATCTGCTGCATATGCAAGAGGTCCCAGGTTCAATCTTCAGCATCTCCAGTTAAAAAGGTCAGGTAGCAGGTGATGTGAAGGACCTTGGCCTGAGAGACTCTGCCAGCCTCGATAGACCAATGGCCTCACTCACTAGAGGGCAGCTTCACACGTATGTTTGTGCTCCCCTAATTCTCATTCCATTGACCTGGGGACTCTGGTGAGAACATCTGCATAGGCCCTGCCTCCATTTTCTGAATAGGCCCCTCCTCTGTTCCACCAGCCACCTAAAATAACAGCTGGATAGAAGAGCCTCATTTCAATCTTTCTCCATTGGAATGCCTGCAGAAGATGGATCTACCTGCAATGGGGTGCGAGAATATGCCTAAAAATGCTGCCAGTACTATTTTAGATTAAAAACTGTATGTTCATTTATTTTTTCATTGCGTGTCCCTTCTCCCCTGTCCTGCATCTTTACAACTCTACCTGTTTCTTAAAACTGGGCCAGAGCCTCTAAGGGACATCTGTGGTGAACTTTCCACATGGCTGGCCACTCTTTTGATCAGTAGGGGAAGGAATGGAGGAATGGGGTGGGGTTAGGGAGCAGCTGCCCAGCAGAGGTGAGGAAAAAATCCCCCGGGAGGGGGGGGGGGGCTCCCTTCAGAAGGGAATAAGCCCTCTGTCTCTTTTTCCTCCAGTCAATGGCTCTAATGGCTGCCTTGAAAAGACCCTTCAGCTCATCAAGAGTTAAGATTCTTCCGGTGACGGTGTCAGTCTCAGACAGCCAACTTGCATGCTTCCCACTTGTCCTCTCCTCCCTGTTTTGTCACAAATGGAATATGGGTGGTACTCACCGATCACAGAAACCTCGGTGCCCTTTCCCACTTTAAATTCTGTTTCCTGGAATGCTGCCTTGTATTTCACACAGTAGTAGGTCCCGGCATCCTTGGGCTGGATGCTGCTGATGCGAATGCTGTAGTCGGTGCTTGATCCGGGATTTATCCTTGCTACTTGGGGCAAAGATGATCCTTTATCGTTGTAAACGGGAGGCTGGTTTCTGTCCGAGCCTTTGTACCATCTCACACCTCCTGGTGGACCGGGCCCAATCAATGTGCAATTCAGAGTGAGGGTCTGTCCTGCGGTCAGCATCAAGGGTCCCTGGGACTGTATCACCTCCTGGGCTCTGGCACCTGCGACACAAGGAATACTGTATTCTAAAACACTAGAAAGGGTTGCGAGCTAAATTTGGTGAGATTGTAATGGCGTTAGAATACAAAGAACTCACCTATAGCACAAAATGGCCATTTGATCTCCCAAAAGTCATCTCAAAGAAAAGTTGGGAGAAAATTTATAAAGATGTATGGCATAACTTAATGCCTCTTCCAGCTCCACCACCAAACCTCCAGAAATTTCCCAACCAAGATTGGCAACTTTTCAAGAACTGGAAATGACTGATAACTTTTAATGATATCTTGGGAGAATTCTGAGAGTGCAAAAGATTCACTAAATCATTCCTCTTTGGCGTTTACCCTCAAAAACCCAAGGCTGGAATTTATTAAGGTAGCAAAATGTGGGCTTCCTTACATGGCTTTGCATGGAATGTATCATTTGCCCTCACAGTCCTGGGACAAACAGGGCACACATCCCTCCCTGGATATGGTAATAATAATAATAATAATATTTGATTTGTATACCGCCCTTCAGGACAACTTAATGCCCACTCAGAGTGGTTTACAAAGTATGTTATTATTATCCCCACAACAATCACCCTGTGAGATGGGTGGGGCTGAGAGAGTTCTGAGAGAGCTGAGAGAGAGCTGGCTTCAAACGGAGAAGTGGGGAATCAAACCTGGCTCTCCAGATTAGAGTCTTGTTGCTCTTGTTGCTTCTGGCTGTTGCACCATTTTACAGGGAGCCAACTGGGCAAAGACTCCCTTTCCGTCACTGAGGCAGGTCATGTAAGCAGCAACGATGGTACACTTAGGACCACTCTCCAGCACTTTTGAGGTGGCTCTCCAGAAAGACACACCTACAATTAATGGCCCACCACTAGAAAAAAGCCACCTGCTCGCACCTTTGTTGCACAGCACCTTACAATTAAGTCAGCCTTTGTCTTCTGCCCCCAAGAACTGGGTGCCAAATCCACCTGTGGCTCCACTGAACATCATTTGCTTTGCAAGAGCCGTAGCTCACTGGGTAGAGCATCTGCTGCGTATGCAAGAGGTCCCATGTTCAATCCTCGGCATCTCCAGTGAAAAGGGTCAGGTAGCAGGTGATGTGAAGGACCTTGGCCTGAGAGACTCTGCCGGCCTCGATAGACCAATGGCCTCACTCACTAGAGGGCAGCTTCACATGTGTGTTTGTGCTCCCCTAATTCTCATTCCATTGACCTGGGGACTCTGGTGAGAACATCTGCATAGGCCCTGCCTCCATTTTCTGAATAGGCCCCTCCTCTGTTCCACCAGCCACCTAAAATAACAGCTGGATAGAAGAGCCTCATTTCAATCTTTCTCCATTGGAATCCCTGCAGAAGATGGATCTACCTGCAATGGGGTGCGAGAATATGCCTAAAAATGCTGCCAATACTATTTTAGATTAAAAACTGTATGTTCATTAATTTTTTCATTCCGTGTCCCTTCTCCCCTTTCTTGCATCTTTATAACTCCACCTGTTTCTTAAAACTGGGCCAGAGCCTCTAAGGGACATCTGTGGTGAACTTTCCACATGGCTGGCCACTCTTTTGATCAGTAGGGGAAGGAATGGAGGAATGGGGTGGGGTTAGGGAGCAGCTGCCCAGCAGAGGTGAGGAAAAAATCCCCCAGGAGGGGGGCTCCCTTCAGAAGGGAATAAGCCCTCTGTCTCTTTTTCCTCCAGTCAGTGGCTCTAATTGCTAGCAAAGGGCTGCCTTGAAAAGACCCTTCAGCTCATCAAGAGTTAAGATTCTTCCGGTCACGGTGTCAGTCTCAGACAGCCAACTTGCATGCTTCCCACTTGTCCTCTCCTCCCCGTTTTGTCACAAATGGAACATGGATGGTACTCACCGATCACAGAAACCTCGGTGCCCTTTCCCGCTTTAAATTCCGTTTCCTGGAATGCTGCCTTGTATTTCACACAGTAGTAGGTCCCGGCATCCTTGGGCTGGATGCTGCTGATGCGAATGCTGTAGTCGGTGTCTGATCCTGGATTTATCCTTGCTACTCGGGGCAAAGATGCTCCTTTATCATTGTAAACGGGAGGCTGGTTTCTGTCCGAGCCTTTGTACCATCTCACACCTCCTGGTGGACCGGGCCCAATCAATGTGCAATTCAGAGTGAGGGTCTCTCCTGCGGTCAGCATTAAGGGTCCCTGGGACTGCATCACCTCCAGCTCCTGGGCTGTGGCACCTGTGACAGAAGGAATACTGTATTCTAAAACACTAGAAAGGGTTGTGGGCTAAATTTGGTGAGATTGTAATGGAGTTAGAATACAAAGAACTCACCTATAGCACAAAATGGCCATTTGATCTCCCAAAAGTCATCACAAAGAAAAGTTGGGAGAAAATTTATAAAGATGTATGGCATAACTTAATGCCTCTTCCAGCTCCACCACCAAACCTCCAGGAATTTCCCAACCAAGATTGGCAACTTTTCAAGAACTGGAAATGACTGATAACTTTTAATGATATCTTGGGAGAATTCTGAGAGTGCAAAAGATTCACTAAATCATTCCTCTTTGGCGTTTACCCTCAAAAACCCAAGGCTGGAATTTATTAAGGTAGCAAAATGTGGGCTTCCTTACATGGCTTTGCATGGAATGTATCATTTGCCCTCACAGTCCTGGGACAAACAGGGCACACATCCGTCCCTGGATATGGTAATAATAATAATAATAATATTTGATTTGTATACCGCCCTTCAGGACAACTTAATGCCCACTCAGAGTGGTTTACAAAGTATGTTATTATTATCCCCACAACAATCACCCTGTGAGATGGGTGGGGCTGAGAGAGTTCTGAGAGAGCTGAGAGAGAGCTGGCTTCAAACGGAGAAGTGGGGAATCAAACCTGGCTCTCCAGATTAGAGTCTTGTTGCTCTTGTTGCTTCTGGCTGTTGCACCATTTTACAGGGAGCCAACTGGGCAAAGACTCCCTTTCCATCACTGAGGCAGGTCATGTAAGCAGCAACGATGGTACACTTAGGACCACTCTCCAGCACTTTTGAGGTGGCTCTCCAGAAAGACACACCTACAATTAATGGCCCACCACTAGAAAAAAGCCACCTGCTCGCACCTTTGTTGCACAGCACCTTACAATTAAGTCAGCCTTTGTCTTCTGCCCCCAAGAACTGGGTGCCAAATCCACCTGTGGCTCCACTGAACATCATTTGCTTTGCAAGAGCCGTAGCTCACTGGGTAGAGCATCTGCTGCGTATGCAAGAGGTCCCAGGTTCAATCCTCGGCATCTCCAGTGAAAAGGGTCAGGTAGCAGGTGATGTGAAGGACCGTGGCCTGAGAGACTCTGCCAGCCTCGATAGGCCAATGGCCTCACTCACTAGAGGGCAGCTTCACACGTATGTTTGTGCTCCCCTAATTCTCATTCCATTGACCTGGGGACTCTGGTGAGAACATCTGCATAGGCCCTGCCTCCATTTTCTGAATAGGCCCCTCCTCTGTTCCACCAGCCACCTAAAACAACAGCTGGATAGAAGAGCCTCATTTCAATCTTTCTCCATTGGAATCCCTGCAGAAGATGGATCTACCTGCAATGGGGTGCGAGAATATGCCTAAAAATGCTGCCAATACTATTTTAGATTAAAAACTGTATGTTTGTTTATTTTTTCATTGCGTGTCCCTTCTCCCCTTTCCTGAATCTTTATAACTCCACCTGTTTCTTAAAACTGGGCCAGAGCCTCTAAGGGACATCTGTGGTGAACTTTCCACATGGCTGGCCACTCTTTTGATCAGTAGGGGAAGGAATGGGGTGGGGTTAGGGAGCAGCTGCCCAGCAGAGGTGAGGAAAAAATCCCCCGGGGGGGGGGCTCCCTTCAGAAGGGAATAAGCCCTCTGTCTCTTTTTCCTCCAGTCAATGGCTCTAATGGCTGCCTTGAAAAGACCCTTCAGCTCATCAAGAGTTAAGATTCTTCCGGTGACGGTGTCAGTCTCAGACAGCCAACTTGCATGCTTCCCACTTGTCCTCTCCTCCCCATTTTGTCACAAATGGAACATGGATGGTACTCACCGATCACAGAAACCTCGGTGCCCTTTCCCGCTTTAAATTCCCTTTCCTGGAATACTGCTGCCTTGTATTTCACACAGTAGTAGGTCCCGGCATCCTTGGGCTGGATGCTGCTGATGCGAATGCTGTAGTCGGTGCTTGATCCGGGATTTATCCTTGCTACTTGGGGCAAAGATGATCCTTTATCGTTGTAAACGGGAGGCTGGTTTCTGTCCGAGCCTTTGTACCATCTCACACCTCCTGGTGGACCGGACCCAATCAATGTGCAATTCAGAGTGAGGGTCTCTCCTGAGGTCAGCATTAAGGGTCCCTGGGACTGTATCACCTCCAGCTCCTGGGCACCTGCGACACAAGGAATACTGTATTCTAAAACACTAGAAAGGGTTGTGGGCTAAATTCAGTGCGATTCTAATGGAGTTAGAATACAAAGAACTCACCTATAGCACAAAATGGCCATTTGATCTCCCAAAAGTCATCACAAAGAAAAGTTGGGAGAAAATTTATAAAGATGTATGGCATAACTTAATGCCTCCCCAAGCTCTACCACCAAACCTCCAGGAATTTCCCAACCAAGATTGGCAACTTTTCAAGAACTGGAAATGACTGATAACTCTTAATGATATCTTGGGAGAATTCTGAGAGAGCAAAAGATTCACCAAATCATTCCTCTTTGGCGTTTACCCTCAAAAACCAGCACCTCCCAAGGTTGGAGTTAATTACAGTAGCAAAATGTGGGCTTCCTTACATGGCTTTGCATGGAATGTATCATTTGCCCTCACAGTCCTGGGACAAACAGGGCACACATCCCTCCCTGGATATGGTTATAATAATAATAATATTTGATTTGTATACCGCCCTTCATGGCAACTTAATGGCCACTCAGAGTGGTTTACAAAGTATGTTATTATTTGCCTTTGTCTTCTGCACCCAAGAACTGAGTGCCAAATCCACCTGTGGCTCCACTGAACATCATTGGCTTTGCAAGAGCCGTAGCTCACTGGGTAGAGCATCTGCTGCGTATGCAAGAGGCCCCAGGTCCAATCCTCAGCATCTCCAGTGAAAAAGGTCAGGTAGCAGATGATGTGAAGGACCTTGGCCTGAGAGACTCTGCCAGCTGGTGTGGACAAGAGTGACCTCGATAGACCGATGGCCTCACTCAGTAGAGGACAGCTTCACAAGTACATGTGTGCTCCTCTGATCCTGGGAACCTCATTTCATTGATCTGGGGACTCTTGTGAGAACATTTGCATATGCCTTGCCCCCATTTTCTGAATAGGCCGCTCCTCTGTTCCACTGGCCACCTAACATAACGCTAGATAGAAGAGCCTCATTTCGGTCTTTCTCCACTGGAATACCTACAGAAGATGGGCCAGCCTGCAACGAGGTGTGACAATATGCCTAAAAATGCTGCCAACCATATTCTAGATTTAAAAATATGTCTTCATTTATTTTTGCATACCTTCTGTTTGAAACTCTGTCCTTTGCTGTCCCCAACCCTTTTTTATTCTTAATGCAGAAGTTGCACAATGTAACAGACATAGGGCAATTGCATGTTCCACATTACTTTTTTTAAAGGGTAAAAGAAAATAATATATTTAGAAAAGCATAAATATGGCTTCCCCTTTCCCCCTCCAGTTGTGGTTTCTCCGGGAAGCTGAGGGCCAACCTACAAGTGACGAATGACACTTGAATGGCAAGTGTATCTCTCTCTGTTCATTTGCCCTCCACTCGATCCACTTGCCATTCAAGTGTCATTCGTCACTTGTAGCTTGGCCCTCAGAGAGATAAAAAAGTAAAAGAACCCTAATAGCTAGGTGGAGGCATTCCTTTTCTTTGAAACTGAAGGCGTACCTTCTATTCTAGACACAGTGAAAAGAACATTCCAGAGATGCCATGCAGGGAATTCTTCAAATTTTTAAAGAAGTGTTTCTTTTAGAGAAAAAAAATCAGGTTGTCCATGGTTGAGGCATCAATGTAGGATGATGTCATGTAGAAACAGAAACAAAAAGCAAATAAGAGTTGGGTAGATGAAAGAGGAAAGTCCTCTGTATGAAAGCTGCTTGGAAAACGGAGCATTTGCCAAGGGATCATTTTAAACCTCTCTCTTGGATGCGCACCTTAACACGGTGAGCAGAGTTGAGTGTGTCACAGAAGCCGAGAGCAATACCATCAGGAGTCTACGCTCCAAGCAGAGCCACTCAAGGTGGAAGGAGCAAAGCTGAGACAGCAAACTAAGATGCACTCACCCCCTTCAAGAACCAAGGGACATAGCAACAGGAGAAAACGGATAGTTCCAGTGGTGATAATGGTGATAACAACAACAACAACAACAAACAACGTTCTATTTATATACCACCCTTCAGGATGACTTAGCACTCAGAGCAGTTTACAAAGTATGCTATTATTTCCCCCACAACAAAACACCCTGTGAGGTGGGTGGGGCTGAGAGAGCTCTGGAGAGCTGTGACTGACCTAATGTCACCCAGCTGGCTTCAAGTGGAGGAGTGGGGAATCAAACCCGGTTCTCTAGATTAGAGTCCCGCTGTTCTTAACCATTACACCAAATTTTCAGGGTAGCTACTGGGAAAAGGGGATGTTAGCAGAGGAGCTGCTGAGGTGGAACATAGGGAGGGAGGCAGTGCCGAAGATATATGCCTTATTTCATGCGTATTGAAATGTCTTTGAAAATTGACTGTGCTGACCCATGTGGTGTAATCTGTCTTGGGTCTCAGTGAGAAAGGAGGACTATAAATAATGTCAACAAATAAATAAGCACTCACCGAAAATTGGTAGGAGAAGGAGCAGGAGGAAGAAGGAATGAGGCAGCTCAGAGAAGAGGCTTGAAGCAGACATCTGAGAGGTTGGCAAGAGTTCCTTCTGTGCTCTTTCTTGTAACATGTCTTTTTGGGTTAACAAAGGAGGAAGTGAGATTAGAGCTCCCCCCTGTATCTGTACAGAAGTGCTTTGCTTTAACATTTCCTCTAGTCCTTCACTGCCATTAGCAAGAGGAAGCTCCAAAACAGCTTTAAGAGGTCAGTTACTTTGGGAGGAAAAGGTCTTGGAGATTGGAGAGAAATGCTCTCCACCCTAGAATTCACATTGATATTCCAAAAGTTGGGACAACAGTCTATACTGGATCCCAGCTGCAAGTTTGGAGCTGGCAAAAAGAAAAGGGAGTCAGAGTGGCCCTTGACTTCACCCATCCTTAGTTCCCCTCACCCATCTACCCTAATCACACAACAACAAGCTATTCAGCAAACCTGGCAGCTTTTCCCATCCAGTACTCAAAAGGGTCATCAAGCACCATTCACACCTACAGTGAACCTCAGGACAACCCATTAAGCTTCTCCCAACTTCTTGTCCACCTCCGGAAAAACCCATTAAGTCATTGTTTGGGGGGTGAAGATAGCTTGCCTCAGGAAGCATTTTGCCCAATAACAACAACAACAACATTTGATTGATATACCGCCCTTCAGGACAATTTAACACCCACTCAGAGTGGTTTAAAAGTCGTGCTATTATTATCCCCACAACAATCACCCTGTGAGCTGGTTGGGGCTGTGAGAGTTCTGAGCCATTTTTTTTAATGCGTGAGTATTAACAAACTAGACAGCTGAAGAAGGCTCAGCGGGCCGAAATGGGTTTAGTCTCAGTGTATGTATAATCAATTCTGCGATTTGGTTCCTTTTTTAATGTGCAAACAACTGTGTGACTCTGTGTAACTGCTGTTACTAGGTCTCTAGTTTTTAGCTTTGTCACAAGGTTTTAATCACTTTTACACTGTGTAATAAATAATAAATCATAGTTATATTTTTTCTTTATTTTATTTTTTCTTGGTCACACAACTTTTCTGATTCCCGATTTGTTCATCAGGTTGGGGGTTTTTCCCCCTCTTGTTTTGCTCCTGCTAAATCTATACTAACAAGAGGTTTTGAAAGTTCTCCCCTCCCCTCTTTGTTGATTTTAGGATGCTTGACTTAATTTCCTGTCTCAACTTCTTCTTTTCCCCTTTCGAAGCTGATTCCTGACCACGAGCTTAACGGAACGCCCAAATAAAATCAGCTTTAACCTATGACATCTTCTGCTAAAATATATTTGTTGGTCTTTAAGGTGCCCAACAGCCTTGGTTGTTAATCCCCGGTTGGCATAGCAGATGGCTTTGGGTTGCTCCTTTTGTGGTCTCCTTTGGGGCATGCTGCTCTGTTGCTCTTCAGAAAAAAACTCAGGTGAGTCCAAGCTTCAGCAGGTACCTTAGGGCAGAACTAGTTGTTACACACCTTTGCCATTAAAAGTCTTCCCAGTTTTTAAAGAGAAAAGCAGCCATGGGAGACTGAAAGTGGTGTGGAAGGGCAGCAGGGGAAAGATCTACTTAAGGGTTCTGATTGTATTTTCCCAAGGAGGGGAAAAAGAAACTGGAGGGGGGGATTTAGGGGGGGAACAAGTGTCAAGAAAAGAGTTAAGTATCTCTCCTGCCTCCCCTCCAAGTTGCTGCAGTTTCCATTTTTAAAAATGGGCTGGGGAATAGAGAAATGTGACTCTGTCATTTTTACCTTCGGTGTTTCTTATTAATAGCATTGTATGCTTTTGGCTTTAAGCAATTGCGACCTTGTCAATGACAAAAACAAAATGCCTTTAAAGCAAAACAAACATCTATGGGCCTGATCCAGCCCAAGTGAATAATTTAGTGCTAATCATTTATGGGAAATGAGGATCTGTGTGGTGTGCTTGATAATTTGTTGAACGTGGCCGGCATTCAAGGCAAGCAAGGAACTCACTGGTTGGCCTTGGGTGGGTTGTGTTTCTTTGTCTAACCTCCCTTGGGGGTTGTTGTGAGAAGTTGTTGGGGTGGGGAGACCATGAGATCGTCAGAGGAAAGATATTAAAAATTAACTCATCCACAATGAAATCAACAAGATTCAAAAGTGGTTTTTTTTCCCTGGCTGGTTTATATCTACTTGTAATTAAACATTTTGCGCTTCTTTAGTAGCTCAGTTGTTAAAATCCACCTTCAAATTATTTTAAAACCAAATTTCTTCCCATAGTTCCAAAACCCTAAACCTGCTCTGCTTCTCTCTTTTAATGGGGCATGTTTAATCAATATATCTAATTCTCAATGTCATTGAATCTGGGGATATTTAAGAATAACAATGATGATGATGATAACTGTGCTTATATACCACTCTTCTAGACAGATTAGTGCCTAGAGCAGTGAACAAGTTAGTGTTATTATTATCCCCACAATACAGCTGGGGCTGAGAGCAGGGGCTTCCCCAAGGCCACCTACTGAGCTCAGTGGGATTCAAACCAGGAAAGTGCTGATTTGCAGCCGAACCACTTAACCACTGTTCCATGAACAGACAAATCCAATATTGCCAGGTCACCTCTGCAACTGGGGGGTGGGTGGGTGGGAGGGATGAGCACAGGGGACAGGACTTACTTGCTTCTACTAGCCCTTACTGGCAACATTGCCACACTACCAGTGACATAATGTCACTTTTAGAAGTGATAACATCACATTGCTATCATGCTAGAACTGTGTCATGATATTGTCACTTTTGGGTGCAAAAGAAATTACACCAGTATGCCACTGACGATGTGACGACCTGGCTTGCCGATTTGGTATTCCCTTTATACCGAATCGGTTTCCTGATTCAGGTAACCCCGAATCAGGTTTACCGAATCAGGCTGGCCCTGCACACCCCTAGTGACAACATCTCAGGCAAGGTCCTGTCGAAGCAGGTAAGTTGTACCTATTTCCCCTCCATTTCCCCCTCTATTTCCCCCCCAGGCACATCAGCCAGGTGAGCAGTGGTGGGGGGAGGAAGTAGCTGGGTGTTTGGGGATCTCTCACCCCCAATGGAGGGCTGGCAACTATAGACAAGGCAGATCTTTCTATAAACTTGAAAAATGCCCCAGATTTGTAGAAAAATCTGAAATCTAAAAAAAGGGGGGTTAACTCCACAAATAATTAGTCGTGCCAACCTCCAGGTGGTGGCTGGAGGAGATCTCCTAGAATTACTACTTATGTCTAGACAGTAGAGATCAGATCTACCTGGCAAAAATGGCTGCTTTGAAAGGTAGATTCTATGGTATTATAAGCTGCTGCGGTTCCTCTCCTCCCTACCCATTCCCTTCTCCAGGCTCTACCCCATCAAATCTCCAGGAATTTCCCAGCTTGGAGCTGGCAACCCTACAGCACCCATAGCTTTAAGAAATGGATACCTCCATAATCATTGGTAGGCAACCAGAACAGTATTGCCAGCCTTCAAGCCTTGGCTTCTATCAGTGAAAGGCAAGGGACAAGGCCCCTTCCAGCCAGGGCTGTTTAGGCCCTTAAGGGAGGACTGCTCAGAGCTAGACTCCACAGCAACCACCAAGGGACTTCCTGCCACCTGACTTGCATGACTCACTCAGGTCTGGCTGCTTGCCACTGTTCAACCACAGCCACCCCACAAAAGCCAGTGTGGTGTGGTAGTTAGAGTTTCAGACTGGGATTTTGGAAAATGGGTTTCAAATCCCCACTCTGTCGTGGAAGCTCACTGAGTTACCCTGGGCTAGGGTTGCTGTTCCCCTGGAGGCATGGATGCAAGACCCCTGGCGGGGGTGGGGGATCCCCTACCCCTGCCACTCACCCCCCACCCCCCACATACCTGGCCAATGGGGGGGGCATGCACCATCTGTGCATGCTTCCCTGCGGCACTGCATACTCTCATGCGCAGCAGCTGCTGCTGTGGATCAGACCTGTTTTGGGCAGCTGCGGAGCACAGGCGCGCTCCTGCGCTCTGCAGCGCCTCAAAACAGACCTGATGCACGCCCAAATAGGCTCATTTGGGCATGGATTGGGCCCGTTTTGAGCCACCATGGAGCGGAACAGCCACGTGGTGACATCACAAGTGACGCCATCGCACTTGCGGGAGCATGCATGTGCTTCGCACACGTGCACTCCCCCATCCTCGCTGTTTAGTGCCAGGCCCCAATCCCCTGCCGGGAGGTTGAGCAGGCCTGGCAGTCCTGCCTGGTGGGGGTGAGTGATCCCCCACCTCTTCCCTCCATCTCTTGCCACCACTCTCCTGGCCAGCGGGGGGGGGGGGGAGGGGAGAAATGAATGAAACTAAATTTCGGTGTGCTGACCACCTCCCATTCTTTAGAGCCCCATAAATTATTAAAAACATAGAACGGGAAGGCTCCCCAAATATCGTCTAATCCAACCCCCTGCACAATGCAAGAAAGTCACAGCTGCTTCCCACCCGCAGCCCCTTCAATGACCCCCTGCTCTATGCCCCGAGGAAGGCAGAAAACCTCCAGGATCCCTGACCAATTCGGCCTGGAGGAAAATTCTTTCCTGACCCCAAAGTGGCAATCGACATTATCCTGGGCATCCAAGGAAGGGCCACGAGAGCCCAGCACCGGCTCATCGCTTCCTACCCTCCCTCTCCCAATCTGTGCACATTCATATTGAATCACAGAATCATCCTTAAAAACAACATTTTTTAAAAGTTTATTTTGCAATAACAGTTACAAATGAACAGGATTCTGTATTTCTGCCTGTGCATGATTATTGGCACAGCAGAGATTGCCTAGGATAACGACGACTGGATCACCCGGCACCAGAACAATTGTGTATATTTTATTGTTGGTTATTATTTATTGTGGACAAACTCCACAGGAGTTGCCGTGTTCGTCTGCTGAAGACAAACCAGGGACGTGTCTTGCGGCACTATAAATTCTAACAATATTCTGGCAGGCGCTTTCATGAATCAAGTCTCATTATGTCAGATGCATAAAGTGTTACATTTTGTTGGCCGGGAGATTTACACCCATAGAGGGAGGTCAGAAGTTCCCTCCCAGCACAAAGTATGTGACAGTATGTTGCCGAGCCGAGGTGGAAACAAGGTCCAATAAAAAAAAAAAAATCCACTCGGGCGGGATATACACCACGCTCAGCTATTGATGAATTAGCAAACAATGTTGGGTCTGCTCTGTGTACTTAAGCCTGTAAGAAACAACACCCGCTATAAGTGTAGGAAAATTAGCAGAGATTATGCAGAATTGCACATTGGAAGTAATGAGAGTTGACACAGACTCCAGTGTAGCTCTGTAAAAATACTTTACTAAGAGGATAAAAATTAGGGTTACTTTGGAAGAAAATAATAAATTGCTAATGGACTACATCTTGCTAGATAAGACTAGATAGACATGGTACACAAGAGAGTGAGAGAGTGAAAGAGAAAGAGTGAACAAAGAGCAATAAAACTTCAGCATATAGCATCACTTAATTGCCTCCCCCCAATTAACAAGTTGCCCAATAGGAAATAATTCTACTTGATTATTCAGAGAGACTCCCCTTTCTACGGTGGGAATCTTTCCTAGAAGCCCTAATGGTTACATGCAAAGTAAGTTTACTAATTAAGTAAGTAACACAAACAATTTAACTCTTTTGTGACTGAAACGGAAACACTTGCTGCAATCCCAACAATAATAACATTTGATTGATTTACGCCCTTCAGGACAACTTAATGCCCACTCAGAGTGGTTAACAAACTGTGTTATTATTATCTCCACAACAATCACCTTGTGAGGTGGGTGAGGCTGAGAGAGCTGTGACTGACCCGAGGTCACCCAACTGGCTTCAAGCAGAGGAGTGGGGAATCAAACTCAGCTCTCCAGATTAGAGACCTGCTGCTCTTATCCACTACACCAAACTGACTCTCTGATAGGGTTATCAGGCCCTGTGGAGTCCAACTCGGGGGACAGGGGGGGGGGGGTTGGAGGGGGCATGCCTGGGGGAACTTAGCTCTGGGGCTGATTTTCATCAAATCAGCTCCTATCGGAGCCTTCCATTATTTGTTGAACTGGGAATAACAGAGGCTGGAAGCAGGGGATCCCCTGTTCCCCCACCAGGGACTGGTGACCCTAGTTTCTAAAGAGCTCCATACTAGCCCACAGGAAGGAGAAAACTTGTGAATTCTACTGCTCTGTGGTTAATGGTAACTTATGTGAATCTATGAATTGGAAGGCCCAAGCTAGCCTGATCTCTCCATATCTTAGAAGCTAAGCAGGGTGGGCTTTGGTTAGCACAAGGATGGGAGAGCACCAAAGAAGTCCAGGGTCCCTATGGAGAAGCAGGAAACAGCAAACCACCTCCTATGGCAAAACCTATAACACCTTAAAAACCCACAAAGATATAGGCCGATTCCACACGGCTTACCTGAAGCTGGGACATTGTACTACGTTGCAGATCATGCCGGGAAAAACGCGAAATATCATGTTTTCTCGCGCAAGTTTTGCGCAATGTCACGCAAAACTCGCGCGAGAAAATGCGATATTTCACGTTTTTTCCGACATGATCCGCAATGTAGCGCAACATCCCGGCTTCAGGTAAGCCGTGTGGAATCAGCCATAATTCTACAGCAAAATATCTCCTACGGGTAATGCAATACCATGTACTTGGATTAAGGGTGGAAACACATGTTACTAAGTATCTAAAGATGCTCAAGTGAACCTCGTTTCACGTTTCCCCCCCTCCGACTTTCAATGCACTCGCTCGCACAGTCGCACTTCAATTTTGCTCCACTTGAATACACTCACCCGTTCAATATCAATTCCTCCTCAACTGCTAAAAGTATCCCAGTTCCCCCCACATTCGTTTATTGAAATGCAGATCTTGACACTTCCTCACACCTTACAGAAATGCAAACTGGCAAGTCAAAGGAGCCAACAATACTTGTTCCTGCATGAAAACAGAGCTGAATTGGCACTTGGCCCTCTGGAATCGATTGCCGATGCGATCGCACAAAGGGAGCTCCCAGGAAAGTGTCATTCACGTGCGCTGAGCAAGAACAGCTTGCATGTGAATTGAAGACTACACATAAAACTCTGCACTTGGGTGTTCCTAGGTATCAGTAAGGTGTGTTTCCACTTAAAGGGGAGGTTGCTTAAACTAACAAGGTTTGGCCCAGGGACTGCCAATTCTTACCCCCCAAATGCCCTGAGTTCTCCATGCATTGTCTGATGTACTGTGACACTGGGGGCCAAGCTACACATGACGAATGACACTTGAACGGCCAGTGGATTGAGTGGAGGGCAAGTGAACAGGGAGAAATACACTTGCCGTTCAAGTGTCATTCGTCATGTGTAGCTTGGCCCTGTGATATCTCTGTCTTTTGGTGCTACACCTCCGAAGATGCCAGCCACAGCTGCTGGCGAAACGTCAGGAACTACAATGCCAAGGCCACAGCAATACAGCCCGGAAAACCCACAACAACCATCATTGTCTGATGGTTTTATCATTTGGTCATGAATACCCAACAACTCGAAAGAAAAAGAAGTATCTTGCCTCTTTACAAATGTACATGCCCTCAAGTCACAGTCAACGTATGGAGATGCAGAGGTGGTTTGCCATTGCCTTCTTCTGCAAAGTCTTCCCTGCTGGTGTCCCCCATCCAAGCACCAACACCCAACTCCTTAACGTCCAAGATCTGACAACATCAGGCTATACCATATTGCCTTCTCTCCCCTTGTCCCTTTAACGAAGACGTAAAAAGGGGCCATTGAAGCTTTGCATGGCATGGAGGTCAATCACATCGGCTGGCAAATAGCACCCCATTAAACTTCTGTTAAAGGGGCAGGGCATTTTTGTCTCCAGTTTAGCTGTAGTGTTGTCCAGTCTGGGGCAAAGTGTCCTGTCCTTTCAACAGAGGCTTAATGGGTTGAAATGGGCCATGGAAGCTTTTCAGGGCTTGGAGGTAAATAGCATCGCCTGGTAAATAATGTGCCATTGAGCCTTAATTTAAAAGACAGGACACTTTTTCTCTAGGTTGTTTATTTATTTAGGATATTTCTAGGCTGCCTCTATTGGGCTGTCATACAATGAAACTGTGAGCTGGGATGTAATAGATCAGTTCAGGAGGTGACCCCCCATTAGGGATAATGTGTTTTTGCTTCTTCAATTCCAGCCCCACGGCATTATGCCATTTTAACAAGAATTTCTACTGTTGGGCTCAAATGTTGCTCACATTTTGTAATCCGCTTCCTGATTGACTGAATAGCTTTGTTTTACCAGGGATCTTTGCCATTAGATGCAAATATTATCGTCGTTCAAATGTTATCATATTTTGCAATCGGTTTACCAACTGACTGAATGGCTCTATTGCTCTTGTAATCCACCTTCAGTCCCAGTGAGAAAGGTGGACTTGAAGTGAAAATAAATAAATAAATAATCCAAGGAACAGATAATTTGGGCTAGTTTGCTGGGGTTTGCACAAAGAAAAATTCGGAAATGTCTCTGGCTCTTGCTAAAATGCCTGCAAAAAGTAGCGCAACGTAGAATTATACAGAAGTGTCTTCCACAAGGGTTATCTTTCCCTGAGTTTGATGCTTTTTGGAAATTTACTTATTTATTTATTCAATTTTTAGCCTGTCCTCCCTGCGAACAGGCTCAGGGCAAGGTACAATAAAAACATAAATACCTAAAACAGCATATCAGATGGCGGCCCCCTCCAGTTTTCCCAATCATAACGTAACAAACCAAGGGGAGTGGGTGGGGGCCATAGTTTGATAATATTCTGGTGACTGTGTTTATAGGGGGACAGATGTCTTTGTTGCCCCCCTGGCAGGAGACTGGTACAAAGACTCCTAAACAATCAGAAAGTCAAAGACTGGCCTCAGCCATATGCTTAGTGGAACATCTCCGTCTTACAGGCCTGCTGAAAAGACATAAGGTCTTGGTGGCCCCGGGTGTCCTCCAACTGAGAGTTCCACCAGGTTGGGGCCAGGACTGAAAACAATCTCTGCTGGTCGAGGCCAGCCAGACATCCCTGGGGTCAGGGTCCACCAGCAAGTTCTTATTTGCCGATCTTAATGTTCTCCGGGGTACATATCGGGAGAGATGGTCCCATGGGTATGCTGGTCCCAGTCCGTTTAGGGCTTTAAAGGTTAAAACCAAAACCTTGAACCTAATCCAGAATTTGATGGGGAGCCCATGCAGCTGCTGCAAGATGGGAGTAATATGAGCCCTGTATGGTGTGCCCATCAGGACAAGTGCAGCAGCTTTCTGGACCCTCTATAATTTCTGGGTTAAGCCCAAGGGAAGCCCTGCGTAGAATCAGTTACAACCAGTTCTTTAAATCCCCAGTTTTCATTTTTTTAAAAGACTCTAGCCCTTTCCGTTGCAGAGATACACCTTTCCCCTTTTATCTCCACAAGGAAAGGGGCTAGAAACGTACTTTTTGAAAAATGAAAGATGGGAATTTGAAGAGCCTGCTTACTCTATCACTACAATAGTATACTGAAATAATGGTATATCGAAATAATGATATTCTCATTCCGTTATTTAAAAAGCTGCAAAAGCCCTGTTGGTCCAAGAACAGGGCATGGCGACTTGCAAGGGACTGGGGCAGGGAAATTGAGGAAATATACCATGTGGAAGCCCTCTTTGCTGCTGTGGTTTATCTGCAGCCGCACCAGCAATCGGGATATCACAAAATCCCTTCCTTAGGCACACATTTCCTTGTCTGGGGCAAGAGTGAATGAGTGGGTTCAACGGCAGTTTAAGGAAGAAGCTCCAGCAAGAAGGTTCTCAGAAACGTCTGTGAGAGTTTGGACTAAAGGACACCTACCATCAATGTCTTGCCCAGGGCAATGATTGCCAGGTTCTTGCTGGCTCCAATCCTGAGCCTCGTACATCAGCCCTGGCAGGCAGAAGCTAAGCATGAAATTAAGAAACTGGGCTACATTTTTTTTAAATTACAGATGGTTGTTAAAGGCATGGGTGCAGGACCAATAAAAAGACATGGCACTCCTGAAAATGTGGGTTGAGACACATTTGCGTCACCTCCTGGCAGGCAGCTGGTCAGAAACCACTGAAATCAGAGGATTTGTTTGTGGGTTTGATGGCTCATTCTCAGTACGTCATCTCTTGAAGCTGCACTCATCAGGTGGCCCATAAAGCTGCTTCCTCCTGCATCAAACCATTGGCTCTCAAGACAGTTTTGTCTCCTCTGGTAGGCAGCAGTTCTTCAGGGTCTCGGGCACAGACGATCACCCTGTCCCCCCGCAGCCTGGCAACTTTACCCTTCCTCTTCTCAGCTGAGTGTGGCGTGAAGCTGCACAGAAAGCACGAGAGAAGCACTTTGAAGGAACCCGAGTGGTCCATCAGTTGGACTCCAAATGACCTTGAATGGACACTCCCCCAAAAGCGGAGCATCTCACTGCCCTCACGGGGGAAAATACTCACACGGAAGCAGCCTTTGAGATTCTGAAACCCTGATTTTTGTCCTGGCTCTCTCCCCATCCTACTTAGAGCCAAGCTACAAGTGACGCCTGACACAGGTTGGAAACTTGTCAGCTTCCCTCAAGTTTTGATGGGAAATGTAGGCATCCTGGTCTTGCAGCTGTAATGGAGAGCCAAGCTGTAAAACCAGGACGCCTACATTTCCCATCAAAACTTGAGGGAACCTGACGAGTGTCCAACCTGTGTCAGGCGTCACTTGTAGCTTGGCTCTTCGTTTCACATCTCATGTTCTGGTAATCACTTTCCTCGGAAAGGAAAGACAGGCAGCAGATCACAAGCCCCTTTCATGGGAAAAAAGGCGCAGTTCCTCATTTCACACACACACCACAAGTTCCAACACCCACACACCGCAAAAACAGAGAGATGCGCACACAAATTGCAGAAGCGACTTTCTTCAAGCAGAAATATTAGATGTAAGGCATTGTGCGCCACACACATTTGGGGGAGAGTTCCATGCCCTCCCTCTTAGAAAGTAACACATTCTTTTAAAAATACATTTAAGAAAAACACTGGATAAGACTGAGGCCATTTCCACACAGGTTATTTGCCTCAGGTTTGATGCTGTAGGGAAGATGTATGTTTCCCCCCGTTTCCCCATAGCATCATGGAGTATTTGTGCACTTCCCAGCGATTCCTTGGCTTTTCCCTGATCTTTTTCAAACCTGCTATGGGCTGAAGTTTGGGGGAAGATCGCAACAAAGCTTGGATGGCTGCTGTGTGGGCAGGGCAGTTTTGATTTCCCCACACTGAAGTGATTTCCCCACACAACAGCCATTTCTTCCCCTTCCACTGAAGAGCTGTTTTTGTTTAAATCAGCAACTGAATATTGTTGTATCTCTATAAAAATATGTGTAATGGGTTCTTTGAATTCCCAGCTTTCCTTTTTAAAGAGGTCAGTCTCTAACACATTTCATTGCAGAGACATAAGGGAAAAGGCATTTGCCACCCTTGTTGGAATGAAGAGACAAACACCAGGGCCACTTTATGAATGTAACATCAACCAAACTGCAGCAAACACTGACTAGTGGTACAGATCAAGCCTGGGGTCCCACCTGGACCTGCGCCTTGACCTGTCCAGGCAAGCCCCTCTGCCCCGGGTGCGAGCCATTGTGAACATGGTTGGGACCCGGCCAGCCAGGCAATCTGGTTCCCCCCTTTCAAGCTCCTAAAGCCTCAGCTGTACAGCAGTGAGGGAAGAACTTGCACGTGGGGTTCCTCCAGGCAGTCTGCCCTTGCAGCTGGCAGCCGTCACGAGCAGTACCAGCCGCTCCTGGCAGACCCCATTTCCCCACCAATGAAGAAGCGCCAAGGGTGCTCACCGGCCTGCTCCCTATCCCCAAACTCTATCCTGCCAAAGACACACTAAGAGGCACCACCATGGCCAATTACTCAAACCACTGCAAATAACAACAACAACAACATTGGATGTATATACCGCCCTTCAGGACAACTTAATGCCCACTCAGAGCGGTTTACAAAGCATGTCATTATTATCCCCACAACAAAACACCCTGTGAGGTGGGTGGGGCTGAGAGAGCTCCAGAGAGCCATGACTAGCCCAAGGTCTCCCAGCTGGCTTCAAGCGGAGGAGTGGGGAATCAAACCTGCCTCTCCAGATTAGAGTCCTGCCGCTCTTAACCACTACACCAAACTAGTGCAAGGTAGGCAAAAAACTGCCTTCTCCCAGAGACAGTCACTGAGATGTGTGTGAATCAACACTACAGAAGGAGGTCACAAAATCACAGAGTTGGAAGGGGTCTCCAGGGCCATTTAAAGGTAATTTAATGGCCATTCATTGCTAATCTGGAAACGGTGTTTTCCTTGGTTATGTTAGTCTTCTTGAAAAAGTATAAATTTATTTTTATCTTAATTAAAATGTTTCTATGCCAGTCTTCTACTGAAATAGGGTTTCCAATGCAGCAAACATTAAAACAATTAAAACATTAAAATATCAAGACATGAAAAAAAACCTTTAAAATATAAGGGTATATAAAATATTGAAGCAATACAATAAAACATCCTTAAACATAAAAGAGAAAGCGTGTTCGAGATGATTCACAACTTATCCTCGCACATGTGCGGTACACGGGATAAGTTCTTAGTCGACTGGCAACACGGAGGCCAGGAAGCCCCGGCAGCACAGGCAAGCCAAGAAATCCTTGCTCACCTGTCTCGGCCCCCCAAGCCATGATCCTGGGTGCAAGGGGGGGGGTCAAGTGGCAGCAGGCAAGGCTCACTCGCCTGCCTGCCCCCCACCAAAGCCGCAATCCTGGGGGGGGGCAAGGGAGTGAGTGACAGCAGGCAAGCCTCGCTCGCCTGCAGTGGGGAAAAACACATATTAAACTTGACGGCCTATACACATTTCATGTATGCTTCCCCAGGGGTATCCATACAGCAGTATTGGTGGAAGATTTCCACAGCAGCTAAGATTCACATAGATATGTGACACATGTCTGTAGTATATGCTGGAATTATCACTTTCTGATGTTGTCGATTGCCTTGCATAAAAATTTTATTGCTGGCAATCAGAGGTACACTGCGCCAGGCTGAGAAGGTTCTACCGTTTTCAACCTATATGGAGTTTACTGCTTAGTGTCTCTTCAGGGAAGCAGAAAGAGGAGGAGGTGCTACCCAAGGGCTCCTTTCCAACTTTTGACAGCTGCCAGTGTAAAAACTGCCAAAGCTCATGAAGAGGGGAGAAGAAATCAAAATGTTGCCCAAGAAGACCTCTCCTTTCGGTACTACAATCTGGTCTCCATCTCTGCTTCTGAGGCTGGCGGACTTTCTCCTGCATTCATCTTGATTGCTCCTAATCTGCCCCTCTGGGCTTGTACAAAGTTCCTTGCCCACTTGCTCCACCCCTCCAAGGCTGCAATCCTGGGGAGCAGGGGGGGCACACAGCAGTGGGCAAACCTCGCTCACCTGCCCTCCCCCCCAAAGCCATGGTCATGGGTGGCGGGGGGGGGGGGGGCATGGCAGCAGGCAAGCCTCACTTATTTGCCTTGCCCCTCCAAAAAACCTAGAGTTGCCAGTCTCCAAGTGGTGGCTGGAGCTCTCCTGCAATTACCTCTCCAGGCGATAGAGCTCAGTTCCCCTGGAGAAAATGGCTGCCTTGGAAGGTGGGCTCAATGGCATTATACCCACTTGAGGTCCCTTCCCTTTCCAACCCCCCTCTCCAGGCTCCACCCCCCAAATCTTCAGGAATGTCCCCACTTGGAGCTGGTAATTATTAGTATACAATAAAACATGTCAGCACAGAAATACACATAACTTTACCACCAGGGATGTATTGTCGAAGGCTTTCACGGCCGGAGAACGATGGTTGTTGTGGGTTTTCCGGGCTGTATTGCCGTGGTCTTGGCATTGTAGTTCCTGACGTTTCGCCAGCAGCTGTGGCTGGCATCTTCAGAGGTGTAGCACCAAAAGACAGAGATCTCTCAGTGTCACAGTGTGGAAAAGATGTAAGTCATTTGTAACTACTCAGGTGGGGTGGGGTTGAGCTGAGTCATCCTGTAAGAGTTTCCCAGGGTGTGGAATGCTAATGGCGGGAGGCTTCACTGTGTCCTGAGGGGGTTCTTTTGCATATGGATTGGTACTTGATGTGCTAATCTTCTCTGCAGGGCTATTGTCAGGTGTGGAGTGTTTTGTTAGCCTGGTGTTTTTTAGAACTGGCAACCATGCTCGGTTCATTCTTAAGGTTTCTTCTTTCCTGTTGAAGTTTTGCTTATGCTTGTGAATTTCAATGGCTTCCCTGTGCAATCTGACAAAGTAGTTGGAAGTGTTGTCCAGTATTTTGGTGTCCTGGAATAAGATACTGTGCCCTGTTTGAGTTAGGCTATGTTCAGCCACTGCTGATTTTTCCGGTTGTCCAAGTCTGCAGTGTCTTTCATGTTCTTTTATTCTTGTCTGGATGCTACGCTTTGTGGTCCCGATGTAAACTTGTCCACAGCTGCAGGGTATACGGTATACTCCTGCAGAGGTTAGGGGGTCTCTACTGTCTTTTGCTGATCGTAGCATCTGTTGTATTTTTCGGGTGGGTCTGAATACTGCTTGAAGGTTATGCTTTTTCATAAGCTTTCCCATCTGATCAGTAATTCCTTTGATATATGGCAAAAACACTTTTCCTGTGGGAGACTGTTTTTCCTTGGTTGTTTGATTCATCCTGGGTTTGATTGCTCTTCGGATTTCATTTCTGGAGTAGCCATTTGCCTGAAGTGCGTGGTTTAGATGATTAATTTCCTCATTGAGAAAGTGCGGCTCACATATCCGTCTTGCACGATCCACTAATGTTTTCATTATGCCTCTTTTCTGTCGGGGGTGGTGATTGGAGTTTTTGTGTAAGTACCGATCAGTGTGAGTTGGTTTCCTGTAGACCCTGTGACCTAACTGAAAGTTTGCTTTGCGGATGACCAAGGTATCCAGGAATGGGAGTTTTCCCTCTATTTCTTTCTCCATTGTGAATTGTATGTTCAGGTGGATGTTGTTGAGATGATTCAAAAACCCCATCAATTCTTCCTCCCCATGGCTCCAAATGATAAATGTATCATCCACAAACCGGAACCATACACTAGGTTTGTGGGGTGCTGATTCTAGAGCTGTTTTTTCAAAATGTTCCATGTAGAAGTTTGCTATAACTGGGCTGAGTGGGCTCCCCATGGCCACCCCATCCATCTGTTCATAGAATTCGTTGTCCCATTGGAAGTAACTGGTTGTCAGGCAATGGTGGAATAAGGCTGTTACATCCTCTGGGAAAATCTGATTAATAAGTGCAATAGTGTCTTTTACTGGAACCTTGGTAAACAGGGATACAACATCAAAACTGACAAGTATGTCTTGTGGATTGATCAAGAATTCCTCACTACATCCCGACACGCACAGAAAACTATGCAAGACTGAAGCACAGCCACCTAGACTATATGGACTCCCCAAAATACATAAGGATTCAGTCCCACTCCGACCCATTGTGAGTGCCATTGGTTCACCGACATATGAATTAGCTAGACATCTGGCAGATCTCCTGCAGGACCACATCGGGAAAACCTCGTCTTACATCAAAGATTCAGCAGATTTCATCAACAAAATCAGTTCTCTGAAACTCAATCCACAAGACATACTTGCAGCTGTGGACAAGTTTACATCGGGACCACAAAGTGTAGCATCCAGACAAGAATAAAAGAACATGAAAGACACTGCAGACTTGGACAACCGGAAAAATCAGCAGTGGCTGAACATAGCCTAACTCAAACAGGGCACAGTATCTTATTCCAGGACACCAAAATACTGGACAACACTTCCAACTACTTTGTCAGATTGCACAGGGAAGCCATTGAAATTCACAAGCATAAGCAAAACTTCAACAGGAAAGAAGAAACCTTAAGAATGAACCGAGCATGGTTGCCAGTTCTAAAAAACACCAGGCTAACAAAACACTCCACACCCGACAATAGCCCTGCAGAGAAGATTAGCACATCAAGTACCAATCCATATGCAAAAGAACCCCCTCAGGATACAGTGAAGCATCCCGCCATTAGCATTCCACACCCTGGGAAACTCTTACAGGATGACTCAGCTCAACCCCACCCCTCCTGAGTAGATACAAATGACCTGCCTACATCTTTTCCACACTGTGACACTGAGAGATCTCTGTCTTTTGGTGCTACACCTCTGAAGATGCCAGCCACAGCTGCTGGCGAAACGTCAGGAACTACAATGCCAAGACCACGGCAATACAGCCCGGAAAACCCACAACAACCATTACCACCAGGGAGTTGGGGCCAATAACAGTTAGTGGGGGGACACCAAACAAAGCAAAAAAATAGACTCCCTTTTTAGGTGTATTTTTAGAAGGAAAAAGAAAGGGCTCCCTTTTAAGGTGTATTTTAGAAGGCTTATAAAATCTTGCAAAGCCATTGCAGATTGATCCAGTGAGATTTTTATTGGGGAATCGAGCGAGTTGTGATTTTCTGATGTTGCCCTACCAGTTTAACTCATATGCTGAATAAATTGGTTTTGATTTTTGATGCTGTAAACCGCCCTGCCTTGTCTTCTTAAACAAATACTTTCCTGAAAATTCTCCATAAACCATGTCGGTTTGTCAGCCACAGTTTAAGACGAGTATTTGATAAAGAGATGCTTGAGTGAGCTAAAACAGCTCTTTGGTGTCTCTACTTCCAGAATTCCTGGTGCAGCAGCCGCCTGGCCCCATCTACGTGCGAACTGGAGATGTTCTGACTCTGGAATGTACGGCGACTGAAGAATCTCCACCAGGACCTGTGAAGTGGTTCAAGGGGGAAGGTGAAAGTCGGAAGCTCATCTTTCCGGTTGATAGATCACCCCACAAAGCAAAAAGAAGAGCCAGCTATTCCAACACAGATTTTACCATCGTCCTCCATAACATTGTTCCTGAGGATGCTGGGATTTATTATTGTGTAAAGCAGAAGAAATTGTTTAGAGAAGAAGAAGAAGACTTTCAAAGCGGACACGGAACTGAGGTATTCGTGGACAGTGAGTGGAATTTAATCTCATTCTCGCCGCTATTTGGTCCCATGGCTCAGGTACTCCCCAGATCACTGTGTCAGTCACATATCAACCTCCTGCCCCTCCTCCAAATCACACTGCATGCTTCCAGAACTGCTGCATCATTACAAAATAATTCAGGAAAGGTCCCTATTGGTATACTAGCTGGGTCCCTGACAACCTGCTGTGACGTTATGAGGTGTTTGGTCAGGCAGGGTGAAGCGGAGGCAACTTTTTCAACTCTGGAGAATCACTCTGTCTCTCAACTGCTCTGGTCTGGCTGAAAAACACCATGGTTGGTTGAGTTCACCCTCTCCCCCTTTTTGTTGAAAAACACTTTAATGAATCAGTCCTTTTGACATGTCAGTACCAACTGAGAAATCCCATTTGGATCATTCTGGATTTCAGCCCCTGCCAAGAGAATTTGAGTCTGGTGGCAACTTAGAGCCAAGCTACAAGTGACGCCTTACACAGGTTGGACACTAGTTGGCTTCCCTCAAGTTTTGATGGGAAATGTAGGCGCCCTGGTTTTACAGCTTGGCTCTCCATTACAGCTGCAAGACCAGGATGCCTACATTTCCCATCAAAACTTGAGGGAAGCCGACTAGTGTCCAACCTGTGTAAGACGTCACTTGTAGTTTGGCTCTTAGAAACCAACAAGCTTCTCAGAGTACAAGCTATGGTGAATCAAAGTATCTGAAGCTGGGAGTTCTGACTCTCAAAGCTTACTCTCTGAAAATCTTGTTGGTCTCCAAGGTGCCACTGGACTCAAATCCTGCTGTTCTACTACAGACCAACGTGGCTACCCACCTAAACTATTCTCCACCATGAAGCTCTCTGGGTGACACTGGGCTAGTCACACTTGCCTTCATCCCCACCAGGTTGTTGTGATGAGCGTAAAATGAAGGAGAGGAGAACAACATGTTGTAGTCTGAGCTCCTTGGAGGAGCTGGATGGATAGACAGTGAATACTATTCCCCTCCCCGCACTTACCTTGAGTTAGCTGCACACAAGCTTAGGTCCTGGGACATGCTCTTCTTTCATCAATAAGTATGTTGAGCTGCACGTTAGACTAAGGGCCAAGCTACAAGTGACGAATGACACTTGAACGGCAAGTGTATTTCTCCCTGTTCACTTGCCCTCCACTCAATCCACTTGCCGTTCAAGTGTCATTCGTCATGTGTAGCTTGGCCCTAAATTGGGCCCAGGGCCGATTGGCCAGTAGGAGCACTGGGAAATGTCCTGGTGGGCTGACGGCCCCTGCAACAACGGATGCCCCCAGCATCACCCGACATGGCAAAGGATGCAATTGGCAAAAATGTGTATGGGCTGGCGGGGCAGAGTTTGTCTCCCTCCCTCCCTTCTATGGGAAAGCATGGCTGAGATACTGGAGGAGCCCTTTCCCCCTCCCATTCCTGATCACGGTGCTTATTTCTCTTAAAAGCAGCCACCGAGGGAACCCAAATTAGAACCAAGACCCTGTGAGAGAAAGAGAGGGCTTTTTGCCCCTTCCCTCCTCACACAATTTGCCTGATATCATACCCCTTGTGTGTGTGTTGTGCCGTCAAATCCCCTCCAATCTATGGTGACCCTATGAAGGAAAGACCTCCAAAACGTCCTATCATTAACAGACTTGCTCAGATCCTGCAAACTGGAGGGCGTGGCTTCTTTTATTGAGTCCAGCCATCTCCTTTTAGGTCTTCCTCTTTTCCTGCTGCCTTCCACTTTTCCTAGCATTATTGACTTTTCCAGAGAATCTTGTCTTCTTGTGATGTGACCAAAGTACGATAGCTTTAGTCTTGTCATTTTAGCTTCTAAGGAGAATTCAGGTTTGATTTGATCTAATACCCACTTAGAGCCAAGCTACAAGTGACACCTTACACAGGTTGGACACTTGTCAGCTTCCCTCAAGTTTTGATGGGAAATGTAGGCGTCCTGGTTTTACAGCTTGGCTCTCCATTACAGCTGCAAGACCAGGATGCCTACATTTCCCATCAAAACTTGAGGGAAGCTGACAAGTGTCCAACCTGTGTCGGGCGTCACTTGTAGCTTGGCTCTTATTTGTCTTTTTCGCTGTCCATGGTATCCACAAAACTCTCCTCCAGCACCACATTTCAAAGGAATCAACTGCTAATTTTAAGAGAAATGTCCATCTTATATTTCAGAGTTGGACTACAAGATTCCGGTGGCTGCTGCAACAGTCTGCATCCTCCTTGTTCTTCTAGTCTCTGGAGCTATTTACTTCTGTATAAAGAAAAGAAGAGGTGAGTGAACTGGAGTTTTGGACTGTATCTCTGGAAGAAATTTCGTCCTCTGTTCAAAGTCCGTGAGGGGTACAGAACACCTGAAGTGGGGGCCAGGACAAAGGGGTCCACTTCTTTTATGCACATTTTCCAATCTGCACAGCTAACAGTTGAACCATTCAGTTATGGACATTGTCTGGAAATAAATAAAAAGTGGTAGGTGGGTATGCTTAGATTATTTAATTACAAAAATGAAAACCTGCTCTCAAGATATGGTTGGTTTATGGCGACACCTGGTGAGATTTTCATGGCAAGAGACTAACGGAGGTGGTGTGCCATTGCCTGCCTCTGCAATCCTGGTCTTCCGTGTAGGTCTCCCATCCAATTACTAACCAAGACCAACCCTGCTAAACTTCTGAGATTTGATGAGATCAGGTTCTCCTGGACTATGCAGATCATATGAGTACATATATGTGTGTTATGTGCCGTCAAGTCACCTCTGATCTATGGCAACCCTATAAATGAAAGACCTCCAAAACATCCTTTCATTAACAGACTTGCTCAGATCCTGCAAACTGGAGGCCGTGGCTTCTTTGATTGAGTCCAGCCATCGCGTTTTAGGTCTTCCCCTTTTCCTACTGCCTCCCACTTTTCCTCACATTATTAACTTTTCCAGAGAACTTTATCTTCTCATGATGTGACCAAAGTTTTGGTCTCATGATGTGGCCTTAGTTTTGTCATTTTCACTTGTAGGGAAAATTTGGGCTTAATTTGATCTAGTATACTCCTATTTGTCTTTCTGGCTGTCCACAGTATCTGCAAAACTCTCCTCCAGCACCACATTTCAAATGAATCCATTTTCTTCCTGTCAGCTTTCTTCACCATCCAACTTTCACATCCAGAGTACATATAGACAAGAGAAATGCTTACATCAAACCATAAGAGGGTTGCCAATCTGACTTGAGGAATTCCTGGAGATTTAGAGGTGGTGCCTGGGAAGGGTGGAATTGGGGGGGGGCAGATAGCAGAGGGGATATGGTGTCACCCTAGGACTTCTGTTTCTCCTAAACTTTATGGCATTCCACGGTCTGAAACTCCCATTTCCTCCAAGGGAATTGATATATGTAGACTGGAGATCAGGTGGAATTCCAGGAGTACCTCTACCAAGAGACTGGCAAACCTACACCTTAAAGAGCTATGCAAAATCCCTGTTAACAAACTCAGAGCCACTTGTTCCGTTTAGATCTTTTCCTCCCCAAACAGGTTTTCCTCCAGAACTGTTGGCTTGCCTTGACATCCATCACAACCAAGGATTTCTGGCCTTGTTTCTCAGCAGAAAATCACCAGGCAAAATAATTTTAGAAAGGGTAGCTGTGTTAGTCTGTTGTACGAAAAGAAAGCAGAAATCAAATGACACTTTTAAGTCTTGCCAAGTTTCTTCCAGCATAAACTTTTATGAGTCAGACTTCACTTCATCTGATGCATGTGACATGGATAGTTTACACAGATTTAATATCCAAAATCACAGGAAAGGATGGGTGGGAGTAATTGTTGCAGAGAAAGGAAGTGTGTGTGTGTGTGTGAATGTCAAAACAAGAGGCAGGAATTCTGAATAACAATAAAATGTTCTTCTTCTTCTCATTTCTCGGCAAGAGACTATCAAAGCCAAAGGCAACGGGTATCCATCACACTCGTTCTGAGATTACATATTGGGGGGATCCTTCTCATAGAGAGCTGTTGAAATCTCAGGGCCGGCCACATCAGCGGGTATAATGGCTTCTTCCAGAACTTCAATGCATTCCTGTTTGCATTCACTATTTCACGTGCCAGCAGGAACAGATGGGAAGCAGTGATCCTGCACTAACTGCTCAGTTGCATTTTACGTTTAGTACATAGTTAATTCCCATGTTATTCATTTAAGTGTAGTATACAGCCCATCCCTGCAAAATGACACGATCATGCCCGCGCACATTCAACAACACAGCGAGGTGCAGTTCCTCTTGCTGTGCAGTGTCATTATCAGTCGTGCTGCTGTGCAATGTAGGGTTGCCAACTGCCTGGAGGAAAAAAGTGTCCTGTCCCTTTTAATTGAGGATTAATGGGATATTATTTACCAGATTATGTTATTTGCCTCCATGTCATTAAAAGCTTCGGTCACCCCTTTCCACACATTAAGCCTGTATTGAAGGGACAGGATATTATTCTCCGAGCCTCTTGGCATCTCTAATGTGGCATCTCCAGTGTAAGGTTGCCAGTCTCCAGGTAGTGCCTGGAGATCTCCTGGAATTACAACTGATCTCCAGGGCATAGAGATCAGTTCCCCTGAAGAAAATGGCTACTTTCGAATACAGAGTGTAATTTGTAAGTGGTCGGCCCGTCCTCCGCCATTTTAATACCCATTTTAATATGGTTGTTTGTGATATTAAAAATATCACCAGGCCTCTTTATTTAAAATAGCTGCTGTATTGCCACCAGAGGACCTTCAACAGTTGCTGAGTTCCCCCCCCCCCACCAGAGAACCCGGCGTGCATGGAATGCCGCACAGGAATGCGGCGTGATTGAGAGGCGATTGGATTTGCCATCCTTCCAGCCCCAAAGGAATCCAGTGCAACAAAGTTCTCGCAGAGTCGTCCCCCACTTAACACATTCCTTCCCCTCCTTCCGTGGTGAGATCTCCTGTCCTTGACTGAGGAGCTAATCAAGCTAGAATGTCACCCCTGTTATGATGATATCACTTCTGGGTTGTACTGGAAGTGCTGTGGACACCGTTTGCAACCCAAAAAACCCTGGACGTCCTCACTTCCCCCGTCTCCAACAGGGAATCCTACAATGGGGTGAGATTATCTTGTTTACTACTTTTACTAATTATGTCCTTTCTTTTAATTATGTCCTTTCTTTTCTGGTTTCTCTAGGCAGCTCAAGGAACAACCATGCCTCAAGGTTTGTATCCGGTTGCTGTCACTTCAGTGATCTTTCATACTGCTGAGGTTTAGGTACATGCATGTTTAATTCACAAGCCAACAAAGACAGAAGTATGTCTGAATCCAAAGACCTGTGGTAATAATAATAATAACAATAACAACAGCTGTGCTTATATACCACTCTTCTATACAGATTGGTGCCTCAGAGCGGTGAAGAAGTTAGTATTATTATTATCCCCACAATACAGCTGGGGAGCTGGGGCTGAGAAGAGTTGCTTACCCAAGGCCACCTACTGAGCTCATGGCAGTAGAGGGATTTGAACCAGTGGAGTGCTGATTTGCAGCCAAGCCACTTAACCACCGTGCTACAGCAGCTCTGCCCACCTCGTTTACCTAACAGCCATCCCCTGTTGGCACATGCCAGCTTGCTTTTGAAACAGGGGAGGGTCCGCAGCACTTACAGTTGCCAACTTTTGAAGCAGCCCTGATAGCTTCCCCTTTAAGAGCAGGTGCTACAAAAAGCTTCACTTAAACACAGATTTCTGCATAAAGGTCCATTCCACCCCCGCCCCGCCACAGGAGTTGGCAATTCTAAAAGCAGTTGTGATGTAGCACGTGGGCCTGAAGTTCCAAAGAGGGGAAAGCAAAGGAGCCCAGAGAATATGTGCAAGCCCTCTGGTGTGCTTAAAGTAGATCTTTGTGTCTCAAATATTGTGCTCATAATGAAAGTCAACATTCTGGGCAGGGGAAGGGTTGCCAACCGCCTGAAGAAAAATGTCCTGACCCTTTAATAGAAACTTACTGTGTAGAAATGGGCAGCTGATGCTTTTCGTGGCAGGGCTGTAAATGCCATCCCCTGGGAAACAACATCCCATTAAACCTCAATTAAAGGGTCAGGCCTCCCCCTCCCCTCCAGGCAATTGGCAACTGTAGGCAGGGGGGATTCAAATGCTGTGCCAAAAATGGTGTGTACGGAGGTTTGTACTAATTTGCTTCTTTGCATAAATTGGTTTTTGTTGTATTAATTAGGGGGAAGGGCTCCGGGCCAGCGGGAAACCATTTATGTTGTGTGCAGAAGTCCCAGTTCTATTCCCTGACATTCCTAACTGAAGGACCTCGGGTTGCAGATGTTGGGAAGGCCCCTTCTCTGCCTGATATCCTGGACAGCTGCTTTATGTCACCGTAAAATATAAAGTGACTAGAAACAGAGCCCGTGCAAATAAATACAATGGACTCTAGAAAGCTGGGGCTGAGGAGGGCGTTTTGCCTCCGCCCAGCCCCCAGCAAGAGCGGTGTGGAGCGGCACAGCGTGGCTCCAAGGGTGACGGGCGCTTCGCATCCACCCCATCACCGGGTCTTGAGCGCGTCACTCTTCCTGCGCCGCCCTCTTCCTCCAGCTGGGCTACCTAGCCCGCGCCCTCCATTGGCAGCGTTCCCCGGCACGCTTTTATCCTGGTGCGCCGCACAGGCACACCAGAATAAATGTGCGTCGTCGGGAAGACGCTAAGGGAATTATATAGTAGGATAGGTAGGCCAATGGTCAGTATCAGACAGTTTTGTATGTTCCTGGAGGAAGGGGAAGGGGCTATGCCGACCAATGAACTGTCCCCCTCTGAAACATCCCCAATCTGTGATTCATCCAGGTGTTACATACCCACTTTTGTGGAAGGTGCAGAGCTTTCTTTCTTTCTTTCTTTCTTTCTTTCTTTCTTTCTTTCTTTCTTTCTTTCTTTCTTTCTTTCTTATTATTTCATATGTGGGAGTTGGAACATGCTAACCTCCAAGAGGTGTGCCAGCATAGGTGGGTGTTGGCTGGCTGCTTCCATACATGGTTGGCGCAGGGCCACTCTGTAATTGGTGGGTGTGGGTAATGTTGCTATGGTCTCCAGTACGGTTGCTGCGCTCTTAGCTCCTTGATCCAGAGGAGTTAGCCGTGTTAGTCTGTAGTAGCAAAATCAAAAAGAGTCCAGTAGCACCTTTAAGACTAACCAATTTTATTGTAGCATAAGCTTTCGAGAATAGAGAACGTGATTCTCGAAAGCTTATGCTACAATAAAATTGGTTAGTCTTAAAGGTGCTACTGGACTCTTTTTTATTTTTCTTAGCTCCTTGGACGTGGGTCTTTTTGTGGTGTCTGTTCTCTGCTGAGAGCGCTTTGGATCTTGACTGGTGCTTAGAACCCAGGTGTAGGCCTCTCCCACCCCACACACCATACAAACACATTGATCATGCCCACCCCCAAAAATGTAAAAGGCTTTGACATATGTAAAGAAATCTTAGTATAAATGCCGATACATTCTTGCATTGGCATGCAGCCCTAAGGAACCCTGGAATTTAAGGAGCACTGCTTCCTTTCCCAGAGTCCTTTTTCCAAATATCCAAATTTGAGAGATTCTTTTAAGGTACTATGATAATTTCTTTATTCTCATTTTTAGCAACTTTTTTTTTAGCTGTCTGATTTGTCTGGTTCTTTTTAATTAATTAAAATGTGTAAAGTGTGTTAAAAAGTGTTTTTGAAAATCCTTTTTTTTACTTTCTGCCAGTATAATTGGGCTGGAATTATCCTCTATTGTTTTGATCCCCTCCAAATTAGAAGTCCTTTGAAAATCAACAAGGTTTAAAACGATACTTTCTTTCTAGTACTCTGGGTGTGCTAGTGAAAATTACTGTAAATTGAATCTCCCTTCCTCACCCAAAATATACATTTCTGTACCATTCCCTTTTTTCTTTTGTCTCTCTCCCCCTACTCCACCCCCAGAAATCAATTTGAGCCAGTTTGGTGTAGTGGTTAAGAGCGTCCGGACTCTAATCTGGGGAACCTGGTTTGATTCCCCACTCCTCCACTTGAAGCCAGCTGGGTGACTTTGGGTCAGTCACAGCTCTCTCAGAGCTCTCTCAGCCCCACCCACCTCACAGGGTGATAGTTGTGAGGATAATTATAACACATTTTGTAAACCATTCTGAGTGGGTGTTAAGTTGTCCTGAAGGGCAGTATAGCCAGTTTGGTGTAGTGGTTAAGAGCGGCCGGACTCTAACCTGGGGAACCTGGTTTGATTCTCCACTCCTCCGTTTGAAGCCATCTGGGTGATCTTTGTCAGTCACAGCTCTGCCAGAGCTCTCTCAGCCCCACCCACCTCACAGGGTGATAGTTGTGAGGATAATTATAACACATTTTGTAAACCATTCTGAGTGGGTGTTAAGTTGTCCTGAAGGGCAGTATAGCCAGTTTTGTGTAGTGGTTAAGAGCAGCAGGACTCTAATCTGGAGAGCCGGGTTTGATTCCCCACTCCTCCACTTGAAGCCAGCTGGGTGACCTTGGGTCAGTCACAGCTCTGCCAGAGCTCTCTCAGCCCTTCCCACCTCACAGGGTGATTGTTGTGAGAATAATAACAACATACTTTGTAAACCGTTCTGAGTGAGTGTTAAGTTGTCCTGAAGGGCAGTATATAAATCAGATGTTATTACTGTAGTAGTAGTAGTTGTTGTTATTGTTATTATCATCCTCTTGGGCACCAAACTGATCAATATGGTCATTCTTCACAGAAAGAGACACTTACCTTCAGATGGGAGGGGCCAGCACTGCCTGTCTCCCATGGATACTTAACAGATCCATTAGCAATCATCTTTAATTGATTAGCACCTATTGACAAAACATTGGCCAACCAGTCTGAGCCACTAACCTAGCAAAAAAGCTGGTCAGACAATATTCGCAGCAGTACTATTGCAGACCACAGAGGGACGCTTAGTCTGAGCCCCTCTCTTCAAAGAACGCGCCTAGCAGGGGGTCGTAATAACACTCCAAGTCACAAAAGAAAAGAAAAACAGTGATGGAAAGTTACAAAGCAATGAAAGAGAGAAAAGGAGATGATAGAAAATACAAATGATAGGAAAATTGTAAAAATACACTTCTAGTTGAATGACAGCCAGACAATTCAGCTGTGCTTTCTCTGTACTGTGATACAAAAGAGGCCATTCAAAATACTGATAATGCAAGTTAAATCAACAGACATGAGACTTTCTTTCTTTTACATCCCTGCCATTAGCAGACTCTCCTGCCTTTAGAACAGTGGGTGCAAAAGTCCTTGGATTCAAGGATGCCAGCTCTTTTTTGTGGTCCCTTCCTCACAGCAGTCCTTCTGATGCAGTGAATATTTATCCTAGGGTTCATTGGACCCTTTTAGATCGATAACTTTGCAAATGAGGTGGCTGCAATGAGGAGGGGAAAGGGACCGAAATGGTCTTTTGTGGCTCTTTTTGTCAATGGGGCTACGATGATGGAAGAAACAGAGAGGGGAACGTTGCCCCATTCTCTCTCCCCACTGCGACCTCTCCACCCACATGGAGAGTGGGGACGAGCTATGGCTTAGTGTTAAAGCCTCTGCTTGCTTGCTTTATTTATTTATTTATTTATATTCCACCTTACTCACTGAGACACAAGGCAGATTACATAGTGTGGGATTAGTACAATCTGTGTCAAGGATAAAGGCAGGCATTTCCATACAGTGTCAAAAACATTTCCATAAACAATGCCATCGGGTAAATTAATACAAGTTTACAAAGACATAGTATGAGCCAAGATCCAATATGAAGTTGAATAATTGCTGAAACGGAACATAATCAATTCTAGGACTTACAATAAACAAAATGCAGCACAGGTAGTATATAGGAGTAGAGATGGGGACGAACTGGGAAAAAACTGAACCATGCAGTTCGTGGTTCGTCAAATTTCATGAACCTCGAACTTTCACGAACCTGCCCCTGGTTCGTGAACCAGTTCGTTTGGTTCGTGAAAATGTCACATCCAGGTCAGAAAATCATCACGTCCTGGTCAGCAGAAGGTCACTTCCAGGCCAGCAGAAAGTCACTTCCAAGTCAGCAGAAGGTCTGCAGGAAGTCCATCCCCTGTTGTCTAGGAAACTGATTGATTGGCAACAGGCTGTCTGCAGTCACGAACCAAAAAACGAACCAAATGAACCAGCCTAATATTTGTGGCGGTTCATCAGAAATGGGATCTGATGAACCGCAGTTCACGAACCACGAACCAGCCTGGTTCGTGCTTAATTTTGGTTCGTATTTCGGTTTGTGCCCATCTATATATAGGAGTACATATGTAAAGCAACAGATAATATGTAATGCACCATAATGGTGAAATCTATGGTTCCTATTAGTGAAACATCTGAGTCACTCACTACAACCCCTTCTTCCCCCTCCCATCAGATAAAAAAAGACAGAGGGAAGCTTGAAAGCAGCACTTTTTTTGCTGTTTGCAAACAGCAAGATAAGTGCTGCGGCTGCTGCCGCTCTACCCGAAGCTTTCTGAAGCCCTCCAAAGCTTTCGGAAAGCTTTGCTTTTGTATTTCCAAATCAGCTCAGCAATTCTGGGGCTGATTTGGAAACACGAAATCATTCCAAACCGGGTCCGATTTGGGTTAAAAGCCCACATCGGAAACCCGAAGCACACACCCCTAGACAGTACTGACCTTGATGGACCAGTGGTCCAGTTCAGCATATGCACAGTTTCATGTGCATTCACACAGCTGACCCCAGGAGTATATTTTCCTTGGATAGTAAAGGACTGCGAAAGATCTGCAACCATCAGCATCTTCTGCCCTTAGATCACAGGACTTAACTCAGAAGATGCAGCACTGGTGCATACATCATTACCTCTCACTTTTCTAGTATTGATTCATATTGTCCTATTGTGTGCACCTACCCATATTTTATAGCATTACCCTGATGTTCTTTGCATGAATTCTCCCTACAACTCTCCAGTGAAACCTCAGATTTCCCATTCACTGTGAAGAATGCAAAGAAGTTAAATAGGTTTTACTGATAATGCTTGAACACAAATGGGGTTGGTCTAAGACCAGAACCTCGAATTTCCCTAGAATCAAGGGGAGAGGTGGGAAAAACTAGATTGGTTTGGTTCTTCGGGGGTCAGGCTAGCCCTGTTTATAAATTACATTGAATGCATGTACAATCGGAGTGTAGTGTACACTTGACCTTACTTTATACAGGCATTGAGTAATTCTCATGTTACATATTTAACACAGAGCTGCTGTAGCATAGTGGCTAAGTATTCGGGCTGCAAATCAGCACTCTGCTGGTTCAAATCCCACTCCTGCTGTGAGCTCAGTAGGTGGCCTTGGGTAAGCTACTTCTCTCAGTCCAGCTCCCCAGCTCCATATCCATATCCATATCCATATCCATAATCATAAAACATTCAATTTCTATACTGCCCTTCAGGACAACTTAATGCCCATTCAGAGTGGTTTACAAAGTATGCCATTATTGATGTATTGTCGAAGGCTTTCACGGCCGGAGAACGATGGTTGTTGGGGGTTTTCCGGGCTGTATTGCCGTGGTCTTGGCATTGTAGTTCCTGACGTTTCGCCAGCAGCTGTGGCTGGCATCTTCAGAGGTGTAGCACCAAAAGACAGAGATCTCTCAGAGATCTGGCATCTTCAGAGGTGTAGCACCAAAAGACTGAGAGATCTCTGTCTTTTGGTGCTACACCTCTGAAGATGCCAGCCACAGCTGCTGGCGAAACGTCAGGAACTACAATGCCAAGACCACGGCAATACAGCCCGGAAAACCCCCAACAACCATATGCCATTATTATCCACACAACAAAACACCCTGTGAGGTGGGTGGGGCTGAGAGAGCTCCAGAGAACTGTGGCAAGCCCAAGGTCGCTCAGATGGCTTCAAGTGGAGGAGCGGGGAATCAAACCCGGCTCACCAGATTAGAGTCCCACGCTCTTAACCACTACACAAAACTGCCTCTCATTGGGATAATGATAACATTGACCTTGTTCACTGCTCTGGCTAGGGCACTAATCTGTCTAGAAGTGCAGCTGTATCATAGCAGTGAAGTGGTTGGGATGCGAATCAGCACTCCGCCAGTTTGAATCTCACTCCTGCCCTGAGCTCAGCAGGCGGCCTTGAGTAAATCACCCCCTCAGCCCCAGCTCCCCTGCTGTATTATGCGGATAATAGCAACACGGACTTTGTTCACCGCTCTAAGTGGGACACTAATCTGTCTAGAAGAGCAGCATACAGGGCTTTTTTCAGCGGGAACACGGTGGAATGGAGTTCCGTCACCTCTTGAAAATACTTGGCAATAGTGCGTGAAAATAATATTCTTTCAAAGAATCCCATGTGTTGCTACCTCATCTCCCTCTTGAGAGTTCTGCCATCTCTTTTCCCAGAAAAAAAAGCCCTGGCAGTATATAATACTACAATAATCTGGTGACCTGGGTTCAAATTCCACCCACCCCCTGCCATAGGTGATCCAGGGCCTATTACCCTCTATGTCTCACCTACCTGCTTTGAGGATAAAATACGGAAGCAGAAGCCATATATACCGAGGAAAGACAGTATAAAATGTTCTCCAGCATAACTGCAAAGAGCGCCGATGACTTCTGAATCTTAAACACAGGCACCTCACATGTAGAACTGCCAACCAGCCAGGGGGAAAAAAACCCCTTCCCCTCCTCTGCTCCAAAGCCTTTAATAGAGGTTTGATGTGCATAAATCAGGCAAAGCTTTTCATGACACAAAGTTAAACACTGTCACATGCTAATTGCTGCTTATCAAGGTAGTGTTAAAGGACTGGTTAAAAGGTGAAAACCTTAATTTCATAAGAGTATAATTTGCATTTCCTGTCTTTCTTTCCCACAGCCCTGAATTCCCCTTGCCTGAAGATGAAAGGATGCCTAGTAAGGTAAGCTTGCATTATACCCCTTGGCTGTGGCTGGAGGGCACAGCACCTGCTTTGCCTGCAGTCTGTCAGGCTATGGATGACAGGATACAGCAGACAGCTAACTGGGCCATTACATCAAGACACAGGTTCCTGGTTAAATGACTTTTTATTCAGAAATCAGATCATTTCTGTATACAGGTCCACAGCTTACATAGAAACAAGAAAGCTTCTAGGCAGTACAGCTTCCTTGAGAGGAATAGAGGCTTGAGGAAAGTACAGGTCTAAATACTCAAACATTTTCCCCCTCCCTAACCCACCAGTTTTGAGCAGGAAGAAGTCTGGGAAACTTTTGCTGGAGTTTATATATCAGCTAGACAAGGCAGAGAGAAACGGTAACATTTTCAGACCCCCCAAGGTCATTTCGGTGAGCTTCAAAGCAATAGATTACCCAGCTGTGTTCTCAGGCTGGGAGAGGGAGAAACGAAAGCGATGCTCGTAGCATTTGCAATATGAAATCAAAACAAAGCAACACAGTATTAGCAATTAGCATCCTCTAGAATAATGACATGGATGTAGGGGCTGCAGACAGGACACAGTCGATTAGAGATTTGGTCCCCAACATATCCAATTAAAGGGACTCGGGTGCCTGAGATCCCTGCCTGACATCCTAAGCCAAGTGTATGTGGCAATGGCATGTGCCCAAAGATGATGCAGGTGCCTCCATTGGGCTGGGCTACATTACTATTTCATAATCATTCTTTTCGTTTACATCCTGCCTTTCTCTTCAACGGGGACTGAAAACATCCTAAATCATTCTCCTCTGCTCCATTTATCTTCACAACAACCCTGCGAGGTAGGTTAGGCTGAGAGCATGTGGCTGACCCAAGGTTACCCAGCAAGCTTCTGTGGCAGAGTGAGGATTTGAAACTTGCTCTCCTAGGCTGAGGCTCTAACCACTATACCACATTGTGTCCGTGTGGAAAATCTGCAATTAAATGTGCTCATGTAACATGGGCTAGACCCCTTACTCTACTCTAGAACAAAGGTCCCCAACACGGTGCCCATGGGCGCCACTGTGCCTGCCAGCTCCTTTGTTGGCATCTACAAGGTATTTTTAGGAGGGTGGGGCCAGGTGGGGGTGGGGTCTTACCCAACAGGGCTTCTGATTGGCCATTGAAGAGCTGGTTGGCTATGCAGATTAAAATTACATTGTTTCAGTGGCACTGCCACCAAGGTGTTTGTCTTATTCTGTCTCACCCTCTTTATTGGTTTTTTTTTTTTTTAAAAATACCCCTCTTCTCCCCTGAACTTGGGCTTCCTCTATGTTTGGCTCTGCCTCCTGCAGCAGTTATTTTGGGGTTGCACCCACCACCCTCTGTCACAATTCCAAAGGTGCCCACAGGATCAAAAAGTTTCGGTGCCCCTGCTCTGGAACCATTGCCAGTGTAGACAATAGTGAAATACACAGACCACTGGCCTGGCTGGGCACAAGTTTGCTTCAATTTCCCATTTCCTTGAGTGGTAGGAATTGCCAGGAGGATTCTTTTCACAGGGTTTCCTTGTGGAGAGGTAATGATGAAGACAAAGAGCCAAAGCAGATGAGACGCCTGATGCGTGGAGGGCACATGTCAGTTTCCTGCAAGGTTCCACAGGAAGTGTAGTGAGAAAGAACCTCTGCCAGGGAGATGAGAGAACCCCTCTTCTCCCTGGCAGAGGTTCTTTCTCTAGGCATCTCAACTAGTCCGCTCAGCTCCCTCTCACTGCCGCTGGTCCCCCTTGCTCCCCTAAAAGTACTTTGCAACCAGAGGGAGCTGAGCGTGCTGGCAGCGGCGAGAGGGACAAGAAACAGCTGCTGCCATCTCCCTCTCACTGCTGCCAGCGTGCTCAGCTCGCTCCGGTTGCGGAGTGCATTTAGGGGAGCAAGGGGAGCTGGCGGTGGTGAGAGGGAGCCAAGCGGACTAGACAAGGTGCCTAGAGAAAGAACCTGTGCCAGGGAGAAGAGGGATTCTCTCTCTCATCTCCCTGGCAGAGGCTCTTGCTCACTGCATTTCCCGTGGAACCTTGCAGGAAACAGACACGTGTCCTCCATGCATCAGGCGTCTCGTCTGTTTTTGCTCAAAGACTGCATGCTTACTTGGAGGGAAGTGCCTCTGTCTTCAGGGGGAGCCCCTCCCTATTGTGAATGGAATTGTAGCCACACACACACACACACACACACACACACACACACACACACACACACACACACAATTTTGTGTCAACCAGCAGCAAACATTAAAACTTGTTTCTCTTTCTATGTTTAAATTTGAACTGCAATTCTTTTCTTCGACCCCCACTCTCTCCAAATAGGATCAGATGACATACATTCTGGTGGCTTTAAGTGGCCACTAACCATCAAAATTCATGAGCCATCAAGCTGCACAAGGGCAGCGGTGGAGAGGAGGGGCTGGGCATAGGGTTGCCAAACTCCAGGTGAATCCTGGATATCTCCTGGAAGTACAACTGATCTCCAGACTGCTGGGATCTGTTCCCCTGGAGGAAAATGACTGCTTTACCGGGTGGACTCTTTCGCATTATATCCTGTTGAGGTTCCTTCCCACTCTCAGGCCCAAATGTTCAACCAGGAATCTACAACCCCACCTGGGAAAGGGCCCTGCTCCTGCAAAGCAGGAAGGGAGGGGGGGAAGCCAGATTGCCTGCCTCGGTGCCAACTTGCCTGGGTACCTCTCCCCTCATGGGGCTCAGGCAGGTTGCGCTCCTCCTTCCTGCACATCATGCATTTCTGCCTGTAGCACATGGGGCTTGGCTGGGCACTGCCTTCCCGGTGTCACTGTAGGCTCACAGAGGCAGTAGATTGCACCTGCTTGGAACAGGTGGGGGCTGCCCCTTGCTTAATTTAATTTAATTTCTAACCTGTCCTCTCTGCAAACGGGCTCAGGGCAGGTAACAACATGATTAAACGACAACAACAATAAATACAGTGTAAAGACAAAGTATAAAAGGCTGGGAGACAAGGTGAGGGTTGCGGGCCCCAGATAATCGGCCCATCAGGGCTTTTTCTGGCAGGTTTATTGACCACTCTGTCCCTGCACAAAGGCCAATCATGTATTTCAAAGGAGTCTTGAAAAGCTTCGCTGATGTGCTGCTGGCTGCCATTTCAAAGACTAGCAATTCCTGCTGCTTCTCAACTGGGTAATAGACAGTGAGGGCTAACTTTACTACTACTTCATTCACAAAAGCTTCATGCACTCAGACCTGGAAGCTCAACACAGGGAAACTGTTTGGGGTTCACTTGAATGGGGACCTTAGAGCCAAACTATGAGATGCCAGACACATGTTCTTCATGTATTGGGTTCCACAAGGTTCCCCGGGTAGTGTAGTCTTACAAAGAACAGCCGTTCAATCTGATTCTCTACCGGGGGATGAGCGATGGGAGGGATTCTGTCTCTCTCTCTTGCAAAAAGCCTTGGCTCAGGTTTCCCTCTGGGAGCTTGGGGTGGGGGGAGGGAGGGGATGTAACAGGAGGCAGGAAATCCAGGGCAGCTTTTTGCATCAGCAAGAGAATCCCCTCCTGCTCTTCTCCATGGCAGAGAATCACATCACAGATTCTCTCTCTCTTGCAAAAAGCCGCCCTGGATTTTCTGCCTCCTGTTATGTGCTGTCTCCCACCCCCTGCCCCTGAGCTCCTGGAGGAAAACCTGAGCTGGGGCATTTTGAAAGAGAGAGAATCCCTCCCATTGTTCTTCCCTTGGTGGAAAATCACATTGAATGGCTGTTCTTATTAAGACTACACTACCCAGGGAATCTTGTGTGACCCAACACACGCTCGGGAGTCTCGTGCACTTTCCCTCTTAGTCTAAACACTGCTGAGTAAACTTTGCATTAAAAACAAAATCATAATGCACCAAGAAGGGTTTTGGAACCTCTATAAATTATACGATCTTTTCCTTCTTTTACATACCTTATTCTGCCGTCATTACATCTGATGGTAAAGTGGTTGATTCCTGCCATTTGTGAAAGCTGCAAAGCCAGGTGAACCCCAGTTGAGATTGGGGTTTCTAAATATTAGAAGAACTCCCCACGTATGCCAAAGAATATGACTTTATAGATTAAACAAAAAGGAGGGAAGTCCAAAAATGAGTGTTGGGAGTGTTCCAAAGGCATCAAATTTTGAGAGGGAACAAAAGAGGAAATTAACTCTGAGAGATTATAAGAATCCTGAAGAAAGAGGATTTGGGGGAGGCAAGGGAAAATCCAAATTGTTCCCTTCTTCTGATTTCTTTTGGTCTCCAGTTTGTTTTTACAATTCTGGAAAATATAGTCTAGTAAGGAAGTGCAAGGAGCAGGGGACTCATTTCCCTGCTGGGGGCAGGGAATTCCACACTCACTGCTCCCATTGCCTGCCACTGCTCGCTTGGGCAATGGGAGAAAAAATTATTTAAAGCAGCATTATGAGTGATGTCATGTCACTCTCAGTAAAAAACCAGAAGGAATGAGAGTAGCTCTATAAATAGCTGGAAACTCTATGGTTTTACCATAGAGTTTCTGGTGATTCCTAGAGCTGCCTTTGTCCCTTCCTTTTTTTAACCAAAAATGACATGACCCAGCAGTCAGCATCCCCTTCTTCATATCTACACACACAATGCTCCCACCAGTTGCTAGGCACTGTCTATCAACCCTAGCAATGACCTTTGTTGAAAACCCACTGTCCAGGGGCTAGATATCTTGTACAGACCTTAGTCTGGCTTCAGAGATTTCAGTAGCCAGCATCTATCGACATTCAAGCATATTTTAGTGGCCATAAGGTCTAGGAACCTGCTGTTTTAAAGTGAAATCTGAGGCTCTTGGCAGCTGTATTCTGCACCCAGTGTCGCATTCTGGAGGTTCTCTGGGTTTCGGCATGCATTTTGCGCTGGCCCTAGGGTGCCTGAAGGTCTCACCATTTCATCTCTTTTAGGATCGGAACACTCAAGAAATTGTCTATGCTGAAGTGGAGCATTCTAGAAGTCAACAGAGGCCCAAGCCAAGAAATCCAGAGCCGCACTCTGAATATGCAACCATCCAAGTAACGCAGCTTGTCAACGGATAAAGAGAGTAGCGTTACTTACCCGCTTTGCTCCCGGGAGCGAATGCATGGCACTGTTTGGAGACAGTGCAGAGGAAGAGATGCCTACCCATCCTGCAACATACCTCCTTGCCCAGCAAAGAGAGAGGGAACTCCCTGGGCTTTAACTCACTTCTGCACCAATCCTTTCTTTTACTCCCACTGGGAAGGCAGTGCTACAAGCCGCAAACAGATTCAATGTGGATTTCAAAACGGTGTTTAAACACACAGGATTCTGGCTACAGACGTGGCTGACTCTTGCTCTTGGATGTGGGTATTTTTGCAAGACGTTTGAGACGGGGAAGTGGCGGGGCAAACCACTGCTGGGGAAAGGGCTGGATCCTGACTCTCTCTTTGTGTTTTTAGCCCTGCAGCCATCCCCAACCAGTCTGGCCCTTGCATACTCAAGCACAGAGAAGATGTGCCAGGCTAAGCCAAGCTCAACTTCCTCCGGAGCTAATTAATTTGATTACCAAGCAAGCAAAGCCCGCTCGGGAGGTTTCTCTAGGAGGCTGATGAGGTTACATATTTTCAGAAGCCGCCAATGCGAACAGAGATGACACATTGTTGGGGAGATGACTCCGATCCAGCCGGAATCAAATGAAGATGATTTTGAGTTTTTCTTGTTTGTAGTAAGGTGGGGGAACACACAGCTGTTCTGTGACCTTCCCTTCCTCTCCCCCTTCCGCCTCCCTTTTAATATACTCGTAAATGTTTCAGATATTTCTACTTAGATTCTCTTTCAAACGAATCAGCGGCACAGCATCCCCGGCGGGTTGGCTAACAAGCTTGCTGGATGCGAGTGAAGCATGGAGCCAGCCGGCGTTTATCTGATTGAGCTGGAGGCGCAGTTGTGCTGCAGTCGCTCCGAGATGGCTAATAACCTTTCACAGACTGGCAAAAACCTTTCAATCAAATTCATTGTGAGACCAAAACATTGAGCTACAGTAGGAGACACCCTTAGCTTGACCATGCCCTCCCATGCCCGAAAGGGATACCTTTTGAGGTATCTTGGCAGTCCTGCAGGGCGGGTGGACCCTGTGGCTTCTTAATTGCATTTAAAGTGTCCTCATACAACATGGCCTCTCAAGCTGCCATTCTCGCCCGGAGCCTTTAATCACACTCAAAGCCGTCTGGAGCAATCCGCTTGCAAACCATTTCACGTTCACGGCAGCAGATGGGAAGGGAATGCTGTTGCTCATGCATGCTGTGCTTTTCGTGGACATACGCTTGGAAGGAACCCCAAAGGCCATCTAGTCCTCCAAACCCTCATCACGGCCAAAAAGGCACAGAAAGCAGAGCATGTTTCGTATATAGTCTCACAGAAAGATGTAGCTCAATTTATGCAGGCTAGACTCAATGTGACATACCACAATATTAAAGAGTCCAGTAGCACCTTTAAGACTAACCAACTTTCTTGTAGCATAAGCTTTCGAGAACAACAGTTCTCTTCGTCAGATCTAATGAAGAGAGCTGTGGTTCTTGAAAGCTTATGCTACAAGAAAGTTGGTTAGTCTTAAGGTGCTATTGGACTCTTTACTATTTTGCAACTACAGACTAACACGGCTAATTCCTTTGGATCTAATACCAGAATAAAGTAGCAGGTATATTATAAACAGGGCCTGTGGCTTAAATCCTCTGCAATGACTGATGCTGGGTGATGGAAAATCTAGGCATCATCCCCCATGTAGCCTCCGTGGACCCAGTGATCATGCGGGACTGTGTAATCCGCTGTCTGTCTTTGAATCTCGGTGCCAGTTTTAATTGTTTAGTTGTATTGTTATTTATTGTATACTGTAATGTGTTTTACTTGGGTTGTGATTAGACATGGGCACGAACCAAAAAAAAATATCGAACCAGCGGATTGTGGTTCGGTGCGGAGCACGATCCTGAATTCCCGAACGGCAACGAATATCTCCCATTCCCGAACCGGATCGTGGATTGTGGAGGCCACAGCGGGGCCCGCCACTGTTCCCAGCGATACAAGAGGGAGGGAGGGACTGGAGCCCTAGCCCACCACTCCCACAGACCTGAACAGATCAGGCACTGATTAATAATCAATGTGAGCCCTCAGCCAAGGTACCCACTGAGCTTGGCCCCAGAGCCAGGCAGCAGCCCTGGAAGCAGAGGAGATAGATCCCTATCCCCCAAAGCCAAGCTCAATTGTATTCTCAGTCTCTCTCCCCAAAGGCTAGCAAGTGGCAAGGAAGAGCTCTGTCCCACTCCACTGCTCGCAGAAAGTGAAACACAGCCTGGGAGATCACGGCTATTTATAAGCAAGGGTCCCATTCAGCAACACAGGAGGTCTGTGTTTGGCCATCAGAGCTGCCTATCAGGGTTTGCAGGGATGAGATTGGAGTGCCCATGGCTACAGAACACCCCCTTCCCCCTCCCTCCCCTGGGTGTCTTCTCCCAGCTTTGCAGCTCCGTGGTTGGAAGGAAGCCCTGCTGATCAAGGAAAGCTGGGCTTCCATTTGGGTTTCCAGGGCGACAGAAGGAGGGCAGACAGAGCTCAGGCCTTCCCCTGGCTTCGTTGCCAGGGGAATAGATTGCTGGCGCCTGAGTGTCTGGCTTCCCGAACCGCACCCGAACGCCCCGAACCAAGCCTCTCCCGACTGCTGGATTGTTGGCTGGGGCTGATCATGATCCGCCGGGTCACGACCACGCAATCGCCATTTTCGTGGGTTTTTACGGTTCGTAATGCGGTTTGTGCCCATCTCTAGTTGTGTTCCTCTTTGAGCCTGCACTGCAGGGAGAGTGGACTATAAGTCTAATAAATAAATAATTAAAAATAAAAATAAATAGTTCAGAAAACAGGAGGAGAAATTTTCCCTCTGCCAGGACCCTCTGTTACTGACCTAAAAGTCACCATTTTTCAACATTAAAGTTCCAGAAGAAGACAGGTAAAACAGCTGAATGGGGATTCATTAAGAGGTTTCACAGGAGGGAAGGCAGCATGGTAAAGCCGAATCGCATCAGATCTCAGAAGCTAAGCAGGGTCAGTACTTGGATGGGAGACCACCAAGGAAGACGCTGCAGAGGAAGGTGATGGCAAACCACCTCTGCTACCCGATTGCCTTGCAAGCCCCTTGGTGGGGATGCTGTAAGTCAGCTGTGACTTAACAACACACACACACAGAGAAAAGGTTTCATACTATCTCCCCCCTCCTGCAGGCTTGAACTGGGACTTGGGTTTTCTTCTCATTATAAACATTATCATAAAAACCTGACCCGCCCCCCATTACAAGTGTGAACTAACTAGTGAATAGATTCTGTAATTTTCTATTTCACTGTGCATTTCCTGCATTTTATGAGCCATTCATTATGCTTTTTAAATATAGATACACACACACATTTCCCTACATAAAATGCCCGCATAGTAATAACAACATTTGATTTATGTACCACCCTTCAGGACAACTTAATGCCCACTCAGAACAGTTTACAAAGTGTGTTATTATTATCCTCACGACAATCACCCTGCGAAGTGGGTGGGGCTGAGAGAGCTCTGAGAGAGCTGTGACTGACCCAAGGTCACCCAGCTAACTGGATGAGGATCCACTTCTTGCTCTAGTTGACAAAAGTATATGCTAGAACAAAATGGCGTTTGCCTTTAAGGCTTCATTTATTTTGGAACTTAACAGACTAACATTAGCCACAAAGGTACAAGGCCTTAACTTGAGGTGCTCACAGTGAGTAGGGAAATCGAAAGTCCCCTATGGCTCTTCAAAGAACGACAATCTCTGGGACAAGCCTGAAGCTCTGAGCTTCTCTACACAAGGCATCTTACATGGGAATGCTCAAGTGATGGAGAGACTCTCTATATGAGACATCTGACACGTGAAGAACACATGTTGAGAGATGCAATATTAGCCGGGAAGGGTAGTTTAAAAAGACAGAGCCGATAGCAGGGCAAAGGCTTTGCTATACACTGGGGCTGTGGAAAGGGGCTGCGAAATGCCAGAAGGGAAACTTCAACCCATTAGAACCTCTCCAGGTCCAAGCCTGGCTCTGGAAGGCAGCTCCAGCCCATTTCCATTCCTTGCTGTCCTCTGGTTGTGAGTGATTTCACACAGTTTTAGACTGGAGTGGAATCAATGGTGTCCAAATTCAATCTTGCTGCCTTGAGAAGGGTGTGATGAGTCAAATGAGCAGTGCATGTACTGAAAATTTCATTTTAATTTTTTTCCCCCAAGGGCATGATTTTCAGGTGCCAAAGATTTCCCTGAAACAGATTTCTGGAACGAAATCAACACTTCCTAAATTTCCAGATAATGAAGATCATGCCTTTCTTGAAACCTCAACATGAAATTAAAAAGAGAATTTTTTAAAAAGTGCGTACTCCTAGTTTTGTTTATTAGAAGCAGCCGGGGGGGGGGGCGCTGCCAGTTGATGAGGCAAGCGGTATAGAGAGTGGGTTGATTCTAACCTTTCCCCTCACGACTCTAGAACTCTCCTCCAAGTTCAGTTGCCAGCCTCCTGGTGGTAGCTGGAGATCTCCCGGAATTACAGCTGATCTCCAGGCAACAAAGATCTGTTCCTCTGGATACAATGGCTGCTTTGGAGGGTGGACTCTATGACATTATACCCCACTGAGGCCCCTCCGCAAACCCTGCCCTCTCCAGGCCACACCCCCAAAATCTCCAAGAATTTCGCAACCTGGACCTGTCAACCCTCAAGTGTGATACACCATGTATATTTTGCTTCCATTGAATAACCAGCAACTCAGCTGACAGAGTGGTTTAGATTGGGGAAATGTGCACCGGAAAGACTAGAGTTCGCCTGTTGCTACGGGCCTTACCAGGGCTCTGAAACAAAGGCCCCTTCCCTGCCTCTCCAGAGCATTTTAATCTTGCCTTTTCTACAGGTGTTCAGGGCAGCTCCATGCCTGCTTCTGCCTGCCCCATTCTGACCTCAAAGTAACCGAGCAAGGAAGGGGAATCTGAGAGAGTGACTGGCCCCAATCCTCTAATGGCTTCACTACCCTGGTTCCTCACTGCTGCGCTCCATTGAGGGCAGCCCTTGCGCCAACTTGGCGTCATCAAGCAAAGCAGGAAGAGCTATGGTGCTGGAAAAGGTTTGGACATAATGTTGTTTCATGCTGAACCACCACCCTTGGACTGCTTTTAGCCCCGATAAAGTAAACAGACAGGGGTCTATATTCTACCTGCGTACTTTTTTTTGGTACCTGAGCTAAAAGCTCCCCAGGGGAGGCATTTCAGTTGGTAAGCCAGCATGTGAGTTGAAAGGAAATAATTAAACCTCCCCTTCCCCAGCGCTGTAGCTCCAATCCATATATGGTTATCCTACGGAGGCCTTTTAGGGCCAAAAACCTCACACTGGGATATTCAGTCATGGAATTCCAATATCACTTGTAGTTTGATGCTCACTTGGAATGTGTGGGCTCAGAGAGATGAGACAAAGACCACAGATCTTATTCTGTCCGTAAAATGGAAAATTGCAGCCTCGTGCAAGCCTCGGTTTGCCTTGGGGCCATGCAGGGAAAGGAGGTGATTTACCCTTCCACTTGGAGTCTCTCTACACAAGACATCTTACACAGATGCTCGAGTGTGGTCTTATATTCGAGTGTACTCTGTCTCCCTGGCAGTGCATGTGTACCCACAATGGGAGACAAGTGTAAGATCTTTCACTTGAGCATCCCTGTGTAAGATTTCTTGTGTAGAGAGACTCAGAGTTTCAGTATTTAAAACCAGGTCCTCTTCTCTGCTATTAGCAATTTGGAGGAGAAAAGACTCATCCTTCAGAAAAATGTCTTTCCCCACTTTAGAATGCTAATAGTAAAGCAGAGAGCTCTGTTTCAAATTGCAAAACCGAGTGGAGGATGAAGAGCTAAACCTCAACTTTCTTTCCCACATGAACATGACACAAATTAGGTTTCTTACATGCCCAGGGTAATGCTGATCGGCGGTTTGGGGTCAGGAAGCCATTTTCACTGGATCAGTTTGGCCAGGGATCCTGATGGTGTTTTGCCATCTTCTGGGCATGGAGCAGGGGTCATTGGGTGTGTGTGTGGGGGGGGAGGTAGTTGTTAATTTCCTGCATTGTGCCGGGGGGTGGACTAGATGACCCTAGAGGTCCCTTCCAACTCTATGATTCTAAGTTTCCTACAGAAAACCAATCCTTGTCCACCATGTTTGCCAAGAAGAATACAAGAGGGGGAGGATATTAAACCAGGTTTGGCCCTACGAAAGCCAAAGTCAGTGAAAGATTGTCTGAAAGGAAAACACCTCCTAAAGAAATGCCTAGCTTATTCCCATATAATGATTCATACACATAGGAGCTACAAATAATACTGAAAATGTAGCCTTGTCTTTCCAGGTACATGATAATTATTCTTGGTCTCTGCCCTGCCGCGGCATGACCAAGGCCGATATGGGATGTGCATCGTAAAGCACTGGTTATGTGCTTGTGAATCACCCTTCCACCCTGGATGGCCACAGGTAAGTTCTGAAACTTGGTGCAAGCACGTTTAGACCAACCTTTCTGTTTTCCGCATAGCAACAGGGAAAGGAGAGCAGAAAAGCCCTTTAAGTTATCGCACATAAGTCCGGTCCAAGAAGCAGAACCCAGGCTGGTGTCTTGTAGATAAGGCCTGGCTCGTTTTTTCTGAGTCGTTTTCTGGTGCATTCTTCCCTGGGATAAACAGGCTGTGATTTGGAAGACAAAGGAACATATTGTCGTGGGTTTGGGCTCTAATCACTGTAAACGCTTTGGCCGAAAGGGACTAGAGTCATTGTGCTGCCGGACCCTTCCCATTGTGGCTGTGATTTGACATGTTGGTTTGGTACTGGAGTGTGACTAGTTTTTATTTTGTGCGTGGAACCTGATTAACGCCCTGAGGAAGCAATGAATTGTGAAACGGGGGAAATGGAATAATATGCAGGCATAATCCCGTTGGCGTTTGCATCAGAACCTTCAGCCTTCCAGTGTTCCACCCACATATGGACATTTATTTTGATCATCATGGTTCTTCTGTATACATTGTGTTCTAAACCAACTTACTTTTGAGTTTATTGGCTATTGGTCCTGGTACCTTGCACGTTACTAATTGACATGCATTGTATTTATTGTATCCTTATTATTAATTGACATTTGTTGTATTTATTGCATCCTTTTCATTGTATTTATTGCATTCTTTTGGTCTCTGACCTTGTATTTATCTTGCAACATATGTTCATTTGACTAATAATTGGAGGAATTAATTTTTGTACAAGCAATTTATTTTGTATTTTCATTACACTATTACCAGCATATTTAAAAAGTTTTCCATAATTGTTTAGTATGGTTTTCGCTGCCTTCCCTCCCCCTTTTCTTACCTTGGTCTAGTGGGAAGAGCATACCCCCGTCTTTTTTCGAAAGGGACTAGAGCCAGGTCCTAAGACAGTCACAAATGTTCCTTCACAACTGTGGATGCAACGGTTAGCCGGTGGCTCTGTTCGAGTACCCTCATCTTTGGTTCCAAGCCTGGCCAGACAGAGAGAGATCAGGGTCACTGTAATATATGCGAGGCATTGGAAGATGCTAGAGATACCATTGAAAGGAGAAGTGATAGGAAAAATCTTAGAAACAGCAGAGATGGATGTCTTAACAGACTTGATAAAAGAACAAAGTAGGGGCGATCTGCAGAAAAGATGGTCAACCTTTCATAGATGGGTGAAATCAAATTATGGAACAAGAAATTAAGTTTAGGATATGAAGATAGGAGAGAATACTTACAGGAAATAAGCAGGGTAGACTTACAGGAAAATTAGGTTTTGGATAAGGAAAACAAAATATAAAGAAGAAGGAACTGTAGAGATGGAAAATTAGTATAATACATAGTCTGTTGTTATTATCGCCGTTGATTTCTTACGAAGTTGTGCTTGATATCCCCTGATGTGATGTGATGTCTATGTGTATATGTATGTATTCTTTTTGAAATCAACAATAACAATAACAATAACAATAACAATAACAATAACAATAACAATAACAATAACAATAACAATAACAATAACAATAACAATAACAATAACAATAACAATAACAATAACAATAACAATAACAATAACAATAACAATAACAATAACAATAACACCAACACCAACACCACCACCACCACCACCACCACCACCACCAACAACAACAACAACAACAACAACAACAACAACAACAACAATAATAATAATAGGGTTGGAAGGGACCTCCGGGGTCATCTAGTCCAACCCCCTGCACAATGCAGGGAATTCACAACTAACCCCCCCATCTGCACCAGTGACCTCTGCTCCTTGCCCAGAAGATGAAAAAACAGCTCCAGGATCCCTAGCCAAACCAGCCTGTGGAAAACCACCACCCAACCCCAAGGGGGTGATCAGCACTGCCCTGGGCATGTAAGAAGGGCCATGAAAACCAAACACTGATGCACGAACTTTCCAAGCCCATTTGGGCTCTCCTTTATTATGCAAGCCAGGCTGCTGTGTGTCTACCCAAGTTCACGTTGGATCCATGGAGAACCCGTGGAACCAATGTGGAACCAACGCAACCACACACAACTTAGAGCCCTACAGAGGAAATGTATAGAGAATGTATAGCATCACACTTCCCTGTAGTAAGAACAGAGTCATGGATCCTACTAAGTGCAGAAGTGTGAGTAAGGGTCAGAGCACACAATACTCATGAGCAAGCGTTTGATCCTGCAATGATCCCTGGGAATTGTAGTTTAAAAAAACATCCACTCAACGTGATTCTCAGCTGGGGAGGGAGGGGGGAGTTTCATACACACACACACACACACACACACTCTTTCTAGCTTTCAAAAGTCCTCTGAGAACTTGGGATGGGGGTGGGCAGAAAATGACGTAACAAGAGACAGGAAAAAAGCCGAGGTGTTTTGCGAGCGAGAAAGAAATTTGTCCCTCCCATTCTTCTTTTCCTGGCAAGGAATTGCAGCTTGGATTCCCCCCACCCCACCCCCATCTCTGAGCTGAAGCAAAACAAGTTGATTGGACTTATGAAAGAGAATCAGTCTGCCTTTGAGAGAATCTCCTTGAAAGACAATCTCTTCAGTTGAGCGGCTGTTCTTTGCAAGAAAATCTACTTTGTTTGGGTGTGTGTGTGTGTTAGGTCACCATTCCCAGCAGAGATTGCAGGACCAATCAAGTGCTCTTCACGTGAAGTTTGTCTCGTGTGTTCTGACCCTAAGACTGGAGTGGGGGAGGCACCGAGCTGCCCCGAATGCAGTCCTCTGCCTGGTCCAGACCCTCCAGCTTCTTTGTTCCCAGCATCTGGAGAAGATGGTGAGCGGGCTAGAAATGGAGGGATCCTCTTAGGTGGTCCCTGATCTGCCTGTTCCACTGAATCTTAAATGGGGAGGGGGGCTGTTGTAGAGGAGGCTGTGGGTCTTCCCTAGGGTTACCAGCCTCTAGGAGGTGGCTGGAAGTCTCCCAGAGTTACAACTGATCTCCAGGCCACAGAGATGAATTCCCCTGGAGAAAATGGCTATCTTGGAGGGTAGACTCTATATGGCGTTATATCCTGCTGAGGCTCCTCCCCTCCCCAAACCCCGCCCTCCCCAAGCTCCACCCCCAAAATCTCCAGGCATTTCCCAACCCAGAACTGGCCACCCTAGTCTTCCCCTGAAGAGCCTAAGGGACATGGCGCCCTAGTGGAAACTATGAGGGGCTTCTTTCCCCTTTGAGAAGCCTTCTTCTGAGGAGTCTTCCTCCTATGTTAAGGCAGGGGCTCACAGCTTCAGGGCTCCAAAAAGAAGATCCTCCATTCCCTGGTGAAGGGAGGGGCAGGAAACGTTGTGTGTACATCAGTTAGCGGCTGCAAAATGTCGCATTTGGACAGAGACAGACAGCTGTGAGTAGGCTGGAGCCCTCTGGGGCTGCAGGATCTCCATCTCTGGGGATCCGATGTGGGAGTAGAGAATCTGCTTCCTTGCGGGAATGCCTCCTTCTCTCCACCTGTGTGCCTAGTTGTGCATTTGTAAATAAAGCAAATATTGCCAAACGGCCACAAGATCAGTGCGCTCTCCTCCAAAAGGAAGCAACTCACATCACCCGTGCCTGGAACATCCCAGCACTCGGAGAAGCAGCCAGCCTGTTTGAAGCGGCCTCTTGTGGAGTCAGTTCATGGGTCCAGCTAGCTTTATGCACAGAATTTATATTCTGCCTTTCTGCCATTCAGGGCCACCAAGCTGGCTAGCAATTACAATATGGGCAGAATATGTCACCTATTCCGAATCCATGATTTCAGGCGCCTTCTATGTGGGATCTTTAACGGGACGTGCTTGGGTTTGGATTTGGGGCTTTCTGTATGCAAAGCAAGTGCTCTGTGACTAAGCCACAGCCCTTTCCCTCCGGCAATATATGATATTTACAACTTCAATATATGATATTTACAACTGCCGCAGGTGGAGGGCTGAGGCTATGCCGGTAAGATTTGGCTAGGTTTTCTCTGGCTTCTATTCTGCACAGTAAAGGAGCTGCAGTTTGGGACATTGCTGGGAGAGGCAAAACCTTCACACCAGACACCAGGGTGTCCAGATACAGATTTAGTCCCTGCCCAAGGGGTGATTCCTAGTGCAACCTTGTGCTATTTTTCTCCCTATAAATGAATGACGGCAAAACGTGCCATCCCTCTGGGACTGTGAATAAGCAGCCCTTCCCAACAGAGAGAATTAATGGAAGGAAGTCATAGAAACATAGAGCTGGAACTCGTGCACCAGTTTGCTCAGAATAGAAACACTGAACCTCTTCCTTGGGTGTTCAAAGTTTTTACCTACATGGATAATGTTGATTTTTGGTCACGTTGTTCACATTTGGGTAGAGGTCCCCTGCCCCTGTTCCCATTGCCTGTGACCACTCTGAGTGACGATGGAAGAAAAAAAATTAACCCCCACAGCATTGTATGCAATATTGCATCACTTCCAGTAAAAAAACCTCAGCAGTGGAATAAGATAGTTCAAGGAATTGCCAGAAACTCTATGGTTCCTAGGGCTATCTATGTCATTTCTGTTTTTTTTTAAAACTGGGACTGATGTTGCAGCCAGCTTTGTGCCCCACTCATATCCCCGCCCAGAGCCCTCCCGCTGGTTGCCAGGCAATACATTTGGGGTGGGATGTGCGTTAGGAGGAAATGGTAGACTGTGATGCTTGGGTTGTTTAAAATGTGGTTGGCTTTTTTTTTTACTGTATATTAAGAACACAAAGAAGAGCCCTGCTAGATCAGAGTAATCCATTTAGTCCACCATCCTGTCTCACACAGCGGCCCACCCATTGCCTGGAAGGCCAAACGAACAGGGCATAGAAGCTGAGGCCAGCCCCAATGCTGTCTCCTATCACTCATATTCAGAGATTTGCTGTCTCTGTAGATGAAGACTCCCATCATTCACCATAGCTAGTATCCAAGGATCAACCTCTCCTGCACGAATCCATCTAACCAGGGCTTTTTTTCTGGGGAAAGAGGTGGTGGAACTCAGTGGGTTGCCCGCGGAGAAAATGGTCACATAGCTGGTGGCCCCGCCCCCTGATCTCCAGACGGAGGGGAGTTGAGATTGCGTTCCGTTCCGCTCTGATCTAAACTCCCCAGTGCCTGGAGGTCAGGGGCGGGGCCACCAGTCATGTGACCATTTTCAAGAGGTTCCGGAACTCCGCTCCACCGCGTTCCAGCTGGAAAAAAGCCCTGCATCTAACCCCCTCTTAAAGCTACTATTTGGCTGGAATCCACCTTGCATGCTTGGAGAGGCCAGGTACAAATATTTTAAGAAAGAAATCAGAGTTCCTTCCTTCCTTTCAACCACTTCTAATGGACGCTGCACTCTTCTTCATCTCCATCCAAGTGCCACGAGTGCCTCTGCTCACAGGTTCCACTGGTCTCATTGTCACATCTGCACTAGAATGTACGAATGTGAATTAATAAGCAGTCAGATTAATAGATTGACATATATATAGATATATATAGGTTAACAAACAGAACATAGAGAAAATAATTAATTATAAGGACTAAATATAAGGAGCGATTAACTAACAATATTTTCTTTTTTTTCTGACAAGTTTTGTACCAAACTGAATGTCTGAAGATATAGATGGGTCAAATTGATTGACTACGTGAGGAGAGATATATAGAACTATTATAAAAAGATAGAATGAGTAATATATATAGAGAATAAGTCAAATTGTTTGATATAAACGAATGTATGATCTATATGGTTTATGATATATAGAAATACTTGAAATTGAAAAATTGGGATAAATTGTTTATCTAAGATAGAAACAAAGGCTTACAGTTTGGGCATATAATGTTAAAAATAGTTAAGGATGTACTGCTTAGAATAATGGAGAATATATATTTGTTTTAGATAGAGGAAGCTAATAAAAGTAAGGGAAAGGGGACAAAGGGTTGGAAAGCTGTTGGAAGTCAACAAAAAGGGGGGGGGAAAGGGAGGGGGTTAGAGATGAAAAAATTGGGGAAAATTGAATGTAAATGTGGAAATAATGGATTCTAACCCAATAAAAATTTTTCAAAAAAAAAAAAAAGAATGTACGAAGCCTAACGGGATCGCTTCCCTTCTCCGTCCTTTCTGAGTGGTGACTTTTCCTCTGGGTCACCACTCAGCTGGCTTTGCCATGAAAGTGGAATAGAATTTCAACGACCGCTCGCAACTCAGTGTTTGCAGCTGGTGCTCGCAGCGACCTCACAAAGCAATTTTACCTTGGTTTCCTTATTTCCCACAAGAGGTTACTGCAAACTAGTTTCTTTCAGCCAAAGAACGGAATTCATTTCTGGACTTTTGCTTCAGCCACTTGAGTGGTCCGTAGTGGATCTTGTCAGAATTCAGCCTCCCTCCCCCCCTCCCCAAATTAGGAAAAAAATGGCTTTTATGTGCAACATTCCGTGCACTGAAATCAAAAGAGTGGGTTCAAGCATGCTGGTACCACCCGCTAGTGATGTACGATTGTCAGCTTAGGAGTATGGAGCCTACACATGTAGGAAGTGTATGCATATATTCACGTTATCACAATCTTGGGGTCAGGTAGCAAATTTCCCCAGGCCAGTTTGGCTAGGGATCCTGATGAGTTTTTCCATCTTCTGGGGATGGAGTAAGGGTCATTGTGTGTGTGTGGGGGGGGGCGTATTTTGGAATTTCCTGCATTTTGCAGAGGGTTAGACTAGATGACCTTAGAGGTACCTTCCAACCCAGTGATTCTATGATTTTATGACTGGAAATGCTGCTGCTTCAAACATTGCTATTACGGGGAGCCAGGGCTGGCCTAAAGCAACTTCGGTTACTAGAATCTCCACATCTGTTGACTCTGGTCTTCTAGACCTACCATGATAGAACATGAAGAACTATTTTTTTTTTATTTTTATGTTGTTCATTTTGAATGCTCAGCAAGTAAAAATTTCATTCTAGACACCTCACTTTTCTCTGTATTCAATGGGGGTGTTGTCTGTGTGTTATGTGCCGTTAAGTCCAACCTGCATCCTGTAAACAGATAAAAATGGCACACTCTTTTGTGTTTTCGGTCCCGTTCCACTGCACTGCAGCCCACAGGTGATGAATACTAAAGTGTCCAGTAGCACCTTTAAGACTAACCAACTTTATTGTCGCATTAGCCTTTGAGAACCACAGTTCTCTTTGTCAGATACTGGACTCTTTACTATTTTGCAACTACAGACTAACACGGCTACTGGATCTATGAGCACAGTGGATGAATCATTCTTCTATACCCATCATACAAGCAGAGCCAGAACATTTGGCTGCATAGAAAGGTGGGGCAAGAGAAAGTTTTTTTTTTCTGGGCAGGTGAGTCCTTCTTCACCTGCAGTCTCTGATTCACCAGATAAGCAGAGCAAGCTTTATTCCCATAAAACAGACGGCAGTCAAAGGCCTATGGAGATAGACCCAGAGCCTCGCTACAAGTGACATCTTACACGCGAACGGCACTTGATTTGAGAGTAGTTTTGAGGCTGAGTGTGTTTGGGCTTGATTGTGTTTGAGGGTGAGTGTGTTTGTAAGGCTGCTGGGGGTTGCTGGAGTACAAGCCACACACACACCCCCCTTTGTGCTCACCTCCTGTGCTTAGCACGAAGTGACCTTTTGCATTGAAAAGGCAACTGCTGGGCAGGGGCGCGAGCCTTTGGCGCGAGCCGAAGGGCGAGAGCTAAAGGGCTCTTGGCCTGTGGCTCTTAGCCGGGGGATTATAGCCGTTTTCTTTCCTCTTTCTGTGTTATTCCTAAAACAGAATAATGAAGTCAGAATGCCAGCAGGGGGTTGGGGGCTTTCCAGTGTATTGCACTGAGTGTCACATGTATGACTATCTGCCTTCTGGTCAGAAGTCCTGGATGTGTGCTCGCTGCAAGGAGCTCCTGGTTCTCAGGGAACGAGTATGTACCCTTGAGGCCAAGGTGGCTGACCTGGAGAAGCGGAGACAGTTAGATAGGCACGAGGACAAGATTCTCAGGGACAGGATAGATGTGTCCCACTCTAAAAATGGCAGCGTTCTTGTTGTCAAGGAGAATGAGGATCTTGTGGAATCAGGGCACCGTACTGTGGATAAGGGGAACATGCCCTCAGAAGGGACCTCTTCTTCAGTTGGTGAGCAGGTTTCCTTTCGCATCAAGGAACCATCCCTGGGTGGGGCGGGAGGGAGGCTCTTGGTAGTTGGTGATTCGATCCTTAGACAAGTAGATAGCTGGGTGGCACAACCGCGTTCTGACCGTATGGTGACTTGCCTGCCTGGTGCGAAGGTAGCGGACATTACGCGTGTTATAGATAGGCTGGTAGATAGTGCTGGGGAAGAGTCAGCGGTCGTGGTCCATGTTGGAACCAACGATGTTGGGAAATGCAGTCGTGAGGTCTTGGAACAAAAATTTAGGCTGTTAGGCAGGAGACTCAAGGCCAGGACCTCCAAGGTAGCATTCTCAGAAGTGCTACCTGTTCCACGCGCAGGGCCAGAGAGACAAACGCAGATCAGGAGTCTCAATGCGTGGATGAGACGATGGTGTAGGGAGGAAGGGTTCAAGTTTGTTAGGCACTGGGATTCTTTTTGGGACAAGCGGGAGCTGTACAAGAGAGACGGTCTCCACTTGTCCCGAGAAGGAACCCGGCTGCTGGCACTTAAAATCAAAAAGGTGGCAGAGCAGTTTTTAAACTAAATGCTAGGGGAAAGCCGACAAGAGATAAAGTGTCTCTGGTTCAGGATGGTTCATCTCAGAGAGATGAAGGGCTAGGTATAACACTTCTACAGGGAGATAGATTAGAGTTGTCAACTGAGATGGAGACAAACAGTGCAGATGACCTAACTACGTCTCGAGGCAAAGTGTGCCGGGGAAGTTACAGGTGTTTATATACAAATGCTAGAAGTGTCCGAGGTAAAATTGGGGAGCTGGAATGTTTAGTGTTGGGCGAATCCATAGACATTGTGGGCATATCAGAAACTTGGTGGGATGAGGAAAATCAGTGGGACACGGTGATTCCTGGATATAAATTATATCGGAAGGATAGGGAGGGAAGGGTTGGTGGTGGGGTGGCTCTATATGTCAGAGAAGGTATACATTCCAGTAAGATTGAGAAGGTAACTGAATTAGATTCGCTTCTGGAAATGCTATGGGTTGAAATTACGGGCCCAAATGGAAACTTAACTGTGGGAGTTTGTTATCGCCCTCCAGATCAGAAAATAGAGGAGGATTATAAAATGATGACAGGATTAAAGATGACTGCTAAACAAAAAAACTGTGTTGTAATGGGTGATTTTAACTACCCACACATTGACTGGGCCAATGGGTGTTCGAATCGGGGGAGAGAAAGTGAGTTTCTAGACTGTCTCAATGACTGTGCTATGGAACAGATGGTTACAGAACCTACTAGGGGAGAGGTGATCCTGGATTTGGTCCTCAGTAATGCTGAAGACCTGGTGAGAGATGTAAATGTGATTGCACCACTTGGGAACAGTGACCATAATGTTATTGAGTACAACATATGTATAAATAGGAAATTGCCAAATAAGACCAACACAGCCATGTTTAACTTCAAAAGGGGTAACTTTTCTGAGATGAGGGGGTACGTGAAGAAGAAACTGAAAGGGAAAGTAAAAAAGGTCAAAACACTTGGGGAATCTTGGAGACTATTTAAAACTACAATCCTGGAAGCTCAAATTAAATATATACCGCTGGTTAGGAAAGGCACAAATAGGTTTAGGAAAAGGCCAGCATGGTTAACAAGCAATGTAATAGAAGCTGTAAAAGGTAAAAAGGATTCTTTTAGGCAGTGGAAAACTAGTCGGAGTGAGGTTGATAAAAAGGAGCATAAGCTGTGGCAAAAAAAGTGCAAGTCTGTGATCAGACAGGCAAAAAGGGAATATGAGGAGCATATTGCAAAGAACATAAAGAAAAACAATAAACAATTCTTTAAATATATTAGAAGTAGGAAACCAGCTAGGGAGGCCGTGGGGCCCTTGGATGACCAAGGCGTAAAAGGATTACTAAAGGGTGATAGGGAAATGGCCGAGAAGCTGAATGCGTTCTTTGCTTCTGTCTTCACTGTGGAAGATAAGAAGTGCATGCCCACTCCGGAAGCACTGACTTTGGGAGGGGTTTTGAAAGACCTGAGTCACATTGAGGTGACGAGAGAGGAGGTTATGCGACTGCTAGATAATTTAAAAACTGATAAATCACCGGGCCCAGATGGCATACATCCAAGAGTTCTGAAAGAACTCAAGTGTGAACTTGTAGATCTCCTCACAAAAATATGTAATCTGTCATTAAACTCTGCATCTGTTCCTGAGGACTGGAAGGTAGCTAATGTTGTCCCCATCTTTAAAAAAGGTTCCAGGGGAGATCCGGGAAATTACAGGCCAGTCAGCCTGACGTCAATACCGGGTAAGTTGGTGGAAACTATTATCAAAAATAAAATTAGTGGGCACATTGATGACCAAAAGCTGATGAGGAAAACTCAGCATGGGTTCTGTAAGGGAAGATCTTGTCTCACCAATCTGTTAGAGTTCTTTGAGGGAGTGAACAAACAAGTGGACAAGGGAGACCCGATAGATATTGTTTATCTTGACTTCCAGAAAGCTTTTGACAAAGTTCCTCATCAAAGGCTCCTAAGTAAGCTCAGTAGCTATGGGATAAAGGGCCAAGTCCTCTTGTGGATCGAAAACTGGCTAATTAATAGGAAACAGAGAGTGAGTATAAACGGGCACTTCTCACAGTGGAGGGTGGTGAGCAGTGGGGTGCCACAGGGGTCGGTATTGGGTCCAATGCTTTTTAACTTGTTTATTAATGATTTGGAATTGGGATTAAGCAGTGAAGTGGCTAAATTTGCAGATGACACGAAATTGTTCAGGGTGGTGAAAGCCAGAGAGGATTGTGAGGCACTCCAAAGGGATCTGTCGAGGCTAGAAGAGTGGGCATCCATGTGGCAAATGAGGTTCAATGTAGCCAAGTGCAAAGTAATGCACATTGGAACCAAAAATCCAAAATATAAATACAAGTTGATGGGGTCTGAACTGGCGGAGACTGACCAAGAGAGAGATCTTGGAGTCATGATAGATAACTCACTAAAAACGTCAGCACAGTGTGCGACTGCCATAAAAAAAGCTAATGCTATGCTAGGGGTTATTAGGAAAGGGATTGAAAACAAATCAGCCGGTATCATAATGCCTATAAATCGATGGTGAGGCCTCATTTGGAGTAAAGTGTACAGTTCTGGTCGCCACACCTTAAAAAAGATATCATAGCACTGGAAAAAGTACAGAGAAGGGCAACTAAAATGATTAAAGGGTTGGAACACTTTCCCTATGAGGAAAGATTGAGGCGCTTGGGGCTCTTTAGCCTGGAGAAAAGACGACTGAGGGGAGACATGATAGAGGTTTACAAGATAATGCACGGGTTAGAGAAGGTAGAGAAAGATGTGTTTTTCTCCCTTTCTTACAATACAAGAACTCGTGGGCACTCTATGAAATTATTGAGCAGTCGGGTTAGAACAGATAGAAGAAAATACTACTTTACACAAAGGGTGATAAACACATGGAATTCGTTGCCACAGGAGGTGGTGGCAGCTACAAGCATTGCCAGCTTCAAGAGGGGACTGGACAAATATATGGAGCAGAGGTCCATCAGTGGCTATTAGCCACAGGAGATAGATGGTATTCTCTTTGTGGGGAGGTGGTGCTCTGTTGTCTTGGTGCTGGAAGGAAGGCAGTGGGAGGGCTTCTGGTGTCCTGGCCTCACTGACAGTCCTTTAGATGGCACTGGATTTCTAGCCACTGTGTGTGACAGAATGTTGGACTGGATGGGCCACTGGCCTGATCCAACATGGCTTTGCTTATGTTCTTATGTTCTTATCTTCGCAAGTCTTTCTGGGAATTGAAGTCCCTCTCCCTCACCCCTTTTCCTTCTGTTTCTTCCCCTCTCTGTTAGAACGGCTGCCTGAAGAGACGGAGAAAGCCTACGAGAGCAGCTTTTGCAAATCGTCTTGCTGGGGGGGGGGGGGGAGATGCTCTGGAGAAAGCTGAGAAAGTCGCAGCTGCCCACCCCCAAAGATCATTGAGAGCAGGCTTGTGACTGGAGGAGCGATTTGCAAAAGCAGGCTTTCTCCATCTCTTCAGGCAGCCATTCTAACAGAGAGGGGAAGGAACAGAAGGAAAAGGGGTGGGGGAGAGGGACTTCAATTCCCAGAAAGACTTGCGAAAATGATCAAGTGCCATTTGTGTGTAAGATGTCACTTGTAGCGAGGCTCCCAGTATCAAGAATTGGCAGTTTTACTGGAGGCTCCTTCTTCACCTTCCTCCTGGCTTCCTGAAGTAGGAGCTATCTCTAAGGCCCAGGGAAAATTGGGAGAGCTTTTCCTAGCCAATACTCCTCACGGCTCCTTCTCTTATTCTGTAGTTCCTGCTACTGTTCACTGACTCTTTGCATCTCTTGACCCCTTGAATCTCCCGTCGGCTCCTGCTTTACAGTTTGACAATGCCTCCTGTCTGACCTCTGGCTTTTTGCTCATGATGGCATCCTTTTGGCTTCAGACGTATTAGCCTTTCACCCTGTCCTGGGCTCTGCCGAGCGGCTACCCACAATTCTGGCCGCTCAGTTTCTATCAGAGAATCCTCAAGTTATCTGTTCAACCTACATATTTAGTGATGATAAAGGGGGGGGAATGCCCAAACAAAGGCTCCAAGATGACCTCTGGATAAAATGAAGTCCAATTATGTCATGTAAAATCCTTCTCTACATCCTTAGGCAGACATGTACAGGAGTTCCAGGAAGTGAAAAGAATCTTTCTGGGAGTAATTGCATGGTGCTGCCAGAACCACAGCTGAGCCACTGGAGGAACCCAGTGCCAGCAGGTGACATCCTCATCCCATATTTGTGCCGGGCTCCCCTATCCACTCGAGAGCTGCATGCCTGCATAGTGCTGCAGTTGTGCTCCCAGAAACCACTTCACCACCTCCTATTTATTTGTTTATTTTATTTTAATACATTTTAGTCCACCTTTCTTACTGAGACTGAAGGTGGATTTCACAGTATCTATACATGAGACGCCTCGGGGCATGTTCGTCAAGTGTAAGGAGATGCCATGTTAGCAGGGAAGGGTAGTTTAAAAAGACAGAACCAGCAGAGATCGCTCCTCAGAGGGTTTGTTAATTTCATCTTCACCTCCCCAAAGACTCTGTCAATTTCACTTCTCCAGTCTAAAACTGTGTGGGATCACAACCAAAGGTCAGTGAGGAATGGAAATGGGCTGGAGCTGCTTTCCAGAGCCGGGCTTGGACCAGAAGACGTTATAATGGGCTGACGTTTTGCTTTTGGTATTTCATAGCCCCTTCACACTGCTCCAGTGTATAACAAAGTCTTTGCCCTGCCGCCAGCTCTGTCTTTTTAAACTACCCTTCCCAGCTAACATTGCATCCCCCAACACATGTTCTTCATGTGTCAGATGTCTCATGTAGAGAAACCCACAATCAATACAGTGAGACATCTAATAAGCAGTGCAAAGGTGTTGGTGGAAAGTGCCTTCAAGTCATAGCCAACTTATGGCAACCCCTGGTGGGGTTTTCAAGGCAAGAGACTAACAGAGGTAGTTTGCCTGTCTCTGCAACACTGGTCTTTGTTGAAGTTCTCCCGTTAATTACTAACCAAGGCCGACCCTGTTTAGCTTTTGAGTTCTCACAAAATTTTTTGCATTGTGAAGGGGGTTGGACTAGATGACCCTAGAGGCACCTTCCAACCCTATGATTCTATGAAAATTGAGCTATCTAAATCCAGACAAGCAGCGTAATAGGACTAGGATTAAAGCATTCTGAAACAAAGCTTAAACATGATATGCTATTGTGGAAAATGTTGTTACTTCGGTATAAAAATGGAATAGTGAGAGTACAATAACAGATAAAGCAAACAGACACTGTGATATAGTTTACAGTCCTGTTTCTTTTATAAAAGCACCATCCTGGACTTTTTGGTTATAATATAAATCTTTATAAAAATGATGATCCCCATCTTCTGGGCATGGGGCAGGGGGTCACAGGAGGTGTGGGGGAGGGGAAGTAGTTGTGAATTCCCTGCATTGTGCAGAGGGTTGGACTAGATGACCATAAAAGGTCCCTTCCAACCCTATGATTCTATCACTCCATAACACCCCCTCCCCTTGAACTATCTTGTTTTACATTCTTTGCAGAACGACAAAAATGTGGGAGCATTCCTGACCTCCTTAGGCTATTGCCCAAGTTTGAGGGTGGGGCACAACAAAGAACGCACATGTATTGTCAGGTGTTGACTTTGCCTGTTGGCTGGGTGGCATCTGCAGAAGGCGATGCTCAGATGAGCAAATTTGTCATGGTGGGGAATAGGAGAAGAGAGAGTCCAGCATATATAACATACAAGACCACAAAGGGAACCACATGTTCCCCAGAGGCTGCTTCGTTCTGCAGATAAAGCCCTTCACGGACTGGGACCTGCATACCTGTGGGACTGCCTCTTCCATTACGTCCCGTGCAGGGCATTGCGTTCTGCAGACAAGCAACTCCTGGTGGTCCCCGGCCCAAAGGACATCCGTCTGGCCTCAACCAGGGCCAGGGCTTTTTCTACCCTGGCCCTGGCCTGATGGAATGCTCTCCCGTTGGAGATCCGGGCCCTGCAGGACCTGTTACAGTTCCGCAGGGCCTGTAAAATGGAGATGTTCCTTCGGGCCTTTGGCTGAGTGCCAGCGGGTGTCCCCCTTCTTCCACCTAAGACCACCACTTTTTCTGGGGCTGCCCTCGGCCATCTACTATGCCCATATACGGACTCCCAAATATTTATTTAAATAGCCTGCACCTGAACTATTTTAATGACTTTTTAAAGATTGCTATTGATTTTATGGTTTTGTGATTAATTCACTGTGTTTTATGAATGTTGTTAGCCGCCCTGAGCCCATTTGTGAGGAGGGCGGGGTATAAATCAAATCAAATCAATAAATATATAATAAACACTTAGTGGTGGTCCCCAGCCCCAACGCATTTCTCCTTGCCTCAACCAGGGCCAGGGCTTTCTCAGCCCTGGCCCCAACCTGGTGGAACTCTCTGTCTGTGTCAATATGGGCCCAGTTGGACTTGTTATCCTTCTATTGGGCCTACAAGACAGAAATGTTCCACCAGGCACTTGGTGGTTGAGGTGGGTGGGCTACCTAAAGTATAGTATCAGCCTCGTGCCATGGAGGGAAGTATATGTCCCCCTTCAGGTTCTGTAAACATCTATGACTGACCACCCACCCCACAGGTTATTTAGTTTGAGGGAGTAGAGCAAAATGTGCATGGATGTGTTATAATCGATGTGTTCTTAATGTTTATATTGCTGCAAAATTTTATTTTATTTATTGTATATTTTAAAATGTGATCCGCTCTGAGCCCACTTGCAGGCAGAGTGGAATAGAAATCAAACCAAATAAATAAAGGTAAACTAAAGGTAGTCCCCTGTGCAAGCACTGAGTCATTACTGACCCATGGGGGGACTTCGCATCACAAAGTTTTCTTGGCAGACTTTTTGTTACGGGGTGGTTTGCCATTGCCTTCCCCAGTCATCTACACTTTACCCCCAGGAAACTGGGTACTCATTTTACCAACCTCAGAAGGATGGAAGGCTGAGTCAACCTTGAACCGGCTATCCGAACCCAGCTTCCACCAGGATCGAACTCAGGTCATGAGCAGAGCTCGGGCTGCAGTACTGCAGCTTACCACATACCACTTATAAATAATAGCCAGTGCCTTGAACTGAACTTGGCCTCCTTCTTCAGCAGCTCTTAGTGGAGGGAGATGGGATATGCTTTGCCACCTACCCTGGAAATCACTGCTCATAATATCCTTTGTTGGTAGATCTTGGGAGCGCTGTGAATGAACGTGACGGCTCCAATGATAAGGTGGCTACCTCCCTGCCTTCTTTTCCCTGCCTCCTTTTGCTCCTTATGTTGTTTTTAGCCTTCTGCAGCTTTAAATGCCATTTCCATCTGCCAGTGTTCATTAAGCGGATGCTGCACCAATAAAGATGTTACCCTGGGGACAGTCACAGGAGGATCAGTGAATCCATGAAGGAAATTGCATATGAAAAGAAGAGGAGATGTTTCTTAATGGGTAGGTAGTGTGTGGGTGGGTGGTAGTGGGACATTCCAACCACAGATATGCAGATCGGCGCCCAGATCCCAAGGCTAATACATACATCGTGCATGAATGGCACCAGCAATCGGAAATACTGAACAATCAACGCATCTTGAGAGCATTGCACATGCACAGAGAGCAATGTACGTGCAAGATGGTGTGTGCCAGAATACAAAGGGGGAAAAGGCAAAGGGTACAAAGGGAAGAGTCTGTAATAATTATATAACCCCTATGCGTTTTGCAACAGCTTCATCAGGGGGCTCTTCCAAATCCCTTTTAGGGCCAAGCTACACATGACGAATGACACTTGAACAGCAAGTGGATTGAGTGGAGGGCAAGTGAACAGGGAGAAATACACTTGCCATTCAAGTGTCATTCGTCATGTGTAGCTTGGCCTTCAGTATCATTCTCATGTATGCACTAAAGCAAACTCTGATACTAAAAAAAAATTGGAAGATCCCCCAATTGAGCTGTTGTGAGACGCGTAGGTGTTACATAATTATTACAGACTCTTCCCTTTGCACCCTTTGTCTTCCCCCCTCCCTTTGTTTTCACTTTGTACAGCCTTCATTCTTTTTTAGTGGTTAAGAGCAGCAGGACTCTAATCTGGAGAGCCGGGTTTGATTCCCCACTCCTGCTCTTGAAGCCAGCTGGGTGACCTTGGGCAAGTCACAGCTCTCTGGAGCTCTCTCAGCCCCAACCACCTCACAGGATGTTTTGTTGAGGGGATAATAGTAACATACTTTGTAAACCACTCTAAGTTGGCATTAAGTTGTCCTGAAGGGTGGTATATACATCAAATGTTATTATTATTATTATATTACTATATTGACTACTATGTGCCAGAATACAGAAGCATGCAAGGATCAGCCTGTTGAATGAGGGCTTGGAAGGAATTCTTCCTTGCATCATATCCGACCAATCAGGGATCACATAGTGGATGTAAAGAAGTCATGGTGTCATAGAGCAAATGGATCTTGGGGTAAGAGTGGACTGTAAACTGAATATGAGCAGTCAGTGTGGCAAAAAAGACAAATTCAATCCTGGGTTGTATCAAAGGGACCATAGCATCGAAATCACAGGAGGTCATAGCCCCTCTCTATACTGCCTTGGTCAGGCCGCACCTGGAGTATTGTGTGCAGTTCTGGAGGCCTCACTTCAAAAAAGATGTGGACAAAATCAAGAGGGTGCAGAAGAGAGCGATGAGAATGATCAGGGGTCTGGAGACTGAGCCCTATGAGGAAAGGCTGAGGGCCTTTGGGAATGTTTAGTTTGGAGAAGAGGAGGTTGAGGGGGGACATGATTGCTCTCTTTAAATATTTGAAAGGCTGTCATTTGGAGGAGGGCAAGGAGCTGTTCCAGTTGGCAGCAGAAGGCAGGACGCGAAGCAAGGGGCTAAAACTACATGCACAAAGGTACTGACTGGATATTAGGAAAAACTTTTTCATGGTCAGAGTAGTTCAAAAGTGGGATCAGCTGCCTGGGGAGGTGGTGAGCTCCCCTTCACTGGCAGTTTTCAAGAAGAGGCTGGATGAATACTTGTCAGAGATGCTTTAGGCTGATCCTGCACTGGGCAGGGGGTTGGTCTAGATGGTCTCTATGGACACTTCCAACTCTACGAGTCTATGATTCTATGAAATGTAGGGCAGCTATTCAAGGCAAACAGCATCCTCCCTTTGCTCCCAGTCTCCATGATGGGAGGAGAGAAGGGAAGCATCCCCGTTGTCTGAGTAAGTGGGCCAGCTGTCCCGGTCTTACTGTAATGGTAGGCTCAGCAACAAGAAAGGTTTCCTCCTTCGACCCCAATCCCGTTGCAATCTTTGCACCTTTTCAAAAGAACTGCTGAAAGAGGTTATTCCTAATTTCGCGGAGCGTGAAAATTTTCATGAAACACACACTCAACAAGAATGATAAAGTTGGGCATTTGCCACGGTCCGGACCATAAGACTAGTAAAGGGCCCACCACGACAATTACACCACGAGAATATGTATTTATTTACTTCGTTTATACCCCATCTTCTCTCAATGAGGTCCCGAAGCATTTTACTGCATTTTCCTTTCCTCCGCTGTATCCTGACGACAACCCTGTGAGGGAGGTTAGGCTGAGAGTTATGTGACTGACTCCAAAGTCACCCAGAGTGAGAGTTGAGAAGAGAGTGAGGGATTAGGCCAGTATTTCCAAATCTTGCTTCTTCTGTTGGCTGACCAAATGCCCCAGAAGGCCTACAGCAGGGTGCAGAGAGTAAAGTTTGATCCTGATGCAGGGCTAAGTTGAGGGGGGCAGGGGGGTTACCCTGCCCCCAGCGCTGCCAAAGAGGGGGCGGTAAGCTGGCCGCCATGGAACATGGCATGCCGTGGAGCTGGCAGTGGCCGCATGGGCAGCTGAATGGAGGACTGGAAAGCTGCCACGCCATTCGCCTGCCCCGGGTGCCCCCTGGAAGTGTGCCGCAAGCACTACCTACTGCTGGAGGGAAGGGAGCATGTGGCAAGCCGGCTGCCCCATCAGCGGGGAAGGGGAATGTGCACAGGCGGCCTTCCAGCCCGCCACTCAGCCGCCCGTGTAGCCACTGCCAGCTCTGCAGTGCCGTGATTGGGGCAGCCAGCTTGCTGTGTGCTCCCTTCCCTCCAGCGGCAGCGGGGGTGGCATGCTTTTCCTGGGGGCCCCCACGTGATGACATCACAAAAGTTCTCCCATGGGGCTTGGGTTGACCCGGGCACAGGCAGCCCTAGATCTGGCCCTGTCCTGACGTTGTGCCTAGAATATGCATACTGAAATTCGTGAGTGAAAAATATACACGAAAATTGCTGTTTTGAGCCATAACCATGATGTTCTTGAACGATACCCCAAATCCGGGATCCTTAGGCATTATGAAAAAAGAAACCCCAAATCCAGGTTTTACATGTTCAGGTGCAACTGTAGGGTTCCCAGGTGCCCACTGGTGGCTGGCAAACTCCCCGGGGGTTGATCTGTTGCCTGTCAATCTGCCAGGATTGGAGAGAAGTGGCAAGCCCGCCGGAGGTTACCCACCACCAGCAGGCACCTCAGGAACATGAGCAGCCTGTGCTCTCCTAGGGGATGCAGCAATGTCACTTCCTGAAGCGACGCTGTTGCACCGGCCATGAGCATGCCACCACATTTCCCTGGGGCCAGTTTTGGAGGCACGGGCAATTTGCAAGGCATGGGTGCTCGCTCATGGCTGGTGCAATGACATCATTCCTGGAAGTGATGTCATTGCACATGCGCCAGGACCACGCACACATGAGGAGTACTATGCCGGAGGCACGAGGTAAGTGCCAGCCAGGTTCTGCCCCTCTCCCTCCTGCCAGGAGGGTGTACGGACTTGGTAACCCTATGCTATCGTCAGGAGCAAGCCTCTTGTTTTTCTTTGATTTTCCGAATTTCCCAGGCAGTAGCATTTCTCCATTCCAATTCGATCTTTGCAAGGTGTCAGGAGGTGAGTCTCCCAACCAAACACTTTTGCAAACAAGCCCCAGAGAAGGAATTTCCATGGAGGAGTTTGTCAAGCTGTGAGAACTCAGACCACTCCATGCGCAGCTTCAAATTTATCCTGATAGCTTCCCATCGGGGGGTCCAGAAAAAGGCTTGGGGGAAAGCTAAAAGCCCATCCTCCACCCCCCTGACAGCAAAATCAGCTTCTGTGGCTTTTAAACAACGTTCTTGGAGGTGACATGTGACCCTGATCAAAGTGGTAACCTAGTGGCATCTGGTAAAATAACACATCACGCAGCTTAGCCCTCAGACTCCGCCACATACCAGTGCATTCCCGCCCACTGCTGCCATCTCCTCCTCCTCCTTAAATGTGCGTGTGTTATGCGTCATCGCTGGTGACCCTATGGCGACCCTATGAATGAAAAACATCCTATCAGATCTTGAAAACTGAAACATGTCACTTCTTTTACTGAGTCCAGCCATCTCGTTTTAGGGCTTCCTCTTTTCCTACTGCCGTCCACTTTTCCTAGCATTATTAACTTTTCCAGAGAATCTTGTCTTCTCATGATGTGACCAATGCATGATAGCTTCAGTTTTGTCATTTTAGCTTCTAGGGAGAATTCAGGCTTGATGTGATCTCATACCCCACTTATTTGTCTTTTCGGCTGTCCATGGTATCCGCAAAACTCTCCTCCAGCACCACATTTCAAAGGAATCAATTTTCAGCTTTCTTCACTGTCCAGCTTTCACATCCATACATAGTAATGGGGAATACCATAGTCTGGATTATTTTGAACTTGGTCCCCAGAGAGACATCTTTATCTTTAAGGTTCTTCTCTAGCTCCCTCCCAGCTGTTCTTCCAAGTCTCAATCTTCTTCAGGTTTCCTCATTGCAGTCGCCCTTTCTGTTGATGATTGAGCCAAGGAATAGAAAATCTTGTGCAATTTCAATTTCCTCATTGTCAGCTTTAAAATTGTGTTAACTCCTCCGTAGTCATTACTTCTATCTTCTTGATGTTCGGCTGTAATCCTGCTTTGGCGCTTTCTTCCTTAACCTTCATCAGTAGTTGTTTCAAGTCTTCACTATTTTCTGCCAGTAACGTGGTGTCATCTGCATATCTCAAATTGTTAATGTTCCTTCCGCCAATTTTCACTCCACCTTCTTCTAGATCTAATCCAGCTTTCCTTAGGATATGCTCTGCATAGACGTTGAAGAGGCAAGGAGACAATATGTAGCCTTGTCTGACACCCTTGCCAATAACACCTTCTTAAATAGTAGTAGCTAATTACTAATTAAGGTACCCCTACAGTGGTTGCAAAGTGTGAAGATGTGTCTAATAGCAATTGGACGACTGATTTGTCACATACAATCACACACAAAATGCCCTTTTTAAAAAATTAAACTATTTTCAAAGGTTTCAGGGGAGGGGGAGGTTGAGAGGGGAGGTTTTTTGCAAAGGAAGTCTTTATTCTGTGAAAGGGAAAAGGGACTGCAACAAGCGAGGATGGCAAACAGAGGTTTCAGCAGAAAGGTAATTTTTAAAATTGTCAGTCAGTTATGGTAAGGTTATGTTTTAAAAATGGATGCAGTCAAGATTTTTTTTTTATAATGCCAGTGGCTATGCTGGAGATAATAAGTAGAGATGGGCACGAACCAAAATACCAAGTTCACCCCTCCCCCAAATCCCAAATCTGAAATTATAATAAATTTCTTTTCAGTGCACACCTCCAGTTATGCCCCATCAATTGGTGTTCATGAGTAGAGATGGGCATGAACCGCATTACGAGCATCAAAAACCCACGAAAATGGTGATTGCGCGATCATGACCCAGAGGACCGTGATTGTCCACGGCCAACGATCCAGCGGTCAGGAGAGGCCTGGGTCGAGGCGTTCGGGCTCGGTTCGGGAATCCAGACACTCAGGCACCAGCAATCTATTCCACTGGCAATGGAGCCAGGGGAATGCCTGTGTTGTGTTTGCCCTCCTTCTGTCGCCCTGGAAACCCAAATGGAAGTCCAGCTTTCCTTGATCAGCAGGGCTTCCTTCCAACCACGGAGCTGCAAAGCAGTTGCGAGTTGGGAGAAGACACTCAGAGGAGGGAGGGAGGGAGAAGGGGGTGTTCTGTAGCCATGGACACTCCAATCTCATCCCTGCAAACCCTGATAGGCAGCTCTGATGGCCAAACACAGACCTCCTGTGTTGCTGAATGGGACCCATGCTTATAAATAGCCATGTGCTGGGAACAGCGGTGCACCCCGCTGCGTTTTTCACGATCCGGGTTTGGTTTGGGGACGGGAGATGGTCGTTGCTCTTTGGGAATTCGGGATCGTGGTCCGCACCGAACCACGATCTGCTGGTTTGATAATTTTTTTTTGGTTCGTGCCCATGTCTATTCATGAGTCTGTTCCCTCTATTTAGCCATGGTGGCTAATAGCCATTGGTGGACCTATCTACCATGAATTTGTCAAATTCCCTTTTAAAGGACTTCTGAACTAGTGACCATCATTACATTCTGTAGCAGTGAGTTCCGCAAATTAATGGTGTAAGAAGGTCCGAATCCTTGCAATCGAATTCCAGTTAGCACACATTGCTGCATGCAGGTCAAAAGGGCTAACTGCCTTATCCAAGACTCCAAAATTTGAAGCCATCACTGCTTAGATTATCTAGAGTTCAAATGCTAGCAATGAGGGGCAGATAGGTGGTGTATAGAGGCCCAGGCAGTATAATAATCTCAGCCCAACAGAGGTTGGAGGCCAGTTGATTAGGGTGCACAACCTTTTTGAGTCTGCTGGAATTCTGACATGAGGCAACGGGTGCAACCACAAAATGGTTTTGGCAGGAGGTAGAGACAGGAAACTGAACCAAACATACAGAAGTAGCTCAAATGCAGAAGTGAAGATGGGTAATTTTAAAAAAAACACTGGGAAAAGAGGAATGAGAGGCTAAAAGCAATGCAGCTCGCAGCTGCCATTGAAACAACATTATTTTAATCTTCACAGCCAATCTGATATCTCATGGCCAAAGAGAAGCCCGGCTAACCTCCAGATGGCCCCTCCCACTTTCTAAAAACACTTGGGCTCTTTCCACACTCTCTTAAAGGGACAGTCCACTCATTGAACTCTGGCAGCTTTCCCCCAGGAATTTAGCCATCTCCGTTTGCAAAATGTTTGCGGGCCATTTGGCTTCCATTTTTTTGGTGCCTTTTCTGGGAACATACTTTCCACGGTCACAGAAAAGGCACTGAAAAAACAGAAGCCAAATGGCCCACAAATATTTTGCAAATGGAGACATTGCCAGCATTCTGTGAGTGGGCTGCCCCTTTAAGAGTGTGTGGCAATGGCCTCGGCGGCATCCAGGAAAGGTGTTCGTGGGCAATACGGCACCCATGGGCACCACGTGGGAGACCCCTGGTCTAGATTCCAGATTGCATCTGAAAAGTCAGGAAAAAGTTGAACAGTAACTGGAGACAGTGAAGTAAACCAAGCAAGGATAACTCATTTATTTCATTCACTGCTTCTTGCAGCTTCAGCCTCTCTGCTGGGACTCTGCGTTCTGCCACTGGGTGCAAGAGAGAAAAAAAGCTGCTCCTCTTCTCTGCTAAAGTTGTGGATGTCAGCTCGAACACAGTGCCACCCAGTGGCCCTCCTGGCAAATGCCAGCTTGCCAGATGCCCCAATATGCCCTCCCTTGCAACACATAGCACACACAATCTGGCTAAATTCACACAAGAACAGCAACGAGCCACGTTCTGTTGTGGATGATCAGAATCAAAGCAGGCTTCCTCTTCACTTTGTTTCCACCTTCTTTACGACGAAATCTGTGAGCTGCCCATTAACTGCGGATTTGCCTCCTCCGCTCCAGGCCTGTTGAAAGCTCTTCAAATGACTTTCCTTGTCTCAGCAGAGTGCTCTTGGGGAAAAGATTGTCTTGCCCATGTTTCCTTTGGTCTATGAAATGCTTCAGATTTCTGCAAAATTGGCTTACGTCAGTTGCTGTTGAAGACTTCAGCAGCCGCTTCAAGCCCCAAACGTTCAAGGTTAGATGTGCTGCTTTTCAGCATCACCAGTGACGTCTCAGTATAGACAGCCACTTTGAACCTCTCCTAGCAGTCTGAAATATCATCCAAGAGCTTCATTCTTCAGGAATCTCCGCTTGCTCCATCCTTGTTGCTCTTTCTTTCCTTCACGGCGTTTTATTTTTGTTTGCTTCCTTGTTCTAGCTCTGCTAGCCCACGTTGGGTGGGACCAGTTCTGATGGTTGCCAACTCCAGCTTGGGAGATCCATGGAGATCGGGGAGCAGTGCCTGGGGAAGGCGGAGTTTGGGGAGGGAAGGAAGCTCGCTGGTGATGTGAGACCATAGAATCTATCCTATGGAGCTGCCATTTCCTCTAAAGCAGGGGTGGCCAAACTTGCTTAATGTAAGAGCCACATAGAATAAACGTCAGATGTTTGAGAGCCACAAGACATGATGCATTGAAGTGACTTCAGATGAGGAGGTGGGTCTGGGGGAGTGTCCTGAAAGTGACATCACAGGAAGGGGTGGGGGTTTGGTACAGTATGCTGGAAGTGACATCATCAGAAGGGGTGGGGCTTGGGAGGAGCCATCACCTGACCTTTGACTTGGAAGTGACATCACAACAGTAACATCACATCCTTGCTAGGCTTCACCCCCAAAGTCCCCAGATATTTTCTGAATCAGACCCGGCAACCCCAACATTTTTATTGAAAATATGAAAGACATGGAAAGAAAGGAGGAAGGAAGGAAAAAAGGAAAAGGGAAGGAAAGACATGGAAAGAAAGGAGGAAGGAAGGAAAAAAGGAAAAAGGAAGGAAAGACATGGAAAAAAACTATACTCTCGTGTATAGTTGGGAGCAGAAGTGACCAGAGCAAGACAGAGGCAGAGGTGGTGGGATTGGATGGGAGGTTAATTACCACTCCCAAGATCCACCACCTGAGGCTAATACATCAGTATAGAGGCTCAAACCCAAAAAATGCCCCATGGTGCAGAGCGGTAAGCTGCAGTACTGCAGTCCAAGCTCTGCTCACGACCTGAGTTTGATCATGGCGGAAGCTGGGTTCAGGTAGCCGGCTCAAGGTTGACTCAGCCTTCCATCCTTCCAAGGTCGGTAAAATGAGTAACCAATTTCCTGAGGGTAAAGTGTAGATGACTGGGGAAGGCAATGGCAAACCACCCCGTAACAAAAGTCTGCCAAGAAAACATCGTGGTGTGACGTCCCTCCATGGGTCAGTAATGACTTGGTGCTTCCACAGGGGACTACCTTTACCTTTTTTTAGAGGCTCAAAATACCGCAGACTACCTATAAATTCCAGGTGCTAGGGATAAACAGAGGAGAGGATAAGCAACCGTCACAGGCTGCTTATGGGCTTCCTGGAGGCATCTAGTTGGCCAACATGAGAAACAGAAAGCTAGTCAAGATAGTTTCAGGCAGATCGCCATGTTGGTCTGTAGTAGAAGAGCAAGATTTGGGTTCAGTAGCACCCTAAAAACCAACTAGATTTCCAGGGGAAACTCCCTTTGTCAGACACTGAGCTCTGACTCCTGAAAGCTCACACCCTGGAAATCTAGTCGATCTCTAAAGTACTACTGGACCCGATTCTTGCTCTAGTCAAGATATTTATTGATTTTATTTATTTATTTTAGATTTGTATTCCGCCCTCCCCCTGAGTGGGCTCAGGGCAGATCACAACATATTAAAAAAACAATTACAAATTCATGTACACTAAAAATGACACATTTAAAACAGGATGATGGACAGCAAGATAGCATTATGTGACTCATAAAGATGCTTCTTATGCTGTATTGTCGAAGGCTTTCACGGCTGGAGAACGATGGTTGTTGTGGGTTTTCCGGGCTGTATTGCCGTGGTCTTGGCATTGTAGTTCCTGACGTTTCGCCAGCAGCTGTGGCTGGCATCTTCAGAGGTGTAGCACCAAAAGACAGAGATCTCTCAGTGTCACAGTGTGGAAAAGATGTTGGCAGGTCATTTGTATCTACTCAGGAGGGGTGGGGTTGAGCTGAGTCATCCTGTAAGAGTTTCCCAGGGTGTGGAATGCTAATGGCAGGAGGCTTCACTGTATCCATATGCAAAAGAACCTCCTCAGGATACAGTGAAGCTTCCCTCCATTAGCATTCCACACCCTGGGAAACTCTTACAGGATGACTCAGCCCAACTCCACCTTCCTGAGTAGATATAAATGACCTGCCAACATCTTTTCCGCACTGTGACACTGAGAGATCTCTGTCTTTTGGTGCTACACCTCTGAAGATGCCAGCCACAGCTGCTAGCGAAACATCAGGAACTACAATGCCAAGACCACGGCAATACAGCCTGGAAAACCCACAACAACCATGCTTCTTATGTTCTTAGTTACAAAAAAGAGACACTAAAGCATGAGAAATTTTCATTTCTGACATTCTCCTAGAAGGATAAAGCAGAAATCACCATGTACCGAAAGCAAACATTGAATGTTTCCACTTTACAATGAGAAATAATTTCCCCTCCAGGAGTAACTGAGTTGGAAGGGAAAGTGAGAGAACAAACCTACAGTGATTTAATTTGGCGTGGTAAAAGAAAACAAAGCACCCATTCAGGGTCTGATAATATGGAAGGCGCCAGGATTTTTCAAGCCCTTTAGAGCTACCACGGCCCCCTGAGCATTGGTACTGAAGAATAACATCAAGCCAAAGTTGTGTAAACAAACTAATCCCTCTGTACAAAACACAGTTCTCGGAACCTAATTAGCATATCACACACAGTGATACACGCTTCGGATCAAATCTGAAAGGGCACAATAACTTATAAATAACACTGGAGCAATCTGGGGAGGAAAAATATGCTCAAAAGTCCACCCATTGTTTATAAATAGCTGGGCCCTTTAGATGCGGATACCTTTGAGCACAGAGGACTATAGGATTAGAATCCAGTAGCATCTTTGATCCCAACAAGATTTTCAGAATATAAGCTTCCCCCTTTTTTTAATTAAAAGTTTTATATATTTAAAAACGAACCTTAAAAAAGTCAATTACAAACCCTACTAAATAAAAGGTGAGCCGTATTGGCGATGACTCACCTTTTATTCTTGCACAGCCACAGTCCTCCTGCCGCCTCAGAAGGACCCACAGCAGTTCAGCTCCGCCCTCCCCAGCCCCAAGGCCAAGTTGGTGGCAGAAGCGAGAATGACTGCCCCACCCACCCTGCTCTCCCCCCACCCAAATCGGGTCATGGGGGATGTGCCCATGCTCAGCTAGCCACCCTGCCCTCCCCCCACCCAGATTGGGGCATGAGGGAGGGGGTAATGCCTGGCTGGCCACCCTGCCCTCCCCCAGGCACGAGCTGGGGGCGAGGGAGGTATCCATGCCCGGTGGGCTGCCCTGCCCTTTCTAGAACCCATTGTTGCTTTGTTGCTAGTATACTAATAAAATGACCAAAACCAACTAATCAACATGCAAAAACATACAAAACACAGGGGGGGGGGGTGGAAACCAACAAAAACAGTCTAAATTAAAAAGTTTCTGATTTTCTCCAAAACAAATATTTTTATCATGGCCATTTCCACACGCTCTTAAAGGGATGGCTCACTTACTGAACTTGGGCAATGCACTTTCCACATTCCCAAAAAAGCATGTCAAAAAACTGGAAGCCACACAGACGCCAAACAGCCCACAGCCTTTTTGCAAACGGAGCCATGTGAATTCCGGGGGGGGGGGGGGAGCCACCAGTGTTCGGTGAACAGGCTGTCCCTTTAGGAGAGTGTGGAAACGGCCCACGTCAAATCTACACTTTCTCTCAGTAATGATTAAAAAGTTCTCTTTTTTCCTAATGTTAAAATCCCTTCATCCAGAAATCTAGAAATCATCAATCCAGAGGAGTAAACTGTGTTAGTCTGTAGTAACAAAACACTAAAGAATCCAGTAGCACCTTTAAGACTAACCAACTTTACTGTAGCATAAGCTTTCGAGAACCACAGCTCTCTTTGTCAGATTAGTCTTAAAGGTGCTACTGGACTCTTTACTATTTAGAAATCATCACATCGTTGTTATCTATTTCATACAAATAGTCTACGAAGGATTTTCGTTCATCAACAAATGAACCTATCGACTTTTTTCTAATCAGTGAAGTAAGCGTTGCCATCTCATCCAGTTCCATCATCTTTGTGAACCATGCATTTACAAAGCAGAGGAAGCAACGGAGTGGGCGCTGTCATCACCAGTAATAGCAGAAAAGAAAGATGGGATGCTACAGTTGTGCCAAGATCCAAAGGAACGGAACAAATATATTTTAAAAGAGCATGCTCCAGCCCCAATCAGGCAAGAAATTCCTAATAAATATTTCTCAACATGAGAGACACTGGGTTAGATCCAGGCTAAATTTCCTGCTCAGGCAAGACACTTCTGTCAATGGAAGAGAATGTTTCCGGCTCCCGGCTCCCAGTGCAGCCCACAAATCTCCTTAAAATACTGCCTCTGGGAGGGCACGGGACCCTCCAGAATAAGAGAAAAAACAGGGGTCTGCAGCAGGAACACAGAATTGGTGGAAATTACTCCCTCCCTTCCATCAATGGAAAATTTAGTCTGCATCCAAGCCACTAACTAGATCTTATTGTGAATAAGTAAAGAGTCCAGTAGCACCTTTAGGACTAACCAACTTTATAGTAGCATAAGCTTTCGAGAACCACAGTTCTCTTCATCAAATGCATCTGACAAAGAGAACTGTGGTTCTCAAAAGCTTATGCTACTATAAAGTTGGTTAGTCTTAAAGGTGCTATTGGACTCTTACTATTTTGCAACTACAGACTAACACGGCTAACTCTTCTGTATCATGAATAAATATCTCTTACATATGCATGTCAATGAAATTCTCTATATAAATAGCAACAAATAAAATGCACAGGTACATTATTCTCCAATGCAGCCAATAAATACAATAAATACTATAAAGTATCAAAAACATGAATATACATTCATGGGTATATATATATGGCCATTAGTCCAAATCAATATTGCAAAAATAATTTCTTCTTTTCTCTTGCAGAGACGCTGGAATGAAGTCTTAAGGTGACAGACGCCGTCTGTTGCTATTTATATATAGGATTTCATTGACATTTATATGTGAAAGATATTTATTCACTATATGCACTTTATAAACATATGTATGTTTGATTTATTATTATAGTACATCTTTGCATATGAGATATTTTCCGAGTTGTTGGGGTGTCCCCTGTTGGTTTCTTCGCTTGTTCCCGGAGGAGCCTCTCTGTTGTAGCTGTACTAACTAGATCTTGGCAAATTTAAGAAAGTTTACTTTGGGGTGTGTGTGGTTATATGCTTCCTTTAGGGTTAAAATCATTATTTGAACCACGTCAAAGGAAAGTCCAGCATATATTTGAAAGTACTGCTGGCAATGATTTGGGGTAGAGTAATAGGAGCGCTGAATTAGATACCCCGGTGAACTTGATCTTGTCGGATCTCAGAAGCTAAGCAGGATCGCCCTTGGTTAGTAATTGAATGGGAGATCTCCAATGAAGACCAGGATTACAGAGGCAGGTAACGGCAGACCACCTCTGTTAGAGAGGAACTACAAGTGACAAAAGGCACAGGTTGGACACTTGTCAGCTTCCCTCAAATGTTGATGGGAAATGTAGGCATCCTGGTCTTGCAGCTTGTCTCTCTGACTGCTGTCCAATGGACTTTTCAACGGTCACTTGTCCAACATTCTGCCAATCCGCCTACATTTCCCATCAAAACTTGAGGGAAGCTGACAAGTGTCCAACCTGTGCCTTTTGTCACTTGTAGTTCCGCTCTTAGTCTCTTCCCTTGAAAACCCGACCAGGGGTCACCATAATTCAACTCTGACTTGATAGCACTCTTGACCACCAACAGGAAAGGAAAACTGCAAAAACCTTAGAGAGGTATCTAATCCTTAAGAAGCAGAAATGCAATTTAGACATTGGGGGGAACTTATCATTTCAACCTGTCCTGGAACAGTAAGAGAATGGGGAAATGGAGCTACAGAAAACACACAAAGGATCAGGCAAGGGGTCAAGAGAGACAAAGAATGAAAGAAAAGGGATAGACTAACCGTGCAATCCTTAGCAGCAGCAGCAGTCCTAAACCCATGGATTTCAATGAGCTTAGACTGGAGTAATTCGTTTTAGGATTGCATTGAAACTCACTTTTAGCTCATTGGGGGCCTGTCTGTATTACAAACTGTCAATGAGCGAGGAGAAAAACCAGATTAGCTGAACAACATTAACAATGTTAACAAGAACTAACAATGTTAGATCAGTGTTGTAATTTGTTTTACTATTATATTCTATAATTATATTTCTTTGGTTTCAAAAGGACCAGTGTGTGAAAATAGGCTTACCAACCAAAAAAAATAGCTAGACACAGAAGCTGTTGCAAGAGCCAAGCATGCTAAAAGCAGGCTATGATCTGTTTGTATTGATTTTTAAAATGTTGTGTTGAAGGCATTCAGTTTTATCTGTTTAAATGAAGCAAAAACCCTCAAAATGACCATCAAGGTTGGGGTAGGGCTGTACGACAGAAAAACAAAGCTTGTTTATCTTTTTTCAATACTAGAGGAAGTGCTTAGCGGATGCAGTTTTCCTTCACAAGAGATTTTGAAATCCCTTTGGCCATTGATCCAGAGCAGTTAGCCGTGTTAGTCTGTAGTTGCAAAATAAAGAATCCAGTAGCACCTTTAAGACTAACCTGTCAGGTTCTGCCCAGGGCGCCTCCCTGTGAGGTGCCAGCCTGCCTGATTTCATCCTTAAAGGACTTTCAGGGAAAAGGTGGGATCCCGCTCTGTGGAAGGAGGGGGATATACCTCACCCTCACACCCTCTCAGTCCACTTGCAGGTCCCCTCAACCTGACCTTGTCCTGGCTGCCTTCCACGACAACTGTCTCCATCCAGCCCTTGCTCCCGCTCCCGCTCCCGCTCCCCCCTGCTGTTCTCTCATTCCTTCTTCCTTCCTCCCTCCTCTCCATCACACTCCTACACAACCCACCCCACCCTGTGGGTGGACTTCCCTTTTATCCTTTTACCAATCCCCTGCTCCACCTGTCAGCCACACCCACCCTGTACTCTAGCCACGGCCTCGGCTCTCTCAAGCAGTGGCACCTGGGGTAGCTAGCCTGACTGCTTTGGGCAGCTACAGCTGTGTGCTCTGGGCTGGCTGCAAAGCTCTCTCTACTAAGGGCCTCAGGCAGCCCAACCTGTGGCTGCTTTGCTTTCAGCCCCACCCGGTCCTGGCTGATTCCTTCTAGCTTGTCTGCAGATTGGGGCATGGCCTGGGGCTGCCCTTCCTCCACTGCAGGTAAGGTTGTTGGCTGCCTTGATGCTAGCTGGCTGTCCCTGCTTCCTGGGCTTTCTCCCCCTGGTCTGATCCCCTCCTGTCTGCCCCCATTCTCCCTGCCTGGGCTCCTAGCCTCCCACTGCAGGGTGGGGCTAGCCGGCTTCCATCTACCCTGTCTAACCTTCTGTGGCTTGGGTGCCTCTTTCCCTCTCTCTGTTGTTGGCAGGTCCTGGACCTGGGTGTCCATTTGGACAGTGGGGTTGCTGCCTCCTGGCTGCCTCCTGCCCTCTACTCCTGGTGTATCTGGGGGCGGAGCCTCAGACCCTGGACACAACCAACTTATTTGTAGCATAAGCTTTCAAGAACCACATCTCTTTGTCAGCTGCATCTGACGAAGAGAGCTGTAGTTCTCGAAAGCTTATACTACAAATAGAACTATGATTCTTGAAAGCTATGCTACAAATAAGTTGATTAGTCTTAAAGGTGCTACTGGACTCTTTACTATTCTGAAATCCCTTTCTCTCTTTGTAAGCCCCCAGAGAAGGGAACAGAAAGGAGGCGGCATGAGAGATGTATACATGAAGGCTTAATCATCATTCTCATGACCAAGAGGGAGGGAGGAGGGGGAGGAGAGAGCTTGGCAACAGACGAGAGAGAGAGAGAGAGAGAGAGAGAGAGAGAGAGAGAGAGAGAGAGAGAGAGAGAGAGAGAGAGAGAGAGAGAGAGAGAGAGAGAGAGAGAGAGAGAGAGAGAGAGAGAAGCTGCTAGTTTTATAACTCGCCTGGCTTTCCCCACAGGAATTTTGGAAGTATAGTTTGGTGGAGGGGCTGAGAACTTTGTGACAGCCATGCATCCTCTTATAGAAATATAGTCCCCAGCATTGACTAGGGAAACAAGATGACTATTAAATCAGTTGCAATTTATAATGCAGATAGGCCCCCAATGAGTGAACAGTGTGTTTGCCTACTCCTGGCAAGAGTAGTGGCGCCGTCTGCATTCTCGTCTGTTTCATCTCTAGGCTGTATGATTGGCTAGGGATCCGGATGGAGTTTTGCCATCTTCTGGGCATGGTCACTGTGGGGGGGGGAGGGGTGTAGGTGTTTGGGAATTTCCTGCATTTTGCAGGGATCAAGACTGGATGACTCGAGAAGTCCCTTCCAATCCTGTGATTCTATGATTCTGAGCAAGAGAAGGGTGCTAGCAGTGATGGAGAACTTTCTTTGCACAGCAACGTCTCCAGTTCAGTTTCCAGTTCCTACAGATATAGATCACACAGGTAGCAAACACACCGCCAGAGGCTAAGGAGAGTTACTGTCAGTCATCATGGAAGACAATAATGGGCTGGATAGTCTAAGGACTTGACTCAGCCTCATGTGTTTTTTTCTGGTGGGTGGATCTCACAAATCCAGAGGGAAACAAACAGAAACTGGAGAAGGAGCCAAGATATGAAGGCTCTGCCGTGGGTAGAGTGATCTATGGAGCACAGCAGAAACTGAGAAAAGCCCATGCAGCAGCTGAGAGCAACCAGGAACAGAGGGGTGTGCATCCATGCTGTGTGCGGGGAAATCACAAAGCTGTCCTCACTCCAGGTCCTCATGAATGCTCACCCCCATTGAAAGTAAGCAGGTTCTCTTGGAGGCAAAAAAAAAAAAAAAACCCTTGCCAAGGACCCTCCCAAGGGTAGGGTTGCCAACTCCATGTTAGGAAATCCCTGTATATTTGGGATGGGGCCCAGGAAGGGCAAAGTTTGGGGAAGGAAGGGAGCCCAGCAAGGGTGTGATGTCAGAGTCCACCCTCCATTTCCTCTAGGATTCAAATCCAGTAGCAATTTGATGACCAACAAGATTTTCAGGAGTAGAGAAAAGCAAGAGTCCAGTAGCACCTATAAGACTAGCAAAATTTGTGGTAGGGGATGAGGTTTCATGAGTCATAGCTCACTTCTTCAGATACTTTTTCAGATTCTTTGTATCTGAAGAAGTGATCTGAGTGACTCACAAAAGCTCATACCCTACCACAAATTTTGTTAGTCTTATAGGTGCTACTAGATTCTTGCTCTTCTCTACTGCTACAGACAGACTAACATGGCTTCCCATCAAGATTTTCAGGGTATAACCTTTCGAGAGTCAAAGCTCCTGTTGTCAGATAACAACAACAGCAACATTCAATTTATATACTGCCCTTCAGGACAACTTAAAGCCCACTCAGAGCAGTTTGCAAAGTGTGTTATTATTATCCCCACAACAATCACCCAGTGAGGTGGGTGGGACTGAGGGCCAAGCTACAAGTGATGAATGACACTTGAACAACAAGTGGATTGAGTGGAGAGCAAGTGGAGGGCAAGTGAACAGGGAGGAATACACTCGCCATTCAAGTGTCATTCGTCACTTGTAGTTTGGCCCTGAGAGAACTCCGAGAGAGCTGTGACTGACCCAAGGTCACCCAGCTGGTTTCAAGCAGAGGAGTGGGGAATCAAACCCAGTTCTCCAGATTAGAGTCCTGTCACTCTTAACCACAACACCAAACTGGCTCTCAAGAGTCAAGAACTTTGACTCTTGAATGCATATGCCTTGAAAATCGTATTAACCATCAAGGTGCCTGTAATGATTTCAAGAAATGGGTGCATGTGACTTTAAATGTTTGGCGAGATAGGTGAAGAGTGGGGGGTGAAAGAGAGGGATGAGTGAGTGATATGATTGGTTGATGACAGAGAGTGGGCGGAGTGAAGGCAGTTTTCAGTTATTGAGGGAGAGAAAATAATTCAGTCAGGGCCAGAGAGGCGAGCTGTGTGCAGCCTGAGGGTGTTCATGTATTTGGGAGGGAAAGGCAGCCTGAGTGGAAGCCTGAACTGAGTGTGTCTGGGAGACTATATATTCACTCTCTTTGAAGCAGGCAAACTGTGTGTGCGCCTGAGAGAGAAAGAATTGAGAGTGAAAAGAAAACAGGCTAGCTGTGTGCTGCCTGAGGGGTTCTCTGTGAGGGAAATATAGAGCCTAGAGAAAGAGGCTAACTGTGTGTGAAGCCTTACAAGGGATCTGTGTGAATGAGCTTGGATGAAGCAACTGGAAGAACTAAGAACGACTTTTATGTAACCAATACGCTTCTTAAAAAAATAAACTTTGTTTTGTTATATCCCAGAGTTATCTCCCATTCCTATTCTCAGGGCCACATAGAACCACGAAGGAGCCTGACGCTCAAACACGTTACAAAAGGGAAAACTTAAATAAAATATATTGGAATTTAATATTCCTGGTGGCAGCTAACTACCCAGAGGGTGTGAAGGGGAAGATTAAAAGAAAAATCCACCCTAAAGAAAGTGAAGATCATAACAGTGCCACTGGACCCTAACCTTGGTGTTCTGCAGCAGACCAACATAGCTACCCACCTGAAACTATTTTTTCCCCAGTGGAACTGATCTCTGTAGTATGGAGATCAGTTGTAGTTCCAGAAGAACGCCAGTACCCACCTGGAGGTTGGAAGCCCTACCCAGGGGGAGTATAACATTTGTACTAGATGGAAAATTTGAACCCACAAGGCAGGGACAGATTTAGAAGAGCAGGAGGGTCACTAGCCCCAGGCGCCACCAAAAAGAGGGCAGTGAGGGCAGCTGCTAGCTGGGAGCATGCGGAGCTGGCAGCAGGGGGGTGGGCAGCCACTAGGCATGGCAATGCTCAATGAAGAGGCTGGGCCAAGCGGAAGGCAGCATGTCCCCATGGTGCTTCTCAGCCCTCCCCACCCTTCAGCTCAGACCCCCTTCCCTGATATGCCCCCTGCTTCCCCAGCACAGCTGCCAGTGGAGCCAGGGGGGAGCACCTTATGCGCAAGCATGGGCCAAGCAGGGGTGGTCCACCTTCCACCCCAGCCCCGTCCCCGCCACCCAAGAACTTCACCGAGCAGTGGATGAGCTTGCCCCCCCCCCCGGCCCACCTCACCAGCAGAGGAGTGAGTGCCTCGCTGGGCAGCACCCCAGCCTCCTGCCCAAGCTGGGATTAGCAGCCTTCTCTTCCTGGCCGGACTAGTGGATGGGAGCCCTGCGCAGTCCTGGGAGCATGCATGTGCACTTTGCACACCCACTCGTGGTGGCAGGGGCACCACCTGAGCGGAGTTGCCCCGGGTGCTGGCAACCCATGCTATGGTGCTGCCACAAGGTGGACATGAACACAGCAAAAGACTGCAGCAGTTGAGTCCAGTGGCACCTTAGAGAACCACAAGATTTTCAGGGCATGAGCTTCCAAGAGTCAGAGCTCCCTTCTTCAGACACCTGGGAGGTCTGACTCTCAGAAGTTTACACCCTGGAAATCTTGTTGGCCTCTAAGGTGCCACTGGACTCAAAATCCTACTGTTCTCCTGCAGACCAACACGCCTGCCCACCTAAACTACAGCAAGAGGCTGTGGCTGAAGCATTTGGCACTCAGTCTCCAACTGAACCATGGTTTTAAAGTACCAAGCTTTACCAAGTACCAAGCCATGAGGGTCCTCACTTGTATACATCTACATTCCTCAAGACAAAACTGTCCCCATGGGCAAGATATGCCTACTGGGCTATATGTTTACTGGACAGTAAGTCTTCTTTAAACAAAGTCCCACTTCTTTCCGCAATTTCCCTTTTATTCCTTTGTTGCTTACTTCTGGTTCTCTCAAGCCACTCAGTGGTAAAGTATCCATTTTCGTCCCACTGGGGATGTGTGCAAGAGGAAATGGTATGCAGTGTTTTTCCCTGTACCAAGCTGGAGATAACATTTGGTTGTGTGAGCAAGCATTCCATGCATGTGGCTGAGCATGCAAAGTAGGTGAGCAAATGTGCTCAGAAACCCACCCTGTTATCCCAGAACTAAAAGGCAAAAGGCAGAATGCATGTGATTAATGCAAACACAACTCTCATCATGAACTGACCAATTGTGCAGCAGGAGAAATGTATAAATTAAAGCTTAATCAGGACTCTACTAATGGAGGGGGGGGAGGAAGGAGAGGGAGAGCTCAGCATGAGAGAGAGAGAGAGAGAGAGAGAGAGAGAGAGAGAGAGATGGTTTTCAAGATGTGGAGGATGGAAGGTCATTTTGCTTCTCTGATTCATGCACAAAATACCGACTGCCGGTGTTTTTTTACACTGAACATTCCTGACATGTTCCATATTCAACAAGAGCAGAAAAACATCACCTTTGTGCTTTGGAGGGGTCTGAAGATCAAGAAAGTCAGGCGGCAGGGGGAGCTAGCCGTCTCTTGCTGCCATTCTTAGCAGCATGTCAATCTCTGGGAAACAGGAAAACAAAAAGCGAGATGAGGAAGGAGCCAGGAAAAGAGAGAAATATTTGAAAGTGACATCTTTGTTTCTTCCTGTCAGAGGCCAGCTCGAGGCGCCAAGAGGCTGTTGCAGGGCTGGGAAGCCACGTTTTAAGGAGGTAGGAGCAAGTTCTGGACTCCACCTGAAGCTCTGACTCTAGAAAAGCTCATACCCTGGAAATCTAGTTGGTCTTTCAGGTGCTACTGGGCCAAATGTAATTTTTCTTAAGAGGTACCAGATAGAATTTTTCTTCCAATCTGTTTGTCAGCACCCACTTCTGTCCATGCAAGAGATGGCAAGATTTTGTGCTATACAGAACAGACAGAAAGGAGATCGAGCTCTCCATAAAAATGGGTCAGTTCTTGCAAATGGTGATTTTTTTTTTTAATTCAAGCAGAGAGGGGTCCCATAACAAAAGCAGTTTTGGCCAGCACATTTGTCTATTATCATGGAGGCTCATGTTTGCATACAACATAGAAAGCAAGTTTCTAGTCTTTATAACTATTATCCAAATAAGAGGTTTCTTTAATTAGTTGGGGGAATTAGCATTGAAGGAGACAAGCAAGAGGGGGTAACTGGGATCCTTCACCTATGTTTATGGGGATTATTCCTTAGAGAACTCTCAAATAAATCAGGCAGATGTTCAACAGGAAAGAGTTTTTTATTAACAGAGAAATAAAAGGCAAGTATACAGAAAACCACACACAGCATACTAACAGGGCTAATAAGAAAACAGTGCGGAAATGGGAAAGCAATTTTAGGGGAAGGGCGATAATTACCAGTCTCAAAGAGCAGGGGGTCCATGGAGGAGCAGCAAAACAACCAGCGTTTCATGGAGAGAAGAAGAGAGGAAGCCATAACAAGTTTGGGGGTGTATGGACCCCCAGAACACACACACTGAGCACAAGGCTGGGAATTATAGAAGCCAGTTTGGTGTAGTGGTTAAGAACACGGGACTCTAATCTGGAGAGCCGGGTTTGATTCCCCACTCCTCCACTTGAAGCCAGCTGGGTGACCTTGGGTCAGTCACAGCTTCTCAGAGCTCTCTCAGCCCAACCCACCTCACAGGGTTGATTGTTGTGAGGATAATATAACATACTTTGTAAACTGCTCTGAGTGGGCATTCAGTTCTGGGGCAAAACAGGCGTTTGTCTGGAGGTAGGGCAATAACCTGGGAGAGGTTCGATATGATTATCTGGGATGGCCTATAGGTGAAAATATTGCTTGATGACTTGGTACGTGGCCAGCAGAGGCCACGGGAGTTCCAGCCCCATATTCACTATGGCAGGCCAAGGTGTGGAAGAAACGTCAGAAAACCAGCCGAGCAAAGGGGTGGGCAACAACAGCCACAATGGCACCACGCTGCCAGGAGGGGCAGCCAGACAGCAGGAAGAAAAGAGACCCAAGCCCTCTCAGCACTCTCAGGGCTGTATTGTAGGGCTGCATTGTAGGGAGGGGGTCTCAAAGAGATGCTTCACTAATGAGTTAGGGACCACCGACTTCACCACTATGGTGCCTTACGTCCTATCTGTTGCTTTAAGTGTATGCTCCTATGTGCTCTCTCTGCTTCAGGCACGATCCTACTGGGCAGTTCTATGTTGTCTAATGTCAGTCCTAGTACTGCTTATGCTCAGTTTCAGCATTTCTTCAACTCTGCATTGTATTCTTGCTCATGTTCTGCCTTTGTAAGCTTGCATTTATTTACCCAATGGCATTGTTTATGGAAATGTCCTTGAAATTGACTGTGTGAATCTCATAATACGTAATCCGCCTTGAGTCTCGGTGAGAAAGGTGGACTACAAATGAACGAATGAACACAAACAAACAAACAAACAAATGGATGGATGGATGGACGGATGGATGGATGGATGGATGAACGGACGAATGAACAAACAAACAAACAAAGGGCTGGTGGAGGGGGGGGGCTTTAGCCTGCAGGCCTCTTGGGATAGCCTGTAGGAGGCTGTCAAGAAATCAATAGGAGGGCCTATCATGGAAAAGGAAGCCATCTTTTCCTCCCTTGATAGGCCAAAGCAGGGGGAAAGCACAAAAAGGGGGAAGGCTGGGGGAAAGGTGGAGCGAAATCCAGTGCATAAAAGTCAGATCCCACAACAGGCTGGAGAGGGAGCACAGGACTCCGCTCCAGGGTTGTGAAAGCAAGTGTCAAGGGGAGGGAGAGGAACCAGGTGGTCTAATACCTCTCCCCTTTCTGAGGCCTGCGGGTCGTGGGGTTGATTCCACATGCCAGTGGATGCACCAGAGTGACTGGATTCCTCTACCTTCAAAGGGGGCGGAGGGGAGTGCTGCCTCTTCTTGCAGGCAAGTGTGAGGAGGTCACCTCCAGCTCAAACCCGAAGTGACAGGGGCTCGAAAGGGCTGGTTCTTTAGGAATCGGTCCAGATCATTGTGTTTTCACCACGTGCTCTGTTCAGCCTCCCCACACCTTCCCCCCCTCCAGCCAGGTGAGTGGTGGGGGGCAGCATCTAGGAGTGGGGGATCCCCCACCCCCAGTGGTGTGCTGGCAACTCTAGGATGGACAAGCGGTGAACCTGGTTAGGGGGGATGTCACACCCTGCCCCTAACCAGGCCCTGGGCTAAATCCCCTCTCTTAATGTAGAATACACCCTGACCTGGATAGCCCAGGTGAGCCCGATCTCATCAGATCTCAGAAGTTAAGCAGGGTCGGCCTTGGTTACTCATTGGATGGGAGACCTCCAACAAAGAGCAGGGCTGCAGAGGCAGGCAACGGCAAGGCGCGTCTGTTAGTCTCTTGCCATGAAAACCCCACCAGTGGTCGCCATAAGTCAACTATGACTTGAGGGCACTCTCCTCCACTCCCAGTGTAGAATACACACAGCAATGAGTATAGCACCCTGGATCACAAGTAAAGTCTTGATAAGTGCAGTTGAGGGGTGGTTCACAGATGCATTGGTGTCACCAGGGCTTTTTTTCAGTAAGAACGCTGTGGAACGGAGTTCCGGCACCTCTTGAAAATGGTCATATGGCCTGTGGTCCCGCCCCCTGATTTCCAGACAGAGGGGAGTTTAGATTGCCCTCCATGCCACTGGAGTGGCCCGGAGGGCAATCTCAACTCCCCTCTGTCTTGAGGTCAGGGGGCGGGGCCACCGGCCATGTGACCATTTTCTCCGAGGGCGATTTAAACTTTAAAAAATTCCCCCCTTGTTCCAGCTGACCCAAAGTGACATCATTGTGCAGTCCTGAGTTCCACCACTGAGTTCCACCACCTCTTTCCCCAGAAAAAAGCTCTGGGTACCACTGACTTCTTTACCCTTGTGTACCGCATATGTGAACTGATGCCTCTGGAAACCAAATGCCTGAAGTGGTCCAGGGAGATATTTAAGTGAAATATTCATAACCAGGCAGATGTGCTCTTCTGATCTCTCCTTCCACCTCTTGACTGCAATCTTCCTCCAGCTGGGTTGAGGATATGTCCAACTCTGGCCAGAAGAGAATGTCTTTTCAAAGCCAATTCATATATTTGGCAGAAGTAAACTGGAAAACTTCTCTTGGATTATGCCATTTCAGGTCCTCAGGGGAGGCTGGGGGTAGCATATCTGAACACCACCAACCTATGAATGTGTATGTGGGGGGGGGGATCTCTACACACAGTAAAATGCAAGCCAATGTTTTATGTACAGCAACTATTATTAGTGTTCACATCTTGCAACATACAACTTTATGAAAAAGAATTGCCAACTTTTTTCAAAGGGCTCTGCTCCTGTGTCATGCTGCATCTGTGACATCATTGTATGAGGGTGCTTATCTGCATGCTGGGAGCAGCTGAAGCCATTTTTCCCTGTCATTTGGCAACATTAGTGACACAGATGTGTGCATACACACCCGCATACATTTGCAAGTTGAAATGTACAGAAATAGAATCCAAAGTCATGATAAGCAGGTTGCCGGCATTTATAATTTCAGAATTCCTTTCTGCTCTGTATTCCAGTCTATATTTTCCTTCCCATTTAACTAGGAGATTTTTAAAAAATTACTATCCGAATTGGAGCATTCACAATGCACTTGTTACAAAATCCAGGCTATAAATGGAACTACAATGGATAACTCCTAATCCATCTATTCTTTTCCAGAAACAAGACCAGGAGATTTGGAAAAAATGGAGACAAGGAGAATGGTGCAAGCATCTGTAGCCCCTGCTTCAGATAATGTCCGCTGACATGTCTTTTCAGTAGTAATTAAGTACAGAAACATTCTCTTGCTCCCAAATCCCGACGGAAGCAGGAACGTGGATCTTCCCAAGAGGAAAAGTTACAAAAGAGCTTATGCAAATAAGTGGGAAAAGAAAGACGAGCGAGCAGCAGAAATTAGAAGTTTCTAATGGCACTGATATTCAACAGACATAGGAGGAGGAAGCAGAGAAAGAGGAAGATGACGAGGCCTGCTTTCCAAGGTTTGGAGGGTTACAGAACAGCGGCCAATTCAGCAGCAAACGTGAAACCTCTGGGACACCGTGTGCACCTGCTGGAGACAACAAGTGTTCTGTAGCTTATTAGCCACTCTGGAAAAGGGATTTGCTAGTTATTGTAGGAAAATCCTTTAAGCCACCAGCGGAGAGAGTACAGTGACAGCAGAAACACAAACAAGTGGCTGGAATATATCAGCACAAGGTAAGCACACCAAGGGAGTGTGGGATTTTTTTTTTTTTTGCAAGGTGCGAGGCAGCGTATTCAGCCAGGAGAGGCGTTTCTCCTGTGGCTTTGGTGAGGGCCTTTGTCTGAGTTGGTGTGGTTTGACAAGGGAAGAAGTGAATCAGGAGAAATGGAACAAAGGACCGGGAGGCAAGGGGAGAGATGTGGAATGGTGGGTGCGTGAGAGCCATGGAGGTTGGCTACCCCAAATGATGGAGCCTCCGATTGTTGCAGCCACTTTCTTTATCAGTGTTTTCATGGCTAAATGAAATCAGAAGACACGCCCACATGGTCGGAAAAGATGTAGGGTTAGATGTCTCTTCCGTTCTCATTCATTCCTCAGTGGAACAGGCTTTCTTGGGAGGTGGTGTGCTCCCTTTCTATAGAGTGTTTTAAGAAGAGGCCAGATGGCCACTAGAGGTGGATATGAACCGGGAAAATTCCGAACCACACGGTTCATGGTTCGTCGCATTTCACGAACCACAAACTTTCATGAACTTGCCCCGGTTCACAAACCGGTTTGTTTGGTTTGTGAAAATGTCACTTCCAGGGCAGCAGAAGGTCTGCAGAAAGCCCCTCCCCCCATTGCCTAGGAAACTGATTGATCGGCACCAGGCTGCCTGCGGTGACGAACTGAAAAACGAACCAAACAAACTGGCCTAAAGTTTGTGGCAGTTTGCCAGAAATGGGCTCTGACAAACCACTGGTTTGTGAACCATGAACCAGCACAGTTCATGAAAAACTTTGGTTCATATTTCAGTTCGTGCCCACCTCTAATGGCCACCAGACAGCAATGATGATTCTATGACTCAATATGAACTTTCTGTTTAAGAACACTCATCCTCCCTAATTCTTTTGGGTTCTATGATGAATCTAGGCCTCCAAATGCACTGGTTTAAGATCCTAAAATATACACAAGCTTGTTCCACGTCAGAAAAAGGGATGCCTTTGCTTGTTACAGGCCCTTCAAGTAAATAGCTATTTGGGTAAGAAAGGACAAACCAAATAAATAAATAATGTGGCAATTTCACTTCTAAAAAGTGTATGGTCGATTTTTACGATTGATCAAGAAACAAAGGATGGAGAACATACTGGGGTTGAATGTGGCAATCAGACATGAGCACATCACGGGGTCTGTTCAGTTTGGCACTGAATAATAATTCAGGGAGGGCATCGAGGGATGAACCGGTGCTAGGCTCTCGTGGCCCTTTCTTGTATGCTAATGGTAAAGCCAATTGCCACTGTGGGGCCAGGAAGGAATTTTCCTCCAGGCCAGATTGGCCAGGGGTCCTGGAATTTTTATGCCTTCCCTTGGGCATAGAGCAGGCATCACTGGGGTGTGTGGGGGTAGAGTAGGGTTGCCAGGCCCTCAATGGGGGTGAGGGATCCCCCACTCCCCCCCTCCCCCCAGCTTACCTGGGTGGTGGGGGAGGCATGGGCTTCATTGGCATGCTCCCAGGCAGCGTGGTGCGCTCCCACAGGCCCAGACAGCCCAGATTAGACCTGGATTGACCCTGATTGGGCTGCTGCAGCCCATTCCAGGCCAATTTGGGCATGATACAGACTGAATTTGGCCCAATTTGGGCCTAATCAGGCCCAAATCTGGCTCCTGTAGATTGCGGGAGTGCTCCCTGGGGAGCCATGGTCTGCGTGATGACATCACTTCCCAGAAGTGCGGGTATTGCACAGGCCCGGGGCATGAGTGCACGCAAAGTGTACGTGCAACTGAGACACCCAGAAGGTAGGTGCTGGGCCCCCAACCCTAGGGTGGAGATAGCTGTGATTTCCAGCACTGTGCAGGGGGTTGGACTAGATGACCCTTGGGGGTAACCTTCCAGCTTTACGTTTCTATGGAACCCATTTTCCCCAAATGCTATGGTGAAAATACATAACCTGTACCTCTTGTCTGTCTATATGAGTGGAAGTGCTCATGGTCTTGAAGAACACATGGGGTGCACAGAGCAAAATCTGGGCAGATATATTCCCCAGACCTTTGATCCACAAAATCCATTGTTTCCAGGGTGTGTATTTCTTGCCCTCAGAATGCTATTTGCCTCTCACATAACTGAAAATAAATTTAGCAATTCCTCATTTGCGTGTTATTTTGCTGAAAGTCATGCAATTTCAGAGCAGGTGGCTTTAAAAAATGGTCATTCTTTTTGAAAAAAAATACACAGGTAGCAATTCTGGGGGGAAAGTTCCTGAATGAACGAGTGCAGAATGACAGTCCAAACTCTGCCCCCATCAAGTTATATATTTTGGGGGGATCAGCAAACACCAGCGTTCTGTGATATTAGAGACCATCAAAGAGTCTTAGGGAGTATGCCAGAGTAATTTACGCATTTTTTCTAGAACTTATTCTCGAAAAAGACCCCTCTCTCTTACGTTCTCTGACATTGCAGAGTTCTTTAGTGAGAAATCTTAAAAAGTGATTGAAGATCAGTAATATACCACTAAGTTTCACTTAATGGCCAACTAATGTTTTTTGTCCTGTAAGAGATTAGCATAGGATACCAGTCTTTGGACTTCTGTATATATTTTGTACATTTTGTATGACTGGTGGTATATTACTGTATATGAGAATATTATTTTGGTTCATTTGCACTTTGCATTTTCAATATACAAAAATATTTTCATACTAAGTCTTTGTTATTTCTTGTACCTTAGCCCTTGGTGAGTCGTCACCTTTTTGTGTCTTTACTAATAACCGAGGTGAACGTACAACTTTGCAGCATTCGCCTTCCCCTCCCAAGCTACCACCTCTCCCGATTGCTAAAAGGAACATTGATTAAAAACCAAAAAGAAGTTTATGTGCTGACTTGAGGCTGAAGTAAGAGTCAGGGTGCCTCTCTTCCGTATGGCAGCATCGCTTGCTATTCATTAAAGCTGCCTGGATCGGGATAAATTAATGCGCTGTAGTTTGCCACTGTCTGCAAAAATCTTGTTCTTTCACAATTTTACACTAATAAAAAAAGATCTTGCCTTAGGGGTTGTTTTGCTGCAATTTTCCTGGCACGCAACACCTGCACTGTGAAAACTAGAAGGAAGCAGAACTGATTGGGACAAATTTTGCATCTGCGTCTTCTCACACTGCCTGATAGACATTCAGGATAGTGGACCCTGCCTCCTCAGCTGAATAGGGACATAGGATATCTCATCAGATCGGCTAATTTTCTTCATTTCCTACCCCCCAAGCATTTCTCCCTACTCTGATCAAGCTGAGTACATTTTGCATTGAACCTTTGCATACCGGTTTGGTGGAGTGGTTAAGAGCAGTAGGACTCTAATCTGGATAACCGGGTTTGATTCCTCACGCTTCTACTTGAAGCCAGCTGGGTGACCTTGGGTCAGTCAGAGCTCTCTCAGAGCTCTCTCAGCCCCACCCAATTCAGAGGGTGATTGTTGTTGTGGGGATAATAATAACATACTTTGTAAACCGCTCTGAGCAGATGTTAAGTTGTCCTGAAGGGTGGGATATAAATTGAATGTTGTTCTTGTTGTTCGATCAAGATGGGTTAGTCTGTCTGTAGCAGTAGAAAAGAGCAAAAGTCTAGTAGCACCTATAAGACTAACAAGATTTGTGGTAGGATTATGAGCTTTCATGAGCCACAGCTCCCTTCTTCAGATACAGCTAGAATGTGAGTCCATCTGTCCTTATATCTTGGAGAATGGTGTGATTACAGAAACTGAATAATAGCCGGTAAATTACAATAGCAGGTGTGATTAGTTAGGGCAGTGTATGCAGAGGGGTAGTGAGTGTGGAGAAATTATCATTGGCAATGAGACAGGAAGGCTAGGTCTTGATTCAGTCCAGGTGGATGCATTGTCTTGAGCTTCGTTATCAGTTGCAGTTTAGCAGTCTCTGAAGTTGTTGTTATTGTAATCATACTGACTCCCTTCTTTGCAACTTCTCCCACCTTCTGACTGGGTTATAAAGGCTCAGGGGTCTTCATTCCTACCTGTATCTGACAAAGGGAGCTTTGATTCTTAGACCTCCAAGGTCATCTAGTCCAACCCCCCGCACAATGCAGGAAGTTTGCAACTACCTCCCCCCACACCCCCAGACCTCCAGTGACCCCTGCTCTTGAAAACTTGTGCTCTGGAAATCTTAGTCTTGATACTGCTATTGGCCTCGAATCTTGCTCTTCTGCTGCAGACCAACACAGCTACCCACCTGAAACTATCCCCTAGGCAGCTGGGGACTCTCCTATTGCATCACATGCAACGGCTGCTCTGATTGGCCATTTTCCTGTGGACTGCATATTTAGTATGTCAACTGCACAGATCCCAAAGTGGCTGCAACTTAAAAGTTACTTAAAAGTTCTGTTTATCACACTAACTTAGAGTCATAGAATCATAGGCTTAAAGGGACCTCCAGGGTCATCTAGTCCAACCCCCTACACAAGGCCAGAAATTCACAACTACATCCCCTCAATACACCCAGTGACCCTTGCTCCATGCCCAAGAAGGTAAAACACTGTCAGGATCCCTAGCCGAACTGGCCTGGAGAAAATTGCTTCCTGACCCCAAAATGGTGATTGGCATTATCCTGAGCATGTAAGATGGGGCCACAAGAATTGGAGGCTTTACTTTAAAAAAAAAGTGGACAAAATCAAGAGGGTACAGAAGAGAGCGATAAGGATGATCAGGGGTCTGGAGACTGAGCCCTACAAGGAAAGATTGAGGGCCTTGGGAATGTTTAGTTTGGAGAAGAGGAGATTGAGGGGGGACATGATTGCTCTCTTTAAATATTTGAAAGGCTGTCATTTGGAGGAGGGCAAGGAGCTGTTCCAGTTGGCAGCAGAGGGTAGGACCCGAAGCAACGGGCTTAAATTACATGCAGAAAGGTACCAGCTGGATATTAGGAAAAACTTTTTCACGGTCAGAGTAGTTCAAAGGTGGAATCAGCTGCCTGGGGAGGTGGTGATCTCCCCCTCACTGGCAGTTTTCAAGAAGAGGCTGGAGGAATATTTGTCAGGGATGCTTTAGGCTCATCCTGCACTGGGCAAGGGGTTCGACTAGAAGGTCTATAGGGCCCCTTCCAACTCTGTGTGATTCTGTGATTCTGCAAGTACTGAACTTCAGCTAGACCAGCCAGCTGATTCAGTGGGGTGGGAGGGGGGAGGGCTTGGCTTGCATGTAGATGAGAAGTTTGATCACAGCAAGCACCACCGGCAATTAGGTTCACATTGAAGTTCTCAGCAGCAACGAGTTCCGGTGGAACTTCAGGATCTTGGAACATCAGGCAAGGCATTCCATCCAAAGTATCTTTTATTCTGAAGCCTCGTATTTCGATCCAAAACACAAAGCAAATGAAAACTGCTTACAGTTGCAGGAGTCTTCCCAGGAGGACCACTTTCTGCCTTGGCTAGGAAAACAAGCTGGGTGCCAACCAGCGCATCGTGGTCAGACGTGCCAGCTTCAAGGCCTGGTTGATAAATTGGACTTCTAATAATGAGAGCTCAGTGGCTAGAAGCACATGGCACAGACAGTTCTGCTCTTGGACAAACCATTGCTTGTGTCAAGGGAAGGCATCTCTTGGCTGGCAAAGGCACACAGCCTTGCGGGTGAGCCAGGGAAATGGTGCCTGAAGGCCACAACTGCCAGGGGACTCCATATTTCCAAGCAATGCACCCAACTGAACCTTGAGAGACGGGAAACAGCTGCCGCGGCATCCAGGCAAAAGCCAGCAGTTGTTGGAGACGCGCTGGCCAAGGGTAAGAGCGTGCCAACATGAATCAAACCAAGCAAAGTACAAGCTGCAAAAAGAAACCCACAATGATACAAGGCAATGAATAAGGACAAGCCCTTTTCTCGCATTCAGTGTCTTTCTACTGCCAGAAGATTCCCTGTTCTGCCTCCTACTCCAGGTTAGCTCTGGCTTGGCTAGGAGGAATTAATTCCAGAACTTGGAGCATGATCGTTCACACTTTCCTCTGAGCATTAGAACAAGAGAATCCAGGAGCTTGAAGGACCCCCTCAAGGCCACCTAGTCCACCCCCTATTCAATTTAGGGAACCAAAAGCTACAGCTTGCTGAAGGACTTGTGTGAAAGATTTTCTCCCACCGGGGATTCTCGTTGGCTGCCCAGCCTCTCCTTGAAGACATGCAGCTAGGGAGCGTCTACCAACGTCTTCTTTCTTTGAAAGGGTTTCTTTCCCCTGTCTAAAAAAGATCTCTGATTGGGATATATAATCCTAGTACGCAAGTTCTGACCACTAGGGCCCTCATCCCCTGAGCTATCTGATACTCCTGAAGTCTCCAAATCAGAAAAGGTGCTAAGCGGTTTAGCCCACGAGACTTTACGTTGGCCCATTTTGTTACTTCCAGGTCTATCCCACCAGAGATAAACTCTGTTATTTGAATAGTCCAACGTGTCTCGTTTATATTTCTTAATTTTAACCTCCTTAATACGGGTAGAAAACTGCTGCACCTGCTGTTCCACCTGTTTCAGTTTCTCCTCATACACCGTATCCGTTAACTGTACCTTGAGTGATTCAGTTAAGGTCTGAATCTCCTCCTTTAAATTATTGCTCTCCTTTTTACACCGTTTAATGATTAATAACATCAAATCAAAACTGCACTTATTTAGGATCGATGCCCAATCTGATTTGAAGTCTTCATCATCCCCAAACATTCCAGGGGGTTTCTGGACCCTAAGTCCCCGCGGGATACGTTGGGTAGTATGATAATCATAAAGAGTGGAGGCATGCAAGTCAATACTACCGCGGCGTAATATACTGGGAACCTTTCCGGAGAAGAGGAAAAGGAAAAATTTCGTTTGGGACACTGTTGCTTTAATTTGATACAGAAGAAACCACAAGGGAACAACACTTAATGAACTTTTTGAACTTTTTCATCCTGATTCTAATGGACCAAAATGAATAAGGTCACTCTTTATGAGTAATATGTAGCAATTGCACTTGATTAATTGACTTATAAATTTATAATTTGTATGCTCCTGTGAGTGTAATCTCTTTTGGATTTTGTCTATTTGGTACAGGAACAGCCATTTTTGTTTAATCTCCTTGAAGACATGCAGCTAGGGAGCGTCTACCAACCCTACAGAACTGGATCTAGTGTCCAATTGTTCTTATCATTAGGAAGTCCTTTCTAATGTTCAACCCACAGCTACCCTCCTGTAATGAAAGACCACTTGATCTAGGGCTAAACCAGATGATATAAGAGACGTGAGTCAGGTCTAGAATTGCCTGAACTGGCTTGCAGTCGCATGTAACTTTGGAAAAGTAGTATTTCCAACTGCTCCAGTGCCCGATTCGGCTCTGGAACGTGGTGTGGAGGCTTTGCCTTCCCTCCTGTGCTGTTTTCCCGAGGAGACACGGCAATGGGGGGAGATGTTCCCTCACCATGGGACTGCACATGTATAGACTGCCCTGTGGAATAGCAGGAACTCATTCTTTAGTCTTTTCCATGTCTTTGTTCTAGAAGCACAAATTCAGAAGGGGGCTTTAACATATGAAGACATGTGAAGTTGCCGTATACTGAATAAGACTCTTGGTCCATCAAGGTCTGTATGGTCTACTCAGACTGGTAGCAGCTCTCCAGGATTTCCAGTAGAGGTCTCTCACATCACCTCCTCTTGATCCTTTTGACTGGAGATGCTATTCAACCTCTGTGCAAAGCCTTTAGGAGAACTTATCCGCAGCTGTGGAGTTGGATGTCATCATTATGCAAATGATACCCAACTCTACATCTTGCTATCCAGGTCCCCACAGGATGCAGTTGAGATTTTGGGTCGCTGCCTGACAGCTGTGGTGAAATGGCTGAAAATGAACAAATTGAAATTGAACCCAGACAAGACCGAAGCGATGCTTGTTGAGAAGGCAGAGATCTTGAAGGATATTGTACTCCCCACTTTCGATGGAGTTAATCTGACCCTTGCTGACTCGGTTAAGAGCCTAGGAGTTATACTGGATCCAGCACTACTACTAGAAAAACAAATTAAGGCAGCGGGCAAAAGATGCTTTCTACAACCTCACTCTAGCCTGGAAGATGGCTTCTTACCTCGATGTGGCCGACCTGGCCACCTGGATCCACGCTATGGTAACATCAAGGCTTGACTATTATAATGCTCTATACATACATTTTTGCTAATGTTATGTCTTTGTAAACTTGCATTTATTTACCCTGTGGCCTTGTTTATTGGAAGGACCTTGAAATCGACTGTACTAATCTCACACTATGTAATCCACCTTGACTGTCAGTGAGAAATAAAATTTAAAAACCTGGGGATTGAACCTGATAGATAGATAGATAGATAGATAGATAGATAGATAGATAGATAGATAGATAGATAGATAGATAGATAGATAGATAGATAGATAGATAGATAGATAGATAGATAGATAGATAGATAGATAGATAGATAGATAAAATACTGGGAATTGAACCTGAGATCTTTTCCATGCCAGGCAGAGGCATTTTCCACTAAACCACAGCTCTTCACAGCAAGGAACCACAGGCCAATTAATCCAGCCCTGTACACATTGCAGGAAATCTAAAACAAGGGAATTCCCAAACAGATGGCTGTCTGGCTGGAAGATCTCCAGTACAGCAGAGATTCTCCCCTCTCTGGGTTATAATTTCCTCCAGAGTTTTATCATGCTGTGCTGCAGAGGTGTACAGTCTTCTGCAACTGTAGGAAATCAAACTGAAAGAATCTTAATTCAATATCAATATCCATTTCTTGCAGTGTTTATCAGTTCTTGGACTTACGTCTGCACAGCCCTCTGCACAACACTTCAGAAACAAAAATAATATAGCAGAGGGTTCCATTTAATATAGAGGATTTTAAAATAACAACCCATGATTTGGAATTCTAAAATCTAAGGGGAGGATTTGGATGAGAAGAATTTCGCAAGCATCGCCCAGCAATTAATTCCAAGAGCACGCTTGAAACATAAGGGGTTGTTTAATTAGGGTGAAGAAGGCACCATATTTTAAGAGCAGTCACAGAAGTTCTTCATGCGTGGGGGGAACCGATCTTTGCCATCTGCATCACACACACGTATCCACAATTTGTACATTGGATCCGACCTCAGCTATGTGTACACATGAGGTCATTAAATGCTGAGATGGTAGACCCAGGGCTTTTTTTCTGGGAAAAGAGGTGGTGGAACTCAGTGGGTTGCGGGGCAAGCTCAAAGGCAGGGTCCTAGTGCGAGAAATAATTACGCAACAGCTTTGTTGGATAAAAATAGGCCACAACTTTATTGGTTACAGGAAGGGAAAAGGAGCGTTGGCAGCGTAGGGCACGGATCCCAGCATCGGGTGACCCGCCTGCCAGCCGATGACTCTCTCACCCCCTCAGCACGCCTGCTGAAGGGGGACACCCCGGGATGACGTTTTGCGGGGTCCACACCGGGCGGAAGCCTCTGGGTGGTTCCCCCATCACCTGAAGCAGGCATGCCCCAGCAGCCTCCCGAGCTGAGCCTGCCACTGCCATGCCTGGTCCAAGATCCCTTATGGGGATCCCCACCTATGGGAAATAGTGCCAGCAGGCCCTGATTTCCCCCAAAGGGATCGGTGCCCAACGCCCAACCGCCTAACTCAAAGTTGTGACAATTTTAACAGGGAGACTGTTCCAAAGAGTCTCTTCAGTTAACACAAATCAAACATTAACCCAAACCATTAACAGAGTACGCTAACCGTATGCTAATACAAAGCCAAACCTAACTACCATGTGACTTACGACGCTGACACAGATGTAAATGAGCGGAGGGTGGGAGGGGTTCGCAGTTCCGGAGCCAACTGAGAGGAACGTGCTCGGCCCCGGCTTAAATAATTTTTGCGAGGACCTGAGGGAAAACCTCTTCCCTCAGGTCCAGCAACGGCCCTCTCTTGAATTTCCCAGCCAGCCCCTGATTGGCTGACTGGGAATTGCTTTCGCGCGGCTCGGATTAGAGCCACGCGTCGAAAGCCGGGGCCGAGGAAGACGCACACCTGCTCGTCTTCCCCTGCCTGCAAGCCCCGCAAATGCCGAGCCCCGGTAAGAGCGGGGCTCGGGGCTTGCCAGCACAGGGGGCAACTCTTGGTGGGAGGTGATGCCTCTGGTACCACATTGGCTTCCAGGGCCAATGATGTCACTTTGAGTCAGCTGGAACAAAGAGGGAGTTTTTAAAAGTTTAAATCGCCCTTGGCAAAAATGGTCACATGGCTGGTGACTCCGCCCCCTGATCTCCAGACAAGAGGGGAGTTTAGATTGCCCTCCGCACTGCTGGAGCAGCGGGGAGGGCAATCTAAACTCCCCTCTGTCTGGAGATCAGGGGGCGGGGCCACCAGCCATGTGACCATTTTCAAGAGGTTCCGGAACTCCGTTCCACCGCGTTCCAGCTGATAAAAATCCCTGAGTAGAATGCAATGGAAGCTAATGCGGAGAGGGGGAAATACCACTTTTGAATGCTAGTCTATACCTTTTATTTTAAAAAGCCATGCTAATGGTTTCAAGTGGGTAGCCATGTTGGTCTGCCATAGAAGGGCAAGATTCAAGACCAACAAGATTTCCCCTAAGGGAGCGTTGGTTCTTTTTTTATTTATTTATATTTCAATTTATATACCGCCCATCCCCAGGGTCTCTGGGCAGTGAACAGTTAAAATCGATAAAAACAAAAACTAAAATCAATATACAAACAATAAAACAAATTAACAAAGTGCAGTGGTGGGGAGAACCCTCCCCCACCCCAAAGGTGGGAGGCCGACATGGCACCGCCCCCTTCAATCACCGAACGCCTGGCGGAACAGCTCTGTCTTACAGGCCCGGCGGAATAATAATATGTCCCACTGGGCCCGGGTTTCCATTGACAGAGCGTTCCACCAGGCTGGGGCCAGGACTGAAAAGGCCCTGGCCCTGGTTGAAGCGAGGCAGGCTTCCTTAGGGCCGGGGACCACAAGTAAATATTTATTCGCTGACTGAAGCGATATTTATTCTCTGATCTTGAATGCTTTGGCTCTTTAAACAGAGGCTAGATGGCCTTCTGACAACAATGCTGATGCTGTGAACCTAAACAAGCAATATATATATGAAGGCAACACAGTGAAAAAATTAGTATAAAGTGTTATTGAAAAAGTAACCACAAATGTATAGTCAATTAAAGTGCAACATGCTACAGTACCATAGTAATACAATCAGAACAGGCAGTGGCAACCAATGCAACCAACCAAGGGAGTGGTGTACACGGTGAGAACCAGCGACCCCACCGTTGGAGGTGCTTGCTTTTCCACCCAAGAGCTTCATAGTGGTGATTTATTATTGTGTTATCTGTGTGGCGACTCCTGAGGAAGACGTTTTGAAACAAGTTCTTTGCCTGGCTCCTTGTAGAGTCGCTGGGGTCTTGTGCCCCCGGGCTTTCTTCCTGACACCTGTAAAAAAGAACACAGGTACCTTTAATAAGAAAATAATTCTATGACTTTATATGTAGCGCTCACCTTGTACGCCACTCCCTTCGTTGGTTGCATTGGTTGCCGCTGCCTGTTCTGAGTGTATTACTATGGTACTGTAGCATATTGCACTTTAATTGACTATACATTTGTGGTTACTTTTTCAGTAACACTTGATACTAATTTTTCACTGTGTTACCCTCATATATGTATTGCTTGTTTTGGTACTCCCTTGAGGGTTGCTCCTGTTGCTTTTTTGATTCTGTGAACCTAGGCAGATCATGAGAGGGAGGGCAGGAAGGGTTACAACAGTGCTTAGTTCTTACATGCCCAGGGTAATGCCAGTCGCCACTTTGGGATCAGGAAGCAAAAGTTTGGCTAGGGTTCCTGATGGTATTTTGCCATCTTCTGGGCATGAAGCAGGGGTCACTGGGTGTGTGTGGGGGGAGTAGTTGTGAATTTCCTGCATCGTGCAGGGGGTTGGACTAGATGACCCTAGAGGTACCAATCCTATGATTCTATGATTCTAAGTGTAGTACCCTGGAAATCTTATTACTCTTTAAGGTACTCAAATCTTGCCATGTAAATGGAAGCATCGGGGGAATTTTTTTTAATTCATAACTGGATGACCAGGGTTGTATTAGCGCGGGACTCTAATCTGGAGAGCCAGGTTTGATTCCCCACTCCTCCACTTGAAGCCAGCTGGGTGACTGACCTTGGATCAGTCACAGCTCTCTCGGAGCTCTCTCAGCGCCCCCCCCCCCCCCCCGGGTGATTGTTGTGGGGATAATAATGACATACATTGTAAACCACTCTGAGTGGGCGTTAAGTTGTCCTGAAGGGCAGTATATAAATTGAATGTTGTTATTATTATTATTGTTGTTGTTGTTGTTGTTTTCTCTTATCACATGCGAAGCAGCCTGCTACTGAGTCAGCTGGTCCATCTGGGCCAGTATGAGGATGGAAATAGCAAGCTGAATGTAACCCAACATAGCCAGGCCACCATTAAGGTCCAAGATGGATGCAGCAGCTCTCAGGGCTGCTCTGGACGAAAATGGAGCCGGAGCTGAATAGATGCCACTTTATTGTTATTATAGCCAGCAAAAAAACAGATGAGAGAGAGAGAGCAAGAGAGAGCAAGTGTGTGTGTGTGTGCGTGCGCATGTGTGCGTGCATGCGTGCGCGCGTGCGTGTGTGCACATGCCCACGCAAACAGAAGCATGCGATTTCATCAGAATTGCATTTCCAACTTCCTTGATCCTCTCTAATCCTCCCACTTCTGAACATCTCCTGTGGTAATGAGTTGTATTCCATCGATCCACTCAGCGAATGGATCCAGCCTAGCATTGTCAATCTCCAGGTGGGACCTGTAGATCTCCTGGAATTGCAAGTGATCTCCAGACTACAGAGATCAGTTCCCCTGGAGGAAATGGCTATGGCATTATGCCCCTCTGAGGTACCTCTCCTCCCCAAACCCTACCTTTCCCAAGATCCTCCCAAAAATCTCCAGGAATTTCCCAGCCTAGAGTTGGCAACCCTTATCCATCCCAACGAACCTAGGCATATCGTGAAAGGGAGGGCAGGAAGGGTTACATCACTGCTTAGTTCTCATGGCCTTTCTTACATGCCCAGGGTAATGCCAATTGCCACCTTGGGGTCAGGGAGCAATTTCCCCCAGGCCAGACTGGCTAGAGATCATGGAGGTTTTTATCATCTTCTGTGCATGGAGCAGGGGTCACTGGGGGTGCGGGCAGGGAGGTAGTTGTAAATATCCTGCATTGTGCAGGGGGTTGGACTAGATGACCTTGGAGGTTCCTTCCAACTGTATGATTCTATGACTTGCCAAAGAATGTCTCTAGTATGTGTTTGCCCAGAGCCACTCCATCTGTCTAAAGATCCCCTCTGGCCTTTCCCTCACACCATTCCCACGCAGCTCAAACTTCATGCAAACACAAACCACACAACTGGATCCATAGACCCCCCCAAGGTCTTTGGAACGGTTCCCTTTCATTGTTCTCAATGGGCTCAAGTGTGTTTTTGAGCACAACATTTGAATACTACTTCGCATGCCAAAAATGAACTCTGTGAAATAATCATCAAGAGCTCGAGACCAAATCACCGCGGCATCCCTTGTTTGGGTAAACTGGGAACTTTGTGTCTCAGCAGCCTGACCTTGAGGTGGCAGCTCCTGAATTTTCATTGTGTAAGAGCGCATTCCGGGGATTTATTGTGCAAGTAAATGAATGCTAAAGGAAAGAAGTGGGTAAAATGCATGCTGCACCCTTTGATCCTGTCAGAGACATAATCCGCAGCTGCACTTGACTACTAAAGAGAGAAACTTTATCACACCGGCCAGCCCATTGTGTAGAGCTCTTCAAGATTAATTGCCTCATAGGGCTTTTAACGATGGTATATGATAGCTCTGTAGCTGTAATTAAGTGGAGAGATTTTTTAAAAAAAGAGAGAGAGGGAGGGAGTGACATTATGCAGAGGGGAGGGGAAAGAAATGGGAAAATCCAGCAGCAAAGACTCTTGAACACATCGGAAAATTCACACCAGCATTTCCCCCTGCAGTTATGCCTGGTCTTGAAATGGATAAGGATTGCACAAAATTTTTTTTGTTTCTTGTAATTGTTGTGTGTGATCAGGAACGCAATTTTGCTCTGCTGGTTTTCTTTGGCAAATTTCCCGTTTTTTGTTTATTTCTGTTTTGATGACATGCGTGTTTATACACAAGTGATATAAAAACAAACATCCATTTGAATTGTAACAGGTTGCCACTCTTAAGGTGCCACTCCATTGACATTAACAGCAGTTAAACTAGCGAGGCAACACTTATGGAATGATAAAGGAATAGAAAATTCACTCAGGCCTATCCCTGAGCCAATGTTGAACTAGGGGTGTGCACTAAAAAAAATGGTACTTTTCAAATTTGGGTATTTGGAATACCGTATATATTCGGTATTCCCAATATTCAGGTCCCAAAATACCAGTAAGTTTCAAGCTTTATTTGGAATTCCAACTAGAGATGGGCATGAACAGCAATACAAACTTAAAAAAGCCACGAACAGCCCAATCAGCTGTTCGCGAACAAGCTGTTCATGAGACCCCATTCTAAATGAACTCTAAACGAACAGGTGGTCGTTGCAAGCCTCGTTCGCTGCTGTTCATTGCTGTTCATCAAGCCAGTCGGTCTGGCACCTGCAATCAATTCCCTTGGCAACCGGAGGCAAGGACTGCCTGAACTCTGTCTGAACTCCTGCTGTTGCCCTGGAAACCCCAATCGAAGCCCAATTTAGCTTGATAGGCAGGTCTTCCTTTCAAGTGTGGAGCTCCAAATTTGTTACAAGAAAGCAAAGAACAGGGGGGAGGGGGGCTCCCAGCTCAGGTCTTGCCGACAGTGAGGGAGAGACAGTTGCTGCTGGCATTTTGAGAGAGAGACAGGGAGAGTGCATTGGAGCTTGAATTTTCTTTGTGTGTGGTGGGATAGGGATCTACCTCTTCAAGTTCCAGGGCTGCTGCCAGGCTCTGGGGCCAAGCTATTATTTATTACTGGTAACTTTCCTACTGCCTGCTCAGGTCAGGTTTCTGAAAGTGGTGAGGTAGGGATCTACCCCTTCAGGTTCTAGGGCTTCTGCCAGTCTCTGGGGCCAAGCTATTATTTATTATTGGTAAATTTTCTGCTGCCTGCTCAGGTAGGGTTTCTGGGAGTGGTGTGGTAGAGATCTTGATGGCTGGAGGAGAACCTGCTGGCCCCCACGAACAACGAACATGTTCATGAACAGGTCAAGTTCATCAGTGTTCGTTGTTCATTGTTCGTGGATGGCAACGAACAATGACCACCATATATTGTCAAAGGCTTTCACGGCTGGAGAACGATGGTTGTTGTGGACTTTTCGGGCTGTATCGCTGTGGTCTTGGCATTGTAGTTCCTGATGTTTTGCCAGCAGCTGTGACTGGCATCTTCAGAGGTGTAGCACCAAAAGACAGAGATCTCTCAGTGTCACAGTGACACTGAAACCTTACCTGAGCACCTCTGAAGATGCCAGTCACAGCTGCTGGCGAAACGTCAGGAACTACAATGCCAAGACCATGGCTATACAGCCCAAAAGATTCACAACAACCAACGAACACCATGTTCGGGTTTTTTTCTGTCCGTGCCCATGTCTAATTCCAAATACGTTCAGCTCCATTATTCCCTATATGGGAAATCTTTCCAGGGGCCTGGAAAGATTCCCCATAGAGAATAAAGCAAACTACACCAAAATTGCAAAGAACCTAGTCCTGCCTGTCCACTAAAGACCCTCCAAGTTTCCATTTGATTGGATCAAGGGGTCCAGTTCTATGTGCCCCTGAAATGGTGCCCCTTTCCGCTCTATTATTTCCAGTGTGTGTGTGTGGGGGGGACCATTATCCCATGCTTTCTTCAGGTCAAAGATAGAAGCCTTAAAAAGAGTCCTAGCCAAACCCACAAGAGCAACCACACTGGCCAAGCCTCCCACTGCAAATGGAGCCAACAAAGCCCAACAGAACCAATGTCAAACCAGAAGAACCAGCGTCAAACCAGAGAATCCCAGAAAAAACAGCACCAAACCAGAGAATCCCAACAGAAACAAAATTCAGCAAAGGACATTGTTACAAGGCCTGTCACTCACAGATGCCAGGCAGAACCCAAGGCCAATGCAAGCCCAACAGAACAAATGTCAAACCAGAGGAACCTAGCACCCAAACTGGCCACCCAAACTGGCAAACCAGTAGAACCAAGTTAGCCAGCCAGACCTGGCAATGATATATGGCAAGTATGCAATGCATACTCAGTAACATTGCCTCCCTTCCCCTTCCCCCTGTAACAACAACAACTGATTTATATACCACTTTTCAGGACAACTTAATGCCCACTCAGAACAGTTTACAAAGTATGTTATTATTATCCCCACAACAATCACCCTGTGAGGTGGGTGGGGCTGAGAGAGCTATAGAAGAGCTGTGACTCTCCCAAGGTCACCCAGCTGGCTTCAAGTGGAGGAGTGGGGAATCAAACTTGGCTCTCCAGATTACAGTCCTGCTGCTCTTAACCATTACAGCAAACCATAGCCTGGGAAGCCTGAAAAGGGGTGAGGTGCTGTAAACTTTTAATTGCAATTCCTGGATACAATCATAGAATCCCAAATATATCCAGATACTTTGGGAATGTAAATACCAATTTATCCGAATATACCCAAATAAAACACATTCGGATATACCCGAATTTTACCAAATAGGTGTTTGGGAGGTATATTTTTAAACCAGATAAACTTAATTGCACGCCCCTACTTGGAACATACAAGTGTACAGTTTTTCACAGCCCCTAGAACATTGTCAGCATTAAAGACCTACATTAGCAGTTATTTTCAGGCTTTGATCATGGACTGACTGATTGCAAGCAGTGCCTTTTGACCAAGCTCAGCTTTCACAATTTAACCATGGATGCATCCCGTTGGTCCTACTTGGCTGAATAGTTTCCTAGTTTGGGTCGCCAGTTCCAGGTTGGGAAATTCCTGGGGATTTGGGGGTAGAGCCTGGGGAGGGCAAGGCCATGGAATCCACCCTCCAGGGAACTGATCTATGTAGTCTGGAGATCAGCTGTAATTCCAGGGGATCCTCAAGTTGGAATGACACAAACCCAGCATTGGCAACTCTAGATGGTACTAGATCCAGAAGAGTTAGCCGTGTTAGTCTGTAGTAGCAAAATAGTAAAGAGTCCAGTAGTACCTTTAAGACTAACCAACTTTATTGTAGCATAAGCTTTCAAGAACCACAGCTCTCTTCGTCAGATGCATCAGGTTCTTGAAAGCAGGTTCGTCAGGTTCTCGAAAGCTGACCATGCATCTGATGAAGAGAGCTGTGGTTCTCGAAAGCTGATGATGCATCTAATGAAGAGAGCTGTGGTTCTCAGAAGCTGATGATACATTTGTTGAAGAGAGCTGTGGTTCTCGAAAGCTGATGATGCATCTGATGAGGAGAGCTGTGGTTCTCAAAAGCTGATGATGCATCTGATGAGAAGAGCTGTGGTTCTCAAAAGCTGACGATGCATCTGATGAGGAGAGCTGTGGTTCTCAAAAGCTGACGATGCATCTGATGAGGAGAGCTGTGGTTCTCAAAAGCTTATACTACAATAAAGTTGGTTAACCATAGATAGTAGCATTCCAGCAGCTGAACTGGTGACTTGTTGGCTTCCAGATCCAATTCAAGGTGCTGGTTTTGACCTTTAAAGCTCTTTACATTCTGGGTCCTGTATGCCTCTTAACATATGAGTTGGAAGTAGCCTGAAGATCTTCACAACAAGGTGTCTCTCTCTCTCATTCCAGTAAAGGAAGTGAGATCTGAGACTGCCAAGACAAGAACGTTTTCTGGAGAGGCCTCAAGCCTATGGAATGGGCTTGCCAGGTTGAAATGAACGCAGCTTCTTCTCACATTCTGTTCTGACGGCAGTATCAGGCCTGTACTGTTCGGGAGAGGGGGCTTTTTCCTAACTTAGTTCTAATTGCATTAATTTTTAATATGGTTTTTCCTCTGTTTTATCGCAAAATACTTTGGGCAACAAAGAAAAGTGGTATAGGAACACAGGAAAGAAAGAAAAAGAAAGACATTGCTATGATATTATGGAGTATCTATATATATAAAAGAGCAAGCGTATTCAAGACAACTCACTTCCTACCCTGGTGCGCCTTCAGAGGACACTGCTGCAGTGGAAAACCCAGACCGGGATCTGGAGCAGAGCAAGTGGAAATGACTACTCTCCTGCCTTCATCCGACAGGGATCAGGAGAGGAGCAGGCAGTAATGCCCCCCACCCACCTTCACCCAGCTGGGATCAAGACTGGAGAAGGTGTCAATGACTGCCCTAGGATCAGGACAGGAGCGGTGGCAATGCCCCCCCCCCACATTCACCCAGTTGGGATCAGGAGCAGAGCAGGTGGCAATGCAAGCCCCTACCTTCACCTGGCTGGGATCAGGTGCAGAGCATGTGGCAATGCCTGCTCCCACCTTCACCCAACCAGAATCAGGAGCGGAGAAGGTGGCAATGCCTGCCTCCTGCCTTCACCTAGCCAGGATCAGGAGCAGAACAGCTAGCAATGCCCACTCCTCCCTCTTTACCTGGCTGGGATCAGGAGCGGAGCATGTGGATGTGCCCACCCCCACCTTCTCCTGCCTGGGATCAGGAGCAGAGCAGGAGGCAATGCCTGTCCCCTACCTTCACCCGGCCAGGATCAGGCACGGAGCAGGTGGCACTGCGCTCCCATGACTTCACCTGACCAGGATCAAAAGTGGATCACGGGGTAATGCCCGCCATCCACCTTCACTTGGCAGGGATCAGGAGTGGAGAAGGAGGCAATGCCTGCCCCCGCATTCACCCAGCCAGGATCAGGAGTGTAGTAGGTGGCAATGCCCGCCTACTGCCTTCACTTGCCCGGAACCAGGAGTGGAGTAGGTGACAATGCCAGTCCCGCTTCACCCAGCCAGGATCCAGAACGCAGCAGGTGGCAATGCCCACCCCTCACCTTCACCTGGCTGGGATCAGGAGCAGAGCTGGTGGCAATGCCCTCCCCCAGATCAGGAGCAGAGAAAGTGACAATTCCTGTCCCTGGATCAAGAGCAGAGCAGGTGGCAATGCTGACCCCTCGCCTTCACCCCGTTGGGATTAGGAGTGGAGCAGGTGGCAATGCAAGCCCCCCCTTCGCCCGGCCAGGATCTAGTGCAGAGCAGGTGGCAATGCCCGCCACCTGCCTTCACCTGGCCAGAACCAGGAGCAGAGCAGGTGGCAATGCCTTCCCTCCACCTTCACCTGGCTGGGATCAGGAGGGAGCAGGTGGCAATGCTCACATCCTGCTCCACTCCTGATAAAAAGTTTATTGTACAGGTAGACCTCAGGTGGACAGAGCCAATTTAACAGCTGCAGCTTTTTTATCCTATACTGACCAGTGTCTCTCGGACTCAGAAAATTTACGGGAAACACACGCATAGGTGTGTAAGCTGTCCTTTCTCCCCCTCCTGCAGGATGACCCCTCCCATGGCCACATCACTGGTGTCTACCTGTACAATAAACCTTTTATTCTCATCAGGGTGACACAGAATGGGTTCAGAGGTGAAAAGTTCCTTCAATTTCTCAAATGCTTGCTGGCACTCATCAGACCAAGCCAGTTTAGCACTCGGCCTCACTCCCTCTGGCCCCTTCCCTTTGGTTTTCAGTAAATCAGTCAACAGCAATGCGCTCTGAGCGAAATTCTTAATAAACAGCCTGTCAAAGTTTGCAAACCCCAGGGATGATTGTAGCTGCCATCTGGTTAGCAGGTGGAAGGAAGAAGAAGAAGTGCTGAGAAGACAGGAAGGCTAAGATGCTGAGAGAGAAGGCAGGCTAGGGACAAAGTTTGGAAGGAAGGAGGGCAAATAAGGCACTCAGCCCCCCAAGAAGCAAAGTCCTATGGGAAGGATGGGGAGAGAGACACATGGAGTGAGGGAAAGTAGGAGACCTGGGCCGATTCCAGACGACTAACCTGAAGGCGCTGCATGCCGCCATGTTCCGGATCGCGACGGGGAAAACGCGAAATATCACGTTTTCTCGCACGAGTTTGGCGCGATGTCGTGCCAAACTCGCGTGAGAAAACGCGATATTTCGCGTTTTCCCCATCGCGATCCGGAACATGGCGACATGCAGCGCCTTCAGGTTAGTCGTCTGGAATCGGCCCTGGAGAAAATAGAGCTGAGACAGAGCTTTCCACTGGATTTATAAAAAAAAGGAAGGCAGATGGTGGAATTTTGGAGGCTTGGAGGTTATAGACAAGGGATCCAGCCACATATTTGACTGCAGATTATTTTTTAAAAATTATAACTGGCAAACAGAATATTTTGGCTGGGGCACTGTGGACCCTACACACACATTAAATAGAGTGAAAATCTTCAGCCCTAGTGAGTGATGCTGCTGCAGTTGCCGTGGCAATTCAGGAGACTCCAGATGTTGGGTGGAAACGCTGCCCCTGGAGAAACAGGAGAGAACGGGCAAGCTGTGTGGAAAACAGACAATGAGAAATCTATTTGAGAGCATGCCAAGGACAGAGAACCAGAAGCTCAGCTGCCTCGACTGATTCTTTCTCTTCTCTTTGGGGGGCTTGCAAAAATTAACTCAGAGGTAGCAAGCGCTATCTTTCCAGTGCAGGAATATAGGTACCACTGGAATATTATGGGGGGAGAAAGCAAATGTTCCAGGAATCTGGATGAAGAATATTGTGGAGATTACTTGGGGATTCATTTTTTTAAAAACTAGTTTGGGATGAATTATATGAGATAAGAAGGGCTTTTTTTCAGCTGGAACGCGGGGGAACGGAGTTCCGGAACCTCTTGAAAATGGTCACATGGCTGGTGGCCCCGCCCCCTGATCTCCAGACAGAGGGGAGTTGAGATTGCCCTCTGCGCCGCTCAGCAGCGCGGAGGGCAATCTAAACTCCCCCCTGTCTGGAGATCAGGGGGCGGGACCACCAGCCATGTGACCATTTTCTCCGAGGGCAACCCACTGAGTTCTGAGGGCAACCCACCTCTTTTCCCAGAAAAAAACCCTGGAGATAGGGGATGCCATAGAGTCAAGAGGGATCTCAGCACCTACGCAGGTATCCTTGTATCAGGTAATGTCCTTTTCGTTTACAACCTCTGGATTGCCAAAGCATCCTCTTCCTTCCTGCCCACAGCACTCAGCTCTTTTTCTTCCTAGGCCCCACTTGAGATTCTGCAGTTTTTTCTTGATGTTGTCAAGGTCTCTAAAATCTAGGCCTGAAGATCTGAGGGGCAAGCCAGAAGAGAACTGGAAATGGAGCTCCTAAATATATGGAGCTCCCAACTTTTTTGCCTTTTAATATCAGCTGCACAGGAGCCCACGAGAGCCAGTTTGGTGTGGTGGATAAGAGAGCAAGACTCTAACCTGAAGAACTAAGTTTGATTCCCCACTCCTCCACTTGAAGCCAGCTGGGTGACTGAAGGGCAGTATATAAATCGAAGTTGTCCTGAAGGGCAGTATATAAATCGAATGTTATTTGTTGTTGTTGTTGTTGTTGTTGTTGTTATTCTGCCAGGGACTACATCATAACTGGAGGAATAACAACAATAACATTTGATTTACATTCCGCCCTTCAGGACAACATAACACCCAGTCAGAGCGGTTGTATGTTATTATTATCCCCACAACAAACACCCTGCGAGGTGGGTGGGGCTGAGAGAGCTCCGAAAGAGCTGTGACTGACCCAAGATCACCCAGCTGGCTTCAAGTGGAGGAGTGGAAAATCAAACCCGTTTCTCCGGATTTGAGTCCTGACGCTCATAACCTCTACTCCAAACTGGCTCCACTGGAGGGCCCTGTTGTTGTTGTTATTGTTATTCTGCCAGGAACTACAGCATAACTGGAAGAATAACAACAATAACATTTGATTTACATTCCACCCTTCAGGACAACTTAACACCCAGTCAGAGCGGGCACGTCCCGTTTTTCTAACCTGAAATACCAGCTCGTTTGAGCCTCTATTCACCACATTGTGGCTAGGCCTATTGTTAGGGAGAAAAGCAAGCTGCAAATAAAAAATAATATATGATTAAGGCTCGATCTGGAGGGAAGGCAGCATAGTATAGCCCAGTCTTATCAGATCTCAAAAGCTGAGCTGGGTCAGTACTTAGATGGAGGACCACCGAGGAAGACTCTGCAGAGGAAGGCAAACCACCACTGCTTCTCACTTGCCTTGACAGCCCCTTGCTGGGATCACCATAAATCGGTTGCGACTTGATGGCACATTTGCACACAAGGCTATGTCTGTGGGCTATTGTTGTCCTGTTACAACTGCTTGTAACTTGGGAGGCTTGACCGCACAGGAAAATCCAATTCTGAACGATTGCTGTAGCACAACATCAAAGTATGTCCTCTTAAGCCAAACTTGCTGACATGGATCCCTGAATGTTTGTACTCGACAGGGTAAATATTGAATCTGTAGGGCTGTTTCAGGTCAGTGAAATGGGGCTGGTGGGAAAGCTTAAAGCCCCCCTCCCCTCATGCTACAGTCCCAGCCAGAATCTCTCCCCACACTTTGCCTGATATTTCAAGGGGAAAGATGTTGGGAACTCGGTTCATGGAATTCCCCGTTTCTTGCCTGGTTGGAGAGCCAAGCTACAAGTGACTCCTTACACAGGTTGGACACTTGTCAGCTTCCCTCAAGTTTTGATGGGATATATAGGCATCCTGGTTTTACAGCTTGGCTCTCCATTACAGCTGCAAGACCAGGATGCCTACATTTCCCATCAAAACTTGAGGGAAGCTGACAAGTGTCCGACCTGTGTCAGGTGTCACTTGTAGCTTGGCTCTGAGCCCAGGTCCAAGCCCGCTGTGTCCTGTCAACTCTCTCTCTCTCTCCCTCTCCTCTGTTCTGTTAACATCTAATAGTTGACCATCTGGCCCCACAGAATGCCGTTTGGGTTGTGCAATATATGTTCTGCTGTCTTTTAGAAATTGCAGTATATATTACTGACATTTTTATTTTGTTTCAAATTAACATGTATTAATTTAACATATATTAATATGTATTTTATATATGTTGTATTCTACTTTGAGCTCATTCGCGGAGAGAGCGGATTAGAAATATAATCCATCTAGAGCCCCGTGGCGCAGAGTGGTAAGCCGCAGTACTGCAGTCCAAGCTCTGCTCACAACCTGAGTTCGATCTTGGAGGAAGCTGGGTTCAGGTAGCCGGCTCAAGGTTGACTCAGCCTTCCATCCTTCCGAGGCTGGTAAAATGAGTACCCAGTTTCCTGGGGGTAAAGTGTAGATGACTGGGGAAGGCAATGGCAAACCACCCCGTAAATTGTCGAAGACTTTCACGGCCGGAGAACGATGGTTGTTGTGGGTTTTCCGGGCTGTATTGCCGTGGTCTTGGCATTGTAGTTCCTGACGTTTCGCCAGCAGCTGTGGCTGGCATCTTCAGAGGTGTAGCACCAAAAGACCCTATCCACTTTCTCCAACTCAGGAACACATCTATAAATCTCTATCATCCCACTGCCCCCACCATCTTTTTTATGAACAGAAAAGTCCCAGACTTTTGGGGAAAGGTGCCTCAACCCTTCAATCGATTGCTCTCTTCTGCACTTTTCTCCAGCTCTGCAAACCCTTTATTGAGATCAGGCACCGGGGACTGTCTACAGCTGAGGCCGCATCATAGTTCAGACCCTTCTTTGATTCTCCTCTTGGCTTCCACTCCCCCAGGCCTCTTCCTTGTAATCTTCCTTATCTTTTGCTATAATTTTGAATACTTCTTTCAAAGGACAGACATGTTGACTTCAATGGGCAAGAAGGGGGCTTCAAAAAGAACCTGCCTTGGGTCTTCAGAATTATTTGACCTAGGGCCAAGCTAGAAGTGACGAGTTACGCTTGAATGGCAAGTGAACAGACTCACATGTATTCCTCCCTTTTCACTTGCACTCCACTTGCACTCCACTCAATCACTATGCTAGTGCAAGTGGACCACAAGTGAACAGGGAGGAATACGTGTGAGTCTGTTCACTTGCCATTCAAGTGTAACTCGTCACTTCTAGTTTAGCCCCTAGTCTGGTCAGTTCCCAGCTAGCTGCTTCAATCAAGCAAAAAACCTCCTTCTTGGTTTCCCTCTGTAAGAGCGGGTTTCACCCCCCCCCCTTTCGTTCCTCTGCCTCCTCTTCTATTCACAAAGCCAGCTTGGCTGACACCTCTTTGATATTCCTGTCCCGTGCTTAGCTGAGCGTCCATTTTCATCTCCTTTTATTGTGATGCTCATCTCTCAGCAACGGCGCCTCTGACTGCTTGCGTAAAAGGCGCCATCCTAAGAACAAAACAAGTAGGGGAGAAAACCGTACTCGTGTGCGGCTGTGAAATGCAGCTGGGCGTGAAAAAAAAGGTACTGGCTGGGGACTGAAAGAACAAGCCGGACGATTTCACGACTTTGCTGTGCACCCTTGATAGATTCCCTGAACAGAGAATAGAGAGGTCAGCTGTCAATTAGATGCCACGGTAACTATGGTTGTGCCTTCCAGGCCTACAAAGAGACACAGACATCTCGATCTTTGCAAGGACTGCCAAGCAGGCAGCTAAGCAGTAGCTGAAGTGAAATCACCATTCCAACTTGCAACAAAATAAAAGGAACGGCATTGCTCGCCGCAATCCTGCATTATTCTTGCCCCAAGGCTGGTTCTCAGGCCCAAATTATTGGTTGGTACAGCACAAAATATGCATGCAACTACCTTATATTGAGTCAGACGACTGCTGTTTTATACTGAGTCAAACTACTCTTTCTTCTTCTAACAAGCAGCAGCTCCCCAGAGCTCTCTCACTTCACTTACTACCTAGTCCGCATAACGAGAAATGCTGACAGTAGAGATGGGCACGAACCAAAATATGAACCAAAATTCATGATGAACCAGGCCGGTTCATGGTTCACGAACCAGTGGTTCGTCAGATCCCATCTCTGACGAACTACCATGAACTTTAGGCTGGTTCGTTTGGTTCGTTTTTTGGTTCGTCGCTGCAGACAGCCTGGTGCTGATCAATTAGTTTCCTAGGCAACCGGGGATGGACTTCCAGCAGACCTTCGGCTGACCCGGAACTGACCTTCTGCTGGCCCAGAAGTGATGATTTTCTGACCTGGATGTGACATTTTCATGAACCAAATGAACCAGTTTGCGAACCGGGGGGCAGGTTCATGAAAGTTCGTGGTTCGTAAAATATGACAAACCTCAAACCACATGGTTCGTTTTTTTTCTTGTTCGTGCCCATCTGTAGCTGGCAGTCAGACCTGATTGACAAATGATGCTCTGACTCACTGAGAGCCAAAACAGACAAGACGCCTGATGCATGGAGGACACGTGTCAGTTTCCTGCAAATGGCTCATCTCGTTGGGGGAGTAGGTGCAGAATTTTATGAAGTAATCCTGCCACTGCCTCTCCCTTTCTTCATTGGTCTTCCTATTGCTGAAACAACTTGTAAATTCTTTGAGGGCAGAGCCCTGTCCTGCTTGGATTAACAAAAGCCAAAACTGTTGCTGGTGGGGAGCTCTTGCTTAGCATATCTGTTGGAAGAGGAGGATTTAACACGGTCCCTTTCCTCAGGTTTCAGAGGGGGACAAACCAAGCAGTTAGAAAGATAGAGAGGTCAATGCACTCTGTTTACTGCTCTGACTGTCCTTTGATATGCAGATTGCTATTCTCAAGATTTCCTCCTCCTGACTTCCTCCCTCTTACTCCTTCTCTTCCTGGCTTTGTTCCAGGCAACACTTCTCTCTTTCTCCTCCCTCCATCTTGGCAGCATGGATGCAGGCCTTGTCCTGCTATCTGTGTCCATCCTTAGACTAAATAGGTAGTTAGGATCTGCCTCTCCTCCTTTCCTATCGGAGTATGGAGTTCCTGCAATAAAGAACTCTAATTTCTTTTCTAAATATAAAGCAAGTGTATGCTTTTATTATTTTCATTCCTGCACACACATCAGCCAGCAGAACCAGCTCACACCCACCTATAATCACATTTCCTATGCCAAATGATAGACTCTGCTAATGGCCCAAACATGGAATCCTTTAATTAAGTTTCTGGGGCCTACATAACGACTTATTTATCAATATCAATAAGAGGAGCATCCTTGCAACATGAGCCCATGAACATGCCACAGGTTTTTTTTTCTAAATCAGCATGTTCGGGAGACAGCAGATGGCAGCGCCTCTCGGCACCTGGTTCAGGTGCTAATGTAATTGTCCACTGACTTTTGGCCAAAGCTACATTTCAAGGAGAATAGGGCAAGTTCTTGCTCAGGTGGTTGGGACGGGACCTGTAATTGCTCGGGAGGGTTCCCCCTGTCTCTACATTGCCTGCATGCTCTTTTGGAGAACAGCCAAGAGCAGTTCTTGATAGAAGCATCTTTTCTGCTCACCGGTGGAGAGATCTGCCTAGCCAAGTATTGCTTAGCAGTGTTGCCATTGAAGCTGGTCATTAGAGGCTTCAGTCAACTCTCTTCTGCAGGCTTCACCCCATCAAACCGAGAGGATCTTTACTGTATTTCACTAGATACAACATCACCAGCTATCTTCTGACTGCCCCGTCCTTATCTTCTCCCCTTCTGTCCAAACAACCTGCAGAGAAGAGGACCTTTGACATAGGCCCCGCCCCTTGGATTAGGTTCCCTCCTCCAAGACTCCATAGTCACTTTTGCTTCTTCTGATTGGACGGCGCTGATGATTCAACCTCTGATCTCCCTGTTGCTGTTAGCGGGGACTTCTCTTTTCACTGCATAGAGCCCCTCTTCCAAAGCTCAGCCCTTAAGAGGAAAGCTTCCCATTGGTTAGGTAAGGGGTGAGCTGCCTGCCAGGTTCAGCAATGAGTTGGTTTCTTCATTGGCTTGGACACTATTTCTGCAAAACAGCAAACTTTTGAAATTTCACTCGGACGGATTTTCTTTTAAAGAAAGCCTGGATCTGAATTCCTACGATCTATGAAGCAGTCGTCTTTAATATCATCTTGGCGAGTTTTGTATTTGGGAGCTTGGGAATGAAGCAGCTAATCGGGCTTATGATGTTTAATTTTGGATAGAGAAAGCCCTTGGGGGAAGAGTGGTGCCAACTGTGTTCGTAATTCATCCATTTATTCATGAATTCAAAATATTTGTTTCCTGCCATTCAAGGTAGCTTCCAAACAGAATACGCCAGCAAGACACCAACATTTAATAACAAAAGTTACTTTACAAAAAAAACATGAACTGTCTGGTGTTTTGGATGGGGTAAAAAGTTTTTTTAATTAACAGTGCAATCCTATACAGAGTTACTCCAATCTACACCCACTGAAGTGAATGGGCTTAGACTGGAGTAACTTTGCATAAGATTGCAATGTATATCTACTAAAAATAATAAAAAACAGTAAAACTAGAATATCAGGTATTACTTGCACCTTAGAGGCAAAAAAGACTGAGCAAATAGATGGGTCTTATCGCCTCTTCAAAAGGCATAGCAGAGAGAAGGTGCTTTGAGAAGATTGTTCCAAAGACTTGGGAGACACTACAGAAAAGACCCTGCTCTTTCCAATGGGAACTTTTAAAACAGCTAAGCCAAAACTGGGGTGGGGATTTACACAAATATTTTCACCCTGTGCAAAAAGGATTCCCTCCTTCAGTAACACTGGGGAAGGGGGATGCGAGCAGCACCAAAAGTGTCCACCTTCCCCAGCACTGCCAGTGGTTCCCCCAGCAATCTCTTATTCCCGCTGCTGCTGTAAGTGGTGGCAGGAGTAGGTTTTTTTTAAACAGCGACATCAGTTCTATGCAGGGCTTTTTTTTTGGGAAAAGAGATGGTGAAACTCAGTAGCGGAAGTCAAGACTGCACAATGGGTCAGCTGGAACAAGGGGGAGGTTAAAGTTTAAATCGTCCTTGGCGAAAATGGTCACATGGCCGGTGGCCCTGCCCCCTGATCTCCAGGCAGAGGGGAGTTTAGATTGCCCTCCAGTGGCGGGGAGGGCAATCTAAACTCCCCTCTGTCTGGAGATCAGAGGGCGGGGCCACCGGCCAAGTGACCATTTTCCGGAGGTGCCGGAACTCAATTCCACTGTGTTCCAGCTGAAAAAAAACCCTGGTTCTACGCATAAGTGAAATCGTAACATAATGTCATGTATGCCTGTCTGCATACCTGCCATTAATGTGTTTTGCATTTTGTGCTGATCATAAAAGTTTGCTGTACACTGTATTGATCATCTGAGAGTGTGTAAACTGCTAACATGAAATGTACTGGACCAGTGGGGGTTGTCTGTTATCTGTTGAAGGTATTTATTTTCACTTCAGTAAGTGTCCTTGGATGCAAGCTGTGGGCAGCGAGCGATGTATCTTTTCTCAGAGACTGAGATGAGTTCATTCTGTACTATGTCTATCCTAAACTAATCCGTTCCCATGTAACTCTTTGGGGGTTTCGCGCCAGAATGTCAACGGACCCGAAGGGCGGGAAGTTCTCCTATAATTAGCACTGGTCATTTTTGAATAGCCACTTCTGCCAATTCATCCGTATAGATCACTTGGACTGTATAGATCCCTACATAAAAGTTACTTCAACCAATGCACCTGTGTGCTTGCTGTGAGGGACTTGGGGATCTAGCTGCCAAGGACTCACACATAATCAATGTCACCCAACTACCCCTTTTCCCTGCCCCCAACCCTTCGCCTGGCAACCTTATCAACCAGCTCCCATTCAGACTGGGGTTAAAGTCCTGTCTTCGCTCTGAATTGGCTTCATGACATCTTTGAGCAGGCAAATCTAATTGGCAAGGTTGCCAGTCTCCAGGTGTGGCATGGAACACTCCCACAATTACAACTAATCTCCAGAAAACAAAGAACATAGAATCACAGAGTTGGAAGGGACCTCTAGGATCATCTAGTCCAACCCCCTGCACAATGCAGGAAATTCACAACTACCTCCCCCCTCCCTGGGGATCATCAAGAGTGTCCCGTGGAAAAGATCCTCCTGAAGAGAATTTATTTTGACTTGATTCAGTTCTTCTTCGGAGACCCTGATAAAATATTTACCTTGGAACTCTTCTTGCACTTTAGTAATACACTTGGGAAAATACCTGTAAAGAGAGAAAGTAACATTGTGAATTGGATGATGGGACTTTTCACGTTTTATAGAACGGCTACTGAATTCTTTACTACGCTGTAATTCCTTATGGAATGTCTTGATTATTGCTTTATTTATTGTCTGTATTAACTTGTATGATAAGTCTTCGTTAATTGTTATATTTATACATGCACAAAGTCACTTTTATATTTAATGAGACTTAATCCTAATAGACTCGGTAATTTGGTAGAGTGATATTGTTATTCTCTAGCCCAAATTGTGGTCTTTCCACTTTGCTCTTGAGTTTGATTTTCTGGGTTGCATCTCTTGTTTATTCCCAATGTAGGATCACAGAACCAGCATTGCTGTAAGATGGCTGTCTAGCCTCCGCTTAAAAACCTTCAAAGAAGGAGATCAGTTCTCCTGGAGAAAATATGTCATATATGCCTCCTGCATATCTGCCATGAATGTATATGGGCTCTGCCTCTAGTCTCTGAGAGTACGGGAAGTTCTTTATTGCTGCAGTGCCAGTAGGTGATCTCGTAAATGTTTACTTTCTCTTTCTCGCTCTGCTGAGCCAGTGTCCTTGATGGCCAGCTGAAACTGGCTCGAAATGTATCCTTCTTGAGCAGTGGTCCCCAACCATTTTGGCACCGGGGACCAGTTATGGGGAAGACAATTTTTCCACGGACTGGGGGGGGGGGGGATGGTTTCGGGATGATACAATTGCGCACTTTATTTCTGTTGTTGTTGTTGTTATACTATAAGTAGTACTATTAGTAGTAGTAGTAGTAGTAGTAGTAGTAGTACATCATCATCATCATCATCATCATCATCATCATATTATATAATGATGCCACGGCACAGCAGGTAGGGAAGCGGGGAGGCAAGCAGGGAAGCAAGCTGCCTCGCTGCTCACCTTCCTGCCCCTTCGCTGGCACTGCCATAGAGTAGACCACACTACGCCGCTGGTGTGGCCTGGTTGCTAACAGGCCACGGTCTGCGGCCCGGGGGTTGGGGACCCCTGTTCTTGAGAACCAAAGATAAGTTCAGCTTTCTCACTGTCTACTCTAAAACAATGGCCGTTTCCACACGGCTTACCTTATTCTGCAAAATAGCGAAATCTCGCATGAAATCTCATGAGAAGAGACTGTTATCGCACGAGAAGACATGATAACAGCGTCTTCTTGTGAGATTTCGCGCGAGATTTCGCTATTTTGCAGAATAAGGTAAGCCGTGTAGAAACGGCCAATGTCTCGTTCCACCCCCCACCCCCATTAATGGTCCTCTTTCCCAAGGCGGGAATATTCCCTATAACTAACATTGCTAGCCCCACATACATCACTTCTGCCAATTCCACTGTCTGAGCACCTTGTACTGAATGGATCTCTAATAAAGTTACTTCAACTGGAACACTTGTGTGTTAACTGTGGAGAACTGGGGGATCTAACTGCCAGGGACTGACAAAATAGCTGCTTTGGAGGATAGCATGATGCTTCCTGTGGCCTCTCCCCTCCCCAACCCCACCCTCCTAAGGCTGCACCCCCAAATCTCCAGGAATTTCCCAATTTGGAACTGGCAATTTTATGTAGCAACCACAACCCTCCATTGAACCTCTCTGGCATTAGAAGAGTCATTCCTAATAATGTTATTGGGATGGGGGCAACAGAGAGAGAGAGAGAGAGAGAGAGAGAGAGAGAGAGAGAGAGAGAGAGAGATGGTTCTTGAGAGCTGCCAGTCCCATGCCGCGAAGGGCTGTAAAGGTCAAACAACACCCGTTTGAATTAGGAATGCTGCAAGAAATTCAAAGGAGAATAGAAATAGAAAGAACGGGGACCTTTAACCATGCATTTTAATTAGACGGATTTACTTAAGGCTTCGTTTCACTTCTTTTGTGGTGTGGTGTGTGCGTGTGCTAATGTGTGCATTGGAAACCTCCTGCCCGTCTTGTTAGGGAATGAGTTCCTGGCTGGGTTGGCTGGAACAGCCCTCGTTGAATCGTGGTGTGACCTGACCTTGCTTAATGCAGACAGGATGATTAAAGAGCAGGACTCGGGCTGTGTAGGCTCCAGGGACATTGGAGTCAGACCTCAAAACAGCCTGGAAATTTTGTGCAGTGAGAAACAAAACAACGTTCAGCACAAAAGACCGGCAGCCTTTGCCTCTGCCCTCTGTGGCCAGATGACAGCCCTCGAAGCTTGTTTAAGGAGCTTCAGCACGCGGAGATGTCAATCAACATGGCATCAGGGTCTTAAGCTGGGGGGGGGGAGCCTGGCTGCAAGGCGGAGTTGCTATGCCCTGGTGGCACAGCATGCAAGCAGGAACAACTGCTAGATTGAACTCTGTAGCTCTACAGCGCCACCCCTCCTGCAGTCTGGAGGGAGTACTGCAGCTCTCATACCTCTTGGGCTCAGACAGGGCCCAGGGTTTATCCAGTCTTATATAGCTGCAGGTTCAGTCTGTACAGGGTGAGCTACTCAAACATTGCCCACAGCCCCGGCTGGCAATTCTGAGCTTCTCTGCCTCTCCTAGCCACCACTCCTGTGAGTTGGATCCAGATGAAATTTGCAGTTGCCACTGCATCCGCCTTCCTGCTGCAGACTCCCCTCGTGTCATTCTTCAGGGTCCTCTGCGCACCCACCCTCCCAGGAGATCAGTGGGCTGTGGTTGGAAGCGGGAGGCAGGAAAGTTCTCTCCTGCTTTTAGAAAATTTAATCTGGGTCCAACTGCTATGTTTTACACTTCAAGGTGGCTTAGCAAGTTTGCCTATCTATACCTGTGTCTATGACATTGGTTTGATTTTGATTTCAAATATTTGGGCACCTGGATAGATCCTGGCACTGGTCCAGAACGTGGTTGCCATTTTCCCACTGTAAGTAGGCAACCTTCTGCCAGTGCGACTCATCCCACACTAGCACTCAATGGAGCAGAAAAAGGGGGAGGAATGATGTTGCACAATGCAGCCACTTCACTTCCATGTGAAGACCCAGAAGTGGCATCACCGCACTGAGCGACTCTCTAGAACTCCTTCCAATATTTTTTTCTTTTTTTCTTTTTAAAATCATTTTTATTAAATCGGTTAACATACATTCCATTAAAATATACAATTTCATTTTCCCTTCAAATTAATATATATGCCCCCCCATCCCTTCCCCCTCCCCCTTTTCCCCTTTTGACTTCCAACAGTGCTAGAACCCCTTTATTTCTTATCATTACCTCTATTCACACTATAATCCCTATTATCAAAGGTAAAGTTCATATACATTCTCCACACCTCTTAGTAGTTCTCTAAAGTCCACAATTGTCCTCTCACATCCCACTCATTTTCCTGATCATCCTAGAACTCCTTCCAATAATGATGATCTTTACCATAGAGATTGTGGAAAGTCCTAGAGAGTCGCTTGATGCAGTGACATCACTTTTGGGTCTCCAACTGGAAGTGATGTCACTATGTTGCATGTTATTTCCTCTCTCCATGCCCTCCCCAACAAGCTCTCACTAGTTCCAGGTACAGCCCTGTCAACCCTAACCCAGAAGGATTCCCTCGGGAAAATAGCAAAAGTTCTCTGTTGGTTCCGGTGGCTAATGCTGGCAGGTACAATGAGCATGAGCCTATGTTCCAATGTAATGTGTTGCACACTTAGAATGTGAGAATGGGTGACCTCGGGTCAGTCATAGCTCTTCTAGAGCTCTCTCAGCCCCACCCACCTTGCAGGGTGATTGTTGTGGGGATAATAACATACTTTGTACACCGCTCTGAGTGGGTGTTAAGTTGTCCTGAAGGGCAGTATATAAATCAAATGTTGTTGTTGTTATTATTATAAGATGCATCCGAGAGTCCCTTTAAACCTGTTGCCACTCCTATTTGGAGTGTGTGTGTAGTAGTTAGAATGTTGGGCTCTAGTATCTAAGAGGCCCAGGTTCGAATCCCTGCTCTTGCTGGGTGATCCTGTGCCAGTCGCACCCAGCCTAAGTTACCTCATAGCATTGTGAACATGAGCCAGGGAGCAGCCATATTGCCAGCATGCCATTCGAAATAGCTTCGTTCGCCTGGCCTTGAGTGTGTAACTGTGCAGACAATAGCTTAGCCAGCAAGATCTTCTAGAGCTCTTTCAGCCCCACCCACCTCGCAGGGTGATTGTTATGGGGATAATAATAACATACTTTGTAAACCGCTCTGAGTGGGCATTAAGTTGTCCAGAAAGGTAGTATATAAATCATATGTTGTTGTTGTTCTATGGCAAAATGAGGCAAATTGCTGCTTTGCTTTGCTACCATTTACCCTACCTTCCTCAGTTTCACAAAGCCCAAGTGGTGTGGTCATGACGAAAGCACTTTAGAGTACACTACCTTCTTATCACACCACAACCACTAGTGATTCTCTTACTGCTACCATGTCTTCCATGTGGTTGAAAGATCTTATCTTCTTTATGCTATGGGTTTGCATGTTCGTTCATTTTCTCCTCACAGCTCTCTGGTAGTTGTGCCTGCTTTTTTCCCTCCAGGAACATTATTTAAAGCTACAAGAATGTGTAAGTTAATTGGGAAACTGCTAGAAACAGAAGAGAAGGTTGGACTGTGTGATAAAAAAGCATTATAATATAAAGAGGAGAAATAAATCTGGACAATGTGGTATGTCTATGATGTGGTATATCCACGCTGTGCAAAATGGTGAGCAAAGATATGGTCATTTCATTTTCATTACTTTTTTATTTTTATGTTGTCTCTTTGGGGCACAGCATTTTTGCTGTTTTTGTAGATGCTTTTGTTTGTGTTATGTCGTTCATGCACACACACCATTTGTACACCATGTATACAAAATTAATATGAAGTTGATGCACACCTAGAGTTTAAAAATCCAAACATGTTTTATGGAGAAAATTCGGTGTGTGGAAACTGAAGGAGGGAAAGATTTATGAAAAGGGAAATCCAAGTGGGGAACTTGAATCAAACCAGCCGGCGCGTGCCAAATGTGGTTTCTCCCCCGCCTCCAGGGGTAAGTTGATGTGGAGCCCAACAGCCTGACTCTTTAGTGCAGATGTGCGGTGTGCATAATTCAGGCATGCGCACTAAGTGGGAATAACTCTGCTCAAAACATTCCAGAGGCGCCACCCGAAACAGTCTGGCCATCAAAATTCTGGCTTTCACGCTCAAAGCATTCTGGCTCCAGGACCAAAAGAGGAAAAAGAAAATCCCAGCTGTGCCAGATTTATTTTAACTGGTTGGTTGACAATCCTAATTAGGATAGTGATGCTCGAAATCTACCCCTCCTTTTCTGTTAATCATAAGGTCTTGCAGATTAGTGAAAACTTTACACAGATCTGTGATTTTAGCACGATGAGAGTTAATTGGATGTTCACCAGCATTTGGAAGAGCATCCTCAGTCCGGTATCCTGTTTCAGACAGGTATCTTGTCGTACCTTCGTGAGGCTTAAAAGTGGGACACGTTTCCTGTTGCCACTTCCCAACCCTGGCTCTAGTGATCAGTGGATTTTTTCTATTATCATCTCAACTGCAAGCCACTTTCAAGCAGATGTAAGATCTATGGCAGAAGATCTGACATTCTTTTTCTTTGCCTGGGGTGAAGGGGAAATGGAGTGTATACTAGCACTGTACAGGCACACTGATGTCACCGCCAGTAAAAACCAGAAGCAACACCATGGACAGTCTAGAATTTACAAAACCTCTATGGTTTTACCACGGAGTTTTATGAATCCTAGAGCGTCTAATGTCATTTAGAGTTTTTGCTGGAAGTGATGTCAGCGCACCCACACAACATGGCTATGCAAGGCCTCACCCTCCAGTTTCTCCTGGGGGTTGCTGGCTGCAGCCTGGTAATCCTAATAGGGTTGCCAGCCTCCAGGTGGGGCCTGCAGATCACTTGGATTTATAACTGATCTCTAGATGACAGTGATCAGTTCCTCTGGAGAAAGTGGCTGCATTGGAGAGAGTGGACTCCATGGTGTTATACCCTATCGAGGTTGCTCCCTCTCCAAGCCTCGCCTTTCCAGGCTTCATAGAGCCAGTTTGGTGTAGAGGTTAAGAGCGGCAGAACTCTAATCTGGAGAACCGGGTTTGATTCCCTGCTCCTCCACTTGAAGCCAGCTGGGTGACCCTGGGTCAGTCGCAGCTTCTCAGAGCTCTCTCAGCCTCACCTACTTCACAGAGGGGGGGGGGCATCTGTGTCATTGACTTTATGAACAGTTCTTAGTGTGGCACCAAGTTATCCTGAAGAGCGGTATATAAGCACAAGGTTATTATTCACCCCCTCATCTCCAGGAACTTCCCAGACCAGAACTGGCGACTTTAAATACCGAAGGCATTCTCCTATGCTTCCTGCTTGCTAACATTTGAGCAAGTCTATTATATCATAAAACTGACGACAAAGTTATGATTCCCATGTCAGAAATGACTGTGAAGTCTCTATCAATTAGGATCGGGGCTGAGCCAAATGTTCAGTTTTTGTTGAATCCGTGCATCCATTTGTTCAAAAAAGCAATGTTATTTTCAAGGCTGTTTTGAATGGAAGATATACAGTGCCTGAGCTGGAGAACAATGGCCAGACAGAGATCACAACTCATCGTGGAGGAGGGGCTATGCAACCTGCTCTCAGCTTCCGGGATATTACACAGCACTATGAACATTTACTTACCTTTCCCCCACAGCCAGGACTACATGCATGGCTTTAAAGAAAGCATATGCTCAGTTTACAGAAAGCTGAATTCAACAGCTAGCTACTAATTTAATACAGCAGCATGTGGATGATAACAACAACAATAACAACAACAACAACAACAATAATTGATTTATATCCAGAGGAATTAGCCGTGTTCGTCCGTAGTAGCAAAATAGTAAAGAGTCCAGTAGCACCTTCAAGACTAACCAACTTTATTGTGGCATAAGCTTTCGAGAGCCACATCTCTCTTTGTCAGATGCATCATCAGCTTTCGAGAGCCACATCTCTCTTTGTCAGATGCATCATCAGCTTTCGAGAGCCACAGCTCTCTTTGTCAGATGCATCGTCAGCTTTCAAGATGCATCATCAGATGCATCTGACGAAGAGAGCTGTGGCTCTTGAAAGCTTGTGCTACAATAAAGTTGGTTAGTCTTAAAGGTGCTACTGGACTCTTTACTTACTGATTTATATACTGCCCTTCAGGACAACTTGACACCCACTCAGAGTGGTTTACAAAGTGTGTTACTATTCTCCTCACGACAATCACCCTGTGAGGTGGGTGGGGCTGAGAGAGCTCTGAAAGTGCCATGACTGACCTAAGGGAATCAAACCTGGCTCTCCACATTAGAGTCCTGCCTCTTTTAACCACTACACCAAACTGAATGAGAGTGTTGCACCTTGCTGAGTTTTTCAGCATTGTGCTGCATGGTGTCTTTATAGCAGTTTTGTAGGTCTGTCCTCCAGTGATAGATGGCTGTCAGATTGTCGGTTTAATATAAAGGGCACGGGGGGAGCTGGGCCCCCAAATGGGTAAATGGGGATTGTGTGTGTATAAAGTGCTCTCAAGTTGCAGTTGACGTATGGCAGTCCCAGCAAAGGGGGCTTTCAATGCAAGGGAGAAGCAGAGGTGGATCGCCAGTCCCTTCCTCTGCAGAGTCTTCCTTGGGGGCCTCCCATCCGCGTACTGATCCTGCTTAGTTTCCAAGATCTGACGAGACCAGGCGCTACCATGCCGCCTTCCGAGTGGGGATTAGAAAAATGTTTCTGTGCTTTGCTTCCACCGTCTGAATTTCCCCCCAGGTACTTGTTGATAACTCCTAATAAAGCACAGAAGTGTTTTGTTTGTGCGGTGCTATTTTTTACAACAAGAGCATGGAAACAAGTCCCCAGCTCACAACTCAGCTCAGACACAGACTCAGTGGGTCCGTCCTGCCACTCCACTCAACCCAGTCTGAAGCCTGCTTCCAGCCTCAGAGACTTTCCACAACAGAAGAGCCACTTAATTTAGAGAAGGGCTCACAGCGCTGGAGGTGGGACTGTTGATTCCATCTTGGGGAATTCTCAAGAGATATGGGGATGGTGCCTGAGCAAGACGAAATCTGGGGAGGTGTCAGAGCTCAGCGGAGATATGATGCCATACAGCCTGTTATTTACCCCAGGGGAACTGATCTCTATAGCCAGGAGTGTTGGTGATGGAGGGTCAAGTCAGAGTTGACTTATGGCGACCCCTGGTGGGGTTTTCATGGCAAAAGACTAACAGAGGTGGTTTGCCATTGCCTGCCTCTGCAACCCTGGTCTTTGTTGGAGGTCTCCCATCCAATTACTAACCAAGGCTGACCCTGCTTAGCTTCTTCAGGCTCACCTGGGCTAGCCTGGAGATCAGCTTTAATTTTGGGAAAACCCCAGCCTCCACCTTGGGAAGAAGTTTCCCAACTTTGCTGAACAGTGAAGGATAATAATAATAACATTAATAGTAATAACATTAGATTTATATACCACACTTCAGGACAACTTAATGCCCACTCAGAGTGGTTTACAAAGTATATCATTATTATCCTCACAACAAAACACCCTGTGAGGTGGGTGGGGCTGAGAGAGCTCTGAGAGAGCTGTGACTAGCCCAAGGTCACCCAGCTGGCTTCAAGTGGAGAAGTGGGGAATCAAACCCGGCTCTCCAGATTAGAGTCCCGCACTCTTAACCACTACACCACACTGGGTCTCCAGGTGATGGGGTGTATCTCCAGGATACAGGTGATGGGGTGTTTTGAGGGGGAAAGCAGACATGTGCTGGGAATTCTGTATCAGGAGCTTCCAGAACTTTTAAAAACCCAGTTCTCAGGCAAAAGAGACTCCCTTAAGCAGCTCCACTCATCTCAAGGCATATTATGGAGGTAATACCGGTCTGCCTTACAGGGATGTTGTGCTGAGATAATATGTATGAAGGATACTGGTTGATAAAAGATACTGACTAATTTGTGGCAAACTGGGGTTTAGCTGTAAGGATTCTTACAATGAACTGGACCAATGCCTCTAATGAGAGCAGTCACCTGGACACCAAGAAGCTCATAGAATCATAGGGTTGGAAGGTTCCTCCACAATCATCTAGTCCAACTCCCTGAACAACGCAGGAAATTCACAACTACCTCCCCTCATAAGGAGGGCCTAAAAGAGAGGGACATTCCTTCTTATCAGGCTCACCTGGGCTATCCCTCCTGTCCCAGATAGCCCAGGTGAGCCTGATCTTGTCATGCTTCAGAAGCTAAGCAGCGTTGGCCTTGGTTAGTAATTGGATGGGGGACCTCCAACAAAGACCAGGGCTGCAGAGGCAAACCATCTCTTTTAGTCTCTTGCCATGAAATACCCTGCCAGGGGCCGCCATAAGCCAGCTATGACTTGAGGGCCCTCTCCACCAACAACTGGCACCCAGAGAGCAACTGTGAGCGGTCTCCTTCATCCAAGTTGACTCACATACACATGCAAGTGCCCTCAACTGAGTCAAGCTATTGGTCTATTGAGGGCAGCAGCATCTTCTTTGACTGGCAGCTGCTCTCCAGGGTCTCAGACGGAAAACTTTCTCATAAGTTACTACCTGATCCTGTTAGCTGGAGCTTGGACCTGGGATGTTTTATATGCAAAGCAATAGAAAAAGAGCAAGAGTCCAGTAGCACCTATAAGGCTAACAAAATGTGTATGAGCTTTCGTGAGCCACAGCTCACTTCTTCAGATACAGCTAGAATGTGAGTCCATCTGTCCTTATCTCTTGAAGAGTGGAGTGATTGCAGAAGCCGGATGATAACGGCAGGCGTGATTGCATAGGGTGGGGTATGCAGAGGGGTAGTTCGTGTGGAGAAATTAGCACTGGTAATAATACAGGAAGCCTAGGTCTTTATTCAATCCAGGTGGATGCAAAGTCTTGAGCTTCATTATCAGTTGCAATTCAGCAGTTATCAGTTGCAATCCATCTTGATCTACAGGCAAACCAGATACTCTAGTCCCCATAGGTCTCCATGGTTCAGGACTGGTGGATTTCTCCAACATTGCTGTGGCCTGTGGGTCAGAGAATTCAAGTCTCACAAAGGGGAATTGAACAGTACACAGGGAGCAATTCTTCTATCACATTTTTATGCAATAAGAAGAGCTCAAGGCAGCGCATGTCATTCCCCCCTTCTCCGTTTCACCCCACAACAACCCTGTGAGGTAGTTTATGAGGAAAGGAGAATAATGAGTTTCATCACTGAGTAGGGATTTGAACTCTAGTCTCTCCGTTCCTACTCTCAACAGTGCCAACACGCCTCTTCTCCTCAGCCTCCTAGAATCAGGGAAGCACGGCAACGTCTACTTTAAAATACTCGTACATGTCAAAGCTGCCTCTGGGGGTGAACATCTTGTCTCTTCAGCTGTTTCTGGAACAAGTGACAGGTACAAAGCTAGCGTGCCGTCTATCTAGGTCTGCACCACAGGCCAAAATTCGGCTCTTGAAAAGAAATCGGAAAGGGCACCGTTCCGGCAGCTTTGCCTGCGACAAGGTCAGTCACTGTCCTGAACTTTTGATATTTGCAGGTAGAAACTTTCGTGTGAGAAAGGGTGTTTGTGCAGTCTTCGCGGTGGGACTCAAGTTCCTCAACATGCCCTCTCCCCTCCTTGTTCTCTCGTCTTTTCTTTCCCTTTTTCTCTAACAAAAAGACTAAAAGGGGCCCAAATCAGAGAGCCATGAATTCTAGTGCTGGAGCAATATTCACCTCGGCGATCAGTCTTGGCTTGGAAGAACTACCCAGAACTCAAAGTGGCAGTGCAGCTTTCAAGGTTTGTGAACAATCCATGCCAAAGTGGCTGCACTATGAAGGGTAGCTAGGCAGATTTGGGGTGGGTTGCCAACCACCAGGTGTTGTCGCCGGAATTGGTCTCGTTGTGAGTAAGAGAATTTGTGAGGAAATTAGCAAGCAAGGAAGACAGCTATGCGAGAGGCTGGTAACTATGGGTGCCAATGTCTATGAGGATCCATTCCTCTAGAGAACCCTTTCAATAAGCAGGCAGATATTCAATCAAAAAGGGGTTTTTATTTAAAATATTACAGATCAATTGCACACAAAACACACAGCACACACACACACAGGGCTAACTAGAAAAAAACAGGGAGGAAAGGTGGAGAGAGTTGCAGAGTTGGTTTTATAGTTACCAGGTCCAGAAGATGGAGAGATGAGCTTCAGTGACCAGTACTTCATGGCAAGAGGGAGAAGGGCTTAGGCATGCCATCTGAGGCCATGTGGAGGGTCCAGAGCATGCACACACTGAGCACATGGCAGGACAGTCAGATATACTGTGAACATGCCCTGAGGCAGGACTAAGAGTCTCTGCCCCCCCCCCCAAATGCCTTAATGGTTCTTCCCAGGGTGGGTCAAAGGACTGGGAAATTGTCTCCAGGGTGAGACAATAAGGCTGGTGAGCTGTCTCCAAGGTGGGACAAGGAAGGTTTGATTAGGTCTTCCTGGGAGGAACTATAGGTGTAAAAGGATTATTTGATGACCCACGATGGCTGGATGGGTGAGGCTACAATAGGAGAGTGGGTAAAGGGTAGAACTGGCAGAAGATGTGAATGGATTCATCCAAGTACCTCTGAAGGCCTCCATTGTTCTATGGTTGACAACCTCTGGGGTGTGGGGCTAAGTTAGTCTTACTTCTCACATGCCAGTACTTTTCCATCTCCTGCCTAGCCAGGCAGCTTGTCTGTGTTTTAAACACATGAGCAGAGGAGCTCATGATATTGCCATATCCATAAGCCTTAATATCGTGAGGGCAAGTGTGACCACTTACAGTGTGGCCTGGAGATCTCCTGGAATTACAACTGATCTGCAGGCTACAAGTATCAGTTCCCTTTAGGGTTGCCAGGGGCCCCGGGGCCAAAGCGGGGCTGGAGGTGGCTGGAGCTAGGACTGGGCTCAGCAGTGTTCTTGCTTCCTGTTCATGCTCTTTGCGCGCACACATGCTCCTACCTTCTCCCATCCCTCTGAACGGGCTTCAGTATGATTGTATTTCCTCCCTTGTGCTGGAAAAGGATATCATTTTCCAGCAGAGATGAAGAACTACGGGGTGCATTGAAGCCAAAACTTGGCCTGCAGCTCTTTGTTCCCACTAGAAAATGATGTTATTTTCCAGCACAAGGGAGGAAATGCAGGGCTGATCGATGGGGGGGGGGGTAGTTTGCCTCCAGCGCCACCAAAGAGGGGGTGCCGGGTTCAGCTGCCAGCCCTGGGAGTGCGCGGGTGGCAGGACAGGCAAAAGGCAGTGCAGGTGGCTGGGAGGTCACCTGTGCCATTCGCTGCCCTGCAGAACAGGGGGCACACAGCAAGCCCGCTGTCCCCTCAGCGGGGCAGGCGAACGGCACAGGCGGCCTCCCAGCCGCTCATGCTGCCGCCGCCGCAAGCTCCGCAGTGTGCCGGGACAGCCAGCTTGCTGCAGGGCAGCACGCTCCCTGCGCGATGATGTCACAGAAGTGACATCATCACGCAGTGCCGGGAGCATGCACGCACGGTGCGCGCGCGTGAGTGGCCGGTCTTTGGTTGCCCTGGGTGCCGGCAACCGTAGATCTGGACCTGAGGAAACGTGACCACACAGAAGGCAGTTCAAAGGGACAGGGTGGGGGCAGGCACATGCACTTCTCCCCCCCACCATGCCTCCCTTGCTTCACCAGGCAGGTGAGGAGGTCTGGAGGGCAACAGGTGGGGGGATGGCATATCTAATTCCCCCGGAGAAAAGGGCTCATTTGGTGGCCGGAATTCATGGCACTATACCCTGCCGAGGCCCCTCCCCTTTCCAAACCCCACCCATGGCAGGATCCACCCCCAAATCTCCAGGAATTTTCCAACCCAGAGTTGGCAACCAGGCTAGGGCCTCCGCCTGCTGTGTCTGCTCTCCAGCCCCAGGCTGTGCCCTTGCGTGCTGTGCAGAAGAAGCCCTTTCTTCCTATAATAATGATGAATATTTTCAAGATGTTTGGTCTGACAACAAATAAAAGGAATTAATTAGAACACCCACAGGATTTTAATTAGTCGTATTAAGAAATGAGCAAGTTGAGCCTGCATATCTTCCCCTCAAGCGGCATTTTTGGACGCTGTTTGAAATGTATGATGATTTGAGGCAGGTCTGCAACTTTAGTTCCTAGCGAAATAAAAGGTTTATTGGAATTCCCGTTTTAATACAATGGTCACTCCTAATCTCTTTGCAGATTCTGCAATCTGTGATCTAAGCCTTCAAACGTAGCCTCGTGAGATCTGGTACACTTATCCCATACGATTGAAGGTTGCCAGGTCCCCTCTGGCAACTGGCAGGAGCAGCAGCGGCGCCAGGGCTTTTGACGCCCACGGCCAGCCGGCGGGCCAGGCGGCCATGCCCACACGCGCACACACATGCACCGGCCTGTGTGATGTCATCACGGGCGCACGCATGCCACCAGCCCGATTATTGCCTCCCAGCTCTCCCGCTCAGTTGCCCTGTGCCGCCGCAGACGCCTGCTCATGGCTGCTGCGCCCGGCTGGGGACATGTACTGGCGGTGGTGGCAGCGCGGGGTTGGAGGGCTAGAAGGCTGCAGCTCCGTGGCACGTGCTCCCACCCCCCCATACCTCCTCCAGCACCCCCTCCGGCACCCTGCGCCCTGAGGCCACTGCCTACCTGGCCTCAATGAGCGCGCCGGCCCTGGGCAGGAGGAAAGGGGGAGGATGGATGCTCCCCTTTCCTCTGTTCAAGTACAGATATCAGCACACGTGCATGCTGGTGGCACCTCCTGATGTCTCTTCCAGTGCAACTCAGAAGTGATATCTCAGAAGTAGCATCTATAAGACTAACAAAATTTGTGGTATGGTTTGGATTGCCAGGTCCCTCTCACCTTCTGTCGGGAGGGTAGGGACACCTGGCACTTACCTGGTGCCACCCACGAGGATCAGCCCCGGGGAAGTGACATCCTTCCGGAGGTGATGTCACCATGCTGGGCACGTGAATGCTCCCTCACGGGGCCAATTCAGCCCATTTGGGGCTCAAATCAGCCCCAAACGAAGCATGGGAACAGTCCCCCGACCAGCACGATGATGTCACTTCTGGAAGTGACGTTGCCATGCCTATTGGGAGTGTGTGTGTGACACACGTTTTTGGGTGATTGGCAGATGAGGGGGAAATCCCCGTGAATTTGCCCGCCACCAGTGGGCACCTGGGAACACTAGGCAGGGCATACACTTTTGTGAGCCACAGCTCACTTCTTCAGAGCTATGACTCCTGGAAGCTCCCACCCTACCACAAATTTTGTTAGCCTTAGAGGTGCTGCTGGACTCTTGCTCTTTTCTACTGCTACAGACAGACTAACGTGGCGACCCAGCTCGATCTGTCCGAAGTGACGGATGCCGAAAAAGCATATGATAACCTTTCCTGGACTTCCTTACAAAAAATAGTAGAGAATTTAAATTGTGGCTTGAACTTTGAGAATTAGATACAAGGAATCTATACAAAGCAAAAGGTCAATATTTTAATCAGTGGGGTATTATCAGAAGGATTACTATGTTTCGGGCTGATTCTTACAGAATCCGTCTCAATGTGATGCTGTCACTTCCTGGTCATAACTAGGGTTGCTGTGACACTGTGACTGTGACACTGGCTCCTACCTCAATGGGGGCTGTTCTTGTTGTGCCCGCGCACGCGCACATGCTCCCAGGGTGCGTGATGATGTCACTTTTGACGTCATCACACAGGGAGGAAGGGCAGAGAGTGCGGGCAGCGCTCTCTGTCTCTCTCACCGCTGCCACTGCGCCCCTTGTCTCTGCTGGCGCGGGCAGCACACGGGCAGCGGCGGCAAGAGAGAGCTCTTGCACGCGCTGCAGCCACTGCTGCCCCTGTGCTGCCCGTGCCGGCAGAGACAAGGGGTGTGGCGGTGGAGAGGGACAGAACAGGCTGTGGCTACTGCAGCTCGCTCTCTCGCTGCAGCTGCCCCTGTGCTACCCGCGCTGGCAGGGACAAGGGGCGCGGCAGCAGCAAGAGAGCAGCGTGCTCTTGCAACTGCTGCCTGCTTTCTCTCTGCCACCGCCTGCTCTCACAGCGCGGGAGCGCACCCCGCACTCAGGGGCGTGCCGCACCACCCAGGGAGGTAAGCAGGTGCGGGGGAGGGAGGATGGGATCGGGAGATCCCCCGCCCCAAGCGAGGGGATGGGAACCCTAGTAATAACAGAAGTGACATCATCAGCCAACGGCATGGGTATATTCATGCCCATTTCCTATCCTCCTTTCCAGGTTCTTGCCGATGGTGGGCAATCTCTGGGCAGCCTGTGTTCTCCCACCAATCACCAGCGATTTGTAGGCAAAGTCTGCCGTCTCTGGGAGAGTGCTGCCATTGGTGGGAACATTTCAGCTTTAGCTTTTCCTCTACCAATATTGCAAGTTGTTCCATTAGCCATTGACATATTTAATGGTAGCTCCAGCTGTAGGAAAATGTTTATGGAAGTTTTGATTCCCTTCATTTTTGGCACTGCGGCTCCCATGATCAGCCTGAAACTGATGGCCTGTTGGAAACTCCTAGCTTTACTGTGTAATGAGTTACTCCTTCCACAAATGGACAGCCATCACATTGCAAAAATTGCACGGGGAATATTCTGGAGATAATCTGGGCCAGAACGTTCTGTTACCCTTCATTGCTGGCACTGCAACTCTCGTGATCGTTCTAAAGCTGGCAGCTAATATTGAGCCTCCTAGTTTCTTTTTCTAAAGAATTACGCCTGCCACAAACAGACGGGCAGACAGAGGGACGTGCACATCCTATCATTATTATAGACTGGAGACTTTGAACCAGCTGAAGTTTTTTAGATATTCTTCAAGGCCCAAGAGCACAAACTACAGCAATAAAAAAATATGAATGGCAGGTGCGAGGTCTGAATTTGACAGAAATGGCCAGAGCCTCTCACACTGGGTGGAATTAGCAGAAAGTGCTCCAGGCCATCTCGATAGCTTCCAGGAATGAAGGACGCCGCTTTGGTTCATGAGCCACAGGAGGCTCTCCGGTCTTCTTGTGTTCAACAGCCTCTTTCTTGTTTTGACTTCTTGTTAGTTGCATTAAGTACCTGACCCTTTCCAGAGTTGCATAAGCAAAATTCCAAATGATAGAGAGATTAAAAATAGCGGGGAGGGAGGAGAAGAGGAGAAACCGGGTAAGAAGGGACGGTAGGTGATGTGGTTGCCTGGCCCAGGACTCCAGGTTTGTTTGGTTGTCTAGGCACACGTAGCTTATTTGTTGATGAGCTGCGTTTCCAAACGTAGGCCGGTTTCTTTCACATGTTGCAAAGATACAGGAAACTGAAGTGAGGAAGAAGTGTTGCGAGAACTGACGGTGGTCCAGAAGTTAAGATCTTGGTAACAAGGCCTGCTCTCCCCTCTTTAAAGGAGGTGAGATGGGTAACTGCCACGATTTATTTATTTATTTATTTATTCATTCATTCATTCATTCATAGTCCGCCTTTCTCATTGAGACCCAAGGCAGATTACACAGTATGAGATTAGTATAATCTGTATCGACGACATTTCCATACAGTATTAAGGGCATTTCCATAAACAATGCCATAGGGTAAATAGCAAAATCAAAAAGAGTCCAGTAGCACCTTTAAGACTAACCAATTTTATTATAGCATAAGCTTTCGAGAATCAAGTTAGTCTTAAAGGTGCTACTGGACTCTTTTTGATTTTGCTACTACAGACTAACACGGCTAACTCCTCTGGATCTAGGGTAAATAGATACAAGTTTAAAAGACATAGAATGTTTCTTGTAGAGGCCTGGTACCTGTTAAACGGGCAGCCACAATGTGAGGTTGTTTAGGGAGCCTTTTTCCCGGCTTGTTTGTAACTGTGCTATTCTTTAATGTCAAAAAGAGTCCAGTAGCACCTTTAAGACTAACCAATTTTATTTTAGCATAAGCTTTCGAGAATCAAGTTCTCTTCGTCAGATGCCTGATACAGAGACTGGACAAACACAGAAGAGCAGAGGGAAGAGGCAATTAGGGGGGGAGGGGGAGGGAGCAACCCAAACATTCCTTTGCTAGTATATGTAAACATCTCCTTTTGGTGTGTGTATCAGTTGGCTTCAAAGGAGTTTGCCCTGTTAGTTTGTAGAAGCCAAACAGCTAGACCATCCAATTCCAATGCAGTATGGGCCTTCGATAATCACAGCTCTCCCTGCCAGATGCATCTGACAAAGAGATCTGTGGTTCCCGAAAGCCCACGCCAGGTCCCACTGAGCTCCCCCAGACCCCACCTCTGTAAAGGAAATCTGTTACCTGTGGTAATGTGATAACCATTCATAGTCCCTATTCAGTCCCAGCTTGACAGAGTCAAATTTGCATATGAATTCCAGTTCAGCAGCCTCCCGTTGGATTTTGTTTTTGAAAGGTTTCTGTTGAACTACAGTGACCTTTAAGTCTTTGATGGCATGTCCTGGTAGGTTGAAGTGTTCTCCCACTGGTTTCTGGACGTTTCCATTTCTAATGTCAGATTTGTGTCCATTTATTCTTTTGCGTAGAGGTTGGCTGGTTTGTCCAATGTACAGAGCAGAAGGACATTGTTGGCACATGAGGGCATATATCAGATTGGAGGATGAGCAGCTGTAAGAGCCAGAGACAGTGTAGTTGATGCCATTGGGTCCTGTAATTGTATTCCCTGGGTAGATATAGGGGCAGAGCTGGCATCTGGGTCTGTTGCAGGGCCTGGTACCTGTGCTGGTGACTCTGCCAGCCGATTCATGATTGTGAGTGAGAAGTCGTTTCAGGTTGGGGGGCTGTCTGTAGGCAAGGAAAGGTCTTCCACCCAGGGCTTCTGAGAGAGAGGTATCATTTTCCAGGATGGGTTGTAGCTCACTGATGATACGTTGGATGGGTTTGAGCTGGGAGCTATAGGTGACAACCAGTGGTGTTCTGTTGTTAGTTCCTTTAGGTTTGTCCTGGAGTAGGCTGTTTCTGGGTACTAGTCTGGCCCTGTTGATTTGTTTCTTCACTTCATTTGGTGGGTACTGTAGTCCCAAAAATGCTTGTTGTAAATCTCTTAAGTGTGAGTCTCGGTCGAGAGCATTGGAGCAGAGACGGTTGTAACGTAAGGCTTGGCTGTAGACAATAGACCGAGTGGTATGTTTAGGGTGGTAGCTGGAGGCATGTAGATATGAGTATCGGTCTGTTGGTTTCCGGTATAAAGTGGTATTTATTCGTCCATTATGTAGTTGTACAGTGGTGTCCAGGAAGTGTACCTGTTGTGTAGAGTGGTCCAGGCTTAGGTTGATAGTAGGGTGAAAGTTATTGAAGTCTTGATGAAATCTCTCAAGAGCTTCCTTCCCATGGGTCCAAATGATGAAGATGTCATCCAGGAATCTTAAGTATAGTAGTGGTTCCAGTGGATGGGAGCTGAGGAAGCGTTGTTCCAAGTCCGCCATGAATATGTTAGCATATTGTGGTGCCATGCGTGTGCCCATGGCTGTGCCATTAATCTGTAGATATAAGTTGTCACCAAATTCGAAGTAATTGTGAGTGAGTACGAAGTGACAAAGTTCAGTGGCGAGGTGTGCTGTGGTTTTGTCCAGGATAATATTCCGTATGGCTTGCAGTCCATCCGCATGTGGGATATTGGTGTATAAAGCCTCCACATCCATGGTTGCTAGGATGGTGTTGGTAAGTGTGGATTCAGCCCTTCTGCAACATCTTTGCTTCCGGGTTATACCAGAAGTGACATAATCAGACAGGGATGACTATTGAGTCTGTGACATCATCACTCAGGGCCTGGAGGCATGCCGCCTGGCACATGATGCACCACGGAGCTGGTGGCAGCAGCATGGGCGGCCGGCTTGCCACACACTCCCTGTCCTGCATGCGTGGCAAGCCAGCCGCCCAGTTAGCGGGGCAGGCAAATGGCGTGGGCGGCCTCCCAGCCCTCCGCTCAGCTGCCCATGCTGCCGCTGCCAGCTCCAGTGTGCTTCCAGCAGATGGCAGCAACACCCACCGCCCCCTCTTTGGCGGCGCTAGGGGCAGACCCCCCCCCCGTCCCCCCGTCAATCCAGCCCTGGTCAAAGAGAGAGAATTTTGCCGTATGGTTTTCATTAGACCTGAATCCACATTTCTCAGGTCTCTCCAGTAGATGCTATTGTTGTCTTTCTTCAGCATGGTGTTTCAAACACAAACAAACAAAAATCAAAATAATTAATCGCCTTCTAAAGAACGAAACTCAAAGTCCGCGTTTTTCACAATGAAGTTCCTTCCTCTTTCCTTTTCAGCTTTTTCAAAGCACTTCTTGTGATTAGTATACAATCATTAAAATTAATTAACTAAAGTAATACATTATCAACTCTGTTAATTTTAATTCACTGGATGCAATTTAAATGTAATTCCGACAGGCCTGCATTTTTTTAAATTCTAATTCAGATTGTAGAGGTTTAACTCGGCTTGCAGGTTTGAATATTCATTATGGGCAAATGAATATTCAGATTGGAGCTGCAAATTTGAAAGCTGCTATTCTAGGGGATAGACAGCCTGAATAAGCAGGAGCTGCACAGCAAAATCCTAATATAGTTCAGAATTGCTAGACATTTCCTTTCCTATCACCTGTGCACTCTCTTCCTTTCACACACACAAACACACACACACACACGCAGAGAAAGAGAGAGAGAGAGAGAGAGAGAGAGAGAGAGAGAGAATGTCCTCCATTCTTCCACCTTTATCTGCTCATTTACCATCTAATCCTGTTATTCATAAAAACAGCCCTGCTGGATCCCGTCAAAGGCCTTGGGCCCGGCTTTAATCTTCTGACACTGCTCAGCTAAATGCCTCTGAGATGTCCACATGAGGCGATAACAACAACAACCACATTCAATTTATATAATGCCCTTCAGGACAACTTAATACCACACTCAGAATGGTTTACAAAGTGTGTCGTTATGATCTTCACGACAATCACCCTGTGAGGTGGGTGGGGCTGAGAGAGCTCTGAGAGAGCTGTGACTGACCCAAGGTCACCCAGCTGGCTTCAGGAAGAGGAGTGGGGAATCAAACCCGGTTCTCTAGATTAGAGTCCTGCTGCTCTTAACCACTAACACTAGATTGACACCAAACACATCCCAAATGCACATTATTCAGAGGTATACTGTTCTAATATTGGAGGCTCCATCTAACTCCACTGACAGATGCATCCTCCATGACTTATTTATGTATTTACTTTATTACTTTTTTCCCAATGAAGACCAAAAGCAGCTTACATCAGTCTCCTCCATTTTATCCTCTCAGCAACCCTATGAAGTAGATTATGCTGAGAGAGAAAAACCTGGCCCAAGCTCATCCAGTGAGCTTCCACAGCAGAATAGGGGTTTGATCCTGGTTCTTCCGGATCATAGTCCGACGTTCTAACCACTGCACCACACTTTGTCTAATCCCCTCTGAAAACCATCCCTGCCCTGACCATATCTTGAGCCAGTCATTGTCTTTCTTGCGCAAGAAAATTCCTTTGCTCTTTTATCTCAAGAGGGGGCTGTCATCTCTGTGATGAAACCATAGAGAGCTTTGAAATTCCTAGTGTGTCATGACTAGAGATGGGCACAATCCCAAAAAAATTAACGAGCCAGCGGATCGTGGTTCGGCGCCGGCGACAATCCCGAATGAACAATCCACACCAATCATCTCCTGTTCCCGAACCATGGATCGTGAATCGTGGATCGTGGATCGTGGATCGTGGATGCCAAAGCGGGGCATGCTGGTATTCCCAGCTATCTGGGAAGGTGGGTTGTGGCGGCAACTGACTCTCTCAGTCTCTCTCTCTCCCCCCAAAGGCTAGCAAGTAGCAAGCAAGAGCTCTGTCCCACTCCACTGCTCGCAGAAAGTGAAACCCAGCCTGGGAGACCACGGCTATTTATAAGCATGGGTCCCATTCAGCAACACAGGAGGTCTGTGTTTGGCCATCAGAGCTGCCTATCAGGGTTTGCAGGGATGAGATTGGAGTGCCCATGGCTGCAGAACACCCCCTTCCCCCTCCCTTCCCTGGATGTCTTCTCCCAACTTGTGACTGCTTTGCTGCTCCATGGTTGGAAGGAAGCCCTGCTGATCAAGGAAAGCTGGGCTTCCATTTGAGTTTCCAGGGCAACAGAAGGAGGGCAAACAGAGCTCAGGCATTCCCCTGGCTCCGTTGCCACGTGAATAGATTGCTGGCGCCTGAGTGTCTGGATCCCCGAACCGAGCCCTAATGCCCCGATCCAGGCCTCTCAGGGCCGCTGGATTGTTCGCCATGGACAATCATGATCTGCCAGGTCACGATCGCTCGCTCACCATTATCATGGTGTTTTTTTCGTTCATAATGCGGATCATGCCCATCTCTAGTCATGACATTACTTCCTGTTTCAGGTTTTATCATAAAGATTTTTTGGAATTCCTAGGGTTTCATGAAGCAGGAAGTGAGTCCCCCCCCCTCTCCACTACTCCATTAAGTGCCAGCAAAAGTATCCTTGCTAGTAGAACGGAGCCATGAGATCCAAAGCCTTATGTCTCATGATATCCCTGCCTGGGACCATCAAAACTTTGACAAGCTCATCCTAAATCGTGATGCTCTTTTAAAAAGAGATATGAAGTCTCTCTGCCCCACCCTCAAAACAGAGACTGCAGCAAGGAGGAAAGATGGGTCTTTGTTCCTCCACCAAACTTTCTCCCTTTCTCCCTTTTTTCCCCAATGGAAAACTGAAAATGTAGGAAAACTGAAAAAACGGTTTTTAAGGCGAGTTAAAAATATTGTTTAAGTGCTCATTATTTAGCTGCTGTTTATTCCTTCAGTTCTTTCCTAATAACAGTGTAAGGTCATCAACAGTACTGAATCTATTAAGTTCCTCCCTTGCGGATCTTGCTGGGCATCGCCCTTTCCCCCCAAACCCTTTACTAACAATAATAACAACATTCATTTATATACTGCCTTTCAGGACAACTTAACACCCACTCAGAGTAGTTTACAAAGTGTGTTATTAAAATTACTATCCTCACAACAATCACCCTGCGAGGTGGGTGGGGCTGAGAGAGCTCTGAGAGAGCTGTGACTGACCCAAGGTCACCCAGGTGTCTTCAAGCAGAGGAGTGGGGAATCAAACCCTATTGTCCAGATTAGAGTCCTGCTGATCTTAAACTCTACACAAAATTGGCGCTCACTCCCACAGTTCCACCAGCACTCTGCTTTTCTAGAGGAGCAACTTGGCCTTACACTGTTATTAGTAAAGAATTGGAATAAACAGCAGCTAAATAATGAGCGCTTAAACAATATTTTTAATTTGCCTTAAAAACCTATTTCATTCTAAAAAAGAAAATGTTTCTTCAGTTTTCCTACATTTCCGTTTTCCTTTGTGAAAAAAGGGAACGTCAATTTGATGTAGTGGTTAAGAGTGCTGGGACTAGAGATGGGCATTAATCATAATACGAACCAAAAAACCCCATGAACCTGCCTGGTTCGTGGTTCGCGAACAAGCGATTCGTGGAAGCTCGTTTCTACGAACTTCCATCAACTGGTCTACTGGTTTGTTTGGTTTGTTTTAAACACCAATGCCCCTTTCCGTGCCGCTGTATTTAAACCCCACGAACCACAAACCACGAACTGGTTTGTGAACTTGCCCCAGTTTGTAGAAGTTCATGGTTCCTGGTTCATGAAAACACCACAAACCACGAACTGCATGGTTTGGCTTTTTTGCAGTTCGTGCCCACCTCTAGCTGGGACTCTAATCTGGAGAGCCGGGTTTGATCCCCCACACTTCCGCTTGAAGCCAGCTGGGTGACCTTGGGTCAGTCACAGCTCTCTCAGAGCTCTCTCAGCCCCACCCACCTCACAGGGTGTTTGTTGTGGGGATAATAAAAACATACTTTGTAAACCACACTGAGTGGATGTTAAGTTGCCCTGAAGGGTGGTTTATAAATCAAATGTTGTTGTTGTTGTTGTTAACAGGAAAGGGGGCCAGAATTAGGACTGTACAAAGATGCCTTTCCCCGCTTGATGTAAACAAGGGTTGGGATAGCCCAGGAGGAGCTCTTGTGACTAAAATCCCAGTCCCGGGAGGGTTAATTCCTCTTTCCTCTTTCGTTTTGGGTAATTGCTCCCAGTAGGGCTGCCAGCCTCCAGGTGGTAGCTGTAGATTTCCTGGAATTCCGGTGGTAGCTGAAGATTTCCCGGAAGATCTACCACGCATATGTGCGTGCATGGGAGGAATGCCAAATTTGGGTTGCCCTGGGCACTGGCAACCCTAGATCTGGCCCTGTCTTTGACTAAGTAGCCCATTTATTAGGAAAATGCTCTGTACATGCTGAGAAGGGTTCCATTCAGTGGTTTTAAACCTTCTAGATATGGGATCCACTAAGCATAGCATGAATTGAGATGGAAGCATAGGACAGAAGCTCTAGTGACAAGGAAGGAACCTAGGGAAGCCAACCCACCCTTCCCTCAGGCTCCCACTGAATGCTCATTGGAGCAGCATGAGCAAAAATAGGAGGGAGAATCAGTGTCATGCAATGCCATGATGTCACTTCCAGGTAGGCTGGCAAGGTAGGTTGAGCAGTTCGGTGAGCAACCTTCTACCTCTTCATTACCCCATTTGATGGGGGGGGGAGGAATGAGGGAAGTGAAACCGAGCCCCACAGCACTACAACATCACTTCCAGCTGCATAACCAAAAGAGAGGTGTCACCACTTTACGGGACGCTCTAGGATTCCCCCAAACCGTTTGCCATAGAGTTTCAGATGAACTCTAGAGTATCCTGTGATGCAGAGATGTGCCTTCCAGTTATACATCTGTAAATGATGTTGTGGTGTTGCGAAAGGTAAGTCCCACCTCCCTCCAATCTCCTGGGGGTTGCCAAAGGTTCGCAACCACAGAGGAACCTGAATTATACCCTCACTAGTATCAAGGTTAGGACCAAGAACTGAGGACATGCAACATTAACCAAACACCAGAAGGTTTTCTGAAATATGGAATGAGCCAATGTTTAGAGCCATGATCTTACTTTAGTCTTTCCCGTTTCGGGATCGACTGAGAATGAGACCAACCAAACTGTAAACATATGGTAGGAATTCTTGTAATATCAGAGTCAGAAGACAGAAAAGATGGTGGAATCTCATTGATGCCAAGGCCGGGGCCAAGAGAGTTGGGGACAGGAAACACAAACTTTGTACCTTCTGAGGAACAAGTCAAGAGGAATGTAGGAATCTTTTCCAGCTACTGAGTGACTTCATTTTGGCTTCCTTCTGTTCCTCTGAGCATGCACGCAAGGAGCACGGTACTCATGGGCTGCGCAAAACTCTCGCGAGAAGACGCTATCTTCCGTGTTTTTTGCGCGATGTTTTGCAACATTATGGAAGCAGGTTAGTAGTGTGAAAACGGCCATGCTCTTTGTGCATTGACACTTTGGTTCCTCCGAAGGCAGTAAAAAGAGAGCAGGATCTAGAGGAGCTGGTGACCCAGCGGTTGGGGCTCTACAATCCACCTGAGAATCCCACCGTGGGGTGGGAATTTACAGGTAAGGAGCTGAAAAGAATCTGGAAGATTCCCCTGATGAAGCTACATGCGAACCACGTAACAAATGTACTATTATTAAAGATTTTTCTCTTTGCACCAATTGCCTCTTCTTCATTTTGCCTTGATGTGCCCCCCCCCCTTCTTCTTCATGGGTTGTAGAAAAGGCCAAGGGAAGGGTCTGCCACAGATTGCTGAAACTGTGAATGAGTGGGGATGAAAAAGTAGAACTTCTCCCATAATCCCAGAATTTGGGGTCACACCAAGATGTTGATTGGCAGAAAATTCAGAACAGATCAAAGAAAGTGGAGGTGGACACTGCCCTTATCTTACTACTCCACTGAGCAAAATTTGTTTGTTGTTAAAATATTGATACCCCACCTTCCCTTTTGGCCCAAATTGTAAGCCCCCCCTCCAATCTAAGGAGCATTTCCTCCAACTTGTGGATCTTCTGTTGGAGGAGGAGACTCTTTAGTTGGAGGAAGGCTCCTTAGAGTACAGAAAGGTGATTTGGGAGGTGAGTGGCATTAAGTTGTTCAGAAGGGCAGTATATAAATCGAATGTTGTTGTTATGTGTTGTGTAAGTGAAATGGTTGGACTGTCAGTCTAGGGTTGCCAGCTCTGGGTTGAGAAATACTTGGAGATTTGGGGAGTGGAGGCTGGAGAGGGCAGAGTTTGGGTAGAGGAGGGACTTTATTATATATATATATATATATATATATATATATATATATATATATATATATATATATATATATATATATAAAGACAAGTGTCCTGAGACTGACTCATCAACGCCCATCCCAAACCCCTGGACCTAGAAACATGAAATTTGGGGAGAACATTCCTTTCATGATGTAAACACCCACAAAAAAGGGATTTTAAGAAATTTGTTCCCTAAGATGGTAAAAAGGGGTCAAATGTGTTTTCCCAAAGGGATACAGCTTCCCTGTGTGGCTGGCAGGCTGCAGCCTGCTTGCGCCCGCGTCCATTGCCATCTTGGCCACCCTTCTCTGATTGGGCCAGCCTTTCAAGGTCTTTTGCATATGTGGGCTGATTGGGGCTCACAACATTCCACACCTCATCCCCCCCCCAGACAGTTGGAATACAGAGGTAATTTGCATATGTGGCCTGAATGGTCCTCACCTCCACATTCTAAATAGTCTGCAATGACTACTGGGAGTCATTGAATGTGTCCTGAGGTCAAATGCATCTCCCAGTCTTCTCCTAAAAGTTCATGAGCATTGCCAACTCAGAAAAACCAACAAACCACAATCCAACAAATGTCACATACCCATAAGTATTATAAAAGGATTTAAAGTAGTTAAATGCCATAGCAAAGTAGTTAAATGCCATAGCAAAGCATGGGTATCAAGCTAGTAGGGTATAATTCCATAGAGTCCACCCTCCAAAGCAGCCGTCTTGTCCCAGGGAACTGTCTGGAAATCAGTTGTAATTCTAGGAGATCTCTAGGCCCCACCGGGCACCTGGAGGTTGACAACCCTAAGTCAATCCAATATCTCTCAGCATTTGGCAAGTGAAAATACAGGCAAGGCGGAGGTCCTTGTTTCAACATCTTTGGTCTCCTTCTTATCCCTATGATGCTGATGGATCTTTATTCTCAGTACGCTCTGTCCATTTACTCAAGAATAGCTTTAAACGGTTTGCTCTTTTACTTAAAGATCTACTAGAAAAATAAATATAGTTCTCCTAGAACATGCAGTTAGCAATTGAAAAATGAACGTCGACAGCTGCTGTGCTCAGCCCAGAGTTAGGGATCCCCACAATGAAATTTGAGTTGGACAGCAGAACTGGAGAGGGGGAACTGATGTGGTCTGGGGCGATGGTACCGGGGGAATTCACTACCTCCTTTATGTTCTCCCCCTGCCCCCAAATTATCCTCCCTGAGTTGCTTTAAGCCTGGGAGGGGTAGAAAGATATGAATCCTCAATGTCATTTGTAGCTTCGCTCTTGGTGTTCGCGTGTGCTCATTTATATGATTTGTGCAGTACAGTTAAGGCCGTCCTTGTTTGTCTGTGAAGATGTTTCTAGGCCCTCTTTCCGCACTAGAAGTGAACTCAAGCTGGTTTGCAGTCACAGTCTTCTTAAGCAACGTAGACAATAAAAACAGCCGAATAAAACTCAATATGCGCTCACGAAAACTGTAATCGATAACAATTCAAAAATGGGGAGTCTAAAACTAAAGGTGGAAGATTGAAGTAAAAGCTCATGTCAACAGGACAATTTGGGGTGTCCTGGAGAAGATGTAGGGCTGGGGAGACGCAGTCGATACTTTTACCACTAGCAGTTCATCCCAGAGCAACTCCCAGAAAAGTCCTGGATCAGGTCACTGCATTTCTAACTTCCATAAAACCATCAGAGGTGCATTGTTGGATCACACCAGTGGCCTATTTGCTCCATTATCCTGTGTCACACAGAGACCAACCAGGGGCAGCAAACATGGCATAGGGGCCAAGGCCTTCCCCCGTTGCTACCTCCTTAGGGTTGCCAACTTTGGGTGGGAAAATTCCTGGAAATGTGGGGGTTGGAGCTGGGAAGGGGAGGATTTGGGAAGGGGTGGAATCTCAGCAGGGTATAACGCTATACAGTCCGCTCTCCAAAGCAGCTATTTTCTCCAGGAGAACTTATCTCTGTAGTCTGGAGATTAGCTGTATTTCCAGGAGAACTCCAGGCCCTATTTGGAGGTTGGCAACCCTACGCCTGTGTTTCAGAGGTCAACTGCCTGCAGATGCAGAAGTTCCTCTGAGACAAGGAACGAGGAAGAACTGACATACTGAGTGGATCTGGTGTCCAGTTGCATACAGGGCCATGCCCACCCAGAAAAAAATTTAGCTTCTAGAAATCCCGCAAAAGCAGGATATGAAAAACATCAACTTTCGCACATCACACTTCTAATCTTTTTAAAGACACACACAAAAGGCAAAGGAGGGGCAGCAATGTCTCAGAATTGTGGACCAGATGATCAAACAGAGACAGTCAAAACAAAGTGGTCCTAAACTGTACCCCAAAAGAAGACCCCGTGGTGGAGAAGTTAGAGTGTAGGAACCAACAGCCCAGACCTTCTTTGACTTGTGGTTGCGGATGACAAGGATTGAGTTTTAATTAAACAGAACCTGCTAGCGAGATCCGTTCCTGTGTCAGGGTTTCTATTGATCTTTTTTACATTCCATTTGTTACACCTGTCCCCCCCCCTCTCTTCATTTTTCAGTGATTTGTTGCAAGTTTTGATGAAAAAGAATAACCAGGTTTGGGAATTTCGGGTTGTCATAGGAACAGTTTCTTGACAATAACTCTCTAGCTCCCAGTAGACGTGTCTCTCCTTTTGGTTCTATGCTGGTGAGTTTATTGGATCACGGGACGGGGAGGGGGGGGGAAGAGACCCGTTCCCCCCCTTTACAAAAGAACCATTTCTATTTTCTCCCATTCTAACCGCATAAGCATGGCTGGTGTGATTGAAAGTGTATTATTGGGAAAAGCCAAATGGCAGCCTAACTCGATTTTCTTTCTTGATTTCTTCCTTCTTTTTCTTTTTTGCAAAGATGTAAATATGTGGGGGACTATGCATGGCTGGGTTTCCATTTCAAGGACTGGGAACTTGACGGAATGCAACCTTCAGCAGAAATGTCGAATTCCATTTCCCTTGCAAAGCATTGTAAGGAGAGAGGAGGTGGAAAGTAGAGGAATGGTTCTGTCGTTGCCTGGAAACAATAGGTTGCATTGCAGAGACGCCCTCCAGGCATCACAATAAAGCATGGTTTGTGTAACGAACTCTGGTTAATCTAGAAACAAACCTGGGTTTACACAGAAACCCCCTCCCCCGGTTTTCTCCTTCTTGCCTCCTCTTGCTAGTACTGTCTTTTGGCCACAAGAGGTAGTGCCGCTCAACCAAATGTGGTTAACGAATTCAGAATTTGCAATGGATTACAGTCTGGAGAAGCTGGGGTTTGCAAACACGCCACAGAGTGTGGTTTGAAATCCTTGTTTGTTGCCAACTATTTTTATTTATTATTTATTTCAGGTTTCTATTCTGCCCTCCCCACGAGCAGGCTCAAGGCGGATAACAACATATTAAAATACAATTTTAAAAATTCATGTACATTAAAAACAACACATTTAAAGCAGGAAGGTGGGCAGCCTTCACAGGGAGGGTTAAGATTTATACACCCCTTTTTTCCAGGCCGGCAGAGGCCCAGCCTCAGCCGTATGCCTGGCGGAACAACTCTGTCTTGCAGGCCCGGCGAAAATATAGTAAGTCCTGCTGGGCCCAGATTTCAGCAGACAGAGCATTCCACCAGGTTGGAGCCAGGACCGAAAAGGCCCTGGCTCTAGTTGAGGTTAGGCAGGCCTCCTTGGGGCCAGTGACCACCAAAAGCTGTTTGTCCCCTGATCGGAGTGTCCTCTGGGGAATATATGGGGAGAGACGGTCCCGTAGATACGCTAGATATAGAAAGGCTGGAGACCAACTGTTATGCTGTTAGAGACCCCAACCCTGCACCAGCAAATCCTGGGAGATTTGGGATGTGGTGCCTGAGGAGGGTAGAGTTTCAGGAGGAAGGGATGTCACTTCCAAGTGATGCTTTAAAGATTTCCCCTAATCTCTATGGTAAAGACCATAGAGATAAGGGGAAACTCCTAGAACGTCGCCTGATTCATTAGAGTTCCCAGGTCCCTATAGCCTCCTGGTAGGAGGCAGAGGGAACCAGGGCTTACCTTCTGAGCTCCTCACATGCACGTTTTGTTCATGCATGCTCCCAGAGAGGTGCAATGATGCCAATTCTGGGACATGATCTCATCACGCCAGCTGCAGGCACGCTCCCACCCTTTGTGCAGGGCTAATTCTGGCCCATTTGGGCCAAAACTGGCCCCAGTGAAGTGTGGGAGCAAAGCCAGCGCAATGACATCACATCAGGAAGTGATGTTGTTGCACACCTCTGGGAGCATGTTCAATGAGCACGTTTCCCAGGTTGCCCGCTAATGGTGGGCAATCTCTGGGGGGGGGGTACCACTCTGGCAATAAGTGGGCAATGGGGCAATTCCACAGGCAATCTCTCCCAGGAGATTACTCACCAGGGGTGAGCAACTGGGAAGGCTAACAATGTCAGCCCCACCCCATTTTTTTGCCTGCTATTCAAATCATCACGGGTAGGGGTTTGAGGGAAGGGGCGTGGGATTGCCCGCTGCCCGAAAGCAAAGGGCAAATGTAAATGCTAGGGGAGTATGCATTGTATAGACCCCCTAAACCCGGGAGTGCTGTTAATGCACAGGATATTTAAAAGGCCAGTTTAAACGTCTTTTCGGATATCCCCCCTCCAGCACAAAAAGCGCTCATCTTCACTAGGCTGTATGGCCTGTTCTGATTCAGCGCCGTGTGGGAATGCGTCTGAAGTGACATATAATTGGGAGTCAGCTTGCCAGCTGGATTGGCTTCTATTTACTGTCAGAAAGGAGCCGGAGCAGCAGACGCTGATGGGGTAGGGGGGGGCGGCTCTTGCACTCGCTTCCTTCCACCATATGGGAGCCGCCTCAGTTTTCACACTCAGCTGCCAGTAGCTTGTGCCATCCTGCGCATAGCTGGGATGTCCGTGTGAGTTTTGTCCACGAGTAACTCTCGCTTATGGTGAGACTCGCTTGAGGAAAAGCTGCAAAGCCAGGAGTCCAGCAGAATTCCCCCCTCCGAAAGCCAGGGTCAGCAAGACTTGGTGACTTGGGCTTCCCGGTGTTTTGATTTGCTTTTACTAATGGTAAACCGCAGGGGAGAAGGCTGCCAATTTTAGAGAACCCGGTGCTGCCGGATTCCCCGTGGGCCATTTTCGCAATCAAAAGTGCCTTCCTCAGAGGCCTTGCGGGAGAAATGATGCATCTCTTCCCTACGTTAGAAAGCTGCGGAAGGGGAGGCGTTTGGAGCCTGAAAATAACTCATGGGGGGAAGGGTTAATGTCCCTTTCCCACCCACACCTGCTACTGCACCATAACATTTGCAATTCCCTGTCGCTGCGTTTCAGTGATCATCTTGGGAAGGAATTCACAGGTGCTCCGCAGAGAGGAGACAGAACCATTACGAGTATCAAGTCAAATACATTGTTATGAATCTCTCTCTCTCTTTCTCTCTCTATATATGGGGTTTTCTGGGGTGGCATCAGGGTTTCTGGTGCCAGAGGCTTCCCCTATGCGCGCGCACAAAGTGTGTGTGCGCGCCAGACTATGTGATGACATCACTGCATGTGATGTCATCATGCAGCAAGCTGACCCCATTGGCTAGCGGGCGGCTGGGACGGCGCGTGGAGGCTGCCCGTGCTCCCAGTCGGGCACGGCGAGTGGCTGGGGAAGTTCTGCATGCCACCCTGGACGCCTGCCGCGCCTGGGCCATGGCTGCTGCACCCAGCTGGGGGCGTGCGTTGGCAATGACGGCAGCACGAGGTGGGAGGGCTGGCAGGCTGCAGCAGCTGCAGGCACGGCAGGCAGCCGGGGCACCAAACGAGCAGCTTTCCATCCCTCCTGCTCAGCCAGCCCTGCCACTACCAGCTCCGTGGTGCATGCCCCCACCCCTCGCGCCCCCTCTGGCGCCCCCTTTGGCACCTCAGTGCTCGATGCAGGGGCTGGACCTGCTTCAATGGGAGCGCTGGCCCTGGCAGGTTTTTTAGCTGGTAATTGAAAATGCTTTCTCAGTGTCTACTGAGGATTAGAAGGTTCTTGTTTAAAACTGCTGTAGCATAATGATTAAGTGATTGGGTTGCAAATCAGCACTCTGCTAGTTTGACTTCCATTCCTGCCATGAGCTCAGCAGGGGGCCTTGTGTCAGCCACTCCTCTCATCCCAGCTTTCCAGCTGTATTGTGGGGGTAATAATAAGACTGATTGCTGTAGCATAATGGTTAAGTGTTTGTGCTGTGAATCAGCACTCTGCCAGTTCGACTTCCACTCCTGCCATGAGCTCAGCAGGTGGCCTTGGGTCAGCCACTCCTCTCAGCCCAGCTCCCCAGCCAGTTTGGTGTAGTGGTTAAGAGCGGCGGGACTCAAATCAAACCAGGTTTGATTCCCCACTCCTCCACTTGAAGCCAGCTGGGTGACCTTGGATTAGTCACAGATCTTCCAGAGCTCTCTCAGCCCCACCTACCTCACAGGGTGATTGTTGTGGAGATAATAATAACATTCTTTGTAAACCTCTCTGAGTGGGTGTTAAGTTGTCCTGAAGGGCAGTAAATAAATCAAATGTTGTTGTTGTTATCGTGGGGATAATAACAACACTGACTGCTGTAACATAGTGGTTAAGTGGTTGTGCTGTGAATCAGCACTCTGCTAGTTCGACTTCTGCCATGAGCTCAGCAGGGGGCCTTGGGTAAGCCACTCCTCTCAGCCCCAGCTCCCCAGCTGTATTGTGGGAATAATAATAACACTAACTTGTTCACCACTCTGGGTGAGGCACTGACATGTCTAGAAGAGTGGAATATGAGCACACTGTTATTATTGTTGTCATTGTTGTTAACAACAATAACAAATGAATATTGATAGATTTTTATGACTGATGGCTTCCAGCTTGTGTATATGTCCCATGTGTTTGTGAGGAAGGTGAAGCAAAACAGATTGGCAGTTGGAATGGAGTTTTATTACCACTACTGGGTAATAATAGAACTACTGGGAGCAGTGGGGAAGGAACTGCCAAGGGCACGTTGATGGTGATAAACAACTAAAAAATAATTATTTGGCAAACTGAGGTTGATTCCAGATGTGTGGTATAGTGGTTCCTGTGTCAGATCAGGAGCTAGGAGACCCTGGTCCAAATCCCCATTCTGCCATCAAAGCTTTCTCAGTGACCTTGAGCAGGGCCATTTCTACACGGCTTACCTTATTGGGCAAAACAGCAAAATCTCATGCGAAATCTTGCGAGAAGACGCTGTTATCGCGTCTTCCCGTGCAATAACAGTGTCTTCTCGTGCGATAACAGCGTCTTCTTGCGAGATTTCGCACGCGATTTCGCTATTTTGCAGAATAAGGTAAGCCATGTGGAAACGGCCCAGGTCACACTCTCTCCACCTAACCTACCTCACAGGATTGTTGTAAGGACAAAAATGATGGAGAGAAGAATCATCCCGAGTTGCTTTGGATCCCTGCTGGGGAAAAAGATACGGTAAAAATGAATTAAATGAGCAAATACATAAATAAATAAGAAGCCACGGAGGGCCTGATCGTATCTTCCTGCTTCCTTTCTCCCTCATAACCAACTTTCACATTTCTAATTATTGTGAACACACCACAGGAGCCTCCAATAAAGCTTACGATCCTCCCATGTGTTTGGTCTTGAGTCTTGACCTTTCAGTTTCATTTGCCTCACCAAAAAAACCCTCCAAAATGAACCAAACCAAAGCAAGGATTTCCAAATCCTTTAAAACCAGGTGCTAATTATATTTATTCGGGAGTAAATCCCTCTGCGTTTGGTGGAACTTTTCAGACTCCAGATTTAAGAGAACAAGCAAGTATTACACAGTGAAAAAGCATCATGCACTGCGGCGGAGCTTACTCCCAAGAAAACATGGCTAGGATCAGACAGCATTAAGTCTGTTTGTATTATAGTTGTGTTGTGGTATTTGTAACAAACAGACTCGTTTTATCACAGATGGGGGTCCTTCAGCCAGGGAGGGAAAAAAATGAATGTTTTCATAATCTGATTTCCACAAACTCTCCCAAGAAGGTTTATAACAGCCAGCAGTATAAAATTCGGATATAGCTCTTGTAAAATAACACTTGTGGGAGTAAAGAACCTTGCTGGGTTAAAGAAAGAATGATTTGGGTAAATAGATACAAGATATTTTACGACAGTTATTGTGGTTCCTCGGGGCCTTTCCACGTGGTCTTGTTTTATGTGCTATAAATGTGCATGGTTCTTGTTTACATTGCACCATCCGGACACCTTCCCTCAAGGCAGCAATTTTGATTTTGCATTTTCCCATCACTCAAACCACACGCAGCGATTCTGGGGGACCGATTCTGGAGGACCGTCTTTTGTGTGCCTGATGGTTTGCTAATAGCCTAGGAGGATCTGTTGGTATCCTATCAATGGGATCTAATTTCAAGAGATGGCATCTAGGGAGATGCAAATCCCACCCCCCTCCCTGCCTTTGAAAGGTGATACGCCTCAGAGCTTGGAGCCAGAATTGCTGGCTGCTGGGATATTTGTGTGTGTGAGAGAGAGAGGCGGGGGAGGAGGGGGAGAGGGAGGGAGGGATTTTGCTGAAGGTGAAGCACCGCCTGGTAAGAAATCCGGTGTAGAATTCGTAAGGCAAACATTACCCATTCCAGAAGGGTAGCTTGCTGTGGCCAAAATTGCCCTTTGAAGACTAGCAAATGTATCGTGGCATAAGCTTTCCTGACCTGAGCTCACTTCATCAGATGCAAATATTGCAAAAGATGCTAATATACCCCTTGAGCCACGTGGAGCTGCTGTCTCCTCTAGTCCAGGCAAAGCTTGCCATGAAATCTTTGTCATAGGGGGAAAAATGTGATTCTTTCCCATGTTACGGAGATTCCTGTGTGTTCCTGTGTGCTACCTGTGCTTCAAGTATGATCCTACTGCGTAGTTATGTTACCGTCGAATGTCAGTCCTAGAATTGCTTCTGTTCTGTTTCAGCATTTCTTCAACTCTGTATTGGATTCTTGCTAATGTTATGTCTTTGTAAACTTGCATTTATTTATTGCATTGCTTATTGAAATATGCTTGCTACTGATTGTACTAATCTCACAATGTGTAATCCGCCTTGAGTCTCAGTGAGAAAGGCAGACTATAAATGACTTGAAAGGGAGGGAGGGGGAGAGAGAGAGAAAGAGAGAAAGAGAGAAAGAGAGAAAGAGAGAGAGAGAGAGAGAGAGAGAGAGAGAGAGAAAGAAAGAAAGAAAGAAAGAAAGAAAGAAAGAAAGAAAGAAAGAAAGAAAGAAAGAAAGAAAGAAAGAAAGAAAGAAAGAAAGAGGGAAGGAGGGAGGGAGGGAAGGAAGGAAGGAGGGAATGGAGGTGCCTTAAAAATGGAGGAGTAAGGGGACATTTCCCCAAATTATTTAGGGATGAGATTATCCCCCTTCCCTAATCTTATTTTTGAGAACTGAGGGCCAAGCTACACATGGCGAATGACACTTGAACGGCAAGTGGATTGAGTGGAGGGCAAGTGGACAGGGAGAAATACACTTGCTGTTCAAGTGTCATTCGTCATGTGTAGCTTGGCCCTGAGAGTCTCATTGGCGGTGGTCCCCCCACCAATAACATAAAGGGCTGACTGCCTCCATCTGATAATGCTGGTGACTAAACAAAAGAGCTCTTATACCTATAAAATTTGTGGAAGGCCCTGCTTACATTGACAGCTACAGCATGAGAGGGGCGAATGGAGGCTTTTTAAAGAAATGGCTGCAGATCAGCAAAATTGTTGCTTGTTGGAATAAGGAACTCATGTATTATTTACATCTCTCTCTGCTACGAATGAGGTGCAGAAAGCAAGCAAGCAAGCAAGCAAGCAAGCAAGCAAGCAAGCAAGCAAGCAAGCAAGCAAGCAAGAAAGAAAGAAAGAAAGAAAAAGAAAGAAAGAAAGAAAGAAAGAAAGAAAGAAAGAAAGAAAGAAAGAAAGAAAGAAAGAAAGAAAGAAAGAAAGAAAGAAAGTCCAGCATCTCCCTATGAGCTCCCTATGAAGAGGAGTTTGTATCAAAACCTCCCCAGTCCTATTCGCACATTATACCCACTACATCACACTGGCTGTGCATTTCCCTTACCAATATCCACCCTGGGTCTTTTATGAATACATGATGCTGCTTTCTGTGGAGTCAGAGCATTTGTCTATCAAGGTCAGCCTCGTACCGTCTGACTGGCAGCGTCTCTCCAGGGTCTCAGGCGGAGGTCTTTCACATCACCTATGACTGATCCTTTCAAAAGGAGAAGCCAGGGATTGATCTTGGGACCTTCTGTGGGCAAAGCAGAGGCCTTATCACTGAGCCACGGCTGCTGCTCTTTTATCGAGAAGCGCAGCCTGTTCATGTGTTAAATGGGATCCAGACCTGATGTTATTGATGGAGGATTTGGGGGGTGGGGGGGAGATCATGCACAACAGAAGTGAGGTGCATATCAGTGCATTGTGTGCATAAGTCCTTATCTGAGGTCTTTCCCTCATTACTTCTGCACATAGAATCATAGGGTTGGAAGGGGACCTCCAGGGTCATCTAGTCCAACCCCCTGCACAATGCAGGAAATTCACAACTACCCCTCCCCACCCATACACACACACAGTGACCTCTGCTCCATGCCCAGAAGATGGCAAAACACCGTCAGAATCTCTAGCCAAACTGGCCTGGGGGAAATCGCTTCCTGATCCCAAAGTGGTGATTGGCCTTCCCCTGGGCATGTAAGAAGGGGCCACGAGAACTAAGCCCTGATGCAACACTTCCTGCCCTCCCTCTCATGATCTGCCCGGGTTCACAGATGATCATCACATTATGATGATGCATGGCAGTGAACTTTCAAATGTGCAAGCCTCTGCAGACCCACTCGCTCGATCAGTAGGGGCAGAGATCCAGAGGAGTTAGCCATGTTAGTCTGTAGCTGAAAAATAGTAAAGAGACCAGTAGCACCTTTAAGACAAACCAACTTTCTTGTAGCATAAGCTTTCGAGAACCACAGCTCTCTTCGTCAGATGCGTCTGACAAAGAGAGCTGTGGTTCTTGAAAGCTTATGCATCTGACAAAGAGAGCTGTGGTTCTTGAAAGCTTATGCATCTGACAAAGGGAGCTGTGGTTCTCGAAAGCTTATGCATCTGACAAAGAGAACTGTGGTTCTCAAAAGGATGGGGTTTGGGAAGGGGAAAAACCTCAGTGGGGTATAATGCCAAAGAGCCCACCCTCCAAAGCTGCTGTTTCCTCCAGGGGAAGTGATCTCTGTTGCCTGGAGATCCATTTTAATTCTGAGAGATCTCCAGCCACCACCTGGAGGCTGTCAACTCTAGTCTCAGGTCCTGCAGACGTGGGACCTCCCTCTCCCTTGCAAAGGAGTGTATCACCGTAGGCTTTGTACCAGGGTGCTTACGCTTGATTGGAAGGCCAGTTGGATACGAATAAACCCCCTTCTTTTCTTCTGGCACATGTTGGGGGGTGGTCAGTGCTGAGCAGACATCGTGACTGGCAATTAAGCCAAGTCAAAATGTTTGGACCTGTCTCTGTGTGCGTTAGGGTAACCAACTCCATGCTGGGAAATTCCTGGGAGATGGAGCTTGGTAAGGGTGGGGTTTGGGGAGGGGAGGGGAGGGGAGGGACCTCAGGGGAGGTCCCTTGGGGAGGGGAGGGTGGACTGTAATGCAATACAGCCCACCCTCCAAAGCAGCCATTTTCTCCAGGGGAACTGTGTTGAAGAAATTCTGAGTGATCTCCAGGCCCTCCCTGGAGGTTGGCAACCCTAGTACTAACACCACAGACCAGGCAAAATTCCTTTACGATCACAACGACACAAGGTCTTGTGGTGCCTTCAAAGCTATAACAGTTCTGCTGCGGCAGAAAGTTCTGTCAATTTTGTCAAGAGGCGCGAAACGTTACATTTAGTGGGCAGAGAAATGCATATCCCCAAACTTGCAAAAAGGAGAGGGGATTACAGAGGGCCATCCGAAAACTTCAGTGCCTGACACTCCATCGCAGAGCACAGATCGAGAACAAGATCCAGACAAAATACTAAACCAATCTTCTTGAGCCTTTGAGCCATTTTGGAATTTCGTGAGAGGTTTGTTGGACTGTGATGAGGGCAGGGCAAATCGCAAAATGGCTGCCATGAGGCAGTGATAATTACAAAATCTGGGCAGCAGGGGGGAACCAAGGGGGCATAATATCAATGCTGGAGTGGCACGGAGGGCCATCTAAACTCCCCTCTGTCTGGAGATCAGGGGGCAGGGTCACCGGCCATGTGACCATTTTCAAGAGGTGCCGGAACTCTGTTCCACTGCGTTCCCACAGAAAAAAAGCCCTGCATGCAAGTAGGTATTGCACTGATTGTGCAACGTCACTTCTGATGTGAATCCCGAAGTGCTTTTATCACATCAGCCCAATGCTCTAGGATTCCCCCCAAATTCTATAGTTTTACCATAGAGCTTTGGGGGAATCCTAGAGCATTGATATTATGCCTATTTCTTCCCCCTTGGTTTTCCCCCTGCTGCCCAGATTTTGTAATTAGCACTGCCTCATGGCAGCCATTTTGCGATTTGCCCTGCTCTCATCATAGGCTGCTTCCACACACATTGGATAATCCACTTTCAATACTCTTTAGTGAACATTTGAAACTGATTTTCCATGTGTGGAACAAAAAATCCACTTCAAAAGGATTGCGAAAGTGCATTGAAAGTGCATTATTCAACGTGCGTGGAAATGGCCATAGTCCAACAAACCTGTCACAAAATTCCAAAATAGCTCAAAGGCTCAAGAAGATTGGTTTAGTTTTTTGTCTGGATCTTGTTTTCGATCTGTGCTCTGCGATGGAGTGCCAGACATTGAAGTTTTGGGGTGCTGGGCCACATGGCCGCCAGCCATGTGACCATTTTCGCTGAGGGCAATTTAAACTTTTAAAAACTCCCCCCTTGTTCCAGCTGACCCAAAATGATGTCATTGGCCCTGGGAGCATGTGTGCACTTTGCACACGCACATGTGGTACCAGGGGCACCACCTCCCACCAGGAGTTACCCCCTGTGCTGGCAACCCACTATGTTCCACCACCTCTTTGCCCAGAAAAAAACCCTTGTCTGTGATGCACCTGTCAGGATGAGATCAGAGCTTACAGCCAGCTGGTAGAAAGTGATCTAGATCTCCATTTTTTTTCACATTCAAATCAAGATCCTTTGTATTTTATCCCAAAAACTCAAAAAGCAAGCTGTTGCCTGGAAATCTATGAGTAAGTGCCAAGTTATTCACTGGGGATCGCTGGCGTCGATGATCTGATCCGATGAATTAGGGAAGTAAGAAGATTTTGGCATGAAATAGACAATAATGATTTGAGGATTTGTGGGGTTGCTGGATAAGGTATTTGGACATTAGGAAAAAAGAGATTTCTTTTCAAACATCGAGTAAGAGAAAAATTTGTAATTATACTTGTCATGGAGAAAATTGGAACCCTCTTTTTCATTTATAGTTTTTTTCTCTTTCTCTTTTGTTTTGTTATTTGTGTGTTGTTGTCTTTTGGTTGTGTGCTTTTCTGCTCAGTTATTTCTTTGTGTGTTTTTTTTTCCTGTTAAAAGTTTAATAAAAGTATTCGGAAGAAGATTTTGAACAGTGTGCATAAACCTTTAAAGAAGGGCAGCCTTTTTTTTTCTTTAGTAAACTAAACACCCTCAAAATTAACTACGGGCAATGCTTTATTGTCGTTATCCCAGTTTGTAAAAAAAAATAAAATTAAAAACACCACTATTGTCTGTGTTTAGCCAAGCCTGTCTTTCCACAATCGAAGAGCAGGTCTCTGCTGACATTCTACATCTTGCATGCAAACAGAAGAGGACGAGACCAGAGAGGGCAAAAAGTGCTTGGGATTGGCAGTAAAATGCCAGTCGCTGATAGCAACCCCATAGGAAACTCAGCAAAGACAAGCTGAGGGGTTCAGATAAGAATCCTTTCTCTCTTTTCTGCAGCGGAGACTGAGATGCGTTTGTCCTCTTCTTCCTAATTCTTTGAGATCCACCTCTCTGGACTTGAAAACTTGAGACATTTTACATTCCTGGATAATCCTAGCCATCCTGCTAGGACGGTAGATTTCTCCGGGGCACCTGTGGCTGTGATATTTCCATATCGATTAACAGTGGGAGATTGTGGTTGAGATCAGCTGTCTAGGAAAAGATATTCTTCTTTTCATTTGAAATGGCAAGTTGCTCATGCAAGCAACACGAAGCTTAGAATTTGTCCACTTCCATCAGAAACTGCCTTCCGGTCAACAACGAGCCAAGCTACAAGTGACGCCTGACGCAGGTTGGACACTTGTCAGCTTACCTCAAGTTTTGATGGGAAATGTAGGCATCCTGGTCTTGCAGCTTGGCTCTCCATTTAATTGAAGTTTACAGAACCCCCATAGTCAGAGGCAGTGTACCTGTGGATACTAGGTGGGAGGTAATAATAACATGGAGCAGCTTTGGCTTCTGTCCCAATCTATGAGCCATCCAAGACATCGGCTTGCCCACTCTGGCAATCAGATGCTGCACCGTGGCTCTGGGCTGGCAGAGCTCACTGTATATCCTTAAGATGGGTAGCCATGGTCTGTAGCAGTAGAAAAGAGCAAGAGTCCAGTAATACCTATAAGACTAACAAAATTTGTGGCAGAGCTCACTGTATATCCTTAAGATGGGTAGCCATGGTCTGTAGCAGTAGAAAAGAGCAAGAGTCCAGTAATACCTATAAGACTAACACAATTTGTGGCAGAGCTCACTGTATATCCTTAAGATGGGTAGCCATGGTCTGTAGCAGTAGAAAAGAGCAAGAGTCCAGTAATACCTATAAGACTAACACAATTTGTGGTAGGGTATATGAGCTTTTGTGAGTCACAGATCACTTCTTCAGATATAGCTAGAATTATGAGTCCATCTGTCCTTATAGCTTGCCGAGCGGAGTGATTTCAGATGCCGAATGACAATAGCAGGTAAATGAAGAAAGTTAGTGAATAATAATATCAGGTGTGATTGAATAGTGTAGGGTATGCAGAGGGGTGGTGGGTGTGTAGAAATCAGCACTAGTAATGGGAGAGGAAGTCTAATTCTTGATTCAGTCCAGGAGGATGCATTGTCTTGAGCTTCGTTATCAGTTGCAATTCAGCAGTCTTTCTTTCTAATCTCCCTTTGAAATTCCTCTGCAGGAGAACTGCTACTTTTAGGTCAGCAACTGAATGTCCTGGAAGGTTAAAATGTTCCCCCACGGAAATCACTCCACTCTCCAAGATATAAGGACAGCTGTATCTGAAGAAGTGAGCTGTGACTCATGAAAGCTCATACCCTACCACAAATTTTGCTAGACTTAGAGGTGATATTGGACTCTTGCTCTTTCCTACTGCATATCCTTAAGAGAGCAAGACATCCTCTCTACATGCAATACAAGTAAAATAGAAGCTCGGTTTAGGAATTGTGCTGAACCGTGGTTAGCTCGAGCAGTGGCTGGAGTTCCCCAATGCAGAAAGGTGGAGCCATAAGCATAACTCCAATTTATATGTTTTCTAGAAGTATTTATCTTCCGCCTTTCCTGTTTAATGATTCCAAGCAGCTGACCCAACTAAAAATATACTCTTTCCGATTCCCACTCCCCCAGATGGCACTGCTGGAGGAGAGTTTACGGTAAACTTACGGTGCTTCTCTAGTTAATATCGGCTTTATTTACAAATATGCAAATAGAACACAGATGGAGGAAAAGAGGAACTCTTGCGGGGCAGCAGATTCTCTAGCCCACATCGGACCTACCTAAGGTTGCCAATTCAGGGTTAGGAAATTCCTGGAGATTTCGAGGTGCAGCCTGGGGGCGGGGGCTGGAGTTTAGGGAGAGGTGGGACCTCTGCGGGGTTTAATGCCAGAGTTTACCCTCCAAAGCAGCCGTTTTCTCCAGGGGAACTGATCCCTGTAGCCTGGAGATCAACTTCAAACCGCAGAGGGTGATTGGCAATGCTACTGGCATGGGGTGAGTTTAAGGTGAGGGGATATCAGTGGCCCTGCTATTGAGACCAACGGAATACTGTGTCGAAGAACTCTCATTTGTAAAAGAACTTTTATCTGTGGAAACAACAAGACAACCTCATATTGTTCCACGAGCACGTAAGCACTTTGCAGGAGTTTTTTCACAATGAACCTTTGGACATTTCTCCTACGCAGCGGAACCCGCTCATTTGCACAAGTTATGAACTGTTTAAGCTTTTTGCACTATTCTGACTCTTTATGAATATTTGATTCTAGCACTTTAAATGTTAATCTGAATTGCGATCTGTATAATATCACATTAGTTACAACTGTGAGAGGTTGGGCCCGTGTGACTATTAGTATTTGTGATAAGGGTGTGATATCTGATATAAATGATACGAATTATTGATATTGAATGCCTTCATAATATTTGCACTGAATAGGATTTTGAGTGGATTGTTACTCGGGGAGTGAGTTGCCTGGTTGTTAGCCTCCAGGTGGTGGCTGGAGATCTCCTGGAATTACAATTTGATTGCCCGTACAATTGATCGCCCGTACAATTGATCGCCCGTCAACAGAGATCAGTTCCCCTGGAGGAAATGTCTGCTCTGGAGGGTAGGCTCTATGGCATTATACACCTCCCCCCCCCAAACCCCAACTCAGGGCCGGCAGCCCTATGCCCATGGTGTTTGGCTTTACATACAGCAGCCCTTTTATTGAGGGGAAAGGGGATGGGCCCTTCAGCCAGTTACTATCTCTCTGCCTAACCTACCTCCCAGGGTTGTTGTGATTATAATATGTGCATCACCTGAACTGGTTGAAGGAAAAATAGGAAGAGTGGAGAGGGGTCAAATCTATGGTGAATTGATGTTCACCATAGATCAGCTGATGTTCACCATAGATCAGCTGATGTTCACCATAGATCGGCTGATGTTAATAGCATAGGCTTACCAGGTCCCATGCCATGGCAACCTTCCGCCTCCAATGTAGGATTGCAAGCCCCTGCTTGGGGTGAGGACCCCCTGTCCCCCACCTGCCAACGCTGCCTCTGCTCACTTGGCTGGTAGGGGGAGGAAGTGGCTTGAACTCTGGCAGCACATGAAAAACAGAGTTCGCGTGCTCTGAAGAGCCATCAGTAGGGTTGCAGTGCCGCAGCAGTCCAAATTGGGCTGAATTGGGCTTGATTCGGCCCGAATCGGGCCACTGCAGAGTGCTGTAGCGCTCCCACGCGCCACAGCACTCTGATTTGGGCTGATTCGGCCCCCCTGCGGAGCACGGGAGCGCTCCCAGGGCGGCACGTAGCCTATGCAATGACATCACTTCCCAGAAGTGACATCATGGTGCGGGCAGGGGGGATCACTTTGCATGTGCATGAGAGGAACAACCAAAGGTAGGCACCGGGCCTCCAACCTCCCGCCCAGAGGGTTGGGAGATCGGGCAACCCAAGCCATCAATGTCATCACCTCCAGTTTAAAATGGAAGCAAAGGGGTCTCAGCGGGGCCAAAAAGGCCCCAACACAGCAATTTCGAGTAAGAAGAGAGAGAACCTCCCCCCCCCTTGGCCAGCAGCCACTACCCCCCCAGTTTGAAGGTATGAGGGGTTGGTCTGCTGGCTGTCTCCCATTCTTGCAGAAGGGGAAATAACTGAAAAGTTTCTCTACAGTGCCATGGCTATACGCCACAACAAGTAATACTCTGTACTGTTTTTGCTGCCCTGCTGCCCTGTTCCTATCTGTAATTTTAATCTCATTCTGTATGGACTCATTTCTGTATTTAAACTCTTATATTTTTATATATGCCAATAAAGGCTTGCTGGTGTGAAACAGAGAAGGAAAAATGACATCACAAACTTGGAGATGTCAATTCCAGTTGCCATGTTCATAACACTCTAGGAATTCCCCCCATCTCTATGGTCCCTTATCAATCTTTACCATAGAGATTGGAGGGAATTCATAGAGTATTGCATGATGTGAGCTCTCAGGAACAGGGTTCCTGCAAACGTGAGTTCCTGCGCTACGGCGCAGGAATTGTCACAACTCAGCGCAGAGCTGAGAAGGCCCAGCACACAGAAGGCGCTGGAGGAGGAGCCGCGGCTCTGTGGGAAGAGCTGCGGCAGGCGCCAGTGTAGCCTTTCCCTCGCTGGGCTCTGGAGGAGGCACCGCAGCAGCCGCCCGCGTGGCCTTTCTCCAGCCTCTCGCCAGGCTGGGGGGGGGGGAGCCGCAGCAGGCACCCAGGCATCCTTTCCCCCGGGCTCTGGAGAAGGCACCGCAGCAGGCGCCTGCATGGCCTTTTCCTGGCTCCTCACTGGCCTCTGGAGGAGGTGCTGCGGCAGCCGCCCACACAGCCTTTCCCCGGCCCCTCGGAGGAAAGAGCTGTGGCAGGCATCCACGCGGCCTTACCCAGGCTCGTTGCCAAGTGTGGAAGAGGAGCCACGGTGGGCATCCCCAAGGCCTTTCGCCAGCCCGCCAAGCATCCTGTCTGGCCCAGTGCTGTAGAAAAAGGCGGCAGCAGCAGGCACCCATGCTATTTCTCACCAGCCCACCGAGCAGCCTCTCTGGCCCAGCGCAGGTGCTGGAGGAGGAGGAGGAGATGGCGGTGGTGTTTCACACTCCTAGGGTTGCCAGCTCCAGGTAGGGAAATACTCTTTTTGTGTGTGTGTAAATTCACGACTAAGGAAATCTATTTTAGATGCACACAAAAAATTGACTTCCTAGTCACAAAGACTTGCATGGCAAGGAAAATTCATGGCAGAGCTAGGGTCTGAATCTGGAAATTTTACACCTGCTGGTAAGACAGGCTGTCCTCTGGTTACATTACTCCATGGGGAGTGGGGAGCTGCGGCCTCAGTTTTACCAGTATTTTTGTACATCAATGGCATTCTGCTTATATCTTCAGGGGAGAATAGATCATTGCAATACAGTGTAATAAAACAGAATGGCAAGCAAGGAGAAGGCAGGACTTCAATGCTGACTTTATGCTTTATGACTTGGTTTCATTTCAAAGATTCCATGACCAGAACTCACAAAGAGAAAAGGAAAGAGTTTCAAAGCCATGAAGCCTCCAGGGTGACTAAAGGCCAGTTCTAGGCTGTTCCAATGAGCAGCTCTCAGCCGGAAGCTAAATAGGTGCTCCCCCTGCACCTTCAGCCGGCTTCCTTCTTCTTTCTGCAGACCTGGCCACAGAAGAGACAGGAAATGCCAATCGACAGAGCAGAGGTAGAGGGAGGGATGACTGCACATCACATTCTGTTTAGGATTTGCTTGTGGGCAAAGAGGAACCCTTACTGAAGCTCATCTGCCTGATGTTGCCCAAAATGCAAAGAAAACTCTGGCAATACACCGATGCCTGTGGAAAGAAATGGTGTCTGAGGGCCAAGCCACAAGTGACGAATGACGCTTGAACAGCAAGTGGATTGAGTGGAGTGCAAGTGAACAGGGAGAAATACACTTGCCGTTCAAGTGTCATTCGTCACTTGTAGCTTGGCCCTGAGCCATTTGCAGGCATGCTTCACAACACCTTTTTATATAAAACATAGAAGGGAATAGCCAGAGAGTGAGTGCATTGCGGAGCTGGATGATGCACAATTCTTCTTCTCTGTAGATCCAGAGGAGTTAGCCATGTTAGTCTGTAGTTGCAAAATAGTAAAGAGTCCAGTAGCATCTTTAAGACTAACCCACTTTGTTGAAGCATAAGCTTTTGAGAACCACATGCCTAAGTGGGTGTCATCAGCATATTGATGGCACCCAATACCAATGCCTCAGACAACCTACATCAAAAGTCTTTTAATCAAATGGATTCCGGTTTTCGAAAAGGCGCGCTCACAGCTTGCAAGTTGCTGCTCACAAATTGGATTTCTGGCTCACAACACTGCACCGCTTAGAGGGGACATTGCTCAGGAGTGCAAGAGACAGGCCTGGCAACCTTGTAACAGCAAGACCCATGATGTGTTTTCATACGATGGTGTTGTGAGAATGGACCCCAAGAAAATCTTTGTTTGGAAAGGGGCTTTGGTGTCTCTCAGCAGCCCTGCTGCACCTCGGATCTCTAGAAAAAAAGTCCCCGAAGCCCAACATGTTTCATTTTCTGGCCAAATTTCAGTTTGCTTTTGGTGCTTCCCTTCCTACCAAACTCACAGTTTTGCTTCTCCTCCTTCGCTTGCATGCTCAGCTGGAAGAGGTCTCCATGCGCTCACTGAGAAAGCATCCTCAGCCATTGCGGGGAGGCGAATATCCTTATGCCAGAAGCCCTGGCTCCAGAACTAGACCTATTTACAATCCAAGGCCACAACTCCACAATAGAATAAAAATGAGACAATAGAATTAATTACACTAAATAAGCAGCATTCCATCTGCACGAAAACAATTAAAAATCACAGCTAGGGATTCGTGGCAGCAAAATAACGGTAACGGGAATTATAGCTTCCCTGTCGCCATCAGAACAAAACAAACACGGCCAATAAAAACCAAGAATTTCCACTTGGAAGTCCTTCCCAGACCCAAGGCCCAGACGCCACTCAACTAAAGGCAGATCCAAACCAGAAATCTCTTCCCCGCTGGCATCTGAATGTCAACCACGGAGGTGCCAAGAAATATTGGCAACATGCCTCCTGGAAAGGCCGTGCCTTTATTACCCACATCACCTCTGTAAGCAGTACGGTTGCCAACTTTAGGTTAGATAATGCCTGGATATTTGGGAGTGGAGCCATTGCACCGAAATCGCAGGAGGTCATAGCCCCTCTCTATACTGCCTTGGTCAGGCCACACCTGGAGTATTGTGTGCAGTTCTGGAGGCCTAACTTCAAAAAGGACGTGGACAAAATCGAGAGGGTGCAGAGGAGAGCGACGAGGATGATCAGGGGTCTGGAGACTGAGCCCTACGAGGAAAGGCTGAGGGCCTCGGGAATGTTTAGTTTGGAGGAGAAAGAGGGGGGACATGATTGCTCTCTTTAAATATTTGAAAGTCTGTCATTTGGAGGAAGGCAAGGAGCTGTTCCAGTTGGCAGCAGAGGATAGGACCCGAAGCAACGGGCTTCAGTGACATGCAGAAAGGTACCAGCTGGATATTAGGAAAAACTTTTTCACGGTCAGAGTAGTTCAAAGGTGGAACCAGCTGCCTAGGGAGGTGGTGGTGAGCTCCCCCTCACTGGCAGTTTTCAAGAAGAGGCTGGAGGAATATTTGTCAGAGATGCTTTAGGCTGATCCTGCACTGGGCAGGGGGTTGGACTAGAAGGTCTGTATGGCCCCTTCCAACTCTGTGATTCTGTGAGCCTGGGGAGGGCATGGTTTGGGGAAGGGAGGGACTTCAGCATGTCATAATTCCGCAGAGTCCCTCCTCCAAAACAGCCATTTTCTCTAGGGGAACTGACCTCTGTCATTCCAGGGGATCTCCAGGCCCCATTTGGAGGTTGGCAACACCCATCTGTGGGCTGGCTTTTCTGGGATTCTAGGTGGAGAGACTCTGTCAGAGGAGGGGCTGCATACTTTCATCTCCTTTTGAATTTCCAGAGGTTAGCCGAATACTTCAAAGAAACATGATCCAACCTTTCAAAAATGACTATGCAACTTTGATAAGTGATTTCTCAGGCCCTGTCAGTGGGCAAAGGGTTTTTTCTCCGATTGGTGAGGCTTATAGTCATTTCCTAAGCAAGAGCGTCGCAGTGTTCTAGCCCCGGAGGCTCTGCTTTGGTTTCTTTCTTCCTTGTTACTCTAAAGAGAATGGGGGGAAAAGGCACGGCAAGCTCTTTGGAACGAGGCTGTGTGTGATGTCTCTTTGTACACAGCAGAACTTCACAGCGTGGTGGTTCCAGCAGCTATTAGAGGGAGTCCAGATGGAGCCTCCTTAAAACTTTGTTCTCCTTGGCCGTTTGCCTCCCAACATTGGCAGCCTCCACCAGGCTGTTGCAGCTATTTTTCTGAAGAGACACACAGAAGAAAGGAGGGGGGATATTTAGTTTATGAAAAGCAAGGGGAGGAGAGGATACTTCTGGAGCCAGGGGGAGAATCCAAGCAGAGAGCAAGCATTTTCTGAGAAGAGATGGATGAAGGAACACTGCTTTTGTTCAGCCGTAAATGTCCACCAAGTGTACTTGGCACAAAGAGAGAGACGCCAGGCTCCAGAGAAATTCCTCCTGAACACCGTGCATTCCGTGCTCTGAGGCTGGGCAGCCGTGCAAACTTTCCACAGAGCTGGAGAAGGAACAGAAGAGAAAAACTGGGAGAACGCAGCTATGAAGCAGCCCGTTCCAGAGCTGTTAACTCAAGAACTGCGCTTTGTAGGAGGACCCAGGATATGTCCACTTAGAGGGGAGAGTCCGCTGAATACGAAGGTGTATGATATCTGCTGTTGTAGTCTTTATTTTGGGGTACAGGGCTTTTCAACTTCCCCCAATATTTGTGCTTTGCTCTGCAAATAAGGAACTGGGAACTGGGAATAAGGAACTGGGAATTGGGAACCAACCTCAGTTTCCTCTGTTCCAGCAGTGTCCATGGGTGAGAGGTTGTCTGCCTCTGCAAACTGAGTTTGTGGCACATCTTGCATGGTCCTTGTAAATGGAAGAGGACCTTGCTATGCATTCTTGTGCACTGCAGCATATTGGGGAGGGGAAGACGTGACCTGAATTCGTTTGCAAGGATTTTTTGTATCCCCCCCTTACATTTCGAGTCAGGCTATTGCATTTGGGAGATTTATGGGGTGCAACTGTGGCATCTGTGATGACAGGAGAAGCAGGACTGTGTAGAAATCGGAGAGGATGGCACATCAGCTGCCTTGACAGTGGCTGGCCGCACACATGCCATAGAGGGAGGGCTACAGATGCACATTTCAGCTACCGTGGCTGACAACCAGTCTAGGCAAGACAGGAAAGGTCAGAATTTCCCCCCTTTTTTAAAAGAATCAACTGACCCTGGCAATTGCTCGGAAGATTGGGGAAAGGTCACCAAGAGGGAGAAAGGCTTTCATCTCGTCCCTCCCGTGACTTTTGCATGATTTCAACAGTCTCTCCAAAGCTGCAATTAGCTCCGTGGGTGGGGAAAAGGCAAGTTCAAGTGCTCCTACCTGTCTCTTTCCCCACCCGTGGAGCTAATTGCGGCTTTGGCAGGGCTGTTTAAATCGCAGGAGGAAAGGGTTAAACATCTCCCCTGCCCTCCCCGGTGACCCTTCCCCAGTCTTCCAAGCAACCACCTGGGCCTGCTAATTAGCTTTCCCAAAAACAAAACCAAAAAGCCTAGAAGCTCCTAATCAAGGATCTTTTGCATCTCGTCTAGTTTGGGCCCCGGCGGTGATGGGGTGGGGGGGAGGCGTAATCAGAGGGCATCAATCTGAGGCGGAGGAGACAGGAGGCAGCGGAGGCCGCACCTGGCGGGTGGCTAGAACAGAACGGGCCAATTACTGCAGCACAGGGGGACTCTGCTGCTCTCCGCTCCTCGGCTTGCTTGTTTGGAGGCTGGGAGGAGAAGCTACAGGTGGAAATCTGAAGGTCTTCTTTTTGATGCCCCGGAGGGGTGTGTGGGGTGATAAACAGAAGAAACAGAAGCAGAAGAAACTCCCCTTCTCGCCCATGCCATGCCTTCTGGGGCAGGATGGCCGCATGGCAGATTGTACCACGTGCCAGCCTGAATGTTTATGGGCATTTGTGAGGCACCCTAAGAGATCCCTCAAAAAGGAGGAAAAGAAAATAACAGATGAGCCAACGGGGCAGCGATCAATACGTGCAGGGCTTTTTTTCAGATGGAACATGGTGGAACGGAGTTCCGGAACCTCTTGAAAATGGTCACATGGCTGTTGGCCCTGCCCCCTGATCTCCAGACAGAGGGGAGTTCAGATTGCCCTCCGCGAGGGCAATCTGAACTCCCCTCTGTCTGGAGATCAGGGGGCGGGGCCACCAGCCATGTGACCATTTTCTCCGAGGGCAACCCACTGAGTTCCACCACCTCTTTCCCCAGAAAAAAGCCCTGAATGCGTGCATCTGCTAGCAGCTGCACTGCCAGTCAGGCACATAATTAGGGTTGCTGGCTCCATGTTGGGAAATTCTTGGAGATTCAAGGTTGAAATATTGCAACTTGGGAGGTCGGGATTTGGGGAGCTCAGTGGAGATGTGAAGCCATAAAATGCATAGGCCAAAGTGGCCAATGTCTCCAGGGGAACTGACCGCTGAAATCTGGAAATCAGTTGTAATTCTGGGAGATCTACAAGTCCCAATTTAGGGTTCCCATTCTCCAGGTGGTGACTGGAGATGTCCCAGAATTACAACTGATCTCCAGGCTGCAGAAGTCACTTTCCCTGGAGAAAGGGGCTGCCTTGGATGGTGGAGTCTATGGCATTATACCCAGCCAAGGTCCCTCCCGTCCCCGAAACCTGACCTACCCCAGGGTCTACTCCCCAAATCTCCAGGAATTTCTCAACCCAGATCTGGCAACCCTACCCCCATCTGCAAGTTGGCAACCCTACAGTTAGTCTCTTTGGTTCAAGTTTTAGCATATTCTGTGTGACTGCACCACGGGTCCATTCTGCAGGGGGGAAACCGAACATCTGTGAACTGGGCCGAAGTCTTTGCCTCTGCAGGGGATCTGTCAGTCCTGCTTTTCTGCCAAAGCCCAATCCTGCAACATCGTCATTTCTGACTGCATCTACTTGTTTCCTCTCCCCCCCCCGTAATGCGATTAATTAAATATAAGCCAACCTTGACAGATGTTTAGCCAACCTATTTTGTCAGGCTTCCAAGGACGGAAAATCCACAACCTCCCTTGATGACTCGTTAAAACGTCCATCTGTTCCAACCATTAGGCTTTGCATGCTCTGGCAGCTCACCGATTTGAGGTTTCCGCTTTGAGATTTCCGAACCTCTGATCGGTGCCATTTGCAGAAAGGATATCTGGAAATCTTCAGTGCAAGTGGCGAGGATTAACGGGAGGCGCCGGGATTTGTTTTTAATGATGATGGAGCCCTAGAATTCATGAAAACACAACTGCATCTAGGCACGTGCAGAGAGTTGCCCCTTCCCAAAGTCCACGATCTTCTTATATGTCTTCACCCTCAGAGACTTCCCGTCCTTCTCTGTCATGAGCACGCCTGTAGCATAGAAGTTAAGGGGTTGGGCTGTGAATTAGCACGCTGCTGGTTCAAATCCCACCACGACCATGATCTCAGCAGGTGTTTTCACAACCAGACCCCATCCTCATACTAAAAGGGATGTTTATGGATACAGAATATCATAAACCCCTTGCCCTAAGTCTCTGGCACTGCCTGGCCCAAGGCAGAGAGGATGCCCGATGGCCTGGAGATTGGAAAGTTACCAAGCCATGAGTCGTAGGGAATGACTGACTAAAAGTCCCTCCCTACGCCCCAGAGAGCAGCAGAGATAATGACACTTCCTGAGACACCCCCTTGCCTAATCCCATCAACACCTTTCCTCTCCCACTTACCTAATCAGGGCTACTCAATGCATCTAATAGCCCCCCTCTCTGGTAGTTACTGGGTCATCCTATAACATAATTCCCTTAGCGTCTATCCGACGACTCACTGGCGCAGGCGCAGTCCCAGCAAGCCACTGGGCCTCAGAAGGGCTCAGGTGAGTAGACCTGGCCTCTGCATGGCCAAAGGCCAGGTCTACTCACCCAAGATAGAAAAGTGGTCGGCTCCGCTTTCCCCAACCCCAATTGGGGCAGGCCGTCATGGGGCAGGGACCTATCTTTTGCTACTCTGTACAGCACCATGCACTTTGAGGATACTGTAGTAGTAGTAGTAGTAGTAGTAGTAGTAGTAGTAGTAGTAGTAGTAGTAGTAGTAGTAGCCTGTTTATCAATCCACTGAACACCGTTCAAAGTGTTCTGCCATATTAAGTGTCTATTCCTTCACCAGAAGAGCCACTACAGTTGTAGGCAATCTTTAAACCTTGCTTGCACCCCAGCAGGAGAATTTGTGGGGGAGGGACAAACAATTCGATGCCGTGCCAACACATGACATCACTTCTGGGGCAAAACGGGAAGTGATGTCATTGCATCAGGGCAGAGAGCTAGGATCCACCAAGAACATCATGCCAATGTGACGATATCGATTCCCATTTTCCAGCTGAAGTTGCATCACATACTGGCCCAATGCTGCACCCCCTGCTGCCCTGTTGAGTGGCTCCCTAGAAGTCCCCACAGGCCTAGAAACAGGGATAAATGTTTACAGGGCAAAGGACACCCGTGTCTGTATGTTTCTTCATAGCAACTGGATTTTGGTTAGCACAGTGTTCAAACTATTTTTTTAAAAAGAGATACATCCTTCCCACTTTCTACTTACCAGGCAAAGAGAAAAGCATATTTAGACTATTTATCACATTTTGTGACTGTGTTGGCAAGGTTAAAAAGATAGCCAGAGGCCTGTCCCTTGTGTCGAGTTGCCAGGTCCTATTACCCTCCCAGTAGGAGGGGTGGGGAACCTGGCATTCACCTGTTGAAGCGCTTTGCTTTGTTTGGGGCCCAAATCAGCCTGACATGAAGCACGGGAACACTCCCACATAGGGTTGCCATGTGTCCTGTTTACACATGGACCGTCCAGTATTTGGGGAGACTGCCCGGGGAAAATGTTCTGCCAAAACTGGACAACTGGCCCCTCCCATTTCCTCCTCCCCTCTCCCCTCTGGATGCATTGCACAGTGCCGTCACCAGCCCATAGAAGCAGCCAGCAGCTTGCGTGCCTGGGCTGCCTCCTCTGCCTATACAACACAGCTCAGGAGAGCAGCCAGCTGCCCAGGTGTCCAGCGACAAAGTGGGGGAAATTACATGATGGCAGTGATGTCATCATTCCATCTCAGGAGCATCTGTGTATTGGCTGCTCACACACTTTGTCTGCCCCCCCCCCAAAGTAAGTTCCCCCCCTACCTCTTTCTGGGGTCTGATATAAGTTCGGATCCCATCTGGTAACCACGCTCCTACAGCTTGCACAATGACGTCTCTCCTGGAAGTGATGTCATCATGCCATGCAGGGAGAACGCCCCAGGTGACCCATTCCACCATCTTTTCCCCCAGCCAGCCAGGTGAGTTGTGGCAAAGGGCAGAGGGTGAGAACAAGGGATCCTCCACCCCTACCATGGGACCGGCAACTCTATCCTTGTCTCCCAACCCTAGAATGGGAGTAGAAGTTACTCTGAGCCAAAGATCGTTTTCACTTTGGCAAAAATTCACCCTACCCCCATCCCAAGCTGAGGATCAATTGATCCATTGTATGCATTTTCTAGAGATCATGGACCTGAATGGAAGATTCCCCCCCCCCATTTTTCACACAATGATCTGGCCTCTGAAGAGCCAAATATTTCACCTGGGAATACCTTCTCCCTTCCTTTTAGACTACCTTCCTTGGCCATAGAAGGTGCAAAATCTTTGAACTGTCAGTTAAGACTGATGCACAGGCAAATCACTTTGCCAGGTGATGCTCTCTCTTTTCTCCACAGCTGCTTATACGGGTTGCACCATTTTTTCAGCATTCGCTTTCTTCATGCTGTCTTTCTTGTCACGTTGGGATTTCCTCAGCCTCTTTCTTGATGTGCCCGGTTAATCCCACCGCTTTCTTCACAAATGTTTTTCCAGACAGGTGCAAATGACACGTCGATGAACCTCGTAGCCTGCCATCATAAAGAAGTAATGAGTTTACACGGTGCAGATGACTAGGGATGTGCGTTTCGGCATTCTGAATGCCGAAAGAATGCCGAAACAAAAGTGTTTCGGCATTCTTCAAGAATCCCGAAACGTTTCGGGGAATGCCGAAACGTTTCGGGATTGCCGAAAGAAAAACCCGAAACGTTTCGGGATTCTTTCGGCATTCTTTCGGCATTCGAGAATCGCCATTTTGATTTTGCTAGCCGTTTGCCTTAGCAAGCGGCTAGCAAAATCCTGCTGGAAGCAAAGGCTTCCTGCAGGCTCTTAGAAGAGGGGAGGGGGGGGAGAAGGAGTGAATCACTCACTCCTTCTGTCACCCCCCACCCCTCTTGCAAAGGAGGATAGGGAATCCTGCTTTGCCTTGCAAATGCAAGGTGCAAGCATTGCATTGCACTTTGCATTTGCAAAGCAGCAGAGATTCCCGCCAAAACTAACAGGTAGGGGAGGGGGAGCAGGAGGAGGGTGGCTCTTGGAGTGTGGGTGGGGAAAGGCAGGGGACTGGGGACTTTAGGAGTCACCAATCCCACTGCTGCATTCTCATGCCAGCCAATAGATTTAAATCTTTGGCTGAGGCTGCAGCAGGGGATTTAAATTTGGAGCAAGACTGTCTGGAACACTTCTGTTGCTGCTGCTGCTGAGCTGTGACCGAGAGAGGAGAAGAAGAGAGACTGCACCTGGAGCCTGGAGGACATCTGCCTGGAGGATCAACTGTGCTGGACATCCTGAGAGGACACCTGGTAGGCCTTTTTAAAATTTTTGTAAATTTTTTTGATGCTGGGCAATGTGCTGCTGTGGCCTGCCTCTGCAAAAAGGTGTTGCAGTTTATTCTTGGCATGGCCTGGGGGACAGGTTGGGCAGACAATGTTTGATGGTGGGGTGGGGGTTTCAGCATTGGTTGTTGTGCTTGCCTTCTTTAAGCTTGATCCACTGTTTGAAGATTAAAACCAGAGTGTGCCAGCTTTGGGCCTACACAGGCCAGAAGCCTTTCTTCTGGCTGGCTCTCACAGTTGTGCTCCACAATCTGGAATGGTGTGGCTTGCTTTTCTGTGTCTGGTCCCCTGCTTGCAAGGATTCCCAACAGGCTCCGTCCTGATCAACTGTGCCAGCCTGTGGGCCACACACAGGTATGGCCTGGGGGACAGGTTGGGCAGACAATGTTTGATGGTGGGGGGGGGGTTCAGCATTGGTTGTTGTGCTTGCCTTCTTTAAGCTTGATCCACTGTTTTAAGATTAAAACAAGAGTGTGCCAGCTTTGGGCCTACACAGGCCAGAAGCCTTTCTTCTGGCTGGCTCTCACAGTTGTGCTTCACAATCTGGAATGGTGTGGCTTGCCTTTCTGTGTCTGGTCCCCTGCTTGCAAGGATTCCCAACAGGCTCCGTCCTGATCAACTGTGCCAGCCTGTGGGCCACACACAGGTATGGCCTGGGGGACAGGTTGGGCAGACAATCTTTGATGGTGGGGGGGGGGGGTTTCAGCATTGGTTGCTGTGCTTGCCTTCTTTAAGCTTGATCCACTGTTTTAAGATTAAAACCAGAGTGTGCCAGCTTCGGGCCTACACAGGCCAGAAGCCTTTCTTCTGGCTGGCTCTCACAGTTGTGCTTCACAATCTGGAATGGTGTGGCTTGCCTTTCTGTGTCTGGTCCCCTGCTAGCAAGGATTCCCAACAGGCTCCGTCCTGATCAACTGTGCCAGCCTGTGGGCCACACACAGGTATGGCCTGGGGGACAGGTTGGGCAGACAATGTTTGATGGTGGGGGGGGGGGGTTTCAGCATTGGTTGTTGTGCTTGCCTTCTTTAAGCTTGATCCACTGTTTGAAGATTAAAACCAGAGTGTGCCAGCTTCGGGCCTACACAGGCCAGAAGCCTTTCTTCTGGCTGGCTCTCACAGTTGTGCTTCACAATCTGGAATGGTGTGGCTTGCTGTTCTGTGTCTGGTCCCCTGCTAGCAAGGATTCCAACAGGCTCCGTCCTGATCAACTGTGCCAGCCTGTGGGCCACACACAGGTATGGCCTGGGGGACAGGTTGGGCAGACAATGTTTGATGGTGGGGGGGGGGGTTTCAGCATTGGTTGTTGTGCTTGCCTTCTTTAAGCTTGATCCACTGTTTGAAGATTAAAACCAGAGTGTGCCAGCTTCGGGCCTACACAGGCCAGAAGCCTTTCTTCTGGCTGGCTCTCACAGTTGTGCTTCACAATCTGGAATGGTGTGGCTTGCCTTTCTGTGTCTGGTCCCCTGCTAGCAAGGATTCCCAACAGGCTCCGTCCTGATCAACTGTGCCAGCCTGTGGGCCACACACAGGTATGGCCTGGGGGACAGGTTGGGCAGACAATGTTTGATGGTGGGGGGGGGGGGTTCAGCATTGGTTGTTGTGCTTGCCTTCTTTAAGCTTGATCCACTGTTTGAAGATTAAAACCAGAGTGTGCCAGCTTCGGGCCTACACAGGCCAGAAGCCTTTCTTCTGGCTGGCTCTCACAGTTGTGCTTCACAATCTGGAATGGTGTGGCTTGCTGTTCTGTGTCTGGTCCCCTGCTAGCAAGGATTCCCAACAGGCTCCGTCCTGATCAACTGTGCCAGCCTGTGGGCCACACACAGGTATGGCCTGGGGGACAGGTTGGGCAGACAATGTTTGATGGTGGGGGGGGGGGTTTCAGCATTGGTTGTTGTGCTTGCCTTCTTTAAGCTTGATCCACTGTTTGAAGATTAAAACCAGAGTGTGCCAGCTTCGGGCCTACACAGGCCAGAAGCCTTTCTTCTGGCTGGCTCTCACAGTTGTGCTTCACAATCTGGAATGGTGTGGCTTGCCTTTCTGTGTCTGGTCCCCTGCTAGCAAGGATTCCCAACAGGCTCCGTCCTGATCAACTGTGCCAGCCTGTGGGCCACACACAGGTATGGCCTGGGGGACAGGTTGGGCAGACAATGTTTGATGGTGGGGGGGGGGGTTCAGCATTGGTTGTTGTGCTTGCCTTCTTTAAGCTTGATCCACTGTTTGAAGATTAAAACCAGAGTGTGCCAGCTTCGGGCCTACACAGGCCAGAAGCCTTTCTTCTGGCTGGCTCTCACAGTTGTGCTTCACAATCTGGAATGGTGTGGCTTGCTGTTCTGTGTCTGGTCCCCTGCTAGCAAGGATTCCCAACAGGCTCCGTCCTGATCAACTGTGCCAGCCTGTGGGCCACACACAGGTATGCTGCTTTGGCCAAGGTAACCCTTTTTGGTTGCTGGCCTGGCACTCACAGTTGTGCTCCACAATCTGGAATGGTGTGGCTTGCGTTTCTGTGTCTGGTCCCCTGCTTGCAAGGATTCCCAACAGGCTCCGTCCTGATCAACTGTGCCAGCCTTCGGCCCACACACAGGCCTGCTGCTCCGGCTTTGGTAACCCTTCCCGTTTGCTGGCCTGGCACTCACTGTTTTGCTTCACATTCAGGTTGTTTATCGTTGGTGGACCTCTTCTGGACTGGACTGCACTTGGTGGACATCGGCCTGCAGATCTCTGCGTGGAGGATCAACATTGCTGGACATCTGCACTGGTGGACTGGTAGGGTTGTTGTTAAATTTGGTTTTTGAGCTTATGTCTGCTGCTGTGCCTACCTGCGAGCATATGCTTTGGCTCTGTCTTTATGGCTTGGGCCGGGGGGGGGGGGCATTTTCTGGTTGGGCAAGAGGATATTGTTTGGGGGTTAGGGGGGCCAGCATTGATCGCAGTGCCAGCTTTCTTTCATGTTTCATTTTTCAAGTTTGAGTGTGGGGTGGGCATGAACTGCTGTTTCACAGGACTAAAAAATGAGTGTGCCAGCTTCTGGCCTGCACAGGCCAGAAGCTCTGCTGGGTGGATGTGTTTTGTTTTGCTGCTGGTTGGCCCTAGCCTTTAAGGGGGGGGGGGCTGACTTGGCTTGTGCAACGGGGCCTTGAATTTTGGGGTTGCGTGTGCGGCGTGTGGTGTTGACTCTGCTAACATTTCCAATTTTCTTGACAGCATCGTGGAGGAGAGGAGGACCAGCTGCAAGACCGCCTGAACATCGCTGGACTGCAGGACTGGTGTTAGTGTGAGCGAGTCCGGGTTGACATTTGGGTGGCCTTGGGGGTGGGTTCTTGCTAGCTTGGGAGGGGGGAGGCTCATCTTCAAAACACCACATCCACACCCCACACCGACATACCACAGATACATCGGTCCCGCTAAATAGTGTCTCTTAGGTAGGTAGGCCAGTTGGTAGGTGATCAGTGGATAATTGCCCTCAACATAATTATTAGGGAAACCGAGCCTAGTTTTTTTTAAAAAACTAAATAGGGACTCAGCAGGGAAAGCATTAGTGAGTGAGTGTTAGGTTTGAATTCTATATATATATATATATATATATAAAAATTTGTAATAGCTGTCAATAGGCTTCCCATTAGTGCCCCCATAACTAGGGTTCCACTGCCCATCTCTGGCACACGTGGTGGTGCCAGGCCGGCCCGGGCATACTAGTGTGTGAGTGTTTAAGGCTTCGTCACCTGTTATTGGGGTTTAGGGCCAGCTCAATTCCAGAGGAATTCAGCTGATTGGCAGGCTCAGGTTCCCTGACATAAATAGGGTTGCTTAAAAAGGCACTTGATTGTTCATCTCCAAGTCACAGAGCCACTAGAAACACAGATTTATAGCAGGTTAGTTAGGTCTTGAAAACAAAGTTGACCTTTGTTTTCTAAATCTTTTCTGATTAGTTAGGGTTGAATTTGGGAGGGGAAAGTATGTCAGAGAGGAAAGCAGAGAGGGGACCCGGGGGAAAGGCTAGGGAGAAATCTAGAGGGGAGGAGGGGAGGGGGAGGGGGACTGCTGCGGCAGCCCCTCCATCTGAGCGGAGGAGGCCCTCCCCTGCGCTGCTGCCGTTCACCAGCCTGGCTTCTGGTGACAGGAAGAGGGTTCGCAAGACTCTCTTTCCTGAGGCAGCTGCTGGAGGGCCACCCCCAACCCGGGTGCGTGAGGCAGGGGCTGGCACTGGGCAGGGGCCTGCTGCTGAGGCTCCTCCTCCTCCAGTGGTTGCGAGCCAGCTGCTGGAGGAGGGGCAGCATGTGGTGTCTCCTGGGATGGGCGCGGAGCACATGACTTTCCCTGCGCTCCCGCTCACCCCAGGAACCCGGAGGATGTTGGAGGAACTGCCCGTGAGACCCCCCCTGGGGCGGTCCACCCCAGTTTCCTCTGAGGCCAGCAGCAGGCCTCTCGCGGCTGTGCAGGAGGAGAGGACGCGGGAGGAAGAGGCAGAGACTGTGGTGGAAGAGCCCACATCTCTGCCCCTTCAGCCTCGTCCATCCCCACCTGCCCGGCCGAGAGTGGGACACGGTGTGTCCGGCCAGAGCACCTCACAGGAGGTGCCGCAGGGTGGTCCCGAACGCGCTTCTCCTGGGAAGCGTGGGATGCCCTTTTCCTCCGAAATCTGGAAGCACTTCCAGACAACGGAGGATCCCCGAGCAGCCCTGTGCCTGCATTGTAGGCAGCGCGTCAGCCGTGGCAAAGATGTGTGGCATCTCTCCACGTCTGGGATGAGGTACCATATGAAGAGGCACCACCAGGCGGTGCTTCTTCGGGAGGAGGGTTCGAGTGGCGCCGCACGGCCGCCAGCTAGCCAGAAGGAGGCAGGCTCCTCTGGTGCTCTCCCCCCAAGGGTACCTGCAGGAAAGGGACGCCAAGCCTCTCTCCCGGAGATGCTTGGTATGCAGGGCGCTAGTGTGCCCAGAGAGGGGATCCGGAGGGCGAGCAGGCGCATCACGCGCCACATCGTCAACATGATAGCAGTGGATGGGCAACCGTATTCCGTAGTTGAAGACTTCGGCTTCTCAGGGCTGCTCCAAGATTGCTTTCCCTGGTACGCCGTCCCTGCTCGCACGTCGTTGAGCAGATCGGTGGTGCCCTCGTTTTACAGGGCTGCCAGGGATCATGTGAAGGCACAGCTGTCCCGGGTTGCCGGGAGAACTGTGCACTTCACATCGGACATCTGGACCTGCCCAAGTGTGCAGCAAGCGTACCTCTCGCTTACTGCTCACTGGTGGGAACCCGAGTCGGTTCTGGGTGGGGGCCGGGGGGAGGTGCCTAGCACAGCTAGACAGGGAAGGATGCGAGACCGCCAGGCCGGCTACTGCAAGGCCTTGCTTCACGCCGAGGTGCTCGACGTGTCCCACACGGCGGAGAACATCGCTGCCACCTTAAGGAGACAGTTGGACGAGTGGATAGGCCAGGGACCCGCCACCGTGGGATGCATGGTGACGGACGGTGGCAAGAACATGAGGGCAGCGGCGCATCTAGTGAGCCGAGAGAGCGTCTACTGTGCCGCTCACAAGCTTCACCTAGTGGTGAGAGATGCGCTGGGGTTGGGCTCCTCGAAGGAACCCGTGGATACCCGGACCCGTGAACTCCAGTTACTTGTCCAGAAATGTCGGAGGCTCACGGGTCACTTCTCGCGCAGCGTGAAGGCCACGCACGAACTGCGCCAGACACAGGTCAGGACAGGTGTGCCAGAGCACGCTCTGATCACTGACGTCAGCACTCGCTGGAACTCCACCTGCGCCATGCTTGAGCGCTTGGTGGAGCAGCAGGCCGCACTCCACGCGTGGCTCTCCGAGCACCGCGGTGCGAGTCAGGTGGGTGAGTTCAACCGGGAGGATTGGCTCACCATCACCCAGACAGTGGAGGTCCTGAAGCCCTTCAAGGACTTCACTGTGGCGGTCTCGTCAGACACGGCGACCCTCGGTCTGGTCATTCCCCTGGTGCACACGCTCCAGAGGAATCTGGCCACCCTTGCAGACCGGGTCGCGCCCCGTGCTGACCTTGTTCCAGCGGTGCGCGCATTAGTGAGAAGGCTGCAGCAGGGCATAGCTGCCAGGCTAACTCCTCTCACTAAGGAAGAGTCATACATGTTGGCGACCATGTGTGACCCGCGCATAAAGGGCACTTTCACCGAGCGGGACGGGAACCTCACCCAAGCCAGAGACGGGCTCTGCTCTTGGGTGAGGCGCAGGCAGGCCAAGAGGGGACGCCTGTCGACAGGGGGGACGCAAGAGGGGCCCTGCCGTGCGGGTCCCTCTGACGCCCCCTCTGCGCAGGCCCCCCCCGAGGCCACCACCGGAGTGCCGATGGAGATGGAGATGCTCCGGTGGGCCCTCGTCCCCTCTGGGGTCGTGAGGACCGTGAGAGAGGATCCGGCGGAGGCGATGGTCAGGGACTACCTCGCGGAGCCCTGCGAGTCGCTCTCCACCGATCCGCTCAGCTACTGGGCCAGGAAGGAGTCGGTCTGGCCGGACCTCTCCCTCGAGGCGCAGCGGCTGCTCTCATGCCCTCCGACGAGCGTGGAGAGCGAGCGCGTCTTTTCACATGCGGGCGACATTGTCGGCCCACATCGCACTCGCCTTCTCCCATGGAGAGTCGAGCAGTTGACCTTCCTGAAGGTCAACTCTCGCCTCTTCGATTTCTCAGGACTGGACTTCCAGAGTGACTGAGGTGAGCCCAACTTGTGGCCTGCATCCTCTATGAGTCCAATCCTTTGGAATCGCGCTCTCCCCTGTATAAAACCCTGTATATACAGTTAAAACCGGCCAGTAGAGGGAGGGTGGTTAGGAACCAGTGGCAAAGGGAAAACACCCAGCAATTTGAAAGCCCCCCCCCCAGGGTATTCAAAACATCTCCCATCACTGAGACATACCCTGTGGGACCAAATTTATTATGAAAAATAATGCCCCAGAAACATGGATTGCTACTGGAGGGAGAAACAGGTTAGATAGGGATTGCTTAGGTGTTTTTATCAGATGAAATCATTGTAAAAAAAATTGTAGAAGAATTGTTGTACTGTTTTTTGAAAGTTGATGTTCTGTTCATGTAAAAAAAAGGAAAAAAAAACCAAAAAAAAAATGTTGTGATTATGTTTTTTAAAAGTTGATGTTCTGTTCATGTAAAAAAAAGGAAAAAAAACCCAAAAAAATGTTGTGATTATGTTTTTTAAAAGTTGATGTTCTGTTCATGTAAAAAAAAGGAAAAAAAAACCAAAAAAAAATGTTGTGCTTATGTTTTTTAAAAGTTGATGTTCTGTTCATGTAAAAAAAAGGAAAAAAAAACCCAAAAAAATGTTGTGATTATGTTTTTTAAAAGTTGATGTTCTGTTCATGTAAAAAAAAGGAAAAAAACCCAAAAAAAAATGTTGTGCTTATGTTTTTTAAAAGTTGATGTTCAGTTCATGTTTAAAAAAAAAAAATTTGATGTTAATGTTGGGTTTGCATGGTTGGGGGATGCGGGAAGAGTGGTGGATGGGCACCGGCCAATGATGATCTCTCACAGATGTTCCCAGGTAAATTCTGAGGCTGGTGTGGGGGTGGGGGGAGACCTCTGCAGAACTGCTCCAGAAATACCATTGTCCAGTGCCTTGGAAGTGCCCAGTTCAGCTTTGTGTGTCTGAACTGAAAGCACAGCCACAGGAAATGACATAGGTTCTGCTGGACCCTGTTGCAGTGGTTCCCCCCCATTAAGTCGTTTTATGGAGGGAGAGTTGTATTAGGCTGGTAGTTATTATGATCATCTTCTGTTTCCATGCCCTGTTGTGCCCCGTCACTATGTAACCTGTTGTAATGTTCAAAACTTTACTGTTTGTCCATTTCAAAAAAAAAATTGTGTTTAAGATTCTCTGATGTGTAGTTAATTGTGTTGTGTTGTGCTATGAGGGACAATAAGTGTAATATGTTGTGATTTGTTGACCACTTGTAATTTGAAAATGAGAAAATAAAGGTTTTTTAAACTTAATGATTGTGTGTCTGTGTTCCCTTCTTTGATGGGAGGTTGGTTCCCAGCATAGGGAACAATGGGGCAGGCTGGCCAGCCTGTTCCTGGGGTACTCGGTGTGGGGCAGCTGAGGGTGGTTTTGGTTCTGAGAGGGGCTGAGTGGAGGATTTGGGTCTGTGTGTGGCAGCTGGGGTGGGGGAACTGGGTTTGTGTGGGGCTGAAAGGAGTGGACTATGGGGGATGAGAGCACTGGTCGTCCCTTTTGCCCAAGTAGGGCCCCTGCTACTGTCCTGGTGTGGGCTTCCATGCCTCTATCAGTTGCTGGCCCCTCCTTTGCCATCTTTTTCAGAAATTTTCCTAGGGCTCCAAACTCCTGGTTGGGCTTGAGTTCAGGTTAGAGAGAGTAGTTCCCTACAGATAAACTGGCTGCTTCCAAGGGCAATCTCTTTAGAGGGCAAATGCGGACCATGGATTCTGGGGGAGATCCCTACTCAGATTTTCCTTTGCACAAGTCCCACCCCCAAATTGCCAGTAACTTCCAAGGCCAGAGTTTGCCACCCCAGAGAGATCCCGTTCCCACCCTCTTAGCCTTGGCATGAAAGTTGTAGCCACCATGGAACGCTTCCAGGTTCCTGATTCCAAGCCCAATGACACCAATGTAAGACAATCCAGACCTCCATCAAAAATGGATTTTAAGTAGCAGTGGGATTGGGCTGCATTTCAGTCATTCACATATCTGGTTGTGTTCCCAAACATTTAGCTTATGGTTTTTTAAATCGGCGTATGGCACTTAAGGACACTTTTAAATGGTTCTAAAAACATATTTTTATTATGAAGTATTTAATGTGGCATTGATCAAGGGCAGGCCTTTTGGCCAAATGAGCAGTATCAGTACAGTAAAATTTAGACAAAGCTCATAGGAGGAAAAAGCATTCACACTGTGAAGTGGGAAGAAAGTTTCAATTTACATGTACCATGGACTCCGAAAAAGACATGTCCAGACCAAATCAGGCCTGCTTTCTCCCTTGAAGATATCAATTGATGATAGTGCTTATGTCACATCATGAGAAGACAAGGTTCACTAGAAAAGACAATAATGCTAAGAAAAATTGAAGGCAGTAGGGAAAAGAAGAATACCCTAGATGTGGTAGATTGACTTCGGTTTGCAATACATGGACAAGGTTTTTGGGATACTGTGGAGCTCAATATAATTCTAAAGTACACCACAAGTGATTTGAATGCATAAAACATACAGACACATACACATAAAATGTATATACCCCCTCCCCACCAAATTAAAGGTTTATCTTATGCCCCCGGTTTTCTCCCCCATGGGAACCTAGAGTGGTTTACACATTGCTGTTCTCCCTTGATTTGTTTCACCCTCATCACAACCAGGCTAACAATAGACAGCTGCTCCATGCCTCACATTGGAGTGACTCCACCGATGGCCTTCTTAGTTGTATGAGGGGGTGGAGGGGGGGGGAGGAAGGAAACAACGCACTCCTGCCCACTCTATCTGGGGCCTAGGTTGCCAAATTGCTTGGCCTTGGCAAGGAGCCAGTGGTGGGGCGGCACTGGTTCTGGGGCCCCGTCAAGAACATTTGTCCAGGGCCCCAAAATCACCTAGACTGCCTCTGGAAAACACAACACAATTGTTTACTTAGGCTGAGCCAAGAACATCCATCAAGCCTACAAGGCACAGAATCAGAGTCTGCCAGATTCTAGACCAACTCTCTAGCCATTGCACTACAGTGGATATCTAAAAATTGTTCATACCCCCACCAGCAACTTGAACATTTTTCTCCAAAAGGCACACAACTTGGCTGGGTCTCAAAAAGGACTATGATGCATGGGCCTGTCAATGCATACTGGTACTAAGGCTCTGGCCGGGGGGAGGGGGGCATTGTGCCAATGCCACCCTGGCTTTGGAAGGGGACAGTAAAATAGAAGAAATAATCTAGCTTCAGTGCCTCCCCCCCTTCTCTCTCTCTCTCTCTCTCTCTATAATGTGAGTGAAAACATTACTATACCATCACTGAAGCCTACAGGATACATAGGGTCTGTTCACACACGCATGATCATTTAATGGCAATGCTCTGGCATGATGATGTCTGTTCTAGGAAGTGATGTGATCATCACACAAGGCTGGGGAGCACGCACAATTCACAGCAGGCAGATTTGGGCCACAAGGGATCCTGCTTTGGCCTGCAGGGCCCAAATCAGCCCACTGCAAAGCACAGGCATACTCTCAGGGCAGCCAGATGACATCAGTGACATCACGGCAGCAGCCCCTGGAGCGTACCTTGAAGGCTCATTCACTGACTTTCCCCCTTCGGGGTGATAGGTGAGAGTGGGGGATCCCCCACCAAGGGGAAACGGATCCCTAATTGTGTCTGAGGTTGTGGAAATCAAATGGGTCATATTGCTTCTGTCTTTGAGGGACTTACATGCACATTATATTTAACTCCAGATTTCTTGATTGTCAAGGAATGCATGTGGTGGGGGGTGGGGGGAAGGGTGGGAGAAGGGCCCCTGAGGGTGAGGGTGGCATTTGGCATGCAAAATGCCACCCCTGGCAAGACAAGCCTCTCCCAGCTGTCAGTGGTAGAGATGAGAGCAGAGCACCTACTTGGGGAGGCCATGAAATGGCCCCCCCAAGTGGGAGCAGGCTGAGCCTTGGTGGGGGGATGGGAGGAAGGGTGGGAGAAGGGCCCCAGAGGGTTGGGGGGGGGATTTTGTTGCAGTGGTTCCCCCCCATTAAGTCGTTTTATGGAGGGAGAGTTGTATTAGGCTGGTAGTTATTATGATCATCTTCTGTTTCCATGCCCTGTTGTGCCCGCTCACTATGTGACCTGTTGTAATGTTCAAAACTTTACTGTTTGTCCATTTCAAAAAAAAAAATGTGTTTAAGATTCTCTGATGTGTAGTTAATTGTGTTGTGTTGTGCTATGAGGGACAATAAGTGTAATATGTTGTGATTTGTTGACCACTTGTAATTTGAAAATGAGAAAATAAAGGTTTTTTAAACTTAATGATTGTGTGTCTGTGTTCCCTTCTTTGATGGGAGGTTGGTTCCCAGCATAGGGAACAATGGGGCAGGCTGGCCAGCCTTCTCTGCGGGTGGTGGGGGGGTCAGGGGGGTGGTTGTCTGTGTGCCAGGGCAGGTGCTCTTTCCCAGGGACGATTTGGCACTGCCACCATTGTGGCACCCCTTGTCTGTGCAGAACTGCCCTGGGAAAGAGAGTTTAGGGGTTCCCAAAAGGGGAGGGCAGGCCAGCCTGTTCCTGGGGTTATGGTGGGTGTGGGGCAGGTGGGGGTTGATTTGGGTCTGTGAGGGGCTACTGGGGGGATTTGGGTCTGTGTGTGGCAGCTGGGGGGGAATTGGGTTTGTGTGGGGCTGTGAAGGGTGGACTTTAGGGGCTGAGAGCACCTACTTGGGGAGGCCATGAAATGGCCCCCCCCAAGTGGGAGCAGGCTGAGCCTTGGTGGGGGGGTGGGAGGAGGGGTGGGAGAAGGGCCCCAGAGGGTTGGGGGGCATTTTGCATGCAAAATGCCACCCCTGGCAACACAAGCCTCCCCCAGCTGTCAGTGGTAGAGATTAGAGCACCTACTTGGGGAGGCCATGAAATGGCCCCCCCCAAGTGGGAGCAGGCTGAGCCTCGGTGGGGGGGTGGGAGGAGGGGTGGGAGAAGGGCCCCTGAGGGCTGGGGGGCATTTTGCATGCAAAATGCCACCCCTGGCAAAGGAAGCCTGCTTCTTCATTTTTTCCCCATAGGAAATAATGAAGAAGATGCTCCTTTATGGGAGGATGGGGGGACCTGCTTTGGGGGGCCATAACATGGCCCCCCAAAGTCCAATCTGTCTGAAACTTGGGTGGGTGTTAGAGAAGGGTTAGAGGAAGGTCCCCACCAATTTTGGGCTTATTTGGTGGGAAAATGCCTCCTCCAGGCGTCCTGAAAGACGGAGGCATTTTCCCAGCAAAATAACCCGAAAGAATCCCGAAAGAATGCCGAAATAATGCCGAATCCCGAATCCCGAAAGAGATTCTTGTTTCGGCATTCGGCTAATGCCGGTAGAGAATCTTGTTTCGGGTAATCCCGAAACAAGAAAGCCGAAAGTTTTTTCCTTGCACACCCCTACAGATGACTCTCCAATGCTTTCATCTTAAGCCGTCTTCATACATCACGCTCTGAAACAGGAAAAAAAATGGAAGGAAAACACATTACTCCAAAATATAATCAAGACCTTTATGAACTCAGACCTCTGCTTGTCGGGAGCCAGTTTGCTTGAACTGTATGTAGTCTCAGAGATACGGAAAGACAGATCCATTTATGTTCATCCATCTTTCTGCTATCTCCACCAGGTTTACAGGTAAAAAAAAAAATAGAGTATGGTTGTTGTGGGTTTTCCGGGCTGTATTGCCGTGGTCTTGGCATTGTAGTTCCTGACGTTTCGCCAGCAGCTGTGGCTGGCATCTTCAGAGGTGTAGCACCAAAAGACAGAGATCTCTCAGTGTCACAGTGTGGAAAAGATGTTGGCAGGTCATTTGTATCTACTCAGGAGGGGTGGGGTTGAGCTGAGTCATCCTGTAAGAGTTTCCCAGGGCGTGGAATGCTAATGGCGGGAGGCTTCACTGTATCCATACGCAAAAGAACCTCCTCAGGATACAGTGAAGCCTCCCGCCATTAGCATTCCACACCCTGGGAAACTCTCACAGGATGACTCAGCTCAACCCCACCCCTCCTGAGTAGATACAAATGACCTACATCTTTTCCACACTGTGACACTGAGAGATCTCTGTCTTTTGGTGCTACACCTCTGAAGATGCCAGCCACAGCTGCTGGCGAAACGTCAGGAACTACAATGCCAAGACCATGGCAATACAGCCCGGAAAATCCACAACAACCATTGTTCTCCAGCCGTGAAAGCCTTCGACAATACAAAATTAGAGTACATTACACTACCACTTCTGAAGCATTTCTGTGCATTTCTGGGACCAACCACTTATGAGAGCATCCCAAATACAGTTACAGCCTAAAAAGGGCAGAACTATTTTGTGCTGATCTGTAATGATTTTTTTTCCCAATGACTTTTTCTGACAGAATGCTGCAGTGGGAACAGCAGTTTAAAGGAGAGAGTCTGGTGCAATAGAAGAACGGCTGTTTGACTCATTCCCCCCCCCCCCTATATTTTTCATGCCAAAAATCACCTCCCCAAGTTGATTTTATCCCTGATGAAGAAAATGTACAAGCATCTGTACTTTTCTCCTTGGGCAGGTAAAGCAGCTGAGAGAGGCAATTCTTGGCAGGAAACAGTCATCAAGAGAAAGAATTAAATAGTTGCTCTCTCTCTCCTGTTCTGGCAGAAAATAATCGCGGAACAACAAATAACATGTAATTTTGCCCTAAATATTTGTGTACCTTTAATTTGACTCTTGTTTTAAGTCAACTGGACCAAGAGAGAGCCAGTTGTGTGCATTTTTCTCGATTCTTATTTTTTGGAGTAAAATCAGTGATGGAGTCCCAAAGTGGGAGCTTTCACTCACTTATATTATCCCATAGATCCAGAGGAGTTAGCCGTGTTAGTGTGTAGTAGCAAAATAGAAAAGAGTCCAGTAGCAGCTCCTTTAAGACTAACCAACTTTACTGTAGCATAAGATTTCGAGAACCACAGCTGTCATCTGATGAAGAGAGCTGTAGTTCTTGAAAGTTGAAGATGCATCTGACGAAGAGAGCTGTGGTTCTCGAAAGCTTATGCTACAGTAAAGTTGGTTAGTCTTAAAGGTGCTACTGGACTCTATTATATTATCCCACAATCTGGATATGTTTTTAGAGATAACATTCGAACAAATAATTTTATTTCTTTTGCCATTTGTCTGAGGTCTTCTTTTTTCATAAAACGATTGGCTTACTTGGAATCCATGGGGGAGCTATATGAGTCTGTGTGAAGCTTGCTGGTGGAATTTGCTACAATCTACACTATGCCTACTCACTGGAAATCTTACATGGCCATTTTCTGGCTGCTGAAATAGTAGCACGTATGCTATCGAGGCCCATCAAAAGGTAGTTGCATTTCAGACTCACGAAACTCAAGAGGAGTTAAGTTACTAGCAACAAACTTGACCCTTTTAGTTCAGTCTGGAGCTAACAGCAGTGAGGGCCAGAAATCTACTTTTATTTTACAGATAAAAGATGGGTGACTGTCAGGATGGAGGGACTGGGATTCTGTACCCCAAGTACTAAATAAATGAACAAACTTAGGGCTGGTTGTTGTGGGTTTTCCGGGCTGTATTGCCGTGGTCTTGGCATTGTAGTTCCTGATGTTTCACCAGCAGCTGTGGCTGGCATCTTCAGAGGTGTAGCACCAAAAGACCTACATCTTTTCCACACTGTGACACTGAGAGATCTCTGTCTTTTGGTGCTACACCTCTGAAGATGCCAGCCACAGCTGCTGGTGAAACGTCAGGAACTACAATGCCAAGACCATGGCAATACAGCCCGGAAAACCCACAACAACCATCGTTCTCCGGCCGTGAAAGCCTTCGACAATACATTGAAACTTAGGGCTTTTACGCACTGGGCTTTTCCATCGGTTCTGGCTCCATACTGCATCAATTTCTCTCCAGAGTTCTGCATGCATGGTCCAAACAACCCGAGTCAGTCTCCAGACTTCTTCCCAGACTTTTTTGTGTTCTGCACAGAAAATAGGCTGCATATGCTGCCGAATCGATCTTTCTCCAATTTGCTAGAAAGAATTTGGGTTTCCCAATGCAGTTCCATTACTTCTCATTTCGTCCTGACTTGGAAATTCTGCTAGCCATTATAAAATTTGTTGTGCTTTTGACAAATCCTCTTCTGAACCGTAGGTGTGTGCCTTCATCTTATCTGTGTGTGTGAGAACAGGTATTGTATAGAGATGCACCCGTAATTTAGAAACGGAGACATCCGTGTACAAATGTCCCCAGTTTTAAAATGTACCGGCTAATTATGAACTATCTGAAAGTTGGGGCTCGTCACCTAATGTTCTCTCCCCATTCCTACTAAATAAAAGCACTGGTGATGCGAAGGCGGTAACACGGCAGCCTTCTTTAGATGCTGCAACTTCTGGCCCAAATGGATTGGCTATGGAATAATCCTGCCTGTGTAAAGTGCCATCAAGTCATGGCCAACTTATGGCAACTAGACATGGGCACGAACCAAAAAACCCCAAACCATGAGGTTCATGGTTCATGGCTTTTCACAACCCCAAAACCATGAACTGGCATGGAACTGGGCCCAGTTATGAACCAGTTCATGGTTCGTGGTTCGTGGGGTTTAAATGCCCCTTTCTGGCTGCTTAGCAGCAGCAGGGAAAGGGGCATTTGACAGTTTAAATGGCCATTTCCTGCCTTGCAAGTGGTGGGTCCCTTTAAACTATCAGCTGGCAGGCGGCAGGTGGGATCCCCCCTGCTGCCTGCCAGCTGATAGTTTAAAGGAACCCGCCACTTGCAAGCGGCAGGAAAAGTTTATATGGCCATTTCCCTGGGGAAATGGCCATTTAAACTGCCCCTTTTAATATGACCCAACGAACCAGTAGACCAGTTCGTGGAAGTTCATGGAAACGAGCTTCCATGAACCACTGGTTCGCGAACCACGAACCAGCCTGGTTCGTGCGTTTTTTTGGGTCGTAATTCGATTCATGCCCATCTCTAATGACAACCCCCTACAGAGCTTTCAAGGCAACTTCAGATGTGATTTGCCATTCTCTCTCTCTGCATAGTGACCCTGGTCTCCCATCCAAGTACTACTCAGGGCTTACCCTGCTTAGCTTCTGAGATCTAACAAGATCATGCTAGATTGAGCCATCCAGGTCAACATAACAACCTTACCAGGTCTTTTTTTTTAATAGTGCCATAGCAGCCAATGGCTAGAGCAGAAGTAGCAAATAAGCTCCCCTAATAACAGAATGTGTAAGTGCTAGAGGAATTTGAGAAGCTTTCCCGCCGAAATCCACTTCTTTTCATCGAAAATTCAACTCTCAATAAATGTAGCAATATGCCAGAGCAGGAATCGTTCTATCTCAGACTCCTCGCAAACCAAATCCTCTTGAAATCCTCCCATCTTGGGAGTTTCCAGCAGCTCAAAAGAACAAATATAATTGTGCCACTGAAAAGATGAGTATGTTGTTGCTGGCTGTTTTTTTGTTATTGCTCTAAGGATAAACAGCCAGATTTTGGTCTCCCCACTTATGTATACAACCACCTTTCTCCGTCACCACACTTGGCTCCAACATTCCAAAATTAATTCACACATCCATACATTGCAGCCAAATGTTACATTAGCAGGGAGGGAGGGGAAGGGAGGGGGCATATAAACAACTTGCTCTTTTCAATAATTGCTTCTGACAGATCCATTTCTTCCGCAAGGTTCAAGCATAATTTTGTGATGGTATTGGTAACTATAGCAACCCATGAACAAAAAAAATAATAATGTATCCTGGAGCAAAGCAAATTCTCAGTAAACAGTTCTCGTTTTGACGAGCACAAAAAAGTAAGTACAGGAGGTGGATCCATCTGATACAGCCAGACTGCGAAGCCGTTCATAAAATAACGACTGTCTTCGGGAGCTTTCAGTGAGCTGAGTAGCCCATAATAACCTTGAGAAAATGCTCTCGCCAGTGGCTTGCCAGTTAGGGAAAATCATATCCTTCCTCTGCTCCATTCTGTCTGGAGGTGTCTCTGCACTTCTGAGCAATGTCACCCGATCCACGGACTCAAACGAATGGTCGATCGGGAAAAGCTGTAGGAATATCCGAAGCTGCTTGAATGTGAACGAGACCATTGATCTACCTTGTCTGGCACTGTCAATTTGTCGGTGAGCTCCTCGAGTAGAGGACATTCCTGAGAACTGCAACCCGTTAATTGGAGATGTTGAGAACTGAACCCGGGACCTTCTGGATATAATCTGTCGGCTCTGTTCCTGGTCCTTCGCAAAACCTATTTACCATCAATTTTGTACGAGGGAAAGAGAGAGAGAGAGAAACCGCAAGTTTCTCATATTCTCATAGAATCTTAGATGCATAGAATTGGAAGGGGTCTTACAGACCATCTAGTCCAACCCTCAACCCAAAGAAGAAACAGCCTAAAGCATCCCCAACAAGTATTCGCCCAGCCGCTCCATGAAGACTGCCTATGAGGGGGAACCCACCACATCCCTACGCAGCCGATTCCACTGCTGGATTACTCTTAACATGAAGAAGTTTTTCCTAACGTCCAGCCGGTACCTTCCCTCCTGCAGTTTAAACCCATTGTCTCAAGACCTATCCTATGTTGCCAAGAGGAAAAGCTCCCCTCTTTAATCTGGCAACACAGTTAGTCCTCTGTTTTTCAACAGGCAGCTTGGTAAATCACATGACAGACCCCCCCCCCCCAAACTCTTATCCACCTCTTCTGCAGGCTTCTAACCGATCTCTTTATCTTCTTCTCTCAATGGTAACAGCAGCTGCAACACAGGGCAGGTCTCTGTTGTCTCATACTACAAATCCCAGCATTCTTTGGGGCTTTCCCCCTGATTTACCAGTATAACAACAACAACATTCAATTTATATACTGCCCTTTAGGCCAACTTAATGCCCACTCAGAGCGGTTTACAAAGTGTGTTGTTATTATCCCCACAACAATCACCCTGTGAGGTGGGTGGGGCTGAGAGAGCTCCAGAGAGCTGTGACTAGCCCAAGGTCACCCAGCTGGCTTCAAGTGGAGGAGTGGGGAATCAAACCTGGCTCTCCAGATTAGAGTCCTGCCGCTCTTCTTAACCACTACACCAATCTTGCTCCAAACTAGGTTTCTCCTTTGCCTTTACTGGAAAATCAACCCTTGCAGAAGACTCCTGTCCATGATTAGACTTCTGGAAGGCGGCTGAGGCGGATTCCCCAGTGGAAAACAGGCTTCAGCTGTGTCCAACAGACTCCAAAGTAGGGCTACCATTTTCCCACCAGGGATAGGGAGATTTAAAAAAATGGCTGTCGGGGAGGTATATTGACATCATTTCTAGGGGAAACTTGGAAGTGATGTCATTCTTCTCTAGTCACCAAAAATGCTATGGTTTTATCATAGAGTTTCCAGTGATTGCTAGAGGGGCATTATATCTCTTTTAACTTTTCCATGTCTGGCATGTCTAAACTAGGCTGACAGCACCACTCTTCATGCCCCCAAGTCCTTCTTGTCCTTCTGCCAGTTGCCAGGCCCTACTGCAAAGCTGTGCAGGCTGAACTAAGCAGACCAAGAAACACAAGGTCTCCAGAGAAATGGAAGGAGAGCACGCTAGATTAATATTGTTAAGTTTCTGCCCTGCACCTCATTGATAGCAGAGAGTGTTGTAAATAATACATGAGTTTCTTATACCAACAAGCAACAATTTTGCTGATCTGCAGCCTTTGGCCTCCATTCGCCCCTCTCATGCTACAGCAGTCAACGTAAGCAGGACCTTGCTCAGATTTTATAGGTATAAGAGCTCTTTTGTTTAGACACCAGAATTATCAGATGGTGGCAGTCAGCCCTTTACATTATTGGTGGGGGGCGGAAGAGAATCTTGGTTCTCAAAAATAAGATTAGGGAAGGGGGATAATCTCATCCCCAAATAATTTGGGGAAATGTCTTCTTATTCCCCCATTTTTAAAAAACATCTCCATTTTTTTCCCTCCCTCCTTCCCTCCATCTTTCTATCTTTCTCCTTTCTCTCTCTTTTTCTTTCTCTTTCTCCGTCTTTTTCTTTCTTTCTCTCTCTCTTTCTATCTCCCTCCCTCCCTCCCTCCCTCTTTTTCTCTTTCTTTCTTTCTTTCTTTCTTTCTTTCTTTCTTTCTTTCTTTCTTTCTTTCTTTCTGTCTGTCTGTCTGTCTGTCTGTCTGTCTGTCTGTCTGTCTGTCTGTCTGTCTGTCTGTCTGTCTCCTGCCTGCTAAAGTTGCCAGCTCCAGGTTGGGAAATTCCTGGAGATTTGGAAGTGCAGCCGGGTGATGACAGGGCTTGGGAAAGAGATGGAGATCGGCAGGGATGTAATTTTATGGACACCATACTCGGAAGCTGCTATTTCCTCCAAGGGAACTAACCTTTGTAGTCTCAAGATCAGTTGTAATTCCAGGAGAACACCAGCCCCCACCTAGAGGCTGGAACCCTACTGCCTGCCTTTCCCCCTCTTCATTCATGTTTCCCCTCCCCTTTTCCTTATTCTCTTTTAGGTATTCTCTTTTAGGTATCAAAAAGTTTAAATGTGGGGAGCGGGCAATACGCTGGCTGCTTGTGCAGTAGGAAAAGAAGCTTAGAGTAAACTATGTTGCACCCCTGCATGATTCACATGCTCTGCTGTTGTGTCTCTGTTTTGGTCCCACCCAGATGACCTGGACCAAGTTGCCCCCACCCCAACTGGAGCAAGCCTTGAGCAGTTAGCTCAATGGGTCAAAAATAGCGCAGTTGTGAGCTAAACTGTCACTTCTAAGACCATTCCTCCACCTGCGCAGCAGCTACAGACATGCAATTATTTTTCTTTTCAATATTCACTTCCATTTCCAGCCCTTCCTTCCTTGTCATTATATTGCACATGTTCATTTTCAGTCTCTTCCGTTGTAGTGATATTCATTGACTGACATTGTCATGGACGGGAATCCTTCCCCAAGAGATCCACTCTGCAGAACTTGAGACCAATAGATCCCAGTTTTATAGGCAATTAAATGCAAAACACATGGAAGTGAATTAAATGGATGGCATTTTTCATTTGCTGTTGCTACCATTTATTTCAGTTGCCCTAACCTATATTACAAATGGGACTTTCTCCCTTTCTGGTTTATTTTTAATTAGTTCAGAAATGAATGCACACCACTACTAGCAGCTTCGCTCAGTGGCTTCCAGTGTCACAGTCTAAATATCCCATATGATACTCTATACAAAAGATTCTAAATCAGGTGGAGTTGTGACTAGAGATGGGCACAAAAAGCATTACGAACGCAAAAAAGCCCACAAACAGCCCAATCAGCTGTTCGCAAACAAGCTGTTTGTGAGGCCCCATTCTAAATGAACAGGTGGTTGTTGCAAGCCTCGTCCGTTGCTGTTCGTTGCTGTTCGTCAAGCCAGACAGTCTGGCACCTGCAATCAATTCCCTTGGCAACTCAGGCAGGGATTGTCTGAACTCTGTCTGAACTCCTGCTTTTGCCCTGGAAACCCCAATCTAAGCCCAATTTAGCTTGATAGGCAGGTCTTCCTTCCAAGTGTGGACTGGAGCTCCAAATTTGTTACAAGAGGAAAAGGCCAGAGGGGAGGGGGTCTCCCAGCTCTGGCTTTCAGGGAGAGACAGCTGCTGTTAGAGAGACAGGGTGAGTGCACTGGAGCTTGAATTTTCTTTGTGTGTGGTGGGATAGGGATCTACCCCTTCAGGTTCCAGGGCTGCTGCCAGGCTCTGGGCCAAGCTATTATTTATTAGTAGTACATTTCCTTCTGCCTGCTCAGGTAGGGTTTGGGGGAGTGGTACAGTAGGGATCTTGATGGCTGGAGGAGAGCCTGCTGGCCCCCACAAACAACAAACAACGAACATATTCATGAACAGGATCATGTTCATCAATGTTCATTGTTCGTGGATGGCAATGAACAACGAACACCACGTTCATTTTTTTTTCTGTCCGTGCCCATGTCTAGTTGTGACTCAGTGAGAGATCGCCTGTTACGCACGTGGAAAGCCCGAAGTTTAATCACTAGCACCTCCAGCAGCAAAAAGGTTATCACATAACCGGTCTTAGGAATGGCATCGCTCCATCTGAGATATTGAAAAGTCACTGCCTATCGGAAGAGACGATACTGCACGAGGTGGACCAATAGGCTGGTTCAGCATAGGAAAGCTTCCTTGGGACATGTGACGGCTCAAGGGTAGAGCACCTCCATTGCAGGCAGAAGGTGCCAGGTTCAATTTATAGCATCTCCCGTTGAAAGGTAACAGATGTTAAGAAAGACCATTCTGGACCGGAAGCTTTGCAGTGCAAACTGATGCAAAGTTACTCCAGTCTGAACCACTAGGTATAGCCTGGGGTAACTCTACACAGAATTACACTCATGGAGAGCTCTACAGAAAGCCAGTTTGGTGTAGTGTTTAAGAGCGCGGGACTCTAATCTGGAGAGCCGGGTTTGATTCCCCACTCCTCTACTTGAAGCCAATTGGGTGACCTTGGGTCAGTCACAGCTCTCTCAGGACTCTCTCAGCCCCACCCACCTCACAAGGTGTTTGTTGAGGGGATAATAATAACATACTTTGTAAACTGCTCTGAGTGGGCATTAAGTTGTCCTGAAGGGTGGTATATAAATCGAATGTTGTTGTTGTTGTTACTGGTCAGTGTAGTCTATGTTGAGCAAATGGACTGGTAGCCTGACTTAGACTGGATTAACTCTGTTTAGGATTACACTGTTAGTAAAAGATATCTTCTTTGTCTCGGTTGATGTTCTAACGAAGAACATTGTTGCAATGGCTTCCTTAAAGAAGAATCTGTAGCGAGGCAGTGGAGCCAGAGGTGATAAAGAAATATGCCGTACATTGTGGGAAGAAAACCCCAAACCTATTTATGTCATTTCTTTCTTTCCCCCTAATTTTTTTATTTTTAAAATGTTTAAAAAGCAAACAAATAGCCTGCACCTAAAATACAAGCAAAAAAATTTATCAGAATAATGAAACGACAGAATATTTCCTCTCTCCGTCCCTATGCATACTTAAGATACTTTACGTACAGCCTTTTATATTTTATATTTAACATAATATTCAATCATGTCGTTTCTAACTATCTTAAACTGCAGCATTCCCTGCCCTGTGGGCTCCTTAACTTCTGAAAATGGGCAAAAGCCAATGGTGTAAACGGTTATCCAAGTAAAAATTTCCTACCCGTTTTGATATAAAGCTTCTTCAGGGGAATTTCGAGACTTTCCTTTTTCTTATAACAAGATTGCAAAAGCAAAAGCAAAACTCGCAATTCCCCTGAAGAAGCTTCACAGCAAAATGCATACGGAATTTTTACTTGGATAATAAATACTCCCCTTTGTTTTCACCACTGGCTTGTGTCCATTTTCATTCTTCTGTGATTGGTGTGACCCTTCTGTTGTATTCCTCTTCATCTTCCAACCACGTATGTGAATGAAATCTGCCCAGTTAACCACATGTGAACTCTCTAAAAGCCTGAAGGATTAGCAAAGAAAACGATCAGGGGTTTAATGTGAGTCACTGTATCGGAACGTAAGTAGTTAACCCTATTAATTAGTCATTGCTTGAATCCTAACATAAATAACAACTCTCTAGCAGCAGTGAAGCAAGAATCAAAATGTCAGATCTCTCGAGCAGGAGGAGAAAGGGTAGAGAATTGCCAGTGAAACAACATCTGTACTCACTAGTATCCAAAGGGGTTTCCTGCTAAATTAGTTTTAAAGTCTTTGCAGGACCTGTGTGTTATCGTTAGTTTAATGTGTGCAGATTAATCAGCTAATGCTTCCAACCGAATCACAGGAGGGGGCAGTTTTTTAATTTCAAACGGTGGCTGAAGGGCACCCTTGTCCCGCTTTTGAAGCTATTTTGTCTCTGGGGTGTGATTGCAAGAGAAAATTGAACCTTAAAAACGGCTACGTTTGGTGTAGCGGATAGCAAGCTCTGCCGGCCTAGCCCAGGAGATGGAATCCCACATTTATCCATGCAACAAGGCATTATATGCTAATCAGTTATGTTCTCTAATTAAAGCAGATATATTTTATGCATCACCTACCAACCCTTCTTCTAAGAAAAAAAAACTGGAATATCTGTCACAGGGTGTACTTGTCATCATTAAAAGAAAATAAAAGGTCAGACATACAGACATTTCAATGCTACTATTTCCAGGATTTTTAAAATAAAGCTATCATCTTCTCTAGGGGCTTCTCTGGGGTGTGTTTGAGTTTTACCAATGGAAAATATCTACTGAACCATGCAGTTCTTGTGTCATCACTCTGCCTGGCTGTTCTCCTGCTATGCAACAAGTATCTTCTATTGCACCTGCTTGCTAGCTTCAGCCCCAACACCTCTCTTTTTTAGGAATTAATGTCTTCCTTCCAACACCATGTAGGGGCAAGGCCTTTGGTTACCACAACTCTGTGCCCTGCTGCCAGTGATGTGTATGTTACTCTGTCATGAGTCAGCCAGGGTGAGTGATAGCCAGGACTCCTCGGGGGAAGAGGAGCTCCGTGCAGCCAGCCTTGAACCACCGGAAGCGAAGGGCTCCTCAGGAGAAGGGGAGCGAACAGAAGCTGACCAGCAGGGGATACCAGCTGATTAGCTGGCACAACCAGCAGCTGGGGCAGGGCCAACGCCCTCGAGCTCTGATCCAGCAGGTGAAACCCAGTTAGCTGCCCCCAACCCTCCAGGTTCACCTCCACCCGTAGAGCGCCGTAGACGGAAGCTGAGAACTGCAGACAAGGAGGCGAAGGGCACGCCTCCTAAGCCGGTGCCAGCTGCTCGCTGATGATGAGGAACAGTGGGTACAGGATCATTTCCCTAGCAGTGAGCTGCATGCATGGCTCTTGGTCCTGGGGCTATAAAACTAGCTGAGAGAGGCTGCTAGGTGTGGAAGCAATGGGTCAGTTTCCTGCTCCGATCACCCCCCAGAACCTTGCTCTTGCAGCTGTTGGACCATGCCCAGAACCCTCCCGGCACTGACCTACGGACCCCCTGACTTGGCTTTCGGACTCAGCTCTTGGACTCTGGCTTTTGGACTTGTGCCGGACTTTGCCTACTCTGCTTGGGCCAGCCCAGCCCACAACATACTCCTTTACTTCCACTCCTTACAAATGTACTGCTTAAATAGACACACAACCCCATTTTACTGTTGTCAGTTCCTGAAATGTCAGCACCCAATGGGTTGCTACTCACGATCCCATTCCACTGGTGGTGGCGTTTTCCTCTGATGGGAGAGGCTCAATTCCCCCCTCCCCCCATCAAGGGAAGATTCCCTCTCTAGGAGGCAAGCAACACCAATAGCAAAATGGATCCACCCTCTTGTTACAATGGTATTGATGCTAAGAGGGTATGTACACAGAGAGACAGAGAGAGAGATAAAATACATTTATATTTCTATATTTATAATTATATGTATATGTGAAATATAATTATAATTATATGTGAAAGAGATCTTGGGAGCCAGTTTGGTGTAGTGGTTAAGAGTGCGGGACTCTAATCTGGAGAGCCGGGTTTGATTCCCCACTCCTCCACTTGAAGCCAGCTGGGTGACCTTGGATCAGTCACAGCTTCTCAGAGCTCTCTCAGCCCCACCCACCTCACGGGGCGTTTATTGTTGTGGGGATAATAATGGCATACTTTGTAAACCGCTCTGAGTGGGCATTAAGTTGTCCTGAAGGGCAGGATATAAATCGAATTGTTGTTGTTGTTGTTGTTGTTGTTGTTGTTGTTGTTGTTGTTGTTGTTGTTGTTGTTGTTGTTGTTGTTGTTGTTAAGAGTGGACTGTAAACTAAATATCAGCAGTCAGTGTGATGCGGTGGCAAAAAAGGCTAATTCAATCCTGGGTTGTATCAAAGGGGCCATAGCATCGAAATCGCAGGAGGTCATAGCCCCTCTCTATACTGCCTTGGTCAGGCCGCACCTGGAGTATTGTGTGCAGTTCTGGAGGCCTCACTTCAAAAAGGATGAGGACAAAATCAAGAGGGTGCAGAGGAGAGTGACGAAGATGATCAGGGGTCTGGAGACTGAGCCCTACGAGGAAAGGCTGAGGGCCTTGGGAAGGTTTTGTTTGGAGGAGATTGAGGGGGGACATGTTTAGAAATGTGTGTTTTTTCTTGTTCTCTATGTTTGTTGTTTATTGTCTTGTAGTGTGTAGTTTATAGTTTAAATAAAGAAAATTTTACCAAGTAAGTTGCAGCCAACTTATAACAACCCCTGGTGGGGTTTTCAAATCTGTGTAGCAACTCTGGATTTCTTTGATGGTCTCCCATCCAATTACTAATCAGGACTGACCGTGCTCAGCTTCTGAGCTCTGATGAGATTGGGCTCGCCTGGGCCATCCAGGTCAGGGCCATTAGCCCCCCTACAGCCTTCATTCCCCCTCCCCACCATAACAACAACAACTGTGCTTATATACCATTCTTCTAGCCAGATTAGTGCCCCACTCAGAGTTGTGAGCAAAATCAGTGTATTATTATCCCTACAACACAGCAGGGGAGCTGGGGCTGAGAAGAATGACTGATGCAAGGCCACCTGCCGAGTTCAGGGCAGTTGTGGAATTCAACCCGGCAGAGTGCTGACTTGCAACCCAACCACTTAACCGCTATGCTTCAGCAGTCAGTGCTGTTATTATCCCCACAATACAGCTGGGGAGCTGAGGCTGAGAAGAGTGGCTGACCCAAGGCCACCTGCTGAGCTCAAGGCAGGAGTGGGATTCGAACCAGCAGAGCACTGATTTGCAGCCCAGGTGTTTTTTCAGGCTGCTTCTTCTTTTTTAAAGTAACTGCTATTATTATAACACTACAGCAATTACCATTTTTAAAGCTCATAGGACTCTAAGATGGTGCGAGTGGCAATGAGAGCTCAGAAGAGAATTGTCGCCCGAGTCACTAGCGGGGCAGGCGTGCATGCTGCCAAAGTTCCACCCCTTCACTCTGAGCTGGCAGGATGCAAAGGGGGAAGATCTTTGGCCAGAAGCACTTTTGGGCGGCATCCAAGAGCACCTTCTGTCTTCTCATCTGGCTGGTTGGTGGTTTGCTAGAGCAGAGGACTGAACAGCCTGAGCCACAGGGGCTGACTCTGACATTCAGTGTCTACCTGTTTTAAGGGCCATTAGATTTGACCGTCTGGATGGCCCAGGGTTGCCTGATCTCGTAAGATCTTAGCAGATAAACAGGGTCCGCTCTGATTAGTACTCGGAGGAGAGACCACCAAGAAAGCCCAAGGTCCCTAGGCAGGCAATGGCAAACCACCTCCGTTCCTCTCTTGCCTTGAAAACCCCATGAGATGACACTTCATGGGAGTCACTGTTCTATTTATTTACATTATTTATAGTCCACCTTTCTCACTGAGTCTCGAGGTCGATTAAACAGTGTAAGTCAACAGCAGGGGCACTCGATAAACAATGCAAGAGGGTGCGTAAATGCAAATTCGAAGAGATTTGAAGACAAGCAGAAATCCAATACAGAGCTGAAACAAGCATAAGCAATTCTAGGATGACAGATAATGTCAATGAAGAAGCTTTTGATGAAGAACCAGAAACCTTAGAAAGTGAAGCGAAAGCTGCACTCCAAGCATTTGGGAGAAACAAAGCACCTGGGGTAGACGGCACACCAACAGAGCTATTTCAGGCTACAGAGACTGAGTCCTTCAAAATCTTACCAAGAAGCTGTCAACCAATATGGAAAACAAGACAATGGCCCACAGACTAGAAACGTTCAGTCTACATTCCGATTTTTAAAAAAAAGGAGATGCCAAAGAGCGTAGGAACTATCGGACCATCGAGAGCCAGTTTGGTGTACTGCTTAAGAGTGGCAGGACTGTAATCTGGAGAGCCAGGTTTGATTCCCCACTCCTCTGCTTGAAGCCAGCTGGGTGACCTTGGGTCAGTCACCGCTTCTAGGAGCTCTCTCAGCCCCACCTACCTCACAGGGTGACTGTAATGAAGATAATAATAACACACTTTTAAAACCACTCTGAGTGAGAGTTAAGTTGTCTTGATGAGCAGTATATAAATCGGCTGTTGCTGTTGTTATTATTATTAATTTCCCACACAAGCAAAATGATGCTCAGATTTCTGCAGCAAAGACACTTACATTTCCTTTTCTTTCAGGCTGCTTTGATCCAGTGATCTTGAGCAGCGGATAAGGAGTCTTTATTTCTTTAAAGAAAATGTGATGGAGAGATACTTGGCCACAGCCAGCGTAAAGCTTGGGTCTCTATCTACCAGCAAATAGGGAACTATATTATCTTTTAATACAATAGAAAGAAGTTTAGTTAAAATAGGAGCAATCCACAATTCATGATAAAAATTGTAATGAGGGCATTCTAATACCATATGGGACAGGGAGTCAACCTTTTTCAAATCATATTGGCAAAAACTACTCAAATAAAGCAAGTTACAGTATCTCCCTTATAGCATGAAAGCTCTACAGTAATGAGGAACGATTAGGTGTTTCATGTAGGCTGGGATGGTTAGAGGTGGAAGAAGGCCAAAGAACTGGGTGGCGCACACTCTCTGGACTCGTATAACTGAGCTAGAGTAATCTAAGTCTCTTATGCATTTCTTGACCATTAAAATTCACTTTTCCCAAGTCTCAGTAGTGGATACAAGTGGCAGGACTCTAATCTGGAGAGCCAGGTTTGATTCCCCGCTCCTCTGCTTGAAGCCAGCTACGGTCAGTCAAAGCGCTCTAAAAGCTCTCTCAGCCCCACCCACCTCCCAGGGTGATTGTCATGAGGATAATAACAACACACTTTGTAAACCTCTCTGAGTGGGCATTGTTGTCCTGAAGGGCAGTATATGAACCAAATGTTGTTGTGGTGGTGGTGGTGGTGGTGGTGGTGGTTTTTCCTAGGCTGAGACTAGGTAGCTTCTTGTCTATTTCTTGCATCCAACGGGAGTAGTATTGATTTAGCTTGTTAAGCAGACCGTCCTTCTTTGTGGCGAAAAGGACCTTTAGCCTATGTTTGAATGCGTTCAGCCATGCTTTGGTTTCAATAGACGCCTGACCCAATTCTGATCTTAAAGCTATCCCAGCTATACATTTAGGGTTCCTGTAATGCATCACAGACAATGGCAAAGCAGGTAATCTAGGTTCTCATTTACTTGGAGAATCTATATTGAAGCTCCATAAAGGAGAGGCAGAATGATTTTGAATACATGCAGACCCCCTGAGATACCTTAGCCTCCCTTAGAGAAGAAGAAGTGTTCCGTCACTGACACAGAAGGTTTGATTTTATTTAGTGCAAATTTAAAATGGGATTGTCAGTAAAGATGGGGCTCAAAACCCACATCCAGGTATGGGAATTTGGAGACTTATTCTAATTGAACATCATCAATGCTCCAGACCAAGGAGGTAATTTTCTTGGCTTTGGAGAAGACCATCGTCTTTGATTTTGAATCACTGATTTCATGTTCTTCATGTTTACAGTATTTTGAAAAAAGGACTTAGGAGTCTTCTCAGTCCAACCTGACTGTGGGACATAAGAATAGCATTATCCATGAAGAGTAGTAAAATTAATGCCTTTGAGGATAAACACAGAGAGTGCAATTCTGCTGAGGAAAGGGCAGTTGTGAGGTCATTCAGATACAAATTAAAAAGTAGAGGTGCTAAGACGCAACCTTGCTTCACTCCTCTATCAAGGCAACAAGACTTCGTAAGTTCTCCCTTTTCTCCACAGTGGATTTGAGTCACACAATAAGAGCAGAGATTTTTTATTAACCAAAGCAATCTTTTATCGATTGAAGTGCATTCCAGTTTTTCCCACAGTCTGCTCCTAGGTATGGTATCAAAAGCTCTCTTAAGATTTATGAATGCGACATACAGTTTACCTCGAGGCGGGGAGGTGTATTTTTCAAGTAAGTGGGCTATGATCAAACAGTGGTCATGAGGTGCACAGAGCTTCCTGAAGCCAATTTGTTCCCACCCAAAGATATTACTTGAGGTTATCCATTCCTCTAATTTGAGGCATAGATAGGAAGTATACAGCTTTGCCACTGATGAGAGAAGACTGATAAAAGGATCGTTTACTGGATCTGACATGGAACCTTTCTTAAAGACTGGGACCATAACAATGTGTTTCCAAATAGGGGGACTCTTCCTCGATCGGTTGATCTCAGAGAAAACTGGAGTTTAAACTGTAGCTGGATTAGCCTTAAACACAGGGCTCATTTCCAGGGGGAACGTGCTGGAACACCCCCAACAGTCAGGTGGCCCCGCCCACCTGACTTTTGGACATTTTTGGGCCGTTAAGGCCTTGATTGGGGATGAAACGGCCCGGATCAGGGCTCAAACAGCCCGGATCAGGTTGGTGCTGGGCAGAGGAACCCTCTCTTGCCCAGCACTGACCTGATCCTGACTGTTTCGGCCCCGATCGGGGCCTAAACGGGCCCAAAATGTACATTTTTGGCCATTTTGGGCACGTTGCGGCCTGGATCGGGGCTGAAACGGCTGATATTGGGGCCAAAATGGCTAGGACCAGGTTGCTGCTGGGAGGGAGGAACCCCCTCTGCCTGGCACTGACCCAATCCCGGCCGTTTCGGCCATGATCCGGGCTGAAACGGGCCCCAAATTGCCATTTGGGGCCATTTTAGGCCCATTTTAGCCTGGATTGGGGCTGAAACAGCCAGGATTGGGCTGGTGCTGGGCAGGGGAGGGTTCCCTTGCCTGTCACCAACTTGATTCTGGCTGTATCGGCCCCAATCTGGGCCTAAACGGGCCCCAAACGGCCATTTTCAGCCATTTAGGGCCCGTTTTGGCGTGGATTGGGGCCGAAATGGCCTGGATCAGGACTGAAATGATCCAGATTGGGACCCAGCACCAACCTGGTCCCATCCATTTCGACCCCCATCCAGGCCCAAACATGCCCCAAAGGGCCATTTTTGGCCATTTGGGGCCCGTTTCAGATGGGGTCAGGGCTAAAACCACCAGGATTGTCGGTGGCTGGCAGAGGACCCCTTCCCTGCCTGGCACCGACTTGATCGGGGCCATTTTGGGTCCGATCCAGGCCAAAACGTGTCCAAAAGGGCCATTTTGAGCCATTTTGTGCCTGTTTGGGGACCAAAATGGCCCTGATCAGGCCACTGCCAGGTGGAGGAACACTCACCCAATCTGGCAGCAGCCGAATCCTGGACATTTTGGCCCGATCAAGGGGCATGGAATATGCTAATAATTTATGCTAATGAGTTCCTGCAGCTCTTTTTCTATGAGCTGGCCCCTGCTTAAACAAATTGTTAGGCACTAAGTCCAGAGCTGGGGCTTTCCCTGGGCGTGAATGCTTAATCATGAAGATAACTTCCGGGTTAGTGATAGCGGGACAGAGGGGGAGATCAACAGGGATCAAGTCTCATGGAGTAGTGTTTTCAGAGGAAAATATTTCCTTAAAGAATAGCACTCATTCTGAAGCAAAGATACAGAGCAAGGGGGGTGATATTCTATCCCCATTTCTAGAGGTCAATAAACAAATGAGGCTGGAATCTTTGTTATTTATTCAGAAATCAGGAGGCCCCAAAGTCTCTTACCATGTATGGAGCAAAAGATTCCAGATGTTCAAGGTGGATTCAGTAAAGGAAAAGGCACTAGACGTCACGTTGCAAATTTACGATGGAACATACCAGGGAATTTCAGAAGAAAATCAGCCTTTGTTTTATAGATTACAGCAAAGCTTTTGACTGTGTGGATCATGGAAAGCTATGGATAGTGTTAAAAGAAATGGGGGTGCCACACAACATCCAATTGTTCTGATGTGCAACCTGTACTCTGGACAAGAGGCCACTGTCAGGACAGAATATGGGGAAACAGAATGGTTTCCAATCAGCAAAAGTGTTAGACAAGGACACATGTTCTCTCCCTACTTGTCCAATCTCTATGCAGAGCATATCATAAAGAAAGCTAGATTAGATTTAGAAGAAGTGAAAATTGGTGGAAGGAACGTTAACAATTTGCAATACTCAGAGGACACCACGTTACTGGCAGAAAATAGTGAAGACTTGAAATAACTACTGATGAAGGTTAAAGGAGAAAGCACCAAAGCAGGATTACAGCTGAACATCAAGAAGACAAAATGACTACGGAGGAACTGCAAAATTTTAAAGATGACAAAGAGGAAATTGAAATATTTCAGGATTTTCTATTCCTTAGCTCAATCATCAACCAAAAGGGAGATTGCAATGAAGAAATCAGAAGAAGATTGAGGCTTGGAAGAAGAAGCTGTGAGGGAGCTAGAGAAGATCCTCCAAAAGAAAGATGTCTCTCTGGGAACCAAGATCAAGATAATCCGAACTATGGAATTCCCTACATATATATATGGATGTGAAAGCTGGACAGTGAAGAAAGTAGACAGGAAGAAAATTGATTCATTTGAAATGTGGTGCTGGAGGAGAGTTTTGCGGATACCATGGACAGCCAAAAAGACAAATAAGTGGGTACCAGATCAAATCAAGCCGGAATCCTCCCTAGAAGCTAAAATGACAAAACTGAGGCTATCGTACTTTGATTACATCATGAGAAGACAAGACTCTCTGGGAAAGTCAATGCTTGGAGAAGTGGAAGGCAGCAGGAAAAGAGGGAGTCCCAAAATGAGATGGCTTGACTCAATAAAGGAAGCCACATCCTCCAGTTTGCAAGATCTGAGCAAGTCTGTTAACGATATGATGTTTTGGAGGTTGTTAAGTCATAGGGGTGCCGTAAGTCAGAAGTGTCTTGAAGGCGCATAACACATACACACACACAAACACACATATTAAACAATGCAGAAACTACCCAGTAGGATCATACAACAACAGTCAGTACATAGCAGTATCCTATAACATAATTCCCTTAGCGTCTATCCGACGACTCACTGGCGCAGGCGCAGTCCTGGCGAGCCGCTGGGCCTCGGAAGGGCCTGGGTGAGAAGACCTGGCCTCTGCCGGTCCGAAGTCCAGGTCTACTCACCCTGGCTTGGCAAAGCAGTCGGCTCCGCCTTCCCCAACCCCGATCGGGGCAGGCCATCGTGGGGCAGGCCTGGCTTCCCTGCACAATGCCTCCTGAGGATCCCCCCAAGCTTCGACCTGCTGCAGGGGAGGGAGCGCAGGCGGCGCGTAACGTGGCTTGCATGCCTGAACTGTGGAGCCCAGGTCTACTTGCTGTGGCATTGCACAGGGAGTAGACCTGGCATTCGAACCGGCAGAACCCAGATCGACCTGCCCTCGCGTTGCAAGGCAGGTAGACCTGGCCTTTGCACACGTCTGAAGGCCAGGTCTACTCGCTGTGGGTTTCTTTGGTGGGTAGATCTGACCTCTACTCATCTGAAGGCCAGGTCTACTCGCAGAGGCTTTGGTGGGTAGACCTGAATTACACTCATCTGAAGGCCAGGTCTACTTGCTATGGCATTGAATGGGTGTGGGGGAGGCTTCTGCAAGACTGAAGGCCAGGTCTACTCAACATGGCATTGCAAAGCAGATAGACCTGATCTCTGCACTTCCGAAGGCCAGATCTATTTCCCATGGCCACGTGGCCTCTGCATGTCTCAAAGCCATGTCAACTTGTCATGGCTTTGCAAGGTGAGTTGACCTGGCCTCCAGACCCATACTGTTCAGATCTGCCATAGACTTGCAGGGCCAGGCCATTTGGGGCGGAGGAAGCAGGGGAATGTCACTCCCTGGGCACACTCTCTGATGGTGCAGCATGCTCCTATGCACCACAGTAGGGCCATTTCAGCCCAAAGCAGCTCCAATTTGACCCACCGTGGAGTACAGGAGCACTCCAGGGCCCTTTCGGCCCCCCACCCAGTTAGAACTCTCAGGTTCCACAGCCACCCAATTCAGCTCGAATCGGGGGTGAATAAGCCGGCTGCAGGGTGCAGGAGTGCTCCTGGGCCCTTTCTGCCCCCCCCCCAGCACCTGATCTCAACAGCGGCCCAATTCGGGGCTGAATCGGGTGGCTGCAGGGTGCAGGCGCACTCCAGGGCCCATCCCCCCCAGCAGGACTCCTGGCTCTGCAGTGCCCAAATCAGGCCTGGGATTGGCTGGCGGAGGGAAGGGGCCACCTGCCAAACCCTCTGCAGCTTGATCGGGGTGCGGAGGTGGCAGGATGGATGGGCCCGCCTCCCAGCCCTTTCCCAACATGATCGGCCGGCACTGGGGAGGGAGCAATGCCAGGCCCAGCCACCCTGTCCTCCCCCCGCCCAGATTGGGGTGCGCCAGAGGGGGCAATGCCATGCCCAGCTGCCCTGCCCTCCCCTGGACCAGATCATGTTGCGGTGGAAGCGGCAATACCTGGCCTGCCTGCCCTGCCCTTTCTAGAGTCTGTTGTATTTTCCCCCCGCAATGGGCTTTGTTGCGAGTAGTCTATATTCCCTTTACCAGAGCATCTCTTTGAAACCATTTCCTTACAATACAGCCTGTATTAAAAAGCCCTCTTGAATAATTGAATAATAGCCTTGAGTCAATTGCAACTTGATGACTTTTTACACACCTCAAACCATGTCACAGAGCTAATTTGCTGTGAGGACAATGCAGGTCTCTCCTGCAAAAACACAGAATTGAGGGTGTTTTTTGCAACCCGTGTTAGCTTCCATGTCACAGTTGGAGCGCAGTAATGTGTCTCGCTGCATTTTGTGTTTCTCAGCTGTGAGATGGTCACTATGGCTTTGCCAGACCTGGGAGCTGTTTGCCTTGCGTTTGTCCCTGAAGGCCACAGAGATGAAGATAATCTTTGATATTAACAGGGCTCATTTTGAGGTGGAATGTACAGGAACGCAGTTCCGGCAGTTCCCCAAAGAGGTCACATGACAGGTGGCCCCGCCCACCTGACTCTCAGCCATTTTGGGCCCATTTCGGCCTGGATTGGGGCTGAAACAGTCTGGATCGGGCCTCTTGACAGGTGGTAGATCACTCTCCCACTCAGCAGCAGCCCGATCCTGACCATTTTGGGACGCTTTTCTGCCATTTTCAGCCCCTTTTGCCATTTTGGGCCCAATTTCCTCCCTGAATGGCCAGGATTGGGTCCAAAACAGCCAGGATAGGTGATGCCAGGGGGTGTGGCATATGCAAATCATTATGCTAATGACACACATCTGGTGCTGGCAAGGGGTGTGGCATAGGCTATTGAGTTATGCTAATGAGTTCCTCCAGCTCTTTTTCTACAAAATGACCCCTGGATATTAATAATGCACCAACACCCTAAAGTGTTTGGGAGGGTCCGGTTGCAAACGGGAACGCTTTCTCATAATTTTCCCTTTTAAGAAGATTTTCATCCAGCTTTACCTGCCCAAGCTGCTGGTAGCAGAGAAATAATCTTATTCAGTTGTGACTTCCTCCTTGAAGCTTACCAGGAAAGCCTGGTCATTTCACCTGCCCAAGAATTTCGCTCCTGCAGAAATTCCCTCCCACGGACCTCTGTGCCCACGGGCAGGAATCTCCGTGAAGATGAACCAGTTGGTGTGTGACGGCAGCTAGGTTTTCAAAGGAGGCAGGCAGAAGAGATCAGATCCGCACAGGCGCCGCACACCGCACGCCCCTCGCCATTTCTGACGGAGCCTATGCGACGAGAGAGAGAAGGAAAGAGTAGGAGGGAATGCTTCTGTTCTGCTGACATTCTCCATGCCACAAACAGGCTGGCCTGTCACTTTGGCTGCTCCTGGAAGAGACGCCCCAGTTACTGTGTAATTGCATTCTTAACAACACCGTATTAGATATGGGTGGTGAACACAAGACGTCTGGAGCTGTTATCTCTGCCTGTAATAGACTCGCTGTCCCTTGCTAATATTATCCTGAGCATACTGTCTGACACGCTATGGAACACCCCGTACCAATCCCTGCTCCGCTCAACCATTGCCCGTGTTTTGCAGCAGTCAGCTGGAACAACTTGGAAATGAAATGACATAATTTTTCCCATTTCCAGCGTTCTCCGGTGGATGGTCTGGTCATCTTTTTGCCTTGGCTGCTGAAACATTTTCCTCTTCATTGTCTCTCCCTCTAGCCATCTATCCACTATTTAAATCAATCACATCTCTGATAATAATAAATAAGAAAGTGTCAAGCTGCAACCACCATATGGCAACCCCACAGAGTTTTCAAAGCAAGAGACAAATAGGGCTGGTATACCATTGCCTGCCTCTGTGTAGCAATCCTGGACTTCCTTGGTGGCCTCCCAGCCAAGTACTAATCACAACTGATCCTGCTTAGCTTTCAAGCTCTGACAAGCTTAGACTAGTCTGAGCGATTCAGGCTGCTTGCATCTCTGATGGTGATGGAAAGTGCCATCAAGTTATAACCGACTTCTGTTGACCCCTGCTGGGGTTTTCAAGGCAAGAGACTAACAGCGGCGTTTGGCCATCTCTTATCTTTGCATAGCGATCCTGGTCTTCTTTGGAGGTCTGGCGCTGCTTCGTTTCCCAGAGCCATTGGGCTAAGGCTAGCCTGGGCCATCCAAGGCAAGGCATTATTTAAGTCATGTATGATTGTATTCTGCATTTTGTACTGGTTATTCTGTATTCTGTGCAGATCATCTGAGAGTGTCTTTGCTGCTAATATTAACTGCAGGAGGGCCAGTGGGCCTCTCTGTTATCTGTTGAAAATATGTACTTTCACTTCTTCCAGCAAGTGTCCTTGGAGGAGAGCTGCTAGCAGCACACGTATCTTTTCCCAGAGACTGGGATATTTCCCTTTGTACTTCATGTAGTCTAAACTAATCTGTTCCCATGTAACCTCTTTGAGGTTTCGTGCCAGAATGTCAACGGACCCAGGAGGGTGGGAAGCTTCCCTATAATTAGTAATGCCTTTGTTTGAATTGTCACTTCTGCCATTTGACACCTTTGGGTGAACACCTGTACTGTATGGATCTCAATAAAGCTACTTCAACTGGAACACCTGCGTGTTAACTGTAGAGGGCTTGAGAGACCTGCCAGGGACTGACAATTATTATTAGTCCACTTTTTCCAGTGGAATTCAAGGCATATTGGTGGTGGGAAGTGCCATTAAGTCATAGCTGACTTATGACAACCCCTGGTGGGGCTTTCAAGGCAAGGGGCTAACAGAAAGGGTTTGCCATTGCCTGCCTGGTCTTTGTTGGAGGTCTTCCATCCAATGACTAACCAAGGCTGGTCCTGATGAGCTCTGATGAGATTGGGCTCACTTGGACTATTCAGACTGCTTGCATCTCTGACACCCATCTTTAAATCTGTACTCTAGCTCTCTATTCCCTCCTTGATCCAATACAAACTCCTGCTCGAGCTTGTCCTCCTTATCTCTCTCTTTGGATCATTCCTATCCCGAGTCTTCCCTGCTCATGATGACCTCTGTTCCTCCACTTGCCAGGGAGTTCTGCTCCCTTCCTAGATGCCGAACTTCCTCCTGTGCTGCCCCTGCAGTCTGGAACTCTCTCCACAGCCCCTATAAGTTGATGCCTTGGAATGTTTCCTCCTAGCTGAGCTTTTCTATGAAACCTCTGGAACAGACTCCTGAACTCCTCTTCTCTACTGAAACTAACAGTCGAAGCAGATGAGATATTAAGAGAACTAGATGCAGAGAAGTTAGCCGTGTTAGTCTGTGGTAGCAAAATCAAAAAGAGTCCAGTAGCACCTTTAAGACTAACCAATTTTATTTTAGCATAAGCTTTCGAGAATCAAGTTCTCTTCTTCAGGACTCTTTTTGATTAAGAGAACTAGGATTCTGTTAGAAGCTATTGGGGGCCTGACAGGGGCAGGCAGGGAACTGCGATTTCCCCTCTCCTGAGTCCTTGCAGGTCCCCTTCTTATAGATAGATAGATAGATAGATAGATAGATGGATGGATAGATAGATAGATAGATAGATAGATAGATAGATAGATAGATAGATAGATAGATAGATAGATAGATAGATAGATAGATAGATAGATAGATAGATAGATAGATAGATAGATAGATAGATAGATAGATAGATAGATAGATAGATAGATAGATAGATGGATGGATGGATGGATGGATGGATGGATGGATGGATGGATGGATGGATGGATGGATGGATGGATGGATGAATGAATGAATGAGGGAGAGCGAGTGAGCGAGCGAGCGAGCGAGCGAGCGAGCGAGAGAGAAAGAAAGAAAGAAAGAAAGAAAGAAAGAAAGAAAGAAAGAAAGAAAGAAAGAAAGAAAGAAAGAAAGAAAGAAAGAAAGAAAGAAAGAAAGAAAGAAAGAAAGAAAGAAAGAAAGAAAGAAAGAAAGAAAGAAAGAAAAATGATGGGTTGGTTGGTTGGTTGGTTGGTTGGTTGGTTGGTTGGTTGGTTGGTTGGTTGGTTGGTTGGTTGGTTGGTTGGTTGGTTGGTTGGTTGGTTGGATCCATCATATTGCATGCTGAATGAAGCTTGTTGAACTGGAGTTTCCCACCTTCCCTCTCCCACTGCACTCTATTGCACCACCCCTAAATTCTCCCTCCGAAGACCATAGAAGTGTCACAAATAGTATGGGGGCAAAGTGGGGCCTGGTGGACTAGAGGGATTGGCAAAAATGGTCTCTCTCTGGCAATGGACCAGAGACCAGCTGTTGCGTCAGCCAAGCATATCTTCAGTTCTAACCCAGTAATCTTCATTTAATTTGATTTCAGCAGCACCATTTAATAATATAACATCAACAATAATAACAATAACAACAGTTCATCTGTATACCACTCTTCTGGACAGATCAGTGCCTATTCAGAGAGATGACTAAAGTTAGGGTTATTATCCCCATACTATGGCTGGGGAGCTGGGGCTGAGAGTAGGGGGGGCTTACTGATGGCCACCTGCTGAGCTCATGGCAGGAATGGGAGCTGAGCCAGCAGAGTGCTGATTCGCAGCCCAACCATGTAAATATTATGCTACATCAGCTCTTCTAGACTTAGTGCCCTACTCAGAGTGGTGAACAAAGTCAGGGTTGTTATTATCCCCATAATACGGCTGGGGAGCTGGGGCTGAGAGGAGGGGCTTACCCAAGGCCACCTGCTGAGCTCATGGCAGGAGTGGGATTCGAACCAGCAAAGTGCTGATTCACAAACTGACCACTTTACCACTATGCTACATCAACAGATTAGTTGCCCCACTAGTTGGTGTTGCTATTCTCCCCACAATATAGCTGGGGAGCCTGAGCTGGAGCTGGAAGGAGTGGCTTCCCCAAGGCCACCTGCTGAGCTCATGGCAGGATTGGGATTTAAACTAGCAGAGTGCTCATTCACAGCCCAACCACTTAACCACTATGCAGTCAGTGTTGTTATTATCCCCACAATACAGCTGAGAAGCTGGGACTGAGAGGAGTGGCTTAACCATGGCCACTGTTACCCAAATGGGGGTTCTCCCTGTGAGTTGGAGGAGTTAGCATTTTAGGAGATGCAGAGAGAGGGGGCAGCTAGGGAACTTCACCAATGTATACCAGGATATTCCCTTAGAGGACTCTCAAGTAAACAGGAAAGTTTTCTTTATTGATAAGGAAATAAAAAGGCAAGCACATAGAAAACATACACAGCGTACACACAGAGCTAACTAAGAAAACAGGGATGGCAGCAACTGACACCTCTTTCTGTCTTTCTACCTCCTTCTCCTCCCACAATTTTTCAGAGTTCCTCCCTTGTCTTTATCCATCATGATTGTGCCTAATTTTTATGTCCCCCACGCAGGTTACACAGGCATGGTCAGGGGAGGATTGGGTGGCAAAAGGGGCCCTGGCAGGGGAGGGGAAAAGAAGGAAGAGCAAGTTGGCAACCATCTGACACAACTAGGAGTCATTGACTCATAGCAGCAGCAGCAATGGGGACCACTCATCTGGTTGCCAACTTGCGGTGGCTTGTGCCCACCTTGCATGTGCCCACATCATGCCCTACATGAGGCTTGCCTTACAGGCTCTCAGTCCATCCAGACTTTTTCCAGTGGCCGTAATGGACAGTCCACCCTGGTGCACAGTTCACTGCTGAGATGAAACCAGGGGTTTTTTTTCAGCTGGAAAGTGGTGAAACAGAGTTCTGGCACCTCTTGCGCTGGGTACAAAATTCGGAGGGGCTGTTTGGCGCTGCATGGAGATACAGCCTGAGTGGCTGCTCAGGGAGGGGAGGCTGGATCCATTGTGAGGAATGGGTCTCCCCCATAGCTATGAGGGACTCGCCTCAGCTGCCCTGGGGAAGGTATAGAGGCGAGGCTGGAGAAATTTTGGGCATCTCATAATTTTGCACCTGGGGCAAGAGTTCACAACTATTGTGATAAGTATGATCCTACTGGGTAGTTCCTATGTCGATGGTTGTTGTGGGTTTTCCGGGCTGTATTGCCGTGGTCTTGGCATTGTAGTTCCTGACGTTTCACCAGCAGCTGTGGCTGGCATCTTCAGAGGTGTAGCACCAAAAGACAGAGATCTCTCAGTGTCACCCACACCTCTGAAGATGCCAGCCACAGCTGCTGGTGAAACGTCAGGAACTACAATGCCAAGACCACGGCAATACAGCCCGGAAAACCCACAACAACCATCGTTCTCCGGCCGTGAAAGCCTTCGACAATATAGTTCCTATGTCATTTAATACCACCACCACCCACAAGGTAGAGGGTTCTGTCTCACAGTTGATGTGAGTCCATAGCGCATGAAAATAATATTATTTCAAAGAATCTCATGTGTTTCTCCAGGGCTTTTTTTCTGGGAAAAGAGGTGGCGGAACTCAGTGGGTTGCCCTAGGAGAAAATGGTCACATGGCTGGTGGCCCCGCCCCCTGATCTCCAGACAGAGGGGAGTTGAGATTGCCCTCGGAGGGCCATCTCAACTCCCCTCTGTCTGGAGATCAGGAGGCGGGGCCACCAGCCATGTGACCATTTTCAAGAGGTTCCGGAACTCCATTCCCCCGCGTTCCTGCTGAAAAAAAGCCCTGTGTTTCTCCCTCATTTCCCTCTTGAGAGTTCCACCACCTCTTTTCTTAGAAAAAAAAGCCCTGGATGAAACCATGTACTCCTTAAACTTGTAGGAGCATTATCAACCACACTTGGGTCCAGGAAAGGTCAACGATCTATCTTAAGGGGAAATCACAGCCACCGCATCGGTCTCCGCTGATTGAAATAAATATGTGCAAATTCTGAGCACGCCCCTTTGACGAAATCGTGCCTCAAGAGGAGGGAGGGAGAGGGAGAAGATCTGAAAGGAGCACTGGCCAGTCACTGGAGGGAAAGACAGAGCCCAGGGAAGATGGAAGCAGACTTCCGAGTAGGAACCCGTGGCGATACACTTTAAGAAAACTGAAGAGCTGTGCTTGTTCATCATCCCTGTGCCTTTGAACTCATTGGCTTGAGCACTAGACCGAAGGAGCACATTTGCTTATTAGTGAACAGGAGGGGGTAGAGTACAAGCTTTGCATGCAGAAGGGGCAAGATTTCAGAAAGGCTTTTCTTTAGCTGAGAAAAGAAACCTTTCTAGGAAGTTGGAGAAGACAATACCCCCATCTGGCTAGATACAGCAGTGGTTTGGCTCAGTTTATGGCAGCTTCATATGCTCGCGTACTTGGGGTAAGCCTGAGGTTTGGTGGCCGGGCACACGTGTTGTATACAGGTGATTCCAGGTTCCATTGCTGGTACCTTCATTCATTCATTCATTCATTCATTCTCACCAAGACTGAAGGCGGATTATACAGTGTGAAATTAGTACAAGCAATATCAAGGACATTTCCATAAACAATGCCAAACTTGCTTAATGTAAGAGCCACGTAGAATAAATGTCAGATGTTTGAGATCCACAGGACATGATGCATTGAAGTGACTTCAGATGAAGAGGTGGGTTTGGGGGAGTGTCCTGAAAGTGACATCACAGGAAGGGGTGGGGGTTTGGTGCACTATGCTGGAAGTGACATTATCAGAAGGGGTGGAGCTTGGGAAGAAACATCACCTGACCTTTGACTTGGAAGTAAAGTCACAAATTTGATGTCACATCCTTGCCAGGTTTCACCTCCAAAGTCCCCAGCTATTTTCTGAGTTAGACCTGGCAATCTCAACATTTTTATTGAAAATATGAAAGACATGGAAAGAAAGAAGGAAGGGGGGGAAGGGAGAGAAAGACATTGAAAAAAAGAAGAAAAGGGAGGGAAAGACATGAAAAGAAAGGAGGAAAGGGAGGGAAGGGAGGGAAATAAACTAAAATAAAATGTATGGCCACGGCGATACTCAGAGACCACTGGGAGCCACACAATATGTCTAGAAGAGCCACATGTGGCTCCCAAGCCACAGTTTGGCCACCCCTGCCATAGGGTAAATAAACACAAGTTTATAAAGACATAGCATTAGTAAGAATCCAACACAGAGTTGAAGAATTGTTGGAACAGAGCAACTCTAGAGCTGACATTAGACAACATGAAGCACAAGGCAGCTTATAGGAGCACATGTTTAAAACAACAGATAGTACATAAGGCAATGTAGTGGTGAAGTCTATGGCCCCTAACTCATTAGTGAAGTATCTGAGACCCCCTCCCTACAATACAAAGGCCTTTTTGGTTACTTTGGTTTTGCATCGTTTGCAGAAAGCTAGGAGAGTGGAGGTTCTCCCGATCTCCTCAGGCAGGCCGTTCCACAGGGTAGGGGCCACCACAGAGACAGTCTATGTACGGGTGCTGTTGATTTCGCCCATGTGCAGGGTGACACCTGCAGGAGACCCTGTTCAGATGAGCGAAGTTGCCGTGGAGGGACATAGGGAGGGAGGCGGTCCAAGGTTCTTGCTGGCTGCAGATGTCAGGAAACACCCATTTCTGCCTCAACTGCAGACAGCCAGTGCCAATCACAATAGACAGTCCTATGCGAAATGGGCATGAAAAGGTGGCTTCAGGTGTTCATACGAAGAGTTGGACAGAATACTCCCTGCACAGGAGTTTTCGTCAACTGCCTCCGGCACAAATTCCACTGATAGGCTTTTTCTCTGTTCCAAGCCCAGAAATAGCTATTGAATTCCTGTCCATCAAACAAGGAGGGGAAATGTGGCAGCCCTGACCAACTAGCAACCCATATTCTTCTCAGTGGAAGGACCCCATCGGTCGAACTGCAGAGCAAAAGGCTGCAATACTGTGCAGAAGTTATAATAACATTAGATTTATATACCGTCCTTCAGAACAATTTAGTGCCCACTCAGAGCGGTTTATAAATAATGTTGTTATTATCCCCACAAAAATCACCTTGTGAGGTGGGTGAGGCTGAGATAGAGATGGGCACGAACAGGAAAAAAACCAAACATGATGTTCGTTGTTCGTTGCCATCCACGAACAGGGACTCACGAACAACCACAAACATGGCCCTGTTCACGAACATGTTTGTTGTTGGCTGTTCATGGGGGCCAGCAGGCTCTCCTCCAGCCATCATCCAAGTCAAGATCCCTACTGCACCACTCCCAGAAACCTGACCTGAGCAGGCACCAGGAAAGGTACCAATAATAATAATAGCTTGGCCCAGAGCCTGGCAGCAGCCCTGGAACTTGAAGGGGTAGATCCCTACCACACCACACACAAAGAAAATTCAAGCTCCAATGCACTCTGTCTATCAAAATGCCAACAGCAACTGCCTCTCCCTCTCCACTGTCTGCAAACTAAGCCAGAGCTGGGAGCCCCCCTCCCTTTGCTCCCTTGTTATAACAAATTTGGAGCTCCACACTTGAAAGGAAGACCTGCCTGTCAAGCTAAATTGGGCTTAGATGGGGGTTTCCAGGGCAACAGCAGGAGTTCAGACAGAATTCAGACAATCCCTGCCTAAGTTGCCAAGGGAATTGATTGCAGGTGCCAGATGGTCTGTCTTGATGAACAGCAATGAACAGCAATGAACGAGGCTTGCAACGACCACCCGTTCGTTTAGAATGGGGTCTCATGAACAGCTTGTTCGCAAACAGCAGATTGGGCTGTTCATGGCTTTTTTTTGTTCATATTGCTGTTCGTGCCCATCTCTAGGCTGAGAGAGCTCAGAGAGAGCTGTGGTTGACCCAAGGTCACCCAGCTGGCTTCAAGTGGAGGACTGGGGAATCAAACCCGGTTCTCCAGATTAGAGTCCTGCCGTTCTTAACCACTACACCAAACTGGCTTTCACACCCAACTGGTTCCCAAATGGCCACTCTGGGTTAAATAATTTCAGTGTTCTTGCTTGGTTGTTGCAGACCACTCAACAGCTGTCACTCTGAGATCCAAGCTGCTGCCTTTACGAAAAAAATATGAAGCCACAGTGAATTCTCTCTTCCTGGATCCCTCCCTGTTGCCGCTAGCAGAAAACGCTGGTGTGTAGGCGGTGATGAGGTGCCAATAATTTCATGTATAAGTACCCGTCGTTAGCAGATTTGGGAATCAACTGCAACTGTCACACACACACACAAAAAAAAACCTTATTACCAAAACCTGGTATGAAAAAGAAAGTCTAAAACCAGCCAAACCAAGAGAACTGAGAACGAGCTTTCTCTACACCGCTGATAATGGAGGCACTTTGGAGATCACACTTCTCATTCAGCAAGAAGCTCTCTGAGAGTTAAAGAAAGGGATCAAGGCATCAGGCACATCGAAGTCCCAGGCGCACGTTAATACAGCATTGCACAAGATTGCTTCCAAATGGGTGGAAAATTTCAAGGCTTTCCATACACCTTGTACCCCAGGGTGGCTGAGGATGCTAATAAGTAAAGCAAGACTTTCTGAACCAGAGAGAAAGCAGCTACAGGTGAAATGGCAGGGAAGACAGAGGAGAAGCAACGGAGGAGAGAGAGAAGAGGCTGATTTGCACAATCAAACTTCCAAGATTACCATCTTAGGATCATTTGTTTGTTTGCTTGTTTGTTTGTTTTGTTTTGTTTATGTCATTTATAGTCTGCCTTTCTCACTGAAACTCAAGGTGGATTACGCAGTGTGAGATTAGTACAGTCAATTTCAAGGACATTTCCATAAACAATGCCACAGGGTAAATAAACACAATTTTATCAAGACATAGCAGTAGTAAGAATCCAATACAGAGTTGAAGAAATGCTGAAACAGAACATAAGCAATTCTAGGGCTGACATTAGACCACATGAAGCACAAGTAGCACATAGGAGCACATATTTAAAACAACAAGTAGTACATAAGACAACATAGTGGTGAAGTCTATGGTCCTTAACTCATTAGCGGAACATCTGAGAGCCCCTCCCTACAATCCAAAAGCCTTTTTAAATAATTCGGTTTTGCATTGTTTGCGGAAAGCTAGGAGACTGGGGGATCTCCTGACCTCCTCAGGCAGGCTGTTCCACAGGGTACGGGCCACCACAGAGAAAGCCCATGTATGGGGTGCTGTTGATTTCGCCCATGTGATAATCATCTTTCTCTAGAGAACAATTGTGCAGGGGGTGGACTAGATGACCCCAGAGATCCCTTCCACCTCTATGATTCTGTGATTCTATGATTCTAAGAATGGCCTAGATGGCCCAGCATAGCCCAATCTCATTACATCTTGGAAGCTAAGCAGGGTCGGCCTTGGTTATTGATTGATTGATTGATTGATTGATTGATTGATTGATTGATTGATTGATTGATTGATTGATTGATTGATTGATGGATGGATGGATGGATGGATGGATGGATGGATGGATGGATGGATGGATGGATGGATGGATGGATGGATGGATGGATGGATGGATGGATGTCATTTGTAGTCTGCCTTTCTCACTGAGACTCAAGGAGGATTACACAGTATGGGATTAGTGTAATCAGTATCAAGGACATTTCCATACAGTATCAAGGACATTTTCACAAACAATGCCATAGGGTAAACAGACGCAAGTTTAAAAGACATAGCATTAGCAAGAATCCAATACAGAGTAGAAAAAATACTGAAACAGAACATAATCACTTCTAGGACTGACATTAGACAACATGGAGCACAGGTGGTACATAGGAGTACATATTTAAAGCAACAGATAATATGTAAGGCAATATAGTGTTGAAGTCTACGGTCCCTAACTCATTAGTGAAACATCTTAGATGGGAAATCACCAAGAATGTCCAGCGTTGCTATGCAGAGGCAGCCAATGGCAAATCTGTTCATCTCTTGTCTTGGAAAAACCCTGTGGGGTCACCATAAGTCATCTGCATTTTGAAGACACTGTCCACACAGAGGAAAAACAAGAATGTCGTGTTTACCTTCTCTGGGTCAGTTTTCCAATTATCTTATTTTGATGATGACATCTAGGAAAAAAATCTTTATAAAAGATTCCTGAAAGCTCCACAAAATTTTGCCTTCAGAAATCTTTAGGCTGGAGGTTAAACCAAAAAGCAAAGGGAGGGGGGAAAGGAGGCCTTGATATTATTAAGTATAAATGGAAAGTTGCTAGAAAATATCACCTAATTTGGCTTCTTTTAACCTATTGCATCACCTAAAATTAATCTACGGCCCTGCGAATAATAAGAATACCAGAGTTTTCTGTACTCTGCTTTCAGCCTTCGTAGGACCTGCTGGTTCCGGTAAGTACTGCAGTCAGATCCGATTTATTTCTGGCTTTTATATGTGAGACAAGTCAGAAACTGGAGATTTGTGGTTAGATAAACTTCTCGAGGTATTTTTGAGTAGGAAATGCTGATCCCAAGTCCTCTGTATGGCAGGTTGTATTTCACTCACTTTACCTGGTATATTCTCAATATAAGAAGGTGGCATGTTTTCACTGAGAATGAAGTTCCATGGGAGACTACAAAAGATACAGTACTGGAAATTAATTTTGAAAAATGCATAAACTGGGAGTGTCTCACCCCGCTATAATCCACTTTGTGTCTAAGAATGCCACAATGGTATGCCTGCTGCAATATTGAATCCGTCTGAAAATTCACAGTTAATTAACAAGACGTTAATTTGGCTGCCATTGTGAATCCAATATGACAGCTGTACATCCCGGCATTCAGCAAGACTGGAACTCAGTAAACGCAGAATGCGTTTCAAAAAGTCCACCCACTTCTACTAAAAAAAATGCTTCTAGGAGTCGTTATTTCTGAAAATCGGTGAGATTATTTTCAAAGTTTGGGTCCAGTAGCACCTAAAAGACCAACTAGATTTCCAGGGTATGAGCTTTCGAGAGTCAAAGAAAGGACCACGGGATCCCAGCACTGGCTCAGCCCTTCGTGCTCTCCCTCTTCCAATCTGCGTATGTTCATAATGAACATACTTTGGGGGCTCGAAGGCAACTAGCTAATCATCAGGCAGGCTGGCCAGATGGACTGACTAGTGGTTAGCTACACCAAGCGAGTGCAGCCGACTTGAAGCAATACAGGACAGAGAGGTCTGGAGTGGGCCGCCTGTGAGTCCCCGAGTCCCAGGACCAGGTGGGCTTCAGCCTGTGCTATTAGCATCCTCATTTTTAAATTGTATTGTTTATTAACTTTTCAAACTTTTACACACTTGAACAAACCATCAACATTAACAGTAGCAGATATCGCAAAAAAACACAAACTCTTAAAACAAAAGTACGTATCCTACTTTAATTGTCAAAGTATAAGAAAAGGAAGAAAAAGGGTGGGGGGGGGAGTATGATATGCTGTACTGCTATTACATAAGACAAAGTAGTTTCACAAATAGGTCAAGGAAAAGTATAGCTCTTCTTTCACTTTTCCTTTCAACTTAACATCATTGTTCATTAAATAATCAAAAACCAGGAACCGTTGTTCTGAAAGATATGATTTGTAATGGGGATTTTCACGTTGGGCAACTTGAGCAGAGATCTTATCAATGGTAAAGTGATCCCAAATGTGGGAATGCCAGTCGGACACCATAGGAAGGCTTTTTTGATTCCGTTTAGAAGCTATTACTAATTTTGCAATTGCAATTAGAGGGAGGACCGGATTTCTTTTAGGTTTTGGAATTATTTGGTCATTCCAATGGTTCAATATGATAACTTCCAGAGTTTTTGGAACCACACACTTAGTTACTGATTCAATTTTTATTAATTATATTTTCCCAGGGGTCATTTCGTAGAAAAAGATCTGGACGGACTCACTAGCATAACTCATTAGCATAACTCATTAGCATATGCCACGCCCCTTGCCATCACCGGAAATGTTTCATTAGCATAACTGATTTGCTTATGCCACATCCCCTGGCATCACTTATCCTGGCTGTTTTGGACCCAATCCTGGCCATTCAGGGCCGAAATTGGGCCCAAAATGGCAAAAAGGGGCTGAAAATGGCCGAAAAGGGGCCCCAAATGGTCAAGATCTGGCCGCCGCTGAGCAGGAGAGTGATCCACCACCCATCAGAGGCCCAATCCAGGCCGTTTCGCCCCAATCCAGGACGAAACAGGCCCAAAATGGCCGAGAATCAGGTGGGCAGGGCCACATGACATGTGACCTCTTTGGGGAACTGCTGGAACTGCGTTCCTGCGCGTTCCCCCTCAAAATGAGCCCTGTATTTTCCCAATATATTTTAATAAATCTACAACTCCACCAACGGTGGACAAATATACCCAGTCCGCCACAATTTTTCCGACACTTTTCCTCATTTGAGCTGCCTGCAGTTTCTTTCCAAAAATAGCAGCCTGTCTTGCAGCCGAGAGCCAGCCCCTGACCTGCAAGGCTCCTTGCCTGAAACTCTGCTGCTACGCCTAAATGCAGCTGCAGCTGCAGCACCAACAGTGTGAATGTCAAGTCGGGGGGGGGGGGGGCATAAAGAAGGGCAAATGCAGCCCAGTTCCAGTATACTGGCAGGGCCTGTGACATTCTGGCTCTGTGGTTGGAGCCAGAGTACATCCCCCTTTCCTCCTCCTCCTTCCTTCAGTGGGTTCCACATGGGGGGGGGGGGTCTCAGCTGCAGCCGCTGGCGAGATCGTGACAAATGTGTCAGGCGTCACTGGCAGCTCAGCCAGCTCTCTTATTAGCACCTGTAAAACAAAGGATGGAAACGTGACAGGACTGAAGATGTGGCGCCTCACGGGCTGGGCGCACTCATGCCAACTGGGTCTCAGGGAAGAGAACGGGCCATAGTCTGCCACGGTCCCTGCCCTAGAAGTCTGCGTTACGCTTTTCTGGTGCGCTGGTTGAACTGTTCGCATTCTGCTGTGTTTGACGGCGGTATTTAAACCTACAGCTGTGTTTCTGGTGTGTGTGCGCGTGAGTTTTTAAGTCAACACCGGCTTTGGATAATGAGCTAGGCCACACTTGCGATTGCAGAGAAACAAATGAAGTAGCTCTACAGTGTCTCACATAGGATATGGGAGATTTGCCAGAAAAGAGAGCAGTTCAAATCAGATACGTACATTGAATGAAAGAGAGAGAGAGAGAGAGGTATATCAGGCTGTATTGTCTGAAACCTTTGTTGTTATTGGCTATGCAAAATCCAGCTTTAGTTGTTTGAAATGAGCTCTCCCTAGCCATTGGCTTAGCGGCAGTGAGGTTGTGGAATCTTTATGAACATCTCAACTGCTCAGGATATATTTTTTAAAAAACACTGCCAGCAAACATAGCCTAAGTAAGGACAAGTCGGGCTGTTGGTAGGAAGGCAAGTAAGAACCAGGGAGGCAGGAGGGCATAAGAATAACGAACTGAACTGAATGAATGGGTGACTCTGTGAGACAGCCTGCCCTTTTCAGGAAGCAAATTGAAGGTGTGTAAATGGTTTCATGGCGGGAAACCAGTGCGGTATGGTGGTTAGACTATAAACTGGGAGACTTAGGTTCAGATTCCCATTCTGTTATGCATATTTCTGGGTGAATTTGGGCCAGTCACATACACTGGTATGATCGACCTCACAGGGCTGTTATTAGGGGGAAACGAGTCAAGAAGAACCATGTATGCCACTCTGAGCTCCCTGGAGGAAGGGTGGGATAAAAATACACTGGATGAATGAGGGACAAACAGGAAGACAGAAAGATAGCTGTGTGTGTATGTGCCATCAAGTCACTATATGGCAACCCTGTGAATGAATGCCCTCCAAAATGTCCTTTCATTGACAACCTTGGTCAGATCTTGCAAAATGGAAATGGTGGCTCCTTTTAATGAGTCAATCCACTCCAATCTTCCTCTTTTCCTACTGCCTTCCACTTTGTGTAGCATTGTTGACTTTTCCAGAGAGTCTCATCTTCTCATAACGCGACCAAAGTACAATAGCCTCTGTTTGGTCATTTTAGCTCCGAGGGAGAATTCAGGCTTGGTTTGATCTAGAACCCACTTATTGGTCTTTTTGGCCATCAGTGATATCTGTGAAACTCTCCTCCAACACCACATTTCTAATGAATCAGTTTTCTTCCTTTCAGCTTTCTTCATAGTCTAGCGACAGACAGACAGACAGACAGACAGAGAGAGAGAGAGAGAGAGAGAGAGAGAGAGAGAGAGAGAGATCAGCAGGCAAGCAGGCAGGCTGTATGGCCAGAGTTTGTGCATCGTAAAGGGATTCTTCCCCTTCTGGCTGCCATGTTTTCCATTGCCATGTAGTTTGTGGCTAGGAAACCTGGATCTCCACCCACTTTCCTTGTTTCTCATGCAGAACCCAGGAGATTCCCAGTCTTTCCCTGAATATTAGTCATCCCTAGTTCCTCCGGGGACTGTGGGATCATCTCTGAATCATGGATCCCCCTGACCAGATCCATCTGGCACAAGCACGTTCCTTTGTATGCCTTTCCCAGTGAGTAACTGCTTTTCACTGCCCCTTAATGCTCTCTAAGTGCAAAATGCGCAGGGCCATGGACAAATCAATGGATGTCTCTGGGCCAAGCTACAAGTGACGAATGACACTTGAACGGCAAGTGTATTTCTCCCTGTTCACTTGCCCTCCACCCAATCCACTTGCCATTCAAGTGTCATTCGTCACTTGTAGCTTGGCCCTCTGTGGTGAGAAAAATCACATCTGCCCCCTCTCCCTTGTGATTGGTCTAACTCGTCTCCCCCTCTGTCCTCGAAAGGTAGGCTTGCCAGTTCTCCTTCTATGGTGGGAGGCCCCTTGACAGCAAGCCCCTTGGCTACATGGCACTGGGAGATTTTTTTTAAAAAAGCAGTATCATTACTATTGCTGCATCACTTCTGGATAAAACCCAGGGGAAACCCAGAAGCGACATAGGGTACCTCTAGGAATCACCAGAAACACCCCCATGCCCCCCCACCAGCCTTCCCACTTGCTGCCACGCTCGGCCTAGCATGTAGGGATTGCAGGTGCCCAACAGTGGTGGGCAATCTGCCAGCAGTTTGTCTAATTCCCCACTGGTCACTGGCAACTGGTGGGAGGTTTCGAGCTGCTCAGCGATTGCCTGCCAGCGCACTGGCCGCAGGAATGCTCCCACTCTTTGCGTGGCGGCGATTCTCAAAGAATCGGCCCTGCGTGAAGCACAGGAGCGCTCCCACAACCAGCTTGATGACATCACTTCCAGAAAGGATGCCAAGATTGTCCCGGTGTAGGGTGGCCAGGTCCCCTCACTCTCCGGATGGGAGACCCAGCATTCACCTTTGGTGGTGTCTTCGCACGATGATGTCACTTCCAGGAAGTGACATCATTGTGCAGGGCATTGTGCCACTCCCAGGAGGGCCTTGGAGAGCCCCTGCATTTCACAGCAGGCCAATTTCAGCTCCAAATGGGCTGAAATTGGCCCCCACTGCAGAGTGCGGGAGTGTGCCACATTTCCCAAGAGCGCACCCTGGGAGGCACGTCCCCCCTCCTTTTCCTCCTGCCACCCAGGTAAGCAGTGACAGGGGGCAGAAGGTTGGAGTGAGGGCTCCTCTGCTCCAGTGTGGGAATGGCAAAACTATTCCAGTGAGTACCAGCCCCCCTCCCACCAGGATAGTATAAAGACCAGTCAACCCTACCTGACAGCCCAATCAAAAGATGTCAGGAGACTGCCGAACTTTCTCACTTGGCAACCAGCAACCATGCTCCAGCCGGTCTGCTGAGAACAGGAGATGTAAGGAGCTGGCTGTAGCGAGAGTAAGGCTTCGCTGGAAACTCTTTCAAAACTGTACCCTTTGCACTCCCCCTCCCTCCATATCTCCCTGTGTTTAATCAGGCTTAACAGGGGTCCCCAACCTTTTTGAGACTGAGGAAACATTTGGAATTCTGACCCAGTGTGACGGGCACAGAAACAAAATGGTGGCCACAAAATGGCTGCCTCGGGAGACATAATATGGCTGCCACAACTTCCTTTCAGTCACACAGTGAAGGTCCTTGTGCCGTGGAAGCGGCTTATGCCAAAGCAATGTTTTAAAAAAGCTGCACAGCCAATCAAATCTCCATTGGCCAACCAGAAGCCACAGTTGGCAAGAGCCTCATCTGGACCCGCCTACTTTCTAAAAACACTTGGTGAGCACCAGAAAAGGTGTTGGCAGGCACAACTGTGCCCATGGGCACCGATGTCAGGCTATGGATGACAGGATATGGAAGATAGATTCCTGGACCATTGCAGCAAGACACAGGTTCTTGGTCAAATGGCTTTTATTCAGAAATCAGATCATTTCCATACATATGTCCGCAGGACTACTTAGAAGCAAGGTAGGCATCTAAGCAGCAAGAGTGAAGGTTGATAGGAATGACATCATGTGAGAGAAACTTCTCTTTTAACATTCAAGTTTGCTCCTTTCCACCCTCCCAACCATAAACAAGGCTTTGGCACTCTCCTGCTGTGAGAACGTTCCATATATTTGTGATATCAAGCTGAGTTACTAGGAAGTAAGACATAGCAAAGTCTGGGAAGGAGCACACTAGAAGCTGTTACAGTCCAACAGATAAACAACTATGAAAGCCTGAGAAAGAAATAGTTATGACACTGGCAAAGTGATATTGAGTTACAGCAGGATACATTTGTTCAGCACAACAGGATCAAAATTGGCATAGATGGGGCTCAGACATGACAACCAAGTTGGGGACCCCTGGATTACTGGAACTGAATTGTGGCTTGTCCCATAGTAACAAGAAGCATACCGGAATACCCCTCTAGAGAAAGCTTCCCCGTGTATCTTTCTCCCCCTCTCCACTGTAGGGATATTGCAAAGTTTGCTGCAAACATATTCAGCTGTCAGATTTACCATGTTCAAAGGCGGTGGTCAGATGTGAGCCAATCACACGACCTGTTCGGTACGGCGAGCAGTCTCGAACCCTGCCGTTTGCGTCCGGTTTTCCCCAAACCGAGCATGTGCAGAGATGCTGCCAATTCAAACCTGATCTGCAACGGTTAGCATCACTAAGACCTGCTACGAACACGGAAGGGTAGGGCTTTATTGAAATGCAGCATTGATTGGTGACTAATTTATATGTTTTGTGATGCCAGTTTTGGCACAGGAAATTCCCGGAGATTTGGTGGTGCCTGGGGAGAGCAGAATTTCAGGCGGGGAAGGAGCTCAGTGGAGATCTGATATCATAGAGTCTGCCGTTTGAAACTGCCATTTCCGCCAAGAGAACGGCTCTCCATAGACTGGAGATCGGTTGTAATTCTGGGAGATTTATGAGCGGTCTAATCATCAATTTAAACAACCACCTGTTGACTGGAGCAGTGACGCAGCAAGGGGGTAGAAGAACTCCATCAGGCCGCATGAGAATGCCCAAGCGCAAAAAGCCAATTACGCTGTTCTGCACAGTTGGTGAGGAATACAGTGAAACAAGCTGCCAAACACCCCAGAACCGATTGACAGAGGACTGAACACATGGTCAAAAAACCGGGTCTCTGTTCACAACCGGCAAAGAGGACGTGTGCTGAACCAGCAGGTGTTCGAGCATCTAAATTTCAGTGCAAGCCGGCCCTGTCATGGTTTTGGGAAAGCAAGCAGGGTGCTCAAGTAACGGCAGATGTTTCCACAGCGTCAGTCTTGAGCAAGTCGATACCTGTACTCTCAGACAGCTGTGCAAGCCGCGCAGGCAGAAACTTGCCTGTGTGTGACTCGGTCCTTCCTTTCTGCGCCCCATGCAGTCATGCTCAATCGGAAAAGAACTAGAGGGTGACACACGCAAGGCGATGTGTGTGTTATCGGTCTCTGTGTGTGAATACACAAGCAGGCGAAGGAGGTGAATGGAATGCCGGACTACTGACTGTCCCTTTCTGGTGCGCTGAATCTATGCATTAAAGAGTGGTTCTCCATTGACAGTTGGGACTACACACCAGGGTCGTTTCCACACCGTCCCTGAGGAAGCGGTCATCTTGAAACAAGCTGTTTAATCCGGACGCTTGTAGGGCGGTGCAGCCATCAACCCGGTGTGACTGGATTCCCCATAGGGTACTTCACATCCACAGTGCGACCCACCCCAACTCGGAGTTTTTCTTAGGGACCCTCAATGCTTTGCCATTCGTGGCTAGACACTCCAGTGAACTATGGGAATGCACCTGGAATGTACTGCATGAAAAATCATTTACAAGTGTTGTTCACTGGTGGAACTCATTGAGGGTTTATGGTCTATTGTGAAGCAATTAGTCACACTGTTGAGAATGTTTGATTATACTGTCATTTTTGTATGAACATACTTTATTATTGTACATAGTATACACGACTAAATTGATTTGTACTTTGTTATATATTTCATTGTGGCTCCTTATTGTTGGTTTGTTGTTTATTGTGTCTAAGGAGCCACCACTGGTTCTGTTGTATTTGGACTACTGCCCCTGGCTGTTTGTGAGAGAGAGTGAATGGAGAACTGTCACATCGAAAGTATTGCAAGCAAAAATTACATCCACATTTTCTCATTTGTCTAGTTTTGGCCCTGCACAGCACCCTGAATGTATTTTATGGGGGTTGTGGCTTATAAAATGGAATTCTGTGACTACGTTTTTGTGAAACAATGCCAGAAAATACCATCTCCACACCACAACCTTGCTATATATGAGCAAATCAGTAAATGCCATGGGGGAAGTACTGCAGGATTTGAGTCCAGTGGCACCAGAAAGACCAACAAGCTTTTAGGAGCCCTGACCTGGATAGCCCAAGTGAGCCTGATCTTCTCAAAAGCTAACCAACAAAAGGAACCCCCTGGCTATACAGACAACACAAGTACAACAACCAGGGTCACAAAAATTAATCATGCAAGGTTGATATAAATTTTTGTATTAAATCCAAAGTGCAACAGTGCAGAGGTGCAATATATATCAAACAAGATTTAAAGTGCATATATATACAAGAAGAGGTAGTCTATCGGGTAGACAATAAATATATTTCTATATACAGTGAATATTCTGGTGGTGGGAGAGTGTAGAATGTGTGAGAATGTGTGCATTCTTCCATCTGTCTACACTCTCCCACCACCAGAATATTCATTGTATATAGAAATATATTTATTGTCTACCCGATAGACTACCTCTTCTTGTATATATATGCACTTTAAATCTTGTTTGATATATATTGCACCTCTGCACTGTTGCACTTTGGATTTAATACAAAAATTTACATCAACCTTGCATGATTAATTTTTGTGACCCTGGTTGTTGTACTTGTCTTCTCAAAAGCTAAGCAGGGTTGGCCTTGGTTAATAATTGGATGGGAGACCTCCAAAGAAGACCAGGGTTGTAGAGGCAGGCCATGGCAAATGATCTCTATTAGTCCTTTGCCTTGAAAACCCCACCCGGGGTAACCATAAGTCAGCTATGACTTGAGGGCACTCTCTACCAAGCTTTTAGGAGCCAAAGCTCCCTTCTTTAGATACAGGCCTCTTCTCTCTGGTGTACTAGTTTTTTTGTGAGCAGAGAAGATGTTTTTATGGAGGAGCATTCCCTCACATGAGCTCCCTCCTGTTGCTTGAACTGGTTCAGCCCAGATAAATTTATTTATTTTGTTTATTTATAGTCCACCATTCTTGCTGAGACTCAAGGTGGATTATAATATATAAAAAGAATGCAATAGGAACAGTACAAAAGATATAATAAACAGAGTAACATGATCGGATTATAAAGTTAAAAACAATGCCATAAAAACACAGTAAGACATGATATATATATTTTATCGTATTTGTATTCCGCCCTCCCCGCGAGCAGGCTCAGGGCGGATATGAGAGTTATGTGCCATCAACTCATCTCTGACCTATGGCGACTCTATGAATGAACGACCTCCAATATGTTCTGTCTTTTACAGACTTGCTCAGATCCTGCAAACTGGAGGACATGGCTACTTTTATTAAGTCCCGCCATCTTGTTTTAGGTCTTCCTCTTTTCCTACTGCCTTCTACTTTTCCTAGCATTATTGGCTTTTCCAGAGAATCTTGTCTTCTCATGATGTGGCCAAAGTACGATAGCCTCAGTTTTGTCATTTTAGCTGCTAGGGAGAATTCAGGCTTGATTTGCTCTAGTGCCCACTTATTTGTCTTTTGGGCTGTCTGTGGTATCTGCGAAACTCTCCTCCAACACAACATTTCAAATGAGTCCATTTTCTTCCTGTCAGCTCTCTTCACTGTCCAACTTTCACATCCATACATAGTAATGGGGAAGACCATAGTTTGGATTATATTGATCTTGGTTCCCAGAGAGACATCTTTATCTTTAAGGATCTTATCAAGTTCTCTCACAGCTGCTCTTCCAAGTCTCAATTTTCTTCTGATTTCTTCATTGCAGTCTCCCTTTCGGTCGATGATTGAGCCAAGGAATAGAAAACCTTGAACAATTTCAATTTCCTCATTGTCAGTTTTAAAATTGTGTAATTACTCATTACTTTTGTCTTCTTGATGTTCAGCTGTAATCCTACTTTGGCACTTTCTCTTTTAACCTTCATCAGTAGTTGTTTCAAGTCTTCAATATTTTCTGCCAGTAACATGGTGTCATCTGCATATCTCAAATTGTTAATATTCCTTCCACCAATTTTCACTCCACCTCCTTCTAAATCTAATCCAGACATGACATATAAGAAATGCAAAAACTGGATTACAGAATTTAGAAAGCCATGCAGTAAAAACAAAGCAATGCATTCAATAAACAGTGCCATAAATGAGTTTTTGTCTCATCCTAGAAGTGTCCCCTTGAACCATTCAATTTCACTACAGCCCTTTGCCCTTTACAAAGATGCCCTCCTGCACAATTTTGTTTCACACATGGAGAATTAAGTCCCGATTGCCTGTGGTAAGAATTGTCTCTAGGCGACCGAGCAGAAGAGCAATATTTCTTTTCAGCCACAAATGTCAGGTACAGGTATATATGGAAGCATGTGTGCTAATTAAAAATAATTGTGGGCTAGGAACTTTTGTGGACGTATTTGCAAGTGTTGACGAATGGTCGCTCCGATGCTTATAAAGATGCTACGTGTCTTCACGGCGCAGCGCTGCTTAGCTCTTGGGTAAACAGAAGGAATTTATCATGCAGAACTGAAGCTAGGGCTCCTAGGTTTTAACCTTTAAAGACCTAAATGGATTGGGACCAGCATACCTGAGGGACTGTCTCTCCCAGTATGTGTCCCGGAGAGTGCTTCGTTCAGCGGGTAAAAACTTACTGGTGATCCCTAGCCCTAGGGAGGCTCGTTTGGCCTTGACGAGGGCCAGGGCCTTTTCGGTCCTTGCCCCAGCCTGGTGGAACTCTCTGTCTGAGGACACTCGGGCCCTCCAGGATCTTGTATCATTTCGGCGGGCCTGCAAGACGGAGATGTTCCACCAGGCTTACGGTTCAGGCCAGCGTCAGGACCATCATTGAGCCTCCCACCGGTGAAGTGATGTCATCAGGGCTTTTTTCCAGCATGAACGCAGTGGAACGGAGTTCCGGAACCTCTTGAAAATGGTCACATGGCTGGTGGCCCCGCCCCCTGATCTCCAGACAGAGGGGAGTTTAGATTGCTCTCCGCACCGCTGAGTGGCGCAGAGGGCAATCTAAACTCCCCTCTGTCTGGTTGAGCCACTGGCCATGTAACCATTTTTGCCGAGGGCAACCCACTGAGTTCCACCACTTCTTTTCCCAGAAAAAAAGCCCTGGATGTCATTACGGCAGCCGGCGTAATGATGTCACTTCCAGAGGAAGGGGAGGAAAAAGGGAACCCTAAGTGCCTGGCAACCCTAACTGAAGCCCAATCTGAACTTCATGGGTGTAAAGAAAAAATGTTTAAGAGTATAGGAAGCCCTTTTGAGAGCTGGGTTGGAGGCTTCCTTGGCTGGAGAAATTCCCTCCCCCCTTTTGGAGAGGCTTTTCACTTTTGCTAGCAGTAAGTTATGTATGCTCTGTCCTTGAGTCAAGATAAGCTGTTCTTACTAGCTAATTGGTAATTAACTTCACACCTGTAGTTCGGGGTCGTGTGCCAAGAACTGCAGACCTTCCACACGTCCCTTTGCGTACTTGTCAGGTGATGTGGTCAGGTTGGGAGCGGGTGTGGTTAGGCCTGCCTCACTTTGGTTCCAGCTTGAACCAATATAAACCGGCTGTTAACCAACATGGAGAAGCTTTTGTTGAGTGTCTACCTTAGACCTCTGCCTATGCTCTTTTGCTTTGTTTCTGGCTCTATTTGTTGAGAAGGACTGAAGCTCCATCTTTTGCCTTGCTGTTTTGTGGGACTTTTGCTTGCTACAACTGAGAAACCAACTTGCTTTGCCTCCTAAGAATTTACTGTGGTATGTAGAGCTTACTGCTGTAGGTTTTTGTTTGTTTGTACTCACCTTTTGTCTCGTGTGTGATAACCCTGCACCTGGAATTAATAAACCTTTATATTTTTATCTTGTGTGGGTTATTAAGACTCTGAAGCCTCACTGCTATAAAACCTTTGTTGAACTCACCCTATGTGTGCTTGAGATCCACCTACCAAACAACTATTCTTTTGCTGTGAACTCTGCCTGTAAGTTTATCCTTGCAAGGTAGACTTTGCTTTGGCTAAATTCCCTAATAGGCTCTGGAGCTTTGCTCCCTAACTCCTTAGCCTAGGGATAGACTGGGGAGCTGGTGGCAGCTTACTTGGTTTGCTATTTGCAACAGGACCTTCCAGGCAGCCTGTGTCCCTTCCCTGAGCTGGGCTGGGCCCCAGGGGTCTGGAACTCCTTGACATGGTTGGCAGCGGTGTGGGTTTTGTCTAATTACTGACTTGCGGGTCAGAGTTGGACCTTTGAGACTCCAGAGTCAATTGCCTGCTTTGCATGTGCAGTGGTTATTCAGGAGACTCGTGTGAGTGTTTGTTATTTTTGACTAGTGCAGTTAGGCATTTGAAAAATGGCTGCAGGAGGAAAAAGCCGTAACCCCTGTGTTAAGAATGAGGATGAAAGCTTTTTCACTATAGATGTTGTTGGAGAGCCAGGCCAAGTTTTGTGGAAAAAGTACAGACCTCGTTTCCCTGTGCCAGACCGAACCTTGAGATCAGAGCGCCAGAGGAAAGATAAGAGATATTTGCCTGCTGTTCGTTCAAGAACACGATTCTTTGACCCTGAGGATGTATCTCCGTGCAACTCTGAGAAAGAGCGAATGTGGAGCCGTATCAGCCCAAGAGGTGAATGGCATGTCGCTGGGAGTGTGCGTTGCAGAAACCTCAGAGGTAATGACCAGAGTGATGTTTGTGGAAGTGAGCTTGAATATGATACTTGGCAGCCCAGGAGACGGCGTAATGTGGAATTCTGGTCAGTGGAAAAGGAGGAAGACCAAAGAGCTGAAAGTCCTAGGAGTTGGACTAACAGAGACACTTCCTCAGTTGAGACCTTTCAAACTGTTGACTGTGTTGGAGAACCAGATGATTGGAGAGCAAACTGTCAGTCTATCCCTGTTGCAACTACTGAAGAGTCTATGCAGTTTGAGGAGCAACAGTGGCTAGACGAGCAGACAGATTTGTTTAGAGAAAATAGAGATCTGGAAACCTCCAAAGTAAAGGCAACTAGCGAAATCCTAGCTGACAGTACATTACTAACTGCCAGAACAGTGGACTGTATTTTGAAGGACATTAAAGTACTTGAAAAGAAAGTTGACTTTTTGTCACAGAGGATGTTGGAAGCTTCAAGAGCAGATAGCCAACGTGTTCCACCTGTTCATCCAAGAACATGTTTTGCTAAGAATGTGAACTTTGCTCTGCCTGATGACACTGTGCAGCTGAAGCGCCGACAGCAGCATTCTGTTGGAGTCAAAAAAGAGGAAAGAGCTGTGAGTCCTAGGAGACGGACCGACAGAGACGCTTCCTCATTCCAGCATGCTAGACCTCGGGATTTATTGCCTTGGGAATTTGACAGGCGCTTATTCCCAGTTTACAGAGATGGCCAAGATGTTATTGCTTTCTTTTCTTTGTATGAGCAGACTTGTCGAGATTTGGGTGTTCCACCTCGTTACTATATGTTGATCCTTCGTTCCCAAGTTACTGGAGCACTAGCTGACCTGTTGGGAAGTTTGCCACCTAGAGCCGTTGGGAACTATGAGGTATTTAAAACTTTGGCATTGCAGAGATTTGCCCTCTGCTCTGAAAGCTACAGAAGGGCATTTAGGAGAGTGGAGTGCAATCAAGAGAACTATTATCTAACTGCTGCTAAACTGGCCCAGAATTTGGATCGCTGGCTTGCTGCAGAAGGAGTTAAAACTTTTGTGCAGCTGAAAGAACTTATTTTGAAAGAGCAGTTTTTTGAACTACTACCAGAAGATCTGGCTGCATTAGTGCAGGACCGAGACCTTGATACCTTGGAACATGCAGCCGAGACTGCCCAAAGAATGAGGCTCCACAGACAGGGAGAAAATTCTAAGCCGGCCAGGACTGACCTTGTTTCCCCGGCTGAAGAGACGACCTCCCCCACTGTGGCTGAGAGACGGAGTAAAGAACCGAGACCTGTTGCTGAGTGTGAATTGTTGAAAGCTAAAGAACAGAGAAAGATAAGTCCACCTGTTGTAAGAACTTTACAGACAAACACTGACCTCCAGACAGCGAACTGGAAAGGAGAAGCAGCTGTGCTTCAACCTGCTCAAGTTTTAGCTTTTGCTCCATCTGGAAATGTTGCGGCTATGGACTCAAAACCAACTAATTGGGCTCAAATGGAATGTGGGCCTAGGATATGTATGAATTCTATTAGAGTCTGTGGACTGTATGAGGTTCCTTTAAACCAACTTGACTCAGGTAAAGCCTTAAAAGCTAATTTTTGTCCTTGCCAGTGCAGAGAGAAAGATATTGCCAATGTGCCTGCAACTGAGTCAGTTTCTAAACAAACTGTTGTTATAGCAAATTGTCCTTCTGACTCAGCTAATTTGTCCGAGCTAAACGGCTTGAATTGCTCTAGCCGAAGTGTTGTTGCAGCTGTTAATTTGTCACCTTGCCATGCTGAACCATCTAAGTTACCTCATGGCGACTTTGTGAAGAAACATCTGGAGATGTTTGCCTTAAAGAATACTGGATCTGACCCTTCCTGGGTTGACTGTAAAGATGCAGAAAGCCAAGACAGCCTTGTGTCAGAGTCTACTTTGAAACATCAACTTTATGCTGTCTTAGAGAAACCTACTTTTGTTAGCCATCCTGAAAGAAAAGAGTGTAATACATTTGTTCCTCATCTTACCTGCCAGCTTGTGACTGGAACATGCAATGGGTTGCCTGTGTACATCAAATGCAATCCACCAAATGCAGTTTAAAGTTGTAACCATTTTTTTTCCTTTCTGCAATTGTCTTTAATGTACCAGTTGCTGCCCTGTTTTGCTCACTGTAACTAATATTGTTCTTGAATCTCCTACAGGCTGTTTTTAATTTCTTGAATGCATATTTTATTGTTTGCGGGGGTTTTTTTGCCCATATGTGTCCTGTTATGTGCTTAGGGACACGGGTATTGTTGTAAATTGCACCCTCTAACATTTTTTTCTTTTGTTTTTTGTTTAAATGAAATTTGGGACTCTACCCAGTAATTTCATTTGTCTAGGGGGAAGGTGTAAAGAAAAAATGTTTAAGAGTATAGGAAGCCCTTTTGAGAGCTGGGTTGGAGGCTTCCTTGGCTGGAGAAATTCCCTCCCCCCTTTTGGAGAGGCTTTTCACTTTTGCTAGCAGTAAGTTATGTATGCTCTGTCCTTGAGTCAAGATAAGCTGTTCTTACTAGCTAATTGGTAATTAACTTCACACCTGTAGTTCGGGGTCGTGTGCCAAGAACTGCAGACCTTCCACACGTCCCTTTGCGTACTTGTCAGGTGATGTGGTCAGGTTGGGAGCGGGTGTGGTTAGGCCTGCCTCACTTTGGTTCCAGCTTGAACCAATATAAACCGGCTGTTAACCAACATGGAGAAGCTTTTGTTGAGTGTCTACCTTAGACCTCTGCCTATGCTCTTTTGCTTTGTTTCTGGCTCTATTTGTTGAGAAGGACTGAAGCTCCATCTTTTGCCTTGCTGTTTTGTGGGACTTTTGCTTGCTACAACTGAGAAACCAACTTGCTTTGCCTCCTAAGAATTTACTGTGGTATGTAGAGCTTACTGCTGTAGGTTTTTGTTTGTTTGTACTCACCTTTTGTCTCGTGTGTGATAACCCTGCACCTGGAATTAATAAACCTTTATATTTTTATCTTGTGTGGGTTATTAAGACTCTGAAGCCTCACTGCTATAAAACCTTTGTTGAACTCACCCTATGTGTGCTTGAGATCCACCTACCAAACAACTATTCTTTTGCTGTGAACTCTGCCTGTAAGTTTATCCTTGCAAGGTAGACTTTGCTTTGGCTAAATTCCCTAATAGGCTCTGGAGCTTTGCTCCCTAACTCCTTAGCCTAGGGATAGACTGGGGAGCTGGTGGCAGCTTACTTGGTTTGCTATTTGCAACAGGACCTTCCAGGCAGCCTGTGTCCCTTCCCTGAGCTGGGCTGGGCCCCAGGGGTCTGGAACTCCTTGACAATGGGGAGCAAGCACAAAAGCTTTTCCTGTGCCGTGTGACCTGCACACGGCATCCCACTTAAACCAAATCCCCTCTCCTGCATCCACCACTTTAGTATGCTATGGACCTGCAGCCTAGACAGGGCCTTCAAAAGTGTGCTAACGTCGTACACGTAACGGTCAAGGGCTTGGTTGCTCGCAGGCTTCTCTCTCAAGATGTCAGGTGTTGAACCTGCGATGCTGTCTGCTCATGCCGTCAAGTGTGATACCTCGCTAAGTGATAGCCTCTCTGTTCCTCGAGCAAAACTATAGGACTGGGATGCTAACTGCTTAGGGCTACCAAACTCCAGGTGGGGCCTAGGGATCCCAGGTCACCCAATGGGGGCAGGGGATCTCCCACGCCCACCCTCTGCCCCTCCCCCCATTCATGTGGCTGGTGGGGTGGGAAGGAAGGGGAACAGGCCTCCCGGGCACACTCCTGGGCTGACACAAAGACAACACTCCTGAAAGTGGCATTGTCACACCGCCCCGGGTGTGTTCCCACACTTCACAGCAGGCTGATTTGGGCCCCAAACGAGTCAGGGTCCAAATGGGGTGGGGCCCAAATTGGCCCTCAGCAAAGCACGGGAGCACTCCTGGCCCCTGCACAATGACATCACTTTCTGGAAGGGACGTCGTCACACCACCCCAGGAGCACGCGCATGCAAAGCGCATGCACAAAGGCCACTAAAAGGAACCTGTTTCTTTAATGGCCTGGACTTAGCATTCTCATAATATCTCATTTAAACTGGGCTGCTACCTGTGCAAAGCAGTTCTGTAGCATGCCCTCTTCCATGGAGGGGGGGGAGAGGGTTGTACACGCCTGCAGTGTCTCATTTAAAGTGGGCTGCAACCTTGGCAAAGCAATGCCGCATAAGTGCTTTATATGCCTGGCAGCCCAGCATAAAAGAGAAGCTGGCCTCATGCAAAGTCCGTGGGGAACTGAAAACATCAGGCACGCCTCCGATTCAAAGGTCTCGTGGTGTTCACAACATGTGATGTGATTCAACCCTAAGAAAGGGGAAAAAATAAAAGAGAGAAAATCACATGTGGAGTTGACTCGGAGATGGCACAGAGGTCTGGTGTCTTGGATGGGAAAAAACACTTCAGTCATAAACTAGATTATCCCCCCCCCCTTTTTTCCCTTTTACAGCATTTTCTGTTATAAGGTTAGATCATTTGACAATTTGCTGTTCTTTCATTATTCCAACAACTCTGCCATCTCATCAGCTATAACGCCTGGACTGGGGCTGGTTAGAATTACTGGGTTGGACGCTGGCGAGTCTCCTCCTATTTGTAACTCTGCCACTGAACAGAGAGTCAAGAAACTCCTGTCCCATTTTCCCTTGGATCTTTTCATCCCCACTCCAGCTGCTGCAGTAACTGTCATTTCAGATGAACCGTACACAGGGCTTTTTTTCAGGGGGAACGCGGGGGAACGGAGTTCCGGAACCTCTTGAAAATGGTCACATGGCTGGTGGCCCCGCCCCTGATCTCCAGGCAGAGGGGAGTTGAGATTGCCCTCCACGCCCTCCAGCGGCGCGGAGGGCAATCTCAACTCCCCTCTGCCTGGAGATCAGGGGGGCGGGGCCACCAGCCATGTGACCATTTTCTCTGCGGGCAACCCACCGAGTTCCACCACCTCTTTTCCCAGAAAAAAAGCCCTGACCGTACAACAGGTACGGCAGCTGGGTAGATGAAAAAAACAGTGTGGGAGCATGGCTGCTGTTGCCCCATCTCCCTTCTTGGTGGAAGGTTTAAAGATACAAGAGGAATTCCTGCATTGCAAACTGACAGTTCTAGAAAGGGCTATAGTTTCACATGGTTCAAACTTAACTTGTGGAATTCACTGCTACAAGATGTAGTGATGTCTCCTAGTTTAGAGACCATGGAGAATAGATCTACCAGTCACAATTTGCCGTGATGAGTAAATAGAATCCTTGTTTACAGGCAGCTTACCTCTAAACACCAGCTGCTAAGGGCCAAACTGGACATGATGGGGTGATTGTGGTCACCAAAAGGACACCCCCACCATTTTAAAGTAGCGTTGCTAGCCCCCCCTTACCTCCCAAGCCTGAGACAGGTGTTGCAGGCATGGGGGCCCGATCCGTCTTCCTTGCATGTGCACAAAGCATGCACACTCTAGCGGCCCTGTTGATGTCACTTCTGGTTGAAAAATGGAAGAAATGGGTCTCCGTGGGCACAAGGATCAGCCCCAAACATAGCATTTTCACGCTGCTGAGACTCTGTCATTTCCAATTTTCAATGGCAAGTGTGTACATACCAGAGCATGTGTGTACATGCACCATTTCACCGTGTGCTCTAGTGGCTCCTGGTCTGCCTCCCCTCCCACTGGCCCCCCATTGAGGGGCTGGCAGCCCTATTTTAAAGCCACGAGGACCCAATCCTGATCAGGCGTACACTGAGGAGTTCTTGTTCCCCCTCCCATGCCCTTTCAAGTGCTGAAACAGCCACGGGGAGGCAAGCAACCAGTAGGGGATAGGCAACACGCAGGAGCATCAGGGGTGGGGATATGGAGAGTCCACACTATTGGCTGGTAAACCATAGAGTTTCTAGTGATTGCTAGAACTACTTGATGATCCCCCAGAAGTGAGATTTCAGTGCAGGCAACATTGATGTTTTTAGCGGTAGGCCTAGCAGCCTTAAACAGGGGTGGGAGGACAAGAGTGCCTCAAACTGCTGTGCTGTGAACCCAACCAGTATCCAGCCCTTGCAGCATTTTCAAATGACTTTAAAATGGCTGCAGCATCCATGTGGTGGCCATGAGAACGCCATCATGTCTAGTTTGGACCTGGGAGTCAATTACAAAGAAAAGCTGTTACCTTCATGTCCTTTTTGTGGTCTTTCCAGAGGCATCTAGCAGGCCACTACCGGAAAAGAAACAAGGGGAAGGACGAGGTGCGCCTTTAGTCTAATCTAGCACAGATGTTCTCAAACTTTTCCCAACATACCTAAGATGGATAGTTGGCCTGTGTGAATTTGGGAAAGCTCAGAGCCCTGGATCCCACCTTCTGCTTTTGCACCAAATTTTGCTTTTTAAGAGTGTGGCGAAATGGGGCCTTTCCTTCCACGGGTAGACCCTGCTCTGCCTACCCCTCCCTCTTCACCTCTGGCCAGGCACCTGAAGGGGCTATCTCCCTTTCCTGTCTCTGGGTAGTTGCTGCCACCACTGTCCCTGTATGGGGTCCTGGTTAGGCGGGACAGCCTCCTAACCTCCCTCCTCTGCTAGTGGGCCCAAGCAGTTGGGGAACTATGTGGAACAGAAGAACTTTCTTCCTTCATAAATTCCGAAAATCATTTATTTAACTTCTAACTATACACAGGCAAATATACAGTGAACGGAAGGACTAATACAACATAAATAGAAACCCCTACTCTCTCTCCCTCATGCCCTAATTAGATGTTGTGTAGGGCAGGCCCAATCCTTTGATACCTGGGGTTACATTAGATCTACATCTCCCCTCCGAGCCATCTCCCTCTCCACTCTCCAGCCACCAACCATCAACTCCCAACTCCCCTCCACCAACTGACTCGCTCTCCCTCCCATCACATTCTACTCCAGAACTGGCCCCTCCCCTCTGCAGCCCCTAGAAAGTTAACTCCACAAACAGAATGGTGTTTCTCCACAAAGAGCACAAGGTCAAACGCTTCTGCAGGAACCTTTAATGCATATTTATGGCCTCCAGTCCAAAGGGGCTTCTCATTCAGGGATTGGTTAGCACAATTCTCTCAATGGTCTGTCCTCTGACAGCCTGGAATAGAAACTGCAAATCACACCTCCCTGCTTCTTAGAAGGATCCAGAGCGGCAGCCTCTATGGGGTCGGTTCCTTTGTTTTGAGAGAGTAGTCCAAATGTACGGCATTTTTCCAAGACTTATTTCTTTACAAATATGTACATTGAGCAGGGGAGGGCAGACAAGCACCCAGTCTGGCTGAGCTAGTCTTTGAAACAACATCAATTCCTCCACTGAGGAAAGAGTGCACAGCTGTTGGTAGCTTTCCAGGGCTGTCTCTTCCAGCAAGCTGCAGTGTTCTACCTCTTTCTCTGGATACAAACACTCCAGTTCTTCATGAAGACAGTGGGTAGCCATGTTGATCTGCAATAGAACAGCCAGCTTTGAGTCCAGTAGCACCTTAAAGACCAAAAAAATTCTGAGGTATACACTTTCAAGAGTCAAAGATCTCTGGATGGAAGTAGTTGATTAAATTTCCCCCTAAGAGAGCTTTGACTCTCAAAAGCATATACCCTGGAAATCTTTTGGATATTTAAGGTGCTACTGGACTTGAACCTTGCCAATTCTCCACTATTTCTCTCTGGTGTCCACTAGAGATGGGCACGAACTGGAAAAAAAATGAACCATGTGGTTCGTGGTTCGTCAAATTTCACAAACCACGAACTTTCACAAACCTGCCCCTGGTTCGTGAAATGGTTCATTTGGTTCGTGAAAACGTCACATCCAGGTTATGAAACCATCACTTCTGGGTCAGCAGAAGGTCACTTCCGGGCCAGCAGAAGTTCACTTCTGGGTCAGCAGAAGGTCTGCAGGAAGTCCATCCCCTGTTGCCTAGGAAACTGATTGGCACCAGGCTGTCTGTAGTGACGAACCAAAAAATGAACCAAACGAACCAGCCTAAAGTTCGTGGCGGTTCATCAGAAATGAGGTCTGCTAAAAATGGATGCTAAATCAGAACTGGGGACTGGTGGCTACTAGTTATGATGCCCCCCAGCTGGCTGCTGAGGTGGAGACTAGAGATGAGCATGAACCAAAATATGAACCAAAATTAAGCACGAACCTGGCCAGTTTGTGGTTCACGAGCCAGCGGTTCGTCAGAAATGAGATCTGACGAACCGCTGGTTTGTGAACCATGAACTGGCCAGGTTCGTGCTTAATTTTGGTTCATATTTCGGTTCATGCTCACCTCTAGTCTCCACCTCAGCAGCCAGCTGGGGGGCATCATAACCAGTAGCCACCAGTCCCCAGTTCTGATTTAGCATCCATTTTTAGCTGTTCAGTTAAAGAGAAGACTAATGCATTCTAATGCCTCTGTGAAGCCTGGGAGAATCTCTTTCTAGGAAGGTCTGGGTGCCACTTTCCCAAGGGCATCTGGCTGGGGAAAGAAACATTTGGTCTGGTCCAGCAATGAGATATTAACATTCTCATGTTCATCTGCCAGCATTAAACGAGCAGCTTTCATTCTTCTTCCAGCCCAGTTCTGGAATCTGGCTTGCTTTCCCTGCCAAGCCCCACAGCGAGCCTTACTGCTTCCAGGCAGACGAGTTCATTGGGCAGCATTCCAGGATTCAGCCAACGTGCCATATCAGCTGGCATGTGCCTGTGGCAACACTGAGTGACATGCTCTCCAAACAATCCCGGTCTCTCACTGCATTCTTGCTGTCAGCTGAGAAGCTGTATCTTATTCTGTGCAAACCAGTATTATTTAGGGGATTACTTTTTGTATGTTATGTGTTATCAAGTCGTCTCCGACCTACGGCAACTCTATGAAGGAACAACCTCCAAAATGTCCTATCATTAACAGACTTGCTCAAATCATGCAAACTGGAGGGCGGGGCTTCTTTTATTTAGTCCAGCCATCTCGTTTTAGGTCTTCCTTTTTTTCCCTACTGCCATCCACTTTTCCTAGCATTATTGACTTTTCCAGAGGATCTTGTCTTCTCATGATGTGGCCAAAGTACGATAGCCTCAGTTTTGTCATTTTAGCTTCTAGGGAGAATTCAGGCTTGATTTGATCTAGTACCCACTTATGTGTCTTTCTGGCTGTCCACGGTATCTGCAAACGTCTCTCCAGCACCACATTTCAAATGAATCAATTTTCTTCCTGTCAGCTTTCTTCATCATCCAACTTTCACATCCATATATAGTAATGGGGAATACTATAGTTAGATTATCTTGATCTTGGTTCCCAGAGAGAAATCTTTAAGGATCTTTTCTAGTTCCCTCACAGCTGCTCTTCCGAGTCTCAATCTTCCGATTACTTCATTGCAGTCTTCCTTTTGGTTAATGATTGAGCCAAGGAATCGAAAATCTTGAACAATTTTAGTTTTCTCATTGTCAACTTTAAAACTGCATAATTCTTCAGTAGTCATTACTTTTGTCTTCTTGATGTTCAGCTGTAATCCCGCTTTGGTGCTTTCTCCTTTAACCTTCATCAGTAGTCGTTTCAAGTCTTCACTATTTTCTGCCAGTAAAGTGATTCTTTTTACACAGGTAATAACATTCATTTCTTAAAGATACAGGTGCTGCTTCTATTGAAGGCAGTAACCCCCAAAGTTTTTTTTGGGGGGGGGGGGTTAGATTTCAAATTTTTTTGTAGATATGGGCTTTCCTCAAGATTCATCTTGTCCATTCCTGGCTCCAATCCTCAGACTTAAGTATGACAGAATGGTTCAGAAAGATGCTTTCATAAAAAGATAGGGACTATGGATCAAGTTGCCCCAGGTAAAAGTTTAAATGCTGACTGTGATAGCTAAGAATGGAGTACTGAGGGAAAGTCATACTGTTGGGATCACATGCGAGCTTCCCTTTGACTTAAAAAAGAAGACTGAGCCATGGCTTAGAGCCACAGGGAAATGCAAATATAGAACAGAGTTGTGGGGAGGGGATTGCCAACTCTGCATTGGAAAATCCCTGGAGAGGAGAGGGTGGAGCCTAAGAAAAGTGGTGTCTGGAGAGGGGAGGGACCTCACTGCGGTATAATGTCATACCACACACCCTCCAAAGTAGCCGTTTTTTCCAGGGTCTCTGTTATCTGGAGATCTGTTGTAATCCTGGGGGATCTCCATGCCTTATCTGGAGCAGTCCGTAGGAAAAGATATATGGTATGTTAAGGTCTTGAAACACTTTCAACGGAAACTTGATCTCTGAATGGCACGTCCTTGACAAAGGATTTTCAGAAACAAGGTGCTCAAACCAGCTCCTCAATGGACGAAGGCGTGGAAACTCTTCTTTCTCCCTTAAAAAACGAAACAGCACTGAAGTTACTTCATTGAATTTTTGGCCTTTTCCCTGTGGTATATGCAACCTGTATATGTGTATTGACTTTTACCTGGAATTTGCCAGTGTATTTATAACTATTTATTTATGAGACCCAAAATTGTTGCTTATTATTGCATATGCTTATGAATTAATAACATTTCTTGATGTAATTGAATTGTGTGTTCATAAGTTGGCTCTATATGTTTGTTGTAATTATTTTAGATATTGGCTTGAATTGTATTAGTTAGGCTGTTATGTTGTGGTTCTTTTGTTACTTACCTGGAGCTTGGCTACCCTAACTGTGGACTATACCACAGTATAGTATGGATTGTCGGTTGCTGCATTAACCAACTATGTAATTTCTGCGTTGCTTAACATGCCGTGTTACTGCTTATGCTTTCTTTCAGCTTAGTTTCAGATTTCTTCTTGTTTTCAAATTGCTACAGTGATAATCCTATTACATTGCTTATTTGAGGTTCCCTTTGGGTTGACTTATTTTTATGTAATCCACCTTGTGTCTCGGTGAGAAAAGTGAACTATAAATAAATTGAATGAAAAAAGTAAAATTCTGCAATTGCCACCGGGACAGAAAATCCCATGCCTTGGAGCTAAACCACACAAGACGCCTGACACATTTCAGAGCGCCGAGCTTGGGTGGCTCAAGTCTCTGTGAGAAGGGATGGTTGAGTCTAGTGGCGGCAGCAACCTCCACAGCTCCTTCTGCCTCTATTAGCCACCTGTCAGCTTTGGGCTCGGCTCACTTTGGGCTCCCATCACTGACTTTTTCCCTCCCATCCTTCTGGCCCTGCTGCTGCTGCTCTGACATGCTCCCACCCTCCTCCCAGAGCTCCCAGAAGAAAACCCAAACTGAGTGCATTTTTGCAAGAGACACTCTTGCAAAAATCTACTCCACTCGGGTTTTCCTCCGGCAGCTCAGGGGCAGGGCATGACTACACTTCCGAGGTCAACTTGCAGGAACCCGACACGTGTCAAGCATCTCGGGTAGTTTAGCTCTCAGCCTTTACAGGATCAGTCTGTGCATGCCTATCTGAATTTCCTCTTCCGCCCCACCCCGATGCCCTCTTTCTGCCCTCCTGGCTTGCAAGGAGACAGCGGCAGCAACGAATTAGAACTCCATAAATGCAAACTGAACCCAACACAGCATCAGAACCAATTAGGAGCTGCTGGTGAGAAACGGGACTTGTGTGGAGTGCCTTCAATCCATGGGCAAGTTCATTTGTCTCTGCCTGTTCATCTCAGGAGTGTCTCTCGCTGTCGGCAGCGTTTGGCAGGCACAAGGTTGAACATCAGCCAAGGGCATGACAACCTCCTTCCTGCTGCTCAAGAGAAAAAATCGTGAGAGATAAATACATCCCCGTGTTCTTTGGAGTCTCTCTGGAGTCTCTTCTTCATCCCCAAGGTGGGACTTGGCAGGAAGAAACAAGAAGCAATTGCTAAAGGCAGAAGACTCTGGAGTCTGGGATGCTTCCCTGCCTACAGTCTCCATTTCTCTGTCTCATTAAAAAATAAAAGAGTATTTTGACATCTCACTTCAGGGCAGACTAGGTCTAAGGCAAGCCCTACCTGCCCTGAGGAACAAGATATTCAGGGTGCTTTTCAGTGCTGTTTGAGACAGACAGACAGACAGACAGACAGGGACAGGGACAGGGACAGGGACAGGGACAGGGACAGGGACAGGGACAGGGACAGGGACAGGGACAGGGACAGGGACAGGGATGGGCGGAAGGAAGGAAGGAAGGAAGGAAAAGAAAGAAAGAAAGAAAGAAAGAAAGAAAGAAAGAAAGAAAGAAAGAAAGAAAGAAAGAAAGAAAGAAAGAAAGAAAGAGTTTGTACAAAAGGCATCACCAAAGTTATTACTTTTGACCATATTTGCAAAAAAAGTATTTTCCTCTACAAAAGGTGCTCTTTCCTACCCCACTACCATCCGTCTTTAACCTTGGCTCACTTACTTGAGTCATCTGAAACTATTTGCTTTTCAATCATTTTCCAGAGTTCTCTCTCCTTGTGGAACCACAGTGGCCTGCGTTGGGGGAGGGGTGGGGTGGATGAATGGCCTCACCAAGGAGGTAGGACTGGTTGGACTTTCATGTCTTCTAAATCTGTTAGCGTAGGAATACAATTTGCATTATTCATTGGGGGTGCGGAGGGGGTCTGGACACGACAGTCCTTTTTTTAGCATGCGCTGGATTTTGAAATTTGGAACATTCTTTATATTTTGGAAACGAGATGTGTGACATATAAAAATGTGCTAATTTATGCCAATTTAAATGGGAACATGTGGCTTTAATGGGCAGAAAGGGAACGGAAGAAACATTTTTGCCTGCCTGATACACAATAAACTTTAGTGATAATTAACTGTATATTAGACGTGCACCTTAATTCTTTAGGGATTCTCTTTGGAAATTACTTTCAGATTTTCTCTTGGAGGGGGAGTTTCAACTGCCTCACCTTCTCCTACCTATTTTTGTCTCATACCCTTTGTTGGCACCTGATGAAATGAGCATAAGAATCATAGAATCATAGAGTTGGAAGGGGCCATACAGACCATCTAGTCCAACCCCCTGCCCAGTGCAGAATCAGCCTAAAGCATCTCTGACAAGTATTCATCCAGCCTCTTCTTGAAAACTGCCAGTGAAGGGGAGCTCACCACCTCCCTAGGCAGCTGATTCCACTTTTGAACTACTCTGACCGTGAAAAAGTTTTTCCTAATATCCAGTCGGTACCTTTGTGCATGTAGTTTTAGCCCATTGCTTCGCGTTCTACCCTCTGCTGCCAACTGGAACAGCTCTTTGCCTTCCTCCAAATGACAGCCTTTCAAATATTTAAAGAGAGCAATCATGTCCCCCCTCAACCTCCTCTTCTCCAAACTAAACATTCCCAAGGCCCTCAGCCTTTCCTCGTAGGGCTCAGTCTCCAGACCCCTGATCATTCTTGTCACTCTCCTCTGCACCCTCTCGATTTTGGCCACATCCTTTTTGAAGTGAGGCCTCCAGAACTGCACACAGTATTCCAGGTGCAGCCTGACCAAGGCAGTATAGAGAGGGGCTATGAACTCCTGCGATTTCGAAGCCATGGCCCCTTTGATACAACCCAGGATTGAATTGGCCTTTTTTGCCACCGCATCACACTGACTGCTCATATTCAGTTTACAGTCCACTCTTACCCCAAGATCCCTTTCACATATACTACTGCCCAGAAGTGTATCCCCCATCCAGTATTTGTGCTTCTCATTTTTGTGGCCCAGATGTAATACTGTGCACTTGTCTTTGTTGAATTGTTGAATTAAATGAGTTGCACATTAAATGAGTTGCACTAGGTCCATTTAGTTCTGAGTTTCTTTCCAGCAACTGCCAGCCAGGTGTTCCCACAAGCACGGCAGGAACCCTGGTTGAAGCTTGTTCCTCACTAGTAACTAGCATTCAGAGGAATTCTGCCTCTGTTCCATTACATGATGACAGTTAACTAGCCACTGATAAATACATAAATGTGCCCTGCAAGGCCAGTTTTGTGACACCGAATTCCGATCAATAATTATTTGTTGTGTGAAGAAGGGACTTTCTTTTGGGTCTGACACGAATCTATGGCCAATCCGGTTAACTGGGGGATCCAAAAATTCTGGGATGAGGAGAGAAAGAAAATTAGCATTACCCCATTTTCTTTCTGTTGTCCATAGTTTTATGAACGTTACCATTTTATGAAGACAAAAAGTCCATGCTAAGGATTATTAAGAAAGAGATTAAAAATAAAATCGTCCAGTTTGCTTAATGCCTTTACTATTAATTGATGGTGCAGTCACGTTGGGAATGCGGCACGCAATTCTACTCACACCCGTCTCAATATCACAAAGCTAGGAAAGCCGCAGAAAATGGCAACCAAAATGATCAAGGAGATAAAGCACCTTCTCTTTCAGAAAAGGTGTAAGCTTCTTTTTAGTTTAGGAGGAGAAAGACAACAAAGAGAGCTTTCATGATGAAGTTTTGTAAAATTAAGAATGGTGGGAAGAACCTGGACGAAGATTTTCCTTTCCTTTACTATTTATTTATGTCATTTATAGTTTGCCTTTCTCTCTGAGACTCAAGGAGGATTCCATAGTGTGAGATAAGTATAGTCAACATCAAGGGCATTTCAATAAACAATGCCTAGAGTAAATAAATGCATGTATTGTCGGAGAACGATGGTTGTTGTGGGTTTTCCGGGCTGTATTGCCGTGGTCTTGGCATTGTAGTTCCTGACGTTTCGCCAGCAGCATATAAATGCATATTTACCAATACATGTGTGTTGTGTTATCTGCCGTCAAGTCGCCTCCGACTTATGGTGACCCTATGAAGGAAAACCTCCAAAATGTCCTATCATTAACAGACTTGCTCAGTTTGCTCAGATCCTGCAAACTGGAGGACAGGGCTTCTTTTACTGAGTCCAGCCATCTCATTTTGGGTCTTCCTCTTTTCCTACTGCCTTCCAATTTTCCTAGCATTATTGACTTTTCCAGGGAATCTTGTCTTCTCATGATGTGACCAAAGTACAATAGCTTTAGTCTTGTCATTTTAGCTTCTAAGGAGAATCCCAGCTTGATTTGATCTAGTACCCCACTTATTTGTCTTTTTGGCTGTCCATGGTATCCGCAAAACTCTCCTCCAGCACCACATTTCAAATGAATCAATTTTTTCCCTGTCAGCTTTCTTTACCGTCCAACTTTCACATCCATACATGGCAATGGGGAATACCATAGTTTGGATTATCTTGGTCTTGGTTCCCAGAGAGACATCTTTATCTTTAAGGATCTTCTCCAGCTCCCTCACAGCTGCCCTTCCGAGTCTCAATCTTCTTCTGATTTCTTCATTGCAGTCTCCCTTTTGGTTGATGATTGAGTCAAGGAATAGACATTAGCAAAAAAAATCCAATATACAGTAGAAGTGATATTAAAACAGAGCATAAGCAATTCTAGGACTGACATTAGACAATGTAGGGTCTAATGTAAAGCAACAGTAGGGTCATATGTAAAGCAACAGGTAGTACAAAGGAGCACATACTTAAAGCAACTTTCCTCTCATCACACTCAAATTCCAGGTTGCCCAATTAAATTGATTGGCAGTCAATTCAGGAGAGATTTTTTAAAAATAATTTTTGCACAATGCATAATTAACTTTGGGTTACATCAGCGCTTAGTTCTCGTGGCCCCTTCTTACATGCCCAGGGTAATGCCGATCGCCAGTTTGGGGTCAGGAAGCGATTTCCCCCAGGCCACTTTGGCTAGGGATCCTGACGGTGTTTTGCCATCTTCTGGGCATGCAACAGGGATCACTGGGTGTGTGTAGGGGGGGAGGTAGTTGTGAATTTCCTAGATGACCTGGAGGTCCTTTCTAACCCTATGAGTCTATGGGCCAAGCTACACATGACGAATGACACTTGAACGGCAAGTGGATTGAGTGGAGGGCAAGTGAACAGGGAGAAATACACTTGCCATTCAAGTGTCATTCGTCATGTGTAGCTTGGCCCTATGATTCTATAAGCAATTCTTGGACTGACATTAAACAACATGGAACTACCTAGTAGGGTCATATGTCAAACAACAGACGTAAAGCAACTTTCCTCTCATCATGCTTGAATTCCAGGTTGCCCAATTAAATTGATTGGCAGTCAATTCAGGACAGATTTTTTTCAAAAATAAAAAGATGCTTCCCCCCCCCCCCCCGCACAATGGATAATTAACTTTTGGACTCTGTTGCCACCAGACTGGATGACAGCCACCAGTTTAGATAGCTTTAATAAGGGATTAAACAAGTTCGTGGACAGTATTGTCTATCGGTGGCTAGCAGCCATGGTGGCTAACTTCCAGTATGAGAGGCAATGGACTTCGGAACACAAGTTGCTGGAAGGCAAGCAAGTAAGATTTGTTGCCTTCCTGTGTTGCTTGTCGGCTTCCCCAAAGCATCTGTCTGGTCACTGCTGGAAACCAGATCAAACTAGGTGGACTGTTGGCTCGACCCACCAGGGATATTTGAACGTTCTCCTGCAGGTGCTCCGATTGACGTGTGAGGGCTAAATTGGTAGCACGTGCCTGGACAGATTTATGCATTCCCCACCAACTGGAAAGCCATAAATTAATTTCTCAGCTTTGGATCTGGCTGATTCCCTTCCAACTAGCAAAGGTCACAATGTACAAGATTTGTTTTTTCAGCCAAAGATTGGTAATGGTAAAGTGGTATGGAGATTAAAAAAAAAAAATCAAGGGTTGGATTGGATCCCTAGAGGGCTGGCTTCTGCTAGCATTCCGCTAGCATTAGCTTGATTCTCCAGTGCAAGGAAATCTTTTGCCAAAGGAAAGTGGAATCCAACTAGGGGTATGTGATTCAGTTGTTGTGTGTTGCTGCTCTTAGTAGGGGGGCACACTGGTGTCACACTGAGAGATCTCTATCTTTTGGTGCTACACCTCTGAAGATGCCAGCCACAGCTGCTGGCGAAACGTCAGGAACTACAATGCCAAGACCACGGCAATACAGCCCGGAAAACCCACAACAACCATCGTTCTCCGGCCGTGAAAGCCTTCGACAATGGTTTTTTATTGTTAACTTGTTGCTATTGGGGGGCATTTGCTCCATTCTGAGATTCTCGGGAGCCCCTTCTACATCAGGGACATAACTCCTCACTTTCCCTGAAATCAAACCAAAAGGCGTGGAATTAGCTTGTGTGCGGCCGTTCCAACCTCTCTAAAAGGTGTGAAATCTTTATTTTCGATACCCAGATATGTAGCCCCCTATACGATATTACCACTGTGCCAAAGCAAAAAGAATAAAAAGGGAAGTTCCCCCCTGTGCTTTCGAAGGAGCGATTCATTGATCCTGCACTGGATTTTAAAAAAAAATTAAAAAGAGGAAAGAGGGGAGGAAGGAGGAATGGAAAGGAGGGGAGGGGGTGGCTGGCTAGAAGAGAGTAGCCAGTCACAATACAGTGGACTGGCAGGGGGCTGGAAAGGTGGGGAGGTGGGGGGAAAGTGCTCTTCTCGAAGTTAAAACTTAGGTAGAAAACCAGCAGGATAGTTTATGTAGTTGGTACACGATATAGATCCAGAGGAGTTAGCCGTGTTAGTCTGCAGTACCAAAATAGAAAAGAGTCCAGTAGCACCTTTAAGATGAACCAACTTTGCTGTAGCATAAGCTTTCAAGAACCACAGTTCTCTTCGTCAGATGCAACTTTACTGTAGCATAAGCTTTCGAGAAACGCAGTTCTCTTCGTCAGATGCAACTTTACTGTAGCATAAGCTTTCGAGAACCACAGTTCTCTTCGTCAGATGCAACTTTACTGTAGCATAAGCTTTCGAGAACCACAGTTCTCTTCGTCAGATGCAACTTTATTGTAGCATAAGCTTTCGAGAACCACAGCTCTCTTCGTCAGATGCATCTGACGAACATAGCTGTGGTTCTCAAAAGCTTATGCTACAGTAAAGTTGGTTCGTCTTAAAGGTGCTACTGGACTCTTTTCTATTTTGGTACATGATATAAAATCCACATTTCCAACTTGGAATCCCCAACAACAAATAAACCAGCCGCGCCAGACCACTAACTGGACTGTGGCACAATTCTGTGCAGATTTTTTTTTTAAAAAGTGGGACCCCAAATATTATCTTGCTCCTGGAAAAGGAAGAGAGATGCTAGGGAAAGTAGAGCATTGACACCAAAAGTGTGCCAATGTTTTAAAGCCCGCAGAAGCGAAACCCACAGAAGCACCCAAAAATGAAGCTGGTGTGCATGCTGTTGTGTTGTGATAATTTTCTTCTTTACAGGCATGGGAGGGAACAGAAAAGCTAGTGACGAAGGGCAGCACCTGCAGCTCTGTCTCTAGGCTCCTTTGACCCAGTGAGTAATAGTGTAGGCTGCAAACTGCAGAAAAAGGAGAAATTTCATCACCCCAAATTACCCTTCTTTCTCACTTTCTGAAGCTTTCCTTAGAAGAGGGGTCTTATACTGTGTTATTGTGTGTGTTCTTCCTTGCCATTGCAAGGTCTGGCTGGCTGTGCTCGCGTCAGGTTGGTCGATCTGCTTGGTGGTAGATGTTGGCACTCGGTTCTGATCTGTTATTACATTAGCCCTGGGCTCGGCCTAGCTTCGAGTGACACTGCTTCTGTTGGGCTTGCAACATTGTCCCTTGCTTCACTTTGGGTTTGCTGAGATTCTCTGGTTTGTCAGTTCTGCTGCGATTCTCTGATTTGGCATGATTCTGTTGGACTTGGCTAGTTCAATATATTGTCGAAGGCTTTCATGGCCAGAGAATGATGGTTGTTGTGGATTTTCCAGGCTGTATCACCGTGGTCTTGGCATTGTAGTTCCTGATGTTTCACCAGCAGCTGTGACTGGCATCTTCAGAAGTGTAGCACCGAAAGACGGAGATCTCTCACAGCAGAACCACAAGTGACAAAAGGCACAGATTGGACACGTGTCAGCTTCCCTCAAGTTTTGATGGGAAATGTAGGCATCCTGGTCTCGCAGCTTCGCTCTCTGACTGCTGCCCAATGGACTTTTCAACTGTCACTTGTCCAACATTCCGCCAAGCTGCCTACATTTCCCATCAAAACTTGAGGGAAGCTGTCAAACCTCTGAAGATGCCAGTCAGAGCTGCTGGCGAAACGTCAGGAACTACAATGCCAAGACCACAGCGATACAGCCTGGAAAATCCACAACAACTTTTGCTAGTGCAGTTTGCATTTGGGACTTGCTTGTTGGCCAGTGGCTGCCCCTCTGTGTTTGAAGTTTCGTTAAGGCTTTTTTTTGGCCTGGAAATCCTTGGGATGTCCCCCCAGGGAACAACAAAGAGTGGCTTGAGGCACCTTGTTCAGGGGCCCATAGAAGTGGATCCCTTGGTCCAATATTCTTGAAACGTGGGTGGTCTGTAATGGATAGGAAATAGTAGGTTCTCTGGAATTTTGGTGGAGTATGCACAAAAACCAGAGGCCCCAGTCCCCTAGATATTTTCCTAATGGGGAATAGTGGAGCCCAATGTATTCAGACGCCCAAATAAAACCATAAACCGAATATAATCCAAACATCAGTATTTTTGGACCCTAATATCTGGAGTACTAAATGTATATGGTATTCCAGATATCCAGATCTAAATAATACCAATTTTTTTTAGTGTACACCCCTAAATTCAAACTCTACTCCCCCCTCCAATTAAACTAAAATATCAATATTAAAATCACTATTATTAAAAAAAAGTGAGTGGCCATTGCCAACCACAAATGCTGAAGACCTCGGGTTGCTTCCAAACCAGGGTGATTTTCCATGGTATTCTGGTTGCAGATGCAATTCTATATGAAATTGCCCTAGCAACAGAGATGCCGGACAGCTCAGGCAATCCATTTTCTCTTCATTTTTAGCAGTGGTTTCCCTTTTGCACCAGATGTGCATTGAAGCCCCGCCCCTCCCATGTTCTCACATGACCCTCAAGACTCTCTACCCATCCTGTTTTTTTTTTAATTTTAAGGAGCATGAGTAATGCAGCACTGCATAGAAATAATGCAATACTTTTTAAAAAGTTATTTTAAAAATGTCCTTTGACCCCTCTCCCCCTTCCTAAAAGGCAGGCTGAGTTGTTGGTGATTAGCTTGTTTTTAAAAAACCTAAAATGAATAACAATGGATAAGAATAATGCTATACCTTTAACAACATTTTTCAAAAAACTCGAATTTACTTATTCCTCCAAGAATCCCCTCCCCTCTGTCTAAAAGGCAGGCAATTCCCTTATGTTAATTTCTGCAGGGGACAAATAAAAGAGTAATTAATCAGTACTTCACCAAAGTTTTGCAATTATATTCAGACTCAACGAATTGTCTCTGCTGACAGTGTCCTGCCCAGGTGTCCTGCCCAGGAAACACCAGTTTTTTTACAGGTTTAAAATACAGTTGATTTTTCTGTGTGGAAGCAACAGACTGTTAACTGTCTTATGCACGACTGGAAGATGACATCCTATGGAAACATGGAGTGGCAGGGAAATCACAGCAGTCAGGTGGCTGAAATATGGGGAATCCTTGGTGTGAAAGTAGCCCCGGTGAACCATAGATGAGGTCCCCAGGAAGGCAGAAAAATACAATTTTGTAAATTAACCAAAAGGAGAAAAAAAATTGCCCAAGGACATTCCAGATGGGGAGGCTGCAAGTTCCGCCATCAACATGTTTGATTTTGGAATTTATTACAACACAATATTCCTTTATGACTGTTTTATATGATCTGTGACTGATCTAATATTTGATTTAAAAAATTGCCTGTTGAGCAGAGAAGTTACACCACAAAGGTAGGGAGGGGTAGTAGAACTCAGTTGGGCTGTGTGAGAACACGCGTGCACAAAAAGCCAATTGCACAGCGTTGCACAATTAGGAAGGAATGCCGTGAAGCGCCTACCTAACAACTGTGAAGGGGTCAATGAACAGCCAAACTGATCATTAAAAAATCAGCTCCCTGTTTGCAGCCAGCAACCAAGATGTGAGCCAAACTGGTGCGTGTTCGAGCAGCCTTGTTTCCAGGACGCATGGAATGCCAAGATTCAGTGAAAGGAGTGAAGGGAAATGACCGGTTTAAGCCACTCCAAGCGTATAGAACTCTGGCAATAATGAGATCTGGATGTGTATATTCATTTGGTGGGGGGTGGGAGGTGATGGAAAGTGCCATCAAGTCATAGCTGATTTATGCTGACCTCCCCCCCCCCCGGGTTTTTCACAGCAAGAGACTAACAAGGGTGGTTTGCCATTGCCTGCCTCTGCAACCTTGGTCTTCATTTGGAGGTCTGCCATCCAATTACTAACCAAGGCCAACCTTGCTTAGCTTCTGAGATCTGACGAGATCAGGCTCTTCAGGTCAGGGGGAAATGAAATCCTGCCCTCAAGTCATAGCTGGCTTATGGTGACACCCCCGCCCCTTGGTGGCGTTTTCATGGGAAGAGACTAACAGAGGTGGTTTGCCGTTGCCTGCTTCTGCAACCTTGCTCTTTGTTGGAGGTCTCCCATCTAATTACTAACCAAGGCCGACCCTGCTTAGCTTCTGAGATCTGATGCGATTGAGCTATCGAGGCCAAAGCATGTGTTTAATTGGGGAATGGATTTTCACATCATTTCTTTCCCTTCCTGTCATGAACCCTTGCAAGCCTTCAGCTTATTATTTACTTAGTACATATTTACAGTTTTCCTGAGTTCTCAGCGCTTCACATACATTATTATCCTGTGCGATTCTCCTTTTTTACATCAGCCCTGTAACTGATCAGCACCATTAGCTTTTCATTATTATTGGGTTGTTACTAGCTCTCAGTTACGGGGGGGGGCACAAAGGGGACACCGGAGGATCAAAGGAAAACAACCGACATCTAAACAGTTATTGGAATGACCGTGTTGTGCCAGAAATGCCTCCTTGAGGATTTTAATAATTAACAATTTTTACCATTTTGACTCATAGAATCGGTGTGCAATGGCTGTGTTTCTTAGTATAATATTAATGGTAGAGCTGGTGGCAATTTATTCGAGTAGTGGGGTAACTGGGAACTGAAAGAGCCACTCTTGGGGCATGACAAAAGGCGCTTCTTAAGTATTCCTGGGGGTGGAATAGAAAATTATGGACAATGATTAATATGAAGTTTTAATTTTAAAAAAATCATTTCCATCTTACCCACAGCCGTAGAAAGGCAAATGCCTGTGGAACCCTAACAAAGGTTATCAACAGGCCTGCAGAAAAATATTCTGTCCCCGTAATAGAAGCTTAATGGGTTGTTAGACGGAGCCAAAGTAATTCAGCAAGCTTTAGCGGCAAAGTGGCGATTTACCAAGTTATGTTATTTACCCCCATGTGGCCCATTTCTCCACATTAAGCTGCTCTTAAAGGGTAAAAGGTAAAGGTTGTCCCCTGTGCAAGCACCAAGTCATTACAGACCCATAGGGGGACGTCGCATCATGACATTTTCTTGGCAGACTTTTGTTACGGGGTGGTTTGCCATTGCCTTCCCCAGTCATCTACACTTTACCCCCAGGAAACTGGGTACTCATGTTACTGACTTCAGAAGGATGGAAGGCTGAGTCAACCTTAACAACAACAACAACAACAAACAACAAACAATAAACAACATTCTATTTATATACCGCCCTTCAGGACAACTTAATGCCCTCTCAGAGCAGTTTACAAAGTACAATAACAATAACAATAACAATAACAATAACAATAACAATAACAATAACAATAACAATAACAATAACAATAACAACAACAACAACAACAACATTCGATTTATATCCCACCCTTCAGGACAACTTAATGCCCTCTCAGAGCAGTTTACAAAGTATGTTATTATTATCCCCACAACAATAATCACCTTTTGAGGTGGGTGGGGCTGAGAGAGCTCTGAGAGAGCAGGGACTGACCCAAGGTCACCCAGCTGGCTTCAAGCAGAAGAATGGGGAATCAAACCTGGCTCTCCAGATGAGAGTCCTGCCGCTCTTAACCACTACACCAAACTGGCTACCTGAACCCGGCTTCCTGCAGGATCGAACTCAGGTCGTGAGCAGAGCTTAGGCTGCAGTGCTGCCGCTTACCACTCTGTGCCACAGGACTCCTCCTCTTAAAGGGATAGGACATTTTTCTCCAGACCTGTTGGCAAACCTGACACTAACACTTTCAGGCATGTTTCAGACCCCATTTCCAAATTTTCAGATTCCTTTATTTAAAAGGAGTACATTTCTAATACTTTTCCTAAAGAGGGAGATTTCGGAAAGTATATTTTTAAAACACATGTAGGTATTATTCTGTCCAGTGACAAGTAAACTTCCTCTCAGCTTTCTGTATCAGTGAGTGCAAAGATTCAGGAATACTTTCTCCAGGGCTTATTTCTTCTTTAAAAAGAAGCGTTTAATCACATTTTTAAAATTATTTTTTATTTACCCAGCTTTGTACTCCCTCACACACAGTTTCCAGATAAGGCACCTCAAACGATGTTCTTGCTGCCTTCTCACTTGATTTGGAGAACCACAGCTCTCTTCATCAGATGCATGGAGGGTACTGGACTCTTTGCTATCTGGCAGAAAAGAGTCTTTCTCAACATCCTCTCTCTGGGAATGCCGTGGCTTGAATCCGGGAGGACCTTCTAGAAGCAAAATATGCTTCTGCCACTGAGTGGTAGCCCGAAAAGCTGTTTCCTGCAAATAAATCATTCGGTCCCTTGAATCTGCATGTACAGTTAAAAATGCAATTGGCCACAAGCTTTGCTAGACAGCTCAGAAAGGGCCTGAGTCACTGTTCCACCTGAGAGTTGCACAAAAGTACAAACTTACAAGACAGCCTTGCCGAAACGGGTTTTCCGAGAACAACCCCAGGTCTTCGCTTTCTTCCTCTCCTGGCACCACAACTGTGGGATTCCCCTTTCGGATCTTAGTGGTTCCTTTCTTCTAAAAATGTTTACTGTGCCCGCCCCTGGTGTTTGCGGGGCTGGACAGGACAGACTGCCGTAGAATTGGACAGGATGCGTCCACCTTTCCTGCTGTGACACAAGTTGCTTGGAATTCCCCAGAAGGAAGCATAAGAAAGTGACTTAAGGAAGCACAGCCAAAATGCCCAGGGTTTGTCTCTGTAGGTGCTGCGATAGCATTCCCACACCACTGTCCAGTCCCTGCTCCTCTAACAGCAGGCTGGCACGCAAAAACTAAGCTGGTAAAGCTTTTTCCTGGCATGGCACAGAGAATAAAGGAGAAGGCTGTCTGGTTAAATTTTTTTCCCAGGATGCACCAGGCTGAATGCTATACCACCAGGGCATACGGAAAGTTCCCGACTAGAGTGGCACCTTTTCCCATTAAAAGCAACAGGATGTAGACATCCAACACATACCTGTGGAGACAAACTACACCGGTGAGATTTCTGCATGTTGCGTGTCTGTTATTGGCACAGAAATGTAATCTGGAAAAGGAAGTGAGCAGCAGCGTCGGTCTGCAGTACAACACCAGGATTTGAATCCAGCGGCACCTAAGAGATGAACGAGATTTTCTGAGCATAAGCTTTCAAGAGTCAGCGCTCCTTTCTTTGGAGCTCCTTTCCACTCAGGGATCTCCATTCCTACTCATGTCTGAAGAAAGGAGTTCTTCTAACTCTCGAAGGTTTACTCTCAGGAAATCTTGTTGCTCTCTAAGGCGCCGCTGGACTCAAATCCTGCTAATCTGAAAAGGCGACGTCTCTCCTGCCATCTGATTTAATTAAAAATAACAAGAAGATGGCCAGATTTTCAGCCAGCCACTTCACCTGTGCCTTTAACAGCAGCTGCATGTGCAGATTAGAGCAGCTAATTATGTTTTTTCCCGTTCTGCGCGAAGCTGATTTCTGCACATCGAGTGCTATTAAAAGTACAAGCGTAGGGCAGGCCATTTTTCTGGCCAGTTGGCGATGCTGGCACCAACGTTAGGAAATGTTTAGTTGTCTCATAAAAGGCAATGACTCGTGCACAGATTCTTTCGTTTTTGTGCTTATTTAGCTTGAATGTAATTTGATTTACAGATGGGAGGGCAGCTAATCCTGGGCTAGGTTTGTGCAATCATCCCACTGACCGTTGAGGGTTTCTCCTTCCTCCTTTCTGATGTTCCCTTCCCATTTTCCGTGTTGGAAAGCTGCAGCGCAAGGTCTACCCTCTGCATAGCTCCTGGCATTTGCAAATTCAGAAGAGGTAAACACAAGCCCAGTATGATCTGCTCTGACTGACAGCATCTCAACAGGGTCCGAAGCCTTTGGCAGCCCTGCCAGTGGAGATCCTACGGAGATATCAAGGATTGGACTTGGAGCTCCCGCTTGCAAAGCTTGTGTGCAAACACTAAACTGCTCTGCTCCACGGGGCAGCATTGAGACTCAACACCTCTCAATTTAGCAAATAGGCATAACTGTTTTATTTTAAAAGCGTTGTTCCTGAAATAAACAGTTTCTAGGGCTGCCAGGCTGCGGTTTTGTGTTTCTCGTAGCTGTAGCAGGAGCAGAAAACTAACATGGGAAAATTTCGGTCTCTGACTGAGGGCCAAGCTACACATGACGAATGACACTTGAATGGCAAGTGTATTTCTCCCTGTTCACTTGCCCTCCACTCAATCCACTTGCCGTTCAAGTGTCATTCGTCATGTGTAGCTTGGCCCTCAGGGTTACACTACTAGAGCAATCACTACCAATTGCAAGAAGACCCAAAACACTACCTGGTGTTAACCTATATATAGTTGTATTCTGAGAAATTAATCAAGAGTTTCATATAATAAATCAAACATCATCCATTCTAATGGAATTTAGCAAGGTAAGTCCACTCCATAGTGATATTCAAAAATCCATAAATGATATAGTTCATATCTTATTTCTTTTCTTTCTTTTCAGGAGGAGGCTGATAAAGTTCCGGTGTTCCCCGAGGTTGGCAACAAGCCCACTGGCTTGTGTTATTGCTCGTTTCGAGATTTCTTTGTCACAGCCAGTTTTTTTTTTAAATACTCCTTCAGATCGTCAATCCCATACCGCATAGTAACGCTCCAATTTCCTGTCGGGACTCCAATTTTCCTGTCAGTCAGAAAAGAAATTAGATATGAACTATATCATTTACGTATTGTCGAAGGCTTTCACAGCCGGAGAACGATGGTTGTTGTGGGTTTTCCGGGCTGTATTGCCGTGGTCTTGGCATTGTAGTTCCTGACGTTTCGCCAGCAGCTGTGGCGAAACGTCAGGAACTACAATGCCAAGACCACGGCAATACAGCCCGGAAAACCCACAACAACCATATATCATTTATGGATTTTTGAATATCACTATGGACTTACCTTGCTAATTTTCTCAGAATACAATTGTATATAGGTTAACACCAGGTAGTGTTTTGGGTCTTCTTGCAATTGGTAGTGATTGCTCTAGTAGTGTTGCTTTTAGTGGAGACCTTCCCTTGTATTGTATTTGACTGAGGGTTGCCAACTCCGGGTTGGGAAATTCATGGCTGGGGTTTGGGGAGGGGAGGGACCAGGGTTTGGGGAACGGAGGGACCTCAGGGGGGCATAATAACCCGGAAGTCAAGCTTCCTTAACTCCAAGGGAACTGAACACTATAGGCTGGTGATCAGTAATTCTGGGAGATCTCAAGGCCCCATCTGGAGGATAGAAACCCTGTCATGCAACTTGTACTGTTACAGGAGGTCAGTTTGACATTTGGGCCTCCTTTGCAAAAGTTTCCAAGCCCACAAGGGGGACATTTTTTCTGTTTGGGAGTCAAAATTAGGGTGAAGCCAAATGCCACTCTGGAAAATGCGGGGTATGATCTTTCCAGCAGCTATTTGTTCATTCGTTCATTCGTTTGTTCATTTATAGTCCCTCTTTCTCACTGAGACTCAAGGTGGATCACTTAGTGTGAGATTAGTACAAGGAATATCAAAAACATTTCCTTAAACAATGCGATAGGGTAAATAGATGAAGATGGGTAGCTGTGTTAGTCTATGTTAGTCAAAACAGATACTCCCTCCCCAAAGCCCTGGAAGGAAAAAGGACATATGAAGCAGTTTTCAGCTGAGCCAGTCCCATAGTCTTGTCTAATCCTGACAGTTAGAGGGTCACTGGATGTGTGTGGGGGAAGGGGAGGTAGTTGTGAATTTCCTGCATTGTGCAGGGGGTTGGACTAGATGACCTTATGATTCTATGATTCTGTGTCTGACAAAAGTGGAAGTCTTTCACATCACCTGATAGGCAGTGTGATGTAGTGGTGTCAGACTAGCCTCTGGGAGACATGAGTTCAAATCCTGACACTGCTATGGAAGCCTGTTAGGTGACCTTGGGCTGATCACACAATCATAGGGCTATTGTGAGGATACATAGGTGGAGGGAAGAATGTTGTAAGATACTTTGAGTCCCCATTGAGAAGAAAAGCGGAGTGCAAATGAAATAAATACATTTTAAAAACAAATTGTTGCTGCCTTCTGCATGCAAAACAGATGTTCTACCATTCAGCTGCAGCACCTTCTCTTTACAAAGGTTTTTAATGTGATTTAGCTCTAAGGTGGGGCTGTGGTCATGCGCCATTCCTGTGTCCTTAACAGCAGCCTGACATTACAGGCAGAGGAGCAGGGTCCATTAAAAGTGTGGCCACCCTATTCAGAGGGTTGCTATCTTGCAATGAGACACGACGACAAGCCGTTTCTGAGTTCTTTGGCTTTGCCCAAGCCTGTGTTTCTTCACAGGTCTGCGGTCTTCACATATCACCAGCAACGATACTGCTTTTGTCGATTGTTGGCCCATATCCTATGCATTTAGCAACTCAACATGTGACAACTGTAGCAGGTGTGAGTGGTAGAATTTTCCATATCTCAGGTAGTTTGCAAGCATGCAGGAACATGGGCAGCTGGAAAAGTTAGCAATCTGAAGAAATGTTCCTTTATTTCCCCCTCTAATAATAGTTTGAGCTACAGCAGTTGCCAGGGGCTTTCACACACTGGATGATTCGTCTAGATGAGTCGACTCAAACCTGATTCAAATACTTAGGAAGACTTAGTCTGATGGTTTAGCTTTCCTATATTAGATTAATCAAAAAGAGTCCAGTAGCACCTTTAAGACTAACCAATTTTATTGTAGCATAAGCTTTCGAGAATCAAGTTCTCTTCGTCAGATGCATAGTACAGAAACTGGTCAAATATTTGACCAGTTTCTGTATCATGCATCTGACGAAGAGAACTTCTCAAAAGCTTATGCTACAATAAAATTGGTTAGTCTTAAAGGTGCTACTGGACTCTTTTTGATTTTGCTACTACATACTAACACGGCTAACTCCTCTGGATCTATATTAGATAAGTAACCAAGCCCGTGGTATAAACGATGGGCTCTAGAAAACCTGGTGCCCTAGCCACATGCTTGGCTCTCCACACCAAAGCTCCTGCTGCCCCAGCTGCTGCTTGGGCCAGTGTCTGCAACTCAGGGCCAAGCTACAAGTCACGAATGACACTTGAACGGCAAGTGTATTTGTCCCTGTTCACTTGCCCTCCACTCAATCCACTTGCCATTCAAGTGTCATTTGTCACTTGTAGCTTGGCCCTCAGAGAGTGATAGCATGGCTTGGGCAGCTGTTCCCTTGACAGCTTCCGCCCTCGGGGTGGCCTGCGCCGTCCCTGGCACTGCATAGGCTGGCAGCTGAGGCCCCAGACGGACCGGTGTGGCTCCAATGACTGCTCTAGCAGCTGCACAGGCCAGCACATTTCCTCCCTGCACCTGGGCTGGTGGATGGAGCCCAGGAGGGGCTGGTGAAACTCCACTGGCTGCTCCAGCAGTGGCCCATGTTTGGACATCTTCCCCCTGTGCCCTGGCTGAGTCCGTGGGTGTTGACTCCATCTCTGGGCTCTCGGGTCAGATAAGTCCATTGCCGACAAATCAGTTTTTATCCCCGTGAGTGTGCCTGTGCAGAGATAAAAAGTGAGTCGTTGGCAACACGGTTTGCCTTTTATATTTTAGGATCATTTATTTCTGGCAAGAGGTATACCTCACACTGCTTCTGGTTTGTTACAAATATGGTACTTAAATGGAAATATTGCTAGAGAATTTTCCCTCTGCTTTATCTTTTCTATTAAAACATAACTATTAACATCTTTTAAACACCGGCTAGTTTAAAAGAAAGTGCTATTATCCATTTATTCTAGACAGATAATTAAAAGAGAGGAATTCCTTGAACCCATGTATTATTTCTTGCCAAAAATAGGCTGATAGCAAGAGGCCCCGGTGGATCATTAATATAATCTCCACATTTATCAGTTTTCAAAATCATCTTCCAACAATAACAGCGAACTCACATTCTCGGTTAATTATCTTATAACTTCAAGCACCAAAGTTATCTAAAATCAGATGTGGTCTAAAAACATGTAAACGCTGTGTTATTTCATTTGTGCTAAATATGATTATCTATTGACCCTCAGCCAATGAATCCTACCTTTTGCACTACGTCTTTGCTTCTGTGTTTAGTTGGGTATCTTGCTATTCTCGGAAGCTGCTTGCTTCCCGGTACCCATTATATCTAATAGTACAGGTTCGGTTGTTTCTAATCTACTAGTGCCCATATTATTTTGTAGCGCCTTGTTCTTCATTGCTATTCTGGGTTTCTTGAGTCCCCCTGTGGCATGTCTTATTGTTTAACCAAAGGGCCAGGCCAGATTCAAGGAAGCCTCTTCCATGATCTTTTCTCAAGCCAATAAACTGTTCCCCTACATTTCTGGCCATATCTATGACACCAGGAAAAGCTTCCACTGCCCATTTCCACATATTAAACTTCTATTAGAGCCAGTTTGGTGTAGTGGTTAAGAGCGGCAGGACTGTAATCTGGAGAGCCAGGTTTGATTCCCCACTCCTCCACTTGAAGCCATCTGGGTGACCTTGGGTCAGTCACAGCTTCTAGGACCTCTCTCAGCCCCACCCACCTCACAGGGCAATTGTCGTAATGATAATAATAACACATTTTGTAAATCACTCTGAGTGGGCATTAAGTTGTCCTGAAGGGCAGTATATAAATCAAATGTTGTTGTTGTTGTTATGAAAGAGACAGGACAATATTTTTCCAGCCAGCTGGCCACCTTACCTGAAGGTTAAGCTTTCTACTTAAGGTTGCCAGCTCCAGGTTAGGAAATTCCTGGAGATTGGGGGGTAGAACCTGAGGAGATGGGGTTTGGGGAGGGAAGAAACCTTGGCAGGGTATAATGCCATAGAGTTAGAGTTCCCGGTTCCCACCAGTGGCAGGTAAATTCCTAGGGATTTGCCCCCTCGCATGCTGATCGGGTTATCTGGAAAAGTCGTTGCGCTGACCACCGAAGCATTCCTGCACTTCGTTTGGGGTCGATTTGGGCCCCAAATGGACTGAGGACCATGGGAGTGCTCGTGTGGGTGGCACAGTGATGTCACTTCCGGAAGTGACATCACCACATCAGCCCCGGGGGGCACGCGCACTTTGTACATGCACAAAGAAGAAACTCGTGCCTAACATGAGCTAAGTGCCAGGTTCTTCACTCTCCCCACCCCCTCCAGAGCAGCCGTTTTCTCTAGGGGAACTGATCTCTATGGCCTGAAGATCAGTAGTAATTCCGGGAGATCTCTGGTCACCACCTCCAACAAACCTATTCCCAGACCATAAGGATCCACCAGTACACCTGGTGCTTCCAATACAGTGGCAGCCACTTTGCATCTCACAGACAACCACATTTACAACTACCAGCGACCAAAAGAGCCATATTACTTCCATCCTTGGCCTGAGGTCTACACCTCAAGGATGCTCACAGCTTACCTGTTCTTCCAGCGGTGGCTGTTTCATTGAAAACCACCTGCCAACCACTAGCCCCACAGGAGAAGGGAGTTGCCTTTTGCCTGACACATAGGGCATATTGGGCAACAGTGGTTGGAAGAACCATAGGTCACATATCACAGAGCCACATGTGGCCACTGAGTATCACTGGTCTAGTATCTATTACAATTTTGTTGTTGTTGCAAAAATAAGGAGAACTCTGGTGTGTGTTTCTTCACTCCGCTTCTCATTTGTAAATATAGAAAGCGGAAGGCCAGCCATAAAATCCCCATCAAGAAAACAGTGTATGAAAAATCCCTTTCTGAAGCCAGTCGTAATTCAAAGGGATGTTCTGCTTTACCTCGGGGCTTGAGCAGAACTACCTTTAATAAGCAGGTGAGGCTTTGGGGCTGAAATGAAGAAGAGACTTTTCATTTCCTGCAGCTACTTAACTCTCTTCGCCTGTCAGCCTGCGCCTGAAATAAATGCTCCTCCTAGATGATATTATACAAAGGGGAGAAAGCTGCTGTAGTCTGCGGCGGATTTGTGGAAAGCCAGGCAAAGGAGAAAAAACGCCACAATGGTAATTTGTGCTTGCCAAGAAAGTTTCTTAAGCAGAACGGTCTACCTGGGGCTCTATGCGGGTTAGTGAGAGCAGGGGAAGCGTTGCCAACCTCCAGGGGGTAGCTGGAGATCTCCCGGGGATTACAATGACACTCCAAGCCACAGAGATCAGTTCCCCTGGAGAAAATAGCTGTGGCCTCTATATAGGGTTGTCGGATCTGGGTCCAGAAATTCCTGGAGATTTGGGGGGGGGGGAATGCCTGGGGAAGGCAGGGCTTTGGGAGGGGATAGACCTCCGCAGGGTATAATGCTATAGAACCCACCCTCTAAAGCAGCCATTTTCCCCTAGGGGGGTTGGCAACCACACATCTATGGCATTATACACCAACGAGGTCCCTCACTTCTCCGAACGCCTCCTTTCCCAGGCTCCACCCACAAAATCTCCAGGAATTTTCCAACCCAGAGCTGGCAAGCCTAACAAGAAATGCCTGAGGGATTAGGTAAAGGGTTGCGTGACTTCCCTTGCGAAGCCAGTTTTGTCTTCTGATCTGAATGAGTGGTACATTGATCAACCTGGATGTTGGAGGACTACGGCACCTCATGCACCTCGAGGCAACCTTTAACCAGGGGACGGGGAGCAGGGGGATATTTCAGTCATATACAATGGGTTGAAATAACCCTGTTGAAAGCCAGTCTGTCCGACCCTTGCAACAGGCCAGTGAAAAATGTCCTGTCCCTTTAAGAGAGGCTGAATGCGTAGAAATGGTATGGAAGTAAATAGCATCCCTCTTGGCCTCTATTAAAGGGACAGTACTTCTTTTTTTCCTCCAGGCATTTAGCAACCATCTCCCTGAAGCTGATTCCTGTATGCTTTTTTCCACTGTAAGGCAATTACAAGTGCAAGGGGCTGAAAATCAGGCAAACAGCCTAGGATGAGGAAGGGACATCGGCAGAAATATCCCATATTGTTGCTTTTCTGCTTTGGGTCCCTCTCTGAGGTTGTTCTGTGCATCTTAAAGGTAGGCTATCCTTAATACGAATCTTCTGAATAATGTGTTGGATCTAGTTTGGTCTTGGCTAAATTAAACCCAGGGGGTGGGGGTCTGAAGTCCCCTGTCCAAACTCCTGTTTTGATGGAAGCTTGTTTCTTTGCCGTCTCCCTTTCCCCATTGCTCACCTGTTTTGGACTTCAGGGCAGGGGGAAATGGGCCATTGCTGACGTAGCTATGTGTTAAAAATGAACTTATTAAGATACAAAAGTGTATGTAAAGGTTTGCTACTTTCTTATTTAGTACACTTCCCTTTAACCCATGTGGATCGCATTGTTGCTTCCAAGTAGTCATGCAACAGCACATATTTCAGATAGGCAGGAGCTCAGAGACTCTCTGCACAAGGCACCCCAGAATGTGTTTGTCAAGTGTAGGGAGAGGCAATGTTAGCAGGGAAGCGTAGTTTTAAAAGACAGAGCTGGCGGAGATCACTCCTCAGATGATTTGTCAATTTCATCTTCTCCTCCCTGAAGGCTCTGTCAATTTCACCTCTCCAGGCTAAAACTGTGCAGGATGGCAACCAGAGGGCAGCGAGGAATGGAAATGGGCTGGAGCTGCCTTCCAGAGCCGGGCTTGGACCTGGAGAGGTTATAATGTGCTGAAGTTTCCCTTTTGGCATTTCACAGCCCCTTCACACAGCTCCAGTGTATAGCGAAGCCTTTTTCCTACTGCTGGCTCTGTCTTTTTAAACTACCCTTCCTGGCTAACATTGCATCTCCCACCACATGTTCTTCACAGGTCAGATGTCCCGTGTAGAGAGACTCTCTGGGTGCCGATTGCACAGAAAAATCCCAGCCTGGTTTATACTTGTGCCATAGCAACTCCATGCATTGCAGCATCCAGCTTTTCATAGAGTTATGCCGACCTTATAACCGCAGGCCAGGTACAACTTCTGAAGTTTGGAAACCTGGAAATCTTAGAACAAACGTGCCGGTTTATCCAGTTGTTATATTATAGGTGAGGCCAACTTTTCCCAGTTGTTATATTTATGGGGTGGCAGGGAAGAGATCACACCGATCAGCTAGTGAGCAGTTGTTGAGCTCCTTGCAAAGCATGCTGTGTTAGACGGCCCTCCGTCACCACCTGAAAACCACTTCTTAAACTCTTGAGGAAGAACAATACACACTTGCCAACATTCTTCAGGAAGACGAGTGCACACTCTGGAAAGTAATCTAATCTGCGTTAAGTGATCTGGAGAGGTTTCTAGAGGCGGGGAGTAAACAAAGTAATACACTTCTCAAACTTGTGAATTAGTTGGCAAACCATGTATCTACAGACTGTAAAGGAAGCCTCCCATTTAGCTATCAATCCTAGGCTTGCGTAACTGGAAATGAATGCACAACGCCATCTTTCTCCCATCGCTCTTAGAAGGTACGGAGATTCCATCGCCTTCCTCGGGAGCTCATTCCAGCCATGAATTGAATCTCTCTGCCGACTATTAAATGGGCTGCCTATGGCTAAGCAGGCTGCAGAGTTACAGTTACAGATAAAAAAAAACACCCTTCTGTGCTTCGTGATAATGGGCGGAAAGTCTGGAGTGGAAATTGTGTTGATCGCAGGGGAGCGGAAAGACTGTCTTCTTCGTTTGCTGTTCGGTTTAGTGACCTGTTGGTTTGGTCCACTTTGGGGGGGGGGCTGCAAGCCCAGTTTGTCGGTCCCTCGTAAGCCTTTTATGCAAAACCAAACACTAATTTGGTAGTGAATTCTGCTAGAACATGGCGGTGGGGCAGCCGGTTTCTCAAACTGCTTCCTAATTTCCCAGCTCTCAGTGCATTTTTCTTCTGTGCAGGCTGGGCCCATTATCTGGCCCAGTTTCTTTGCTTTCAAAGTGTCCAGGCTTTCTAGATCCAGAGAAAGGAGACACAATGCACCGACAGTCCCTGCAGAGAAAACTGCTCTGTTCCACCTTCCATTGTTCCCAGCCAATGAGGGGTGCCGTGGCTGTGATTGACAAGTATGGGAAGGTAACAGCGCTGTTTGTCTTTTCCAGTTGCAGCAGGCTGGTTGAAGGCCTCCAGCCGCAAGACTCTTGCTTCCAAAAATATGTCCGTTGAAGGGAAAGTATCCCCCACTGCCCTGTGAATTCCCCCCCTTCTCCCCCCCCCAAAAGCAAGAGCAATGCAATTGAGCGTCTCTATTATCTATTTAAAGGGCAGCGTTAATCAGCCCCTACTCTAGCCCTTGCTGTAAGGCTGAAAGCAGCCGCCACCAAACAAAAGCATCTTTATGTCTCCAGAAACCGAACATAATTTTAGCATCAGCAGTCAAAAGGAGGCAAACTGGGTGGCATTTTTTTAGTGGATATAGGGTGGTCATTTGGCATGTTTTCCCATGGCAAAGCCAGCTTTTGGCTGCTTCTGGTTGAAGCCAGGTAAAGTTTTTTTTTCCCTCATGCAACTGAAGGAATAGAAGCGAGTCTGTGTTTTAACTTTTCACTTCCTGCAAAGGTGAAGGAATGAGATATGTTGTTCCTTTAAGGGTTTTGTCGAGTAGCACCTCAGGTGATTTTTAACTCTCATTTCAGTGGAGGCTGCTCAGGGCTTCCAAAGTAAGGTTTCCTCTCCTCTTGAAATCTCCTTTGCCAGAAAGAAAGAGAGATTGGGGGTGAAGAGAGAGAGGACACGGTGCTGCCCTTTCACCCTTGATTTTTGGCTGTCTGTCAGGTAAGAGTAAAATTATTTTTAAAAATTGGAATTTAGCTTGCTGCTGATTGTGACTTCTGTTAAAATTCTTTTCCAAACACGGTGGCCTTTCAGTGATAGTCATGTGCGTATTTACTCAGGTGTAAAATCTTCTGGGTTTAATGAGACTCGTTCTCATGTCACTGTTTATAAAACTTGCCACTTTGAACATTCGATGCTGCCACAGTCCGTCTACCTAAGGTTGCCAGCTCCAGGTTGGGAAATTCCTGGAGATTTTGTGGGTGGAGACTGGAGAGGGTGGGGTCTGGGAAAGGGAGAAACCTCAGCAGGGTATAAAGCCATAGAGGCCAGCCTTCAAAGCAACCATTTTCTCCAGGGGAACTGAGCTCTGTGGCCTGGAGATCAGTTGAAATTCCAGATCTCCAGCCACCACCTGAAAGTTGGCAAGCCTAGCTCTGAAGGTGGGAGACTTCAGGGTTGCGCCTGTGGATAATTCCTAGCTCTGGTTCCAGAGATCCGTTTATACTGAAATGCCAGAGTCTGAATTTTGGAAACGTTTGCCAGCAAAATGAAAATAAAATCCAGCCCTCAAGTCATAGTTGCCTTTTGGCAACCCCTGGTGGGGTTTGCATGGCAAGAGACTAACAGAGGTGGTTGGCCATTGCCAGGGCCGGTGCCAGGGTTTCTGATGCCTGAGGCAAGATACCTACTTGTGCTTCTTGCCTTGCACGTGTGCGCTCTGGTCCAGCGCGATGATGTCACTTGTGACATCATCACGCAGGAGTGTCCCCCTCACCTGAGGTGGGTGGCAGTGGCGAAGGGGCAGGGAGGCAGCCAGCATCCCTGCTCGCTTCCCCACTCACTGCCGTGCCGCTTGGGCACCCGGTTAACCAAGAGCTGAGCCAAGGCAGGCAGCAGTGGCGAAGGGGCAGAGAGGTGAGTGGAGACACGGCCCATTTCCGGGTCAGGGGGTCATCGGGGCCAGCATGGCACCTTCTTCAGAATTCAGAGCTCAAGGTGGCTGCTGGCATCACCTCCATGGATGCCCTGGACCTGGCCATTGCCTGCCTCTGCATTTCTGGTCTTCCTTGGAGGTCTCCCATCCAGTTACTAACCAGGGCCAACCCTGCTTAGCTTCTGAGATATGAAGAGATCAGGCTGTCATTGGATCTCCAGGTCAGGTCATGTGCCATACTTCCATTCCACCTAGTCTGGAAAAACTGAATCTGAAAACATTGCCTCTATAAACTCTTGGTAGGTCCCCCACATAGGCAAGGTACACTTTACTGGGTCCTGGATGTCCAGAGGGTGTCGGCTCAAGCTGCAATCCCCATTAATACGAGGGGCAAAATCTGAAAATAAAGTATAGATCACACTTGACAAACTTATTTCTTTGTATCTGCGGTCCAGATTTTGTGAGATTTATAGAGCCAATCAGAAGCAATTTCAAGCAATGTGCTGAACTGCTGGGCCTTTTGGGTATATCATATCAAGATCTACACGTCCCAGATTTCCTCTTGTGCAGGCAGGAGGGACAAACCTTGGTGGGTAGGGCAAAACAAAGCACCCTAAGGCACTGGAAGCAAGTACTGCTGCTGCTTCTAGTAGGATCTGCAGGTCCAAAATATATGTGAATAGGGTTTCCAGGTGTTCAGTTTTCTCTCGGACAGTCCAGTTTTGGTTGGACTGTCCAGGAGAAACAGAGATAAATATCGGACACCTGCGCTGGCCCACTGGCCTGCTTGGCCTTCTGCATACCAGGGGTGCAGCTGGCCTACCAAGCCACCCAGCCTCTTGTGCGCCAGCAAAGACATCACTTCTTGAAATGATGTCATCATTCTGGGACCAAAATAAAATAAAAATTGAAACTCCTAAAAGTAAATCTCCCCTGCTGAGCATGGCCAGCTGTTCCAGCACCATGCTTGCATGCGAGTATGTGAATTAGGCCTTCCTGGCAGGAGCTCTGAAAAGGTGCATCCTCCTCCTTGGAAAGCCTGAGGCAAGAGAGAGGATCTCTCTCAATGGAGACAGGAAGAGCGGAGGAGTCAGGAGGCCTTCCCGTCTTGCTGATCAGGAGAATAACACAGAGACAGACATGCAATGTCCCATGGCATGCTGAGTCAATTTCAATGCGTGAGCCACTAGGTTTGGGTCATTGTTAACTCTACTAGGCCCTGACCTAGATAGCCTAGGAGAGCCTGATCTTGTCAGATCTTACAAGCTAAGCAGGGTCGGCCTTGGTTAGTAATTGGATGGGAGGCCTCCATGGAAGACCAGGGCTGCAGAGGCAGGCAACGGCAAACCACCTCATTATCAGAAGTAACTGCCTTTCTATTCTATTCAGATTCTGCCATGGAGGGGAGGGGTCACGCCCAGCCTGGATTGTGCACTCCGCCTCTTTCATGACTTTTGCAACTGATTTGCATCTACCCCCCCTCCCCTCCCCACCTATATATCTGTGGCCAGTTTCTTCATGCATCTGATGAAAAGAGCTGTGTTTCTCGAAAGCTTATGCCTCAAAGTGGGTTAGTCTTAAAGGTGCTACTGGACTCTTTACTATTTTGCTGCTACAGATTAACACGGCTAGCTCCTCTGGATCTATGATTCTGTGACCAGGAGGCCTAGCACAAAAAGTAGGTAAAAGTAGTTAAGTGCCAGGGCTTCCCTCCTGTTTTTGGGAGGACACCATCTGGGTCTAATCCACTCACACCCCCATGCACGCGCGCGCACGCGCTACCTGCTGCCATGTCTAGTGGTAGCTATAAATGCAAATCAGGCAGCCAGAAATGTAATGAGGTAAAAGAAAGGGAACAAAAAGAAGCAAAAGGAAACCAATTTTTGCTCCACTTTTTCAAATCAGACAAGGCCTTTCTGCAGTCGGAGAACAATACAGTAACTAGAGAAGCAGATGAACAAAATCAAGATGAAAATGATTTCAATATAGAGACTGAGTCTGTGGCAACTAATTTTCAGTGAAATGTGCATTGCTTATCAGATTCTTTGCACACTGCCAGAGACCGAGCTTACTATTCCCCTACAGGGAGCGTCAACCACAGCCAGGGCCTTTTCGGTCCTGGCTCCAACCTGGTGGAACATTCTGTCTAAAGACCCCAGGGCCCAGCTGAATTTGTTACCCTTCTGCTGGGCCTCTACCAGGCGTATGGTGGATGCTGATTGGACCTCTCTGCTGGCCGACTAGAGGAAAACATGCCCCCTCTACTAAAAGTATCTACCACCCAGCCTGTTAAATACTTTTGGAGATGGTTGGGTGGTGGTTTTTGGAGAAGTCTGCTGTTGCATGTTTTAAATATTTATGTGGTTTTATTGGTTTTAAAGCTATATGTATTTTAAATTACTATACCGATTGTAATCCGCTCTGAGCCTGCTGATGCGGGGAGGACAGAATATAAATTGAATTAAATAAATAAATATTTGGGCAGGGGATCCCCCTTTACCAACAGGCATTTCTGGCTGCCACTCAACTGGCCAGAAAGGGGGGGGAGCAGGAAATAGGGGGAAATGTCAGCAGTGTCCCACCATCCTCTGTGCATAGAAGTGACATCAGCATGTTGTGTGGGGAAGCCATGGACTATCTGGTATTTGGGCAAAACTCGATGGTTAAGCCATAGTGTTTTTCCCCAAATATCAGAACATCTCCTAGTGACACACTGACTTCACTTTTGGGCACATGGCAGTGATGTCAGCGCATTGGCAGCGACATGATGATGTTGCCAACAAGCCGTCCCGTGATGCAATAAGTCCCACCCACCTCTGTTGGTTTCTGGAGTGGGAACCCTACCAATGACTGTGGAAGAAGCTGGAAGAAGTTTCAGCATGCTGGCATTCATCAAAAATTGCAAGTGTTCTACAATGGGCCAAGAATGATTAAACCACATAATCATCGTGTCTATTGAGTGTGAACTTGCAAGAGGAATTGACTTGGGGTTGGGGCTAGTTCATAACCACCTCTCCCCATACGAACCCCAGAGGACTCTTCGTTCCAAGTGAGAAACATCTGCTAAAGGTCCCTGGCCCCAGGGAGGCCTGCCTGGCATCGATGAGGGCCAGGGCCTTTTCGGTCCTGGCCCCAGCCTGGTGGAACACTCTGTCTGATGAGACCAAGGTCTGGCAAGACTTGTTATTCTTTCGCCGGGCCTGCAAGACAGAGCTGTTCCGCCAGGTATATGGGCAGTACTAGGCCACAAATACCCCCATTTAAATCATCTTTTCACTATGACGACGCTCTGGAGATGGTTTAGGCTGGTTAGTTGTGCTGCTATGTTCATGTTTATATGTATTTTAAATTGTGTAGCAATTTTGGATGTTTTTATGGTTACTAATTTATAATAATCGTTTTATACAGGGCTTTTTTTCTGGGAAAAGAGGTGGTGGAACTCAGTGGGTTGCTCTCAGAGAAAAGGTCACATGGCCGGTGGCCCCGCCCCCTGATCTCCAGACAGAGGGGAGTTGAGATTGCGTTCTGCGCTGCTTAGCGCTTAGCGGCGCTTAGCACTTAGCGGTGCGGAGAGCAATCTAAACTCCCCTCTGTCTGGAGATCAGGGGGTGGGGCCACCGGCCATGTGACCATTTTCAAGAGGTTCCGGAACTCCGTTCCCCCGCGTTCCTGCTGAAAAAAAGACCTGGTTTTATATATTTTAACTGTTTATGTCTGTAATCTGCCCTGAGCCTGCTGGAAATCTGGGGAGAGCAGAATATAAATTGTAAATAAAGATAAATAAAGAAATAAATAATTTTGCAACGAAGAAGACCAGGAAAATAAAGCTTTAATTGGCTTAATTGCTGCAGCCGTATTGATCCATTAGAATTTTTGTTAAAAAGACGTTGACCGACTAATCTCTTCATAGTAACCAACAAGTTACAAAAGAACAAACTTATAGGCATCGCAGGCTGTGTGTTGTTATTATTAAACACAAGTTGCGAATGCAGGCATTTTTCAGAAATGTAGGTCATGAAACAGTAATTCCATCACAAAAACAGACATTTTCATGGTTTGTGAGATTGTATTTATGGGTTGAGGGAGTATGGTGTTAGGGGTGTGTGTGACAAGTTTGTACCAGGACCGAAGAAAATAATGCTTGGAATTATTTATTTATTTTATTCGACTTGTATTCCGCCCTCCCCGCACCAGCAGGCTCAGGGCAGATTCCAATTAATACAATAATATCAAATACAATATCTTTAAAACCAATAAAACATCTTAAATATTTTTAAAATAACACACACAACAAGCAATACAGCAGCAGGTTTTGAAAAACATATGGCAGCAGATCGTACTAGCAACCACCACCCAACCACCTCCAGAAATATATGGCAAAGGCTAGATGGTAGATACGGTAGATACTGTAGATATGGTAGATACGTCAGAAGGGCTAATTGCGTTAGCCCTTCTGACAGCAAATATATAATACTCCTTCCAAGCTCAGATACGATACAAATAGGGTTACCGGTCCGTGAGTGCCAGCCTCCACCACCACCCCGCCACTACTCACCTGGTTGGCCGGGGTGGGAGTTGGGGAACTTCTGGGGTGTTCTCCCAACATAGCACGATGACATCACTTTTGCATCACTCTCAGGAGTGATGTAATTGCACAGGCCCTGAGAATCCTTCCATGTTTCATGACAGGGTGATTCATTAAGAATTGGCCCGGTGCAAAGCTTGGGAGTGCTCCTAAGGCCTGTGCAATGCTGTCACTCTCGGAGCATGCACCTCCGAAGTACACACACTAAGGGCCAAGCTACACATGACGAATGACACTTGAACAGCAAGTGTATTTCTCCCTGTTCACTTGCCCTCCACTCAATCCACTTGCCGTTCAAGTGTCATTCGTCATGTGTAGCTTGGCCCTAAGACCTTCCAAAGGTGCATACCAGGCTCCCCATAACCCTCCCGCTGAGAGGGCAAGGAGACCTGGGAACCCTATACAGGCCCTTCTGACAGCAAATATATAATACTCCTACCCAGGGGTCATTTCGTAGAAAAAGAGCTGGAGGAACTCATTAGCATAACTCATTAGCATATGCCACGCCTCTTGCCACCGCCAGAAGTATGTCATTAGCATAACTGATTTGCATATGCCACACCCCCTGACGTCGCCTATTCTGGCTGTTTTGGACTCAATCCTGGCCATTCAGGGCTGAAATTGGGTCCAAAATGGCAAAAAGGGGCTGAAAATGGCTGGAAAGGGGCCCAAAATGGTTAGGATCGGGCTGCTGATGAGCAGGAGAGTGATCCACCACCCGTCAGAGGCCCAATCCAGGCCATTTCGGCCCCAATCTAGGCTGAAAGGGGCCCAAAATGGCCGAGAGTCAGGTGGGCAGGGCCACCTGACATGTGACCTCTTTGGGGAACTGCCGGAACTGTGTTCCTGTGTGTTCCCCCTCAAAATGAGCTCTGCTTCTACCAAGCTCAGATATGATACAACGTGTACATTTTGTAACGCAAATAAACCTCCAAATGCAGAGAAATTATAGATTGCTCTAATCTTTTCACATTTTTGAAAGAAACGTTTTTTCATCAGGAAATTTCTCTGTTGTACAATATTTGAGCTTATTGTCAAAATCCTACGCATTTTCTGGGGGGAGGAAATGAAAGGGCAAAAATGGTAAGAAATTTGCAAAATTAATCATGGCTTGAACATAAAAATAATGTCTAGTGCTCATTAATTTCGATAAGGTTGAAGACAGCAAGGTTAATCCTTCAGTCCTGGCAGTGTGCTTGTGTTAGAATATGAATCTGTTTTGTTAAAGAATTATTTTCTTTTAACGCTTAGTTAAAAGTCCAATTAGTGTAGGTCACTGATACTGCATGGCTTGGGAGTAGGGATCCCTGGCGCCCTCTGGTGGTGGGCAATCTCCCAGCGGTTAACCTGCTTGCACAGGTTTTCAAACACCCAGAGATCATCCGCCACCAGAAGGCATCCCGGGGACATGTGTGGCGGGCATGTTCCCAGTGAATGCAACGACGTCGTTTCCAGAAGTGACGTCATTGCACCAGCTATGAGAGTGTTCCCATGCTTTGGGGGTGATTTTGGCCCCAAATGAGCTGATTCTCAAGGAACTGGCCCCACGCAGAGCACCAGAGCTCTCCCACAGCCAGCATGATGACATCACTTTTGGAAGTGATGTCATCACATTGCTGTCGAGATTGTGTGTATGCTTTGAGCGTGAACAAAGAACACAGTCCTGGTAAATACTGGCTCCCCCTCCCCCGCCAGGAGGGTACAGGGACATGGGAACCCTACTCGGGGAACACTTGTGGCTGTCCTGTATGCCGGCACACCTGCCGATATTGTGTTTTGCTTTTTGTGCTGAGCATAACTGTTTGCCAAAGTTGCAGGGCTCATTTCGAGGGGGGACGCGCAGGAACGCAGTTCCGGCAGTTCCCCAAAGAGGTCACATGTCAGGAGGCCCCGCCCACCTGACTCTCGGCCATTTTGGGCCCATTTCGGCCTGGATTGGATCCAAAACAGCCAGAATAGGTGATGTCAGGGGGTGTGGCATATGCAAATCAGTTATACTAATGACACACTTCTGGTGGTGACAAGAGGCGTGGCATATGCTAATGAGTTATGCTAATGAGTTCCTCCAGCTCTTTTTCTACGAAATGACCCCTGCAAAGTTGTATTCTGTTATATCATCTGAGAGTGTGTAAACTGCTAACATGAAATGTACAGGAGAGCCAGTGGGGCCTCTGTTATCTGTTGAAAATATGTACTTTCACTTTTGTTGCAAGTGTCCTTGGATGCAAGCTGTGGGCAGCGAGCGATGTATCTTTTCTCAGAGACTGGGATGATTTCACTCTGTACTCTGTCTAGCCTAAACAAATCGGTTCCCATGTAACCCTTTGGGGTTTCACGCCAGAATGTCAACGGACCCAAAGGGCGGGAAGTTTCCCTATAATTAGTAGTGCCCTGTTTGAATAGTCACTTCTGCCATTTGCTACCTTTGTGTGAACATCCTGAACTGAATGGATCTCTAATAAAGTTGCTTCAACTGGAACACCTGTGTGTTAACTGTGGAGAACTTGAAGGGACCTAACTGCCAGGGACTGACAGTGGCTCTTTGACGTATCACCTGTGGCTCTTCTGAGCACCATTCCTCAACGTGTCATCATGCACATGTTTCAGGAAAGTGGGCAAAGCCCTTTGCCTAGAGGGGTTTCTGGCTGGCAGATGGTTCCCCTCTCGAAACAGCTACTGTGGGCAGAATGGGTAAGCCGCAAGCTTCTCAGAGGTGCAGGTCTCATGCCAGGGACAGAAGTAAATGTGGCTTTTTGGTTGATGGTAATTGCAGATGTGGCTGTCTGTGAGCCATCGAGTGAGTACCACTTGTTTCAGTATTGCCTTATAGCTACAAGTAATATCGTAGTGAGATTGGTCTTTACAGCAGAGCTGTAATAATGGTTGGCTACAAAATTCGGTGGTAAATTTTGGGCTCCTCGCCATCCTTATTGCTACTGAAGTCATAATGCTGGCCTACCTTACAGGATTTGTACAAGGATTACTGAAAGAGCACTTTGTGCATTCAAAAGCACTATACAAATGCTAAGAATTCTAGATATGTGTTAAGTCTCTGTAAGCACAGTATGATGTTGCGTAGGTGGCACCAGAAAGGTGTCCAACTCTATCTTCTTGCAAATTACATGCTTCTCAGCTGAAGACTCAGTGATGATTGGCACCACTCCCTTCTAAATCTGGCAGAAGGACAATTTTTCTCATCAAAAACCATATTGTTTGGTACAAGCACCCGTTGCATAAACTAATTTAAGCTCTGCTCCTTCTGTACCTTCTGGGTTTCTTGGATGAGTTTGGCATGGTATCGAATAAGGTTGGTGCTTCTTCGGGATGTGTTTTGCAGGAGCTGTGATGGTGTGATAGAAATGTGCACAGGTGGTTTGCACGTGGAGACTTAATGCACGTGGCAAAATTTAAATTGCAGGGTGAAGATTGCCATATTCCATGTAGACCTGGATGGGCACTGAGATGGGCCCTTTTCACGCTGCTTAATGGGACTCGCAACGACGTGGAACATCGCGCTACAAATGCGGAAAATTGCATTTTCTCGCGCGAGATTTGTGCGACATCGTGCAAGATTTGTGCAACGTCGCACAAATCTCGTGTGAGAGAATGCGATTTTCCGCATTTGTAGCACGATGTTCCGCGTCGTTGCGAGTCCCAGTAAGCAGTGTGAAAAGGGCCGTGGTCTCCAAAGGTTCTTCTCCACTCTCCTTCACCGTCTGAAGCACATTGGGTGGTCACAGGAGAAAGAGAGAGAATGGGCAGTACAATAACTTGGGGAAAGCTTTCCAAAGAACAGCCACCTGTCCCCTCTGGCATTTGGCCAACTGCTGGAGGTAGTCTTGTTTTCAAGAGTGTGTAATAAACAGTCTAGCAACATCTAAAAGACAAGCAAGATCTTATTCCAGCATGATCCTTCATGGACTAGAGCCCAGTTCTGATGTGGAACTCTTGTTGACTATTTTTAAGTGCTAACGTCTGCTGGTTTTAACTCTGACATTTCCAATTGATTTTTAAAACGTATTTACTTCTGACTGAGGTTTTGATTTTTTTCCGTACTGCCATAAGCATCTTTGGCATTCCAGAGAATGGAAAGGAAGAGTATAAATAAACAGCAGTGATATTTTGTGTGCCAGCCAGTGAAGTGATGTGGTGTGAGGGTTAGGATATCTAACTAGAAATGGGGAGACCTGAGTTCAAATCTCCACTCAGCCCTGAAGTTTTCCATCTTACCTAGCCTGCCTTGCAGGAGTGTTATAAGGATAAAAATAATGATAATAATGATAATGATAATAGATTTATATGCCACCCTTCAGGTCAACTTAACACCCACTCCGAGCATTTTACAAAGTGTGTTATTATTATGGGCAACATCTAAAAAAAAATATTGAAGGAAAAAGTGACAACAGCCTAACTTGGACATGGTTGAAGATGGGTACAAGCAAGAAAGAAACTGAAGGTCTGATCTTCGCAGCACAAGAAGAAGCATTGCAAATAAATGTTATGAAAGCCAAAATTCAGAAAGTCAGTGAAAATCCAAAACGTTGACTTTGCCAGGAAAAAGATGAAACTGTGTCCCACCTTATTTGTGAATGCAGCAAAACTGCACAGACGGACTACAAAGCTAGACACGACCGGGTCGCAAAGCCGATTCATTGGTCATTGAGTAAAAAGTATAATCTGCCAGTATCAAAGAATTCATGGGCACATCAGGTGGAAAAGGTGCTAGAAAATGAACAAGTCAAGATCTTGTGGGATTTCAGAATTCAAACTGGTTGGCACCTTGCGCATAACACACCAGACATAACAGTCGTGGAAAATTGAAAAGTCTGGATAATCAACATTGCAATTCCTGGGGACAGAGTCGAAGAAAAAGAACAAGAAAAAATGATTAAATATAGAGATCTGGCAATAGAAACCACTCGACTATGGATGAAGAATACAACAGTAGTCCCCGTTGTCATTGGGGCACTGGAAACTATTTCGAAAAACTTTACAACATATATGGAAAAACTGCAGTTTCCTAACATAACACCTACAGAACTGCAAAAGACGGCATTACTTGGAACAGCGTACATATTACGCCGATATCTGGTTGATACTTAAGTCTCTGGTGGAAACTTATATCAGCACAGCAAGGCCAATCAATGAAATGTGATCTTTATTATTACTGATTGTGTTGTGTGAAATTTGAATAATATATTTATATACTGCTCTTTGGGTCACCTTAACGCCCACTCAGAGATGTTTACAAAGTGTGTTGTTATTATCGTCACGACAATCACCCTGTGAGGTGGGTGGGGCTGAGAGAGCTCTGAGAGAGCTGTGACTGACCCAACGTCACCAACTGGCTTCAAGGGGAGGTGTGGGGAATCAAACCCGGTTCTCTAGGTTAGAATCCTGCTTCTCTTAACCACTACACAAAACCACTACACAAAACAGTAGCAGTTTTGTGTATTGGTTAAGAGAAGCAGGAAAATAGCCAGTGAATGACAATAGCAGCTGTGATTGGATTAGGTGGGATATGCAGAGGGGTGGTGGGTGTGGAGAAATCAGCATTGGTAATGAGACAGAAAGCCTTTGTCTTGATTCAGTCCAGGTGAATGCATTGTCTTGAGCCTCGTTTATCAGTTGCAATTCAGCAGTCTCTCTAATCTCCCACTCTGCTCTCTCCAAGATATAAGGACAGATGGACTCACATTCCAGCTGTACCTGAAGAAGTGAGCTGTGACTCATGAAAGCTCCCACCCTACCACAAATTTTGTTCATCTTATAGGTGCTGCTGGACTCTTGCTCTTTTCTACTGCTCCAGACAGACTAACACGGCTGCCCATCTTGATCTAGAACATTTAGGGTTAGGTTCGTTCCTGCCTGCTTCTCATGGGGTTGTCTTCTGCTCAGGAGAGGAGGGGATCGGCCTGCATCCATTTTCTTCTCCTTCTTGCCCTGTTGCTGTGCAGAGTTTGATTCTTCAGTCTTTTGGGGATATTGGGGAGAAACAGATTGGGGAGAATACTTGCCCAGTTTGGCTGGGACTTAAATAGCTCTGGACTACCCTTGCAGTCCTGAGTAGACATGAATACGAACAGAAAAAAAAAACCCAAACATGGTGTTTGTTGTTCGTTGCCATCCACGAACAACAAACACTGACGAACATGATCGTTGTTCGTTGTTCGTGGGGGCCAGCAGGCTCTCCTCCAGCCATCAAGATCCCTACTGCACCACTCCCAGAAACCCGACCTGAACAGGCAGCAGAAAAGGTACTAATAATAAATAATACCTTGGCCCCAGAGCCTGGCAGCAGCCCTGGAATCTGAAGGGGTAGATCCCTATCCCTCCACACACAAAGAAAATTCAAGCTCCAATGCACTCACCCTGTCTCTTTAACAGCAGCTGTCTCTCCCTGAAAGTCAGCACTGGGAGCCCCCCTCCCCCCTGGTCTTTTCCTCTTGTAACAAATTTGGAGCTCCAGTCCACACTTGGAAGGAAGATCTGCCTATCAAGCTAAATTGGGCTTAGATTGGGGTTTCCAGGGCAACAGCAAGAGTTCAGACAGAGTTCAGACAATCCCTCCCTGAGTTGCCATGGGAATTGATTGCAGGTGCCAGACTGTCTGGCTTGACGAACAGCAACGAACAGCAACGAACGAGGCTTGCAACAACCACCTGTTCATTTAGAATGGGGCCTCATGAACAGCTTGTTCACAAACAGCTGAACAGGCTGTTCGTGAGCTTTTTTTCCATTCGTAATGCTGTTCGTGCCCATCTTTAGTCCTGAGTCCTGCTCCTTCCAGCTTCTTGAGGGTTGGTTGGTTGACCTCTACCCCCAAGCCCCACCCTGTGGTAGAGGCATCTACTTGTGTTTCCATCACTTCCTGGGTCCTGGCTGGTTGCCTGGGACTGAGCACCACCATGAAGCTGAGTGTCGGGAGGGGGGGTTGTCACATCGCATGGTACCACATCTGTGCCACTGCCAGATGTGGGGCCTTTTCCTCTGTCAGGAGCTACTTCTCAGCTATTGGGGTGATTGGCTCCTACATCCCCCAGTGTGACACCGGTCTCTGGCACCGGTCAGAAACTAGTGGGGCATTGGGTGAAACTTAATCTACAATCTTCTTATGCTATCGACGAACTTTTCCTGTACCATTGCTAAACCTGTAACATGGGATTGTTACCTTCTTTCAGCTCCCTGTCTCTGGCTAAGCAGTTGTAAAGTCTGTGCTGGTCTGTTCAAAGTTCAATCCTTTACATGACCAACTGGTTTGCATAGCAGTCTGTTTTGGAACTGCATCACGCCTTGGGTGTTGGCATTATGCATCAGGTGACTTATCAGTCGCAGTGTGCGACTGCCATAAAAAAAGCTAATGCTATGCTAGGGGTTATTAGGAAAGGGATTGAAAACAAATCAGCCGGTATCATAATGCCTCTGTATAAATCGATGGTGAGGCCTCATTTGGAGTACTGTGTACAGTTCTGGTCGCCACACCTTAAAAAAGATATCATAGCACTGGAAAAAGTACAGAGAAGGGCAACTAAAATGATTAAAGGGTTGGAACACTTTCCCTATGAGGAAAGATTGAGGCGCTTGGGGCTCTTTAGCCTGGAGAAAAGACGACTGAGGGGAGACATGATAGAGGTTTACAAGATAATGCACGGGTTAGAGAAGGTAGAGAAAGATGTGTTTTTCCCCCTTTCTCACAATACAAGAACTCGTGGGCACTCTATGAAATTATTGAGCAGTCGGGTTAGAACAGATAGAAGAAAATACTACTTTACACAAAGGGTGATAAACACATGGAATTCGTTGCCACAGGAGGTGGTGGCAGCTACAAGCATTGCCAGCTTCAAGAGGGGACTGGACAAATATATGGAGCAGAGGTCCATCAGTGGCTATTAGCCACAGGAGATAGATGGTATTCTCTTTGTGGGGAGGTGGTGCTCTGTTGTCTTGGTGCTGGAAGGAAGGCAGTGGGAGGGCTTCTGGTGTCCTGGCCTCACTGACAGTCCTTTAGATGGCACTGGATTTCTAGCCACTGTGTGTGACAGAATGTTGGACTGGATGGACCACTGGCCTGATCCAACATGGCTTTGCTTATGTTCTTATGTTCTTATCAGCTTTTAGAACTGGATTTTAACGAGACGGATGCGCATGTATGCACATATCCTTCACCTTACTAAATAAGAAATTGTCAGCGGAATAGAAAGGGTTATAATTCGACAAGGGCGCGGACCAAAAAAAATGAACCATGAGATTCATGGTTCGTGGATTTTAATGGACCAAAAACCACGAACAGGCACAAAACTGGGGCCAGTTACGACCTAGTTCGTGGTTCGTTGGGTTTAAATGCCCCTTTCCGGCCACTTACCAGCATCAGGGAAACAGTTTAAAGGGCCCTTTCCTGCTTTGCAAGCAGCAGGTCCCTTTAAACTATCAGCTGGCAGGTGGCAGGGCCCTTTAAACTGCCCTAACCCCAGCCCCCCCAGCCCCCAGCCCCAACCCCTGCCCCAGCCCCACACTTACCTTCCCCTGTGGCACGGGGTCCTCCCTGGGGAAATGGCAATTTAAACTGCCCCTGTAAATACGACCCAACAAACCAGTATAAAGTTTGTGGAAGTTCCAGAAAAGGAGCTTCCACGAACCCTGGTTCGGGAACCCCGAACCAGCCTGTTTTGTGTGGTTTTTTGGGTTATATTTCGGTTTGTGCCCATCTCTAGTTATAATATGTCCTAGAGATAAGGGTGTTGGTGATGCATCGGTCCTAGCCAATAGATCTCTTCAGCAGCTGTCTTTCTCCCATTCAGCCTGCAGGACATACTTATTTTATTTTCAGAACCAGACAGAAAAATGGGAAAGCATCTTTTGCTATCAAACAATTTCTGTCGCTCTTAACACTTCTGTCTTCATCCGCTGTGTTCATAAGGTAAAATGTATATAGATTTGTTTTACTGTGGGGGAAAAATGCCATAAATATAGACTAATAATAATACAGACACTAGAGTACCACTGTGTACAGTTTCAATAGAGGTTTGTATTTATGGGTGCATCAATTAAGACAATGATGCTAATATACAATGCTCAAGACAAAAATCATGTTACAACAATGCTTATAGCAACCGACAGTACCAGTAATTAATGTGTTCCATTCATCCAGAGCTTATACATTGAATTCTAAAACATAAACATAACGAGTTTTCCGATTTTTGTTCTCGTTGTGTGTGTCTTCATCAGATAGGACTTTTCATAATAAACCACAACTTGAACTATAATATAAAATTAAACAGTCAAACGGTAATGCACCATTAGCCACAATACATACTCATAGACATCAAAAACAAGTCTTATTTTCTATAATCTAGTATTGAATAAATATAGACTAAGATTAAGAGACAATGTGGAACACAACTACCTATACAAGGTACCGTGGAATTAACAAACATAGAAGACAATGCAATAAAAGCAAGATAAAATATAAGAGCGGCTGGACTCTAATTTGGAGAGCCAGATTTGATTCCCCACTCCTCTGCTTGAAGCCAGCTGGGTGATCATGAGTCAGTCACAGCTCCTTCAGAGCTCTCTCAGACCCGCCAACCTTACAGAATGATTGTAGTGGGATAATAAAACACTTTGTAAACTGCTCTGAATGGGAGTTAAGTTGTCCTGAAGGGCTGTATATAAATTTTACTATTACTATTACTATTATTATTTTTATAACCATTGAATTAGACTTCCTAGAAATCTTGGGCAATCTACCCATCTTCAAATAATTTTCCTTGATCTGGACATTTATTGAAAATCCTGTGGCCACACATCTTCCAACAGTTCCACAGTCAGGTATTTCACATCTCTCCTGTGATTATTATTAACTATCTCTGTTCTCCCCAGCAAAGTATTTATTTAAATATTTATTCTCAATTTCCTTCCAAATGAAGACTTAACACACAGTTCACAATATCCTTTTCTTCTCCTTCACCTTATTCTCACAACAACCGCACTGTGAGGTAGGCAAGACAAAGAGTGACTTGTCCAAGGTCACCAACAACTTTATGTACCGCCCTTTAGGACAACTTAATGCCCACTCAGAGCAGTTTACAAAATGTGTTATTATTATCCTCAGGACAATCACCCTGTGAGGTGGGTGGGGCTAAGAGCCAAACTACAAGTGATGTCTGACACTAGTTGGACACTTGTCAGCTTCCCTCAAGTTTTCATGGGAAATGTAGGCATCCTGGTCTTGCAGCTTGGCTCTCCGACTGCTGTCCAATCGACTTTTCAACTGTCACTTGTTCAACATTCCGCCAAGCTGCCTACATTTCCCATCAAAACTTGAGGGAAGCTGACAAGTGTCCAACTAGTGTCAGGCGTCACTTGTAGTTTGGCCCTGAGAGAGTTCTAAGAGAGCTGTGACTGACCCAAGGTCACCCAGCTGGCTTCAAATGGAGGAGTGGGGAATCAAACCCAGCTCTCCAGATTAGAGTCCTGCTGCTCTTAACTACTACACCAAACTGGTTCTCTTGTGGTTCCACAGCAGAGTAGGAATTTGTCCCTGGCTCTCCCAATTCCTAGTCTGACACTGTAACCACTACACCATGCTTAGCTAGAAGGCCACAGTGACAGGTTTATAAAGCAACCTTTCCAAACCTATCTAACTGCTGGGCTTTAGAAGAGGAGTTTTAGAGTGGCCAAATGGCAGCAGCTGAAATGTTTAACCTTCTTCTCACCTGCTGTCTCCCCACTTTAAATCTTCCCCGGTTGTTTTTCCTACAGGGGTATGACTGTCTGTTTAGGAAGCAGCATCAAGTACGTGAAGATTTTAAAGCAACCGAAACAGCTTCCCGGGGAAAAAATCCTGAGAGCTGTAACTTGATGTTGGTTCCTAGAATTTTCTCTCACAAGATTAGAGACTCTTTCACAAGATTACAATTTCCAGGAGTCTAGAGTTAACAACCATTAAACTTGTTCAAATCTGTTGCACGTGCTGCCCTCAGGGCGTATAACCAAATTACTCAGCGGAAGAGGCTTCCTCGGGAGGTGGCGGGCTCTCCTTCCTTGGAGGTATTTAAGAAGAGGTTAGATGGCCGTTTGACAGCGATAATGAGTCTATGACTCGATATGAATTCAAGCAGAGGGAGGCCATGAAGGAATGAGCTGGTACTTAGCTCTAGTGGCCCTTTCTTGTATGCCCAAGATAATGTGGATCACCGTTCTGGGGTCAGGAAGGAATATTCCTCCAGGCTAGACTGGCTAGGGTTCCTGGAGGTTTTCTGCCTTCATCTGGGCATAGAGCAAGGATCACTGGGGTTGGGAGGGGGGGCTTGAGATAGCTGTGAATTTCTTGCATCGTGCAGGGAGCTAGACTAGATGGCCCATGGAACTTCTTCAGACTCTATATTTCTGGTATTTAAACATTGGAAGCTGCTTTAGAAAATTGGTTAGTCTTAAAGGTGCTACTGGACTCTTTGATTTTGCTACTACAGACTAACATGGCTAACTCCTCTGGTGCTTTAGAAGAGGAGTTTTAGAGTGGCCAAATGGCAGCGGCTGAAATGTTTAACCTTCTTCTCACCTGCTGTCTCCCCACTTTAAATCTTCCCAGGTTGTTTTTCCTGCAGGGCTATGATTGTCTGTTTAGGAAGGCACACTTGGGATCAATCCATAAAAAAGAGGAACAAGAAGCAGCAGGCAGGGAAATAAACTTCTCAACAGCGGCAAAGTGTACTTTTCCATTAGAAAACCTCATCTGGTTTGACCTTTCTTTGTGTAACCTGTAGCTAGCTTTCAGGATTCTGTTGGCGTGGAGTGTTTAGAACAAGGTGCACAAATGCGTGGCGGCGCCGTTCTGCGGCAAAGGAACTGGTGGCATCATGAAACAGCGCTGGCAAGGCACCAGTGGAGGAATATCCGTTGCCCCTGTGGCCAAGGCTGCCGGCACCCAGCTGAGCCCACATGCAAAGCGCCGGATTAGCTTGAGAAGGAGGCGGGGGGTGGAGAAAGTCAGGCCTTCTTCTCTGTAACATTTGCTCACGGCGGTGATAATTGTGCAGCTGCAGCATGCAAGCACCGACTGGAACAGGCACAGATTTCAGCATCCTAGAAATCGCATACGTCAACATTCTCATCCACTCCCAATTAAAAGTAACTGTCTGGATGGGGCTTCACTCCCCCTAAAAGAAGGAGCTTGGGGTGCTGCTGGACCTGGGCCTCCTGTTGAAGGAACAGGTGACAGCAGTGTCCAGCTGCAGACATTCCTGAGCGGGAAAGATCTTGCCAGTATGGAGCATGCCCTGGTAACATCTAGATTAGACTACTGCAATGTGCTCTGTGTGGGGCTGCCCTTGAAGGCTGTTTGGAAATGTCAGTTGGTCCAGATTGCTGCAGGCAGAATGCTGAGGAGTGGGTTATAGGGACCATATTTTCCATTCTTGGCCCATCTACACTAGCTCCCAATTTGCTTCCAGGACCAATTCAAGGTGTTGGCATTGACTTTTAAATCCCTATACAGCTCAGGGCAGTACACCTGAAGGACCGTCTTCTCTCATAAGAACCTACCTGTTCAGTCATCTTTGGAGGCCCTGCTTTAAGTGGTTATAGGGACCATATCTTCCATTCTTGGCCCATCTACACTAGCTCCCAATTTGCTTCCAGGACCAATTCAAGGTGTTGACATTGACTTTTAAATCCCTATACAGCTCAAGGCAGTATACCTGAAGGACCGTCTTCTCTCATAAGAACCTACCTGTTCAGTCATCTTTGGAGGCCCTGCTTTAAGTGTCTCTGCCATCTGAGACTTGATTTGTGGCACCCCAAGGAAGGGCCTTCTCAGTTGTGGCACCAAAACTTTAACAACAACAATATTCCACTGCCCTAGAAGATTGGACCAGAACCAACGGGTTGAAAATAAATCAAAAAAGTTTTTGGCTAAACATTAGGAAGAACTTCCTGACAGTTGGAGCAGTCCCTCAGGTGGGCTCTCCTTTTTTGGAGGTTTTAAGCAGAGGCTAGACGGCCACCTGACAGCAATGCTGATTCTGTGAACCTGGACAGATCATGAGAGGGAGGGCAGGAAGGGCTAATCAGGGCTTAGTTCTCGTGGCTTCTTCTTACATGCCCAGAGAAATGCCGATCGCCACTCTGGGGTGAGGAAGCAATTTTCCCTAGGCCAGTTTGGCTAAGGAGCCTGATGCTGTTTTGCCATCTTCTGGGCATGGAGCAGGGATAACTGGATATGTATGGGAGGGGGGAGGTATTTGTGAATTCCCTGCATTGTACAGGGGGGTGGACTAAATGACCCTGGTAGACCCTACGATTCTATGATTTGATTTATATACCACTCTTCAATTCAACTTAATGCCACACTCAGAGTGGTTTACGAAGTATGTCATTATTATCCTCGCGACAATCACCCTGTGATGTGGGTGGGGTTGAGAGACCTCTAAGAAGCTGTGAGTGATCCTAGGTCACCCAGCTGGCTTCAAGCGGAGGAGTGAGGAATCAAACCCAGTTCTCCAGATTAGAGTCCCCCTGCCCTTAACCACTACACCAAACTAGCTCTTTGGAATGCCCTACCTAGGCAGATCCATCTCCCTCTATTATTTGATTCATCTACAGAATTTATACCCTGCCTTTCTGCCCTCATCAGGGTCACCATCTATTGTTGTCTTCTGCCACCAGGTGAAGACTTTATTTTTTATTTGTTTGGTGTTTGTTCCCTTTCTAACTCTTATTAGCCCTCCTCCCTGTTGGTATATTTTTATATTATATATATTTTTTATTTTATATACAAAATTATTTATGTATATGTGTGTGTATTTTAAGTGCTTTTTAATGTTTGGAATGTTTTAATATTTGCCACCTCGGGGACTTTGACATTGGAGGAAAGGCGGCATAGATATGCCATAAGTTCCCCGGAGGATACTTAGATTGGCTGATAAACAACTGCTGGTGGTCCCTAGCTCCAAGGATGCTCGCCTGGCCTCGACCAGGGCCATGACCTTTACGGTCCTGGCCCCCACCTGGTGGAACAGTCTGTCTGCAGAAACCAGAGCCCAGCGGGATTTATTACCCTTCCGCCTGGCCTGCAAGACAGAGATGTTCCGTCAGGCACATGGTTGTGTTTGGGGCATGGGCAAGCTACTTTGTTGGTCTCCTGTTAAGGGAGGAGGGATATAATCCCCTCTCCCTGATTGTCTGCCAACTCACTTAAAGTGTATACCATCTCCCACCACATGGGATTAAGGGTGTGCAAGGAAAAAACTTTCGGCTTTCTTGTTTCGGGATTACCCGAAACAAGATTCTCTACCGTTAAAGCCGAAAGCCGAAACAAGAATCTCTTTCGGGATTCGGGATTCGGGATTCTTTCGGCATTCTTTCGGGTTTTTTTTTTGGGAAAATGCCTCCGTCTTTCAGGACGCCTGGAGGAGGCATTTTCCCACCTAATAAGCCCAAAATTGGTGGGGACCTTCCTCTAACCCTTCTCTAACAACCACCCAAGTTTCAGACAGATTGGACTTTGGGGGGCCATGTTATGGCCCCCCAAAGCAGGTCCCCCCATCCTCCCATAAGAAAGCGAAGGAGCAGCATATTGTTAGCATGCTGCTGCTGATCTTTCTTCATTATTTCCTATGGGGAAAAAATGAAGAGGCAGGCTTCCTTTGCCAGGGGTGGCATTTTGCATGCAAAATGCCCCCCAGCCCTCAGGGGCCCTTCTCCCACCCCTCCTCCCACCCCCCACCAAGGCTCAGCCTGCTCCCACTTGGGGGGGCCATTTCATGGCCTCCCCAAGTAGGTGCTCTAATCTCTACCACTGACAGCTGGGGGAGGCTTGTGTTGCCAGGGGTGGCATTTTGCATGCAAAATGCCCCCCAACCCTCTGGGGCCCTTCTCCCACCCCTCCTCCCACCCCCCACCAAGGCTCAGCCTGCTCCCACTTGGGGGGGCATTTCATGGCCTCCCCAAGTAGGTGCTCTGCTCTCATCTCTACCACTGACAGCTGGGGGAGGCTTGTGTTGCCAGGGGTGGCATTTTGCATGCAAAATGCCCCCCAGCCCTCTGGGGCCCTTCTCCCACCCTTCCTCCCACCCCCCACCAAGGCTCAGACTGCTCCCACTTGGGGGGGCCATTTCATGGCATCCCCAAGTAGGTCCTCTCAGCCCCTAAAGTCCACCCCTTACAGCCCCACACAAACCCAATTCCCCCCCAGCTGCCACACACAGACCCAAATCCCCACATTAGCCCCTCACAGACCCAAATCCACCCCCACCTGCCCTACACCCATAACCCCAGGAACAGGCTGGCAAAGGCCAGCCCTCTCCCTTTGTTCCCTATGCTGGGAACTTCTAAACTCTCTTTCCCTGGGCAATTCTGCACAGCCCAGGGGTGCCACAATGGTGGGCACACTTCTGAGTGCCAGCTGGTCCCTGTGAAAGAGCACCTGAACCACAGACACCCTCCCTCAAATTCCCCCACCACCTACAGAGATGGCTGGCCAGCCAGCCCCATTGTTCCCTATGATGGGAACCAACTGCACAACAAAGAATAAAACAAGAACAACACAAAATAAAGTTTTTAAAAAATTATATTCTCCCTTCCAAAGTACAAGTAGGCAAAGCATTATGACACATTACACCAGCAGTCCCCCACACAGAAAAATTAAAACAAAACTCACTTAACATCAGAGAATCACAAAGCATGATTCCTGTCAAAAACACTTTATTTCTTGAACAGCTTTAGGTTACACAGCAGGGGGGAACACCAAAGGGCATGGCAGCACTATCTTACACAAAAATAACACAACTCGCTTCACATTAAAGAATCACCCCAAAAAATTGCTGTCAAAAGCACTTTATTTCTGTAACTGCTTTAGGAAGGCACCACAGAGCAGGAAAGCAGCGTACTACACAAAAATAACACAACTCACTTCACATCAGAGAATCACACAAACACAATTGCTGTCAAAAACGGTGAAGTGGGTTGTATTATTTTTTGCAGTACATTGCTATCATGCCCTGTTGTGCCCTCCTACTGTGTAACCTAAAGCTGTTCAAGAAATAAAGTGTTTTTGCCAGGAATTGTGTTTTTGTGATTCTCTGATGTTAAGTGAGTTGTGTTATTTTTGTGTAAGATAGTGCTGCCATGCCCTTTGGTGTTCCCCCCTGCTGTGTAACCTAAAGCTGTTCAAGAAATAAAGTGTTTTTGACAGGAATCATGCTTTGTGATTCTCTGATGTTAAGTGAGTTTTGTTTTAATTTTTCTGTGTGGGGGACTGCTGGTGTAATGTGTCATAATGCTTTGCCTACTTGTACTTTGGAAGGGAGAATATAATTTTTTTAAAACTTTATTTTGTGTTGTTCTTGTTTTATTCTTTGTTGTGCAGTTGGTTCCCATCATAGGGAACAATGGGGCTGGCTGGCCAGCCATCTCTGTAGGTGGTGGGGGAATTTGAGGGAGGGTGTCTGTGGTTCAGGTGCTCTTTCACAGGGACCAGCTGGCACTCAGAAGTGTGCCCACCATTGTGGCACCCCTGGGCTGTGCAGAATTGCCTAGGGAAAGAGAGTTTAGAAGTTCCCAGCATAGGGAACAAAGGGAGAGGGCTGGCCTTTGCCAGCCTGTTCCTGGGGTTATGGGTGTGGGACAGGTGGGGGTGGATTTGGGTCTGTGAGGGGCTAATGTGGGGATTTGGGTCTGTGTGTGGCAGCTGGGGGGGAATTGGGTTTGTGTGGGGCTGTAAGGGGTGGACTTTAGGGGCTGAGAGGACCTACTTGGGGAGGCCATGAAATGGCCCCCCCAAGTGGGAGCAGTCTGAGCCTTGGTGGGGGGTGGGAGGAAGGGTGGGAGAAGGGCCCCAGAGGGCTGGGGGGCATTTTGCATGCAAAATGCCACCCCTGGCAACACAAGCCTCCCCCAGCTGTCAGTGGTAGAGATGAGAGCAGAGCACCTACTTGGGGAGGCCATGAAATGCCCCCCCAAGTGGGAGCAGGCTGAGCCTTGGTGGGGGGTGGGAGGAGGGGTGGGAGAAGGGCCCCAGAGGGTTGGGGGGCATTTTGCATGCAAAATGCCACCCCTGGCAACACAAGCCTCCCCCAGCTGTCAGTGGTAGAGATTAGAGCACCTACTTGGGGAGGCCATGAAATGGCCCCCCCAAGTGGGAGCAGGCTGAGCCTTGGTGGGGGGTGGGAGGAGGGGTGGGAGAAGGGCCCCTGAGGGCTGGGGGGCATTTTGCATGCAAAATGCCACCCCTGGCAAAGGAAGCCTGCCTCTTCATTTTTTCCCCATAGGAAATAATGAAGAAAGATCAGCAGCAGCATGCTAACAATATGCTGCTCCTTCGCTTTCTTATGGGAGGATGGGGGGACCTGCTTTGGGGGGCCATAACATGGCCCCCCAAAGTCCAATCTGTCTGAAACTTGGGTGGTTGTTAGAGAAGGGTTAGAGGAAGGTCCCCACCAATTTTGGGCTTATTCGGTGGGAAAATGCCTCCTCCAGACGTCCTGGAAGACGGAGGCATTTTCCCATAGAAAAGCCGAAAGAAAGCCGAAAGAATCCCGAAACGTTTCGGCTTTTTTCTTTCGGCTACCCGAAACGTTTCGGCATTCCCCGAAACGTTTCGGCATTCCCCGAAAGAAGCCAAAACACTTTTGTTTCGGCATTCTTTCGGCATTCTGAATGCCGAAACGCACATCCCTACATGGGATGTATAAGACTTGGACATAACAATGGAGTCATGGGAGTATTGGTGGAAAAATACATTGAAGATTTCAACTTGTGATTCGGTTTCATTTTCCCGGCCATGTCGGACGTTCCTCTCCGCAGGTCCGGGGGGAACTGTCTGAGCAGGCTGACTGGGCGGTTGACCCGCGAGGGTTAACCTCCAGGACTCCCAGGGAGGGAGCCTGGATCCGGGGCACTGCGGGAAGAACCCTCTGGAAGTAATGCAGGGCGTAAATTGCCCGCTTGCTCCAACAGAGGCCGGAAGACTTGCGCAGCACCGCGTGTGCTGCCGGGCCATGGAGAACGGCAATAAGCAGATTTAAGGTGAAGACCTGTAAGTAAGCGAATCCCTTCTGATTTTTAAGCGTATGCGAAGGATCGGTGGGAATTGAAGCTAAAAAGGTGCAGACTTCTTCCCCTGCACCGAGTTTCGGAACTTGGTTGACGCCCCCCCCCTAAGATGGCGACGAGAAAGCAGAGCCCAGCAATGAGTAAATCAGTGATGGCGACGTTACAGGGGAAGGGGGAAACTTTGGAAGAGCTGGTGAGACGAGCAGTTTTCGATGCTGTGCAGCCCTTTGTAGCGAAACTGAATGAAATGGGGCAGAAGGTTGATTTAGTGGAGAGCGAGGTGAAAGCCATTAAAGAAACAGCGACCGGAGCAGAGCAGTCTGCGCACGAGAACGCAGTACTCATGAAAGCAACAAGTAAGGAAGTGAAGCTTTTGGAGAATCAAATAATAGGATTGCAAGTGGACTGTGCCCAAATGGTATTGTGTCTTCAAAATGTAAAAGAAGAGCAAAGTGAAAATTTAAAAGATTTGGTGTCTGGACTTTTGGCGCCATTCGCTAAGGCAACTAAAGAAGAGATAAAAAATGATATTTTGGAAGTCCGGCGGACATCTTCAAAGTATGCAATGAAGCGGCAGCTGCCTCACGAGATTATTATTGACTTTTCATCTAAGAAGACTCGGGACACCATCTTAGACAATTCGTATAATGTGGACTTGGATTATTTGGGCAATAAGGTTAAAATATTGAAGGATGTTCCATTTTTGGCTCGTAAAAGAAGATTCAAGTATAAGGGACTTGCGGCTTTCTTGAGGAAATGTGATATAAAATATAAGTGGCTGTTTCCAGAAGGCATCTGGTTCAGATATAAAGATCAAACTTACAAGATAGCTTATGGAAATGCTAAAATGTCTGATAAATGTTGGAAATGTAAAAGTCATGAAGGATCACTGTATCATATGTGGTGGACTTGTGAGGTAGCTAAGCAGTACTGGGGAGATATTTTAGAAATGATAAATGAGATTTTGCAGATTTCAGTAATAAAGAACCCAGAACTCCTGCTACTGAACTTAAATATGGAAGATATCTCTATGCAACTCAGAACACTGCTATTTTATATGACAACAGCGGCAAGACTATTATATGCGCAGAAATGGAAAGTGCAAGAAATACCATCTATTGAAGAATGGATACAAAAGTTGCTGTACATGGCGGAAATGGACAAAATGACAAGAAGGCTGAGAGAGCAGAACTCTGAAGAATTCTTTAAGGACTGGAGGAGACTGAAGGAGTATTTGGAGAAAAAATGGGACGTGAAGGGGAAATTATGGCAATTTGCAAGTTACTAACTGGGGGAAATATTGGAGATAGGGATTTTTACCATTTAAAGCGAAGTTTTAATTATTGTTAAGTTTAAGTTTTGAATAGATTTGAATTTAATGGATATTATTTAGTTTATTAGGGAAATATGAGATAATAATATATAAAGGGAATATATAAGTAAGGAATAGAATAGGATATGGGTTGGAAAGCTGTTGGAAGTCTGAGAAAAAGGGGGGAGGGAAAGGATGGTGGGAAAATTGATATTTAGGTTTTAAACAAAAATGTTATTTGTAATATGTACTCACCTAATAAAAAACTTTTCAAAAAAAAAAGGATGTATGAGACTTGGCATATGGGCCGCTGTGTAGAGTTGCTGCTTTCTTATGCTGAATTTTATGCTTTTAATGTGCTTTTAATGTGGCCTTTAATACTTGATATTACCCACTCTGAGTCCGCTGGTGGGGAGACCGGGCTAGAAATCCAATAAATACACAATAATAATAATTAATAATATGTTTTAAATCAATAAATAGCTTAAGATGTAGAATACAGCTATACAAGCAGGCGTAGGGTTACCAGGCCCCCTCAATCTCCCAGCGGGGGATCGGGGCCTGGCTCTTACCTCCTTGTCTAATCCAGAGCAGGCTGGTAGCATTGCCAGTTACAGACGGGTGAAGCTTGCAGCTGCACCTTCTATCCTTATGACCAATAAATATGTATTATGTTAAACTGGTATTAATTTTATGCGTGACACCCGGTTCTGCTTTTTTAGTGTGAAACTATGAGTTTTATTTTATTTATTTGAGGACATTGATATCCAGGGTTTCACTTGACTGCGATCAGTTCCCAAGGTGGTTTTCAACCATATAAATGAACGGAACAATAAAACGTCTTTAAAAGTCAGTAAAAAAGAGTTACGGAAGCCACTAAAGCAAGAACAGCACGGAAATTCCTTAAAAGCTCTGTTAAAATAGCAAAGCAGCCATCAATAATATTAATAAAACCTGTTCAGGACATCAGCAACAGATAAAAAGAGGCCACAAGGTTCTTTAAAAGGGCTTAAAGGCAGCAGTGAAAAGCCAAACAATCAAGAGATAAAACCAACCAATTCCTTCTGGAAGAAAACCAATTGTCACCAACTTTTTAAAAATTGATTTTTCTTAAATTTATATCCCACTGTTTTCCGTGATCAGAACCCAAAGAAGCTTTTTGCTTGGTTCCCCCCTCCTCCACTTTATCCCGGCAACAACCTTGTGGGATAAATTGGGTTAAGAGATTAGTGGCCCATAATCACCCAGTGGCTAGAGATTCAAATCCAGCTCTCCCAGGACCTAGCCTGACACTCTAACCATTGGTCTGAGCCACCTGTAGAGGCAGACATAAACCGGAATACAACCAAAGTTTGTCACGAACTGGGCCGATTTGTGGTTCGTGAACCGGTGGTTCATCAGAGCCCATTTCTGATGAACCACCACAAACTTTAGGCCGGTTTGTTTGGTTTGTTTTTCGGTTTGTCACCGCAGGCAGCCTGGCGCCAATCAATCAGTTTCCTAGGCAACAGTGGGAGGGGCTTTCTGCAGACCTTCTGCTGCCCCAGAAGTGACGTTTTCATGACTGGAAGTGATGTTTTCACGAACCAAAGCAACCAGTTCATGAACCAGGACAAGTTCATGAAAGTTCGTGGTTCGTGGAAAGCGACAAACCACAAACCATGCAGTTTGGAATTTTCCCAGTTCGTGCCCACCTCTAGCCATCTGTAATCTCCCGAGGGCCACAAGTGAGGGGGCCTGACTAAACTCTGGAGACAGAGAGGTCTAAAAGGAGGGGCCACCACTGAGAATGCCCTACTCATACACTTGTGTCCTTTATCAAGCAGAGCACCAGATAAGGTTGCTACAGTTCAGGTGGTGGCTGGACATCTCCCGAATTAAAAACTCATCTCCAGGCCGTAGAGATCAGTTGCCCTGGAGAAAATGATTGCTTTGGAGAGAGGAGTCTATATAACCTGCTGAGGTCCCTCTCCTCCTCAAACTCCTCCTTCTCCAGCTCCACCTCCAAAATTTCCAGGGATTTCCCAACCTGGACGTGGACCGCGCGCACTCCAGGCATAACGTGGCAAACCTAGCACTAGGCAATGCTCTGATCTCAGGGTGGCCTGCCTTGGGGAGGAATTTTGACTCGGAAGTACACAGCAAACTCTTCTCTGACATAGGGTTGTGTGGGGCTCACGGATGGGAGTCCACCCACCATAGCAGAGGGCCTGAACAGCCTCTGAGGGCCAAGCTACAAGTGACGAATGACACTTGAACGGCAAGTGGATTGAGTGGTGGGCAAGTGAACAGGGAGAAATACACTTGCCGTTCAAGTGTCATTCGTCACGTGTAGCTTGGCCCTGAGTCTGAAACCATCTCAAAACAGAATCCACAACACAACTTTTTATGAAGATCAACCAAAATAACATGGCACATTGTGCAATCTTTGGAGTTCCCCAGCATTTTTGCTGGATGATTTAATAATAATAATAAAAAAGTGGGGGGGGGAGAAGCACATACCTTTCAAGTGATGGTGTTAAAGTCTCACAGTGTAGGACAACCTGATTCCAAAAATTGTAGGTAACTTTGTAGAGGAAGGAAAAATTGGGGGCCAGGGGGGGAATTGGAATTGTTCCATTCGTGGTGCAGCTTTTTTTTTTTTTTTTGCTTTAATGGAGCAAGCGCTTTGCCAGAATTGCAGCTGTTCATTCCTGCTGGGCGAGAATTGAACGCTTCCAGTCGCCGTGTGCCATTTAAAATCTGTGTTTGTGTTTAATCTACGCTCCTCTAACAAGCCGGGGCTGGTGTTTTCCTGCCTCTTTGAACTCCTTATGTCAAACAGGAGAATGATTTTGAAAAGAACTTCAAAAGTTTGAGGCCTTTAAATCGTTATGCAACTGAACAGGCTGTTTTTCTGCTAGGCATCAGGGCTGGTCGAAAGGGAGGAGCATCCACGCGGGATAAAATAAAGTAGCCGGATGTCAGCTACCATTAAGAGTCATAGGATGGAAAGGAGAGCTGATGGGGGGGGGGCACAACCGCTTGGAGGTTCCCTTGTGCAAACTAAAATCTTGACCAAATCCAAATGTTAGGGGAGCCTGGACAAAATGATTGGCAGTGGACCCCCCCCCACATACACATGCCTTACGGAGGGAGTGGAATCCTCAATAGTGCCAGCAACGGCTAAGGTGTCCCATCATCCAAGTGTTAGGGTTCCCAGGTCCCTATACCCTCCCGGTGAGAGGCCCCCAGCCCTCTGCTCAGCCACCTGCACACTCCCGGTGGCTGGCAGCTGCGCCTGGCACCCCCCCCCCCACTTTGATGGCGCCAGAGGCAGACTACCTCCCCACCCCCACCCCATTGATCCAACCCTGGGTTCCTATACCCTTCCAGCAAGTGGTGGGGAACCTGGTATTTATCCTTTGAAGTCTCCTGAAGTAGTGTGATGATGTCACTTCTGGGAAGTGACATCATCACTCCATCCATCGGTGTGCTCCTGTGCTTTGTGCGGGGCTAATTCTAGCTCATTTGGGGCCGAAATTGGCCCCAACAAAGCGCAGAAGCATGCCCTCTGCCGGACCAATGCCATCACTTCAGGAAGTGACATCATCACGTCCAGCCGAGATCACGCCCACTGCACACTATCCTGTTGCCTGATGGTGGCGGGCAATCACCAAGGGGATTGTCACCTCCTACTGATCGCCAGTGATTGGCAGGCAACTGAGCAAACCCCTGGGACATTGTCCACTACTGGTAAGCCCACCAAGTGTTCCTGGGGTATGGCTGCCAAACTCTACTTGGGGCCTAGAGTTCTCCCAGCACAACAACTGACCTCCAGCTGATAGAGATGTTCTCTGGATGAAATGGCCATTTCGGAGAATGGACACTTTGGCATCATATCCCCCTGTGCTCCGTCCCCTCCTCAAACTCCACCCTCTCCAGGCTCTGCCCTAGAAGAGAGTGATGGGATAAAAATAAGGCTCCCACCAGTTCCCAGCAATTCCTAAAGCTCCCACTGTCACTTCCGGTTATATCGCAGTAATGTGCTGGCACCTAGGCTAGAACCTTATTTTTATTTATTTTTCTCCTTCTGCCTGAAACCCTCCACAACCTCAGCCATTCAGAGAAGACAAGACTGACCTTGATGGAACAATGGTCTGATTCAGTGTAAGGTTCCATTCTGGATTCTCTGCCCGGATGCTGATCCATCTTCACTCCAGAACAATTTAGTATACAGTCGATCCTACAGCCTCATGTTACCCTCTGCAGCCACAGAAAGGCAGTCATACAGACATCCATATAAAGCTTCCTTGGGAGCTTATTTGCCTGTCCCACCCTGCACACGCTCTGATGTTATTATGGGCCTGGGAGGGAAATGCCCTGGCCTCTTCACGTGCCCCTAAGACCAACTTGCTCTGCAGAAATCAACTGGTGAGGTTTTCATTGTGGGAGGTGAGAATTACCTCTTCCTAACATCAGCGGACAAAGCTGCTCTTAACGGCATAGGGGCTGTGTTATCCCTAGGATTAGGTGGGGACAGAGTCGTGATGGTCTCTAGTAGAAGAGCAAGATTTGAATCCAGGTCCACCTTAGAGACCAACTAGATTTCCAGGATATGAGCTTTCCAGAGCCAAAGCTTTGACTCTGGAAAGCTCCTACCCTGGGAATCTTGTCGATCTCTAGATTCCTTAGGATGCAGGCAGAATCTCTCCATGGTGTCAACCACATGCATTTCTCAGGCTGCCTGACCTGCAACTTGAGGACCTTTAATGGAGAGGACAGGAATCGAACCTGGGAACATCTGGACACAAAGCAGTGCTGCTGCCGCTTAGCTGTGTCATAAATATATTCTCCCTTCCTACTGTCTTTCCCTTCTGTGGTTAAGAACAAGTTGCTTTCCCCCCATTGCAAAGCTGCTAAACTTTGTCTCCTAAATTCTCCCATAGCAATGAACTGCTTTGTAAGTCCTTCGTAGTAGCAACTGATCTGTTCATTGACGTTTGAAGCATTTGCGTGCATTATTGATTTTGAGCACTACATGTGCTAGTACAAGAACATCTGATCCCCAGAGACCATAAGGGTAAGAGGCTCTAGAGCATGCTAATTCCCTTTCTTCCTTTGTATTGTTGACATTCTGCACTGTGAGCTTTTGATGCAGGGATGAGTGGGGCGGAGGGATCAATTAAGAAGACATGGGGAGGTGCCTGTGATGTCACTGAAGTCTCCATGTCTCTTCTAGATGAAAACCTTAAGTGACACAGAGTAGCTCTAGGAATTTCCAAAAACTCTGTGGTAAAACCATAGAGTTTTTGGAGGTTCCTAGAGCTACCCTATGTAAAACCCAGAAATGGCATAGTGATGTTGGCGACATATTGTTTTTAAAAAAACTCCTGTTGCCACTCCCAGTGGTGGCGGGCAAAGGAGCTTGCTGGCAGGAGGTCTCCCACCATAGTGGAAGGCCTGGCAAGCATAGGGTCAGTAGATACACTAAATCTCTCTCTGGAACAGCCTGTCTGAGGACATCAGGAGGGCTCCCACAATTGTATCATTCTTCAAACACTGTGAACTGGATTTGTTCAGGACAGCTTTTTCACAGAAGAAATAGGGCTATGCTGTAACAGAATGGTGATTTATAGAGGGAAAGGAATTGTACTATATTTAGGATGTTATTATCTGTTTGCTGCACATAGTCTCCTGTTGACATTGCACTGTTTTCGATGAATGTAATACCATTTTTCTGCCTTGTGTCTGTGCTCAGAATCATGCCCAATATGCTGTGTTTATTCAGATTTTTGTAATCCTCGTCTTAGTACATTGCTTATTACTGATCATTAGGGTTGTCAGGTCCCCAGTGGGGGCGAGGGATCCCCCTTTCCCAGCTCCACCCCCCGCTGCCACTCACCTATCCGGCAGGGGAGAAAGGCCTGGGGAACAGGCCCGGGAGGCAAAAAATCTCCGGGCCAGTGCACAGCAGGCGGGTTCCCGCCAGCTGCGATGACATCACTTCCTTAAGTGACACCATTGCACTCTTTGGCAGGCATGCTCCGGTGCTTCGCGGGGAGGGTGGGATATAATTGTGTGTAATCTGCTTTGAGTCTTAAGGCAACGGCAAAGGCAGGGGAACCGTCCCCCTGGTGCCTGTGTCTGGTGCAGTGAGATGATGGCATTCCCAGAAAGGATGTCATTGCGCCACCCCGGGAACACTCCCGCGCTTCGCAGTGGGCCAATTTGGGCTCCAAACTGGCTGAATCAGGCCCGTTTGGGACCCTGATCAGCCCTCTGTGAAGCATGCACACCTCAAAAAGAAAGAGAAGACTCACAAAAGGTGCGTGCCTGGTCCCCCTCCTCCCTCTGGGACGGAAAGAGGACCTGGCAACCCTAACGTATAAAAACTAGCAACAAAGCCTCTTGTAGCAAAAAATACAACAACAATAATAATAATAACAACAACATTCGATTTATATACCGCCCTTCAGGACAACTTAATGCCCACTCAGCAGTTTACAAAGTATGTCATTATTATCCCTCCAACAACAATCACCCTGTGAGGTGGGTGGGGCTGAGAGAGCTCTGAGAGAGCTGTGACTGACCCAAGGTCACCCAGCTGGCTTCAAGCGGAGGAGTGGGGAATCAAACCTGCCTCTCCAGATTAGAGTCCTGCATTCTTAACCACTACACCAAACTGGCCACTACAACAAACAACGGGCTCTAGAAAGGGCAGGGTGGCCAGGCCGGCCGTTCCCCCCTCCCCAGCACCTGTGTTGAGGGGAGGAGGGCAGGGCAGCGGGCCTGGGCATTACCCCTTTCCCAGCACCCTTATCTGGAGAAGGGCAAGGGGGCATGGACGGGCATTTCACCCTCTCCAGCACCCAGGGAGGGAGGAGGGCAGGGTGACATACTCGCCTCCACCCCCACCACCCCCACCCCATCATCGTATCTTGGGGGAGGTGAGTGAGGCATGACTGCCGCTGCATGCCCACCCTTGCCCCCAAGTGCCCCCTTGCCCCCTCGTCCCCCCCCCCCATAGCAGCTTCAAGGTAGGATTGCAAGCTCAAGATTGGGACATTCCTGGAGATCTGGGGGGGTGGAGCTTCGAGAGGGTGGGGTTTGGAGAAGGGAGGGACCTCAGGTGGGTATTGACCTTACCTTCCAAGGCAGCCATTTTCTCCAGGGGAACTGTCACCTGGAAATGAGTTGTAATTCCGGGAGATCTCCAGCCACCACCTGGAGACTAAAAAACAACAGCAAAAAGGCACCTTCACAGAGAACCAGCAACCAAACAGACAGCCAAGAACTGTATGTGAAGGGGAAAAGGCTACAATGAAACCAAATAAAGCCTGTCAATCAGCTTTATTGTCAAACTCTACTGTATTTGAATTTGTTTTAAGGATTTGCAGAAATTAATATTACTGATTGTTGACTGACAAGCTTTATTCAGTTTCACTGTAGTATTTTTTCCTCCACCACCTGGAGACTGGCAATTCTTAGCTTGGGGGGGGGGGGGTCAAGGCAGGCAAGTGAAGCTTGCCCGCTACCATGCCCCCCTGCCCCCCATCATCGTGACTTTGGGGGGAAGGCAGACAAGATAGGCTTGCCCACTGCCACTCGCCCCCCAGCCACCTGGGATCACGACTTTGGTGGGGAAGGGGGAGGGCAGGCAAGCAAGGCAAGCAAGTCTTGCCTGCCACCTCGCCCCCCCCCACCTCCCAGGATCACAGCTTTAGCGGGGGGAACAGGTGAGCGAGGCTTGCCCACTGCCTTCCGCCCCTCAGGACTGCAGCTATAGGGGGTGGGGGAGAGTAGGCAAGCGAGGCTTGTCACTGCCACTCACCCCCCTCGCCTCCCAGGATCATGGCTTTGGGTCGGCATGGCAGGCGAGCAAAGCTTGCTCACCTTGCCTGTGCTTCCAGGGCTTCCCAGCCTCCAGAAGCCCTGAGGTGGCAGTGGGAAGGCAAATGCCTCAAGCCCCCAGGATCAGGGCTTGCGGGGGGGGGGTAAGGCAGGTGAGCGAGGCTTGTCTGCTGCCGCTGGCCCCCTTGCCCCCCAAGATCACAGCTTTGGAGGTGACATGGCAGGCGAGCAAGGCTTGGCCGTCTTGCCTGCACTGCCGGGGTTCCCGGGCCTCCACATTGCCGGATGACTAAGTACGTATCCCCGCGCATGCACAGTATGCACAACCTGTGAGTCGTCTCAAACACGCTTACTCAATTATGCTTAAGGAAGTGTATACCAACAATGTTATTACTTGTTATCGTTGCAAAGAGTGAGGAATGTGAGAATGTGAAAAGCTGACATGGAGAAAAAAGGGGAGAAAGATTGTGTTGCAAAGGTCAAGGAGGGCAGTAGGGACAGCTGGCCTGTGACCCACTTTCAGAGTCTTTGCAGCCCACTTTTAGGTCCCAACCCTCAGAAGTGCTACTACTAATAACATTTGATTTATCTACTACCCTTCAGGGCAACTTAACACCCACTCAGAGTAGTTTACAAAGTATGTCATTATTATCTCCACAACAATCATCCTGTGAGGTGGGTGAGGCTGAGAGAGCTCCGAGAAGCTGCGACTGACCCAAGATCACCTGTGCTAGGGCATATACAACATGACGGACCGTTTTGCCCTGCTTATTCGTTTTCCTGAAAAATGCGTTTTAGAATTAGCAGGGTTGGACGATCTTTGTTGGGTCCATTCTTTATCTTTTCTCCCAGACCGTTTGGTCAGTGGTCTTCACACCCTCTCTCAACAATAAGCCCTGGAACATTAGCCTAGGAGTTGATATCCCTTTTAACGAGACTCTAATCCTGCCTCCGGGAAGGAGGGGTTGAGTTCATCAGAAGGCTGCTTTAGCTTCCAGGACAGGCAGTGCAGATGGCTAAAGGCTAGTGTTAAAAAAAGACTGAATTCCTCCACCCAGACTTTAAATAAGAAGGCTCTAGTCAGCTTGCTTCGTGCAGCCCGGGCTGGCCGATAATAGTATTTAACGTCTGGCAGCACGAACCCTCCCGGATGATGAATACGGGAGCAGGCTGCCTGCTAGCTGTGGGTGTTTGATTCCAGAGGGAAGCTACTAATTATGGCATTATATTTCCTGATAGACGCCAAGCTCGCTGGTGCAGCACCAAGGAGAAGTGAAGAACTGTGCTTTTCATCTTGAACCGCTTATTAGGAAGATGCACAAAGGCCTCCTGAAATGAGTGAGTTCTAGGAATGAATGTTTGGAATCTGCCCCCCGAGTTCTGGGGTGGGAGGAACTGCGGCTGACGGGGCAGGGAGCTGATTGCGCTGTCGGGGGGCCCCTTTACTCGCGCTGCCTGTGGAGTCTGGAATTTCTTGTACTTAAAAGCTCTTTTTAGTTTTAACTTACTGCTCTGCTTCCCGGGCCTTTAGATTGCTGCCGCTGACAATTGCAGAGGTTCCTGCTGCCCCAGGTTTAAAACAAAAACCTGTATCCCTGGCATTTTAGGGGAAATATTGGGGCTGCCTAAATTTTACCCAGTGTGTGCACTAAAATTATTTACATCTCACTTTTCTCTCCTCCGATGAGTGGAGGGCAGATGTATTCTGACACCAGTGTGCACGCATATAAAGGCAGGCTTGTAGTAACCGAATCCCAGTATACCAACTCCTCTCCTACACGCACAGAGAATTGTCAGTTGGCTGCAATCCCCTCTCCTCGTGGAGTAAAAAGAGCAAAAGAGAAGGAGCACCGGGCCAAACTCTTGTAATTGTTGAGCCTGTGGGATATTTCTTTCTTTCTGCGCGGCAGCAGCAGTTTCCTTTGTCTTTCTTGCCTGTGGGCTGGCACCCACCTCCCTTGATGTGGCTCAGTTATTCCTTTCTTAACTGGCCAGGCTGCTCTTCAGAAAAGGTTTCAGGCATGTAGGTAGGGCTTTTGGAACTGCATAGTAATATGTGATTGATTTGTAATTCACATGCACAGCACGTGATGCTGCAACACACCTGTGGAATTTGCAAGGAGCATCGTTGGCGGGGGGAGGAGAAATGTGTGTGCTTGATTTCGGACTAGCTTTCAGGAGCCTTGGCTGCTCACTTTACTTTTTCAATGATTATAAATATTTTTTTTATATATCGGCCAACAGAACGCAGCTTTTGTATCGCTCAGATTTTTGAACTGCCTAAACAGTCTTTTAAAATTGCACATTTTGTCTGGTCACATATTGAATGGCGGGGGGTGGGGGAGCGGGAATCCCTGGGGAAACTGAGGCTGTGATTACTTCCAACCACTTTGGAGGACCAGCTATGCCTGCCTGTCTTCTGATTACACATCTTCTAAATGTGTACGTACCCCCTGGAGACAGGAAAATACGCTGCACTAGAAGCCGAGCATTAGCAAAAATCAGAAGATTGGCATGGGGGGGGGGATGAAGGACCCGTTTCCCAAACTGTCTCAGAGCACAGTGCCCTTATGATCAAAGATCCGGTTCACTTTCCAGGCATGCTTGGGGCTTATAGACTGATTTATTTAGAATATTTCTATTGACTCTTGAGTCCTGCTTGAGGCAGCTTACAATGAAAAACCGCAGTATTAAAACACAAGCCATTTAAAAAAAATCTGCCGTTGGGCATAAGCAGCATAAAGGCTGTCTATAAAACAGAAGCAGGCCATTAAAAAGCTAGTAACAAAAATCCTCTAAGTCTCTCTACAGGAGACATCTTACATGGGGACGCAGGAGGTGAAATTGACAAAAGGGGAGGTGAGATTGACAGAGTCTTCAGGGAGGCGAAGATGAAATTAACAAGCCCTCTGAGGAGTGATCTCTGCTGGCTCTGTGTTTTTAAACTACCCTAGTGTAGAGAGGTGCAATTGACAGAGCCTTTAGCTCTGTGTTTTTAAACTACACTTCCCAACTAACATTGTGTCTCAGTACACTTCAGTGTCCCCATGTAAGATGTCTCGTATAGAGGGACTTTTTTGGTCGATACCTAAAAGAAAGTAAAGTAATAACAACATTTGATTTATATACCACCCTTTAGGACAACTTACCCACTCAGAATGGTTTACAGAGTATGTTATTATTATCCCCACAACAATCACCCTGTGAGGTGGGTGAGGCTGAGAGAGCTCTGGAAGAGCTGTGACTGACCCAAGGTCACCCAGCTGGCTTCAAGCGGAGGAGTGGGGAATCAAACCCGGTTCTCCAGATTAGAGCCCCGCTGCTCTTAACCACTACACCAAACTGGATCGAAGGAGAGGACGTCCCAGGGGCAAGGTGCCACCACAGACAATGCTCTGTCTCTAATTGCCATCCACCTCAACTCTGAAGATGGGGACACAGAGAGCAGGACTGGAGAGACAGATACTCACTGGTAGGCTGCATAGTATGGGAGGAGACAGTGCTACAGGTACCCTGGCCCCAAGCCATTTAGAGCCTGAAAGGGAGGCACCTTCACTCTGAATTGCACCTGGAAACAGTTGGGAAACCAGTGCAAATCTTTCAGCCCAGGGGGGTGATACAATCCCTGTAACCGCTCCCTGAAAGTAGCCTGCATTTTAGACTGATTCAAGTTTCCAAACCATTTTCTAAGTCAGCCCCGCACAGAGTGCATTACAGTAATCTAACCTGGATTTGGAGTGGGAGGGGAAGATGAATAGGTAGGGATACCTGGCCTCCCACCCAAACAAGAGGGCTCTTGCTATTTCATTTCATTGTTCGCTGGCACTTTGTGTACACTCAACTTTACATCACTTTCACTAAAACCCAGAAGTGACATGGCAGACACTCTGGCATTTTTTAAAAACTCTATGGTACCATAGATTTATCATACCTCCCTGCCCCCGTTTCTTCCCAGAGGTTGCCAGCTGTAGCATGATTGCAGTTGGAAAAATATGTATGACACAGAGAGAGCCTAAGGTGATTTTTTCCCCCCTCTTTCCAATACCAGAATTCTGGATGGATCCAAAAGTGTTTCTTTATAAATGCATTTGTGCAAATGGCTGCCACTGGATGTGGGAACAGCTACTGGCCTAGATGGCTTTAAAAGAAGATTAGACAAATTCATGGAGCGTGGCTCCTTCCGTGGCTATTAAATAATGTTGGATAAATGGAGTATTGATGTTTGGATGTAATAAGCCTGAGAATGCAGAATAATAGAAGGAAGCTTTAGCTCGTTTGTGTGCTGTGTGTAGACCTTCTGGGAGCATGTGGCTAGCCACACTCTGAAGCGGCACACTGGACTGGATGGGAGCCATTTGTCTGGTCTTGCGCAACTCTTCTTGGCTGTAGAATTTAGAAAATGTACATCTTCTGAAAGATTCTCTGCTTTGAATCTCTTGGAAATCCGGCTCGCGCCGTAGAATTCTTCTGGATGTTAACAGTTAAAGACTCTGCTTTCAGGTTGTTAGAAGAGGCATCACCTCTATCATGTTAAAACTAGTGGGGATATGGAAAACCACAGCTACTAAACTGACTGCTAATCCTGCTTTTGTCTGAAAGATACACAGGCTCACTCATGTTATGGGAGATGCATAGCTTTTTCCGAACTGCATCCCTTTCCCATGCATTTCCCCCGTAATTTTGATTGAAAAATGAAGACACGTGAAGTCACCTTATACTCAGACCGTTGGTCTATCAAGGTCAGTATTGTCTACTCAGACTGGCAGCTGCTCTCCAGGGACTCAGGTAGAGGTCTTTCACATCACCTGCTACCTGGTCCTTTTTAACTGCAAAGGCTGGGGATTGAATCGGGAACCTTTGGCATGAGAAGCGCTTCCACTGAGCCACAGCACCTACCCTAAATGTCGTCCAGTGAAATCCTAAGCAGAGTTACTCCAGTTTAAGCCCATTTACTTCAATGGGCTTAGACTGGAATAACTGTGCTTAGGATTTCACTGTTCATCATGTTAGCATTTCCCTATCCTCTTCAAGCAGCAGCTATCAAATTGGAGCAAAGAAATGCCGAACGTGATTACATTGTGTTATACAATTTTCTTTTTCTAAAGGTGGGCAGTCTCTTGTAAGGTATAGTCGAGAATGTTTTTGAATAAATGGGGATTTCTGGCATGGATAGAATGGCTTTACAGCCTGTTACTGGTAGTTGAGTTCTGATATGAAATTCACCATCTGAAATCTATTGTAATACTTGATAGCTGGCTTAGCAGCTCTTCTAACCTTTAGTGGTTTTCCTTCCCTCTGCAAAGCTGTCAGAGTAGCAAAGTCACTGAGTAATCTTGAAAAAAAAACATTTTAAGATCATTGACAAACACATTACTGGAGACAAAGGAGAGTTCTCCTCGCCCCCAAATCAGCTGGAGGTGATAAGAAAGCCGGACTGCTATCTGTATTATATTCACTTATTCCACTTTTATTTTGGTAAGCGAACTTTGTAGGCCGTTGTATAGTTTCTGCCCATTCAACATCGTTTCAAACATATGCAAAATCTCTTTGCCCAGAAGCGAATGTGGGACAAATATGGGGTGAGCATATGGATACCAGCAAACCACCCCCCACCTGCTGGGACAGGGGATTCCCTGCCCCCTATCTGCCACCCCCGCTAGGGATAAAGTTCAATATAAAGTTGCTGTGTAGTTGCCTGCTGATGTCTGTAGAGGCACGAAGCTTCACGAGTGCCACACCTATGGGTTTTGCCAGCATAAGTTGTCCAATCCCGTTTAGTACTTTCACTTCTTCAGAGGCATTTTTTCATTATTGCAATTGCTCCATTCATAAACATACCACCATATTGGTGGCATCAGATCATCCTGGGAATGCCAATATTGTCATGTCGGTTCCCCATCCACACCCATGCCATGCTTGATGCTGACCTGTTGTTCTGTTGTTCTAACCTGTTGTTCTGAACCAAAGTTTCATGCTATAACTTGATGTCATATTGCCAATGCCATAACTGTTTTGCTTCCACAGGCTTATTGAAGCTGTAGGTGCCTTATCCAACGGACTGTAGAAACTCTCAGTGACTCTGACCTTGTATACTGCTCACTCCCATGCGCTGCTATGTTTCAACTTTGATCTCTTGCTTTCTCAGTGTCTTGACCTGAGTACAAATATGTGAGACATTCTCAGGACGGGTTCGCACCAAAAGTCCTGTTTTGCTGATGGGAGGGGGAAGGAGTAAATGTGTGAATTAAGAGGAAGGGTTTTCCCACGTGTTGCCATTCCTGTCAACTTGTTTTCTACTGCTTAGTTGCTAGCCTTGCTTCTGAGTAATCCTATGGACATATCTGTGGAAATGATCTGATTTCTGAATAAAAATCTATTTAACCAAGAGCCTGGATTCTTGCTGCAATGGTACAGGGGTCTGTCTGCCATAGCCTGTCATCCATAGCCTGACAAATATGGTGGTATGTTTATGAATGAAGCAATTGCAATAATGAAAAAATGCCTACGAAGAAGTGAAAGTATGAAACGGGATTGGACAACTTACACTGGCAAAAACCCGTAGGCGTGGCACTCGTGAAGCTTCGTGCCTCTACAGACATCAGCAGGCAACTATACAGCAACTTTAAATTGAACTTCGTTGCTTGATGAAAGTCATTGTTGGACATTGTGCACTTTAGAGAAGATTCTTGATATTGTCTTGTGTTGGATTTGTATAGCTTTGTATATGGATTGTATAGCTTTGTACATTGGATTCTTTCCCACCAATTGGATTTTTGTAATAATATGCTATTTATTGTGACATGGTTGATTCATATTTATATTAATGTATTGAAGAAATGGAGCACTTTTTGCACTTTATATAAAGTTGATTACATGGTAATTGTTAATTGTTGAATGAGTACTCCGGAAAAGTGGTTTTGAGTTGGAGTCTTCGAGTTCTGGAGTAGCCCTTGCTCTTTTGGGACCCCTGCTAGGGAGGCTGGCTACAGCACATGGCTCCCAATGACGTCACTTCCAACTTAAACTGGAAGCAATGGGATCTCAGTAAAAACATTATTTCTGGGGCTGATTCCTGAAGAATCGGCCCCTCTGAGACCCCACTGCTTCCATTTTAAACCGGAAGTGACACCATCTGGAGCATGTAGGGCACGTGCATGCAATAGAAGAGAATCAGCCCCCCACACACACACACACACACTAGTTTCAAGGGGACCTGGCAACTCTTTGTGGGAAACATGGGAAGAGAAGCCGTATCTCAAACAGCTTCCCTAGCAAGATACAGGTCCCCCGCCAGTTGCCGTCCCCCTCCCCTGCCCCCACTTACCAAGCAGACTAGAATCTCCTTATTAGGCTAAGCGTACTTGTGTTTGTAAGAATGCTCTCCCCCCGCCCACTGTTTCGATGGCCTATGAGAAGGAGCCATTTCTGTGGGTTTCTTGTCTTTCTGACACGCCCCCCCCCCAGCTCTGTCTCCCCACTTTCTAATTTTCCTGCAAACAGGTTGTCTGGTAAAACTTCAGTGTAGCGTGCAGAGAACAGCCCAGACATGCCAAAGTCAAACAAGCCTCCAGGAATTCTTTCTCTCTCCTGTTATAAATAGCCACCCAAGGGCTGAAGACATCTGGTGTACTTTATCTATTACTACAGTATCTCCACCCCCCACCTGCTTTTTGGAAAAGAGGGGAGGGTCTACAAATATGCACTTGCAACTGTGGCTCTGAACTCTATAGAAGAAACAAACAGCATGACAGCTGAGCTGTCCTAAACTTAGCAGAGGGGTGTTGGGAAGGGTCTGCTCTGCCTCGATCGATAACGGGATCTGCTTTGGGATATCTATCCCCAGCCTTCTCCTTTGCATTTCAAATTCAGTTGACTCATAGGACAAGGCCTAATCCTGCCCCTACAATTCCTGATAGCCAAACTGTGCCCCCTTCCTGAGTGACAGTGCAGTACAAAGACAGAACCATGCTTATCAGGTGGCCAACCTGGATCAGTGCACAGATACCAAAATGAGTGATAAAGAATTAGCACAAGCTCCCCAGTGCAGCACTGGGTCCTGCCGCAATCCTGATTCTGGGAGCTAGTGGCCAGTGTGTATCACTTCTGTTTTTGAGGCAGAAGGTGAATTCCGGCTGTTTCCACACGGCTTACCTTATTCTGCAAAATAGCGAAATCTCGCGCGAAATCTCGTGCGATAACAGCGTCTTCTCGAGCGGTAACAGCGTCTTCGCATGAGATTTCGCACGAAATTTCGCTATTTTGCAGAATAAGGTAAGCTGTGTGGGAACGGCCTCTGTGAAAGCAGAGGGGAGAGGGAAGGAGACTGGGAGGTATATAGGAAGCTGCTGGGAAATGTTATCGCTCCACTACATACTGTCAGGGGAGGCTGTTTTTCCTGCAATGAAAAAACAATGCAAGGCAAAGCTGTGAGGCTGTAAGGGGGAGAGAGATTCTTGCAGAACCCCTGAGGATATCCAGGGGAACCCAAGTTGGGAAATACTGGTTCAAATAGCAGTCTGGCCCAATGACTTTGAAAGAGAGGTGGGGCAGGGTGGTATCTCATTGTAATGCCCTACCCTTATGATGCTAAAAAAAGAATGGTGCTATTGCAAAAGCCTTTGCGCAAATGAGACATAACTGCATGGTAGGTTTTACCAGACCGAGTGTACGTGGATTGAATATGACCTCTTTCCAAGTATGGCAACTCAGGATGTGGCACGGCATAGCTGTGGCAAAAGATACCCACAACAACAATATTCTGCCACCATATCCTACAGGTCCCCCGTGCCCCTGCAGGCAACAATCAATTACACTTTGGCTGTTTCCACACACCCTTAAAGGGATGGCTCACTCACTGAATGCTGGCGGCTTTCCCCCAGGAATCCAGAAGCCTCCATTTGCAAAATGGTTGTGGGCCGTTTGGCTTCCATTTTTGCAGTGCATAGAAGAGGCGGTCACAGAAGAGGCACCAAAAAAATGGAAGCCAAATGGCCTGGAAACGTTTGGCAAACTGAGCCGTTGCCAGCATTCCATGATTGGCCGTCCCGGAGATGCCGAATGAAATGATGTCATATCACACGGTTTGTTTTTCTCTGGACATGATATTAGATTCAGCATTTTCTTTCTCAGTTCTATCAGAGGTGACACAGGAACCACTGAATGGCACAAACAGCCCTTTGCATTTCTTGTCCCAACTCCATTCATAACCATATAAATTTAATTCTATCACATAACTACTGCTGAACATGAACTCAAGAGTGCAGATCAATAAATCCACACAACGGGGCCAGTTGGGAAACATGAAAACCTGAAGTTTCCACAACAATGTAAAACCAATCAATCCCAGAAATGCAGAAGTAACAACTGAAACCTCACAGCATCACAAGTCTTTGGCATCACAAGTTTTTTGGCATCACAAGTCTTTGGCATCACAAGTTTTTTGGCATCACAAGTTTTTGGCATCACAAGTTTTGGGGGCCTTCTAGGCAACTTCTCGTGACATCTCCGTCCATAAGATGGGGCATGAGCAAGAGAGTACATCTATGTTTTGAGCTCCAAGATCCTCTGTCAGCTGACTGGCAGGCAGGGTGGAGAGCTAGAGCTGAAAGTATGCTAAATACACTTTCTTCTCTAAGCTTCCCCACCCACAAGCCATCACTGGCCAGTTAATAGGAAGCTTAGAGCTGAAAGTCTATCCTCCAATCCATGTGTAATTTTCTAAACCTCTAAGGATGGTGCGTTACAGAGGTTTATAAAATTATACACAAGGTGGAGAAAGTGGACGGAGAACTCTTCTCTCTCCTTCCCCACCCCGTCTCCAAGACTAGAACTGAGAGATATCCAATTAAATTGGTAGGGAGCAGACAAAATTATCTTCCTGTAACATGCAATTAACTTATGAAACTCAGTAGTGATGACTGCTAGATTATTTGTTTCTTTATAACATTTTTACCCTTCCACCTAGGCTGCTAACAAATTTAAAACATATAAACTAAGTCTCTCTACACAAGACATCTTAAACCAGAATGCTCAAGTGTAGGGAGATGCAATGTTAGCCGTGAAGCATAGTTTAAAAAGGCAGAGCCAGCAGAGATCACTCCTCAGAGAGTTTGTAAATTTCATCTTCACCTCCCAGAAGGCTCTGCCAATTTCAAGATGAAATTAACAAGTCCTCTGAGTAGCGATCTCTGCCTGCTCTGTCTTTTTAAACTATGCTTCCCGGCTAACATTGCATCTCCCTACACTTGAGCGTCCCATGTAAGATGTCTTGTGTAGAGAGACTCTCAATTATCATCTTAAAAGCCATTCAAACCAATACATAATTAAAACAATTTAAAACTAGATTTAAACAAACACAAAAGATAAAAACAACAGTTCAAACACTGAGGATTAGATAGCTTTAGTCACGGACAAGAGGCCCACCAAGGACCCTTGGCCATGACAGCTAAGGAACTTCCATGTTGAAGGGCAGCGTACCCCTGAATACTAGTTGTTGTGGGGGAACAATAGAGAGAGGCTTTGGATTCCGTGCCTAACCAACTGGCTGTGGTGAAAAGCAGGAAACTACTTTTTGGACTTCTGGTCCAGCAAAGCTCTTGCATTCTTCTGTATGGTTTCTGCAAATAGTTTAACATGGCTATGACACATCAAAAATGTGTGTGGATATACACCCCCCCTGATAAGAACTAGGCTGAGCCAAATTTATTTATTTTTAATTTATTTATGTCGTTTATAGTCCACCTTTCTCACTGAGACTCCAGGTGGGTTACACAGTGTGAGATTAGTACAGTCAATTTCAAGGACATTTCCATAAACGGCGCCATAGGGTAAATAAACACAATTTTACAATGACGTAGCATTAGCAAGAATCCAATACAGATTGGCATAGTCTTATCTCTTCGCAATACATCTAAAGCTGGTTGCCTCAAGAACTATGTTGGGTGTGTGTGTGGGGGGGGGGTGTTGTTATCTATTCTAAAATCAGAGAGGTCTCCATATGCATTGGCACACAAAGTGACCCGCTCATAAGCACTCAGATATCAGAGTTAAGCCGCTAGTCTTTTAGCAGGAAGGGCTTCACAGCGATGGAACGCACATGCTTGGATGCCCCAGTCAAAGTATTGCATACAAACGAGAGGGAGGGAGAGAGGCAACATTAAAGAGCAGAATGCCTCTCCGTAGCTTGTGAGGAAAAGACAATAATTTCAAGCGAAATTGTGGCCAAACTTTTTGCTAGATGCAGATTTCAACTTGGTTGAGGCCGGCCTGGTCTCTGTGGGAAAGCAAATCTCATGCAGAATTGTAAATGATTAAAGCTGCAGACAAAGAAGAGTTCCTGTCTGAAACCGGTTGTCCTCCCTTTCCCTGGATCTGAATATGTAGTGTCTTTTTTCTCTTTAGTTAAATTCCCCCCCCCCCTTGAACTACATGGCTGTGAATTCTTGCTGTCTGATGGTTTTACCTAATCTTAGGTTGCTTCCACTTAAAAGGGTTTGCTTCATTTTGGCATTCTAACATTTGTGGGAGTGGAGGAAGCAGGAAGTGTTTTGCTACCCCCAAAGCATCCAGGCTTTTTTCCTGATCTTTCCAAGCTGGCCAGTTTCGTGTAGCGGTTAAGAGCGGCAGGACTTTAATCTGGAGAGCCAGGTTTGATTCCCCACTCCTCCACTCGAAGCCAGCTGGGTGACTGTGGGTCAGTCACAGTTCTCTCAGAGCTCTCTCAGCCCCACCCACCTCACAAGGTGTTTTGTTGTGGGGATAATAATGGCATAGTTTGTAAACCGCTCTGAGTGGGTGTTAAGTCATCCTGAAGGGCGGCATATAAATCAAATATTATTATTATTATTATTATATTGATGCAATCTTTTTGGAAAGATCACTCACCTATGTGTGCCTTGCAGAAAGGAAAGTGAGCGTTTTGACGCTCCTTCTCCTATTGGTGCTGTTCTCCTTGTTCTGACCCCCAAAGGGCCTTTTCTTTTTAACTGGTAATTGCTTAATGGTGTTAATAATGCTCCAAAACCTCCAGTGGTGGGGGATGGCAGCTATGGGGAGAGGGGCAAGGAACGCATGGCAAAAACTGCCATGTTACTTTTCGGTTGCATTCATCAGCTGAATGAGAGCAGCATAGAGAATGGTTGGTGCATGGAAACAGGCCCTATGTTCACTGGCAGCCCTGTCTCCTACCCCCTTTCATATTTCATATTAGTCCCGTTTTATTGGACTGGGTTAGGAAAGGCTTGAGTTCCTAGGGAATACCGGTGTGATTTTCTTTATCTCTAAATATTTTACTCATTCTGAATTTTTTTTAAAAAATCAACAAATCAGAATGGGAGACCAAAGCTAAAAATCCTACACTGGTAGTCATGTTATACTTTTACACATGCAGGATAATGCAGTTTCAATGCACAGAAAAATCCAGTTGCGAATGCATGTTGAAAGAGCATTATCTAACACGTGTGAAAGTGTCATTAGTCTGTTGAAGCAAAATAAAACAAAAGCCCAGTGGCACCTTGAAGAAGATAAAAATTACTGAAATGATAGACAGACTGACAAGATTTCAAGGAAATTCCGTTGTAGTAGAAATAAACCTGGGCCGTTTCCACACGGCTTACCTTGTTCCAGAAAATAGTGAAATCTCGTGCGATAACGTCTTCTCACACGATTTCGTGCGAGATTTCGCTGTTTTCCAGAACAAGGTAAGCCGTGTGGAAATGGCCCTGCATAATTTCCTGAAGTCTGGGGTGAGACATCAGTCTAAGCCTTCCAGTACATAAAATGGATTAATGGAAGAGTGAATATTTTAGTATGAGGTTAAAAAAAAAAAACATGCCCTTCCTCCAAATGGGGTTAAGAGCGAGGCCCGCCCAAGGAAGCCTGAGCCTCGTCCTAATTTTTTTAAGAAAGGCTATCCCGCCACCCACACACCCTTTGGCTGACAACATTGTGAGAACACAGTCCAAACTTTTTAAAATGAAGCTCATATTTTTGTAGTTCAAGTGCTACCCTTGAGCTACCCTAGATGCCTAAGATGCGCCCTCTCCATTGTAAATCTCATTTGCATCCATTGCTTTCCAATGCATGGAGATATCTGGATGTGTGTAGTGTCTTAGTAGGGATCCCAGGTACCTGCCGGTGGCAGACAATCTCCCAGTTGTTTACCAGCTTGCCCGCTGGTTGCTGGCAACCAGTGGGAGGTTTTTGGCCACCCAGAGATCACCTGCCAGTGGCAGGCACCCCAGGAACATGCACGGCACACACACTCCCAGTGGATGCAATGACATGATTTCCATTGCACTGCCCATGGGAGAGCTCCCGCACTTCATTTGGGGCTGAAATCAGCCCCACCCGAAGTGCAGGAGTGCTCCCACAGCCAGCGTGACATCATCCAGAAGCTACATCATCATGCAAGCACCGGAAGCTTGCAAAAACACACACAGAGAGAAGGCACAAGGCAAGTGCCAGGTGCCCTACTTCCGGACAGTGTAAGGACCTAGCAACTCTATGTCTTAGATGCCACAGTTGTCTATCCACACTGCACTACATAAAACTTGCAAAACCCACAAGGCAAGGGTAATTCTTATTCTGTATAATACGACACATGAGAGACTTAAGAAACCTCTTGTGGGGACGGGATTTTTTTGATATCTGGGACTGCAAAATGTATTTGAAATATATAGGAGATTCATATTGTGCAGGTATCGGGTTGACATAGTAGTGCCTCTCTCAAAAGATGGGCGTCTTGGTGTGTCCCTCCATCCTGTTTATTATGGTGACGTGATGCTCCCATTTATGGGGGAAATGAGAGTGCCGTTAATGTTGTTTTCTCAGCTGCTTTAACCCTTGCAGCCTTCTTGAAGTTTCCCCTCCCCTCCCTTGGTGTTTTCCCTCCCCCTTTCTTTTCCTTGGTACCAGTGGATTTTGCAACAACACTTAGAGTGATTCTGCACATGTTGGATAATGCACTTCCAATCCTCTTTATAGATCATTTGGAATGGATTTTTTTGTGTGCGGAATGAAAAATCCACCTCAAACAATTGATAAAGTGCATTGAATGTGCATTATCCAACGTGTGCGGAATCAGCCTTAGATGATGAAAAGCAGACTCCAACACTGCCCTCCCCCAACATCTCCAGTTGCAGGAGCCTCCACTCCTTTTGATGTGTTCTCAGGGCTCATTTCGAGGGGGAACGCACAGGAATGCAGTTCCGGCAGTTCCCCAAAGAGGTCACATGTCAGGTGGCCCCGCCCACCTGACTCTCAGCCATTTTGGGCCCGTTTCAGCCTGGATTAGGGCCGAAATGGCCCAGATTGGGCCTCTGATGGGTGGTGGATCACTCTCCCACTCAGCAGCGGCCCGATCCTGACCATTTGGGGCCCCTTTTCGGCCATTTTCAGCCCCTTTTTGCCATTTTGGGCCCAATTTTGGCCCTGAATGGCCAGGATTGGGTCCAAAACAGCCAGGACAGGTGATGTCAGGGGTTGTGGCATATGCAAATCAGTTGTGCTAATGACACACTTCTGGTGATGGCAAGAGGTGTGGCATATGGTAATGAGTTATGCTAATGAGTTGTGCTAATGAGTTCCTCCAGCTCTTTTTCTACGAAATGACCCCTGTGTGTTCGATTACTTTGCAATAGCATTTACCCTGCAATCTCTTTGCCACAGTGAACAAGGCTCACCAGTGTGCGAGGCTGTGTGTTGTGAGGCTGCTCTTTTCTTCGTGTTTATGGATGGACATCAGCGATAAAAAAGATTTGCGCGTGGTTTTACTTTCTGGAGAACATGGAGTGGAAGTTGGATCCTTAAGAATGGCCACTCCAGTGAGTTATACCATCAAAATTGCAACAAGGCAGTCCCTGAATATAACAATAGGGACCAAAAAAGGGGATATTGACTTACCAAGTTCAAGTAGCAGGAAATAAGGACAGCAGGGACATTTTAAGTTTGCCGCGCAAGCGATGTCTGAAATCATTCAATGAAAATACCACAAGCCTCATATCTCTAATTCAGACCCTGGCCCCGGGGAATGTGAAAACAACTGTGTGATGTAGCCATGTATGGATAGGGGGAAAGATTCTCTAAACTTGGGGAAGTCCCCAGGTTTATGGCAAGATCCAGAGGTGGGTAGCATAGCAACATTGCAACATTTAAAAAAATCTGACTCGGATCATGGGAGACTGTGTCACGAGATCTGTGCAACCACATTGAGGGTTGCTGGGTTGCTTTCCCATGAGAATGTTTGCCTTGCGTAGCCAGTTGGTTCCCCTGCTTTTGCAGAGAGCCTGCACATGGGTGTCATGCTCATTCCAAGCATGATGCGCGGGTATCCCAGAGCTTTTGCCTTTCCACTGGGGCAAAGGAAGAACCCCCTTTGCTCTGACTTAAAGCCAAAAGTGTAGGCTGGTTGGGGACAGAGCATTCTTAATACGCTCCGCCCCAGCTCAGCAGTGGATTGAGTTGCCAACTCTGGGTTGGAAAATTCCTGGAGATTTGGGGGTGGAGCCTGGGGAGGGACCTCAGGGATATATAATGCCACAGAGTCCACCCTCTAATGCAGCCGTTTTCTGCAGAGGAACTTGAGGCTGTTTAGCCTAGCATTGGTGCTGCTGAAAAGGGGGCAACATGATGGTGGCTGCCGTGGCACATCTGCACTGATGCGATAGGCTGTTGGTGGGGGGGCTGGAGATAGCAGTCCAAGGGTGTGGGGGTAGGGCTATGCCAAGGTCGTTTCTACCTACCTCCATCCCCATTTACTGCTGCTTCTCCTGTACAAGGCCTTTTTCTTAACAAATAACAACAACAACATTTGATTTATATACTGCCCCTCAGGACCACTTAACACCCACTCAGAGCAGTTTACAAAGTGTGTGTTATTATTATCCTCCACCCCCATCTACTGCTGCTTCTACTGCACAAGGCCTTTTTCTTACCCAATAATGACAGCGATAGCGATAGCGATAGCGATAATGATAACATTTATTATAATGACAACAAAATTCAATTTATATACAGCCCTTCAGGACAACTTAACACCCACTCAGAGCAGTTTACAAAGTGTGTTGTCGTTATCCTCACGACAATCACCCTGGGAGGTGAGTGGGGCTGAGAGAGCTCCAAGAAGCTGTGACTGACCCAAGGTCACCCAGCTGGCTTTGAGCGGAGGAGTGGGGAATCATACCCAGCTCTCCAGATTAAAGTCCTGCTGCTCTTAACCACTACACCAAACTGGCTCTCTGCTGAAGCAGCTATAGACAACCTTAGACAGTGGGGGAGAAGAGACTGAAAAGATAGATGGGTGGGAAAGAGGGAAGCAGCAAGGAAAGAGGAGTGAAGGGGGATGGAGGTGGGAAGGAATGCTGAAGATGGTAAGGTTAGAAAAAAGGTTAAGGTGACCAGCTCCAGGTTGGTAAATACCTGGAGATTTGGGGGTGGAGCCTGGAGAGGCGGGGTTTGGGGAGGGGAGGGACCTCGGCAGGGTATGCCATAGAGTCCACCCTCCAAAGCAGCCATTTTCTCCAGGGGAACTGATCACTGTGGCCTGGAGATCCATTGAAATTCCAGGACATCTGTCAGATTATGGAAGCTAAGATATGGCAGACAGATCCCTGGATCATTTCAGCAAGACACAGGTCCTTGGTTAAATGACTTTTATTCAGAAATTCAGATCTTTTCCATATGCACAGGTCCATAAATTTACTTAGAGCCAAAGAAGCATCCAAGCAGTACAGCTTCTTTGAAAGGAATAGAGGCTTGAGGAAAGTACAGTTCTACAATACTCAAACATTTCCCTCCTCCCTAGCTCACAGTTTTGAGCGGGAAAGGTCTGGGAAACTTTTGCTCCTACATCAGCTAGACAAGATAGAAAGGGATGTGAACATTTCAGACATCCAAGGTCATTTCGGTGAGCTTCAGAGAAATACATAGATTACCAGCTGCATTCCCAGGCAGGGAAGAAGAGAAACAAAAGTGATGCACCTAACATTTGTTACATGAAATCAAACCACAGTACTGACAATTAGCATTCCCTAGAAATGTGACATGGATGGAGGGGCACAGACATACATGACAACATCTTCAGCTGCCACCTGGAGGTTGGCATCCCTGGTACACCCTCAGGCTGCCCTGTGTGGATTGGGCTCTGGATTGGGCTTTCTTGGATTCTTCCACTTCTGCTGCAGGCCCTTGTTTCAGAAGAACCCGAAAGTTAAAACAAAAACGAAAGGAATGTCCAGCGCCACGTGGCTTGCCTCTTCATCACACGGCAGAAGAAATGTCTGGCACGTCTGCATTTGGCTGGTTATTTTAATTACGATCTCTGCGGTCACATGACAGGGCTGCCCTATTAAACGGTAGTCCTTCTGCCCTGGAAGGCAAAAACCACAAAGAAGCTGCAGAGAAGTGTTGTGCAATGAGGCGTGTTTTGTGCTGACCGAATTGAATGGTAGGTGGAGAGTCTTCGAAGAAGCCACCGAACGTTACTGGAGGATTGCTTGGCCTCGGGGGCCTAATCCCACTTCTGTCTTTCAGGGCCTTTGGGACGCGCACAGCCTGCCGCTGCTTCCCCTTTGTTCTTTTCAATTTGAAAATGTATCGATTGGCTTGTGTTGTAAGAGAGGAAAATTGAGTTTAGGAGTACTACTCCAATTTTACTGGCCGAGCTGTAGGTCACACGAGTAAATTGGACGGTGCAGGGGAAGGGAGATCAAATATAATCAGTTCAGAAAGATTACACCAAGATTACGTCAGTTCACAAGGATGGCTGGTTATACCAATAGCAAGGTGGCTAAGGATGCTTTCCTGAAAGTAAGCCCCACTAAATAACATGACATAGGGTTGCCAGCATCCAAGTATGGCCAGGAGATCTCCTAGGATTACAACTGATCTCCAGACTATAGAGATCAGTTCCCCTGCCAGGAATGGCCATTTCCAAGGGTGGACTCTGGAGAGAACAGGTTTGAGGAGAGGAGGGACATTTTGGGGGTATAATGCTGTAGACTCCACCCTCCAAAGCAGACATTTTCTCCATAGGAACTGATCTCTGTAGTCTGGAGATCAGCTGTAATTCTGGGAGATCTCCAGGCCTCACCTGGAAAGTTGGCAACCCTACACCCACCCTATCAAACCACTGTTTTGTTTTTCTTTTGCTGCTAGGACCTGCCTTCTGAGTTCTTGAACCACAGTGCAACAGAAAGTTTAGAAGTAAGCCATTACCCTGCACGTATTGTTCCCAAATTCCTATGCCCTCCTAGTAGGAGGTGGGGGGACTCAGGACTTACCTGGAGTTAATCCCTTGCATGCATGCACATTTCTGGCAGGGTACGATGATGTCACTTCCAGGAAGTGATGTCATCACGCCGGTCATGGGTGTGCTCCCGTGCTTTACGTGGACCAAATTCAGTCCCTTTAGGGCCAAAATGGGCCCCAGCAAAGCACAGGAGCATGCCTATGGCCAGCGCAATGATGCCACTTCAGGAAGTGACATCATTGTGCCCCACCAGGAGCGTTCCCAGTGCACACTTTCCCAAGTTGCCCTCCGGTGGTAGGCGATCACCAGGGAGTTTGCTACCCTGGGGAGATTGCCTGCCACTAGCAGGCAACTGGGAAGCCAACGTGCACTTGTGTTTGAAGTAAGTCTTAAACAAGCCACTCTTTATGCTTTGATACTGGCCAACCTTACAGAACTGCTATTATTCATTACTAGCAACAAAGCCCATTGTGTTTAACAATACAACAGGATCTAGCAGAGCCTTGTGAGGGCATGCTCCGCCCCAAAAGAATTCCTACGCCCCTCAAACAGGGAGAAATTGGGCCAGTGCGGAACACAGGTACACTCCAGGGCCCGTCGCACCACCCCGGCAGCATTCCTGTGCTCCGCACCAGCGCACAATTTGGCCTCAAAAGCAGAAATCAGGCCGGTGCATTCGAGGTGGGGGAGGACAGGGCAGGGGAGCTTGGCATGCCTGCTGCCGAGACACCACCACCCCCCGCCCTGATCAAGGCTTTGGGGGGCAGCACAGGCCAGCAGGGCATGCCTGCCACCGCACCTCCCCATGGCTTTCCCGCCTTTGGGGGGAGCGCAGGGAAGCCGCACTGCCCCTTGAAGCCCCCACCCACCCCAGATTGAGGCTTTGGAGGTGGAGCGCAGGCCAGCCGGGCATGCCCCACTCTGACCCGGCCCAATTTGAGCTGGGGAGAATGGAGCCGACCTGTGGGCCCTTCTGAGGCTGCAGAAGGTTGCTCAGACTACGCCTGCACTAGGATAAAAGAGTGAGTCGTCTGGAACACGGCTCACCTTTTATGTAGTAAGATTATTGAGCTAATGTACATAAAGTTCTTTAACAGTGAAAGTGTGAGATAAATGCAAACAAAGTCATATTAATTTCAGATAAATTGTTGCAAACATTGCCAATAAATTTAATGAAATATTGGCCGTCGTCACACGGGCTTTTATTTAGCATTAAAATGGCGCTATTTCCCGGCAAACACCCACCTTATTCCAACACTGTAGCGATTTTCTCTCTTCTGCTTTGTGCTTGATAGTCGCGCTATTTTCTGCCTCAGTGTGAATGCCTCACATTGATGTATTTCGCCTCGCAACGTCCTATGCCCTCCCTTCAATCCCAGAATCCATTTCTTCCTGCGACTCCCCTTTTTTTATTTTATTATGTCCTTATAATGCCATAACAACATAACACAATGCAAACTTTCTGCTGAAGTAAAAACGACTCAATTGCCATGGCAGTCTTCAGCGATGGGGATCACGCCAGACAGGGAGTTTTCTGTGGGCAAAGAGCTATTTATATAATTTCAAAGTTGGAAAAACAAAAGGGTGGTAATGTTTTGCTCTAACGGAATGTTTATATGCTGTTATTCCGTTATAGCAGAATTAAACGCCAGAACAATAAAAATAAAAAGGGGGAGGAGCTGCTTCTGCACGGTTAGAGAGAACAGAACAGAGTGCTTCGGTGTGGACAGCTGGTGGCGCGAAGAGCCGTTAGGTGACCCAAAGAAACGTTACTGTGCCGATAACAGGTAGGACGCTATATGCTGTAAATTTAACAGAAGAGATGCCCGTGTGACGACGGCCATTGTCTCATTCTTGATCATCACGATATATCCTATTAACGTAAACAGGGACTTCTTTTATAGTTTGGCAATATTAAGAATAGAGACTTTGCTATTTCACCTCTAATACCAGCAAATCAAAAAATTAAAGGGAGCACAGGGTGCCAAGAGGCAATATCGGGGAAGGCCTTGACCTTCATATCCTGTTGTTGCCCCTCCAGAGTAACTGGTTGGCTGTTTGAAGCCAGCTGGGTGACCTTGGGTCACTCACAACTAGGGGTGTGCAAGCCAAAAATTTTCGGCTATAGCCGAAAGTAGAAAGCCGAAAGAAGATTCTCTATCGTTAAAGCCGAAAGCCGAAACAAGAATCTCTTTCGGCTTTCGACTTTCGGGATTCTTTCGGCATTATTTCGGCATTCTTTCGGCTTTTTTCTATGGGAAAATGCCTCCGTCTTCCAGGACACCTGGAGGAGGCATTTTCCCACCGAATAAGCCCAAAATTGGTGGGGACCTTCCTCTAACCCTTCTCTAACAACCACCCAAGTTTCAGACAGATTGGACTTTGGGGGGCCATGTTATGGCCCCCCAAAGCAGGTCCCCCCATCCTCCCATAAGAAAGCGAAGGAGCAGCATATTGTTAGCATGCTGCTGCTGATCTTTCTTCATTATTTCCTATGGGGAAAAAATGAAGAGGCAGGCTTCCTTTGCCAGGGGTGGCATTTTGCATGCAAAATGCCCCCCAGCCCTCAGGGGCCCTTCTCCCACCCCTCCTCCCACCCCCCACCAAGGCTCAGCCTGCTCCCACTTGGGGGGGCCATTTCATGGCCTCCCCAAGTAGGTGCTCTAATCTCTACCACTGACAGCTGGGGGAGGCTTGTGTTGCCAGGGGTGGCATTTTGCATGCAAAATGCCCCCCAGCCCTCAGGGGCCCTTCTCCCACCCCTCCTCCCACCCCCCACCAAGGCTCAGCCTGCTCCCACTTGGGGGGGCATTTCATGGCCTCCCCAAGTAGGTGCTCTAATCTCTACCACTGACAGCTGGGGGAGGCTTGTGTTGCCAGGGGTGGCATTTTGCATGCAAAATGCCCCCCAACCCTCTGGGGCCCTTCTCCCACCCCTCCTCCCACCCCCCACCAAGGCTCAGCCTGCTCCCACTTGGGGGGGCATTTCATGGCCTCCCCAAGTAGGTGCTCTGCTCTCATCTCTACCACTGACAGCTGGGGGAGGCTTGTGTTGCCAGGGGTGGCATTTTGCATGCAAAATGCCCCCCAGCCCTCTGGGGCCCTTCTCCCACCCTTCCTCCCACCCCCCACCAAGGCTCAGACTGCTCCCACTTGGGGGGGCCATTTCATGGCATCCCCAAGTAGGTCCTCTCAGCCCCTAAAGTCCACCCCTTACAGCCCCACACAAACCCAATTCCCCCCCAGCTGCCACACACAGACCCAAATCCCCACATTAGCCCCTCACAGACCCAAATCCACCCCCACCTGCCCTACACCCATAACCCCAGGAACAGGCTGGCAAAGGCCAGCCCTCTCCCTTTGTTCCCTATGCTGGGAACTTCTAAACTCTCTTTCCCTGGGCAATTCTGCACAGCCCAGGGGTGCCACAATGGTGGGCACACTTCTGAGTGCCAGCTGGTCCCTGTGAAAGAGCACCTGAACCACAGACACCCTCCCTCAAATTCCCCCACCACCTACAGAGATGGCTGGCCAGCCAGCCCCATTGTTCCCTATGATGGGAACCAACTGCACAACAAAGAATAAAACAAGAACAACACAAAATAAAGTTTTTAAAAAATTATTTTCTCCCTTCCAAAGTACAAGTAGGCAAAGCATTATGACACATTACACCAGCAGTCCCCCACACAGAAAAATTAAAACAAAACTCACTTAACATCAGAGAATCACAAAGCATGATTCCTGTCAAAAACACTTTATTTCTTGAACAGCTTTAGGTTACACAGCAGGGGGGAACACCAAAGGGCATGGCAGCACTATCTTACACAAAAATAACACAACTCACTTAACATCAGAGAATCACAAAGCATGATTCCTGTCAAAAACACTTTATTTCTTGAACAGCTTTAGGTTACACAGCAGGGGGGAACACCAAAGGGCATGGCAGCACTATCTTACACAAAAATAACACAACTCACTTAACATCAGAGAATCACAAAACACAATTCCTGTCAAAAACACTTTATTTCTTGAACAGCTTTAGGTTACACAGCAGGGGGGAACACCAAAGGGCATGGCAGCACTATCTTACACAAAAATAACACAACTCACTTAACATCAGAGAATCACAAAAACACAATTCCTGGCAAAAACACTTTATTTCTTGAACAGCTTTAGGTTACACAGTAGGAGGGCACAACAGGGCATGATAGCAATGTACTACAAAAAATAATACAACCCACTTCACCGTTTTTGACAGCAATTGTGTTTGTGTGATTCTCTGATGTGAAGTGAGTTGTGTTATTTTTGCGTAGTACACTGCTTTCCTGCTCTGCGGTGCCTTCCTACTGTGTAACCTAAAGCAGTTACAGAAATAAAGTGCTTTTGACAGCTATTTTTTGGGGTGATTCTTTAATGTGAAGTGAGTTGTGTTATTTTTGTGTAAGATACTGCTTCCATGCCCTTTGGTGTCCCCCCCCTGCTGTGTAGCCTAAAGCTGTTCAAGAAATAAAGTGTTTTTGACAGGAATTGTGTTTTTGTGATTCTCTGATGTTAAGTGAGTTGTGTTATTTTTGTGTAAGATAGTGCTGCCATGCCCTTTGGTGTTCCCCCCTGCTGTGTAACCTAAAGCTGTTCAAGAAATAAAGTGTTTTTGACAGGAATTGTGTTTTTGTGATTCTCTGATGTTAAGTGAGTTGTGTTATTTTTGTGTAAGATAGTGCTGCCATGCCCTTTGGTGTTCCCCCCTGCTGTGTAACCTAAAGCTGTTCAAGAAATAAAGTGTTTTTGACAGGAATCATGCTTTGTGATTCTCTGATGTTAAGTGAGTTGTGTTATTTTTGTGTAAGAGTGCTGCCATGCCCTTTGGTGTCCCCCCCTGCTGTGTAACCTAAAGCTGTTCAAGAAATAAAGTGTTTTTGACAGGTATCATGCTTTGTGATTCTCTGATGTTAAGTGAGTTGTGTTATTTTTCTGTGTGGGGGACTGCTGGTGTAATGTGTCATAATGCTTTGCCTACTTGTACTTTGGAAGGGAGAAAATAATTTTTTTAAAACTTTATTTTGTGTTGTTCTTGTTTTATTCTTTGTTGTGCAGTTGGTTCCCATCATAGGGAACAATGGGGCTGGCTGGCCAGCCATCTCTGTAGGTGGTGGGGGAATTTGAGGGAGGGTGTCTGTGGTTCAGGTGCTCTTTCACAGGGACCAGCTGGCACTCAGAAGTGTGCCCACCATTGTGGCACCCCTGGGCTGTGCAGAATTGCCTAGGGAAAGAGAGTTTAGAAGTTCCCAGCATAGGGAACAAAGGGAGAGGGCTGGCCTTTGCCAGCCTGTTCCTGGGGTTATGGGTGTAGGGCAGGTGGGGGTGGATTTGGGTCTGTGAGGGGCTAATGTGGGGATTTGGGTCTGTGTGTGGCAGCTGGGGGGGAATTGGGTTTGTGTGGGGCTGTAAGGGGTGGACTTTAGGGGCTGAGAGGACCTACTTGGGGATGCCATGAAATGGCCCCCCCAAGTGGGAGCAGTCTGAGCCTTGGTGGGGGGTGGGAGGAAGGGTGGGAGAAGGGCCCCAGAGGGCTGGGGGGCATTTTGCATGCAAAATGCCACCCCTGGCAACACAAGCCTCCCCCAGCTGTCAGTGGTAGAGATGAGAGCAGAGCACCTACTTGGGGAGGCCATGAAATGCCCCCCCAAGTGGGAGCAGGCTGAGCCTTGGTGGGGGGTGGGAGGAGGGGTGGGAGAAGGGCCCCAGAGGGTTGGGGGGCATTTTGCATGCAAAATGCCACCCCTGGCAACACAAGCCTCCCCCAGCTGTCAGTGGTAGAGATTAGAGCACCTACTTGGGGAGGCCATGAAATGGCCCCCCCAAGTGGGAGCAGGCTGAGCCTTGGTGGGGGGTGGGAGGAGGGGTGGGAGAAGGGCCCCTGAGGGCTGGGGGGCATTTTGCATGCAAAATGCCACCCCTGGCAAAGGAAGCCTGCCTCTTCATTTTTTCCCCATAGGAAATAATGAAGAAAGATCAGCAGCAGCATGCTAACAATATGCTGCTCCTTCGCTTTCTTATGGGAGGATGGGGGACCTGCTTTGGGGGGCCATAACATGGCCCCCCAAAGTCCAATCTGTCTGAAACTTGGGTGGTTGTTAGAGAAGGGTTAGAGGAAGGTCCCCACCAATTTTGGGCTTATTCGGTGGGAAAATGCCTCCTCCAGGCGTCCTGGAAGACGGAGGCATTTTCCCATAGGAAAGCCGAAAGAATCCCGAAACGTTTCGGCTTTTTTCTTTCGGCTACCCGAAACGTTTCGGCATTCCCCGAAACGTTTCGGCATTCCCCGAAAGAAGCCGAAACACTTTTGTTTCGGCATTCTTTCGGCATTCTGAATGCCGAAACGCACATCCCTACTCACAACTCTCTGGAGCTCTCTCGGCCCCACCCACCTCACAGGGTGATTGTTGTGGGGATAATAATACCATACTTTGTTAACCGCTGTGAGTGGGTGTTAAGTTGTCCTGAAGGACAGTATATAAATCAAATGTGGTGGTGATGATGATGAAGAAGAAGAAGATGAAGATGAAACAAAGTGCTAGACTAGACTGACTGCCATTCTAACCGAGCAGGACTCTTCTGACATTGTTAATTTCCAATGTAGAAGCCGGCAACTGACTGTAGTCCAATATTTTCAGAAAGAACTACAGCTGCATGAATGAGGAAGGAAAGAATGTCTCAGCAATTTTGCCCCTAAACTAATTGTGCAAGAAAGAAAGTCTGACTGATTGCCCAGATCTCCCAGAGGTTTGCTGGAAGAAAACTGCATGTCAAAACTCTAAAAATCTAAAAGAAAGCCAAGAGCTGGGAGGGGGGGCACATCAAAGAGTGACATCTTCTAGCCCGAAGTGTTGCCCCAGCACCTAATCTCAAGTGAGAGCTAGTGTAGTATAGCAGTTAGAAGGTTAGGACAGAATACAGGAGCCTCGAGATCAAATCCTCATTGGAGTGTGCCAGGGAACTTGTGACCATCACTCTCTATCAGCCTAACTCTATATCACAGTGATGTTGTGGGGGGGAAATGGGGGAAGAGAATGTTAATATGCAGGCATTGAGTTGTTCAGTGTCTGGCTGTGGTCAGATTTCCAAGGCATGAGCTTTTGAGAGTCAAAACTCCCGAAGCTCATGCCTTAAAAATCCAGTTGGTCTTTAAGGTGCTATTGGACCCAGATCTTGCTCTTCGACTACAGACTGACAGCTACCTGCCTGAAACTAGCTGCAGTCAGTTACTTAGGAGAAGAGGGACCCCGCCCCGCCCCCCAGCCTGTCAGAGTGATCCCTGTATTCCATAACATTGCTTCAAACTCCCTGGCAAAAGGGTGGGATAAAAACGTTTTGCTATTTTTGTTTTATTTCATTTGTGTGTGTTATGTGCTGTCAAATCGCCTCCTACCTATGGCAACCCTATGAATGAAAGACTTCCTAAACGTCCTACTATTAACAGACTTGCTCAGATCCTGCAAACTGGAGGACATGGCTTCTTTTCTTGAGTCCAGCCATCTCGTTTTAGGCCTTCCTCTTTTCCTGCTGCCTTCCAGTTTTCCTAGTATTATTGACTTTTCCAGAGAATCTTGTCTTCTCATGATGTTACCAAAGTACGATAGCCTCAGTTTTGTCATTTTAGCTTCTAGGGAGAATTCAGGCTTGATTTGATCTAGAACTCTCATATTTGTCTTTTTGGCTGTCCACGGTATCTGCAAAACTCTCCTCCAGCACCACATTTCAAATGAATCCATTTTCTTCCTGTCACCTTTCTTCACTATCCAACTTATTTCATTTAGACCCCAATTTTCTCAACAGTGGCGACCCTGACGTTGTTCTCCATTTTATCCTCATAACAACCCTGTAAGGTAGGCTTGGCAGAGAGAGCATAACTGGCCCAAGGTCACCCAGCCAGCTTCCATGGCAGAATGGGAATTCAAACTTGGGTCTCCTAGATCCTAAACTCTAACCACTTCAGCTAGAAATTTTTCTAAATCTGTAAATAATTGGTTCGTAGGCACTGGTCCTGATAGCTCAGTATTGGGGGGAATGGTCTTTGCGCATGGTTGGAGATGTTCTTCTTTATTACTTAACATTCATTCCAGGAGCTCGTGCACAGCTCTTGGTGCACTTTATGTCTTGGGCCTTCCGTTGCTTCGGGTTATTCGTCCCGTCATTTCTTTGGCTCCTTCCTCCTCTTTGCCCTTTCTGAGTGATCGATAACCTCTCTTCTCTCAACTCCCCTTATTTCCCTTGAGCTGCTCTATGCTATGTTTATCCTGATCTTGCGGCACGTGACCTTCAGGTAAAGAAGGGACACTGGCTTTCCAGAAGCCCACCAAAGAACGCTGTAAAGTGGCTGCCTACAGTTAGCCGCTCAATTAATTGATTTTGCTGGCCGTTTTTTCTCCGAAATCTGATCCGTGACCGACCTCTTGTTTGCGGTTGCTTTTTTATCACAAAAGGCCAGGAATGAAGCGCGCAAGTGTTTCTTTGTCCTTGGTCCCAAGGGGGACCTGCTCTGTCTGGGTGGAAGCGCATCAGTATGCCAGTCAGAGGCTATAGAAGTCCCTGGTGCAGTCAGTCTGGTACCCAGAAAGCATCTTTGCACTGCTTATTTTGACGATATGGCTGGCGGAGAAGTTCCTTCTCCTACAGACCCCTGCCGCTACAATCAGCTAGATCCAAAATCTGTTGATTCTTGATGATCCAGGAAGCTACCCTCTGACGAATGTCTGAAGATGTGAATCCACTGGACTCTCCGGTAGCCTAGTTTTACCATAACGTGCAAGCCAATTATGGCCGGTATCCTGGGTATAAAACATTTTATTCTGAACGATATACCTGATAAGCATTACGACATGCTTTACTCTTTTCCTCTTTGCTCTGTCTTTTGTCTCCTTCGCGCTTCCGTTTTCCCCCCTCACCCCCTGATTTCTCAACAACCTTGACAAACGTTATTTATCAGAGGCAATTTATGCTTTCAGGAAGACAACGCTGCCTTTTCTTCCCTGCATAACTAAGGAGGGAGTTGGTACCACCCAACAAACAAGCCCCTATTTAAGAGTACATGTTGAGTCAGCTCAGGAGTTGTGTTACAGCGTGGATGTTGAGATGAACGTGCTGTTAGTGTCAGGGGCAGACTGTTTCTGCCAAACGTGTGTTCCGGCACCGATACTGACAACTACAGGTTTTACTGTTCTGAAACAACTCTTAAGAGGAATGTTTGAATGTCATGTTAGAAGCAGGGAAAGGAGGGAGCTTGCCGAAACCAGGAAGTGACTGTGTTAAAATTACGTATGCTATTCAAATGTTTGTGAGGTGCTCGTTTTGTTGGCAACTACCTCTTCAACCCAAAAAGAGGCCAGCCAGGGAGAGTATAAACAAAAGCAAGTGGGGACTCCCTCAACAACCCACTAACCGTAACAATCCACAGTAAAACTGTAACATATAATGAATCAGAAAAGTGCAAGGTGCTTCCAATAGTCAAAAAGTAGTACAATAATGATAGCAGTTAATGTATGCATGCACACAATAAGATACAATTCATATACCAATGCATCAGACACACAATAAATATCAAGATCATGAAATATCCATTTCCACAGAGCCACAATACATACAGTACAGCATCAAGAGTCCCAGATGTTACTCATAGACAAAGGTGCTGCAAACTGCCCGACAATAAATGTAAAGGCGTATCGCCTAGCTCAAAAACGTATGCAAGGAACTCAGTTCTCAAATGTTTTCAGTCAACAAAGAAGAATCAAAGGTCAAGCTCGTACTTCATATCCTAGGCAGAGCCTCTAAAGGATGTCATCTGAGCAGAGACGTCCGGTCCACAGAACCGAGCCCAACAAAATGCTATATAATAAGTTTATCCATTAGCTCAATTAAACAGGAAGTGTCTGAACGGCTTCAACAACAGTAATGTCCCCTTCATCTGGGAAGCCTGGATGAGCCTGAGCTTGTCAGGTCTCAGAAGCTAAGCAGGGTCAGCTTTGGTTAGTAACTGGATGGGAGACCTCCACAGCAGACCAGGGTTGCAGAGGCAAACCACTTCTGTTACTTTCTTGCCTTGAAAACCCCCTAAGGGGTTACCATAAATCAGCTCTGACTTGAGGGCACTCTCCACCACCACCCTTGCAGAGAGGATGTTACTACACTAGTCAGATCAGCAGCTAAGCAGTTGCTACCTAGCTACTCCTACTGAGTACAGCCTAGAAGGATTTCTGAACTCCAAGCCACAATAGTGCTGGAAGTTTCAGGTAGGTAACCATGTTGGTTTGCCCTAGAACAGCAGGATTTGAGTCAGGTGGCACCATAGAGACCAATAGAATTTTCAGAGTATAAGTTTTCGAGAGACAGATCTCCTTGTATCAGAAATCAGAAAACATTCTGAAGAAGGGAGCTCTGACTCTTGAAAGCTTATACTCTGAAAATCTTATAATGATGATGATGATGATGATGATGATGATGATGATGATGATGATGATGATGACGACGACGACGACGACGACGACGATGATGATGATGATATCCCACCCTCCCTGCAAGCGGGCTCAGGGCGGGTTACAACAGAAGATAAAATATACAAGATAAAATCACAATAAATTAACACAGCTTTCTAATAAATAATCTAAGAGCTAAACTACACAAGACAAATTACACGAGGATGCTCAAATGAAGGGAGGCGTAATGTTAGCCAGGAAGTGAAGTTTGAATTTCACCTCTCTCTACAGAGCCGTCAAAGATCACTCTTCAAAGGGTTTGTTAATTTCCTCTTTGCCTCCCCAAAGGCTCTGTCAATTATTAACAAACCCTTTGAGGAACATCTTTGCCAGCTCTGCAGAGAGATGAAATTAACAAACCCTTTGAGGAGAGATCTTTGCGGGCTCTGTAGAGAGAATTGAAATTTAAACTTTGCTTCCTGGCTAAACTGCATCTCCCTTCACTTGAGCGTCCTTGTGTAATTCGTCTCGTGTAGTTTAGCTCTAAGGTGCCACCAGAACCAAATCCTACAGTAGTGTTGGAAGTACTTGTCTGGGGACTGCCTGGGCACCCGGTTCTGGCCAAAAGAGGATCTGCTGGGAGATCATCTGAGGAAGTCTTATTACCCTGTCACCTTTCGTGCTCTGGCTGGACTGGGTAATGAGGCGATCTTCAGATGGTGGGGCGATCCTCCCTGAAAAGTTCTGGGGCAGCCTGAGCTAACTAGTCTCCAGATCTAGGCAATTAGGGAGCCAGTTCTTGCTGGCTACGGCCGTGCCCTCAATTTCATGGAGCCGTGCTGGATCAGCGAAGGCAGTGATTTCCACCGTTGTATGTAGTGTGTTACGGAGAGCCTCACAGGTCCTGAAGTTCAACACCATTATCTGTGCAGGGCCATCTGTCAACTGAGATGAGAAACAGCAGGGATGAAATCTGTTGAACTCCATATCTCTTACGTGATCTTTTATAGTCCTGGAACCTCTGTCCCGTTTCGGTCTTTTAAGTGGTAAGTTCATGTTTTTACAAGATTTTTTTCTTCTCGGCCATATGAGGGCAAACACGGGAAGCAAATGCTTTTAAAATATGCTAGTAAAATTAGACAAGACTTGTAAAATTTAAACGGAATGGGATTCATTGCCTATTTAAACTCCCCGAAAGCCCACCTGTCCTGCAGGATAGCACATTCAGTTAATCTCAGAGCAGGAGAAAAGTCCCCAGCACCACCAAAGAGGGACAACCACATACACAACAGAGTCAGCAGTTCACCCCACCCATGGTAGCTCCAACCAGAGGGGCATTTTGATGGGCATCTGCTTGCTGGCATCCTCCCACCTCCCAATGAGCATTGGTAGGGAATGCAGTAGAAGGAAACACACTGCCAGGTGGATAAGAACAGAGCCTGAGATGGTCAGCCCAACACAGTTGGCCTAGCCATACCCTTGGCAGCACTGGCCAGAGATTTGGGCAGGGGTGTCTTGGTCAAGGGGGAATTGGTAAGATCAGCAGAAAGGCCCTGGGTAAGTCACAAGGGTTGAAGGAGATGGGTAGGGCCTGTGGGAGTGATAAATAAATCGTTATGTAGGCCCCGGAAACCTAATTAAAGGATTCCTTGTTTGGGTCATTGGCAGAGTCTATCGTCTGGCATAGGAAGTGTGATTATAGGTGGTTGTGAGCTGGTTCCGCTGGCTGGTGTGTGTGCAGGAATGAAAATAACAAATCATGCACTTGGTTTATATTTAGAAAAGAAATAAGAGTTCTTTATTGTAGGAACGCCATACTCTGATAGGAAAGGAGGAGAGACAGATCCTAAATACCTATCTAGTCTAAGGATGGACATGGATGCTAGGGAAAGGCCTGCACCCATGCTGCCAAGATGGAGGGAGGAGAAGGAGAGAGGTGTTGCCTGGAACAAAGCCAGGAAGAGAAGGAGAGAGAGGGAGGAAGGCAGGACAGGAGGAGGAAATCCTGAGAATAACAATCTACATATCAAAGGACAGTTAGAGCAGGAAACAGGAAACAGAGTGCCCTGACCTCTCTATCTTTCTCTCTTTGGTTTGTCCCCCTCTGAAACCTGATGAAAGGGGCAGCGCTGAGTCCTCCTCTTCCAACAAGGGGCTCCTGATAGGAATGTCAACTCCAGATTGGGAATTTCCTGGAGTGGAACTTGGGGAGAAAGTGGTTCGAGGAGAGGAAGGGCCTCCATGGGGTATAACACCATAAAGTCTACCCTACAAAGAGGCAATTTGCTCCTGGGGAACTGGCCTCCGCAGTCTGGAGATCAGCTATAATTCTGGGATATCCCCAGGCCCCCCACCAGCCAGACTCAACACACAAAGCAGTCCAAACTCTGGGCCCTTCAGAATGTCTCAGCTGGGCACCTAAAACAGTGGGCGAGGCAGTCTACTGGCGGCCGCTGAGAGGGGGTTTCACAATTTTAACTACTGAGAAGGTTCTGCTTGTATGTGAAGAGTCAAAGTTCCGCATTTCTTGTTATATTGGTTTCTCTGTCTCTGTTTCTCTCTCTGTCTCTGTCTGTCTCTCTCTCTCTCCAAATTTAAAAAGAAATACAGGACATATATATATATATATATATGACTGTTTCGGGTCTCTGCTTTTCATTGGTCGTTTTTTTGGCCTTGTGCGTAATTGTGTGCCTGGTTTACCCGCTTTATGCGTACAAAGTCCATCGCCTATTTGTGTGGTGTTGATTTAGCGACACACAAAAGAAAGCTGTGGAATGTGTACGTTTTGAGCGGAAAGTTCAGCACTGAAAATGGCCTGGGAATAAATCCACAGGCTCAGATTTGCACAAAGCAGAAGTGAATGAACGGCAGAATGTGGGGATGAAATTGGAAGGGCCAGCTCTGGCTCCGCGTTTTCAAGGTCCTGACTCCTGAGCCTCTACCACCCTTTGCAGTGCAGTCCTTTGCAGTGCAACCTCTACCCCCCCTTTGCAGTGCAGTCCTTTGCAGTGCAACCTCTACCCCCCTTTGCAGTGCAGTCCTTTGCAGTGCAACTTCTACCACCCTTTGCAGTGCAGTCCTTTGCAGTGCAATCTCTACCACCCTTTGCAGTGCAGTCCTCTGCAGTGCAATCTCTACCACCCTTTGCAGTGCAGTCCTTTGCAGTGCAATTCTCTACCACCCTTTGCAGTGATTTCAGTCGGCTTAGACTGGAGTAACTCCGTTGAGGATTGCACTTTTGTTCTGCCTTTCTTTCTGGTCTAATCGGCCTTGCTGCTGAAAGTGTGAGGAGTTACTCCCGGTGGTAACTGAAAACAGAGTTGCCTTATACTGAATCAAACCCTCAGTCCATCAAGGTCAGTATTTTCTACTCCGACTGGCTACGGCTCTGTCAGATCTCAGGCTGAATGCTTTCACATCACCTGCTTCCTGGCCCTTTTAACTGGAAACCCCGGGGACTGAACTTGGGAACTTCTGCATGCAAAGCAGAAGCTCTCGCTCTGAGCCAAAGCTCCTCCCTAGCTGCCGCTCCCCCCTTGCTCCTTTCACTGCTCATTTACTCCAAGAGTGCAGGCAAACAGGCAGCAAGAGCACGAAGTGGCATGTGGGCCCGGGGGCTCCCGGCGTTGGCACCGGGCCTCCTGCTGGGATGTGGATCTTGGCAGGAGGCCAGCTCGCCAGCCTGTGACGCTGGCCCTGGCAGAGACAAGAAATTCGCAATTCTCCCCAGTTCATCTTGCAGCTACAGTTACCAGCTATTGCTGTTGCACCTTCCTTTGCCTGCTGGTGGTGGTTGCCAAGCCTCAAACCGAAGGTCCGTCAAAGCCAGCGTCTCTCATTAAGGGAAGCGCCTGAAGAACCCCTGGCTGCCTTAGACCATGCCTTAGCTGACCGCTTGCCCATTATGACCAGTCTTCACCAGCAGTGTGCTGGTTTAGAGGAATAATAGGTGCACGGTCATCTGTGCCTGCCAGGCCTGGCTGGCCCCTTCCCAAACTGAAGGCACGTTCTCGAAGGTGGCTCAGAATCCTTTGCAATTGGAATCCATGCGCCCAACGCAGAAGCGTCTCGGCTGGCCACTGCAAGCTGCCTTCGCTTTGATCCAACAAGGCAGTTTTCAGAGTTTTTTTGTGCACTGGATTTGCTGAGTGCTATCAAGGGTGTTGCGTTTACGTGCCGTCAAGTCACCTCCGACCTACGGCGACCCTATGAATGAAAGACCTCCAAAACGTCCTATCATGAACAGACCTGCTCAGATCCTGCAAACTGGAGGAAGTGGCTTCTTTTATAGAGTCAAGCCGTCTTGGTTTAGGTCTTCCTCTTTTCCTACTGCCTTCCACTTTTCCTAGCTATCAAGTAACATCGTATTTAAGGCAAGAGGTGTTCAGAGGCGGTTGGCACGGCCTGCCTCTGCATAGCAACTCTGGAGTTCCTTGGTGGTCTCCCAACCAAGTCCTAACCAGGCCTGACCCTGCTTAGCTTTTGAGATCTGATACGATCAGGCTAGCCGGGGCCGTTTCCACACGGCTTACCTTCCCTCGGAACGACCCGGAACATTGTGCAAAAACTGCGGAAGATCGCGTTTTCTCGCGCAAGATTTGAGCGATGTCACGCAAATCTCGCGTGAGAAAATGCGATCTTCCGCGTTTTTTGCGCGATGTTCCAGGTTGTTCCGAGGGAAGGTAAGCCGTGTGGAAACGGCCCAAGTCGGCGGGGAGGGGGGGAGGCAAAGCCCAACATATTCCCCTTATGTGGACAAAGTGCCAACTTACGGCAACCTCACAGGGTTTTCAAGGCAAGAGACCAACAGAGGTGGTTTGCGATCGGCTACCTCTGTTTAGACGCCCTGGACTTCTTTAGTAGTCTCTCATCCAAATACTAACCAGGGCTGACGGCCTAGCTTCCCAGCTCTGATAAGATCAAGCTAGTCTGCTGCCTTGCTGAGTAGAGGAAGCTTTTGAAAAAAAAGCGGCTGAAAAGAGGAAGTTTGATGGAGATATAAAATCTATTTTAGTTCTTCTGAAGAATGAAGGCCAGACTAAATTATACATGACAGATGCACACACAGGTTCCCTGTACGTGTATATAAACAAACATCCACAGACAAGAGGCTGCCCATTGCCGTGAAACATCACTCATTCCTGCCCCCCCATCCCTCTTCGTTCACTAAAAATCACCTTCCCCAATCTTTTATCGCATCTGTCAGGAAATCTCTCTGCAGGGAAAGACAGAAGTGAGGGGTGGTTGGCGGAATATATTATGGGAAGGTGAGGTGAAGCGTTAAGCACCCCAACACGGCTGATTCCAGATTTTGGGGGGGCCTAGAGAGAGTGCCAGGGTCCCCTCTCCCCCTCTGCCCACCACCACGCCCCCTCTTCGTTCTCTTAAGAACATAAGCAAAGCCATGTTGGATCAGGCCAGTGGCCCATCCAGTCCAACATTCTGTCACACACAGTGGCTAGAAATCCAGTGCCATCTAAAGGACTGTCAGTGAGGCCAGGACACCAGAAGCCCTCCCACTGCCTTCCTTCCAGCACCAAGACAACAGAGCACCACCTCCCCACAAAGAGAATACCATCTATCTCCTGTGGCTAATAGCCACTGATGGACCTCTGCTCCATATATTTGTCCAGTCCCCTCTTGAAGCTGGCAATGCTTGTAGCTGCCACCACCTCCTGTGGCAGCTACCCACTCCTGCATGTTTCCCACCTGCATGTTTCCCACCTGCCTGTGTGTCCTTCCCTTGTTTGCTCACAAGCCCTCCCGTTCCCCACGCTCACAGGAGGAAGCTATTACTCATATTTACTTTGTGTTAGAATACTCATTTATGTACTTTTTAACTATTTGCCAGGGCCTGTCTCATGGAATCTAACTGATGGTCAATGGAAATTGAGCCTCCGTGTCCTTAGAATTGCTAAAAGGCTTATATTACAGCATTGGAAAGACAAAAACCCACTGCCTGTAATGCATTAGATTGAGGAAGGGGACATTTCATAGAAAAAGAGCTGGAGGACTTCATTAGCATAACTCATTAGCATACCTCATTAGCATATGCCACACCCCTTGACATCGCCGGAAGTGTGTCATTAGCATGACTGTTTTGCATGTGCCACACCCATAATATCACCTATCCTGGCTGTTTTGGACCCAATCCTGGCCATTCAGGGCCGAAATTGGGCCCAAAATGGCAAAAAGGGGCTGAAAATGGCCAAAAAGGGGCCCCAAATGGTCAGGATTGGGCCGCTGCTGAGCGGGAGAGTGATCCACCACCCATCAGAGACCCAATCCAAGCCGTTTCGGCCCCAATCCAGGCCAAAACGGGTCCAAAATGGCCGAGTCAGGTGGGCGGGACCACCTGTCATGTGACCTCTTTGGGAAACTGCCGTAACTGCGTTCCTGTGCATTCCCCCTCAAAATGAGCCCTGGATTGAGGACTTTATAAACTTATCATTGGAACGTATCCTATATAGACATGAGAAGACAAGATTCATTGGAAAAGACAATAACGCTAGGAAAAGTGGAAGGCAGTAGGAAAAGAGGAAGACCTAAAACGAGATGCTTGACTCGATAAAAGAAGCCACGTCCTCCAGTTTGCAGGATCTGAGCAAGTCTGTTACTGATAAGACGTTTGGGAGGTCTTTAATTCATAGGGTTGCCATAGGTCAGAAGTGACTTGACGGCACATGACACACACTCATATATAGACAACAACTGTATATGGACTTATTTTTAGGTATTTGGAGAACTTTTATAGAAACCAATGTATAGATTTGCCATCATTATTTTTATTGTTTTTGTTTTTTGTTTCTTTTCTTTTTTTTGCTTTGCACAAATAAATAAAATTTAAAAATATGTTTTTTAAAAAATGCTCACAGCTGCCTGCGGTTCTTTCCCTGGTGAGACAGCACAGTGCATGCATCTCGGAGCATGGATGGAACACTAGCAACTGAGAGTCTCTCTACACGAGATGCCTCGGTGCGTGTTCGTCAAGCATAGGGAGACACAATGTTAGCCAGGAAATGTAGTTTAGAAAGACAGAGCCAGCGGAGATCACTCCTCAGAGGGTTTGTTAATTTCATCTTCGCCTCCCAGAAGGCTCTGTCAATTTCACCTCTCCAGGCTAAAACTGTGCAGGATGGCAACCAGAGGGCAGCAAGGAATGGAAATGGGCTGGAGCTGCCTTCCAGAGCCAGTCTTGGAGAGATTATAATGGGCTCAAGTTTCCCTTTTTGCATTTCACAGCCCCTTCACACAGCTCCAGTGTATAGCAAAGCCTTTGCCCTACTGCCAGCTCTGTCTCTTAAAACTACCCGTCCTGGCTAACATCACATCTCCCGACACATGTTCTTCACGTGTTAGATGTCTCATGTAGAGAGTCTCTGAGTGGGTGGGTGGGGATTTGGAACATTAGTAGGGCCTGTCAGAAACTCTTAGCCCTGGCAGCTGCCCCATCTCAGGGTACAGCAACGCCAGCTCTGCCCCCCAGCCTTGGCCGAAACAGGTAGTTGTCAGCAATTTCTTTTTAGAAGAAAACTATGATGGGAGTCTGTTTATACCACTATGGTTGATTGGCTTCACTGGGAAGGCGGGCACTTTGGGAATGGATGCGGGAGGTCCCAGATTGAAGGCTTTTCAATAACAAAGCTCTGAGAAAGATCTCTGTCTGCCGGAGATCCCGGAGAACCACTGCTAGTTGGAATAACCGGTCATGAGCTCATGTTCTGACCCGGTGTCTAAGGCAGCGTCATGTGTTTGAGCTAGTTTGAGCTTTATTCAGTTTATGTGTTGTGTGTTATGTGCCGTCACATCGCCACTGACCTAGGGCGACCCTATGACGGAAAGACCTCCAAAATGTCCTATCATGAACAGACTTGATCAGATCCTGCAAACTGGAGGCCGTGGCTTCTTCTATTGAGTCCAGCCATCTCATTTTAGGTCTTCCTCTTTTCCTACTGCCTTCTACTTTTCCTAACATTATTGACTTTTCCAGTGAGTCTTGTCTTCTCATGATGTGACCAAAGTACGATAGCCTCAGTTTTGTCATTTTAGCTTCTAGGGAGGATTCAGGCTTGACTTGATCTCGTACCCGCTTATTTGTCTTTTTGGCTGTCTGTGGTATCCGCGAAACTCTCCTCCAGCACCGTATTTCAAATGAATCATTTTTTTTCCTGTCAGCTTTCTTCACTGTTCAACTTTCACTTCCATATATAGTAACGGGGAATACCATAGTTGAATCATAGAATTCTAGAATCATAGGGTTGGAAGGGACCTCTATGGTCATCTAGTCCAACCCCCTGCGCAATGCAGGAAATTCACAACTACCTCCCCCTCCCACACTCACACAGCGACCCTTTCTTCATGCCCAGACTCAAATTATGACTCAAATGTTAAGCTAGACTGTATGGACTCATTTCTGTATTTAAAATCTTATATTTTTATATATGCCAATAAAGGCTGGCTAGCTTGCTTGTTAAGCTAGAATGTAGATTTTACCTCTGTCATGTTCCAAAGAAGCTGAGACAAGATGAAAGATGTTTTGTTGTTGGAAGTGACAGCAAGAAAAACTAGACTGAGGGCCATCTACGAAGAGACTCCAAAGCCATACAGGCCCCAGAAGCGAAGGGTGGTTCCCTCAATAGCTTCAGTGGGTCTGAAGAGCTGAGATTTGCCCATATTACAGCCTGATGTTTATTGGGAAGAGGGAAGTCAGAAATTAAACTGGAGTGAGAGGGGCAGGGGGGAAATGAGTACGGTATTGAAGGTGTTTTCATGGCGTGAAAACTGCTTGGCCTTAACATGTATTTTGAAAAGCCGGAGCAATAACTCTGGACTTGCAGAGGGTGTCCAGAGTTTAGAGTCATAAATCACCTGCCAAGCTGTATAAAGCACCGGGCTGATGGATGAAAGGAAGGCGCAGAAGCCAAACCAGATGAGATTCCAAGAGAGGCAGGGCCCGTCTGACGGCTTTTTTCCTGGAAACCAGAAATGCAGCCATGGAAGGGAGAGCTGTGAATTCAGAGCTGTGGGAAGTGGGGTTTGCTTAACCCCTTCCTTCTGGGCTGTTCTTTCCAATCAAAACTGAGCCCCCTAGCTGCTGCTCTCCCACCCATGGGTGAAAAAACAAGGGGGCCCAGATGCCATTTAGAGATGGCAAATGGGGCAGGTTCTCCTTTTCCCTGCCCTGTCTCTGGTGTATTAGACCATATTGTGAGCCTCGTCTATGTCATTGAGTACTGTAAAGTATTAAAAATGTATTTGCAACAAATGCTTTTCAACGCTACCTTTTTTGGGCAGTTGAATAAATACTAACGGTAAAGAGCAGGCCTTTGAACTTTACGAGTTCACACACTACATACTCCAGTAACCTCCCCACACTCACCCCTAAATCCCAAAATGGCACGGAAAAGGATTGCCGGAGGAAAGGGAAAAAATTAACTCCGGATAAAGAGGAACACGTTCCTTGGAGTTGATCAGTGGCCGAATGCGTATTTTATATGCATAAGGTCCCAATTTCAGTTTCCAGTTAATGTTAGGTTACCAACCTCTATGTGGGGTCTGGAGTTTTGCTGGGATTACAACTAATGTCTAGAACAACAGTTCTCCTGGGAGCTTCAGAAGGCAAACTTTATGGCTTTACATCCCTGCTGATCTCCGTCCCCTTCCCAGACTCTGCCCTCTGCAGGCTCCACTCCCAAACATCCAGGAATTTCTTGAGCTGGAGTTGGCGATCCTAAAAAGGGATTGTAAATCATAGAGCAATCTTAGATCTTCAACACCTAGTGCCAGTTAGTGTAGACAATGTGGGTGCTCCCCTCCCCGAGCACGCTATGGTTAATAGAGATGCCCAACCCAGACCAATATCAGAGAAACGACATTAACGGAAAGGGTTAAGAGAGTCAGTGAGGTGTAGTGGTGAGAGCATTGGGAGACCCAGGTTCGAATCACCACTGCCACGGAGGCTTGGCAGGAGATCTTAGGACAACCTGCCCTCTCAGCCTAATGTACCTCGCAGGGTTGTTATGAGGATAAAATGGAGGAGAGGGGAATGAAGCAAGCTGGATTGGAAGAAAGGTGGGATGTAAATTAAATGAACGAAAGAAAAGCTGCATTCCTAAGAACGCTTTCCTGGGAATGAGCCTCTTTGAATACCATGTTATTTCCCAAGTCGATCTGTTTAGGATTGCTTCCAAAAAGCCCTACCCTGGCCTGTGGTCTTACAGAATCATAGGGTTGGAAGGTACCTCCAGGGTCATCTAGTCCAATCCCCTGTACAGTGCAGGAAATTTGCAACTACCTTTCCCCACGCACACTGCCAGTGACCCCTGCGCCATGCCCAGAAGATGGCAAAACACTGTCAGGATCCCTAGCCAAACTGGCCTGGGGAAAATTGCTTCCTCACCCGAAAGTGGCGATCAACATTACCCTGGACATATAAGAAGGGGCCGTGAGAACTGAGCACTGATGTAACCCTTCCTGCCCTCCCCTCTCAAGATCTGTCCAGGTTCATAGAATCAGCATTGCTGTCAGATGGCCATCGAGCCTCTGCTTAAAAACCTCCAAAGAAGGAGAGTCCACCACCTCCCGAGGAAGCCTGTTCCACTGAGGGACCGCTCTGTCTCCACTCCATGTATTCCTGGGGATGCCAACTCTGGGTAGGGAAATTCCTGGGGGATGGAGCCAGGGGAGGGCAGGGTTTGGTGAGGGGAGGGATCTCCACAAGATCTAATTCCCTAGAATCCAAAGCAGCCATTTTCTCCAGGGGAACCGAGCCCTGTACTCTGGAGATCAGCTGCAGTTTTGGGAGATTTCCCAGGCCCACTTGGAGCCTGGCAAACTTGGGCATCCCTGTGGTTTATTTTTTTAATACATGAACAACTGTTGGGAGCCAGGTTGGTGTAGTGGTTAAACCTGAGTTCAACTCCCCTGCTCTTCCATAGCACTCCCTAGGTGGCCTTAGGCTACTTGCTCTGCCTCAGCCTTACTTATAACAACAACAACAACATTCAATTTATATACTGCCCTTCAGGACAACTTAACACCCACTCAGAGCAGTTTACAAAATATGTCATTTTTATCCCCACAACAATCACCCTGTGAGGTGGGTGCGGCTGAGAGAGCTCTGAGAGAGCTGTGACTGGCTCACACTCACCCAACTGGCTTCAAGCAGAGGAGTGGGCAATCAAACCCGGCTCTCCAGATTAGAGTCCTGCCGCTCTTAACCACTACACCAAACTAACCTCGCAGGGTTGTTGTGAGAATAACGCATTGTCCACACGGCTCTCACCTCCTTTGAGGAAGACCTGAGCAGATCAGGCATCTTTACCCAGCTTGCCGTTTGCCTCCGTGTTCATAGGCAAATCCTTCAGTTCTTTGTCTGAATACCCGGCCGCTCTGCTCCCTTCCTCTTCCCTCTTCCCCCCTCATCTCTTGTTTATTTCCTGCCATCCTCTCTTCCTCCCTGCATCCTTTGCCCCCCCCCATCCCATCTGACTTCCCCCTGTGTAATCCATGGAAGCTTTTATCAGCTTTGTTGCATGTGTGTGTTTTCCTTGGGGAAGACTTGGAGGGGGGGGCAGAAGAGAGGCAACACTTTCACACCCATTTGGTGCATTAGGCATCCTGCAACAGGGAACATGCAATTCTCCTTCCCCCTCCTTCCCAGCGGCTTGAGCTCCCAGCAGGAGCGAATGCAAGAGCTACAGGCAAGTCTCCCTTGCGCCTTCCCTGCGAGCGAAGAGCAAAGATGGGAAGGAAGGAACTGAATTCTTCCAGCCCACCTTAAGGAAAAAAAAACAATTGTGCTACTGATTCAAGGCAGCCAGGGGTGACCTTAGCAAAACAAGTTGGCTTGGAGGGAAGCGGGCAGCAGCAGTGTGCCCCCCCCCCCCAATTTCAAATGTCCTCTGTCCAACTTGCTTTGCAAAAGCCATTTGAGAACTAGGACTGAGCTTGGAAAGGGGTGGGGGGAGTGGATTTTCTGCTTTTCTTTTCTTCCTCTTGAACTGGTCCATTGTTGAAAGCGGAGCCTTGTCAATGCTAGGCAACGGGGCTGGGGGGGAGGTTGCTGAACCAGCAGGGACACGGAGAGCAAACCCAAGTGCGAGAGAGCTGCAGCGAGACACAGGGAGACTGACAAGCGCAGCCAGGGGCCAAGGGCTGGGGAGGTGACGGAGGGAAGCCCCCTGCCCGGATGCTGCTCCGTTCCTCCGCCTGGAGATGCTCCTGCTGCCGCCTTCTACTCTCTTCCTCCAACCGGAGTGGCAACTGCAGTTTGCATTTTAATCCCCCCCCCTCCCGACAAAGACTGGTTTGGTGTGACACTCAAGATTCTCGAAGAGGAATAATAGGGGGGTCAGGCACGGATGCAGAACTGGCGTAGGGCTGAGCGGGCAGAGTGGCAATTTCCCTGGATTTTAGCCCTTGGGGAGTAACCTGGTGCTGTCGGTAGATGCTCCGCCAGGTGAGTATGTGTGGGTCTGTGTTTGTGCGTGCGTGTGGTGCCAGGCGTCCAAATGGGCGCTTGTGTGATGTTGCTCATCTCCTCGTCCCCATCACTGCCACAGAATTTGATCAGGCATCTGATGAAGAGAACTTGATTCTCGAAAGCTTATGCTATAATAAAATTGGTTAGTCTTAAAGGTGCTACTGGACTCTTTTTGATTTTGCTACTACAGACTAACACGGCTAACTCCTCTGGATCTATGACAGAATTCTCTCTCTCTCTCTCTCTTTTTAATGTTTAATTTTCTAGAAATTCTTATCTTGGTGTGTGTCAGGAGGAAAAAGGAGGGGGCATAACTTCTGATTCATCCTGCTCTTAAAAATAGGTTGGGGCTGGTTCTTTTCTCTGAGGGTTGGAAGCTAGGAAGTGTGGTTGGCTTCCTCATTTGAGGGATGGGGGGGGGCAGTTTCCCCCTTGATTCATCTATCCTGTGCCCGGCAAAGGGGGGGAAATACACCCGCCACCTTCTCCTCGGTTGGCTGCCTTTTTATTTATTTTTCTCTCCAGCTGAAACTCTTTTTCTGTTCCTTCCAGTGATCATGGAAGCTTGGAGCACTTATTCCCGAAGCCTCCTGCCCTGCCTGGTCTTCTTGCTGCTTTCTAGATGGACAGGTAAGAATTCTGCCTGTTTCCTTACTGGCTAGAGCATTTTTTAAAACAACACTGTTTGTTTTCCTACTTCGATCCCTTCCCTGCACTTCCTTTCTTTACAGCACCGTCTCTCTTAGAGATTCTACATCATGCATGTGAGATGTGTTGTTTTGGCTGGTGCTACTCTTGAGCAGAGCGAAGGGACGGCTTTGGGGTATGCAGAGGGGGCATGGAGCAGCCATGAGTTAGATGGAGCCTGACCCCTTTTTTTCCCTTGCAAGATTTTCTGCTTCCAAACACCCGCCCACGTCTCGTTTTCTGGAGGCACGGTGGTGACATGCTGCAACACGTACAGGGAATAGTTTTTTTTCCCTTCGCTGACTGCCAGAGATATGCAGTGAGCAGAGGTGCTTGGGTCCCCGACGGAGGAGGGTGTGGGAGATATTGGCACCGTGCATCAAATTGGCATTTGGCTGGCATGCAAGGTGGGGTGGCAGTTAAGAGGGGAACAGAAGGCAGCAGAGAGAGCAGGCGCCAAGCATTGCACATTTTGCTCATAAATACAGAGAGTTTGGGAGCGGGGAATGGCTCTTAGCGTTTTTGTAGCTTTTCTGAAGGTGGACAGCAGTGCATGTACAGTCCTATCCTTTAGTCAACCGTGTCAAATTAGCCAGTATTCATGTATCGGAGTTGGAATTGTTCTTCACAACACAGTTAGTCTGTGCCAGCAAAGAATGCAATCCGGTAAAGTCCTAAGTCCAGTCATGTTCTGCCTGCCTTAAAGATTACTTCCTAGTTATGTCCGGTTGTCTGGTTGTTGGAGGTGCCTTCTTAAGCGTGCTTTTTCTCAAGGCTCCTGGGCAAATTGTTTGTGTGTGTGTTTGTGTGTGTGTGAGAGAGAGAGTAGAGGTTTACCAAAGTCTGACCTTGAGGCATTTATCTAGTGTGTGACATCTCTATTTTGGTGATTGATGGGAACATATGAGGCCAGTGTGTCTTTATGGCTTTTTATCCCATTATATTACCCACCCTGGGTTTGAGATATTGGGAGGGTTATAAATAACAAGCATGGAAGCATCGGTTCCCAGAGACGGATCTTCAACTCTTTCATTCTCTCGAGTCGTTGCTGTTAGAAATCTATGGCTAGCAAATGTGCTTTTTAACCACAGAGTGCCAATGGCGGCTTTAAAAGCTTTTTCCTTTCTGGTTCTTAAAAGAGATGTTAAAATGGTTTGAGGATTGCGCCCACCCTCTGGTTGCTAAAACAAGCAAATTAATATCGGCACCATCAATCGCGAGCAAATCTCGCCCAGCCTCAGTTCTGCATCTGTATAATGGGGACATCAGTGGCATTTTTGTCTTTGCATAGCAGCGGTCACAACCGGTTAATTGTTGAATCAGCAAGGGCCAGATTGCTCAAGTTTGCTATCATTTGCTCAAAAGGCAGGAGGATATCCTATCTGTACTCAGGCTATCTTTGTCCAACCTTTCTCTTGAAAACTTTCCCAAGACAAAGATTCCACAGCCTCCCTTGCTTCCTGATAGGTACCCATCCACCCTTAATTAATTGCCTTTGTAGGCAGCTTGTTCCACTACTTAGATTGCTATTAAAGTTACATTTCGGTTAAACCTTGGGAGGGTAAAAAATTGGTCTGTGGTTTAAGGGCAATTGCTTTTGCCGCAGGAAATACTGGTGTAACACAGCCGTTTCAGCAGAAGAATCCGTAATATGCTCATCTCAGATTAGTGTGCATACGTCTGTAAACGTATCGTGCAGCCTCCTGGGAAACTTGACAGGGCCAGGTCTCTGAGACAGGGATAAACAGACAGGTGTTCAAAGACGCATGTTCATTTCTGACACCCGCCACGTGTCCCACAGATAGCATAATCTGTGGAGGCGTCTGAAAATCATCTCTGTACACGATCATTTCTGCAGGGAACAAGTGTGATGTTGACATTTCGTACCACTAATATTTTAATTGTGAGCACTACGTCCACCCAAAGATTCCCGTTCATTGCATCTGGAGGTGCTGATTGGAAGCAGAGCTTATGCCCACTTCCAGGGTGTGACTTTCTCTGTCTAGAATCAGAGTTAGCCGTATTAGCCTGTAGTAGCAAAATAGTAAAGAGTCCAGTAGCACCTTAAAGACTAACCAACTTTACTGTAGTATAAGCTTTCGAGAACCAGAGAGAAGAGAGCTGTAGTTCTCGAAAGCTGGCAATGCATCTGACAAAGAGAACTGTGGTTCTCAAAAGCTGACAATGCATCTGACAAAGAGAGCTGTGGTTCTCAAAAGCTGACAATGCATCTGACAAAGAGAGCTGTGGTTCTCAAAAGCTGACAATGCAACTGACGAAGAGAGCTGTGGTTCTCAAAAGCTGACGATGCATCTGGTGAAGAGAACTGTGGTTCTCAAAAGCTGACAATGCAACTGACAAAGAGAGCTGTGGTTCTCAAAAGCTGATGGTGCATCTGACAAAGAGATCTGTGGTTCTCAAAAGCTGACGATGCATCTGATGAAGAGAGCTGTGGTTCTCAAAAGCTGACGATGCATCTGACAAAGAGAGCTGTGGTTCTCAAAAGCTGATGATGCATCTGACGAAGAGAGCTGTGGTTCTCGAAAGCTGACGATGCATCTGACGAAGAGAGCTGTGGTTCTCAAAAGCTGACAATGCACCTGACGAAGAGAATTGTGGTTCTCGAAAGCTTATGCTACAGTCAAGTTGGTTAGTCTTTAAGGTGCTACTGGACTCTTTTCTATCTAGAACATTTTTCTTCCACCTTTAATCCAAGGAGCTCGTGGTCCATGAGTCTCTCATCTCTAACTTCACAACAACCCTATGAGGTAGGTTAGGCTGAGAGAGAATGCTGGACCCAAGAGAGAATGTGGAGGTTTAAAACTGGATTTCCCAGTTCCTAGTCCAACACTCTGACTTTACACCTTTCCAGCAGGAATCGTAACTAATAAATAAGAATGGTGTCTGCTTATACTGTGTACAAAGTGCTTCTTGTTTCTTTGCTATAATGCTTGCAACAATCCTGCACAGTAGGTCAGAATTACCAACGTGCGGCAAAAAGGGAGGTTGAGGCTCAGAGAGAGCAGCTTGCCTGAACTCCCAGCCACACTGAGATTCAGAGTTGAGATTCAGAGCCAATTCCTGAGTGATATCCCAGCCACAGTGCGTCTTTCTTTTCTAGAGCAGCTTTAAAGCTGTTGCTGTTTGGCCTGATCTTTGATAGGCAGGATGAAAACCTAATTTCCTCCTCTCCCCCCCCCCACCCTTGTCTTCCTTTATTGAATGCCCTAAGCAGCTAGCAACTGTCAAGATAAGTTCCCTTAATCTTGTTTGCTACACAGCTAGCGTAAGACGTATTTTCTGACCTGCCTCTCCCTCATTGTTGTCCGAAGCTGGGTAATGCATTTTCTGTGAATTTTCAGTGCGCGTTAGCAATCATTTGCATTTCACACACATTGGAGAATGAACTTCAAAGCTCTTGAGCAATGATTTGTGAGTCGGTTTTCCTATTTCACACAAAGAAATCCAGTTACAAACGATCGCTGAAGTGCATTGGAACGGCATTGTGTGAAAGCGGACCTACAGGGCAAATTCCAGGGATGGTTCTCCAGCCAAGCCATTCTAGTGGCATGGGAAGCAGCCATTACCCCTTCTTGGCTCCCAACTCAAGAGTGCCTGGGTGTAGCTTGCTTTGGGAGGGGGCAGGAAATGGCAGTGGAAAGCGATCGGTTGAGAGTAAAGGAAATTTTGCTTCTGGGCCCTTATCTGTGGTGCCTCTCCGTACATCTCTTTCACCGCTGGGTGCTGCAATCATTCAGTGATCGGTGCGCATGCGCAATCAGGTCTCAGTGTTGCTTCTCAGTGTTGCACCGTAAGGATACAGACTGCCCCTCCGTAAGCAGATAGATCGCCTGATGGGGCCACTGATCTTCCTTGATCAAAGTGAAATTGGCACCGGTAAAGAGCACGGCCTTTTTGGTGGTGGGACCCTAGCTCCCAAATTCTCCCATGCTTGAAACTCTTTCTGCTTCTGGCCTTTGGAAATCAATTTCTCCCTGTTGCACTAGGCCTTAGGGAGCAGAGGTGGATTGAGACAGTCAACATGGCCCTGAATAAGTCACACAGCCTCTGTGGTGCTGGTGGGCTTGATGGGACAACAAATGCAGGTTTGTTTGATGTCTCCTTCCACATTGAGCCAAGCGATCCCTGATCTACTGCCACGGCCACTCATTGCAACATGGCCCAGTTGCTTCTAGCCACCAACAGCCCTCCAGGGCAGCATCCCCTAGGAACTTCTGAGTAAGTTAAAGGGCCCCTGCTTTAGGGAACTGTTCTTTTAGTTCCCTATTGTTTTCTTGTGGGTTTGGGTGCAGGTTTAAAGTGGTGTTTATGTGACACCACCCTAGGTGGTGTCTTGGATATGATAGCAAAGATCTCAAGCCCAGGGCTGAAAGATGGCCAGCTAGGGTTGTCAACCTCTGGGTGGGGCCTAGAAATCTCCTGGTATTACAATTGAGCTCCAGACTACAGAGATCAGTCCCCCTGGACCCAGTACGAACATAGGCAGATCCTGAGAGGGAAGGCAGGAAGGGCTGAGCAATTGCTCAGATCTTGTAGCCCTTTCTCATGTGCCCAGGGTAATGCCGATTACCACTTTGGGTTCAGAAAGGAACTTTCCTGCAGGCCAGATTGGCTAGGGATCCTGGAGGGAATTTCTGCCTTCCACTGGGCATTGAGCAGGGGGTCACTGGGGGAGAGGGCGGTATCTGAGAGCTAAGCTACAAGAGATGAATTACGTGAGGAGGAGCATGTGAAGGGAGTCGCAATGTTAGCCAGGAAGCTGAGTTTTAAAAGAGATTGGAAGGCTTTGTCAATTCCCCTCTCTACAGAGCCAGGGAAGATCGCTGCTCAGAGGGTGGGTTAATTTCCTCTTTGCCTCCCAAAGGCTCTCTCAGTTTCACCTCCCCTTCTAGGAGGCAAAGAGGAAATCAACAAACCTCTGAGCAGCCATCTCCTTGGCTCTGTAGAGAGGGGAATTGACAAAGCCTTCTGATCTCTTAAAACTCAGCTTCCCGGCTAACATTGCGACTCCCTTCACGTGCTCCTCCTCATGTAATTCATCTCTTGTAGCTTGGCTCTGAGAAATACCCTGCATTGTGCAGGGGGTGGACTAGATGACCTCTGGGGTTCCTTCCAGCTCTATGATTTTATGGAGGAAATGGCTGGTTTGGAGACTGGACTCTATGGCATTATACCTTGCTCAGGCTCCTCCCGCAAATCTCCAGGAATTTCCCAACATGGATCTGGCAACCCTATAACCCACGGAGTAAGAAGGCTATCTCTGTACCATACCACTTCTGCATGTGAGGGGTGGGGTTCATATGTTAGCATGTTCCTCCATAGGGAAAAATCCTTGCATGTAGAAAACCTGTTTTTAAAAGTGTTCACTAGAGTCCTTGATCTTGATATGATGGTTCTACATTTGGAGGCATGTCCAGAAACATTCTACTATATAAGCAGTCTGAAATGGTGCAGCCCAGAGAGGTTTTATCACCTCTTCTGCTCTTTATGAGAACGTGGCCATAAAATTAACACTGCTTGGATATCTGTAAGTTTGGGGAATTAATTTGCCCCCTCTTGTCTTGATTTGTCTTCCCTCTATCCCACCCCACAAGAGGGCTTTTTACTCAGATAGGAGAGCTGTACTGTAAGGAAGTGGTGTCAAAGAAGCGCATCAGTACAGAAAGAGGGACTTACTACTTTGTGCTATCTGTTGCTCCATGTATGATCCTACTGGGTAGTTCTATGTTGTTTAATTCTGTTTAATGTCTTAGAACTGCTTATGCTCTGTTTAGCATTTCTTCATCTCTCTATTGGATTTCTTCCAGTTTTAAATCTTTGCACCTTTGCATTATATACCCTGTTTATTGTAATGCCCTTGAAACTGATGGTCCTATTTCACACTGTGAAATCTGCCCTGAGTCTCAGTGAGGAAGGCGGACTATAAGTAACGCAAATAAATAAACGTTCACTCGCATCTCTATGCGCTTTCGAGTTTCTTAGGTTTCTCCTCTGTTTACATGACATGCAGCGGTGAAATTCAAACCCAGTTGTTTCCCGAGAGTCCTGCCGGGGAATTATTGTCACTCAGTTTGAAACGAGCTGTCAAGAGTGTAGTGCATGGCTTGTTTGTGTTTGCCAGTGGGATTGGCGCAGCAGGCAGCATTGAAGGGAGCCAGCGGCATCTGGCAAAGGCACTCTGAAATGACAGGGACTAGGTGTGTGTGCTCCATCCCAGGCCTGTGAACAGACTTCAGGATGTACGTTGTTGGTTTCCAAACTGGAGAGCCAGGTTGGTGTAGCGGTTAAGAGTGACGGGATTCTAACCTGGAGAATCGGGTTTGATTCCCAGCTGGGGGACTTTGGGTCAATCACTGCTTCTCGGCGCTCTCTCAGCCCTGTCTGCCTTACAGGGTGATTGGCATGAGGATAATCATAACGCACTTTGCAAACCACTCTGAGTGGGCATTATGTTGTCCTGAAGAGCTGTATATAAATCAAATGTTGTTGTTGTTATATTCTTGTTGTAGAGAAATGGAGCGCTCCTCTGCAGCTGAGAACTCCCCCTTGCAACGGACAAAGGGGGAACCCGAACAGAAGCAAGGCTTAGAAATATTGGCTTAGGTCCTAAGGCAAACTTTTGACAACCTCTTTTTTTGGCCTGAGTAGGCTTGCCAGCCTCCACGTAAGGCCTGGAGATCTCCTAGAATTACAACTGAAGTCCAGGCTACTGAGAGACATTTCCCTGGAGGAAATGGCTGTGAGACATTCTGTCTTGCTGTCTCTCAGGTGTAGACCCTGAGATCTTCAGGAATTCCCCCGCTTGGAGTTGGCAACCAGTATGGTGTAGTGGTTAGAGTATGAGACTCTAGGAGATCCAGGTTCGAATCACTGAACTGCTATGGAAGCTCACCGGGTGACCTGGGGACCAGTCATATGCTCTCAGCCTCACTCCCAGGGTTACTGCAAAGATGAAATGGGGGAAGGGCCTACCCCACAGGGTTGTTGTGAACATGACATGAAAAAGGGGAGAACTATGTAAGCCACTTTGGGACCCCATTGGGGAGAAAAGCGGGGTATAAATGGAGTAAATAAATAAATAAAATAATCTCTATCTGAGTGCTCAGGGACGGGGACTCTGTCTACCCGTGAAGATGGCTGTGTGTCAGTGAACCAAGGGGCAATGAGGGGGGTGGTAACAGGGTGAGTGTTGTACTTAGCCAGACAGGGGAATGGGGAACAATCTTCCCTGTGATGCTGCTGCTTCTGGATACTCATGAGAAGAAACAGCCCTGCAGTTTGGTGTAGTCATTAAGAGCAGCAGGACTGTAATCTGGAGAGCCAGGTTTGATTCTCCACTCCTCTGCTTGAAGCCAGCTGGGTGACCTTGGGTCAGTCACTTAAGAGCGGCAGGACTCTAATCTGGAGAGCCAGGTTTGATTCTCCACTCCTCTGCTTGAAGCCAACTGGGTGACCTTGGGTCAGTCACTTAAGAGCAGCAGGACTCTAATCCGGAGAGCCAGGTTTGATTTCCCACTCCTCTGCTTGAAGCCAACTGGGTGACCTTGGGTCAGTCTCAGCTTCTAGGAGCTCTCTCAGCCCCACCCACCTCACAGGGTGATTGTCATGAGGATAATAACAACACACTTTGTAAACCACTCTGAGTAGGCATTAAGTTATCCTGAAGGGCAGTATATAAATTGAATGCTGTTGTTGTTGTTGTTTGTTGTTGTTGTTGTTGTTATGCATGGTGTGAAAAACTTTCACTCGTGCCTCTGTTCAGGGCACATGCCAGGAGGTTGCCAGAGCCAGTCAAAGGCCATATGAGTCTTTTAAAGTTTAGAAATTAAATAGCTCAGCTCTGTCGAGTACCAAACATCCTTCCGGAAATAGGGGGCTGCCCTGTAGTTTTAGGGCTAAGGTTTGGGTCTGACGCTGCTTGGTTTTGTGGGTTTTTGACTGGCTCCTGTGTGCCTAACTTTTTGTATTGGAGTTTTTAAGATTGCTTTTGTTGCATTTTGTTTGTTTGAAAAGAAGCCTAAAATAATGTACATGACACAACGGGAGGTGCAATGCCACGACGCAGATGCAGAATTGTTTTTAAAGACCTCTTCCTACCCCCCTCCGTGTGTTTCTCCCCACGACTTATGTGGAACAGCCTGGAAAACAAAGCTGTCTAGATAAAAGGAGTCCCGCCCGGTGGGCCCGTTCAAACCACAAACACAGGCTTCACACAGCAGAAGAGAAGCAAAACTGATTAACTAGGAAAAAAAAAAGAAGAGGAACTGTGAAAGATGCTATTTCCAGGCTAATAGAGTTGGGTTGGCCTTTCAAGGCCACGATTTCTGCCTGTAGCTTGGCAATTTATTGTTACAGAATAGGTAACGAGAAGGCAGGTGGAGGTGAGCGGCCCTTTATAGGGTTGCCAACTCTGGGTTGGGAAATTCCTGGAGATTTAGTGGATGGAGCCTGGGGAGATTGAGTCTGAGAGTGGGACCACAAGTGACGCCTGACACAGGTTGGACACTTGTCAGCTTCCCTCAAGTTTTGATGGGAAATGGAGGCATCCTGGTCTTGCAGCTTGGCTCTCCGACTGCTGTCCAATGGACTTTTCAGCTGTCACTTGTCCAACATTCCGCCAAGCTGCCTACATTCCCCGCCAAAACTTGAGGGAAGCTGGCAAGTGTCCAACCTGTGTCAGGCGTCACTTGTGGTCCCGCTCTGAGACCTAAGTGGGGCATAATGTCACAGACTTCAACCCCTGGAGCAGCTGTTTTCTCCTAGGGGACTGATCTCTGTCAACCAGGATTAGTTGGAATTCCAAAATATCTCCAGGCCCCACTTGGAGCTTGGTAACACTACTTTCCAAGCACACGAGTGAATGCTGAGAATGAAGTGTGAAGCATTTTTTGGGGGAGGGGGATAATTGATTCATTTGTGGAGCGTGGAAGGCGGTTGGCCTGCAGGACAATCTCGGTGGATGTGAAAGTTAGGGAAGAGCTGGACATCCGAGTAACTGGCATGGATTGAGTAGAACTGTTCCTCCTTCTGAGCAAAGCAGGCAACCTGTGTGGAAGCCTGAAAGGATTCTCTTTCTAGTTCAGTCAGGCAATCTGTGTGAAGCCTGTGTGTTTCTGAGAGAAAAATATTCATTCTGTCTAAGAGCGAAACTACAAGTGACAAAAGGCACAGGTTGGACACTTGTCAGCTTCCCTCAAGTTTTGATGGGAAATGTAGGCGTCCTGGTCTTGCAGCTTGGCTCTCCGACTGCGGTCCAATGGACTTTTCAACTGTCACTTGTCCAACGTTCTGCCAAGCTGCCTACATTTCCCATCAAAACTTGAGGGAAGCTGACAAGTGTCCAACCCGTGCCTTTTGTCACTTGTAGTTCCGCTCTAAGTCAGGCAAACTGTGTGTGCACCTGAGAGAAAAAGTCTGTGTATATCTGAGAGATTAATGTCCTATATTGACTACTAATCTCACACTGTGTAATCCGTCTTGAGTCTCAGTGAAAAAGGCAGACTATATATGACAAATAAAATAAATCTCTGTCTGGAGAACAATTGCAATTACAGGAGATCTCCAGACCCCACCTGGAGGTTGGCAACCCTTGGACTCCAGCAAGTAATTCTTGTGGTGTATGGCTGGTAGCGGGAGCTGTAAACTGATCTTCCCAAAGGTGTTTCTTTCCCAATGGTGTTCTATGTGAGAGCCAGTGTAGTGAAGAATCATCGCATTGGAAGGGGCCAATGCAGTCATCTAGTCCAACCCCCTCGCACAATGCAGGAAATTCACAACTACCTCCCCCCCCACATACCCGGTGACCCCTGATCCATGCCCAGAAAAAACCCTCCAAGATCCCTGGCCAAACTGGCCTGGAGAAAATTGCAGCAGCAGAAGGTCACTTCTGGGTCAGCAGAAGGTCTGCAGGAAGTCCATCCCCTGTTGCCTAGGAAACTGATAAACTGGCACCAGGCTATCTGCAGTGACGAACCAAAAAACGAACCAGCCTAAAGTTTGTGGCGGTTCGTCAGAAATGGGATCTGACGAACCACCGGTTTGCGAACCACAAACCGTCCTGGTTCGTCACAAATTTTGGTTCGTATTTTGGTTCGTGTCCATCTCTAGTCTTTACACTAAGATGTTGACTGGCAGAAGTGACAATTCAAATTAAGGCATTGTTATTATGGGAAAACTTCCCACCCTCCCAGGTCCGTTGATATTCTGGCGCAAAACCCCAAAGAGGCTGCATGGGAACAAATTAGTTCAGACTACATGAAGTAAAAAGGAAAATATCCCAGTCTCTGGGAAAGCTACAGTGTTTGCTGCTAGCAGCTCACCTTCAAGGACACTTGCTAGAAAAGTAAAAGTACATATTTTCAACAGATAACGGAGGGGCCCACTGCAATTCTCCTGCAATTAATATCAGAAGGTAAGACACTCTCAGATGATCACACAGAGTTACAGCATATAAATCAGGCAAACAGAACAAAACAGCATTGACCATTATAAAATACAATCATGGCAGGTATGCTGGTATACACGACAGCTGGACCATGATCTGGGAGGCTTGGAATCCCACCCCAGCCCCCATCATGGAAGGTTTCTGGGTAGGGTTGCCAGATCTGAATTGGGAAATTCCTGGAGATTTAGGGGGAGGATCTGGATGAAGGCAGGTTGAGGAGTGCAGGGACCTCAGCTGGGCATCATGCCATAGAGTTCATCCTCCAAAGCACCCTCCCATGCCATAGAGTCTGCCCTACAAAGCTGCCATCATCTTCAGAGGAACGGCTCTCTGTAACCTAGAGATTAATTGTCATTTCGGGAGATCTCCAGCCACCACCTGGAGGCTGGCAACCCTATTGCTGCCTAACCTATCTCACAGAGTTGATCTTGCGAGGATAAAAAGAGAGGAGAGGAGAATGTGGGAAGCCACTGTGGGTACTCATTGGGGGAGAAGATGGAAGCTAAACGAAGCAGGAAATAATGTTGCAATAGAGACCAAAGCGGGTCCGGCAGATCTTAGACAGCAACGTGAGATAGCATTTGCTGACCCATTCTTCCTGTTTTGGCTTCCTGCTTCCTTCATCTTCTCTCCTTCCCCTCCAATTTGCACGCATTCCCTTCTGTCCCCTTCCAGGAAATGACTGCAGTGGTGTGTTTGCAATGAGACTCCCTTTCCCGGCGGCATTAATGCTTTTTAATTTTGTGCATTCATATTAAATGATTCTGTGCCTGCCCAGCTTCACTAAATTCATTTGGAGGCACCTGCCAGAGCAGAAGTCTGTGCCCTGCTGTTTCTATTCTGAGCGCTCCCGTGACTGTGGACCTGAGAATGAGTTGGTGGAGCCAGTCTACCACGGATGGGGGGGTGGCGATGTCTGGGGGAGTGAGATGCTTGTCTTCAGAAAACACTGTCGGCTTGAACAACATGCTGTATCAGTCAGGGGGAGGGAATTGATTTAAAGTTCTGGGTGTTTTTTTCCCTCGTCCTTTTTAAAAATAGCTCACGGTCTTTCTCTCTTTCTGCTTTCCTTCTGCAAGGACAACTTGTTTTGCTTGTCCATGGAGAGGGATGGAACTTTACTGATAACTAGAGGTGGGCATGAACCGAAATATGAACCAAAGTTCGTCACGAACTGGGCTGTTTTTTGGTTCGTGAACCGGTGGTTCGTCGGAGGGCATTTCCGAGGAACCACGATGAACTGCAACGATTTTTAGACCAGTTTGTTTGGTTCATTTTTTGGTTTGTCACTGCGGACAGCCTGGCACCGATCAATCAGTTTCCTAGGCAATGGGGGTGGGATGGGCTTTCTGCAGACCTGCTGCTGCCCCAGAAGTGACGTATTCATCATGAACCAAATGAACTGGTTTGCGAACCCAGCAATTTCATGCCGGTTTGTGGTTTATGAAACTCGATGAACCATGAACCTCGATGAACCACCGTTTTCCCAGTTCATGCCCATCTCTACCGATAATCCTTTTGCATATGAGTGTACGGGTTGTCAAGTTGCAATCTACTTATTGTGACCCCGGCAAGGTGCTTTCAAACAAGTGCAAAACAGAGGTGGTTTGCAAGTGCCTTTCTCTGCAGAGTCTTCCTTGATGGTTGCCCGTCCAAGTACTAACTCTGCTTTGCTTCAGAGATCTGGTGAGCTCGAGCTATGCCGTGCCACCATTCCTCCTCCTTTTTGCATACCATCTTGCATACCCTGAACATGAACAGGTTGGCAGCAGCAGGCCGTGCACCCCTCCCCTCCCATGCAAAACCAGATCAGTCTCTACATCTACAATTTATGCACACTAAAGAATATCACAGGCTGAGGGAAGGCCCAGCTGCTGTGATCCTACTTCTCATCTTCCATTTATTCACTGTATCCTGTACGGTGGCCATAGGGTTACCAGGTATGGGATGGGAAATTCTTGGAGATTTGGGGGTGGAGCCTAGGGGGGGGTGAAGCCTAGGGAGAGCAGGGTTTGGGGGAAAAAGGCTCTCATCTGGGGAATAACGCCATCGAGTCCAAAGCAGCCATTTGCTTCAGGGGAACTGATCTCTGTCGTCTGGAGATCCATTCGAGAACCACAGTTCTCTTCGTCAGATGCATGGAGGGCCAAAAGAAACTGGTCAGATATAGAGGAGGAGAGGGGAGGGTGGAGTAGATGCAAACAACTCCTTCTGATATGGAGATGCAAACAGCTCCTTCTGATATGGAGATCAGTTTGCTTCTGTAAAGGTTCAGAGGAGTTAGCCGTGTTAGTCTGTAGTAGCAAAATCAAAAAGAGTCCAGTAGCACCTCCAAGACCAACCAATTCCACTGCAGCACAAGCCTTCAAGAACCACAGCTCTCCCCACCAGATGCTTCTGATGAAGAGAACTGTGATCCTCGAAAGCCCACGCCAGGTGCCACTGGACTCCCATTTCCCATCCTCAAAAGTGTGGGCTTTCGAGGATCACAGTTCTCTTCATCAGAAGCATCTGGCGGGGAGAGCTATGGTTCTCGAGGGCTTGTGCTGAAGCGGAATTGGTTGGTCTTGGAGGTGCTACTGGACTCTTTTTGATTTTGCTACTACAGACTAACACGGCTAACTCCTCTGGAGATCCATTGTCACTCTAGGGCATATCCGGCCCCACCAGGAGGTTGGCAACCTTATCAAGCATGCCTTAGTGCTCTGAGGATACAGCAATTGAGTAAGAGCAGGGTAGGCCTAGCAGAAGTATCAAGAATTCCCTGGAAGCTTACCTGTCTGGTATATTTTTCCCATGCTTCCTGCCAAGGTTTCCAGGGAGCACACATGGGTTTCACTTCCCCATTTATCCTTACAGCAACCCCACGAGGTACGTTAGACTGAGAAGTGGTGACTGGCCACCTTAGGTCATCCAATGAGCTTGAGTGAGGATTTCAACCCTCTTCTCCCAGATCCTAATGTTGCCAGCCTCCAGGCAGTGGCTGGAGATATCCCGGAATTACAACTGATCTCCAGGCCACAGAGATCAGTTCCCTTGGAGAAAATGGCTGCTTTGGAGGGTGGACTCTGTGGCATTATACCCAGCTAGGGTCCCTCCCTTCCCCAAATCCCACCTTCCCCAGGCTCCACCAATGAAATCTCCAGCAATTTCCCAACTTGGGACTGGCAACACTAAGTCCAGCACTCTAACCATTATGAAACATTGTTTGGTTCGGGAACTAGGACCCGTTCCTGTACGTAGAAAGTTGGTAGCCACAAATGGTTAGGATTTGGTAGAAGAAGGGAGAGGCCAAAAGAAAGAAAATGTGCTGGCCTTTGTTGACCGCCTTCTCAGCTGAGCGGTCCAGAAAAAAGAGTCTGCGGATACATTCATTACTTCACTACACCGCCGTCACATCCTGTTTGGTCGTGTGAAGAGGGTTCTAAATCTCCTAGTAACCTGGGGTTTTGTACAACAAAATAATTGTGTGCAACCCTGTGTGTTCAGGTAGGGTGCTGGCTGTGCGGCATTCTCAAGATCTCGGCACCTTCCCCTGCTATCTTCTCCGAGGGAAAATCGCAAAGGCACTCGAGGGAAAATCGCAAAGGCACTTGCTCATAAAAGTATCTGGGCCAGGCTGTAGCTGGGACGGAGTTACTGGATGCTTCCCTCCTGTGTGGGGCCCTGGTTTATCCAACTCTAGATTTTTAAAATAAAAATTAGTCTTTTAAATTTGAGATACAGTAGGTTCTGTTTAAAGAAAGGGGGCTTCTTTTTAAAATAGGGAAATATCTGGTTTTTAAGCAAGAAACAGGTGATTGTTGGAATCTCTAAAAGTGAGATAATTCCATATTGGCATAAGGTAAGGCTGCCATTCCCAGCTGGTGCCCTGACAAGAGAGAAAGCAGAGACAAGCTATTGCGCTTTGTGCTGATGTCTGACATCACTTCTGACACAAAACTGGAAATGAGGTCATGTGTCAGGGCAACACTCTAGGATTCATCCCAAACTCTATGGTTAAACTATAGAGTTGAGTATTGTGATGATGTCACTTCCTGATTTGATCGGGAAGGGACATCACGTGTTGGCACAACACTGATGCTTTACATGGTTGTGTTCCAGAAAGCTGTGTTGCTGCATTGTGTTTTAACAATAACCCCCCCCCCCCAAATGGGACTACATTTTCCTCAAGAGGAGGTGCTGGTGTCCACAACTACTGACTTGGCTAACACTAAGGAGAAATGGCACAGAGGTTGGGGTAGGGTTTGGATCCAGCGTGCAGGCCTTTTTTTCTGGGGAAAGAGGTGGTGGAACTCAATGGGTTGCCCTCGGCGAAAATGGTCACATGGCTGCTGGCCCCGCCCCCTGATCTCCAGACAAGAGGGGAGTTGAGATTGCCCTCCGTGCTGTGGCACAGAGGGCAATCTCAACTCCCCTCTGTCTGGAGATCAGGGGGCGGGGCCAGCAGCCATGTGACCATTTTCAAGAGGTTCCGGAACTCCGTTCCCCTGCGTTCCAGCTGAAAAAAAGCCCTGCCAGTGTGTAAGCATAGAGTTAGTCATTCTATAGTAAAGCATACCATTTAGTATCCAGTTCTTCAGTCTGCTCACTTGGAGGGGCCAGGTTCACTCCCAGAAGTCCCCCCACCCACAAAAAATTTTGATGAAATGTGGGTGCAGCCAGTTGACAGCTAGCATGTGTAGTAAACTTGGTCCTTTGTTTAAAGGATCCTGAAATAGACACACTGTTTACCAGGACTCTCATTGTGGCAGGGTGTTTAAGGTAGTCATTGTGTACTTAATAAGGTGTTCGTTATTAACAGGTAAATGTCTGAGCTTAAAATAACTGTTCTAATTCAGCTTGCATATATTTGACTCTAGCTGCTCACAGACTCTAAACACACAAACACTTTTAGGCTTTTAGACGGTTCTGAAAAATTCTTGAAAGTCAAAACTCCCTTCCAAACGAGCAAGAAAAGTTGGCTTGGACAAGAGTTCAAGTTCCTTTCAGCTATAAAACTCACTCGGTCGCCTTGGGCTCCTTTCTCTCTCTCTGCCTAACATTACAGCACAGAATTGTTGTAAAAATTACACAGAGGTGGGTTCGGAGGCCTATCACCCTGAGCTGCTTGGAAGAATGGCAGGATAAAAATTAGAGAGATTATCAGAGGTAAGAGTTGCCCAAAGTCAATGGAAGATTGAATCTGTATTTTGTCACATCCCAATCCAATGCTCTAGCCACTGTAAACACTGCTTCTCATACAATCATAGAATCATAAGGTTGGAAGGGACCTTCAGGGTCATCTAGTCCAACCCTCTGCACAATGCAGGAAATTCACAACTACCTCCCCCCCCTCACACCCCCCGTGACCCCTGCTCCATGCCCAGAAGATGGCAAAACACCTCCAGGATTCTTGGCCAAACTGGCACGGAGAAAACTGCTCCCTGACCCCAAAGTGGCGATTAGCCTCACGCTGGGCATGTAAGAAGGGGCCACGAGAACTAAGCACTGATGCAACCCCTCTTGCCCTCCCTCTCCTGATCTGCCCAGGTTCACAGAATCAGCACTGCTGTCAGATGGCCATCTAGCCTCTGCTTAAAAACCTCCCGAGGAAGCCTGTTCCACTGAGGGACCGCTCTAACTATCAGGAAGTTCTTCCTAATGTTTAGCCGAAAACTCTTTTGATTTCATTTCAACCTGTTGGTTCTAGTCCAACCTTCTGGGGCAACGAAAAACAACTCTGTGCCATCCTCCATATGACAACCCTTCAAGTACTTCAAAAGGGTTATTATATCACCTCTCAGGGCCAAGCTACATGTGACGCCTGACACAGGTCGGACACTTGTCAGCGTCCCTTGAGTTTTGATGGGAACTGTAGGCGTCCTGGTCTTGCAGCTTGGCTCTCCGACTGCTGTCCAATGGACTTTTCAGCTGTCACTTGTCCAACATTCCGCCAAGCTGCCTACATTTCCCATCAAAACTTGAGGGAAGCTGACAAGTGTCCAACCTGTGTCATTCGTCACTTGTAGTTTGGCCCTCAGTCACGTCTCCTCTCCAGGCTAAACATTCTGAGCTCCTTCAACCTTTCTTCCTAGGACTTGGTCTCCAGACCCCTCACCATTTTCGTTGCCCTCCTCTGGACACGTTCCAGCTTGTCTATATCCTTCTTAAATTGTGAAATAGCAAAGAGTCCAGTAGCACCTTTAAGACTAACCAACTTCATGGTAGCATAAGCTTTCGAGAGCCACAGCTCTCTTCATCTTCTTAAATTGTGGCACCCAAAACTGAACACAAGACTCTAGGTGAGATCTAGCCAGAGCAGAGTAGAGCAATACTATCATTTCATGTGATCTGGACACTATACTCAAAACCAGAAATGTGTATGCTCATTTGCATAATTTATTAATCTCTTTTATTGTTGGAAACTGTAAGTTATGAGGAGGAGAAAGCTGGCCAAAAAGAGGAATAAAATTCGTTCCAGAAAAAGAAAAGAAAAAAACTTTAAACCAACATCAGGAAAACTGACACATTTCATCTCTAACCATAACAGCAGTGTATCATTTAAAAAAAACTAAATTTGGCCACGGCAATGGGAAAGCTGGATGCCTTGAACAGAGCTCTTCTGTTCGTGCCAGTAAGTAGAAATTCAATTTTCTGCTGGACTGGCAAGCTCTCATTTTGGCAGAGGCCAAGCCAAAGTCTTTATCCTAATATTGTTTGAAATATCACAAGTAGCGGGAGAGACGATCAGCAGCTTTATCCTTCAAATGAACCACCTTCATTGACAAACGGCCTTTCTGATTCTGTACTGCCGTACAGCTGACGACATTTACTGCTACAGAAAGTTTTTTCTGATGTGTTCCTCTCAGTTTCTGAGAAGCAATTTTCATAACCGATTTAAGCTACAGCTTGCAAACGCAGGGGATTGCTTGGCAATTGACAAACACTGTCACATCCTATTTAAAATATCGACACCACTGATACTCTTATTTTGTGTTAATATCTCCTTTATCACTGTGACCGGTATTTTTTCTGTCTTTATGAGACTGATATATATATATATATATATATCATGAGCTTTTGTACGGTCCAGTGGCTAAAGGATTAGACTTATTTCTGAATCATAGTTTAATCTCTGCCGTAGACTGTCTCTTCTTTTGGCCTCTGTTGTGTAGCTGTAAAATGGGAGCAATAATAACCGACCTTTGGGCAGTTTTAAAATGACAAACACCGCTTCTGGTCCTTTGCCCGAAGACTTTGTGATTTGGTTGAGGTTTGTCCTAGAATCGCTTATGTATTAAAAAGGCTTTGCCACATCTGTCCATCTACGGTGACTAGAAACAATATATGATTGAACCTCTCTGTTCAAGTGCAGTCTTCCTGTAAATTCTAGATGCTGGGAACAGAGAGAAAATGAGCACTGTTGCCTACATACCCGGCTTGTGAGTTTCCAACAGGCCATTCTTGAGAAGAGGACAGAGGCCTAGATGGACCTTTCAGACAGTTCTCCCTTCCAACCCAGTTCTTCTAACATTAGGTTCAGAAAAAGTCTATCACTGGGTGTCCTGTCCACCATGCTGGCTCAGTGGAACCTCCGTGTTTGTTTATTTAGTGTATTTTTAACCCCTCTATTCTTCCAAGGAGCTCAGCCTGCATCATTGTCCCCGTCCTCCATGTTATCTTCATAAGAACCCTGAACATGAGAACGTAAGAGAAGCCATGTTGGATCAGGCCAATGGCCCATCCAGTCCAACACTGTGTCACACAGTGGCCAAAACCCAGGTGTCCTCAGGAGGTCTGCCAGTGGGGAAGGGATGCTAGAAGCCCTCCCACTGATTGCCCCCCCCCAAACACCAAGAATACAGAGCATCACTGCCCTAGACAGAGAGTTTCCTCTATACCTTGTGGCTAATAGCTGCTGATGGACCTCTGCTCCATATGTTTATCCAGTCCCCTCTTGAAGCTGTCTATGCTTGAAGCTGCCATCACCTCCTGAGGCAGTGAATTCCATGTGTTAATCACCCTTTGGGTGAAGAAGTACTTCCTTTTATCCGTTCTAACCCGACTGCTCAGCAATTTCATCGAGTGCCCACGAGTTCTCGTATTGTGAGAAGGGGAGAAAATTACTTCTTTCTCTACCTTCTCTGTCCCATGCATAATCTTGTCAACCTCTATCATGTCACCCCTCAATCGTCCTTTCTCCAAGCTAAAGAGCCCCAAGTGCTTTAACCTTTCTTCCTAGGGGAAGTGTTCCATCCCTTTAACCATTCAAGTTGCCCCTTTCTGCACTTTTCCCAGTGCTATAATCACTTTTTTGAGGTGTGGTGACCAGAATTGTACACAGTATTCCAAATGAGCCCCGAGAGGTAGGCTAGTCTGAGAAAGAGCTTCAGGCCTGAAGTCCCCTGGGGGGAGTGGTGAAGGAATTGGAACTCAGACCTCTCAGGGCCAAGCTACACATGACAAATGACACTTGAACAGCAAGTGGATTGAGTGGAGGGCAAGTGAACAGGGAGAAATACACTTGCCGTTCAAGTGTCATTCGTCATGTGTAGCTTGGCCCTCAGATTCTACTCTGATGCTGTAATCACTCCACCATGCTGTCTTTCAGCTCAGAGGCAGCAAGCCCCTTGCTGGTTGGCAGCGGGGCAAGAAGGCTGCTCGTGCAATGAACTGGCTATTAATTCAAGTCCTGAATCCTAGACTAAGCGGGATCCTTATGCAATTTTTTCAAAGCAAAAAGGCCCCCCCGAAATCCCTCCTGGGAGTTCTGGCTGGTGTCCCTCCTACCTTGTGCTAATTGCTTCCCAAGGCGGCTTTGTTTCATCCCATTGTTAACCTGCCCTTGCGGCAAACTTGCACTGAAAGCATTTTATTCTAGGAAGTGTCAAGAGTTTCCCTTAAAGAATCCTTAGGACTGTACTTTGAGGATGCTGAGAACTCTCTGTTGCAGATCTCTGGCAGCCCTACACCCCCGGAGTTACGGTTCCCAGAAACTCACTTGCCTGTGGTATAAATCCGCCCTTAAAGTTAAGATGCTTTTCCTAAAGTTTAACCCAAATCTGTCTTCCTGTCAGTCCGAGCAGTTTCTTGTTTGCTTGGGTCCTTGGCGAATACGGTGCACCGTTTTCTTTTTTGTGCTCTGACATCCTTTTGCATATCTGAAAACTGTCAGCGTGTCCTCTGTTTTTTCATCTTGTTTCTCTGGGCCAAACCTGTCCTGTTTCGTCAGAGTTTCCTCTTGCAAGCTTGTCTGCTGGATCTTCCAGGCTCTCGCTGCTTCCCTTTCAAGTATTCCAGCTCATCTACAACCTTGATGTGCCATGTTAAATATGCGGGCTTACCTGAAGCTGCCCTGGATAATTTGGCTTTTACATTTTGATCCCTCTTTGTCCTCCAAGGACATCACGGCTTCCCCTTATCTAGTTTACCTGCACCAGTAAACTGGGTTGCCAACTCCTGTTTGAGAAATTCCTGGAGATTTGGGGGTGGGACCTACTGAGAATAGATTTGGGGGAGAAGAGGGACCTCAGTGGGGTATAATGCCATCGAACCCACTCACCAAAGCAGCCATTTTCTTCAGGTAGATCCAGATGGGTAACCATGTTAGTCTGTCTGTAGCAGTAGAAAAGAGCAAGAGTCCAGTGTCACCTATGAGACTAACAAAATTTGTGGTAGGGTAGATACCTGAAGGAGCTGTGACTCACAAAACCTCATACCCTACCACAAATTTTCTTTAGGGGAACTGATCTCTGTGGCTTGGAGAGCAATTGTAATTCCAGGCGATCTCCAGCCAGCACCTGGAGGTTGGCAGTCCTAGGAAAGGGCGGCTTTCTCTCATTTTTTTTAATATAAAAAATTAGCATTTTCCATAGGTGAGTAATACCCCTTCCCAAATTAGTCACCAGCACAAAAATTGTAAGTATTGTAGTTGGTAGGATTCCCAGGTCCCCATACCCTCCCAGCAGGAATGGGCGGGGCGGGGGGGAGAGACCCCGAACGTATCAGGAATCTTCTCTTTGCACCTGCACTCCTGGTGCCAATGCAGTGACATCACTTCCTGAACAGACATTGTCATGCTGCTGCACGATACTGATTCTTTGAGAATCAGCTCCCTTGAGGCCAAAATCGGCCCCAAATGAAGCGAGGGAACACTCCCGCAGGTGGCACAGGGAGATATCCCCCCTAACGGGGATATTTTAATTGGAGAATATGTGGTTTATACTCTTAACCCCGCCTCCCTCCATACACCAGCTCTTGAAAATACTGTAAAGGCCAGCCAGAATATCATAGATCCAGAGGAGTTAGCCAGGAGTTTTCCGGATGCATCTGACAAAGAAAGCTGTGGTTCTCGAAAGCTTACGCTACAATAAAGTGGGTTAGTCTTAAAGGTGCTACTGGACTCTTTACCAGAATATCATGTGACTGATGCAAGTTCAAGCCATTACACAGCAACAAAACTGGGTTTGCCACTGAATGCACACCGGGGCCAGCTCGTCTTTGGAGGCCTCAAGGGGCAAGAAGGTGTGTATAGCGGCTTATCCTACCACTAAACATGCTGCCCTTCATACACGTACATTTTCCCAGAGGACAGTGTTGAATGGGCCTGTTCATTGCTGTAAAGGAGTTGTGCTCTGCTCCCTCCCGGAGTCTCTTGTTCCATAAGTCTTAACTCTATCTAATTGGGAGGAGTGGCAAACACCTAAGAAGATAGAGTTAAAATTCAACAAGACCTGAATATTCTGGAGAAGTGAGTGGTTGTGAACAGGATGCAATTCAACATAGCTAAGTGCACAGTATTACATCTGGGCCACAAAAATGGGAAGCACAAATACAGGATGGGGGATACACTTCTGGGTAGTAGTGTATGTGAAAGGGATCTTGGGGTAAGAGTGGACTGTAAACTAAATATGAGCAGTCAGTGTGATGTGGTGGCAAAAAAGGCAAACTCAGTCTTGGGCCATCAAAAGGGCCATCGCATCAAAATCGCAGGAGGTCATAGCCCCTCTCTATACTGCCTTGGTCAGGCTGCACCTGGAGTATTGTGTGCAGTTCTGGAGGCCTCACTTCAAAAACGATGTGGACAAAATTGAGAGGGTGCAGAGGAGAGCGACGAGGATGATCAGGGGTCTGGAGACTGAGCCCTACGAGGAAAGGCTGAGGGCCTTGGGAATGTTTAGTTTGGAGAAGAGGAGGTTGAGGGGGGACATGATTGCTCTCTTTAAATATTTGAAAGGCTGTCATTTGGAGGAGGGCAAGGAGCTGTTCCAGTTGGCAGCAGAGGGTAGGACGCGAAGCAATGGGCTTAAATTACATGCACAAAGGTACCGGCTGGATATTAGGAAAAACTTTTTCACGGTCAAAGGTGGAATCAGCTGCCTAGGGTGGTGGTGAGCTCCCCTTCCCTGGCAGTTTTCAAGAAGAGGCTGGATGAATCTTTGTCAGAGATGCTTTAGGCTCATCCTGCACTGGGCAGGGGGTTGGACTAGAAGGTCTCTATGGCCCCTTCCAACTCTGTGATTCAATGTTGCAAGCGCAGTCTGGTGGGAGCCCGTGGCCTGAGCAGGCCTCTTGGGGACTCGTCCTCAGCAGGTGTCTAACCATGCCATCTGACTCCAGCCGTTGTTCATTGATTGGGGTGCTGCCGCCAGTCCTGGCTCTCTGACTCGCATGACACCCCTGTTAGCTGTGCCTGTAAGCGCGCATCTAAAAGAGTGTTGTGTGTTGCCACAAGGCTCTCTAACCTGTTAGAAGATGATGGATGTGTGCGTTGACATTTGGAATGTATACCGTTACCAGACTAGGTCTCAAGTTTGCAAGTTCCTCTGGACGTTTACTTTCGTCTTAGCAGTGTATAGGCCAAAATAAAAAAGTTGGGTTATAGTTCACGTGTCTAGGTTGATCAAGTACAAAGGGAAGGGATGGGGGAGGTCTAATTCTACATTAGGAGAGGAGCGGAAAAGGATCCTTCTTGCACACCATTGGTCTCCCTTTATGACTCTGGAACTTGAGTAAAACTGGGAAGGAAGTCCTCGAAATGATGCAGCTTGGGGAGGTATGGCAGCAGAGGGATTAATTACCCCTGATTTTCACTCCCTTTTTGATGTAAAAATCTAAGGAAAAGAATTCCCTTTCCAGTTTTATGGATGAATAAACAAGCATAAACATCTAGCTTGACCCTGAAAGTCTCTCTACACAAGACACCTTGGTGTGTGTTCATCAAGTGTAAGGAGACATAATGTTCGCCGGGAAGCGTAGTTTAAAAAGACAGAGCCTGCGGAGATCGCTCCTCAGAGGGTTTGTCAATTTCATCTTCGCCTCTGGGAAGGCTCTGTCAATTTCACCTCTCCAGTCTAAAACTGGGTGGGATCACAACCAGAGGGCAGAGACAGATGGAAACGGGCTGGAGCTGCCTTCCCGATCTGGGCTTGGACCTGGAGAAGTTATCATGGGCTGAGGTTTCCCTTCTAGCATTTCATAGCCCCTTCACACAGTTCCAGTGTAGAGCAAAGCCTTTGCCCTGTTGCTGCCTCTGTCTTTTTAAACTACCCTTCCTGGCTAACATTGCATCTCCCGACACGTGTTCCGCATGTTTCAGATGTCTCGTACGGAGACACTCTCAGATGCAGGCTCATGAACATTAGCCATGAGTTGAACTGATCAGATCTGGAAAAGTTGTTCAAGAATGCCGAGTATACGGAGAGGAAATCTCCCCCAGTGCCACAAAGTTCCATGTGCAATGCTAGGCGAAAAGGAACAGAGCTTAAAGGGGTGGGGGGATGCAAACGCATCGTGCAGAACAACCCGGGTTGCAAGCTGCGTCGTAATGACCCCAAATTGTATGTGTTTGAAATGGGAAAAGCGTTTGATGGCTACAAGGCTGCTATCTGCGTAAATTGACTCCGAAAAATCACTTTGGTAAATGAGAAATAGGTCTCTCTGAGGCAAAGAAGTGTGCTCTCTCCCCCCCATTTTTCCTCCCCGATGAAAGAGTTCTGTCTGCCAGAGGGGTTGGTGCGTGCATGTGTGCGTGTCATTGAATTATGCGGAAGTCAGTCCAGGAGCACACTTGCCTTCAACTGGTAGGTTGTGCCAGAGGGATGTGAAACATTAAATAAGGTAAAGCGTGCCGTCAAGTCGCAACTGACTCATGGCGAATAAGGGGAAAAATGAACTTGGATCCCACGTTGCTGATGGAGATCCCCCGCGCTGGAAAGGGTGCCTGAACCCCGCTCCTTTTATTCTTGGTGGCTGCTACAAAGCTTCCATTTCCCCAAGGCTAAAGTGAGTAAAGGGCACCTCCATATACAGTAAATCTCTGGATCTCGGTGTTGGGAGAAAACGTCAGGACGGGCGGCGGCTCCTTTCCTTGTTTGTTGGCTCTCTAGGGCAACTGCTTTGCCGCTGTGTGGAACACGATACTGGACTAAATGGACCACAGTTCCGATCCAGCAGGCCTTTTCTGTTGTTCTTACATTCCAGCGTATCTTGGTTTAGTTCTTCTCTCTTTGAAAATTAAACTAGGCAGACTAGGAAAACGTGAAACGACGGCTCTCAGACTTACCTGGGGGCTCAGGTTGCACGCGATGTGGGGGAGGCAAGTGGGGAGATGGCATGGTGGCCGCCATGTTGTGAAGGGGCAGGGAATGACCAGGGGCCAAGGGAGCACACCGAGGCACATCCCCTGGTCCGGGAAGCTGGCCCACGCCCCCTCAGCACTTGGCCCGTGGCGGCATCCTGCCCAGCCCTCCTTTTTGTCACAACTCTGGAGTGAGTAGACTACGGATTGGGCATTGGACACTGAAACATTTGGGGAGGGGGACAGGGCCCTCAGGCTCAGTTTTGGGGGTCTCCTTAAAGGGTCTGGGGAGTGAGGAATGGCAGGTGCATGCCCAGTTGGGGCTGTCAGTCTGCCTCACTCCCAGATGACAGAGGATGATTCACATGGGGATATACCTACGTGGCATCCCATGCCGCCCCCCTCAGCAGAGGTCTAAGGGGGCTTGTGGGTCATCGGCTTGGCAGGCGGGTCAGCCGATGTTCGGATCAGTGACCTATGCATGCCTTTGCTCCCTGAGCAGTAATCTCAATAAAGTTGTGGCCTCTTTACCTCCAGCAGTGTGTCTGTGTGTTTTTGTCACCGTGCCCTCTCCCCGCTCTCCTCCCTCACTTTGCGCTCGCCTGCAACTTCAACCAAATCACGTTATCATATTTTGCCTCATTTATGGTGCAATCCTAAGTAGAGTTACTCCAGTCTAAGCCTATTGTCTCCCAAATTCAGTTTTTGTTTCGAGGAGAGGGGAACTCTCAAATCATCTGAATGGATGAAGATGCCTTAACTGAGGGCCAAACTACAAGTGATGCCTGACACAGGTTGGACACTTGTCAGCTTCCCTCGGGTTCTGATGGGAAATGTAGGCAGCTTGGCGGAATGCTGGACAAGTGACAGTTGAAAAGTCCGTTGGACAGCAGTCGGAGAGCCAAGCTGCAAGACCAGGATGCCTACATGTCCCATCAAAACTTGAGGGAAGCTGACAAGTGTCCAACCTGTGTCATTCATCACTTGTAGCTTGGTCCTGAGCCAGACCGTGGGTACTATTGAGTTGCCAGCCAGCAAGTGAGGCCTGGTGAACTCTCAGAATTGATCTCCTGAGTACATGCTTCCCTTGGAGGAAATAGATTCTTGAAACTGCAGGATCTGTAATATTATACTCCTCTGAGGTCCCTCCTCTCTCTAAAACATGCCCTCCACAGGCTCCACCCCCAAATCTCCAGGAATTTCTCCACTCAGAGTTGGCAACTCTGTTGGTCAATCAAGCTGCAGCCAAGATGTGGAGTGGAGTGGGTTGCAAGGAACGTATCAACCCAGTCTTGGGCCATGCACTCTGGCTCTGTATTTCTTTCCAGGCACAAGGTGCTAGTGTTGACCTTTATGGTTTGGGACCAACATACCTGAAGGACTACCTACTTCCGTATGAACCTGTCCGACCATTGCTGTCCTCTTTAAAGGTCCTTCTTCAAGTGACCCCCACCTTCTGTGATCAGGTGGGTGGCAACCTTGGAGAGGTCATTCTCTGTTATGGCACCAAAACTCCAGAACTCTCTCCCCAGGTAGATTCATCTGTCCCCCTCTGTTGCCATCTTCTACCTGAAGAAGTGAGCTGTGACTCACGAAAGCTCATACCCTGCGGCAAATTTCGTTAGTCTTATAGGTGCTACTGGATTCTTGCTCTTTTCTACTGCTACAGGCAGACTAACACGGCTACCCATCTTGATCCATCTTCTACCTGTTGGTGAAGACTTTTTTTATTTTGTATAGCATCCTCCTGTGGATCCTTCTTTCCTGCCCCATGTTTTAATGGTTTTAAAAATGTTTCCGTTGCTGTTTGTATGTCGTTGTTTATTGTTTTAATGATGTGGGGGTGGTATTGTTTTGGTTAATTTTAATGGTTTTAAAATGTAGATTTATTAGGAATGTTTTGATTTGTTGGCCACCTTGGTGGCCCCTTGTGAGGGCAGAAAGGCAGGATATTATTTCTGTTAAATAACATTAAAAAATAAATCAAGGCCAGTATTATCCATTCAGACTAGCAGTGGCTCTCCAAGGTCTCAGGCAGAGGTCTTTTGTATCACCTTCTGCCCTGTCCTTCTAACTGGAGATGGCAGGGATTGAACTTGGAACCTTGTACATGCCAAGCCGATGCTCTCTCATTAAGCCACCACTTATCCCCATACATTTTTTTAGCATTCCCATGCTGCAACTAGCACTCAAAGGTACACAGCCCCACAGTTCCATTCAGCTGCCATTGTAACTCTGATGGCTATTACTGGACTTCTCCCCCCCCCCTCCCATGAATCAGTCCTTTTAAATCCAAAGTGGTCATCAACTCATCCCGTTGGAGCGAATTCCATAGAGCAGTGTACAGACAGTGCTGTGGTATCCATGTTCCAGCAACTGCATGACTTCAATGCACTGCCGGCGCCAGGGTTTCTGGTGCCCGCGGCCACCTCCATGCGCATGTGCACGCAGCGCATGCGTGCCCCCGGACTGCGTGATGATGTCACCACATGATGACATCATCACTTAGCAAAGCTGGGCCCATTGGCTGGTGGGTGGCTGAGCTGTCACACAGAGGCTGCCCACACTCCGCACGGCGTCCCGGCCACAGCCCGTGGCTGCTGAGCCCAGCCGGGGGCGTGTGGCAGCAGCGGCAGCGGTGCACGTGGGGCTGGCCAGCTGCAGCAGCTGCGGCCCAGCCACACCAGCTCCGTGGCTGCGTGCCTCCACCCCCGGCACCCCCTCTGGTGCACCCTCTGGCACCCCAGCGCCCGCAGCACCCGCCTCACCACCTCAATGGTGGCACCAGCCCTGCTTCTATGCCCACTTGTCTGGGTATGAGCAACCCTCCCTGACCTCTCAGGTGGTTACTTCTGAGTAGACCCACACACCCAGCAGAAGAGCCCTCCCCGCCACACACAGTATGTCTCCAGTTGATCGGATGCTGCCAAATATGGTGTTGACCTGCTTCGCCAAGTGCAAATACTTTCAGCCCATTCAACTTTTCCTGTTGTTTATAATTCAAATTTTGCATGAGTTGGGGAGGTCGGCCCTGGTTGACCTTTGCTAGAAATCTGTCCTGTATATTGCAGCGGATCCCTCCTCCCCAGGCTTTCTAGCAAAATGTATGGAGAAAGGATCCTTCTGGACAGAAGGCCTTGGCTGTTTCCACATGGCTTATCTTATTCCGGAAAACAGCAAAATCTCGCGCAAAATCTCGCAAGAAGACGCTGTTGTCGCATCTTCTCGCACTATTTCACACACAGCTGCGGGCTGTGGCCGGGACGCTGTGCGGAGTGTGGGCAGCCTCTGTGTGCCAGCTCAGCACACACTATTTCTCGCGAGATTTCGTGAAAGATTTCACTGTTTTCCGGAACAAGGTAAGCCGTGTGGAAACGGCCCTTATCTAGGCTACGTGTTATCTCCTGTCAAGGGATACAAAAGACTCACATACATTCACAGCTGTTTTCTTAAAAGAGCGAAGCTGCCTTATACAGCTGAGGAATTTTTCCATCGCTGAGATCCCTTAAAACAGAGATGCTGGGGATTGAACCCAGGAACTTTTGGCATGCAGAGCATGTGTTCAGCCACAGAACTATGAGGGTTTTGAACTCTGAGGCCAGAGGGCTCCTCCAGTGTTGGTTATTCTTGTAACATGAGCTGCCTTATATTAAGTCAGAATATTGAGCCTTAAATGGGAGAGGTCAGATTTCTTCATGCAGAGCAGGTGCATTTCTGCTGAACTACCCAAAGCGTACTGCGTTCTTTCCCTGAGCTCTGGTTATCAACTCCTGGTTGGAAAATTCCTGGAGATTTGAAGTGTGGAGCTTGGAGAAGGTGGAATTTGGGGAGGGACCTCGGCGGGTTGTAATACCATAGAGTCCATCCTCCAAACCAGCCGTTTTCTCCAGGGGAACTGCTCTCTGTAGTCTGGAGATCAGTTGTCATTCCAGAGTATTTCCAAGGGAGCCCAGGAGGTTGGCAACCCTACCCCAAGCACATGGGATTGCCTGGCTCTAGAGAGTGTCCAAACTGGAGACTTAGAGTCTCCCCACACCAGACATTTTCCACGAGAATGCTCAAGTGTAGAGAGATGCAATGTTAGCCGGGAAGCATAGTTTAAAAAGACAAAGACTTTGTTAATTGTTAATTTCACCTCTCTACGGAGCTGGCACAGATTGCTCCTCAGAGGGTTTGTTAATTCGTCTTCGCCTGAGAGAACCTTCCAGAGGCGGCAAGGAAATTAACAAGCCCTCTGAGGAGCAATCTTTGGAGGATCTGTAGAGAGGTGAAACTGACAGAGCCTTTGGCTCTGTCTTTTTAAACTATGCTTCCCCGCCAGCTTTTCATCTCCCTTGAACACTTGAGCATTCTTGTGTAAGGTGTCTCGTGTAGAGAGACCCTTAGATGGCTAGTGAACATTGCAATACTCTATGGATCTTTCTATCAGACTTGTTTTTATACCATCCAGAAACTCTGAACTGCATGTTCATCCATCTCCTCTTCTGTCTAATTCTCACAACAGTCCTGCAAGGTTGGTTGTGATTGCCCCAAAGTCACCCAATAAGTTGCTTGGCTGAGCTGGGATTTGAACTCGAGTCTCCCTAAGCCAGCTGCTACCCCACAGTGGTTTTTGATGGGTTTCCTTTTAAGACTATTTGGAAATTTCCAGTAGTGCTCACTATCTGACTAAAGGAACCCAAAATTATAGCAGAGCACAATTCAAGTGGTGGTGATAATGCTGTCGGCGATGGAACTTGCCTCCTTTCAGAAACATGGCATTTTCCCCATTCCGTTATGACTTTCTCTGGTCTGTCTGCCAGAGAAAATTCACACTTTTTTTTTCTTACATAGGAAAAGATGAGAGTGATTTGTGCAATTAACTGTTTCTAATCAATTCCGCATCCGTTGCCTGAAGGAAATAAAACAGGGAGGTCCGGAATTCAGAGCATGTACCTCTCAGTTGCGAGACCGGGATGGATTCTGTAGATCAGATACGTTGCATAAGATTTACATAATAATGTCATGATTTGTTGTTTTTCACAAGACTGTAGTCTTTTTTGCTGTACAGACAGAGGAGGGGGGGAAATAAACCACAAGCAAGAAAATCCGCTGGGAAATTACTGAGTGCAAACCTCACCCAAATGAAGGAGATTTGTGCAAATCCTACTCATTTCAACAGGGACAAACATAAAAGATGTACCGTAGAGAGACATGTTGTCATGTGGAAATAGCCTGGGAGGTCTTGAAGGATGCTTCATGAATCTCTCACAAACATGCACTCAGAATATTTGCCTCCGCCATCTCATTTCTCAGTTTCTAGGGCTGATGGGCTAATTTCCCCCCTCCAAATTTCCTGTACGAAGCAGACTAGAAAATTGCTTTGTAAAGAAAGGCAAATTGAGGAGTCTAGAATTCAACAAAGCTGTTGGCTTCCTCAAAGCAAGACTCAGCTGTAGCTACCCAGACTTCCAGCTATGTGCCGCATGTTGGATTGCCAACCTCCAGGGGGTGGCTGGAGATCTCCCAGAACAACTGATCCTGAGTCCATAGAGATCAGTTCCTAGGGAGAAAATGACTGAGCTGTAAGGTGGACTCTGTGGCATTATATATCCCCATCTCCCAAATCTCCAGGAATTTCCTAACATGGAGCTGGAAACTCTAACCCCACATAGAAAGTGTGCACCTGATCTTAAGAGATCACTTAGAAAATATATTGGTGTTGTGCCCATATAGCAGGGGAACTGGTGCTAGGAAGTTCCCTGGCCAAAGGGCCTATCAGCCGATGAGTACCCCTGCCCACATTTCTTCTTGTATACTGAATCACTTCTATTTTCTAAAGTGCTCCAAAAGAATAAGCCCCTTTACACACTTCTGAAGGTTCTCCCTCTGTCATCTGCATATTCCTTGAGCCTAGCTAAAGCAAAGAGGCGTTAGTGAACGGACCATATAGTTTCCTTAATATTTTTTTAAAGAACGTTCAACTTCAAAACAGATTGCTCAAAGGGCACCCGCTTGTCAGCTTCTGTACAAAGCTTCACCCCTATGCAGTAAGAAAGAGCAAGAGTCCAGTAGCACCTATGAGACTAACAAAATTTGTGGTAGGGTGTGAGATTTTGTGAGCCACAGGTCACTTCTTCAGATTCTTTGATCCAGAGGAGTTAGCTGTGTTAGTCTGTAGTTGCAAAATAGTAAAGAGTCCAGTAGCACCTTTAAAACTAACCAACTTTATTGTAGCATAAGCTTTTGAGAACCACAGCTCTCTTCATCAGAAAAGTTCTCGAATTTTTCAGATTCTTTGTATCTGAAGAAATGCTCATACCCTACCACCATGAGGGTGACGTATGCTCATACATCACCCTTGCTTCCTCTCAGTCCACTCACAGGCCTGCTCAACCTGATGGAGTCCTGGCTGCCTCCCCTTACTTCTCACCTCCTTGTCTCCTCCAGACTCCATCTTCCTCCTCTCCTCCATCTTCCATGCTCTTCCTCCTTCCAGCTGCTCTCTCACTCCACCAAATTCCATCACAATCAACACCATCCTCCTCCCACTTCCTACTCAAAACTCACCACCCCACCTTGTGAGGGAACTTTCCTTATATCCCTTCTCCTCTTCCTGGCTCCACCTGCCAACCATGCCCTCAGCCCTCTAGCCATGGCCCTGGCCGGCTTAAGAAGCCACACCTGTGATTGCTTCGCTGGCTGCTCTGGGCAGCCACATCTGCGCCTTCTTTGCTGGCTGCCGGGCTTCCTCTGCTGAATGCCTCAGGCAGCCCCACCTGGGGCTGCTTTGTTCCCAGCCTCATCTGGCTCTTGTTACCTCCTTCTTGTTAGGCTATGGATGACAGGATATGGCAGACAGATTCCTGTACTATTGCAACAAGAATTCCAATCTCATTTGGTTAAATGGTTTTATTCAGAAATTGAATCATTTCCATATATATGTCCACAGGGTTACTCAGAAGCAAGGTAAGTGTCTAAGCAGCAAGAGCAAGATTGACAGGAATAGTGATATGTGGAAAAATCCTTCCTCTTAACACACACGTTTGCTCCTTCCCCCCTCCCAACAGTAAATAGGATTTTTGGCGTGAACCTGGCGTGAGAACGTCTCACATCTTTGTACTATCAAGTTGAGTCACTGGGAAAACAAGACATAGAAATACATGGGAGTGAGTATTATACAAGGTCTTGAACACTGAAAGATTCTACAGTCCATTAGATAAGCACCTGTACTAAGCCTGCGAGGGAAACAGTTATGGCATTGGCAATATGATATCAAGTTATAGCAAGTTACAGCATGAAACATTGGTTCAGGACAACAGGTTTGCATCAGCATTAGCATTGCTGACAACAGCATCGATATTGGCATGGCTGATATGTGGCTCAGACATGACACTTCTAGCTTGCCTGCAGGTTGGGGCGCAGCCCTGTGCTGCCTTTCCTCCACCATGGGTAAGGTTGCCAGCTGGCTTGTTGCTGGCTGGTCGTCCCTGCGTCTTGTGCCCTCTCCCACCGGTGGGGTCGCTTCCTGGCTGTCCTCACTCCCCCTGTCTGGGCTCCTAGGCTCCCACTGGAGGATGGGGCTAGCTGGCTTCCACCTGCCCCGTCTGACCCTCAGAGGCTTTGGTGCTTCTCCCCCTCCCTCTGATGCTGTCGGGTTTTGGACCGGGGTATCAGTTGGGGCATCTGGGTAGCTTTCTTCCATCCCCTCCTCCCAGTAAGTCTGAGAGCTGGGCTTCAGACCCCAGACAGCAGTTCTCATGTTAAACTTCACTGCTGAAATCTCTCCCATCTCTGGTGAATACGTGCAGTATTCCTTTGCTTTTGCAACAGCCTGTTCTCCAGTAATTTAAAAGCCAAGTGGGTGATGTTTCATTTAGTAAAGATCTACTAGATAAATACAGTTCTCCTACAATACTGACTGTGGCTTAGTGGTGAAGAATCTGCTTTGCATGCCGAAGACCCAAGGTTTAATCCCAGTCATCTCCAATTAAACGAGGGTGGCCAGCCTGGCAACTGGCGGGAGGGTTGTGGGTGGGAAGTTGGCTGCATCATGCTACGTCACTTCCAGAAAAAACTGGGCATGTCCAAGTTTTTTCTGGAAGTGACATAGTTACACAGCCAACATTGCCATTTAATTTTGTTCCCCCTGCTGCTTCTTGGAGCGGTGGTGGGCAATTACAGCTTGCCATAACAGGAATGCAGGGATAAAATTTATAATTTCGATAGATTGTCTTCCCCACACCCCTTTATCAGGGAGCTGGTTGTTTGTGGACTTCCCTGGGTGGGAGATTGGCTGCATCATGCTATGTCACTTCCAGGAAAAACTGGGAATGTCCAAGTTTTTCCTGGAAGGGGCTTAGAGCCAAGCTAGAAGAGACGAATTACACGCAGGGCCGGGGCGCCCATGGAGGCCAGGTAGGCGGTGGCCTCATGGCGCGGGGTGGTGGAGGGGGCGCCAGAGGAGGCGCGGGGGGCGGGAGCACACGCCACGGAGCTGCAGCCTCCCAGCCCTCCCGCCCCATGTTGCCGCCGCCGCCAGCACACGCCCCCGGCCGGGCTCAGCAGCCGTGGGCAGGCGTCTGCGGCGGTGCAGGGCAACCGAGCGGGAGAGCTCGGAGGCCACCCACGCGCCGTCCCAGTCGCCCGCTGCAGTGATCGGGCCGGCGTGCGTGTGCACCCATGATGACGTCACACGCGACATCATCACGCAGGCCGGTGAGAGTGTGTGCACATGCACGCAAGGGCGCCCGGCTCGCCGGCTGCTGCAGGCGCCAAAAACCCTGGTGCCGCCGCTGATTACACGAGGAGAAGCACGTGAAGGGAGTTGTAATGTTAGCTGGGAAGCTGAGTTTTAAAAGCGATCAGAAGGCTTTGGCAATTTCCCCTCTCTACAGAGCCAAGGAGATCACTGCAAAGAGGGTTTGTTAATTTCCTCTTCATTGCTTAGAAGTGGAGGTGAAACTGACAGAGCTTTCTGGAGGCAAAGAGGAAATTAACAAACCCTCTAAGCAGGGATCTCCCTGGCTCTGTAGAGAGGGGAAATTGACAAAGCCTTCCGATCACTTTTAAAACTCAGCTTCCCAGCTAACATTGTGACTCCCTTCACGTGCTCCTCCTCATGTAATTTGTCTCTTGTAGCTTGGCTCTTAGTGACACAGCCAACATTGCCGTTTAATTTTCTCCTGCTGCTTCTCGGTGTGGTGATGGGCAATTAACGTTGTACTGGAAAGATGAATGCTACTTCTATACATATGAAAGATACTTTGGGATATTGGTCTGTGATTCTTTGGGAAAGAATTTTTTTTTAAACAGGTCATTTTGGATCTAGACGCCCCGTCAGAATCATCAATCGCAGCCATCTATGGGACCCCCTATCAGAACTTTTCCTCTTGGACTCGGATACCACAAGGAAGGAGCGCACATGGATTTTGTTGCTCCATATAGAGGATAAATTGTATGACATTTTGACTTTTTGAAACATACTATAGAGACGTTATCTATGCATTTGCACTGTATAGATGTTTGTGCAATATGCTGTAGATGAACTGAGGACTTGCCATTGGGGCAAATATTGGAGCACTAGCACTTTAATAACTTGGGTATGTTACCTTTATATAACAGGATTGCAGGAATAAAATTCATAATTTAGATAGATTTCCCTATTGGGGATCTGGCCATTTGCGGACTTCCCTAAAGATCGCACGTCCTGTCATGCCTGAGCCCTGTCATGCCAATTTTAATGATCCTTTTATGCTGCTGTAACTCAATGTCATTTTACCAGTGTCATAACTATTTCTTTCACAGGTGTTTATCTGAGGGACTGTAACAGTTTCCAGTGTTTCTGACCTTGTACTCCCTCTCAGACGTTGCTATGTCTTGCTTCCTAGTGACTCAACTTGATAGTACAAATACGTGAAACGTTCTCACACAAGAAATGCGGCAAAATCTTGTTTATGATTGGGAGGGGGGGGAAGAGCAGACTTGAATGTTAAAAGAGACGCCTCTCTCACATGATGTCATTCCTGTCAACTTTTACTGTTGCTGCTTAGATGCTTACCTTGCTTCTGAATAGTCCTGTGGATATATATATGGAAATGATCTGATTTCTGAATAAAAACCATTTAACCAAGAACCTGCGTCTTGCTGCAATGGTCCAGGGATCTATCTGCCATATCCTGTCATCCATAGCCTGACACGTCCTTAGTTATAATAATTAGAGACTGTTGTACAAGATGTTTTAGTTGCTTTTTCATATTAAAACTTTTAAAAGCCATTCCTTATTTATTTCTACTTCCTTTGCAACCCACCTTTCTCCACAATGGGGGGGACCCAACGCAGTTTACATCATTCTTCGCTCTTTCAATTTATCCTCACGACCAGGGGTCATTCCGTAGAAAAAGAGCTGCAGGAACTTATTAGCATAATTCATTAGCATGTGCCATGCCCCTTGACATCACCAGAAGTGTGTCATTAGCATGCCTGATTTGCACATGCCACACCCCTGACATCACCTATCCTGGCTGTTTTGGACCCAATCCTGACTACTCAGGGCCAAAATTGGGCCCAAAATGGAAAAAGGGGCTGAAAATGGCAGAAAAGGGTCCCAAAATGGTCAGAATTGGGCTGCTGCTGAGCAGGAGAGTGATCTACCACCCATCAGAGTCCCGATCCTGGCTGTCTTGGGACCAATCTTGGCTGTTTGGGGCCTGATCCTGGCCATTTTGGGCCCAATCCAGGCCGAAATGGGTCCAAAATGGCTGGAAATCAGGTGGGTGGGACCACCTGACATGTGACCTCTTTGGAGAACTACCGGAACTGCGTTCCTGCATGTTCCCCCTCAAAATGAGCCCTGTTCACAACAATCCAGTGAGGTAGGTCAGGCTGAGAGAGCAAGACCAGCCCACGGACACCCAGCGAGCTTCCATGGCAGTTTTTATTTCTGGCAGTCTTTATGTCTGGACCCAGAAATAGGACAGTAAGTGATGTGAATGACCTCTTTCATAGACTCTGGAGAGTCACCGCCAGTGCAGACAAGACTGATCGGCTCTATACAGGCAGCTTCTGGTGTTCATTCTGTTAACAACAGTTCGAAACAGACCTCTGTGGAATACAGCGGCTGCTTTCGTTTGGAGGTGCACTGGGAAACTCTCTCCTGCATTGTGACACCAAAAAAAACCCTCCTCTTCCTCAAGAGGATGTGCCGGTGAAAGAGGGCTTTGAGGTTCAGGGAGGGGTTTGATTGCAGAGTGTGAGAATGAACAGAGAAAGAGAAGTACTAGAATTATGCACAACTCTTGGTTTCCTGTTGGATTTGAGAAATCAGTCGAGCTCTGCCTTATCTGTTCACTGGGACGGACTTCCTTCCAGCAGCAAAAAAACGTTGCAGTATGGTGGGAGGCGCTGGCCATGTTTTGCCATGCCATACACTGTTAACACACCTATGGTGGGGTGTGAAATTGGCAGCTGTATGGCATCTTAGTGTCTATGCACTTATAGAGTCAGGATACAGGATGATCTTGGCAGTCTGGAAAACTGGGCTAAAACAAATAAAATGAATATCAACCGAGATAAATTTCAAGTTCTGCGTTTAGGTAGGAAAAATCAAATGTGTAATTATAGGATGGGGAAGACTTACCTTGGGGGTAGTATATGCGAAAAGGATCTAGGGGTCTTACTAGTGCTGACTGAACATGAGTCAGCAGTGTGATGTGGCAGCTAAAAAGGCAAATGCGATTTTGGGCTGTATCAACAGAAGCATAGTGTCCAGATCATGCAAAGTGATGGTATTGCTCTACTCTGCTCTGGTTAGGCCTCACCTAGGGATCCTGATGGTGTTTTGTCCTCTTCTGGGCATGGAGCAGGGGGCCAATGGGGGTGTTGGGGGGGAGTTGCAAATTTCCTGCATTGCACAGGGGGTTGGACTAGATGACCCCAGAGGTCCCTTCCAACCGTATGATTCTTTGATTCTATGATCCTATTACATGCATTAGACACAAGCAGTATCTACTCAGAGATTTAATTTTCAGGGATCTCAGGGAGAACTCTAGACCCCAGCCACCATAGCCCCTAATGATGGCCAGTTTGGTGTAGTCGTTAAGAACATGGGACTCTAATCTGGAGAGCCAGGTTTGATTCCCCACTCCTCCGCTTGAAGCCAACTGGGTGACCTTGGGTCAGTCACTTAAGAGCGGCAGGACTCTAATCTGGAGAGCCAGGTTTGATTCCCCACTCCTCTGCTTGAAGCCAGCTGGGTGACCTTGGGTCAGTCACAGCTCTTCCAGAGCTCTCTCAGCCCCACCCACCTCACATGGTGATTATTGTTGTGGGGATAATAATGACATACTTAGTAAACCACTCTGAGTGGGCATTAAATTGTCCTGAAGGGCAGTATATAAATCGAATGTTGTTGTTGTTGTTGTTTATTATGCTATCAGAAATTCAGTGGACCACTCTCAAAGGCCAAATGGGAGCAAAGGAAGGACTACAATTTACCAGGGATGTAAGGTTGCCAGCCTCCAGGTGGTGGCTGGGGGTCTCCTGGAATCAGCTTCCCTGGAGAAAATGGCTGCTTTGGAGCATAAACTCTATGGCATTATACCCTGCTAAGTTCCTTTCCCCTCCCCAAATCCCACCTTCTCCAGTCTCCACTCTCCAAACCTCCAGATGTTTCCCAAGCTGGAGCTGATAGCTCTAGACAGGGCTTTTTTTCTGGGAAAAGAGGTGGTGGAACTCAGTGGGTTGCCCTCGGAGAAAATGGTCACATGGCTGGTGGCCCCGCCCCCTGATCTCCAGACAGAGGGGAGTTGAGATGGCCCTCTGCACAGAGTTCAATCTCAACTCCCCTCTGTCTGGAGATCAGGGGGCGGGGCCACTAGCCATGTGACCATTTTCAGGAGGTTCCGGAACTCCGTTCCACCACGTTCCAGCTGAAAAAAAGCCCTGGCTCTAGATATACCAGGGACTAGGTCTCGCTACACCGTTACTTCTTTTTCGAGTTCTCCATGCAGCCAATCCCCGAGGTGATGTGTGTCTGCACTGCAGACGCGCATCACCTCGGGGATTGGTTTCTATTTTTAAAAATCAGGGTTAAAATGGGCTCAGAAAGCTGCCACTGGAGGCAGGAAAGCGCCTGCCTTTCTCCCGGGCTTTTTCCACCAGGAAAAAACAGTGTGGAGGGGAGACATTTCCTCATTTCTGCTGCTCCAGGTGGAAGTATTTTGAGCACACGTGGCAGCAGTGAGGGGAAAACTCTCCCAAACTTCACTGGTTTTACACGGAGGGAGGGGGAAGTTTGGGAGAAAAGCAGGAGCTCTTCCTCCGCTGGCAACAGCTCCTGAAGCCATTTTAATAGAAGCCAATCCATAATCTGTTGTATGTCTGCTCAGAGCACATGTTAACTCTGTGGAGGACTCATGGAGAACTCGTAGAAGTAACATGTAGAGAGACTGTCAGAAAAGAGAGTTATTTCCGTAAGTTGGTAACCTTTTGCGCTGTCAGAAGCTATCCCCCAAGTCCTTCACGCCGCGGTATTGTTTGTTGTTGCAACAGAGCAACATACCACTTCGTTAAATTCTAAATTAATCCCATCGGCCTGATTAACAACTTGCTTGTAGACGGAGCTAACTGGGCTTTGAGACGCAGCGGAGCTTAAAGCGAGGAGCCTGTCGGAGGCCCAAAACAGCCACGTGGCTACAATTAACATTCTGCCAGTTGCCCAGGAACTGACTGCAGGCACTGGGGGGGGGGGGACACCACGAGGAAGTCTGGCTGAGAGGTGCTGGCAGGGACTTTCAGCTCAGACTTGACCAGATGTGACGATGAGGTGATTATCATCATCACAAACTAGGACCAAGCCAAGTAAGCCTCTGCCACACTTCCAAAATTGCTGCAGGTCCACTTGGGTTGATCATGCTTCTCAACCACGCAACCCCCCCCCCTCCCCACGTAGCAGCTCATCAAGAATTTTCCTGGTAACTGAAACAGGCCAATCCTCTCCTGCCGCCTCTGGCCAGCTGTCCAAGGAGTGATGAGTAGTAATAATAATAATATTAATAACAATAACAACTGCGCTTATCTACTGGTCTTCTAGACAGATTAGTGCCCCACCCAGAGCGGTGAACAAGTTTGTATTATTATTATCCCCACAACACAGCTGAGGCTGAGAGGAGTGGCGCACCCAAGGCCATCTGCTGAGCTCATGGCTTTAGTGGGAGTCGAACTAGCAGAGTGCTGACTCACAGCCCAACCACTTAACCACTATGCTAAAGCAGCTCTTCTGGACAGAGTAGTGCCCCACTCAGTGGTGAATGCAGCCAGTGCTATCATCATTTCTGAAATGCAGCTGGGGAGCTGGACAGAGAGGCGTGGCTTACCCAAGGCCACCTGCTGAGCTCATGGCAGGATTGGAAGTCAAACAGCAGAGTGCTGATTTGCAGCCCAACTACTATGCTAAGGCAGCTCTCTGTAATAATAACTGTGCTTATATACTGCTTGTCTAGACAGATTAGTGCTCCACTCAGAGCAGTGAACAAAATCAGTGTTATTATCATCCCCACAATACAGCTGGGGAGCTGGGGCTGAGAGAAGTGGCTTACCCAAGCCCTCCTACTGAGCTCACAGCAGGGATGAGATTCGAACCAGTAGAGTGCTGATTCGTAGCCGAAGCACTTAACCACTCTGCTACAGAAGCTCATTAAAAAGAGTAGTCCTCTTTTTAATGACTGCATTTAATCTGTTGTTAAGCCTCATTGAGGGCTGTTGGATCCAAACACATGGTATAACTACTTAAAATAAAGATGGTTTTGGAGAATGAAAGTGCTCTCTTTGAACCGGGCAATATTTGTCGAAGAAGAATCTTTCTTCTTTGTCTTGGCCAGTTTCTGATCAGTTCAAGAGCATGTGTAGTTGAACACACAAATTTACCTGCTACTGAATCAGACCCTTGGTCCATCAAGGTCAATATTGTCTGCTCAGACTGGCAGCCGTTCTCCGGGGTCTCATGCGGAAGTGTTTCACATCACCTATAACCTGATACTTAACTGGAGATGCCAGGGATTGAATATGGGACCTTCCGCAGGCTAAGCGGATGCTCTACCAGTGAGCACAGCCCCTCCCCTTCTTGCAGCGGAAGAAGTTGTGATTTGATAATGGTATACAGTTTACCTGTTGTGTATCTCAAATTATCCAAGAGATAATAATAAGAACAATAACAACAACAATTGCACTTATATACCACTCAGAGTGGTGAACAAAGTCAGTGTTATTATCATCCCCCACAATTCAGCTGGGGAGCTGGACTGGGGAAGTGTGACTTGCCCAAGGCCACCTGCTGAGCTCATGGCAGGAATGGGAGTCGAACCAACAGAGTGCCGATTCGCAGCTCAGCCACTTAACCGCTATGCTACAGCTGCTTTCTTATAATAATAACTGCACTTACATACTGTCCTTCTAGACAGATCAGTGCCCCACTCTGAGTGGAGAACAAAGTCAGTGTTATTATTATCCCCACAATACAGCTGGGGAGCTGGACTGGAGAAGTGTGACTTGCCCAAGCTCACCTGCTGAGCTCATGGCAGGGATGGGAGTCGAACCAGCAGAGTGCCGATTCGCAGCTCAGCCACTTAACCACTATGCTACAGCTGCTTTCTTATAATAATAACTACACTTATATACTGTCCTAGACAGATTAGTGCCCCACTCCGAGTGGAGAACAAAGTCAGTGTTATTATTATCCCCACAATACAGCTGGGGAGCTGGGGCTGAGAGGAGTGGCTTATCCAAGCTCACCTGCTGTGCTCATGGCAGTGGCGGGATTCGAACCAGCAGAGTGCCGATTTGCAGCCCAGCCACTTAAAAACAAGAGCATAGCAATGAGGACCCGTCTTTGGACAGACCCTGATCTTTTTGAACTCTTTAGACCATTCACATTAACAAAAGAGAGAGCGGAGACTTTTTATGGCTCTTGTGTCATTTTCTCGCTGTCGAGAGCTTATTTCCTGTGAATGTTCTCCTTTTTCATTTGATCAGGAGTGATGTTACTGTTTCTCTATTTTTGTTGCCAAACAATAGTTTTGATAATTCCTAGTTTGCAGCAAAGGGAAATAAAACAAGAGTAAATGATGTCTATAGCCCACTTAAAGGGATTAGAAATGTAGTATAATGGAATGGGTTAGGAGGGCACTTTAATAAAAGAATAGGATTGTAATCTGTTGTGATGTTTATTGCGTGTATCCTCTTGCTTTGACTATACTGTCTTCGGTTTTCGTAATCCATTTCCTCATTGTTTGCGATATGCCTTGCCTTGGAGGGCGTTATGTTTGCATTGTTTTCTAATTCTGTAATCCTTGTCCTAATGCACTGTGTATTGGGTAGCCTTATGATTAGAGATGGGCACGGACCTGAATACGAACCCAAAAAACCCACGAACCAGCCTGGTTCATGGTTCGCAAACCAGTGGTTTGTGGAAGCTCGTTTCCACGAACTTCCACGAACTGGTCTACTGGTTCATTTGGTTCATATTAAAGGGCAGCTTAAATGGCCATTTCCCCCCTCGCCACCTGCCAGGTGATAGTTTAAAGGGACCTGCCACTTGCAAGCGGTAGGGCCCTTTAAATGCCCAAATCCCACAAATCCCACCCCCACCCCCACACTTACCTTGTCTTCTCCGTAGCCATGGCCTCCTCCCCCTCCTCTCATGAAGGGTGGGAAGGCCATTTTCGGCTTCCTCCGCTGCTGCGTGGGCTCTCAGAGGAGCGGCCGAAAACGGCCTTCCCGCCCCTCAAATGGCTGCCATGGGAAGGCCATTTTCTTCCTCCTTCACCACCGCGTGGGCCTGCAGGGCCTGTGGGCCTGCACAGGCCCGTGCAGCGGACATTTGAGGAGTGGAAAGGCCATTTTCAGAAACCCACAAGCCACATGGTTTGAGTTTTTTGTGGTTCGTTCCCATGTCTACTTATGATGTGATTTTGTTGGTGTTTATATTTTGTTATCCACCTTCAGTCTCAGCAAGAGAGGTGGACTATCAATAAAGTAAGTTGAATAGATTTAAAAATCCAAAGACTGGCTACTAAAACCGTGGCTACTTGGTTCAGAATGAATTTTTTTTTTGGCATGTCTGTAAATTCTTCAGCCCTGATTTGAAGGCATCAGTCGCAACTAAAGATAAGTTGCCAGCTCCAGCTTGGGAAATTCCTGGAGATTTTGGGAGTGGCGCTTGGATAAGGTAGGATTTGGAGAGGGGAGGGACCTCGGTGTGTTATATAATACCTTCTAGTTCACCCACCAAAACATCCATTTTCTCCAGGGGAACTGACCTTTGTGGCCTGGAGATCAGTTGTAATTCCAGGAGATTTCCAGCCACCACCTAGAGATTAGCAACCGTAGCTAGAGATTGTGGGGTTCTGTGTGGTGCTGTGAGACCGGTCTGTGTGTCTTGCCCAAGACACCGTGCAGATCCTCTTCGTTTTCTGTGAGGACCGTGTTCTGCGTTGAAGTGCTGTGCGGTTCTGATTTCCAATGACAATTCGTAAAAAAAGCAACCATTTCTTTTTGATGGGTAGCGAGGTTGTTTTTCTCCTTCTTGCTAGAAAATCTGGACTGGTGGGTCTTTGCCTGCCTTTTAGAAAGCTAAGGAGCGACAGGGTGCTTGCATTGTGTATTGGCTAAAGGGCAATTATTCTCGTCTGCCTATAGACACCCTGTCTCTTTTCTGGCCTTTTCTCACTTTACAATACATTAGAGTTGTCACCCTTTCAGGGGGGCCTGGAGATTTCCCAGGATTATAGCTCATCTCCAAACTACAGGGATCAGTTCCCCCGGGGAAAACAGCGATTTTGGAGGATGGACTCTATGGCATTATACCACGCAGAGCTCCCTCCACAAACCTTATCCTCTTCAGGCTCCACCCCTAAATCTTCAGGAATTTCTCAACCAGGAGTTGGCAACTCTACGTACATACATCTTTACTTGCTGACCAGACCCTCCTACACACCCTTGTGAAAGTCACAGGGGGAGATGACAGCACATCAAGATGTTTCGTTTCACAAGCAGACACAAGTTTGATGCAGATCCAGAGGAGTTAGCCGTGTTAGTCTGTAGTAGCAAAATAGTAAAGAGTCCAGTAGCACCTTTAAAACTAATACACTTTATTGTAGCATAAGCTTTTGAGAGCCACAGCTCTCTTCATCAGATACATCTGACGAAGAGAGCTGTGGTTCTCAAAAGCTTATGCTCCAATAAAGTAGGTTAGTCTTAACGTTTGATACAAATATTCTACTACATGCCAGGACATAATTGTCAGCAGAGACAAAGAGTTTTGAAAAATCATATGCAATTCTTCCATAAGCTTATTTTACTCTAGGTCTTTAGTTCTTTAAAAACAAAAAGTTCAGCTTTTGAAAGATGCTGCAGCCACAGAAGGGGAGACAAGTTATGAAACTCTAGCTTGTGTCAACGGTGATTGCAGACTCCTTCAGATAATCAAGGAGTGCTGGATGTGTCTGCCCTTTTTTTTGTATGCCCAGGTGACCTATGAAAGCATGCCTCTAAAATATATGCAGATAGGGATCTTCCAAGCTATACTGCCTTTACCCTGTTATAGAGTACAATTAGAGGGAGGGAAAAATCTGCTGAGAAATCACAGCTGCTGCCAGAAGCAAACACTGACCCCCCCCCACACACACACACACACACCCTCTCACACCAGCAATGAAGGGTATGAAGCTACTTGTTCACAGTCATGCTGTGATTATGTACCAGGTCCTTTTGAATCAGCATCTTATATCCAGGGCAATGACCCTTGGCAGCTGCAAAAATACATCTGCTTGACCTGTGGTGGGGTGGAAGTGATGCCCACATGGCTGGGTGACAATGGGACAACTCATGACTCTGAGAACAATGCACAACTCCTCCTTTACCAACACAAGCAGCAGACTCTTAACCCATACCATGAGTGAATGAGATCACAGACTCATAGGGTTGGAAGGTACCTCCAGGGTCATCTAGTCCAACCCCCTGCACAATGCAGGAAATTCACCACTCTTTCCCCGCCACACCCCGTGACCTCCCTGCTCCATGCCCAGAAGATGGCAAAATGTTGATTGAGATGAGCGCGAGAGATGCTTCCTCCTCCAGAGTTCACAACGGTGTACTTTTTTGTCTCCTGGTTTTACCTGTAAGGCAGGTACAGAAGATGGAAATTGCTCCCCTTTGTATTGGTCTCTTCTCTTTGTTCTGTTAATTGTTGTTGTTGTTGTTGTTGATGATGATGATGATGATGATGATGATGATGATGATGATGATGATGATGATGATGATGATGATGATGATGATGATGATGATTCAAATTATATCCTGCCCTCCCCGCAAGCGGGCCCAGGGCGGGTTACAGCAGTAGACAAAATTACAGTAAATAGACAATAAAATCACAAACTCATTTCCGCAGAAATATTACTAGTAACTTAGATGGCCCCCCTTCCCCTTTCCCAGCACATCACACACATAAAAAGAGGGTGGAGGTGTGAGTTTATAACTCACCGGGGGCAGTCCAGTGGGCTAAGTTCACGGCTCAGTGGCAGAGAACTGCTTTGAATGCAGAAGGTACTCGGTTCAGCCCCTAGCATCTCCGGGTCAAAGGTTTCAGTTGCCATGTATCAGGAAAGACCCTTTTTCTGCCTGGTACCTTGGGGGGCTGCTTCTAGTCACAAGAGACAATGCTGATTGAGATGAACACAAGACCTGAATCAGGAAAAGGAAACTGCAGATGGGGCCACGAGTCTCTATTTAATTAATGCCTTAGAATCATAGAATCTTAGACTCATAGGGTTGAAAGGGACCTCCAGGGTCATCTAGTCCAACCCCCTGCACAATGCAGATAATTCACAACTACTTCCCCCACACACACACACCTGTGACCCCTGCTTCATGCCAAGAAGATGGTGAAACACCTCCAGGATCCCTGGCCAAATTGGCCTGGGGAAAATTGCTTCCTGACCTAAAAGTGGCGATTGGCATTACCCTGGGCATGTAAGAAGGGACCATAAGAACTAAGATTGATACAGGCATAGTGTAACAGCAGACAATATCATGTATGGAGATCTTCTTGGAGCTCCAAGGTTGTATTTTGAGCAGTGGATGGCTTGCTTGATCTATAAAACAATAGCCCGCAGTCACAGTTGATGCATCTTTCATGGCTTTGCTGGAAGGCATCAAAGAAAGATGAGAGAATATAGAATCCCTCCCCCCCACAAAAACCCCAATGTGTGTTGGGCTGTGTGCCACGTATATTTATTTATTTGGTGAATAGCCTGAGGTTTTTTTGAATTCCAAAACAGCATACAAAATAAGAAGACTAAAATAATCCAAAGCACTAAAACTGGCACTAAAATAGTAAAATGTTAATAGCTAGGGAGGATCACAAATCTTTTACAAAGTGACAAATCACCCTGTGAAACAAGTAGGGCTGAGAGAGCTCCAAGAGAGCTGTAACTGACCCAAGGTCACCCAGCTGGCTTCAAGCAGAACAGTGGAGAATCGAACCCGGCTCTCCAGATTAAAGCCACGCTGCTCTTAACCACTAAATTAAACCAGCTTTCCTACACCAAACTGGCTCTCTAAAGTCAGGCTGCTCAAATCGAAACTGGGTCTGTGGAGGATCCAGTGAACAAACTGATCAGGCATCGACACTTCTTGGGGGGGGGGCTTATTATTTGCTCACATTGACCATGAAAACTGCAACGAAATACTCTTTAAGTTCCCGTGAGACTGCACTTCTGTAACCCCTTCTGCAATTCAGGGTTCCTTGGAAAACAAGCCACGTGGGCTGCAAAATAAACCACCGCAAACAGAAACTGCTTCGCAATATCTCCTCTGTGTACCAAAATGCATATATCCATAGTGACTTTCTTAACGTATACAAAGGGCTAATTTTGAAACAATTTCTGTTGTTGTGTTTACACTGTCACACGTGGCTGCCCTTTCCCCAGGATTTCTCAGTAGTAGGAATGTTTGCATCCATGGGTTTTTAAATCGTTTCCTCATTTTCTCTGGTCTCCTATTTCCACCACCAGCAGCCTCCATGTCTGTAGGGGAGCGTTCTTTCTCTCTCATCCTTGATGAATACTCTTTGAACTCCTGCAAAATTCAATGCAAGACAAAGTGAAACACTGAATTAAAGAGCTGACGGATCCTAATAAGAATAGTGCTGGAGGAATCCACTCATCTCTAATTGTGTCAGTACCAGTTATAAAATACCAGGCAATCAAGATATTATGGTTGTTGTGGGTTTTTCGGGTTGTATTGCCGTGGTCTTGGCATTGTAGTTCCTGACGTTTTGCCAGCAGCTGTGACTGGCATCTTCAGAGGTGTAGCACCAAAAGACAAGAGATCTCTCAGTGTCACAGTGTGGAAAAGGTGTAGGTCATTGTATCTACTCAGGAAGGTGGGGTTGGGCTGTGTCATCCTGTAAGAGTTTCCCAGGGTGTGGAATGCTAATGGAGGGAGGCTTCACTGTATCCTGAGGAGGTTCTTTTGCGTATGGATTGGTGCTTGATGTACTAATCTTCTCTGCAGGGCTATTGTCGGGTATAGAGTGTTTCGTTAGCCTGGTGTTTTTCAGGGCTGGAAACCATGCTGTATTCATTCTTAAAGTCTCTTCTTTCCTGTTGAAATTGTGCTTATGCTTATGAATTTCAATGGCTTCCCTGTGCAATCTGACAAAGTAGTTGGAAGTGTTGTCCAGTATTTTAGTGTCCTGGAAGAGGATACTGTGTCCTGTTTGAGTTAGGCTATGTTCAGCCACTACTGATTTTTCAGGTTGGCCAAGTCTGCAGTGTCTTTCATGTTCTTTTATTCTTGTCTGGATGCTACGCTTTGTGGTCCCGATGTAAACTTGTCCACAGCTGCAGGGTATACGGTATACTCCTGCAGAGGTGAGGGGGTCTCTACTGTCTTTTGCTGATCGTAGCATCTGTTGTATTTTTCGGGTGGGTCTGAATACTGCACAACCTTCAAGCAGTATTCAGACCCACCAGAAAGTGAAATGAAGTGGATTTCATGGGGAAAGACTTTCATAGCTCTGGGGCCACCACCTTGAAGGCTTGGCTCCATTGGCCTCTGCACAATGGAGCTTGATGCGATACTGACCTCAAAACACCAGTGGGAAGGTTTCCTTTTTTCTTTTCTTTTTTAAAGTTTTTTTATTAGGTGAGTACATATTACAAATAACATTTTTGTTTAAAACCTAAATATCAATTTTCCCCCACCCTTTCCCTCCCCCCTTTTTCTCAGACTTCCAACAGTTTTCCAACCCTTATCTTATTCTATTCCTTACTTATCTATTCCATTTATATATTATTATCCCATATTTCCTTAGTAAACTAAATTATAACCATTAAATTCATATCTATTCAAAACTTATACTTAACAATAATTAAAACTTCACTTTAAATGGTAAAGATCCCTATCTCCAATATTTCCCCCCGTTAGTAACTTTCAAATTGCCATAATTTCCCCTTCACGTCCCATTTTTTCTCCAAATACTCCTTCAGTCTCCCCCAGTCCTTAAAAAATTCTTCAGAGTTCTGCTCTCTCAGCCTTCTTGTCATCTTGTCCATTTCTGCCATGTACAGCAACGTTTGTATCCATTCTTCAATAGATGGTATTTCTTGCACTTTCCATTTCTGCGCATATAGTATTCTTGCTGCTGTTGTCATGTAAAATAGCAATGTTCTATGTTGTATAGGAACATCTTCCATATTTAAGTTCAGTAGCAGGAGTTCTGGGTTCTTTATTATTGAAATCTGCAAAATCTCATTTATCATTTCTAAAATATCTCCCCAGTACTGCCTAGCTACCTCACAAGTCCACCACATATGATACAAGGATCCTTCGTGACTTTTACATTTCCAACATTTATCAGACATTTTAGCATTTCCATACGTTATTTTTTTTGGCATCAAATACCACCTATATATCATCTTAAAAACGTTTTCTTTAATACTGGTACAAGTTGAGATCTTCATTGTATTTTTCCACAAATACTCCCATGACTCCATTGTTATGTCTCTTTGACAGTTTATAGCCCACCAGTGGGAAGGTTTCCGATGGGGAAAAAGTTAACCATTTTCCTTAGCCAATTGTAAACTACTCAAGGCATAAAAATGTGATCATAGAAGACAAAGGTTTATTTAGCAATAACCCTGAAGCAGTCAATCACGTAAGTGAATGCATATAGGAAAGTGTCAGTAGAATGCATTTCTACCTTTCAGTCAACATGTAACAGCTTGTTTACAGTACAAACGATCTCATACAGTTCTATAAACAAGTCATATCAGAAGTGCGTGATCTTCAGAGAATGATGGATGGATAGTTGATAGTTTATATTTAGGAATGAAAGCAGTCAAGCTGACAACCGCAAAACCATGGCAAAAACGAGGAAGCAGGCATCTAAGGCCAGAGCTGAAAGATAATAATTACAATAACATTCGATTTGTATACCGCCCTTCAGGACAACTTAATGCCCACTTAGAGTTGTTTACAAAGTATGTTATTATTATCCCCACAACAACAATCACCTTGTGAGACGGGTGGGGCTGAGAGAGCTCTGAGAGAGCTGTGATTCCCCCAAGGTCACCCAGCTGGCTTCGAGCGGAGAAGCGGGGAATCAAACCCGGCTCTCCAGATTAGAGTCCCGCACTCTTAACCACTACACCAAACTGGCTCTGATGTGTATGTAACTGAGGGCCAAGCTACAAGTGACAAATGACACTTGAATGGCAAGTGTATTTCTCCCTGTTCACTTGCCCTCCACTCAATCCACTTGCTGTTCAAGTGTAATTTGTCACTTGTAGCTTGGCCCTGAGTGGCTGAATACAGCCTAACTCAAACAGGGCACAGTATCTTATTCCAGGACACCAAAATACTGGACAACACTTCCAACTACTTTGTCAGACTGCACAGGGAAGCCATTGAAATTCACAAGCATAAGCAAAACTTCAACAGGAAAGAAGAAACCTTAAGAATGAACAGAGCATGGTTTCCAGTTCTGAAAAATACCAGGCTAACAAAACACTCTATACTCAACAATAGCCCTGCAGAGAAGATTAGCACATCAAGCACCAATCCATATGCAAAAGAACCTCCTCAGGATACAGTGAAGCCTCCCGCCATTAGCATTCCACACCTTGGGAAACTCTTACAGGATGACTCAGCTCAACCCCACCCCTCCTGAGTAGATACAAATGACCTGCCAACATCTTTTCCACACTTTGACACTGAGAGATCTCTGTCTTTTGGTGCTACACCTCTGAAGATGCCAGCCACAGCTGCTGGCAAAACGTCAGGAACTACAATGCCAAGACCACGGCAATACAGCACGGAAAACCCACAACAACCATTGTATGTAACTTTTTTGCTCTTTTAGAATAAGATAGATGAATAGTTCAGAGATCATATTTAAGAATACACAAACAATAACTGTGGTACTTGTAGTTACCATTACATTTTTGGAACTTGCCTTCTCAAGGCTGAGAGTAGAAGAAACACATGTAGCTTTGTGTCTGTGTAGAAAAGCTAGTTGACTGCAACTCTTAATAACCCTCAAGCTGCATCAGCATGGCAGCATAAATGGTGATCAGAAAGTGTGTGAGAAATGTCTGGGTAGAAATGGAACAATCTGGTTCAGTGCAATAGTGTGCCAACAGGGTATTTTCAGAATTTTCCTAACAGTTCCGTAAGAGAAGTTGATACCCACTTTTAAAGCATTTGCCCATGTTTCCGAGTATTGTTTATGCTGCTGGAAGAAGTTCACTAATCTCTCAGGCAAGAATTTTCCCACCCAGCTATATAAGATCATTTCTGAACCATACCAAGAATTGTGAGGCCTTTTTCAAGATAACGTCAATTGAGCAAATTATTATATATATGAGTGGACAACTTAATGCCCACTCAGAGCGGTTTCCAAAGTATGATATTATTATCCCCACAACAAACACCCTGTGAGGTGGGTGGGGCTGAGAGAGCTCCAGAGAACTGTGACTAGCCCAAGGTCACCCAGCTGGCTTCAAGTGGAGGAGTGGGGAATCAAACCCAGCTCTCCAGATTAGAGTCCAGTGCTCTTATCCACCACACCAAACTGGGTCTCAAAAAAATTCTCAAAAAATTTGAGAAATTTTATAGAGATTTTTTCCAAGTTAATAAAAAACATCATTGAAAAAAGAAAGGAAAAAAGAAAAAGAAAAGAAAAAACAATCAGAATTAAGAGTAGATCACTAATTTTCTCCGTGAAGAGATGTCCACATCCTAATATATAACAGGCAAGCCGTGTTGCCAACGACTCACTTTTTATCCCTGCGCAGGCACACTCCATGGAGATAAGAAGTGAGTAATCAGCAATACAGCTTGTTTTTTTGCTGCTGTGGCAGCCTCCTCAGGGCTTCTGGAGGCCTGGAAAAGCCTGGAACAGTGGCGGGAAGGCCCGGTACTGTGCTGTAGCCCTTCGGAGGCCCCAAGGAGGCTGCCACGGAAGTGGGAAGGCAAGCTGTTTTGTATTATTATTATTATTATTATTATTATTATTATTATTATTATTATTATTATTATTATTATTATTATTATTATTGGCAGTTTTCAAGAAGAGGCTGGATGAATACTTGTCAGAGATGCTTTAGGGGGTTGGACTAGATGGTCTGAATGGCCCCTTCCAACTCGATGATGATGATGATGATGATGATGATGATGATGATGATGATGATGATATCCCGCCCTCCCCACAAGTGGTCTCAGGGCGGGTCCCAAAGGGCTTGGTTGCTAGTATTCAATAATATACCTTAACTCTAAGTTAACTTTAAGTGACTCTCTCTCTCCATTTCCTCTAGAACATATTTCTTCTTTTCTTAGTCTTCAAATGCACAAATCATCAATTCGTTTCCCACAAAAAGTCAATAAGGGGCTTCCAGGTAATAATATATCCAATGACTTTTCCCTAATCAGAGACATAAGTTTGGCCATCTCAGCATAGTCCATCATTTTCTCCAGCCCTCCTTCTATTGTAGGTAAAATTGTAGATTTCCATTTTTGAGCATAGAGCAATCTCGTGGCTGTTGTCATATAAAAAAAAACGTGTGCCATGAGTAGTTTCTAACTATTTGTCCATTAGACCCAATAAGGAAGCCTCCGGTTTAATTTGTATATTAGTCTATAAAACCTTCTGAATAATTGCATGTATTTGCTTCCAAAATTTTTGGCTATATTGCAAGTCCACCATAGATGGTAAAATGACCCCGCCTGCTGTTCACATTTCCAACATCTGTTTGAAACATTCTTGTTCATTTTTGATAGTTTCTCTGGTGACACATACCATCTATACATCATTCTATAAAGGTTTTCTTTCAAACCCAAGCTTAATGTAAATTTAAGGCCCTTCTTCCAGATCTTGTCTCATTGTTCAAGTATATTATATCCAAAATTCTTTGCCCATTGTATCATACGTTATTTCACTTGTTCCTCTTCTGTTCCCAATCTCAACAAAAGTTTATACATTTTAATTATAACATGTTCGTCATTCTTGCATAACTCCGTTTCAAATACTATAATAGATTGATCAAATCCATACATCTTTTTATCAATTTTAAATCTTTCAATTAATTGTACATAAAAAAACCATTGGCAAGTATATCCTTGTGTATTAAAAGGTTTTATATGTTTAAATATATCTATATTATAAACATTAATATATATGATACAACCTTCTCAAAGCATGTATATTTTGTTTTTAAAGTTGTCCCGACTGTCTTTAGAAGCTTGATTCATATTATGCTGGACTTTTGTGTTCTCCTGTGCCATTAGCTGCCGAAACGGTGATATCCAACAATACAAAGGAATAGAAAATGATGTCCGTATGTGCTCAATTATCCAGATAACAATCAATGCCACGAATATCAAAACACATTTGCTAGAGCCAGAGCGGAGACGGAGATGCATTATGTCACCTCCTTCCTATCATTTGCCAACAGGAAAATCAATTTTTTCTGCAAGTTGGACCAACGCTCAATCCGTTAATAAAAAGGGAAGATGTTTTCTTTGTGCATTTTTCCCCAGTAATAGGGCATCTAAACAAGCCGTGCAGTTGATCCTTTGCAAATAAATGGGTTGGGGGGGGGGGAATGAAATTTTTCTATACCTCCCATTGAGGATCACAGAATGTATCTGTTGTAGTCTTAATGAAAAGAGCGTTTTCCTTGCTACACAATCTAGTTGAATCAGCCGAATATTTTTCATAGCCGTATTGATACATGAAGATATTAAATCTGTATTTGAAAGGGAAGATATTGATTGGTGTTTTTTATGCTCTGATTATTGATTTTATGTTGTATTTTAAACAATGTCGTACCTCGCCCTGAGCCCGTTTGCGGGGAGGGTGGGTTAAAAATATAATAAATAAATAAATAAGAAGAAGAAGAAAGGGTCTCTATTGGGCGAACCTATCTTTCCCATGAATAAAACGCCACTTTAACAGCCAATGTTATAACACCTGGAAAATACTTTTATAAGGAACCATACGTTGGAAGGGTGTTCACGATTCTTAATGGAGATAGATCAAGATGAGTACCCATCTTTGTCTGTCTGTAGCAGTAGAGAAGAGCAAGAGTCCAGTAGCACCTACAAGACTAACAAAAATTGTGGTAGGGCAGGAGCTTTTGTGAGTCACAGTGTCAGTCCCTGGCAGTTAGATCCCCAAGTTCTCCCCAGTTAACACACAAGTGTTCCAGTTGAAGTAACTTTATTAGCGATCCATTCAGTACAAGGTGCTCAGACAGTGGAATTGGCAGAAGTGTCATATGTGGGCTAGCAATGTTAGTTATAGGGAATATTCCCACCTTTGGGAAAGAGGACTGTTAACAGGGGGCGAGATGGAATGAGACATTGTTTTAGAGCAGACAGTGAGAAAGATGAACTTATCTTTAGTTCTCAAGAAGGATACATTTCGAGCCAGCTTCAGCTGGCAGTCAAGAACACTGGCTCAGTGGAGCGATAAAGAGAAAGTAAACATTTGCGAGATCCTACTGGCACTGCAGCAATAAAGAACTTCCCGTACTCTCAGAGACTAGAGGCAGAACCCATGTACATTCATAGCTGGTATGCAGGAGGCATATATGACACACAGCTCACTTCTTCAGAAGTGGTATCTGAAGAAGTGAGCTGTGACTCACGAAAGCTCCTACTCTACTACAAATTCTGTTAGTCTTATAGGTGCTACTGGACTCTTCTACTACCATTCTTAATAGCCAGGAGCACTGCTTGCCAGAGTACAGTTTGCATTTCATAGATGGTGGCAGAGGGGTGTGCAGTGGTTCTTAGTGTGAGAACATGAGATACTCCAAAGTCAGAAGTACCCCCTCCTGTTTTCATCTGTCAAATGCTGGAAAAGTTAAAAACGCTTCCAAGCCCCTGCAAAGCCCACCCAGTCATATTTACTGTTGTGCTTGATACAGGTTCTCGGGAGCTTCTTGGCATTTTGTGGGAAGTCAGGAAATTATATTGGGCAGCAGCTATAGTTGCCAACCTCCAGGTAGTGTCTGGAGATCTCCAGGAATTACAACTGGTTTCCAGGCCAAAGAAATCAGCTCCCCTGGAGAAAATGGCTCTTTTGGAGAATGGACACTATGAAATTATACCCCTTCTCCTCCCCAAACCCCACCTTCTCCAGACTCCACCCTCAAAATTTCCAGGAATTTCCCAGCTTGAAGCTGGCAACCCTACCAGTAGCACAATGCCAAGGACCAGCTCCCATGGTTGAGTGCCCAGAGTGTTTTCTGCATGAACCCTTACACTGGGTTTTCTGGGTATTCGATCCACAAGGATTGGATATACTTTGGGCTGCTGTAATTCCTAGGGTTGCCAGCTCCAAGTTGGGAAATTCCTGGAGATCTGGGGAGTGAAACCTGGAGAAACCTGGAGAAAGTGAGGCTTGGGGAGGGAAAGGACCTTGGCATGGCATAATTTCACAGAGACCCCCCCCAAAAGTAGCCATTTTCTCCAGGTGAACTGATCTCTGTGGCCTGGAGACCAGTTGTAATTCCGGGAGATCTCCAGCCACTACCTGGAGGCTGGCAACCCTAGTAATTCCACACAGGAGGGAGCCAAACAGAAGTGATGTCTGTTTATTTTTTCTGCATTAGAAAACCTTCCCATTTCTGCTGCAGGCTTTCTTTTTCACACTTGATAGGCTGAGGAGCCAAACAGTTGATCAACTGAGGAAACTAGAAAGGGTTTTTTGTTTGCTTGCTTGCTTTAATGCATCAGCTTGCAATGTTGTAACATGGTTGTTTGAAAAAAATTTAAAGGGATTTACTGCCAAGGTTAGTGTGTTCACACAACACAATTTTTAGTTCATTCTCAAAAATTTCTCTTAGCCATATTGCAGCTGATAGGCATAGGAAGCTTGCGTTTTTTAATTTTTAAACGCAGCAATGTTGCAATGTCATTAAAAAAAAAAAATTAAAAACCGCACAAAACCCAGGAACAAATCAAATCTGCAGCTGATGCAGCCTCTCTCCATGCAGAACGCAAAAAAAGTCTGGGAAGCAGTTTGGAGACTGAACGGGAGCTTTTTGACCATGAGCAAGGCTGGCACCGCAGTTGAGGCTGGAGGCCGGAGGGGGCGCCAGAGGGGGTGCCGGGGGTGGAGGCACGCATCCCGCACCACTGCCAGCCAGCACCGCGCCGCCATCGGCCAGCCCCGCACTGCCACCGCTGCCGCTGCCCACCCCTGGTCAGGCACAGAAGCCACAGGCCAGGGACAACAGGTGGCCAGGGTGGCGTGCAGTGCGCAGGCGGCCTCCTCGCTCCGCCCCAGCCACCCGCCAGCTGCACTGCGTGATGACGTCATCACGCAGTCCAGATGCCGGGGCTGACCATGAGTACAAAACTCCAGGGAAACGGATGCAATTTTGTGTCAGAGCTAATGAAAAAGCCCAGTGTGCTAAAGACTTTCTTGTGCCCCATCCTCTTGGCTAAGAACTCTGCCCCTTGCCCAGTGTATGCATGTATGGGAACACAACCTCTTGGAGAAGGGTACAGAACACAACTCTTTTAAGCCCCATGAGCACCGACAATGCTCTACTATGCTCCCTTCTGGTACTTCTCCTTGAAAAAATTCCTCCAGAGTTGTCTTGGGAACTTCTATGGAAGCACCACTATCAAGCAGAGAGGGCTTGGCACCTCTGCTTTCACTAGGAATGGGAGATTGCCCCCAAAGTTCCTCTGACATCACAGTTCATACTAGATGTTGCGGGGCACAAGTCTGTGGCACTTGAGGGCCTTTTGGAAAATTTCCCATTTCTAGCAAAAGTAGAGGTGCTGATACGGTTGCCAGTTTCAAGTTGGGAAATTCCTGGAGATTTGGGGGGGGTGAAGCCTGGAGAAGGCAGGATTTGGGGAGGGAAAGGACCTCAGCACGGTATAATGCCACAGAGTCCACCCTCCAAAGCAGCCATTTTCTTCAGGGGAACTGATCCTTGCGGCTTGGAGATCAGTTGTAATTCTGGAGGATGTCCAGCCAAGGTATTCTCGTTTTGCTGTTGTAAGCTGTTCTTCTTTACTGAGGAGTGGCCATGGCCCAGTGGTAAAACATTTTCTTTTGGGGCAGGAGGCCCCAGCTTCAGTCCCTGGCCTCTCCAGTTGAAAGAGATTAGATATGAACAGGGCTTTTTTTCTGGGAAAAGCTGGAACAAGGGGGGGGCATTTTTTAAAGTTTAAATTGCCCTTGGCAAAAATGGTCACATGGCCGGTGGCCCCGCCCCCTGATCAGGGGGTGGGGCCGCCGGCCATGTGACCATTTTCAAGAGGTGCCGGAACTCCGTTCCACCGCACTCCCGCTGAAAAAAAGCCCTGGATATGAATGATATCTTCCTGAGACACTGGAGCCTTTCTGCCAGGCTAAGGAAACAAGACAGAGTTTGATCGACTGTCTGAGTCAATAGACTTGTTCACATGTTACAGCACACACACATACATCCAGTCTGTACAGGCATTTACCTGTGTGTAAGAAACAGCCAACTCCCAGTCACTTTACAAATGATACCGAGGGCAGGTACCTGGATAAGTGTGTTTTAAATCACACACTCGGTTGTCTGCGTGTTGAATGTGAGATGAAGAATGACTCAACGTGTGTTTAAAGAAAAATAAAAGGGTATGCTGTGCATAAGCAGTTCAGGTGTTCACTGTAACTTGTGAACAGGGCTACTATAAGGTTCCCAGCCAGGTGCCCACCAGTGACAGGTAAACTCCCAGGGATTTGCATCCTTGTCCACCTGTCCGCCAGAGATTGGTGGAATGTGGCAAGCCTCCCAGAGGTTACTCACCACCAGCAGGTACCCCAGGAACACGTGCAGTGTGCATGCTCCCAGGGGGCGTAATAATGTCACCCCTATGAGTGACAAACTCCAAACAGGCTAAATTGGCCTTGCACAGACCACAGGACTGCTCCCATGACCAACACAATGATATTACTTCCAGGAGTGACATCATCGCTCAGGCACAATGACACACCACGTTGCCGGCACGAAGTAAGTGCCAGGTCCCCCCCACACACACACACATACACTGGGAGGGTATAGAGACCTGGCAACCTTCGGCCAGTATGAGATCGCTTCATGTGTATGCTGCACTTGTCTCCCCACCTTTGACTTCTGCAGCAAGTATGCTACTAAACCGACCCTGTTTTCTTTTTTTATTTTTGGCCCTGTAAGGAGTTTAAAAGATTTAATGTCGAGAATGCTTAATCTCACAGTGGATCTGGTTGTGCTTATTATAGAATAGCGGGAATGCGGCAGACCTTTGTCAGTGGCCATAGAGAGGCTGGAAATAGAAGGCAAACAACAAGGCTATTCCAGTGCCTCAGTGCACACACACTGTATTTCCAAAAGGGTCATCGAAGGGCATTTTGAGGGCAATACGTATTCCAGAATTCACATCAGGCCAAATCATAATTGGGACCGGTATGCCTGAAGGAGCACCTACTTCCTCATGAATCTCCCCAACACCTACAGTCGTTATGAGAGGCCCAGCTTCAGGTGGTGGCTGGAATTCCAACTGATCTCCAGGCCACAGAAATCCATTCCCCTGGAGAAAAGGGCTGCCGTGGAAGGTGTACTCTATGACATTATACCCACCGAGGTTCCTCCTCTCCCCAGGTTCCATCCTCAAAATCTCCAGGAACTTCACAACCTGGAGCTGGGCTTATGAGTCTCCCACTTGGGGCGGGTGATCCCCCGCTCCCACCCAGGGGAAAATTTGCAGTCAGCTGATTTGGACCCAAAATGAGCTGAGTTGGTCTCATTAGAGGCCTAATTGGCTTCCTGTGAAGCGTAGGAGCTCTCCAGGGCCCTCCTGGCAATGCTCCCATGCTCTGCAGTAGGCTGAATCGAGCCTGTTTGGGGCCCAAATCAGCCCGCTGCAAAATGCAGGAGCATGCCAGAGCCCTGCACAATGATGTTGCGCCACCCTGGTAGTGCTCCTGTGCTCCGCAGCAGGCTGATTTTGCCTCCAAACGGGCCCAATTCAGCCCACTGCAGAGTGCAGGAGAGCTGCATGGCCTGGCCCGGAGAGCTCCCTAAATGGGCCAAAATTGGCCCGCTGCAGAGAGTTGGAGCATTCCCAGAGGCAGCACAACGCCCTGTGTGATGAGTGACGTCATTGTGCAGCCCGGGGAGCTCGCAAGTGAGATCCACACTAAAAGCGAGTGCCAGGTCTCCCACCTCCTGCCAGGAGGGTAAGGGGACTTGGCAACGCTACCCTAGGCCTAATTTTTTTCTTAGATTGCCAGATACCGAGTTGGTCCAGAAACTGACAGTCTTGTGCCACTGCCCAAGCCTGGTAGCATCCTCTTTAGGAAGAAAATGATGTGTTGTGCTGTGCTTATATGCATGCTTCGATACCGCCTCGTCTTTGGCAGGGAGGGAGGGGGAAACACTCTTCATTTTCGCAAGTGACACTCTCTGCCTCTCTTGCCAGCACTTTGGAACGACGCTAATGTGGTATATCGTGCACTAGAGACTGACTTTAAATCGATGGAGAGCTCCCCTTGAAGATAGGTTTTAAATTCATTTTTTAATGCTTGGCACGGCGCTGCAGTCACCTGTGAATAAGCAGGTACATTAGCAGGAAGATTGAAAAATTGGGGCACACAGGCTCCTGTCTGGAGGGAGGCGGCATGCGTCTCATGACAGGGTTGTGGCTGGTGGGGGGCAGACGCGGGCATGTGCTGAGGAAAAGAAGTTGCCCATGCTTTTGAATGACCGTGAGGGGAGCCGTTCATGCGTCAGCTGCTCCTGTCGCACCTCCTTGTCGTTCAAAGTTGGTATTTTCAAAGTGCCGTAAAGTTGTGAGACAGAATTGAAACACCATGTTCTAAAAGTGTACCTTGTAATTTTGCCTCAGAAACCAAAGGGGAGGAGGGAGGCTGCTCGGAGCACCAGAGTATCTACCAGGCCACCTTGTCTCCTAAAACGAAGTTAAACCGGCTGCAGTGTGAATGTTTTTGGGTGCAGGTGTTTGGGACGTTCTTGAGAATAGCAGGATTTCAGTCCAGCGGCACTTTAGAGACCGATAAGATTTTCAGGGTATGTTGGTCTCTAAGGTGCCAGTGGACTCAAAAACCTGCTGCTCTACTGCAGGCCAGCATAGCAAACTATTGTCAGGAATGTGCATGAAATTTTAAAGCGCAACCTGCCCATCACCTGTTGATGTATCTTAGGAGGCGGTGAGAAGGGTTGCCAGCTCACCTTACTCTTCCAGCAGGAGTGGGGGGGGGGGATCTGGCACTTGCCCCCAACATGGACCCCTATGAAGCACGGGAGCATGCCTACTGACAGGCATGATGATGTCACTTAAAGAAGTGACATCACAGCTGGTGGGAGCAAGCCCAATGTGAGCTGGCCTGGGAGGTTTTTCTTTCAGGTCCACAAAAACTTTAAAAAAAAATTAACCTGAAAACTTTAATTTAAAAACATCTTAGCACACATTGAAAGCTGACTGTTTAAATCCAACACATTCTCCTAGAAACGTCTATGGCGACAGGAAAGCCATAGGGACCTAAAGAGCAGCTCCCAACTGTATCAGAGCAAAGGTTCATCTAAGCCACTGTTCTGATGCTCTGGCCAGGGCTTTATTCAGATATAGGCATGCACTTAAGAAGCCCCAAGTGTCTAGATAGCTTTCCTATATCAAATCATTTAACTCCTGGCAGCAGGTACACCGCCCTCACCTGGATAGCCCAGGTGAGCCTGATCTCATCAGAAAAAAGCTAAGCAGGGTCAGCCCTGGTTAGAAATTGGATGGGAGACCTCCAACAAAGACCAGGGTTGCAGAGGCAGGCAATGGCAAACCACTTCTGTTAGTCTCTTGTCATGAAAACCCCACCAGGGGGTCGCTGTCAGTCAGCTGTGACTTGAGGGCACTCTCCACTACCAACAGGAACACTACAAATAACGTTTTAGGTTTGTTATCACGAATAGTACATAAGTGATACTGTTATAGAATCTCTCCTATTCTAAGCCTTTATTATCAAACTGTGATTATTCAGGATTCTTAATATCAGCTCAATCAACAGAAAATCATATTATCCATTATAACTATATAGATCATTAAAGGAGAGCATGTTAGGTGGGTAGCCGTGTTGGTCTGCAGTAAAACTGCAGGATTTGAGTCCAGTGGCACCTTTTTTTCAGGGTGTAAGCTAAGTAAAGGATTACAGCTGAACATCAAGAAGACAAAAGGAATGACTACTGAGGAATTACACAGTTTTAAAGTTGACAATGAGGAAATTGAAATGGTTCAAGGTTTTCTATTCCTTGGCTCAATCACCCACCCAAAGGGCGACTGCAATGAAGAAATCCGAAGAAGACTGAGACTTGGAAGAGCAGCTGTGAGGGAGCGAGAGAAGATCCTTAAAGATAAAGACGTCTCTCTGGGAACCAAGATCAAGATAATCCAAACTATGGTATTCCCCATTACGATGTATGGATGTGAAAGTTGGGCAGTGGAGAAAGCTGACAGGAAGAAGATTGATTCATTTGAAATGTGGTGCTGGAGGAGAGTTTTGCGGCCATCTGCCGATATTACAAGATGAACGAGGAGTGGTGTGACCAGGAGCTGCAGAAGTACAAGCCAAGTCAAGGGTCTGAAATCCATTTTCCTTGAAGGGTTGGGAAGTCTTTCATCTCCAAAGAATGATGCACCTGTAGGAGACTCTGTTCAGATGCGCGAAGCTGCCATGGAGGAACATAGGAAGGGAGGTGGTCCCGTAGGTATGCCAGACCAAAGCCATGAAGAACTTTGTATGGAATAACTAATACAAAACAAGATGGGGCAACTGGGATTCTCTACCAATGTTTATAGGGACTTTTCCCTTAAGAGAATTCGCAAAGTAAACCAGCCAGATGTTCAACCAGAAAAGTTTTTATTAAAAGAGAAATAAAAGGGGTATATATGGGTCCTGGAATACACACACACACACCGGTGGCTAGGGACTCCAGATATAGGGCAAAATGCTCCCTGGGGCAAGCTGACGTATTCGCCCCAAGAAAAATAACTTGACTGGTTTTCTGTAGGTGGATAAGTTGAAAGAGGCTTGATGGGTCCAAGTGGTACTTGATGACCTTGTGAGTACTGGATAGGAAAAGCGACCAGGTTCGGTGAATAGCTTAATTAGGGTAAATGGGTGAGGAGGCCGGGCATTGACAAGATTGGTCAAGGGTTTCTTGGGAGAGACATTGTGTCTCTCTCTGGGTCACTCTGGAAAAAGTGCAGAAAAGGGCAACTAGAATAATTAAAGGGATGGAACACTTCCCCTATAAAGAAAGGTTAAAGCGCTTGGGGCTCTTTAGCTTGGAGAAACGACGACTGAGGGGTGACATGATAAAATATTTTCCCAGGCTTTTGTCTGGCTGAATCCATTTTGTTTCATTTCAGGCCAGGCAGTGTCTTGTGTGTGTTTGTATGTCTTGTGCTTAAACTGTCCCTAAGCGAGAGGAGAGTTCTGATTGGGCATATAGGATCCCAACCCATCCATCCAACGTCTTGCTTTTGACACAAAATTGCAGCCACGAATAAAATGCTATTGAATAACAGACTCACTGTTGCGGTTGCTGCCCCAGGAGCTGTTAATTCCTCACTACCCCTCAGGCGTCGCACGTGTCGCATCTTTTCCCCATCGCCTGCAGTCTCTACCTCATTGAGAGGTGGACAGATGGAGTGGAGGAAGCTAGGAAGGGCAGCTTGCTCTGAAATCTATAACGCACTGTACACTTTGCCTAGCCTACACACTCATGCTGCCTGGAGCGACTGATGCGTGCAGAATCTATCTCTCAGGGAGTGTGTCTTGAGTTTTGCGGGGGGAGATGGAATGCTGTTTAGGCTGCAGAAACCATATTCTCCCCCCCCCCATCATTTCTCCCCATTATGATGACCCCCCACTCCAGGTTTTTTTGGCAACCATTATTTAATCAATTGCCACTGTCCCAGGCGTAGTATAGATGGACAATCTACCCTCCTGGTAATCTTCTGTAGGCGAAACTTGAAAATGTGAGCTGCGAAGCTCGTTATTGCTAAACTCAATGTTCTCTTGAGTGTTTGAAGGAAAAACAAATAAGGCTTTTTCAGATTTCCCCCGATCGGCTCTGAGCACCTGTTTTCACTTGGATGAATATTTGCAGCTACAGGCAGCTTTGACATATGAATTCAAATTAACTTGGACTTTTTTTTGCTTTGTGCAAAGCAAATCAAAATTCTAAATACACGGGAAATGAATTACCTGGATTTGGAAATAATTAGTGAATGCCCCACTTGTCCAATCAAGGAACGTACCCTACAGCATAATAAGAGAAGCAGTTGCAGATTTTATAAAATGATGAGAGTAAATTAAGCTAAAAAAGGCCGAGCACTAAATTCCAGATTCATGAATTCTGAATAAGCAAAATTAAATCAGCCGCACGTTTTCAGCTCTGAAATGTGTGTACATGAAGACAATTTTGGGTTTGCACCTTTTCAAAGCTGTTATGCCTTTGAAGCTCTGAATATGCATACTTTTTTTTTTTTGCTTTGAATGTTGGTTTTAGCAATATTATAAGTCTTCGTCTTTGAGGGATCCTGGTGGTGTTGATAATGGATTAGATTCATAAAAGGGTTTCCTCCCCAAACTGGCATGGCTTATGCTGGAAACGCTTATCTTTAGCCAAATAGAAATTGCTGGTGGTGTTGTTTCACTTCTGAAGTAGGACGTTCTGGAGTTCAGATGTCCTGCATTCAAACCCAGATGAGTAGGAAGGGATTATGTTTGTTCTATTGTAAGGTAAATTCATTCTGCATTCGCTCCTCAGGGGGATTACTTTTCATTCAGAGGATAAAGTGGCTCAGAGCCGCTCTAACTTAGAATATCAAACCACTCAAGAACATAAAAAGAGCCCTGCCAGATCAGACCAATGGTCCAATCCAGCATCCTATGTTACACACTGGCAAAACCAGTTGCCCAGGAAGGCCAAAGAAATAGAGCATACAGAGGCTGAGGTCCTCTCCTGCTGTTGTATCCTAGCACCGGTGTTCAAAGGTTTGCTGCCTTCAGTCGTAGAGATGCCTCTTAATCACCAGAGCTAGTAGCCATTGATGGACTTCTTCATGGATACAATGAATCTCTTCTTCATAGAATCATAGGGTTGGAAGGGACCTCTAAGGCCATCTAGTCCAACCCCATGCACAATGCAGGAACTTCACAACTACCCCCCCAACAGCCCCAGTGACCCCTGCTTCATGCTCAGAAGATGGCGAAACACCTCCAGGATCCCTAGCCATACTGGCCTGCAGAAAATTGCCACCTGACCCCAAGGAGGCGATCGGCATTACCCTGGGCATGTAAGAAGGGCCACGAGAACCAAGCACTGATGCAACCCCTTCTGCCCTTACCACACAGAATCACAGAGTTGGAAGGGGCCATACAGACCTTCTAGTCCAACCCTCTGCCCAATTCAGGATCTTCTCATGATATGCCTAGATTCACAGAATCAGAATTGCTGTCATGTGGCCATCTAGCCTCTGCTTAAAAACCTCCAAAGAAGGAGAGCCCACCACCTCCTGAGGAAGCCTGTTCCACTGAGGGACCGCTCTGACTGTCAGGACATTTTTCCTAATGTTTAGCCAAAAGCTCTTTTGATTTAATTTTAAGACATTGATTCTGGTTCGAGTTTCTGGGGCAGTGGAAAACAACTCTGTGCCATCCTCTGTATGGCAGCCCTTCAAGTACTTGAAGATGGTTATCATATCACCTCTCAGTCATCTCCTCTCCAGGCTAAACATTCCGAGCTCCTTCAACCTTTCCTCCTAGGACTTGGTCTCCAGACCACTCACCATCTTCGTTGCCCTCCTCTGGACACGTTCCAGCTTGTCTACATCCTTCTTAAATTATGGTGCCCAAAACTGAACACAATGTTCTAGGTGAGGTCTAACCAGAGCAGAGTAGAGCAATACCATCACTTTGCGTGATCTGGACACTATGCTTCTGTTGATATAGCCCAAAACCGCATTTGCCTTTTTAGCGACCACATCACACTGCTGACTCATGTTCAGTGTATGGTCTACTAAGACCCCTAGAACCTTTTTGCACATACTACTGCCAAAACAAGTCTCCTCCATCTTATAATTATGCATTTGATTTTTCCTTCCTAAGTGCAGAATCAGTCTAACCCCCTTTCAAAGCCATTTATACTTGTGACTAGAGATGGGCACGAACCAAAATATGAACCAAAATTAAGCATGAACCAGGCTGGTTCGTCGTTCGTGAACCACAGTTCGTCAGATCCCATTTCTGATGAACCGCCATGAACTTTAGGCTGGTTCGTTTGGTTTGTTTTTTTGGTTTGCCATTGCAGATAGCCTGGTGCCAATCAATCAGTTTCCTAGGCAACAGGGGATGGACTTCCTCCAGACCTTCTGCTGACCCGGAAGTGATTGTTTTCTGACCTGGATGTGCTGTTTTCATGAACCAAACGAACTAGTTCGCGAACCAGGGGCAGGTTCGTGAAAGTTCGTGGTTCATGGTTCATGTAATTTGATGAACCACGAACCACATGGTTCGTTTTTTTTCTGGTTCGTGCCCATCTTTACTTGTGACTAGGGGTGTGCAAGGAAAAAACTTTCGGCTTTCTTGTTTCGGGATTACCCGAAACAAGATTCTCTACCGTTAAAGCCGAAAGCCGAAACAAGAATCTCTTTCGGGATTCGGGATTCGGGATTCTTTCGGCATTCTTTCGGCATTCTTTCGGGTTTTTTTTTTGGGAAAATGCCTCCGTCTTTCAGGACGCCTGGAGGAGGCATTTTCCCACCTAATAAGCCCAAAATTGGTGGGGACCTTCCTCTAACCCTTCTCTAACAACCACCCAAGTTTCAGACAGATTGGACTTTGGGGGGCCATGTTATGGCCCCCCAAAGCAGGTCCCCCCATCCTCCCATAAGAAAGCGAAGGAGCAGCATATTGTTAGCATGCTGCTGCTGATCTTTCTTCATTATTTCCTATGGGGAAAAAATGAAGAGGCAGGCTTCCTTTGCCAGGGGTGGCATTTTGCATGCAAAATGCCCCCCTACCCTCAGGGGCCCTTCTCCCACCCCTCCTCCCACCCCCCACCAAGGCTCAGCCTGCTCCCACTTGGGGGGGGCCATTTCATGGCCTCCCCAAGTAGGTGCTCTAATCTCTACCACTGACAGCTGGGGGAGGCTTGTGTTGCCAGGGGTGGCATTTTGCATGCAAAATGCCCCCCAACCCTCTGGGGCCCTTCTCCCACCCCTCCTCCCACCCCCCACCAAGGCTCAGCCTGCTCCCACTTGGGGGGGCATTTCATGGCCTCCCCAAGTAGATGCTCTGCTCTCATCTCTACCACTGACAGCTGGGGGAGGCTTGTGTTGCCAGGGGTGGCATTTTGCATGCAAAATGCCCCCCAGCCCTCTGGGGCCCTTCTCCCACCCTTCCTCCCACCCCCCACCAAGGCTCAGACTGCTCCCACTTGGGGGGGCCATTTCATGGCCTCCCCAAGTAGGTCCTCTCAGCCCCTAAAGTCCACCCCTTACAGCCCCACACAAACCCAATTCCCCCCCCAGCTGCCACACACAGACCCAAATCCCCACATTAGCCCCTCACAGACCCAAATCCACCCCCACCTGCCCTACACCCATAACCCCAGGAACAGGCTGGCAAAGGCCAGCCCTCTCCCTTTGTTCCCTATGCTGGGAACTTCTAAACTCTCTTTCCCTGGGCAATTCTGCACAGCCCAGGGGTGCCACAATGGTGGGCACACTTCTGAGTGCCAGCTGGTCCCTGTGAAAGAGCACCTGAACCACAGACACCCTCCCTCAAATTCCCCCACCACCTACAGAGATGGCTGGCCAGCCAGCCCCATTGTTCCCTATGATGGGAACCAACTGCACAACAAAGAATAAAACAAGAACAACACAAAATAAAGTTTTAAAAAAATTATATTCTCCCTTCCAAAGTACAAGTAGGCAAAGCATTATGACACATTACACCAGCAGTCCCCCACACAGAAAAATTAAAACAAAACTCACTTAACATCAGAGAATCACAAAGCATGATTCCTGTCAAAAACACTTTATTTCTTGAACAGCTTTAGGTTACACAGCAGGGGGGAACACCAAAGGGCATGGCAGCACTATCTTACACAAAAATAACACAACTCGCTTCACATTAAAGAATCACCCCAAAAAATTGCTGTCAAAAGCACTTTATTTCTGTAACTGCTTTAGGAAGGCACCACAGAGCAGGAAAGCAGTGTACTACACAAAAATAACACAACTCACTTCACATCAGAGAATCACACAAACACAATTGCTGTCAAAAACGGTGAAGTGGGTTGTATTATTTTTTGCAGTACATTGCTATCATGCCCTGTTGTGCCCTCCTACTGTGTAACCTAAAGCTGTTCAAGAAATAAAGTGTTTTTGCCAGGAATTGTGTTTTTGTGATTCTCTGATGTTAAGTGAGTTGTGTTATTTTTGTGTAAGATAGTGCTGCCATGCCCTTTGGTGTTCCCCCCTGCTGTGTAACCTAAAGCTGTTCAAGAAATAAAGTGTTTTTGACAGGAATCATGCTTTGTGATTCTCTGATGTTAAGTGAGTTTTGTTTTAATTTTTCTGTGTGGGGGACTGCTGGTGTAATGTGTCATAATGCTTTGCCTACTTGTACTTTGGAAGGGAGAATATAATTTTTTTAAAACTTTATTTTGTGTTGTTCTTGTTTTATTCTTTGTTGTGCAGTTGGTTCCCATCATAGGGAACAATGGGGCTGGCTGGCCAGCCATCTCTGTAGGTGGTGGGGGAATTTGAGGGAGGGTGTCTGTGGTTCAGGTGCTCTTTCACAGGGACCAGCTGGCACTCAGAAGTGTGCCCACCATTGTGGCACCCCTGGGCTGTGCAGAATTGCCTAGGGAAAGAGAGTTTAGAAGTTCCCAGCATAGGGAACAAAGGGAGAGGGCTGGCCTTTGCCAGCCTGTTCCTGGGGTTATGGGTGTGGGGCAGGTGGGGGTGGATTTGGGTCTGTGAGGGGCTAATGTGGGGATTTGGGTCTGTGTGTGGCAGCTGGGGGGGAATTGGGTTTGTGTGGGGCTGTAAGGGGTGGACTTTAGGGGCTGAGAGGACCTACTTGGGGAGGCCATGAAATGGCCCCCCCAAGTGGGAGCAGTCTGAGCCTTGGTGGGGGGTGGGAGGAAGGGTGGGAGAAGGGCCCCAGAGGGCTGGGGGGCATTTTGCATGCAAAATGCCACCCCTGGCAACACAAGCCTCCCCCAGCTGTCAGTGGTAGAGATGAGAGCAGAGCACCTACTTGGGGAGGCCATGAAATGCCCCCCCAAGTGGGAGCAGGCTGAGCCTTGGTGGGGGGTGGGAGGAGGGGTGGGAGAAGGGCCCCAGAGGGTTGGGGGGCATTTTGCATGCAAAATGCCACCCCTGGCAACACAAGCCTCCCCCAGCTGTCAGTGGTAGAGATTAGAGCACCTACTTGGGGAGGCCATGAAATGGCCCCCCCAAGTGGGAGCAGGCTGAGCCTTGGTGGGGGGTGGGAGGAGGGGTGGGAGAAGGGCCCCTGAGGGCTGGGGGGCATTTTGCATGCAAAATGCCACCCCTGGCAAAGGAAGCCTGCCTCTTCATTTTTTCCCCATAGGAAATAATGAAGAAAGATCAGCAGCAGCATGCTAACAATATGCTGCTCCTTCGCTTTCTTATGGGAGGATGGGGGGACCTGCTTTGGGGGGCCATAACATGGCCCCCCAAAGTCCAATCTGTCTGAAACTTGGGTGGTTGTTAGAGAAGGGTTAGAGGAAGGTCCCCACCAATTTTGGGCTTATTCGGTGGGAAAATGCCTCCTCCAGACGTCCTGGAAGACGGGGGCATTTTCCCATAGAAAAGCCGAAAGAAAGCCGAAAGAATCCCGAAACGTTTCGGCTTTTTTCTTTCGGCTACCCGAAACGTTTCGGCATTCCCCGAAACGTTTCGGCATTCCCCGAAAGAAGCCGAAACACTTTTGTTTCGGCATTCTTTCGGCATTCTGAATGCCGAAACGCACATCCCTACTTGTGACCATTACTGTGTTCACTGGCAGCAAATGCCACATTTGAATCACTGGTTGAGCAAAGAAGTCTTTCCTTTTGTCTGTCCTGTATCTATTGCCAATCAGCTCCATTTATTTATTTATTTATTTATTCAATTTTTAGCCCTTCCTCCTCATGAATGGGCTCAGGGCGGAGTACAATAAAATGCTCAATGAGCATTTAAAATATATATACATACATACATAGATTTTAAAATGCAGAAAACATCAATACATAAGTACCTAAAACAGCATATCAGATGGCGGCCCCATCCAATTTCCCCAATCCAAACATAAACAAACCAAGAGGAGTGGGTGAGGGCCATAGTTTGATAATATTCTGGTGACAGCGCTTATAGGGGGCAGATGACTTTGTCCCCTCCCCCCCGGGAGGGAGACCGGTAGTGAGGCTCCTAAGCAATCAGAAAGTTAAAAACATTGGGTTGGGTGCTCCAGAATTCTTGTATTATGGGGGAGAGAGAAAAGGATCGCTCTACCCAGTGCATAATTTTATAAACTTCTATCATGTCCCCCCCCTCAGTCATATTTTTTTCTTTTTTTTCTTCTTTTTTTCCCCAAAAGCATTTTATTGAAAAGGCTTCTAAAAAATCGGTTATCTCATTACAGAATTTGTAAAGATTATGATATAAGGAAACGGGCAGGGCAAACAATTCCAAAATGTGGGTTTCTAACATCTCAATCAGCAACTGCCTTCTCTAGGCAGGCACCTCAAGAGGCATTTTCCAAACAGTCTGGCATTGCAACTGCATTCAAACTCAGACAAATTCCCACAGACCAATTCTAAGACAAATTCTAAGGTGGGAGGATAACATAGAAAACATTCAGATGCAAAACTGGATAGATCAGAACAACTGAGAGCCAAGCTACAAGTGACGCCTGACACAGGTTGGACACTTGTCAGCTTTCCTCAAGTTTTGATGGGAAATGTAGGCATCCTGGTCTTGCAGCTGTAATGGAGAGCCAAGCTGTAAAACCAGGACGCCTACATTTCCCATCAAAACTTGAGGGAAGCTGACAAGTGTCCAACCACTTGATCAAGTGGAGCGCAAGTGAACGGTAAGTGAACAGGGAGGAATACACGTGAGTCTGTTCACTTGCCAGGCAAGTGTAATTCATCACTTGTAGCTTGGCTCTTAGTGAATGAAATTGTGGCAAGGGGGGGAGTGGAGGAGCCAATGTAAAATAGCCACAAAACTGGATGAGAAGTTATTAGAAAATCTCAGCACATTAAAAAAATCCCAAGGTATATTCAAATACATTTTTTTTAGTAAACAAATGTTCGCTTTTTAAAATTAACACCTGGATTTGCTTAAATACTGACTACTACTTTTTTCCCTAACTCTTTAGCCTCACTTCTTGTCTGTGAAGTCTGGCTTCAAATTCTAGTTTGTTACACAAAGGGCAGCAGTTTGGGCCGATGTAACAAGGGGGTGCATTCAGCACTGGCTCCTTGAGCACCATCAGGGATGGGAGGAAGGCTTGTCAGGGGACCTTGCTGATTTGGGGGCTCCTGTTACAGCAGAGGAGCACCTGACATGATGGGGGGGCACGCTAGGAATCCAGATGCGCTCTCTCTCTCTCCAGTTTGGTGTAGTGGTTAAGAGCGGCAGGATTCTAATCTGGAGAGCCAGGTTTGATTCTTGAAGCCAGCTGGGTGACCTTGGGTCAGTCAAAGCTTCTCAGAGCTCTCTCAGCCCCATCCACCACATAGGGTGATTGTTGTGGGGATAATAATAACATATTTTGTAAACCACTTTGAGTGGGCGTTAAGTTGTACTGAAGGGTGGTATATAAATTGAATGTTGTTATTAAACCCTCCCCTTGCCTGGAAAGTATAACAAGTATTGTCTTGCTAGGGCTGTGCTTTCCAGGCATGGTTTAGAGAGTCTAGATTTCTTGTGGGGGCATTTATTTATGTATTTATTTCTTTACAAATGTTATTTATCGTCCTCTTTTCTCACTAGGACTCTTACTTGCTTCCTCCTACAGTCTGCAATACATTTTGCTTGCAGGTGGGGCAACTTAACCTCTGCACAGAACTGACTCTGAGTCCATCCAGGTTTATTTGTCCAGCCCCAAAGCCAAGATGAAGTAGGAAACAGAGGCAGTCCCACCCACATTCAGATGTATTCCTACTGAGATTTTAGGGTTGCCAGTTTTAGATTGGAAATTCCTAGAGATTTGGAGGGGTTGAGCCTGGGGAGGGCAGGGTTTGGGGAGGGAAGTGACCTCAGCAGGGTATAATGGCATAGAGTCCACATTCCAAAGTAGCTGTTTTCTCTGGGGGAACTGATTTCTCTTGCCAGGAGATCAGTTGCAATTCAAAGAGCCCTCCAGCCACTATCTATGAAAGAGAAAGAAAAAGTTATTAATGATGTGATCTTCACCAGTTGGAACCTTTACTGTATGAACTTTGTCTCTACCAGTTGAATTTCATGAAATTGTGTTTATTGGCTGTATGTTTGAAGTAACGTTCGGCTCTAGTTCTTCTAGACAATATGATGGTCTTTGCCATTTAACCTATCTATGAAAGAGAAAGAAAAAATTATTAATGGTGTGATCTTCACCAGTTGGACTCTTTACCATATGAACTTTGTCTCTACCAGTTGAATTTCATGAAATTGTATTTATTATATTAATTGTCTTGGCACTTGGCACTTGGCACTATTTAAAATTTCCTAAAAACTCTTTCATGAGTGTTTGAAATCTTTGTTCCCCGGGTTGTATACTGAGACTGTACTACCTGGAGGTTGGCAATCTTAGGGCCAAGCTACAAGTGATGAATGACACTTGAACGGCAAGTGAACAGACTCACATGTATTTCTCCCTGTTCACTTGCGCTCCACTTGCACTCCACTCAGAGCCAAGCTACACGTGACTTTTTTCATGTGGAGAACACTTGATTGTTTTCGCAAGTTTTCCTGGGAACTGAAGTCCAAGTGTCCTTCCCTTTTGCAAATTGTTCCTCCAGTCACAAGCCTGCTGGACAAGAGGGCTCTCAATGATCGTTTAGGGGTGGGCAGCTGCTACTTTCTCCCTGGGCATCCTGCTCCCGGGGAGCTTCACCGACACGGCGGCTTTCTCCAGAGCAGCAGGCTTGTGACTGGAGGAACGATTTGCAAAAGCTGCTGCGGCCACCGGCTTTCTCTGGCTGTTCAGGCAGCGATTCTAACAGAGAGGGGAAGGACACTCGGACTTCAGTTCCCAGGAAAACTTGCAAAAACAATCAAGTGTTCTCCACGTGAAAAAAGTCACTTGTAGCTTGGCTCTCAGTGATCGAGTGGAGCGCAAGTGGAGCACAAGAGAACAGGGAGGAAGACACGTGAGTCTGTTCACTTGCCGTTCAAGTGTCATTCATCACTTGTAGCTTGGCCCTTAGAGCTGCCCCTCTGTCTATCCAGACCATGCATCTCTTCCCTCCTACCATTTTCCTTTCCTTTCAGTTGCTCTGCTTTTTCTTCCTGTTTCCTTCTTCCTGCAAAAAACTACTTTGTTGGCGTTTGCCCAAGGACTGCAAGGAAGTATGCAAAGTAATGTCATCGGGTTGCAACTGACTCACAGCAACCCCTCAAAAGGGTTTCAAAGCAAGAAACTTTCAGAGGTGGTTTGCCATTGCTTGCTTCCACATTGCCCCCCTGGACTTCTTTAGTGGTCTCTCATCCAAGTACTAACCAGGGCCAACCCTGCTTTGCTTAGCTTAGCTTGTCTGGGCTATTCAGGCTATTATGCAAAATACAGATAGCCTTCATTTTGTTTTACTCTTGGTTATGTGTTTGTCCACCCCACCCCTTTACTTTTCTACAACCCCAGAATAGAGATGGGCACGAACAGCAATACGAACTAGAAAAAACCCACAAACAGCCCAATCTGCTATTCGCGAACAAGCCCTTTGTGAGGCCCCATTCTAAATGAACAGGTGGTCGTTGCAAGCCTCGTTCATTGCTGTTCGTCAAGCCAGACAGTCTGGCACCTGCAATCAATTCCCTTGGCAACTTAGGCAGGGATTGTCAGAACTCTGTCTGAACTCCTGCTGTTGCCCTGGAAACCCCAATCTAAGCCCAATTTAGCTTGATAGGCAGGTCTTCCTTACAAGTGTAGACTGGCGCTCCAAATTTGTTACAAGAGGAAAAGACCGGGGGGAGGGGGGCTTCCAGCTCTGGCTTTCAGGGAGAGACAGCTGCTGTTAGAGAGACAGGGAGAGTGCATTGGAGGTTGAATTTTCTTTGTGTGTGGTGGGATAGGGATCTACCCTTTCAGGTTCTAGGGCTGCTGCCAGGCTCTGGGACCAAGCTATTATTTATTATTGGTACCTTTCCTGCTGCCTGCTCAGGTGGGGTTTCTGGGAGTGGTGCGGTAGGGATCTACCCCTTCAGGTTCCAGGGCTGCTGCCAGGCTCTGGGGCCAAGCTATTATTTATTATTGGTACATTTCCTGCTGCCTGCTCAGGTAGGGTTTCTGGGAGTGGTGCGGTAAGGATCTTGATGGCTGGAGGAGAGCCTGCTGGCCCCCACGAACAATGAACAATGGACATATTTGTGGGCAGGATCATGTTCATCGAAGTTTGTTGTTTGTGGATGGCAACGAACAATGAACACCATGTTCATGGGTTTTTTTTCTGTTCATGCCCATGTCTACCCCAGAATTGCTTCCTCCACCCTGGTTTTCTGGCAGACTGTCACAGCTACTTTGCAGTCAACTGTGGCTTAAATGTCAGTTAGGGTTGCTGACTCCAGATTGGGAAATTCCTAGAGATTTGGGGGTAGAGTCTGAGGAGGGAAGGACTTGGGAAAGAGAAGGACCTCAACAGGGTATAATGCCCTTATGATAGAACCCCCTTCACCCCCACACTGTGAGGCAGATTTTCTCACCAAAATTCAGTTTGCCTGCTTTTGCTGAGCAGCCCCAAGTAGGGTGTTAATCTTTGTGGTTTGAAAGTCTGTTTGTCCCACCCTGACAGGCAGATATAATTTTGGCTTTTTAGCCTAACCTAGGATCTTGACAGGGAAGCAGGACCCCTCTTCTTTTTAGTTGGAAATGGCACTGTAACATTCAATGGCACATTGTTACATTCAAAAGGAAATAACCTTATTTAACAGGCAGGGATTGAATAAGTGTAGTCTGGGAATGAGAGTGCTGAGGTAAATTTTTGTTGCTATTACAAAATACACTTTGAGTAACAGGCAAAATAGTTTTCTTGAAGCTTATTTTCTTATATTCTTGAGAGGTGTTTTAATTAATACTTTAGTTACAGTAACAATGTTTCTTAACAGAGTTTCCTATGTCAACTCAGGTTTCCTGGAGTTAGTTTAAAATTGTTTTCCCTTCACAATAAACCAGGGGTCCTCCTCGGATCCATCCCCCCATTTGAAACTGGGCAGGAATTAATCTTCTCCTAAGAAGATATAACCCTTCTTCTTTTGGCTTGAAAGGGAGTTTAACCTACTACCCAATCACTCTTGCCAAAAGTCACTCCCAGTTCTATGGTGTCTGTATCTAGTGGGCTCCAGCTTCTGCAGACACTTATACTAAGAATTCTTAAATTGAATTCTTCTTCAGGACAATGAGGTGACTGTTAAGGCAAAAGTTTCCTCTTCCCTCACTCCAGAAGGGAACCTGTTGACCTTCCCCGTCAGACTCATTCACAAAACTCAAACTTTCTGGACAAGCCTGTCAGAAACCAGCTGTGAGCCCTTCAACCTGGTTCTAATTGACCAATCAGAAAGGAGGTAGCAATCTGTCACTCAAGCTCTCTATGCTGCACTTTAAAAACCTGCTTTCAAATGCAGTCTGTCACAGCCCTAAAGTCCACCCTCCAACACAGCCATTTTTTCCAGGGAAATTGATCTCTGATCAGTTATAGTTGTGGGAAATCTCCAGCCCCCACCTGGAAGGTGGAAACCCTATTTTAAAAAAAAAATATTGGTGAGTACATAAATATTACACACATTCCCCATCTTACCTAAATTATATCACCCCCACCCTTCCCCCCCTCCTTATAGACTTCCAACAGCTTTCCAACCCTTAACCTATCTTATTATTTAACTTATTTTCAACTATATTCTTCTAAATCATATATATATTATATCTTTTACTCTAAGCATATACAAATTCTTCTCTATTTCAAATCTACTTATATATCCAATCTCCACATCACTATTTAAACTATATATTTTTAGTAAGATCTCCTTAATAATAATACTAGCTTAGATTAATTAATAACTAAATTTTCCCATTAATGGTAAAGTTACTTCTCTCTCCCATTTGTAAAGTCACAAATTAATAGTTCTCGAACTGCCACAGTCCTCCTTTCACATCCCATTTTTTTCTAAGTATTGTTTCAGTTTCCCCCAATCTGCGATGTATTCTCCTGGATCAAGATCTTTCAGTTTTCTTGTCATTTTGTTCATTTCTGCCATGTACAGCAATTTGTAAATCCAATCTTCTATAGTTGGTATTTCTTGCACTTTCCATTTCTGCGCATATAAAAGTCTTGCTGCTGTAGTCATGTAAAATAACAATATTCTGTACTGCATTGGAACATCTTCCATTCCCAAGTTCAGTAGCAACAATTCTGGGTTCTTATTTATTTGGGTTTGCAAAACCTCATTTATTGCTTCAATTATATCTCCCCAGTTTTGCTTAGCTACCTCACAAGTCCACCATATGTGGTATAATGATCCTTCATGCTTTTTACATTTCCAGCATCTATCTGACATATTAGTATTTCCTAGCGCAATTTTCTTTGGTGTCAAATACCACCTATAGATCATTTTATATACATTCTCTTTGATATTAGTACAAGTTGAAATCTTCAATGTATCTTTCCACAAGTGTTCCCAGGATTCCATTGTTATTTCTTTATGAAAGTTTATTGCCCATTTCACCACCTGGACTTTAACTGTCTCATCTTCTGTATGCCGTTTTAGAAGTATTTTATAAATTTTCGAAATTTCTTTTTTACCTTCTTGTAAAATCACTTCTTCTAGTTCCGAATTTTTCAATCTTATTCCTCCTTTTAAACAGTCCGAGTTATAAAGATCTCTAATTTGCCTATATTGAAACCATCCGTAATGGGAAGATAACTCTTCCTCCGTTTTTATTTTTAACATTTTATGTTCCATCAACATTATCTCTTTGTAAGTTAAACATTGTTGTTCATTGTAAACAGCTCCCAGATCTATTATTTCGTATAGTACCACCCATGAGGGGATACCATCTTCCATATAATCCTTATATTTCTTCCAGATTGTGAAAAGGCTTCTTCTAATATAGTGATGCAAAAACATAGAGTCCGCTTTAACTTTGTCGTACCACAAATAGGCATGCCATCCAAACAGTTTTTTATGAAGGTGGAAACCCTATTGCGCAGTTTCTTGGGGCTGTCTTACTTTCTGCTTTGGAAACCCTGAGATCTTTCTTCAATTCCCAACAAGGGAAAACTGAGTTATTTCCAGGATATACTGGCGTCTGGAAATACATTTTGTGTGTGTCTGAGGTTGTTACTATAGAGAAACAGGCTGTGCCTAAGTGTTAGAGGTTACGTGCCAGTCAAACTAACCACATTTCAAGATGGAACAATGTTGGCATGTGACACCCATTTTGTGATACAGTAGCTTTTTATTGTGCAAATGGGAAACTCCCATGTCCCCTGCTGTGAATGCCTGGGAAGCAGGACAGAATATAAATGTTAAAAAATTGAATGACGAGTGGCGAATAATAAATATCAAGAGAAATCAGCTTCTGTGACGATTCATAATAGCCATTACTGGTATTTATACTAGTTAAACCACCTGTAGTGGGTAAGAAATGCATTGTCTTTGTTTAAGCCCTCGTTAATAGACTTAACTCCATTGATAAATTCTGAATCGGCTCTTATTTATGGTACAATAAATCTGTCGGTTTTTAAGGTGTTACAAAACTCCTTTTTGTTTATAAAGAGAGAGAGAGCCATTGTCACACGCAATAAAATGCATTCTGCCACTGAGTTATAATCCCTTGTGATGAATTAATAAGTATTCTATATTTAATGTTGAACACATTAAAAATAAAAGAAAATTATATATCAGGAAACTAGAGGTTGTTTTGCTGTGAATCCATGGTGTGCTATTCAGGATCTAATGCGGGGTGGGAGAAGCAAACTTGTGCCTTGTTTTGGGAGGACAAAATACTTACAATCAACCTTGCCCAGGCACAACTTAGTGCTAGAACCAGTCAGTCAGTCCCCGGTTTAGTCCTTATTAACTCTACTTCAAAGACCAACCATATGATTCTATGATTCTAGTCTAGGAAATCCTCGACATACTCAGAGAGCTGGAAAGATACTAGTTGTTTGTTTGTTTGTTGTGTTGTTTGTTTAATTTATGCCCTGCCTTTTTCTCTAGTGTGGACCCAAAGTGGCTTACATCATACTCCATTTTTCCATGTTATCCACAAAACAACCCTGTGAGGGGGTTAGGCTGTGTATGTCTGGTCCCAAGTCACTCAGCAAGGTTTCATTACAGAATGTGGATTGGAAACTGGGAGCAGAACTACAAGTGACAAAAGGTACAGATTGGACACTTGTCAGCTTCCCTCAAGTTTTGATGGGAAATGTAGGCATCCTGGTCTTGCAGCTTGGCTCTCCAACTGCTGTCCAATGGACTCTTCAACTGTCACTTGTCCAACATTCCGCCAAGCTGCCTACATTTCCCATCAAAACTTGAGGGAAGTTGACAAGTGTCCAACCTGTGCCTTTTGTCACTTGTAGTTCCGCTCTGAGTTTCCCGGATCCTAGTCCACCATTCTAATCACTACACCACAGTGGCTCTAGAGCTGGGTGGGTTATTTGGTCCTTTGTGTTCATTTTAGAATTGATTTTTTCCTCACACTACAGATGCTAATTTCCTGCATTTCTCACCCATGCTCTATCAAACTAATTGGTGGTGGAGAGTGCTGCCAAGTCATTGCTGGCTTATGGCAACCCCTGGTGGGGGTTTTGTGGCAAGAGACTAACAGAGGTAGTTTGCCATTGCCTGCCTCTACTACCTTGGTCTTCATCGGAGGTCTCCCATCCAATTACTAACCAACACCGACCCTGCTTAACTTCCAAGACATGACAAGATCGGGCTTGCCTGGGCTATCCAGGTCAGGGCATCAAGCTGATTACAGTATGTATTATAGCTAGCTTCCTGTCACTGATTTACAATGCCTCTTCTACCCTCTACCTGCGTTATAAATACTCCTATCTTTTCCCACTCCATGTATCTGACGAAGGGAGCTGTGACTCTTGAAAGCTCCTACTCTGGAAATCTCATTGATCTTTAAGGTGCTACCGGACATGAATCTTGCTCTTCTACTACAGACCAATATGGCTACCCACCCGAAACGGTTTTCTGATGTTGCTCTTTTTTGATGTTTTAAGACACTTTGAGCCCACACTGGGCAGAGAAAAGTGGGTGAAAAAAGGAGCTCTTTGTGGAAAGCTCATATTGGACTAAATGTTCGTCTTTTGGGTGTGCCTGGACTTCTGTTTTGTTTTGCTACAATAGACAAACATGGTGCCCCCCCCCAGAACTGTTCAGAAGGTGGCAGTTTCATACATTTGGTCACCAAACCTGCCTTAGTAAGGTTGCCAGCTTCCAGGTCGTGGCTGGAGATCTCCCGGAATTACAGCTGGTCTCCAGGCCACAGAGATCAGTTCACCTGGAGAAAATGGCTGCTTTGGGGGGGTGGTCTCTATGGAATTATGCCATGCCAAGGTCCTTTCCCTCCCCAAACCCCACTTTCTCCAGGTTTCTCCAGGTTTCACCCCCCAGATCTCCAGGAATTTCCCAACTTGGAGCTGGCAGCCCTATGCCATAGGCAAATAGAGGATACTTTGGATTGCAAGATCTCCTTGTGGTTTGGAGTGCAAGGTCTCCTGCTATAGCGGGATGCCTCCTGCAGGCAGCCCGCTTTGCCTACAGCTGCTTGGAGCAGCAGTGGGAGAAAAAATGTTTAAGATCAGTAATGTCAGCAGTATGGGTACCCCACTTACAGAGCAAACCCGGAAGTGTCGTAGGGTAGCTCTACGAATTTCCAGAAGCTCTTACCCTATATCCCTTCCAAGTTTTCCCTGGAAGTGACATTGAGACACCCATGGCATTGCACCCTATGTCTTCCCCATCCCCAATCCTGTTGCCCGTTGTCGTGTTTGGCCCGGCAACCTTATCTAACAGTGGTACTTCTGGTGCAAAGCGGGAAATGCGTTGCTGCTGGAACAGAACAACAAGATCTATTCCTTTATATATAACCTCTTCTGATCTGAAGAAGTGAACTGTGGCTCATGAAATCTTGTACCCTACCACTAATTTTGTTAGTCTTATAGGTGCTACTAGACTCTTGCTCTTTTCCTCTTCTGCCAGACTTTTTATACCAGGATTGGTTTCTTTAGGATTTCTAAAAGTTGCTCTCTCAGCAGAAAAACTGCATTCTGTGCCTTTAGGCCAGTTGTTCTTGTGCCTTTAATTCCCCAAGCAAGGGGTAACTCTTGCATTCCTTCTGCAAGTTTTTGTGGAAAGTACCTTTAAGGGTGCTTTGTGTTTTATTTATTGATTGATTTGATTTGATTTATACCCCATCCGCCCCACAGATGGGCTCACGGCGACTAACAACATTTTAAAAAATACATTAAAAGTCATAAAAACATAAAATCAATAATGATTTTTTAAAAGTAATTAAAATAATCCAGGAGCAGGCTATTTAAACAAATATTGGGAGTCCGTATATAGGCATAGCAGATGGCCGAGGGCAGCCCCAGAAAAAGTGGTGGTCTTAGATGGAAGAAGGAGGGCACCCGCTGGCACTCAGTCGAAGGCCCGGAGGAACATCTCTGTTTTACAGGCCCTGCGAAACTGTAACAGGTCCTGCAGGGCCCAGATCTCCAGCGGGATAGCGTTCCACCAGGCTGGGGCCAGGGCAGAAAAAGCCCTGGCCCTGGTTGAAGCCAGACAGATGTCCTTCGGGCCGGGGACCACCAGGAGTTGCTTGTCTGCAGAGTGCAACGCCCTGCAGGGGGCGTAATGGAAGAGGCGGTCTCGCAGGTATGCAGGTCCCAGTCCGTGAAGGGCTTCAAACACCAAGGTTAACACCTTGAACCCTGTTTGAGAAGAAAGGCGGCATAGAACGGTTTCTAATAAATGGTGGGGGCTCTTTCTATCTTAGAAGCCTTCCCTTAGCGATGGGCAACTTTGCCTGTTTTGGTTTCTCTGTGTTTTCGTATGTTGCTGTCATTTTGCCCGTTTGTTTGCTTTTTTCTTTTTACGCTCTTTTTGCACCATTTTTGTACCGTTTATATGCCAGATGCCAGATGTAAAAAAAGTAATGTTAAAGCTTGCATTAATTTAAAGGAAAATAATTCAGTGCGAGGAAAACAGAAAACGGCACAAAAATAGAGATTCAGGTTCAATTCACACATTGCAAAAGCAAAAGCAATTTTTCTTTGAAGTCTGAAACAGCAGGGAAGAGAAATTCAAAATCATCCAGACCTCCTTGATGTGTATTAACCTCAGCTGGGGGACTTCTCGCTCCAGTTGCAAACCTTTTTTGATGTTGAGATGTGTGGATTGCTCAGGAACTGTAACAGCACCCTAAAAGAAGACTACAACACCCTCATTTTGTAGAACATCAGGAGGCCATGTATTTGCGTAGCTTCATTTTTGGCCACCCTTCACTCTCCTTTCCCTGTTTCAGCCTGTTCATTAGATCAACTTCAGAAACCCTGCTCCAGCCACTTCCTCATTGCCTTGTTTATAGAGATGGGCACAAACCGCATTACGAGCATCAAAAACCCACAAAAATGGCGATCGCGCGATAGTGACCCGGCGGATCGTGATCATCCACGGCCAACAATCCTGCGGTCAGGAGAGGCCTGGATCGTGGTGTTCGGGCTCAGTTCGGGAATCCAGACACTCAGGCGCCAGCAATCTATTCCCCTGGCAACGGAGCCAGAGGAATGCCTGAGCTCTGTCTGCGCTCCTTCTGTCGCCCTGGAAACCCAAATGGAAGCCCAGCTTTCCTTGATCAGCAGGGCTTCCTCCCAACCACGGAGCTGCAAAGCAGTTACAAGTTGGGAGAAGACACCCAGGGGAGGGAGGGGGGAGGGGGTGTTCTGTAGCCATGGGCACTCCTATCTCATCCCTGCAAACCCTGATAGGCAGCTCTGACACTGTCAGCGAGTGGGCAGACCCCCTGCCTCCTCCCCTGCCAGGCCCGGCGGCCGCTGGCATCAGCAACCATTCCTGTATCGCTGGGAACAGCGGCACACCCCGCTGCGTTTTCCACGATCCACGATCCTGTTTCGGGGACAGGAGATGGTCGTTGCTGTTCGGGAATTCGGGATCGTGGTCCACACCGAACCACGATCTGCTGCTTCGATAATTTTTTTTTTGGTTCGTGCCCCTGTCTACTTGTTTATGTTTAAACACTGTATTTTACGGTTGCTACCAATGTTTTAAATTGTTTTAAATTTCTGATGTAAATCCACTCTGATCCCGCTTGCAGGGAGAGCGGACTGTAAATTAAATTAATAAATAATAAACAAATAATCAATAAATAATTTGGGAGGGTTGTGGTTCAGTGATAATCTACATGGCATGCAGAAGTTCTTTGGTCCAATTCCTAGCACTTCCAGTTAAAATTACCAGGTAGCAGGTGATGTGAAAAACCTCTACCTGAGATCCTGGAGAACTGGAGACATTAATAAACCAATGGTCTGACTCAATATAAGTTTTCCAGGGTAGGAGCTTTTGAGATAAGGGAGCTTTGATTCTTGAAAGCTCATACCCTGGAAATCTAGTTGGTCTTTTAAGGTGCTGAGTGGTGGAGAGTGCCCTCAAGTCATAGCTGTTATGGCAACTCTTGGTGGGGTTTTCATGGCAAGAGATGAACAGAGGTGGTTTGCCATTGCCTGCCTCTGCAGCCCTGGTCTTCATTGGGGGTCTCCCATCCAATTACTAACCAAGGCCAACCCTGCTTAGCTTCTGAGTTCTGTCAAGATCAGGCTCACCTGAGCTATCCTGGTCAGCAGGGCTGGTGCCACCGTTGAGGCTGTGAGGCATGAGCCGTAGGCACCGCGGGGCCAGAGGGGGTGCTGGAGGGGGTCCCAGGGGCGGAGGCGTGCATCCAGTGCCACCGCCAGCCAACCCTGCGCTGCTGCCGGCCAGCCCCGCACCGCTGCCACCGCCTCCAGCCCCCAGGCAGGCACAGCAGACACGGGCCAGGAATGACAGGCAGCCGGGGCGGCGTGCAGTGCACGGGCAGCCTCCGCACTCCACCCCAGCCACCCAGTGGCGGCACTGCGTGATGACATCATCACATGATGACGGGGCTGCTGGTCAGGGCCTTTAAGGTGTTACTGGACCCAAATCTTGCTAATGAAGATGGAACTTTCTGTGTTCTGCCCCCCCCCCCCCACAACTCTTTGGAAAACGTTCTCCAGGGTTCTCTACCTGATTCAAGGAATGCTGCTCCTTTTGTATTGCACCCCCCTTCCATTTTAACTTTACCCCTGCCATTTTCATTGGCTCTTTAAAACATCAAATCCCTTGAGTTATTGTGGTGTGTGCCATTTTCTGTCTCCTGGAGCCAATTTTCCCCCATTAAATTTACTAATCAGGACCATGAGCAACAAAAGTAGGGCGGGGAGGAAAGCTTGCCACAGCACCATATGGAAATGTGAAAAGAAACAGAAAAGTGACTTTTTGCCTGCAGAGGGTATACATTACTTCCTCCACCCCTGATTCTACGCATTTTTCTGAAATGGTGGCTTTGATTTGCTAGAGTGTTTCCATGGCTAAAAGGATTTCCTTCTGTGGAGGAGAGATTTCCCCCCTTCCCCGCCCACACCCTCCCCAAGTGCCCCCATCCTACTATATAAAAGGCAAACCGTGTTGCCAACGACTCACTTTTTATCAGTCATAGATCTTTTCACCTCTCAACAGATTTGGCCCTCAAACTTGTCTTTTCCTCGCCTTACCCCTTCTTGGGCTTGGAGAGCACACGACAGAATCTGCACTTGCTTGCTTCCTGACCCACCCACCCCAGTGCAGATTCAATTGCTGGTACACATCAGACCACAAAGGTGAGACAAACTTGTATTGTTTCCCGTTGTTGCTGCAGATGCTGATACAGCACAGCAGCAATGGAGTTTCCACATGACAGGTTTTCCTATAATTTCCTTGCCCTGGTCCCCTAACAGCTGCCATCCCATGCAACCAGGACTTTTCGGTTTCTTTTAAATCAGCAATTCAGTATCAGTATAACAATGTGTGTATCAAGTTCTTTGAATTCCCAGCTTTCATTTTTAAAAATGAAGGTCTCTAGCCCCTTTTGTCACAGAGACAATGGATGTCCCTTTATCTTTCTGAAACAAGATTAATTTTCTTAAAAAATGAACATTGCAGATTAGAGAACCTGATACACACATGGCCCTCTTCTAAATGGTGAACTTTACATCAGGCGTTCGGCATATTTGACCCATGAGGATCGGATTTGCTTTATTCATTGGTTCTGGCCCTGTACTGCTTTGATTCTTTAATCCTATTATTTATTATTTATTTATTTTATTCGATTTATACCCTGCCCTCTACACTTTGAAGGAGTCAGACCGAAGTGGTGTCTGTTTTCTATTTCTGAACTAGAAAAATGCCCCATTTCTGCTGCAGTTTTTTGGGGAACACGTTAGTTTGGTTAGTTTGGTTAGTTGATCAGCTGAGGACATGTCAGTTTCGTTAGCTGATCCCTTGAGGATTCATCAAGTTTCCTCAGCTGATGGGTTGAGATCAGGTCAGTTTCACGGAGGAAACTTACAAGGGTTTTGTTTTTGTTTTTTTAATGGCACCAAGGTTGCAACGTTGCTGTTTTTTTTAAAAAATGCCCCAAAATAGATTACAATGTACAGGAAACACAGGGCTCTCTACAGAGATTTTGTGTAAGCCATATTGCCACGTTTTCCCCAGGCAGTTGCAAGGGATTTTTCCCTCCTTTCACTCACCAACATTGAAATGTTGCTATTTAATTTTTTTTAATCAGGCAAAAAACTGGATTTGTTGCTGTTCAGCCAATCAGGATGCAGGAGGGTAAATGGGAGGGCGAAAGGCAGGACTGGGCCTCGCACGGAAGAAAGAACTCTGCACTTCAAAAAAGCCCTGAGTTTTTCCTGGAAAAAAATATCAGGGTACGTGCGTAGAGGGGGAACGCTACAGAAAAGCCGGGGAAAGATCGATTTTGCGACAGTTGCAATCTTTCTCCATGTGGAATGCAACAAAGTCTGGGAAGCGGTTTGGAGACTGAATCTGAGAGCCAAGCTACAAGTGACGCCTGACACAGGTTGGACACTTGTCAGCTTCCCTCTAGTTTTGATGGGAAATGTAGGCATCCTGGTCTTGCAGCTTACAGAAGTTTACAGAGCGGCAGTCTATGGGAGGAAGAACATGCGGTCGGGAGGGGAGTGCAGGCATCAGGCTCTCGCCGGGCGCCCCCCTTCCCCTCCGCTGGGTGTGTGTGTGGTGGGGGGGGGTTCTGTAAACTTTAATTAAATGGAGAGCCAAGCTGTAAGACCAGGATGCCTACATTTCCCATCCACTATTGATGAAAAAGCCCCATGCGGGAAAGACCATAATATATCATTATAATGATGATCAGTTGTGTATTTTTTAAAAATCTGCCCACGCCCCCCACCTAAACCAGAGAGGGAAATAGCTGCTGAGGAGACAGAGGTAGAGAAAACAGTTGCTGAACTTTTCCACCCACATATAGTGTTGCCAACACTGGCTTGGAAAATTCCTGGAGATTTTGGGGTTACCAAATCTTACCTTTTCCTCCCAAAGAACTCCAGGCCCCACTTTGAGGGCTGACCCTACCCACATGGCAGCGATCCAAGTTTTGCTGAATGCTTTCTCAAAACATCTCAGGAAAACAGGTTTGGGGGAAGTGTGAGAATAGCCAAGGAAATAATGGGAGGTGTGCAAAAGCATCATAATACTGGAGGGAATTGGGGGACGTCCCAACAACGTTAAACCTGGAGCAAATAACCCATGCGGAAATGGCCCAAGAGAATAGACCCTTGAACTAAGCATTATTTTTTTCACTCCAAGCCACTCCATCCAATTTTTTCCAGGTCTGCAAAAACATGGTAAAGGAGCACTCTTTTTTTTTTTAATTGCTTCAGGAGGAGCTTCTTTCCTGTTATCCCTGGATGTTCCTGGAAAGGAACAGCTGTGCTTGCAAATGAGGCTCATTTTCACAGCCTATGGCATGCTGCCTGCCAAGACCCAAATTTAATATTTAATTTTTATGTAATCACCATGCTCCTGTTGCTATGGCACCGGGGCATACTGTATTCGTTTAAAACCCCGATGATTGGCCATCTCCACCCCCCTCATTCCCATGGCTGTACGTGCCATCCGTTGATGTTCCTCAGCCACCCAGACGGAAAACACTTGCGTGGGTCAAGCCAAGTGCTCAAAGACAGAGGAGTCAGCTGACAGCAGCCCTTGTGGGCATTTCTAAAAGTTACTCCTTGAGCACGGAAGCATCCGTCTAGGATGCAGGCTTGGATCCTGTGGCCAGGGTCCTTACATACTTTGCTCCAACTCCAGTGTAGCTTGCTTTCTTTGCCACTTCCATTTGCGCAAGATCGGTGGTTCGTCACCTATGTGCTATGTCAGACTGCGTAGAGGCTAATCATCACACCAGACACTTGCATGGGTTAGAAATGGCCACAACTTTATTGATTACAGCTGGATGGAGCATTGGCCTGGCATCTGGGCAGGGATGCCCATTGGCATCGTAGGCCTGGCTGCTGACTGATGCATCACCCGCCAATCTCCCACTGGCACCTCAGCACACGGTGTTCTGTCGCCGGCCCTGCCTGGTGACCGTTGCTTCCAGATCCTTCGGGGTGAGCAGCCCCGAAGTCCCACTCACCATGTTGGGATCCAGCCCAATGCCTCAAAAACCGCCAACCCATAAAGTTGTGATAGTGCCCCCTCAATAGTCCTTAATCAGCGAAGGGTGGGAGGGTGACAAGCTGCTCCTGCGGATGGTCGGGTGTAAATGGCACTGACCATGCAGCTGGACCAGCGAAGGATGGACGCTCCTTCTCCTACAACTCATCCCACCTCCACTCCGTCCTGCCCCAGGTGCCAACCCAGCTTGCCGGTAAGTCGGCAGCTTCCTTTTTCAGTGTGCAGACTGAATTGCCAAGAGCGAAGGAAGTGAGTTGTGCTGCAGCCAAAGCATAGCGCCTGCAAAACATAGTCATGGGATCCAAGACACCGTTTGTCAACAGCCAAGACTGGCTAGAAATGACAGGTGAGACTAGCAGGTTACACCAGCGTGGCTGGATCAGTCCCAAGGTCCCGTTTAATCGTTTTGTTTCCAGTAGCAACCAGAGAAGTGATTCAACTTTTAAGCCATGCAAGAGCCATTCCTCTTGGTTCAGGGTGGCACATCTACATCTTCCCTCCTCTATTTAATCCTCGCAACAGCTCTGAAGCTGGGAGGCGAGCTAGGCTGAGAGCCAAGCTACAAGTGAGGCCTGACACAGGTTGGACACTTGTCAGCTTCCCTCAAGTTGTGATGGGAAATGTAGGCATCCTGGTCTTGCAGCTGTAATGGAGAGCCAAGCTGTAAAACCAGGACGCCTACATTTCCCATCAAAACTTGAGGGAAGCTGACAAGTGTCCAACCTGTGTAAGGCGTCACTTGCAGCTTGGTTCTGAGAGAACTGCTGGCCCAGGATCACTCTGTTGGGTTTGTGGCAAAGCAGGGAATTGGAACTGAGACTGAGCTGTGACTAGAGAGATCCACCTGTCTAGCCCAGGGGATGAGATGGAGGAGAGGAGGCGTTTGGGAGTCCCAATTAGGGAGACAAGTGAGGTCTAATTGAAGTAAACTAGTAAATAAATAGCTGATGTTAGGAAAGACTTCTTTGTGTGAGGTCCTGCAGAGCAGTTGCTAATCAGGAGACAGTATTGAGCTAGGTAGACCAACGATGTGACTATTTAAGGCAGCTTAGAGGTGGTTGTGTATTTTTCTTCTAATCACAGGCTGTAGGCTGGACTGCTGTAGTATATTGTGGTTTAAACGACGTCTTTATGTATAATTGCAACGTGCCTTGAAGATCTGCTCTCGGATGAAAAGTCAGGCAATAATTTATTATTTAAAAATAAATAATTCCTGGTTCTTGTTTTCATTGGCGGGGGGGGGGCATCTTGGGAAAACAGTGTCAGATATTAGACTGTTCCTTCTTCACGGTTCAGCTCCCTGAATAGCTCTCAGCCAGGCGTGACCACATCTCTTCCGGAAGTGACCTCATCACGCTGGCTACGGAAGTGCTCCTGCATTCGCACAAAAGGATTTGCCTCTTTGGGGGCAAACTTGGCCCCGCATGAAGCCCGAGCGCACGCCTGCAGCCAGCATGATGACATCACTTCTGGAAGTGACATCATTGCACCCGGATGAGAGCACATGTGCAGCTTGTTTGCCGGGTTGCCTGCCAGTGGCGGGTGATCACCGGGCAGGTTGCCACTTCCTGCCAGCAGGCATGGGGACGAACCTGCAGGAGTTTGCCTGCCAACAATGGACACCTGGGAACCCGAGTCCCCAGTCTTTTGGAGCCTGTGGGCACCTTTGGAATTCTGACCACAAAATGGCTGCTGCAGGAGGTGGAGCCAACCACTGTAAGTCAGGGAATAAGGGTATGCATAACTCTAACATAGGGTGGCCAGATCCCTTGGGAACCTGGCACTTATCCTGCCGCATCCATGGATTCTCTCTTTGCACACAGCATGTACGTTCTCAACTTACATGATGACATCACTTCCGGGAAGTGACATCATCAAATGGGTCAAAGGGGGCCCCACAGGTCAAAGGGTGCTCTGTGCACTCACCAATGGGCACAATTTGGCCCAAAATGGGCCCACTGCAGAGTGCTGCTGGGCACGATTCGGGCTGCTGTGGGTGTGGGAGTGCACCAAGCCACCCAAGGGGACACCCTGAGGAGGGTGCCCCCCCCACCGACCAAGTAAGTAGGTGCGAGGGGAAAGGTGGGAGCAAGGGATCCAGCACCCCAGGCGGGGGGATGGCACTCCTACTCTAATAGCAAGTCTTCAACATTTCAGGCAGAAGCTGTGATTAATAGGATGCCTTTTAAAATGAACGTATTCTTTTAAAACATTTTTTGCACACACATAGCTTGCCTTCATTCACACAGCCAAGATCCTTGTGCTGTGGTGGCAGCTGCTGCCAAAGCCATCTGCTGCTGGGCCAAAAAAGCCACTGGCCCCACAGTTTCTGAAAACACTTGGTGGGCGCCGTGTTGGGGTCCCTGCTCTAGCCTCTGCATCACATCGGCTCTCTGGCTATTGGGCTTGTAGAATGTATAATAGCTGCTAGCCAGGATAGCTCATCTATCCTCCATGGATGTTTCGAATCCCTCTTGGAAGCCGTCTGAGCAGCCATTATTATAGCTCGTGGTCGTGAATTCAATCATTGGGCTTTGCGGAGAAGTAAGTCTGTCTCTTGGTCCTGAATCTGCTGCCTAGGTTGCTTCTGGCTTCCAGCACTGTGAAAGAGGAAGAATTTCTCTCCACTTTCTCCACACCAGCCAATGTGGTGTATCTCTTAAAGTGTCGAAATAGGATCTGGGAGAACCAGGTTCGAATCCCTGCATTGTTATGGAAGCTTGCTGGGTAACCTTAGGCCAGGGGTGGCCAAACGGTGTCTCGGGAGCTGCATGCAGCTCTTCTAGACATATTGTGCGGCTCCCAGAGGTCTCTGAGTATCACTGTGGTTGTACAGTTTATTTTAGTTTAGTTAAATTCCCTCCCTCCCTTCCCTTCTTTCTTTCCGTGTCTTTCTCTCCCTCCCTTCCCTTCTTTCCATCTTTCTTTCTGTGTCTTTCCCTCCCTTCCCTTCTTCCCTTCTTTCTTTCCGTGTCTTTCCCTCCCTCCCTTTCCTTCTTTCTTTCCACGTCTTTCATATTTTCAGTAAAAATGTTGGAGTTGCCAGGTCCGACTCAGAAAATACCTGGGGACTTTAGGTGGTGGAGCCTATCAAGGATGTGATATCACTTTTGTCAACGGTCAGGTGATGGCTCTTCCCAAGCTCCACCCCTTCTGATTATGTCACTTCCAGCATACTGCACCAAAACCCCACCTCTTCCTGTGATGCCACTTTCAGGACACTCCCCCAAACTCACCTCTTCAGTGCATGATGTCTTGCGGCTCTCAAACATCTGATTTTTATTCCATGTGGCTCTTACATTAAGCAAGTTTGGCCACCCCTCCTTAGGCCAATCACATCCTCTCAGCCTAACCTACCTCACAGGGTTGTTGTGAGGATAAAATGAGAAAGGGAGAATTATGTAAGCCACTTTAAGTCCCCACCAGGGAGAAAAGCAGGGTATAAGTGAATTAAATAAATAAATATGCACACTTTCCCCCTACTAGTTGATTTTTTCTAAACTCAAAACCACACAAGTGGGGCAGCTGCAGGGCCATCTAGTTCACCCACCCACTAAATCACCCAATTAGGGGTTGCCAACCTCCAGGTGAGGTCTGGGGATCTCCCAGAATTAGAACTGATGATTAGATGACAGAGACAAGTTCCCCTGGAGAAAACAGCTGCTTGGAAAACATAGAAACATAGAGCTGGAAGGGACCCCAAGAGTCATCTAGCCCAACCCCCAGCATAGTGCAGGAAGTTCACAGCTACCTCCCCTCACTCCAAAGGCAAAATAACCCTTCCAGGATCCCCAGCCAATTCAGGCCTACAGGAAAATCCCTTCCTGACCCCAAAGTGGCGATTGGCGTTACCCTGGGCACATAAGAAAGGGCCATGAGAACCCAGCACTGGCTTGACCTTCCCTTCCCTCTCCCCTTCTGCTTACATTCATATTGAGTCATAGAATCAGCATGACTGTCAAGTGGCCATCTAGCCTCTTCTTAAAAAACTCCAGAGAAGGAGAGCCCACCTCCTCCCAAGGAATGCGGACAAATTGGAAAGGGTGCAGAGGAGAGCAACCAAGATGTTCAGGGGCCTGGAGACCGAGCCCTACGAGGAAAGACTGAGGGACTTGGAAATGTTCAACTTGGAGAGAGGGAGGTTGAGGGGGGACATGATTGCTTTCTTTATTTAAAAGGATGTCACATAAGGGAGAGAAGGGAGCTGTTCCTGTTGGCAGCAGAGGACAGGACTGGAAACAGTGGATTTAAACTACAGGAAGGAAAGTACCGGCTGAATATTAGGGGAAACTTCTTCATGTTCAGAGTAATCCAGCTGTGGAATCGGCTGCCTAGGGATGTGGTGGGTTGCGTCATTGGCAGCCTTCAAGGAGCCGCTGGACAAATACTTGCCAGGGATGCTTCAGGCTGTTTCTGCCTTGGGCAGGGGGTTGGACCAGTTGGTCTGTGAGGCCCCTTCCAAGGCTATGATTCTATGATCCTGTGAAGTCTGCTCCACTGAGGAACCACTCTGTCGGTGGGTGGACTCTAGGGCATTATACCCAGCTGACATCCCTTCCTTCCCCAAACCCCACCCTCCCTGGGTACCATGCCCAAATCTCCAGGAATTTCCCAACCCAGAAATTCTTAACCCAGAGCTGCCATTGCTTGTCTGTTCCTAATTCCATAGGATCTTTAAATGCCGTGCAACAAGTGCCATGTGGTCAGCAGGGCTTCCTGAACTGTTGAAAGACGTGAGTGTTCAGGAGGCATAGCAGGTTGCACATGCCTCGTACAGCTTCCTAAACTCTCACATCTTGCAAGAATTCAGGACGCTCTACTGGGTATGTGCAACCTGCTGTCCTGTGTTTTAAAGACATGGTGCCACAAACCCATTTCCAACTCAGGCTTAGGCTGACCTTTCCCTACCCTGAGGTAAAACTTCTCCTCTTTAAGCCTAGGAAGCTGTATATTGGGCTGGGAAACCTCTGGTAGCGTGGTTGATGTTAAGTTTCAACTTTCCTTCTTGTCCCACCCTTAAGAAATATTAAAAATGCTTACCCAGCCAAGTCTTAGTAGGGGACAGATCAGGGGTTTGCACTTCCCTTGAGCAGAAACTGGCACACAAGGCTTGGGGAGGTTCCATAGGTAACAGAAGGTTTATTTACAGAAGGTTAAAATCAAAAGGCAGGTAGGCAGGTGTTTGAACTGAAGAAACAGAAAGGTGTTTATACAGGAACTTCACTGGTGTGAGGCACAAAACACTTGGAATAACACTAGGTTGCTGGCTTTGTTCAGAGGTTGACACTGCTTCACAGATGTCACGCTTCATATACTCAAACACAAACACAGCATGACCTTCCCTCCTCTCCAGACTTAAGGGTGCTCCACTGAGGCAAAGCCTTCCTAGATACTGGGCAGGCATTATAGTTATGAGCGATAACCCTGTTCCTGGCACTGAAGGGGACACTCCTTTCTACCCACTTCCTCGGCCCTCTACAATTCCCAGATCTCTTGAGTCTAAGCAGGAGTTAGCGCTGGTTTTCCCCACTTTAGTCCTAGGACTAAAAGTGTTCCACAAACATTATTTCCTCTCACAGAGGAGTCTCTGGCTGACCCTCTCTGGTCCAAAGCCAAGCGCCAACTCCCTTTCACTCTCTTCTTTTCTCTCCCACTCCAACTGACAGCTTCCCCAGCACTCCATCCCCAACTGCTAGTTCAGGCTAGCCACATTGGGGGGTGAGGGGAGGAAACATGTCAATCATAGCTCACTGACTGGGAATCTCTGCATCCGAAGCTGAGTCCGTCACACATGGAGATGAGGAATGAAGGACCTGTAGCTCCTGGTGGCAAAGCATGGTGGCCAGTGCAACAGCCTCAGCCAGCACCCCTTGTTGGGAGGGCAATGCAGAAGGTCCCAGTGTTAAACCTTTGCCATCTCCATCTATAGCATCTCAAATAGACTCCATTGGGTTGTAGTGGTTAGAGTTAGACCAGGAACTGAGGGCCAAGCTACACATGACGAATGACACTTGAACAGCAAGTGTATTTCTCCCTGTTCACTTGCCCTCCACTCCATCCACTTGCCGTTCAAGTGTCATTCGTCATGTGTAGCTTGGCCCTCAGACCCAGATTCAGATCCCCGTTCTGCCATGGAAGCTGGCTGGGTAGGTGACCTTGGGCCAATTGCATGCTCTCAGCCTAACCTACCTCAAAGGGTTGTTGTGAGGATGAGGTAGAAGAGAGGAGAACCATGTGAGGCATAGTGGATCTCCATTAAGGCGAAAAGTGGGGCATAACTACAGTCAACCAATAAATAAACAGCAGGTGTTCGGAAAGATTTTTCTTTTGTGTGAAGTCCTGCAGAGCAATTGCTAATCAGGCGATAGTATTAAACACCAATGATATGGCTGTTAAGGCAGCTTCAGCTGTTTGCTGTATATGGCTGAAATGGACAAGATGACAAGAAAACTGAGAGATCTGGACTCAGGGCAGTTTAACACAGACTGGGAGAAGCTGAAACAATATCTGGAGAAGAAATGGGAGGTGGGAGGAAAACTGTGGCAGTTTGAGAACTACTGAAGTATAATAAAAGTATAAAAGAGAGGGGTGACTTTACCGGGGGAGGAAGAGAAATGTGAATTTATAAGCAGTTAGATTAATTAATTGATTGAGATATATATAGATATGTAAAGGTTAATTGATAGAATAGTGATAGAGAATAATTAACGGTTTAAACTTGAGGATTGAGTAATTAACAATATTTTTTTTTTACTTGATAAGACTTATATGCACCAAACTGAATGTATAGAAGAGTTAAAATGACTGACTAGGTGATGAGTTATATAGAAATACTATAAAAAGAAGAAATGATTAATATAGAGAGAACAAATCAAATTGTTTGATTTAAATGTGGGAAATTTTTATGGTTTATGATATACAGAAATATTCAAAACTGGAAAATGGGATAAATTGTTTATCTAAAGAAGTATAGTTTGGATGTATAGTAAGTAAAAGAGGTAAAGATGTACTGCTTAATATAATGGAGAATATATATTTGTTTTAGATAGAGGAAATTAATAGAAGTAAGGGAAAAGGGACAGAGGGTGGGAAAGCTGTTGGAAGTCAACAAAAGGGGGGGAAAGGGAGGGGGTTAGAAACGAAAAATTAGGGGATAATTGAATGCAATGTAATGTAAAAATATTAATGTTCTAACCCAATAAAAATTTTACAAAAAAAAAAAAAAAAAAGGCAGCTTCAGCTGTGTTCAAATATTTTCCTTCTAATCGCAGTGTCAGTCTCTGGCAGGTAGACCCCTCAAGCCCATCCACAGTGAACACACGTTGGTTCCAGCGGAAGTACCTTTATTAGAATCTGTGCAGTTCAGGTCTGTACCCCGTCACAGAGTCTGGCAGAAGTGACAGTTCAAATCAAGCAGTCTCTGTCATAGTTGATTTTCCCGTGCTCCAAATGACAGTTAAGGTTTTGCCGCGCAAGCCTACAAGAGTTCAGTAAGAATCTACTTAGTTATGACTAGGGATGTGCGTTTCGGCATTCAGAATGCCGAAAGAATGCCGAAACAAAAGTGTTTCGGCTTCTTTCGGGGAATGCCGAAACGTTTCGGGGAATGCCGAAACGTTTCGGGTAGCCGAAAGAAAAAAGCCGAAACGTTTCGGGATTCTTTCGGCTTTCTTTCGGCTTTTCAATGGGAAAATGCCTCCGTCTTCCCGGACGTCTGGGGGAGGCATTTTCCCACCGAATAAGCCCAAAATTGGTGGAGACCTTCCTCTAACCCTTCTCTAACAACCACCCAAGTTTCAGACAGATTGGACTTTGGGGGGCCATGTTATGGCCCCCCAAAGCAGGTCCCCCCATCCTCCCATAAGAAAGCGAAGGAGCAGCATATTGTTAGCATGCTGCTGCTCATCTTTCTTCATTATTTCCTATGGGGAAAAAATGAAGAGGCAGGCTTCCTTTGCCAGGGGTGGCATTTTGCATGCAAAATGCCCCCTCACCCTCAGGGGCCCTTCTCCCACCCCTCCTCCCACCCCCCACCAAGGCTCAGCCTGCTCCCACTTGGGGGGGGCATTTCATGGCCTCCCCAAGTAGGTGCTCTAATCTCTACCACTGACAGCTGGGGGAGGCTTGTGTTGCCAGGGGTGGCATTTTGCATGCAAAATGCCCCCCAGCCCTCTGGGGCCCTTCTCCCACCCTTCCCCCCACCCCCCACCCAGCCTCAGACTGCTCCCACTTGGGGGGGCCATTTCATGGCCTCCCCAAGTAGGTCCTCTCAGCCCCTAAAGTCCACCCCTTACAGCCCCACACAAACCCAATTCCCCCCCAGCTGCCACACACAGACCCAAATCCCCACATTAGCCCCTCACAGACCCAAATCCACCCCCACCTGCCCCACACCCATAACCCCAGGAACAGGCTGGCAAAGGCCAGCCCTCTCCCTTTGTTCCCTATGCTGGGAACTTCTAAACTCTCTTTCCCTGGGCAATTCTGCACAGCCCAGGGGTGCCACAATGGTGGGCACACTTCTGAGTGCCAGCTGGTCCCTGTGAAAGAGCACCTGAACCACAGACACCCTCCCTCAAATTCCCCCACCACCTACAGAGATGGCTGGCCAGCCAGCCCCATTGTTCCCTATGATGGGAACCAACTGCACAACAAAGAATAAAACAAGAACAACACAAAATAAAGTTTTAATTTTTTTTCTCCCTTCCAAAGTACAAGTAGGCAAAGCATTATGACACATTACACCAGCAGTCCCCCACACAGAAAAATAACACAACTCACTTAACATCAGAGAATCACAAAGCATGATTCCTGTCAAAAACACTTTATTTCTTGAACAGCTTTAGGTTACACAGCAGGGGGGAACACCAAAGGGCATGGCAGCACTCTCTTACACAAAAATAACACAACTCACTTAACATCAGAGAATCACAAAAACACAATTCCTGGCAAAAACACTTTATTTCTTGAACAGCTTTAGGTTACACAGTAGGAGGGCACAACAGGGCATGATAGCAATGTACTACAAAAAATAATACAACCCACTTCACCGTTTTTGACAGCAATTGTGTTTGTGTGATTCTCTGATGTGAAGTGAGTTGTGTTATTTTTGTGTAAGATACTGCTTCCATGCCCTTTGGTGTTCCCCCCCTGCTGTGTAGCCTAAAGCTGTTCAAGAAATAAAGTGTTTTTGACAGGAATTGTGCTTTTGTGATTCTCTGATGTTAAGTGAGTTGTGTTATTTTTGTGTAAGATAGTGCTGCCATGCCCTTTGGTGTTCCCCCCTGCTGTGTAACCTAAAGCTGTTCAAGAAATAAAGTGTTTTTGACAGGAATCGTGTTTTGTGATTCTCTGATGTTAAGTGAGTTGTGTTTTAATTTTTCTGTGTGGGGGACTGCTGGTGTAATGTGTCATAATGCTTTGCCTACTTGTACTTTGGAAGGGAGAAAAAAAAATTTAAAACTTAATTTTGTGTTGTTCTTGTTTTATTCTTTGTTGTGCAGTTGGTTCCCATCATAGGGAACAATGGGGCTGGCTGGCCAGCCATCTCTGTAGGTGGTGGGGGAATTTGAGGGAGGGTGTCTGTGGTTCAGGTGCTCTTTCACAGGGACCAGCTGGCACTCAGAAGTGTGCCCACCATTGTGGCACCCCTGGGCTGTGCAGAATTGCCCAGGGAAAGAGAGTTTAGAAGTTCCCAGCATAGGGAACAAAGGGAGAGGGCTGGCCTTTGCCAGCCTGTTCCTGGGGTTATGGGTGTGGGGCAGGTGGGGGTGGATTTGGGTCTGTGAGGGGCTAATGTGGGGATTTGGGTCTGTGTGTGGCAGCTGGGGGGGAATTGGGTTTGTGTGGGGCTGTAAGGGGTGGACTTTAGGGGCTGAGAGGACCTACTTGGGGAGGCCATGAAATGGCCCCCCCAAGTGGGAGCAGTCTGAGCCTTGGTGGGGGGTGGGAGGAAGGGTGGGAGAAGGGCCCCAGAGGGCTGGGGGGCATTTTGCATGCAAAATGCCACCCCTGGCAACACAAGCCTCCCCCAGCTGTCAGTGGTAGAGATGAGAGCAGAGCACCTACTTGGGGAGGCCATGAAATGGCCCCCCCAAGTGGGAGCAGGCTGAGCCTTGGTGGGGGGTGGGAGGAGGGGTGGGAGAAGGGCCCCAGAGGGTTGGGGGGCATTTTGCATGCAAAATGCCACCCCTGGCAACACAAGCCTCCCCCAGCTGTCAGTGGTAGAGATTAGAGCACCTACTTGGGGAGGCCATGAAATGCCCCCCCCAAGTGGGAGCAGGCTGAGCCTTGGTGGGGGGTGGGAGGAGGGGTGGGAGAAGGGCTCCTGAGGGTAAGGGGGCATTTTGCATGCAAAATGCCACCCCTGGCAAAGGAAGCCTGCCTCTTCATTTTTTCCCCATAGGAAATAATGAAGAAAGATGAGCAGCAGCATGCTAACAATATGCTGCTCCTTCGCTTTCTTATGGGAGGATGGGGGGACCTGCTTTGGGGGGCCATAACATGGCCCCCCAAAGTTCAATCTGTCTGAAACTTGGGTGGTTGTTAGAGAAGGGTTAGAGGAAGGTCCCCACCAATTTTGGGCTTATTCGGTGGGAAAATGCCTCCTCCAGGCGTCCTGGAAGACGGAGGCATTTTCCCATAGAAAAAAGCCGAAAGAATGCCGAAAGAATGCCGAAAGAATCCCGAAAGCCGAAAGAGATTCTTGTTTCGGCTTTCGGCTTTAACGATAGAGAATCTTCTTTCGGCTTTCTACATTCGGCTATAGCCGAAAATTTTTGGCTTGCACACCCCTAGTCCAGAATGCTGCTGCATTCTGGTGGGTACACCATAAAGGACACACAACTCCAACTTTGCAGCAGCTACACTGGCTCCCCATGGAGTTCTGGATCAGGTTCGAGGTGTTAGTTTTGACTAGGGATGTGCGTTTCGGCATTCAGAATGCCGAAAGAATGCCGAAACAAAAGTGTTTCGGCTTCTTTCGGGGAATGCCGAAACGTTTCGGGGAATGCCGAAACGTTTCGGGTAGCCGAAAGAAAAAAGCCGAAACGTTTCGGGATTCTTTCGGCTTTCTTTCGGCTTTTCAATGGGAAAATGCCTCCGTCTTCCCGGACGTCTGGGGGAGGCATTTTCCCACCGAATAAGCCCAAAATTGGTGGGGACCTTCCTCTAACCCTTCTCTAACAACCACCCAAGTTTCAGACAGATTGGACTTTGGGGGCCATGTTATGGCCCCCCAAAGCAGGTCCCCCCATCCTCCCATAAGAAAGCGAAGGAGCAGCATATTGTTAGCATGCTGCTGCTCATCTTTCTTCATTATTTCCTATGGGGAAAAAATGAAGAGGCAGGCTTCCTTTGCCAGGGGTGGCATTTTGCATGCAAAATGCCCCCCAGCCCTCAGGGGCCCTTCTCCCACCCCTCCTCCCACCCCCCACCAAGGCTCAGCCTGCTCCCACTTGGGGGGGCCATTTCATGGCCTCCCCAAGTAGGTGCTCTAATCTCTACCACTGACAGCTGGGGGAGGCTTGTGTTGCCAGGGGTGGCATTTTGCATGCAAAATGCCCCCAAGCCCTCAGGGGCCCTTCTCCCACCCTTCCCCCCACCCCCCACCCAGGCTCAGACTGCTCCCACTTGGGGGGGCCATTTCATGGCCTCCCCAAGTAGGTGCTCTTTTCTCTACCACTGACAGCTGGGGAAGGCTTGTCTTGCCAGGGGTGGCATTTTGCATGCAAAATGCCCCCCCAGCCCTCTGGGGCCCTTCTCCCACCCTTCCTCCCACCCCCCCACCAAGGCTCAGCCTGCTCCCACTTGGGGGGGGGCATTTCATGGCCTCCCCAAGTAGGTCCACTCAGCCCCTAAAGTCCACCCCTTACAGCCCCACACAAACCCAATTCCCCCCCAGCTGCCACACACAGACCCAAATCCCCACATTAGCCCCTCACAGACCCAAATCCACCCCCACCTGCCCCACACCCATAACCCCAGGAACAGGCTGGCAAAGGCCAGCCCTCTCCCTTTGTTCCCTATGCTGGGAACTTCTAAACTCTCTTTCCCTGGGCAATTCTGCACAGCCCAGGGGTGCCACAATGGTGGGCACACTTCTGAGTGCCAGCTGGTCCCTGTGAAAGAGCACCTGAACCACAGACACCCTCCCTCAAATTCCCCCACCACCTACAGAGATGGCTGGCCAGCCAGCCCCATTGTTCCCTATGATGGGAACCAACTGCACAACAAAGAATAAAACAAGAACAACACAAAATAAAGTTTTAATTTTTTTTTCTCCCTTCCAAAGTACAAGTAGGCAAAGCATTATGACACATTACACCAGCAGTCCCCCACACAGAAAAATTAAAACAAAACTCACTTAACATCAGAGAATCACAAAACACGATTCCTGTCAAAAACACTTTATTTCTTGAACAGCTTTAGGTTACACAGCAGGGGGGAACACCAAAGGGCATGGCAGCACTATCTTACACAAAAATAACACAACTCACTTAACATCAGAGAATCACAAAGCATGATTCCTGTCAAAAACACTTTATTTCTTGAACAGCTTTAGGTTACACAGCAGGGGGGAACACCAAAGGGCATGGCAGCACTATCTTACACAAAAATAACACAACTCACTTCACATTAAAGAATCACCCCAAAAAATTGCTGTCAAAAGCACTTTATTTCTGTAACTGCTTTAGGTTACACAGTAGGAAGGCACCACAGAGCAGGAAAGCAGTGTACTACACAAAAATAACACAACTCACTTCACATCAGAGAATCACACAAACACAATTGCTGTCAAAAACGGTGAAGTGGGTTGTATTATTTTTTGTAGTACATTGCTATCATGCCCTGTTGTGCCCTCCTACTGTGTAACCTAAAGCTGTTCAAGAAATAAAGTGTTTTTGCCAGGAATTGTGTTTTTGTGATTCTCTGATGTTAAGTGAGTTGTGTTATTTTTGTGTAAGATAGTGCTGCCATGCCCTTTGGTGTTCCCCCCTGCTGTGTAACCTAAAGCTGTTCAAGAAATAAAGTGTTTTTGACAGGAATTGTGCTTTGTGATTCTCTGATGTTAAGTGAGTTGTGTTATTTTTGTGTAAGATAGTGCTGCCATGCCCTTTGGTGTTCCCCCCTGCTATGTAACCTAAAGCTGTTCAAGAAATAAAGTGTTTTTGACAGGAATCGTGTTTTGTGATTCTCTGATGTTAAGTGAGTTTTGTTTTAATTTTTCTGTGTGGGGGACTGCTGGTGTAATGTGTCATAATGCTTTGCCTACTTGTACTTTGGAAGGGAGAAAAAAAATTAAAACTTTATTTTGTGTTGTTCTTGTTTTATTCTTTGTTGTGCAGTTGGTTCCCATCATAGGGAACAATGGGGCTGGCTGGCCAGCCATCTCTGTAGGTGGTGGGGGAATTTGAGGGAGGGTGTCTGTGGTTCAGGTGCTCTTTCACAGGGACCAGCTGGCACTCAGAAGTGTGCCCACCATTGTGGCACCCCTGGGCTGTGCAGAATTGCCCAGGGAAAGAGAGTTTAGAAGTTCCCAGCATAGGGAACAAAGGGAGAGGGCTGGCCTTTGCCAGCCTGTTCCTGGGGTTATGGGTGTGGGGCAGGTGGGGGTGGATTTGGGTCTGTGAGGGGCTAATGTGGGGATTTGGGTCTGTGTGTGGCAGCTGGGGGGGAATTGGGTTTGTGTGGGGCTGTAAGGGGTGGACTTTAGGGGCTGAGTGGACCTACTTGGGGAGGCCATGAAATGCCCCCCCCAAGTGGGAGCAGGCTGAGCCTTGGTGGGGGGTGGGAGGAAGGGTGGGAGAAGGGCCTCAGAGGGCTGGGGGGCATTTTGCATGCAAAATGCCACCCCTGGCAAGACAAGCCTTCCCCAGCTGTCAGTGGTAGAGAAAAGAGCACCTACTTGGGGAGGCCATGAAATGGCCCCCCCAAGTGGGAGCAGTCTGAGCCTGGGTGGGGGTGGGGGGAAGGGTGGGAGAAGGGCCCCTGAGGGCTTGGGGGCATTTTGCATGCAAAATGCCACCCCTGGCAACACAAGCCTCCCCCAGCTGTCAGTGGTAGAGATTAGAGCACCTACTTGGGGAGGCCATGAAATGGCCCCCCCAAGTGGGAGCAGGCTGAGCCTTGGTGGGGGGTGGGAGGAGGGGTGGGAGAAGGGCCCCTGAGGGTGAGGGGGCATTTTGCATGCAAAATGCCACCCCTGGCAAAGGAAGCCTGCCTCTTCATTTTTTCCCCATAGGAAATAATGAAGAAAGATGAGCAGCAGCATGCTAACAATATGCTGCTCCTTCGCTTTCTTATGGGAGGATGGGGGACCTGCTTTGGGGGGCCATAACATGGCCCCCCAAAGTCCAATCTGTCTGAAACTTGGGTGGTTGTTAGAGAAGGGTTAGAGGAAGGTTCCCACCAATTTTGGGCTTATTCGGTGGGAAAATGCCTCCTCCAGGCGTCCTGGAAGACGGAGGCATTTTCCCATAGAAAAAAGCCGAAAGAATGCCGAAATAATGCCGAAAGAATCCCGAAAGCCGAAAGCCGAAAGAGATTCTTGTTTCGGCTTTCGGCTTTAACGATAGAGAATCTTCTTTCGGCTTTCTACTTTCGGCTATAGCCGAAAATTTTTGGCTTGCACACCCCTAGTTATGACTATGCATCAGGTATACAATCAAGTATTCCCAGCATCTGGGAAGAGTAGTGAAAGCTGGCATCTAGACATGTAACGGGACAGTTGCCCGTGTCTAAGACCAAGTTTCAACTTGCCAGGAGAAAGATGGATGAAGCCGAAAGCAGTTAGTCTTTAGACCTGTCAAACAGATAAGTTCTTTGAACCAGCTGTTTATCAGTACATTTATTTATATAGGGTTCAATATTGCTTTGCAACTCTTTATCAAACACACAGACACCTGTCTAGGGTTTATTTCACTTTATTGAAAATATACTCTAGTTTTTTAATGAAGCAAGCAATCAAAATATAAATGGCTATTAATATGAATCCTATAACAACAGAACATAGAAAGGCAATAAGAAATAAGTTCACTAACATTTCTCAATAAATCCTAAGTTTAACATTGCTCAAAGTTTCTATGAAATACATAGGTAGAAATAGTTTCTCACCTAGATTCTCCCAAAAGATCTCTTCCATCAGTACCCTGCTTATTCTTTCTGTGTTTGCAATTATATACCTAATCATATGTAAATATTTAGGGTCTATTCACATGATAGCACAAACAAATATTGATTGGTTTGACACTTCACTGAATATTCATAATTTCATAGTACAGCCTTCCAATTAGTTAAAAAATTATGTCATAGTCAGAACTGCAGAAGAAAACTACAAATCTCTAACAAGTGTCAGGAAAAGTTAAGTTGGATGATCACCATTGGTTGAATCTCTGATAGAAGAACATCAATCTCAGTAGAGTCCACTATTTTAATTAATTGTCAAAGGATGAAAGCACACCTGTTGAATTACCTTATACATAGAAAAAATACACTGAAAGTTCATGTAAAGTTTAAAAGTTCATCTAGAGAGTATAGAAGCTAGGCCTAGTATTGTTCAGTATTGATTATTGGCATATGATTTTAATCTATATTGGCATAACAGACACATGAAGGTCACGGTTAGCCGAGACTTGCATATTTCTCTAACATAACAGGGGAGGCCTGTTCTGGGTCCTAAGCAAGTAACATCTGCAATATGGTTATGAATGAGCAGGGAGAGTACACATCAATTTAGTAATAAATCAGTATAGCTTCAGCATATTGTTGCACAAGCAATAAAACAAAAAAACAACTATGGCATGGCTGTACACAGACATGACACACACAGGCTGTATGCTATGCTGCTGTAGTATATTGTTGTTTAATTGATGTCCTTATATATAATTGTAATTTGCCTTGAAGATCTGCTCCTGGATGACAAGTCAGGCAATAATTAATTATTTAAAAATAAATAGATCCCTGCCCCTGTGTTTCCCTTGAGGGGAGGCATGTCTTGAGAAAAAAAGTTTCAGTTGTTAGACTGCTCCTTCTCCATGCTGCGGCTGCCTTGCCAGGGCCTCCAAAAGTTAACCTCGGAGGAGAGGGCTTAATTTTGTCTATTGTGAAGGCAACATTCCTGGACAGCGTTACATGGAAGCCTGCCTTGCCGAATTTGGTGGAGCAGAATTTGGAGTGAATAATGTGTAATTGGGGACTTGGCTGTAATAAGGCAGCGCGCACCCTGCCATTTTTGCACATTGCAAGTCCCAAAATATAGTATGCACTTTCGGTGACCTGTTGCAGGACAAATTTTCTTCTACCATCTCTTTAAAAGAACAAACGCCCTGTTGTCTCTTCAGCTAGTGCCGGAAGGGCAATTGCAGAGTAAATTAACACAGCAGGCTGAATTGGGCCATCAGCAATTGAGGGAGGGGGCATGATCTTTGGGAATGTGAGAGGAGTGTTTCGGGCATGCCCCCATTTTCATTTGCAAAATGTTTGTCTGTTGTAGATCTTTGGATAACCTCCCAGTTTCCTTTGAATAGTGGCTGAAAATAGCATCGTTAAGAGACAGTGCTGGGAGATGTAGGATCAGATACTCAGAACTTCTTTTTTTCAAAAATAGCACCCCTGGATTAGCATCTGTAGGAGGCCCCTGGATCAGGAACAGAGTTGCCAGCTCCAGGTTGGGAAATTCCTGGAGATTTGGGGGTGGAGCCTGGAGACAGTAGATTTGGAGAGGGGAGAGACCTCAGCTTGGTATAATGCTGTAGAATCCATCCTCCAAAGCAGCCATGTTCTCCACGGTACCTGATCTCTGTGGCCTGGGGAATCAGTTGTAATTTCCAAGACAGCTCCAGGCCCGACCTGGAGGTTGGTATCCTTAGTTGCCAGCCCCTAGATGGGGCCTGGTGTTCTCCTGGAATTACAATTGATATTCTGACTACAGACATCAGCCCCCCTGGAGAAAAAGGCTGCTTTGGAGGGCGGATTCGATGGCATTATATCCTGCTGAGGTCCCTCCACTCCCTAAACCCCACCCTCTCCAGGCTCCACCCCCCAAAAAAACCTCTAGGAATTTCCCAGCCTGAAGCTGGCAACCCGCCCGCTGAGCTTCCTCCCCAGGTTCCACCCCCAGATCTTCAGGAATTTTCCAAGCCAGAGATGTCATCCCTAACAATGCAGCTTCTAAACAGTTCTAATTCTTCCCTCCCCTCACCTTATTTTCCTAACCTACCCAGAGCTTAATTCATCACATACAAAGCCTTTCGTGACCTTGTTCCCTTATATCTATGCAGCGATCTCTTTCTGTACGCTCCACCCTGGCAGCTTTGATCATCTGAGCAGGGCCTTCTGCAAAAGCCAGTTTGGTGTAGTGGTTAAGAGAGGCAGGACTCTAGTCTGGAGAGCTGGGTTTGATTCCCCACTCCTCCACTTGAAGCCAGCTGGGTGACCTTGGGGCAGTCACAGCTCTCTCCGAGCTCTCTCAGCCCCACCCACCTCACAGGGTGTTTGTTGTGGGGATAATAATAACATACTTTGTAAACTGCTCTGAGTGGGCATTAAGTTGTCCTGAAGGGAGGTATATAACTCGAATGTTGTTGTTGTTGTTTGTTGTTGTTATAAAAGGCAAAATCAACAACTGCTCACACACACATTCTCTCTTGTGGCCCCCATCTTGTGGAATGGCCAGCCTGAGGAGGTCAAAAAAGCTCCTCTCCTCCTGGCTTCCCACAAACTATGCAAAACTGAATTATTGAGGAGGGCTTTTTAACACAGATGAATAGGTCTGTGCTGCAGGGAAACAATTCAGAGAGATGCTTTGGGAAAAGGATAGGGACTACAGACTATACTACTGTCTACTGACAATTGCTGTAACCTATTGCATTGTTTATGGGATGTTCCAGCTGTAATTTGTATTGATTTACACCATATAATCTGCCTGGAGACTCACTTAGAAAGGCAAACTATAAATAACATTAATGAAATAAAATATTTACCCCACTGGGGGGAAATAGACAGGGTGCCTGTATGTTTCCCCCAATGGGTGGAAATATTAGTTCTGAAGGACCTTTTCAGATAAGGGAAACAACACAAAGAGAAATAAGAAACCTGCTGTAGCAGAGTGGTGAAGTGGTTCGGCTGTGAATCAGCATTCTGCTGGTTCGACTCCCACTCCTGCCATGAGCTCAGTAGGTGGCCTTGAGTAAGCCACCCCTCTCAGCCCCCACTCACCAGCTGTATTGCGGGGATAATAATAACACTAAATTGTTCACTGCTCTGGGTGGGGCATTAATCTGTCTAGAAGAGCGGTATATAAGTGCAGTTGTTGTTGTTGTTGTTGTTGTTGTTGTTGTTATTTGAGTTGTTGTTGTTGTTGTTGTTGTTGTTGTTGTTGTTATTTGAGTTGTTGTTGTTGTTGTTGTTGTTAAATCAGTAACCCACACAAACACACCAAACTGGGCTCTTAATCAGAATTGGGCACCTCTGTCGATTCCATTCCTGGTAGTCCAGTCATTGATCATCCAATGTCTCATTTTGTTTGGCCCTAAGAAAAGTGTTTTATCAATTTAGAGTGCAATCCTAAAGGGAGTTACCCACCCTTCAAAGCTCATTGGCTTCAATGGATTTAGAGGAGCACCACTCTGCCTAGGAGTGCACTGTTAGATTCTTAAACCTGTTCCAAAATTCTCGAGGCAGGTAGCAGCTTAAACACTGTGAAATCGGATTTAATGATGGAGTGCGCTAAAATAAAATTTTCATTAGAAGAAACTGCCTGCTCTAGGTCTTGAAAGCTGACAACCCGAGCCTGAATTCTGCCACTCCAAACCCATCTGGAGGTTTGCAGACTCTCTCTTGTACATCTTCACAGCACTCCCATATTTCTTTCCATGAAACAAAAAATTATATCTGAAGTGAACAGAGTTTCATGAGATATCCTGATTAAGGCAGGCGAGATTTTGGAAATTATTTGCCATCTTGTAATCAGTAAGAGCCCGAGGTCAATTGTTTCCCAAGAGAGGTTTATAAAACCTTTTCTACCATTCTGGCGGAACCAGTATCTTGAGTCATGAATGGCTGTCTGGAACAGAATCAAATACTGGAATCTTGGAAAGAAGAACACTTTTGCTTAATAGCTAAAGAAGGCAAAGATGCAACATTCGTTCAGTGACAGTCCTTTCAGAGAGTATCCTTAATCAAGTTTTTAAAATATCGAGCTCAGTTTCAGCAAAGAAAATTAATTATTTTTATTAGCAACGGAAAAAGCTGGGTTCCTAAAGAGGAGATACATCTGGAAGAGAATAAGGTTATTAAAAGTGCATACAGACATCTCTCTCTTTATTCTCTCACAGTGGCTGTCTGGCTACCCATCCCCTTCCAGCCACAGACACGTTTATTTGATAATCAAACTCTGATCAAGTCACCAGCTTGCTTGAGGCAAGCTGTCTGCCTTCGATTGTTTTAAAGCGCCATTTGCAAGCTTACCCCATTTAACATTTGTGTCATAAACAATTGAAAAATTAAGTGCTGTCAGAGTAGGAAAAATGGTTTTATTTTTGACAGCACCGCCTCTGGGCAATCAGCACTGCGCACTGGGAGCTAGGGTTGCCAACCTCCCGGTGGGACCACCAACAAAACAGAGTATTGTGGAGGTAAGTTACCAAACAGCAACTTGAAACCGCAAAAACTTACTGTTACTTTTAACGTCAACAGTAAGTATAAGACATTTGAATAAATCAAACTAGAACTTGGTTTTTGCTTACAACAACTTGACTTACACTCCTATATTAATATACACACAATTGATCTGATTTCAAAGTTTACACTCCGTACAACCGAGGAAAACACCTCTTAAAGTGTCATATACATAACCAAACTATTTGGATTAAAGATTGTTTAATTCAAACTAATAAAGTGCTAGTGCTCAAGTACCTGTCCCAAAAGGAGTTCTTCAATTGGTCTATAGCATATTGCACGTACAACCATAAAGTTGGCGTGTAAGTCAAGTTGTTGTAAGCAAAAACCAAGTACTAGTTTCATTTATTCAAAATACTTGTACTTAATGTTGACATTAAAAGTAACAGTACGTTTTTGAGGTTTGAACTTGCTGTTTGGTTACCTCCTGGTGGGGGCTAGAAATCTCCCAGAATTATGATGACACTAGAGATCAGTTCCCCTGGATAAAATGGCTACTTTGGAGGGTGGGTGGCATTATCCCCTGCTGAGGTTCCTCTCCCTCCCAAAGTTACACACCCAAATCTTCGGGAATGTTCCCAACCCAGAATTGGGAATCCTAGCAGCTTCTTTCCCAAAAACTCAGGCTGTATTCTCCCTTGATCTGAGTCCTCCTGAAGGAGTGCATTATATCTGTAAGAACAAGACATAAAGTGATTCCGCACACGTTGGATAATGCGCTTCCAATTCTCTTTATAGATCATTTGGAATGGATGTTTTTGTGTGCGGAACAAAAAATCCACTTCAAACGATTGATAAAGTGCATTGAAAGTGCATTATCCAACGTGTGCAGAATCAGTCTATAGTTGAGTATGGCTTCAGTAGCTCCACCTCACAAAGTACGCATGGTTATGTGTATCTTAATCAAACATTATCAGGAGTGTGGGAATGCTTTATTTCCTGCAGAAAAGGCATTCAACAGGGTGAGGTGGGGTTTCTATTTAAAGTCCAGTTTTGTCTGAAATTTTAACAAATGCATTCTCTTGGTTATTTATTTATTTATTTATTCAATTTATATACCGTCCATCCCCAGGGGCTCTGGGCGGTGAACAGTTAAAATCGATAAAAACAAAAACTAAAATCAATATACAAATAATAAAACAAATTAACAAGGTGCAGTGGTGGGGAGAACCTTCCCCACCCCAAAGGTGGGAGGCCGACATGGCACCGCCCCCTTCAATCACCAAACGCCTGGCGGAACAGCTCTGTCTTACAGGCCCGGCGGAACGATAATATGTCCCGCTGGGCCTGGGTTTCCATTTACAGAGCGTTCCACCAGGCTGGGGCCAGGACTGAAAAGGCCCCAGCCTTTTCCTTCATCTAGGGCTGTAGTAAATGGTACTTTACCGAGCTGGTGTTGAAGAGGGCACCTGACAGGGCAGTACCTTGCTATCAGGGATTCCAGTTCTTTTCAATTTGTATCAAAGTGATCAGGAACAAGAAGTAATTGTAGCATTAAAGGGCATGAAACAGTCTCATTTTTCTTCACGGTTTGATGACATCTAGTATTAGAGTCATTTACATCTTTTATCTGAACCATAGAAATTACAAATGGAGTTTAGCCGAATCTCTGGATAGAAAGTTGATGAAAGTAAAATGGAACAGTTCGAGGTCAACGTTACCCAGCTCTTTAAACAAGAAATAGAGAAACTCTTTAAATTACCATAGAATACAAAGATTCGTACCTAATGTCAGAGATGAATTGATTGTTTAAATTTTGAACCAGATTACAAAAGTTACCCAACGTTTGGCAGTGGTGGGAGGATATTATTTATCTGAGTATGGAAGAATAGTTTTATTTCTGATGCTGTTATAATACTGTTAAGTGTGGGGGCTCATGATTGTAAAGTAGAGTCATTAGCTGAGAATTTGAAACAAAACTATTTTAACAAATGTAAAGGAAGATACTCTAACGTGTGTGGGGGGTGGGTGGATGTGGATGTGGGTGTTATGTGCTGTTAAGTCACTGCCAACCTATGGTGACCCTATGAATGAAAGATTTCCAAAATGTCCTATCATTAACAGACGTGCTCAGATTCTGCAAACTGGAGGACATGACTTCTTTTATTCAGTCTAGCATAGCTGCTCTTCTAAGTCTCAATCTTCTTCTGATTTCTTCATTGCAGCCTCCCTTTGGGTTGATGATTAAGCCAAAGAATAGAAAATCTTGAACAATTTCCATTTCCTCATTGTCCACTTTAAAATAGTGTAATTTCTCAGTAGTCTTCACTTTTGTCTTCTTGATATTCAACTGAACTATAATGTAAGATTTCTTTTTTAAGGGAACTCCATTTGTTTCTCTGGGCTTGTAAAAATGATTTTAGGGAATGTGGCTTGGATCCTGTGCTAAATTTCTGCGAATAGAAGGGGGAACACCCTAATTCAGCCCCATGGAACCTTGTTCCCCAGGAGGAGCATTTCCGATAGGAAGCAGTAAAGGCTGATTGAAATGCTTTGTTATCAGAGGCCATTTCCACACACGTTGAATAATGCACTTTCAATGCACTTTCACAATCCTTTTGAAGTGGATTTTTTGTTCCACACATGGAAAATCAGTTTCAAATGTTCACTAAAGAGTATTGAAAGTGGATTATCCAACGTGTGTGGAAGCAGCCAGAGATCTATCATGAGAAGCAAGTCCAGTGTTTGAGTTTGTATAGTTTATGTGGTGCTTGATAATTTAATGTTTGTGTATTTAAAATGTTTATACCTCACCTCCTCCCCCCTTCCATCAGACAGTGGCTCAAGGCAGTTAATAAAGGAAGGTGCGAACTGCATCATGCAAACATATTAAACCTTTATATATGCAAAACCCAGAAAGACTGGAAATGCCCCTAAAAACATTGCTGCCAGACGCACTCAGCTACACAAACTCCAGGTTTGTTCAGTTCAATTGCCCTCAAAAACCTCTTTAAACCGAGACGCTTTAGAGTGCCTTCGAAATTGTACCAAAGCGGAGATGTGGCAGTAAAAAAAAAAAAATCATCCTTTCTTTTCACAGGCAGAAGGGTGTATTGTTTACCATAATATTAATTTAATGAATTGCAATTTGGTATTGAAACAAAAATGAATGCAAAGCTGCTTTCTCCCACGTAGCAGCGTCCCACAATATGAAGAATTTAAAAAGATATATACAGGTCCTATCTCCAGGACACTTTAAAAGGCTAATTCTGTCTCCCTTCTAAATTCCCCATGGGATTGAAATTGACTGGACTACAATTGTCCCCAGGCCAGTTTAGCTACGGATCCTGACAGTGTTTTGCCTTCTTCTGGGCATGAAGCAAGGGTCACTGGGTGTGTGTGGAAGAAGGGGAGGTAGTTATGAATTTCTTGCATTGTGCATGCGGTTGGACTAGATGACTCTGGAGGTCCCTTCCAACCCTATGAGTCTATGATTCTAAGCAGATTGTGTTCTGGTATTATCAGTGTTAGCACTCCACTGACTTCTATGGGATTTAGGAAAATCAACTGCAGTTAGAAGGAGAGCGCCTTTTCTCTGCTACCTCAAACCTCAAGTGAGGCTCCTGTTTACAAGTTACCTTTGTGTAGTTGTCAAGCTGCCATGGCTGGGTCGAGAAATCACTCCCTTTTGTACTACACTAAAGATTTGCCTATACATAACTCAGATAAAAGTGGCCTGCAGTTACTTCTGGAAGCCAGAGGTGGTGCATGGAGTTAGATTCCCAGTTCTGGTTCACAGGGTCAAAGGTTCAAGACTCCTGTCATCAATCTAATCCTTGGCTTTTCATCCTCTAATGTTTGCATGCCTGTTTTTATTTGATGTCATTCTTAAATACTTTCTCTTAACCAGCCTTGGCTCCGGAGTTCCTGCTATTCAATATCACCCCCCCCCCCCACCCAATTCCCAATATTCAGATTTAAGAGACTTCTGGCCACCTGTACGCAAAACCTGGCCCTCCAGCCATGTTCTTTGGGCTGAGTTCACACCAGAATTGACAGCCCAACACATGAAAGACCCAGCAGATTTCCAGACCCATTCAATGTTGCACCGACTAGGAAAAAGACCTTCGCAAAAATGCAGTTGTTTGTTGGGGTGAGAAAGGGCAGAGCATCATCTACCCACGGGGCACTCAAAAATGTAACCCCGAGCTGTACAATCTATCCAAATTTTCCTCAATTCCAATTCAATAATTCTATTGACATGAAAAAGTTGACAAGTCATATCAAAACGAATCCATCAGCATTAAATGAGTGCGTAGGCTTTGTTCCTTCTTTCTTCTCAGCCCAACTAGCATTTGTGTTGCTTTTGTGGTGCCGTCTGCCTCTTTGCTTTCTTTAATGCACATGTAGTCTAGCAGACTCTTGCCCTTGTCTACCTTGCCTATTATCTCAGTGCCACGTCTTTGCAGCAGTCTTTGTTAGCTTTCCTGATTCCAATGCAGTCTGAATGTTGATTAGGAGTTGTTGTTACCAAACAAATTAAGAAAAGCATTTCCATGGTATTTGGCTGTCTCTCCCCCCACCCACCCCCGCCCGTTATTTCAGGCTTTTATGCAAAAAAGTGGTGTTGAACATCAAAGTCCAACCAGTTGATGGTGCGTGTTGGGTACTTTAGGTCATTAATAACAATTACATCCATCGGGCTAAATTGATTTATTAATAATGAATCAGCATGGCAGCCTAGGCTGCTCTACAATCATGCGAAGAAGCAATATCTCAGCCAGAACTTTATAGCTGTCCAACAGCTCCAAATGGATAGCAATTCCTCAGAGCCTGATAACGCTCTGAAGAACTGCCAAAGCAGACACTATGAATATTATTTAAAGGGCATTACAGAGCAGCAAAACAGGATAGTGGCTTGCCAGTCACTATACTTCTGTGATGTATAGTTTGTTCAAAGCACCCGTTTGGCACATTTTACACTTTAAAATGTAATGTGTGAAGAGCTGACAGAAGCAAAGACCTGCTAGTGAAACTTATCTATTTATGAACATTTTTATTCCTTTTGCCTCCAGGGAGCTCAAGGAGGTATGCATGGTTTCCTCCTTATCTTTGCAACAGCCCTTTGAGGTAGGTCGGCCTGTAAGTGTGGCTGGACCAAGGTCACCTATTGGTCTTTCATGGCTGACAGCTCAAGCAGTTAGAACAAAAGGCATGTCTCTCCATGGGTCTGTCAAATGCAAATTGCAAGCTTGTGTGGCCTCAGTTTGCCTGAGGGTCATGCAAGTAAGGGAGAGGATTTAACCCTTCAACTTCCGCTCAGTAAAAAAAAACTCTGGGATAAAAATGCATTGTGATTAAGCCTTTGGGGTGGGGCTCCTTCCTCAGCTTCTCATTATTCTCTCCCTCCCTGTTTCCTTCCATTCCTTCCAACTTTTTATCTTTTTCAGTCACTCCCCCTCCCACCTTTGACTGATAGACAATAATGCTGTGGTTGCCTAGCAACTCTCAAAATGGCCACCACGATCTCAGAACATTGTTTTGTGAGACCTCAGTGGGCATTCATCTCTTAAAGCTGCAGTCATTGCTTCTATTATTTGGGTTTGTTTAACCCCATTTTTTTTTAAGTATCTCAGAATCTTCTACAAACCCAGGGCTCTCCTTAGGTTTGTAGGAAAATCCCTCTGTCTCTCCCTGGCCCCATTGTGTGGAATTTTTTAATCCACATTGTAGGGCCTGGTTCAGAATTGGATATAATGATGTCTTCAAAGTACGGCCACTTACCATTTATTAATTTTTTTCTCTTTACGGAGAAGCACCTGGGGCATAAAACAACACTTCAAAAAATCTATTGTTTTTAATCATTAAGGCGCTTTTTCTGCCCCACCGGTGTAATCTATTGGGGTAAAAAAAATATTCCAGGAATTTTTGCTGAGGAAAAATTATGTAGAGAAGTAATGAACAGTTATAGAAGGCTAGAATATTTACCTCATGACAGAGATATATGCTTTGGGTGGAAAAATAACCGCACAAATATGAAGAACATAATGATTAATAATGACAAATGCTTGAAACAAGCTCTGGGATGTTGTCAAACAGAATGACTTCTGCCACCATAACAGATTTTGTTCAATGACATTTCCCTATTCTGAATATGCTGGAATTTGACTTGAGGTACAGTTTGTGTATTTTTCCTCCTCACACTTCTGTGTTAGGAGAACTTTTTAAAAGGATGTGTCTCTTCTCTTTGAAAATGATAACCAAGCAGGGAGCCCAGTTTTGAAGTGCAAAATTGAGTCGGAGATGAAGAATTAAGCTTCCATCCCTTTCCCTGTCTGGTCCCATGGGAAACTGAGGCTGCACAAGCGTTCAATTTAGATTTTATAGACAGACAGAGATGTGTGGAGTCTCATCTGTTTGAGCCTTGAGTAGAGATTTGAACGTGGGATTCCATGTCTCAGTATAACACTTTAACCCCTACAGCACACTGACTTGAATTAACTTTCGCAATTCATCCTACTCAACCACTTTAAATTTCTATTCTGTGAACTTCTGAATGTCACTTTTATTCCACTTTTTTCCTCCAGTTCTTCGTGTGCTTGGCCCCAGCTGCTTCTGGCCTGTACTCTTGCAGCAGCTCCTTTCTCGTTGCATGAAGGTGAATAACATTAACTAGAATGATGCTTGACGTTACTCCCAGAATCTTTTGCTTCTCTCTCCATTTCAAGAATGATTGTTTGCCGACTGCATCTCGGCTAATCCCTATCAAACAGCATTTTTATTCATTTCCCACTTTTTCAAATATTGTTCAAAGTCACTTACAACTTCAAATATAAATTATGTAAAATATGACACCTTTAAAACAAAACACAATCCTATCCTATACTAATACATTTATTTATTTAAGAGGGTTTTTTTTAAGCCCATTTTTCTTCCCTGGGGAGACTCAAGCACCTTACAAAAAAATACCAAAATTCTTTCAACAAGCAAAACCTCAAAAGAATACACAAAACCACTCTCTGAGCATGTCTTGGATTCATTGGGCTGGCCCAAACAGGGCCCCATCCTGCAAGTCAAGAACTGAGAGCCAAGAGCAAGATCGTTTTGGCGTTTGCCCTTCTGCTTCCATCAAAAGCTTGCACCTCTGGCCACACCCAGGCTAAACACCTGCAAGCAGAGGACAAACTAAACTCAGGTCTTACTCCGCTGCTGCTAGGAAGATATTCTCCCACTTCCTCTTCTGCTCCCTAAAATGGCCACAAACATTCCCTCAACTGATAGGGTTACCAGATAGGGTCCAAAATAATAGCAGAAGCCAGGGATGGGGGGGGGCAACTCTTATATTTTTTCTATTTCTGTGTGATCCCACCACTGCTGTGAAGATGTCACTACTGGAAGTGACGTCATTGCACCAACCCCACTTCCGGGCATCCGGGCTGGCTGGCCACTCCTGGGTGGCCCCATGCAGCCTCAGGAAGCTGGGCGGACAGTAGGGCTGCCATTCCCTCGCCTGGGGCGGGGGATCCCCTGCTCCCTTCCCTCCCCCACACACTGGGTCGGTGGGGGGGGCACGCGTCCCCCTGTGGTGCGGCACACTCCATCGGCCACAGCGGCCCGAATCGCGACCCGCAGCACCCCATAACGAGCCCATTTTGGGCTGAATTGTGCTGCTCAGTGAGCGCAGGGGAGTGCCCTTTGCCCTGCATGGTTACCTTTGACCCACTTGATGACATCACTTCACGGAAGTGACGTCATCAAGCAAGCCGGGAACGCATGCATACTATGCGTGCTCAAAGAAAAAGATACAGGACAAGGCAGGGTAGGTGCCAGGCTCCAAGTCTCTCGCCAGGGGAGTCAAGGGACCTGGAACCCTAGCAAGCAGGCAGGATGGCCATTCCTGCTGGCACTGCACAGGAGGCCAGACGCCCGGTCTGGCTGGCCACTCCCAAATGGCGCCACGCAGCTGCAGAAGGCCAGGCAAGCTGGCCAGGTGTCTGGTATTTGGAGAACATTTCCCTCGGACAGTCCTCAAAAATACCAGCCTGCCCTGGTGAATAATACCGGACACCTGACAACCCTATCAGCAGAATGTCTAGGCCTTTTCAGCAGGATTTGAGTCCAATGGCAGCTAAGAGACCAACAAGATTTTCAGGTATAAGCTTTCAAGAGTCTTCAAACTCTTGTCTGCAGAAGGGAGCTGTGACTCTCAAAAGCTTACAACCCTGAAAATAAAAAACTGCAATTGAACAAAGCTAACCACCTAAAATCAGGCCTTTGATTTGTGCTGTACGCTAGCTTGGGAGGTTTTTCGCTTCCTGGGCCCATTCCCCCATCTTTTCTCCCTGCCAGCTAGGTGAGTGATGGAGGGGGACAAAGGCTGGAAGCAGAGGACCCTGTGTCCCCCACTGCCACTTACATGGCAGCTCTTTTGTGCTCTCTTTAGGGCACCTAAAGCACTTTACAAAAGAATCATGAAATGCAATATTGTAAAACAGAACCAGATACACTAAAAGAGTAGCATACGGCTACCAGCTCCAGGTGCAGTCCAGAGTTCTCCCAGATCTACAACTCATGTTCAGACTACAAAGATCAGTTTTCCTTGGGAATGTGGCAGCTTCAGAGAGTAGAGGAGAGACTGAAGTCTCTCCCCAGGCACTGCCCCCCCCCAAAATATCCAGGAATCTCCCAAGCCAGAATTGGCAACCCTCCCATCACCCAATCAATTCCAGAAGAAAAATGGTAAAGGGTCCAGTAGCACCTTTAAGACGAACCAACTTTATTGTAGCAAAAGCTTTTGAGAACCACAGCTCTCTTCGTCAGATGCACCATCAGCTTTAGAGAACCACAGCTCTCTTCGTCAGATATATCGTCAGCTTTGGAGAACCACAGCTCTCTTCATCAGATGCATCTTCAGCGTTGGAGAACCACAGCTCTCTTCGTCAGATGCATCATCAGCTTCCAAGAACCACAGCTCTCTTCGTCAGATACCTCTGATGATGCATCTGATGAAGAGAGCTGCAGTTCTCAAAAGCTTATGCTACAATAAAGTAGGTTCGTCTTAAAGGTTCTACTGGACTCTTTACTATTCCGCAACTACAGACTAACAGGGCTAACTCCTCTGGATCTACGGAGAGAAAAAAATGTGTTCAGTTTTTACCAGAAGGCCTGAGAATCCAGCACTGAACTCACCTCCCCAATTTGAGGCTCCCTTCCAAGATTCCTTGCCAGTCTAGACATGGCAGGATCCTACAAGAAGGCCTGGCCGGGGGGGGGCGTAATCCCATATTATCCTCACAAAATCGCCCACTTAACCTAATTTTAACTGTCACAGATTTCATCCTTCAGTTGAGCTTCATGAATATATGAATCAACCTTCTATCCAGGACTTTCTACTTGGACTGGCAGTGGCTATACGGAGTCCCACACAGAGAAGAGACTTTTCCGACAGGAGCGGGTTTAATTGAGGAGGACGGGGTTGGGATTTGGGACCTTAAGGTTGCCACCTCTGGGTGGGGAAATTTCTGGAGATTAGAGAACGTTGCCTGGGGAGAGCAGAATTTGAGAATGGAGTTCAACAGGGATATGATGCCAAAGCGTCTACCCTCTGAAGTTGCCATTTCCTGGACTGGAGATCAGTTGACATTCCTGGAGAACTCCAGACCCCACCTGGAAGTTGGTGACTTCCCTCGGTGTGTAAAGCAGGTCTTAGGGGATTTGAACCCAGTTCTCTCCAGTCCAAGGCCAGCATTCCGACCATTTACACCACACCTGGCTTTGTTTTGTTTTCTCAGTGAGCTTGGAAAAGGCTTCCCCCCCGCCCCCCGGCTCATCCATTTTGTTTAAAAGCATATGCAATTACAGGAAAATAATTCAGAACTGGCTGTTTTGCTCGTGTAAAGTGTCACTCCATGCCAGCACAAGTTATCATGTCATCTGCCAAAATCTAAAAATATCGACGGAAGAGATTTTTAGATTCTTCTTCCTACTGGTTGAGCCATCACTGCCTCTTCGCCACCCCCAGTTCATCACACTTCCCTCCTCCTCTCAGTTCTCTCTCTGTTGTTTTAGCTCAAGCTGAAAGCAACACCAAAAAGCAAACTTGGCTTGGGTAATTCAGCGTAGGCGACATGGAATTGGGAGAAGATGAAATCTTTTATTACAAGGGAGGGTGGGAGGCAGACGTGGCCCACCGGCCAGTTTCAAAGGTCTCCTCTGCCTTGGTCCCAGGTTGGGAGAAAAGTGGGCTATAAATATCTGAATGAAGAAAATAAATACATAAAGATTGGTTGGTTGGTTGATTTGAATGAATAAAATAAATATGTAATGCTGGTTGGTCAGCTGGTTGGTTAGACAGTCAGTCGGTCGGTCTGAATGAATAAAATAAATATATAATGCTCGTTGATCGGCCGGTTGGTTGCCTGCTTGCTGGATTGATTTGAATGAGTAAGATAAATACATAAGCCCTGTCGGTCGGTCGGTCGGTCAATCTGAATGAAAAAATCAATAGATAATGCTGGTTGGTTGGTTGGTTGGTTGGTTGGTTGGTTGGTTGGTTGGTTGGTTGGTTGGTTGGTTGGTTGGTTGGTTGGTTGGTTGGTTGGTCGGTTGGTCGGTTGGTCGGTTGGTCGGTTGGTCGGTTGGTCGGTTGGTTGGTCAGTCGGTCGGTTGCTTGTTTGCTTGCTGGATTGATTTGAACGAATAAGATAAATACATAATCCCTGTTGGTTGGTCGGTCAGTCAGTCAGTCGGTCAGTCGGTTGGTCTGAATGAATAAAATAAATATATAATGCTGATTGGTTGGTTGATCGGTCAGTTGGTTGGTTGCTTGTTTGCTTGCTTGATTTGAATGAATAAGATAAATATATAATCCCTGTCAGTCGGTCGGCCGGTCTGAATGAATGAATGAATGAATGAATGAATGAATACAATAAATATATAATGCTGGTTGGTTAGTTGATCAGTCAGTTGGTTGCTTGCTTGCTTGCTTGCTTTGAATGAATAAGATAAATATATAATCCCTGTTGGTTGGTTGGTCGGTTAGTCGGTCAGTTGGTCGGTTGGTTGATTTGAATGAATAAAATAATGTTGGTTGGTTGGTTGGTTGGTTGGTTGGTTGGTTGGTTGGTTGGTTGGTTGGTTGGTTGGTTGGTTGGTTGGTTGGTTGGTTGGTTGGTTGGTTGGTTGGTTGGTTGGTTGGTTGGTGTGTGTGTTGCAGGCATAGTGCCATTGAGCTGTGTCTGGCAAGGTGCTCTTGTTTCAAAGCAAGGGCGCCTACTCAACATCACTTAACCAGGATTCTGCCAAATAATGCCTCATGCCCCTCCTGAATGGCAGTTGTAAGGCACCACTGCCCTGAAGAAGAAAGCCCAGCCTTTGCAACAGTGATGCCCAGCTGAATAACTGAGCAGCATTAGTGCCAAGGAGAAGATGCAGAAGTTGCCATCCTGCTTGCCAGGGAATGGGCAATGGCAGCGGTCAGCCAGTCCCAGCACAGCGAATAGCAAGTGGCTACTGCTGGCTTCTTTCTACCTGCTCCCTGGAACAGGAAGGGGGAGATGCTATGTGCCGGCAGTCATAACCATGAGTCATTCAGGGCAGCCACCCCAGGAAATGATCGCAATTGAGGAGGGAGGGGTTGCTCTCCCTCCTCCATTGAACTCATTTTCCAACAGGGTGAAAGAAAGAGTTGCAGTGCATGCACGCTGAAGACGAGCTGTGTGAAAACTGCCCTCAGTTCCGTTTCAGTGTGCACCAGGATTCCTCTGCAAAGGGGGAGAATGGGAGCATGTGTGCGCATAGCACTTTGCTTGGGACAAAGGCTGCCCTTTAGATGAACTTGAGGTGGTCCCAGTAGGGGGAAGTGGCAGAGCTTCTGGAGCCCCATTGTGGAGTTTCACCCTGGAGCCCATCATCACTCAGACCACCCCGCCACTGGGAAATGTAAACCCCAAGGAGCCTCCTTGGCTTATGCCGAGTTCAGGTCTGCAGTAGCGTCTAACTCCTCCTCTTCTGCCACAGAGCCAAGCTAGACGTGACAAGTTACACTTGAATGGCAAGTGAACAGACTCACGTGTATTCCTCCCAGTTCACTTGCGCTCCACTTGCACTCCACTATGTGATAGAGTGGAGTGCAAGTGGGGCCCTGGCTTCTTCCTTCCCCTAAGCAGTTGGTCAGCAGGTCTCTGCTTGATGCCCCAAGGCCCTAGGAATGGCCTGAAAGAGCCCACCCCTGAGGCCAAGCTTGGGCCTCTCCAAATCAGCTATATTGTCTGAAAATAAGCGAGCCTGCACAGGTATTCCTGTTGAGGGATGCCAGTTCCCTGCCAGGGGCAGAGGATCCCCCACTCCCACCCTCCCTGATAAATAAATTGTTATGTAGGCCCCAGAAACCTAATGAAAAGATTCCATGTTTGGGCCATTAGCAGAGTCTATTGTGTGGCATAGGAAGCATGATTATAGGTGGTTGTGAGCTCGGTCTGCTGGCTGATGTGTGTGCAGGAATGAAAATAATAAAAACCTACAATTGGTTTATATTTAGAGAAGAAATGAAAGTTCTTTATTGCAGGAACTCCATACTTTGATAGGAAAGGAGGAGAGACAGATCCGTGGATGGCAGGGCAAGGCCTGCATCCATGCTGCCAAGATGGAGGGAGGAGAAGGAGAGAGATGTTGCCTGGAACAAAGCCAGGAAGAGAAGGAGAGAGAGGGAGGAAGTCAGGAGGAGGAAATACTGAGAATAGCAATCTGCATATTAAAGGACAGTCAGAGCAGGAAACAATAATAAACAGTAAACAGAGTGCCCTGACCTCCCTATCTTTCTAACTCTCTGGTTTGTTCCCCTCTGAAACCTGAGGAGAGATACAGTGCTGGATCCTCCTCTTCCAACACTCCGCCCCCCACACCCGCTTACCTGGCCCGTGGTGGGGGGATGCACTTCCCGGGGCACGCTCCTGGGTGGTGCGGGGTGCTCTTGGGGTGGGGCACTCTGCACGGGTGCGGTGCACTCTCATGCTCTGCAGTGGCCCGATTCAGGCTGATTTGGGCCCGATTTGTGCCCCTGGGAAGTGACATCATTGTCTAGGAAGTGACATCATCGTGCACCCCTGGAGTGTGTGTGTACAATGGGGGGAGCCATAAGGTAGGCACCGGGCCAGTGACCTCCCACCCAGGGGCTCGGGAGACCTGGAAATCTATTCCTGTCTGTACACTTTAAATGCATTGATGGACCATGGGTGCGGTTGCCAACTTTAGGTTGGGAAATTCCTGGAAATTTGTGGGGTGGAGCCTAGAGAGGGTGAGGTTTGGGGAGGGCAAAGGCCTCAGCAGACTATAATGCCACCCTCCAAAACAGCCATTTGATCCAGGGGAACTGATCTCTATTGGCTGGAGATCCGTTGTAATTCCAGGAGGCTAAAAAACCACCCTGCGTTAGACCAAGCAAACATGAGGCCAGCTCAGCTCAGCTTCTGTACACCCACCAACACTTGAATGATTGCACTCTTTTCCAGCTTGTGTCCTTTGATGTACGTTAAAGCCAAAATGTGTAACTCCTTCATAATAGTAAGGGTCCTTTTCATTTAAAAAAAACATGTTTACTGAATTCTTTTTGTTCTTCTTTAAGTGCTAGTCTTCTGGCAAAGCTTATCTTGTTTATCTTAATTAAACATACTGAGCTCTTGCAAAGCCTTTGGTTTGATCGAGCAGCTCAGCGCTTGCAAGGCTTAATTGCCAATTAGTCTTGTTTAGGAAAACCTCCACATAGAAAGGAAATGCTTGGCAGCACTTGAGATGTAAACAAAAGCAAGCAAGGAGGTGGTATGTTGGTCCCTAGCAGCAATAGCCTGCCTCTCCTTACAGGAAGAGCTGGCGCCCCTACTTTAAGACTGGCAAGCGTCCTTGCGATGGACGCTTCTAGGCAGAGTAGACACTCTGAGCCCCAGCCTGCATGCTAATTCTTATTCTCACCTTGAAGCTGTTCTGATGTCATGGACTGTTCACAAACATGTTAACTGTTGGAAGAGGAGGATCCAACACTGTCTGTGGCCTCAAGTTTCAGAGGGGGGCAAATCAAAGAGTTGGAAAGATAGAGAGGTCAGGGCACTCTGTTTACCGTTTACTGCTCTGACTGTCCTTTAATATGCAGATTGCTATTCTCGGGATTTCCTCCTCCTGACTTCCTCCCTCTCCCTCCTTCTCTTCCTGGCTTTGTTCCAGGCAACACCTCTCTCCTTCTCCTCCTTCCATCTTGGCAGCATGGATGCAGGCCTTGCCCTGCCATCCATGTCCATCCTTAGACTAGATGTAGGTATTTAGGATCTGTCTCTCCTCCTTTCCTATCAGAGTATGGAGTTCCTGCAATAAAGAACTTTCATTTCTTCTCTAAATATAAACCAAGTGTATGCTTTTATTATTTTCATTCCTGCACACACACCAGCCAGCAGAACACGCTCACAACCACCTATTATCATGCTTCCTATGCCACATGATAGACTCTGCTAATGGCCCAAACATGGAATCCTTTAATTGGGTTTCTGGGGCCTACATAACAATTTATCATTAACTTCTGAAGTGATAGCAGGTAGCAAAATGTCCTACCAGTAGATGCTCATCTAGGGAACATAAACAGGGTGCTGAAACCTTAGGCATTAGCTATTTTGAGACGGGTCATAGTAAAAATTGCACAGCTTAAATGCTGTCTGTTCCTCACTGCATTTTTATGCTACACTATTTTATTAAGTTTGTTGGGACAAATATCACATGGATGCATCCACAGATTCCTAATATAATTACAGAGTTGACCAACAAAATAGTTCTGGTAAACAGCACTGCTTTTAATAGGGAAAATAAAGTATATTTTACTGGGGAACTCCTCACATAGGGCTTATGGGCAGGATATAAGGGGGATGGAGAGAGTCCAGGGCTTAGCTCATTGGAAGGAAGGAAGGAAGGAAGGAAGGAAGGAAGGAAGGAAGGAAGGAAGGAAAAACAGCAGAGTAAATTGAGTTGCCAACCTCCAGGTGGAGCCTGGAGTCCTGGAATTTCTGATCTCCAGCGTATCAAGATCAGTTTCCCTGGAGGAAATGGCAAATTCAGAGGGTGGATTCTGTGAAATACCTTAGAGATCACTTCCCTATTGAGTCCCCACCCCTCTCCAAACTCTGCCCTCTCCAAGAACTGCCACCAAATCTCCAGGAATTCCCCAAGCCTTACTTGGCAGCCCTAAGATTAGGTTAGAGGTTAAGAAACACAAAACAGAGGCAAGGATGGCCAGTTTGGTGTAGTGGTTAAGAGCGGCAGGACTGTAATCTAGAGAGCCAGGTTTGATTCCCCACTCCTTCACTTGAAGCCAGCTGGGTGACCTTGAGTCAGTCACAGCTCTCTCAGAGCTCTCTCAGCCCCACCCACCTCAAAAGGTGATTATTGTTGTGGGGATAATAACAACATACTTTGTAAACCACTCTGAGTGGGCATTAAGTTGTCCTGAAGGGTGGTATATAAATCAAATGTTTTTATTATTATTATTAAAAGAGAAGGCAAGGGAAGAAATGGGGTTGAGAGGGAAAGGGCCAAAGGAATTTTGAGACGGGAGAGGCATTGGTGATGGAAACAAAGTGGGATTTGAGTCCAGTGGCACCTTAGAGACCAAAAAGATTTTCAGAGTGTAAGCTTTTAAGAGCCAAAGCTCCCTTCTTCAGACGTGTCTAAAGAAAATGGATAATTGGGAGATTCTGGACTTTGACCTCCAAGGCCAAAGAGAGAATGGAAAAGAAAGGGATACATTTTGCACATTGATTTTCACTCTGATATAAGCAGATCTTTAGTGTCAGCTCTGTAATTTGACAAGAGAAGGACTGAAGCACATCTAAAGCCATGGCGGTGCCTCCAAGACCAGGGATCTTTGAGGTTCTTAGAAGACCTACCAGGAGAGGATTTCGATGGGAGCATTGCTCTTCTAGGCTTGAAGCAACGTTTCTAAAGCATTACCAGGATGCAACTTGCCATGCTGGCATAATTAAAATTCAGCTCTAAACACACTGATTCTGTCACTTTAAAAATAGCTTGCGTTCTTCCCTACTCTACACTCTTGATTTGCAGTTCCTGAGCAGGTGTACCAAAGAGAGCAGCGAACACATTAGCATTAATTACAGGTAAGAAGGTCTCTCACTCGTGTCTTATGAAAGATTCGTCAGAGCTGCAAGGACCAAGAATCCATCAAGCCTAACCTTTGGCCTCCGATCAGGCCACGCCGATCAGTCCTCTACAAGTTGACCCTTCATAGAACCACAAGCTTAGAGCTGCAGAAATGTGTGGATCTGTCCTTATTTCAGCAAATAACTCCAGACATTGCGTGCAAAAGATTCCTGGTTCAGTACCAGAATAATCTTGTATTGCAGGACTCAAGAACTACTATCTTGCTGAGGCGGCTTCCATGCAGGGATTTCCCCCTGCATGTGATACAACATGCCCTCGCTGTTTTGGGGGAAATTCACATGATATTGCAGTCCTTCTTAGTATGACTCAAAAGACCATCCAAGCCTTTCTCCTTTGATCTGGCCTTAAAGGGGAACAGATCAAGGCTGCAAGGGGAACATCCAAAAGGAAGCTCCAACTGCAGTCCGTACAAGAATTGTGTGGGGGGGATCTCTCCTACATTTCCTTCCCCCTTGGCCCTTTAAAGGGCATGTTCATTTCATTTCACAGCTGAGTCATAGTGCAGCTTTGCAGCTTTGTTGGCTGCAAGGGAACATCCAAAAGGAAGCTCCAACTGCAGTCCGTACCAGAATTGTGGGGGGGATCTCTCCTACATTTCCTTCCCCCTTGGCCCTTTAAAGGGCATGTTCATTTCATTTCACAGCTGAGTCATAGTGCAGCTTTGCACCGTTGCTCAGCTGGGTGCAGACTAGGAGGTTGCCATGTGTAAGAAGGCCTGGTGCAATTAACAGTAGTTGTGCGAATGTGAGAGTACAAAAGGAGGAGGGACAGCCCCCCCCCTCCAGTGAGCAGTGTGGGGATGGGACATGCAGATGTGATCCCCTTTTTAATTTTTATTATGGAAAAGTTAAAAGATAGAGCAAAAGAAAGAAAGTAAAACATAACAAAAACACAACAACAAAAAGCCAACAGTGGATCTATCTGCAAAGGAAAAAAAACAGTAAAAAGTATAATAAGCATATTATTACTCCATTACAGTTTTTAGCCTACAAAACTTCCTCTTTTAGTATCTATCAGCTTGTGGTCTAATTAATATCTTTTTTTCTGTATCTCATCTTCTTGATATCCCAAATTCTTATTCTTAAAAACTAAAATAACAAATCATTAATTCATTTTTCTTCGTCTCTCGCAGATAGTCCATAAAGGGTTTCCAGTTTGCCATGAATATAGAGAGCGTTTTGTCTCTATTTAACACTGTACGTTTGGCCATCTCGGCCAAGTCCAGCATCTTTCCAATCCAATCTTCCAATGAAGGTAGATTGAAAGCAGCCTAAGAGCCAAGCTACAAGTGATGCCTGACACAGGTTGGACACTTGTCAGCTTCCCTCAAGTTTTGATGGGAAATGTAGGCATCCTGGTCTTGCAGCTGTAATAGAGAGCCAAGCTGTAAAACCAGGACGCCTACATTTCCCATCAAAACTTGAGGGAAGCTGACAAGTGTCCAACCTGTGTCAGGCGTCACTTGTAGCTTGGCTCTAAGACTACGGGATGTCACTGCCAGTCAGAATAGGCAGTGCATGGCTAGGCAGAGCTCGGGTTGGCAAGTCCCCTTACCCTTCCAACAGGAGTGGGGAACCAACACCATTTTTCACTCCTTGCACGTTCGCTTGTAGCGTAGCAGGATGGCATTACCTCTGAGAGTGACATAATCACGCCTAGTAACAAGCATTCTTCCACCCCTGTGAAGGGCCCCTGTGAAAGGTGGGAGCATGCCCACCGCTTGGCGTGGTGATGCCACTTGCGGAACTGACGTCACCACGCCTGCCCTGGCCCGGAAGGTTTCTTGCCTCCCCTTCTCTGAGGTCTTTCCCCCCGCTGCCCAGGTGAGTGGCCGCGGAGAGCAGAGTCTGGGAGCAGGGGGAGATGCCAGGGCTGGCGATCACGTCGGAGGGGACGGATTCTCTCAACGCCCTCAGCTGGCGCTAGCGTCTCCCCTTCTGGAGCCTTTGCCCTGCTGAGGCTCGGTTAATTCAAAGTTTAAAACAGCAGGGGTGGCAGGGTAGAAGCTCCAGAAGGGTAGACAGTCTGGCATGCCGGAGGCAGCAGAGGATCCAACTACGGGGCTGTGAGAGAATCCATCCCATCTGGAGCAATCTCTGTCGGCTCTGTGTTTCGAAACTGCACTTCCCAGCTAACATTGCATTTCCCGACACAAACACGTGTCAAAAGTATTGTGTAGAGAGACTCTGAATCTTTTCTCATAGGAAAGGTGCTCCAACCCTTTAATCATCTCGTTGACCCTTTTCTGTAGTTTTTCTCGCTCTGCATTATCCTTTTTGAGATAAGGCAACCAGAACTGCAGGCACTACTCCAAATGGGGCTGTTTCATTGCCCCGTACAAGGTCATTACAACGTTGACCATTTTAATTTCAGACCCCATTCCTAAGGTATGAATTTTGCCTTTTTTTACTGCAGCCACAGCAGTTAGAATAATGATGCACATTAATCATACATTAATAGGAAATAGATAATTTTAAAGAGTTCACTCATTTAATTTACTACATTTTTTATCCTGCCCTTGCAGCAAGGAGTTCAGAGAAGGGCTTCCACTTCCAGGATGAGAAATTCCTGGAGATATGAGGAGGGGAGAAAGTTCAGTAGGAATGTGTTGCCATAGAGTCTACCCTCCAAAGCTGTCATTTTCTCCAAGGGAACTAATCAATGTAGTTGGGAGATCACTTGTAATTCGGGAAGAACTCCAGGCCCCAACTGGAGTTGGCAACCCTCGTTCAGGGGATATACATGGCGTTCTCCCCACTTCTCCCCTATGATGTGGTCAGGCTGAGTATGTGTGAGTGACTGGCCCAAATTCACCCAGCAAACTTCCACGGCAGAATGATCTGAAACTGGGAGCGGAACTACAAGTGACAAAAGGCACAGGTTGGACACTTGCCAGCTTCCCTCAAGTTTTGATGGGAAATGTAGGCAGCTTGGCGGAATGTTGGACAAGTGGCAGTTGAAAAGTCCATTGAACAGCAGTCGGAGAGCCAAGCTGCAAGACCAGGGCGCCTACGTTTGCCTTCTGAAGGGTTTGCCTTCTGAAGGCCCAGGAAGCCCCATCAGCACAGGCAAGCTGGATATGCCTGGCTCTCCGGCCCTGCCCCCCAAAGCCATGAGGGGGGGCAGGGGCAAGGGAGGGAGGGGGGCAGAGGGCATGCCTCGCTCACCTGCCCTGCCCCCCCCAAAGCTGCAACTGGGGTGATGTGGGGCATGTGGTGGTGGGCATGCAGCCCTGCCCTCCTCCCCCTGCCCCAGATTGGGGTGCTGGGAAGGGGACAATGCCTGGCCACCCTGCCCTCCTCCCCCTTCCCAGATCGGGGCACTGAGGAGAGGGCAATGACCGGCTGCCCTGCCCTCCTCTCACCATGATTGGGGCATGGAGGAAGCATCCATGTCCAGCCCAGCAGCCCTGCCCTCCCCCGGGCAGATCGGGGGGAGGGGGAGGCAGCAATGGCTGACCCAGCCCCCCTTCCCTTTCTAGAGCCCATTGTATTTTTTGCCACACCGGGCTTTGTTGCTAGTCTCTTATAACCTCATGCTTTTAACTGAATATGTCACTTAAATCCTTTTAACTGAAGATACTCTACTACTAAGCCGCAAATCCTTCTCCGGGTGTTCAATGAGATGAACCCACCAGGGGGTTTTACCCATATTATTGGCTCTTTGAGATTTTTTTTTTTAAATCCCATGTTGTGGTATTGATTTGAAAGTGGAAAATGTGGTAGTTGATTTGTCTTTTTTTGTACCCTTTCCCACCCACATAATCAGCCCTGTTGGCGCAAGAATTTCTGTCTCCCACCCAAAAGCTGCTCTTAAAAACTTCATTGATTTCGCCTCCTTCCTTTGCTGAAATGGCCAGGTTCCAAGTCTGTGATAATATTAGGGGAGACAGCTGTGAACTATTTTTGTAGATGGGGGGAGGTAGCACACAAAAAAAAACAATTAGTACACAATGTAAAGTTAACGTGCTTTCAGTGTGTAAAACTCTCATCTTGCTTACCTCATGTGACCCCCTAGGAAAGCATCAATTGGATTTCTAAAAAGTGCAAGAGAGGAACCTTCTTCCTGGCTTGGAAAAGAATTCGAGGTGCTACCATTTCTCCTTTTTGGAGTCAGCGTTGAACTTCTAGATGTAAATCCCATACAAGTCTATGAAAAAAATATTTAATTTCTAAGCTCCGGCATCAATTTTTGAGCCACCTGTGATTGCTTTTCACTGTGCCTCTATCTCAGGAAGGAGACGATAATGTGGTGCATTAGCAAAAATTCACGTGATTCTCTTAAAAGATGTATTTTTATGAGGGCTAATTGTGGAATATGAACATCTATTACACAGCGAGAAAACAGAATGCTTAAAGTGTTAGACAGTAAAATTGTACATTTACCTGCAATTAAAGTGTTCAAAAGTTTTGCACAAAACAATGTGCCCAGAACAATTTGCATCACCTGTGCCAGGAGCATTTCCATTATCCTCCATTTCTGTGTGTGTTCCAAACCCCGGGGGGGGAAGAGAAACCAAGCACAAAAATAAGGAAGCCCTGTCAGTATACAAAAATGTATCATTGCCAAAGTATAATGTAAATTTCCATTATAGCTGATAAAAAGTATGCAAAAGCTACTGATGGAGGATGAAGGGAAAACCTATATATAACAACTAGTACTAGCTATCAAAGAAATATCCAGGTTGCAAATTTTGACAAGTGAAACTTTAATTCATATCCTGGCGTTGAGTGGGAGAAGCAAAAAGTTCTCAGGCAAGCTCTTTCAGCACTTAATGCCACTCCTTGACTAATCATAGTTATCTGTAAATCATTGCTATGTTTTACTTACTTACTTACAGTGCAATCTTAAGAAGAGTTACTCAGCCTAAGGCCACATTTCAATGGGCTTAGACTGGAGTAACTCTTTTTAGGCTTGCACTGTTAACCTACTTACTTCACGTATACCCTGCTTTTCCTTTTTTTAAAAAAATATATTTTTATTCAATTTTAGAACTGTAATAATAATCAAACAACAAACCAATATAATACATTGCATTTACAAATATTAACACAGTGCTTCAACTTTAATACATTAACAATGAGGGGTGTGAAGAGGGAGGTTGCAGGTCTCTTGCTTCTATGAATTCGTAAAATGGGATCCGTTTTTCCCAGAAGTTTGATCCCAAAGATTGATATTCTGTCTGATGTAGATTGTCAGTTATTTTTTCCATTATCAAATGGTTCCAGATTTTTGTAAACCAAAGTTCTGTAGTAGGTGGAGATTGGTCTTTCCATTTGGTTGCTATTGCACTCCTAGCTGCCATACCCTGCCTTTCCAAAACAGCTTAACCCATTCTCCTCACCTCTATTTTATCCTCACAACAGCCTTGTGAAGTAGGTTAGGCTGAAAATGTGTGGCTGGCGCCTGTGGCAGAGTAGGGATTCGAACCTGGGTCTCTCAGATTCTAGTTCAGTACCTCTACCCCACGTGGATCCCTGTATCCATCAGCCAAAGACCCATAAGGGTCAATACATAAGGACCCATAAGGAACAATACATGTTGTTGTTTGTTTGTTTGTTTGTTGTTATTAATTTGATTTCTAGCCCACCCTCCTTGCAAGCGGGCTCAGGGCGGGTTACAACAATAAAAATACAAGGAATAAAATAGTAAAATCAAAGATCTCAAAAGGTTGCCACGGTTCGGTTCCTCTAAGACCAGAAATCATTTTGCTCAATAATTGGCAAGATGACACTATTCCGCTCACACGCAAGATCTTGATAGCAACTTTGCTTTCTGCAGCCAAAACCACAATTGCCTCTCTATGGAGAGACAAGAGGTGTTCCTCAATCTCAGTTTGGCTAATACGCGTTTGGGACTGCTTTATTATGTCCAAAATTACTGACCAAACAAAAAGTTTAGAAAATCCAACATTTTTGGAGCAGAGGACTCCAGTCTTAGAGTATCTTTTAAGGAATGACCCAGTTGTCAAGAAAGTTTCGTCAAAGGAGTTCTTTATGTTTCTTACCTGTCTTTAATCTTCAGGTTCATATGAGATGATTTGTCAGCTGTTTGCATTTATTGGCCATGTCACTAATAGGGTAAAACCAGGGCTTTTTTTCAGCAGGAACGCGGGGGAACGGAGTTCCAGAACCTCTTGAAAATGGTCACATGGCTGGTGGCCCCGCCCCTGATCTCCAGACAGAGGGGAGTTTAGATTGCCCTCCACGCTGCCGAGCAGCGTGGAGGGCAATCTAAACTCCCCTCTGTCTGGAGATCAGGGGGCGGGGCCACCAGCCATGTGACCATTTTCTCCGAGGGCAACCCACTGAGTTCCACCACCTCTTTCCCCAGAAAAAAAGCCCTGGGTAAAACATATGTTTCTGTTATGTATGCTTATTGCCAAACCTGTGTATATAGTTTATGATGTTAATTCTGTTACTCAACTGTTATCTTCTTCCTCTCTCTACACTTTTGTTATGTATTATATTACAATAAAAAACAAAACAAAAAAGATATAAATTCCAACATCCCAAGATGGCCCCCTTCACTTTTTCCTGCCCACCAAACATAAGTGGACTTTAAAAAGAGGGGAGGTGTGAGTTGGTATCATTCTGTAACATCACAGGCGTGGGAGCAGATGACTATATACCCCCCCTCCTGCTAGCAGGAGACGAGTAGGGAGGCTTATTTGATGGATCTAATACCAGCCTCAACTGTATGCCTGGTAGGACATCTCTGTCTTGGAGGACCGCCAAAAGGATACAAGATCTGTGCCTGGACCCTTCAAAAAGGGTCCAGCCACAGTTACGTTTTTGATGTTACGTGTTTGATGTTCTGGCCAGGTTTTTAATTACAGGTTTTAATTGACGACTTGAAATGCTTTATGTTTTTATTATGTGTTATTTTGTAAGCGGCCTTGGGCAGATTCCCCGGAGAGGCAGCATAAAAAAATTCTAATTGACAGGTCTGCAAACCTGGGGAGACCGAAAGGTTTAAGCATAAATCTGAATTGTAAAAAAAGAAAAGTTGGCATAAAAAAAATTTTTTAAGTGATATGTCGACCTGCACAGAAATTGGGAGGGGAGGGGACAGCACTGACAGCTGAGATAGCCTATTGGGGGAAGAGAAGCAGAACAGGAGGTGGAGCCGAGGAGGAAGCTGAGCTGGTACAGGGATGGAAGTACAGGTGGATGGGGAATAGTTGGGGCTAGCAAGGAATGCAATCTCCCCCTCTTGTTTCAAAAAATTGTCAGACTTGAAGAGCAAGATTCGGGTCTTGTAGCACTTTAGATTTCCATGGTATGAGCTTTCGAGAGTCAAAGCTCCCTTCATCAGACTTGAAGAAGTTTTCTTTTGTTTTTTTAAAAAGGTACTGGAAACAAATGTTCTTATCTCTTTGTGCCTTGCAAAGAGCTGGAAGTGACTGGCTTGGTGGCACTTGTGAAAAATTATCCAGGGTGGAACCAAAACTTTAGAAGAGGTTTGGGGCTCGAACAAGAACCATGCCGAGCATCAGTCCCAATGTTCGCAGATAATGGGCTATAAATTTACCCACCTTGTCTTACAGTCTCTCTGCATGTTACTTCTTTTACGAGTTCTGCACACGTTCTCCATGGAGCCAACCTGTGCTGTGTGCACACACACACATCAGATTGTGGATTGGCTTCTATTTAAAAACGCGAGTGTAAATGGGCTTGGAAAGCTGTTGCCAGGAGAAGAAGAGCTCTTGCCTGTCTCCCAAGTTCTTTTCCCCTGTGCAAAACCAGTGCAGGGTGGGAGAGTTTTCCCCTTTCTGCTGCCGCACGTGCCCAAAATACCTCCACGTGGAGCAGCAGAAATGGAGAGATGTCTCCCCTCTGCACTGTTTCTCGTGGTGGGAAAAGCTTGGGAGAAAGCCAGGAGCTTTCCCTCCCCCAACATCAGCTTTCTGAGCCTATTTGCATGCTGGCTTCTTTTATAGAAGCTAATCCTCGAGATGATGTGTGTCTGCGAAATACATGGGATGACTCCGCGGAGAACTCGTAAAAGAAGTAACTGTTGTGTAGAGAGACCCTTATTCAACTCTTTTTGAGGGGAGAGCTCCTTTGTCCATGCAAACAGTCGTTTTCTGAGACTCCTGACAAGGTCTGTGTGCTAATTTTGTGGCCTGTATTAATCACCTCCCTCGTTGCTGTGTTTTGTAGAGTGCTGGAGTTGACTCAAGCTTTTCTAATTGGGTGCATAATTTATAGAACAATGCCCTACCCTCTTGTGACTCATGGCTGGAACAATCAACCCGGCCATGTATTTCATGCACGTTGCAAGGACAAAGCACGCAGAATCAAAATGCAACTTTTTTATTAAAAAAAAAAATCAGGAGCTTAACATTTGCAAAGAATCATCTGTTGCCATATGAGCAGGAGGTCTTATTACATATGATGCACATGGAATAGGTTTTCCATGTGCCCTTTTATGGCAGGCAGTCTCCCAGCGAGTATCTCTGTTGCCCACCACTACTCCAACCAGCGGCAGGACAAAAATAAAGAAAAGGAAGTCACCAGCCTCTGCGCAGGGATATCACTTCTGGGTACAACCCGGAAGTGACAGTGGGTAGCTCTAGGAATTGCCAGAAACTTTATGGTGAAACCATTGTATTTTAACTATAAAATTATGGTGATTCCCAGAGCTACCCATTGTCACTTCTGGATTGTACCCAGACATCACATGGCTCCAATATGTGCCTGCTGTCCAAAGCTCCCACTGGTGGATGATAACTCTGACGGGGAAAGAAAGGGATGATTGCATGTTTATGCACTAAGCTTCTCATGCAAGACTCAAATGGGATGGGATGGAGGAAGTGAGCTTTGACAAGCTATAGGGGAGCCATTTGTGATTCATGCCAATACCCCTAGCACTAAGGAACTCTCCAAAAGCAACTGCAGCCATATGCAAAAACCAGGAAACATCCTGGGAGGTAGTTGATCAGACAGGTAGTGTTTCCTAGTGGTTAGAGTACCAGGCTCTAGGAAACTGGGGTTCAACTCCCCACTCAGCCATGAAATTTATTCTTTGACCTTGGGCTGGTGGCTTTCTCTGAACCTGACTTCTTTCATGGAGTTGTTGGGGGTGGGGGGAGGAGAACTATAGGCACCTCCCAGCGCTCCTTGGATGAAGGACAGGATAAAATTAGCCAGAAATTTGCATTTACAAAGGAATGGTGAAATGATTGCGAAATCCAGCGGAATGTTCTAAATAACACTTTGAATGCAATCACAGTCACCACATAGTGAGACTTTTTTTAAAAAGTGGCCATCATCTATCCTGCAGAATCTATGCCGCATTGCAAGCATTGAGGATCTTTCCTTTCCTTTCCTTTCCTTTCCTTTCCTTTCCTTTCCTTTCCTTTCCTTTCCTTTCATCTGATTAAAGATCTTTGACTAAAAGTCTCTTGAGCAGTCAAACCCCGTCGGTTAAGAAGCATCATTTAGACACAACACTAAACCAGTAAAGGAACCTTGCACCAGCAAGGGTAAAATTTGGAGAGCTGTCAGATAAAAGGAGTAAAACTCGATTACGATGAGACATGGATGAAAAGTTATCTAGATACTGTGTTAAAAACCTAATTCTAAGGTTAATAAAAAGAGGACACTCCAGCAAAATATGTATTAAAAGTACTGATTTTCCTCTGATAACAACCACAAAGGCAGACTGGATAAGGAATCTTTCTTAATCTTCTCTTCAATATCAGGCTTGGGCCGTGCATTTAAACGAGTTAATAAGAAAGCTCCAAAATAATTTGGGGTAGTTAGATAAAAAGCATAAGTGGGCAATGATTTTCGTGGGGGAATACCAAAAAATAAAGAAGGGAAAACTCTGCAGGCACGATTCTACCCTCCAGAATCTATCCTGCATCACCAGCATTGAGGCTGTTTCTTTGCACGAGCTTCCCATTCCTTGGCACGGATGGTTTGGCAAGCAGAAATGGGTGATGCATAGTCCGGCAGACATGAATCTTGGTTGTCTTCCCCAGTTGTGTATGAGTAGGGGGAACAGGCAAAGCAGCTCTGTTCAGGCATGTTGTGGATGATAGAGATCTCAGACACATGTCGGATAAATACCAACCCTTGAAGAATGTCCTGGTCAAATCCACCCTTATAATAACACTGAAAGGAATTTCTGTCCGAGAGAGCAGAGGGAATGTTACAGGTTACCAGGGATCATTTCGTAGAAAAAGAGCTGGAGACACTCATTAGCATAACTCATTAGCATATGCCATGCCCCTTGACGTCACCGGAAGTGTGTCGTTAGCATAACTGATCTGCATATGCCACACACCCTGACATCACCTATCCTGGCTGCTTTGGACCCAATCCTGGCCATTCAGGGCTGAAATTGGGCCCAAAATGGCAAAAAGGGGCTGAAAATGGCCAAAAAGGGTCCCAAAATGGTCAGGATCGGGCTGCTGCCGAGTGGGAGAGCGATCCACCACCCATCAGAGGCCCGATCTGGGCCATGTCAGACCCAATCCAGACTGAAACAGGCCGAAAATGGCTGAGAGTCAGGTGGGCAGGGCCACCTGACATGTTGTCACGGGCTGGGCCAGCCCAAGCAGGGTGGTTCAAGTCCAAACCTTAATGCCAGAGTCTGAGGGGAGTTCCAAGAGCAAAAGCCAGGTCAAACCAGTGGTCAGAGCACAAGATAACGCCAGGAGTGAGTCCAGAGTCCAAGAGCAAAGTCAGATACAATCCAAAGCAGGCATGGGCACAGGCAAGGAACACGGAGTGGTTGCAGGCAGTAGACACATTGCTTCCACGCCTGGCAGTTCCTCCAGACTGGCTCTTATAGCCAGGCGTGGTTTTCAGCTAGCTGCTGGGGCTCTATCCTGCCACTACTCATCGTCACTCTCCAGCAGCTGGCGTTGGCTCAAGAGGCAAACACTGCGCCATCTCTCCTGCAGTTCCAGTCTCTGGCGCTGCCTGCAGCGTTCCTTGGGCGTGGGTGAACCTGGGGGGGGGGGAAGCTCTTGGCTGCACTGCACCTGTAGAAGTCCCTGGCTGAGCTTCCCCTGTGGTGTTGGAGCTAGAGGGTGCTGGTTAGCTCTGATCAGCCAGCAGCTGTTGCTCCTGATTGCTGGCTTCTGCTGAATCAGGGCCAGGGCTGACTACACAGGGCTCCTCTTCTCCTGAGGAGTCCTGGCTGGCTACACGAGGCTCCTCTCCTCCAGAGGAGACCTCACTCTCAGACTGGGCCATGACACATGTGACCTCTATGGGGAACTACTGGAACTGCGTTCCTGTGCGTTCCCTCTCAAAATGAGCCTTGCGGGTTACTATCCTAAGAAGAATGACAAACGCTTTGGGAAACGTACTGATAACCAATTCTTCATTTTGATTGCAGGTGCCACAGCCCAGGAGCTGGAGGTGATGCAGTCCCAGGGACCATTAATGCTGACCGCAGGAGAGACCCTCACTCTGAATTGCACATTGATTGGGTCCGGTCCACCAGGAGGTGTGAGATGGTACAAAGGCTCGGACAGAAACCAGCCTCCCGTTTACAATGATAAAGGAGCATCTTTGCCCCGAGTAGAAAGGGTACAATCCGGATCAAACACCGACTACAGCATTCGCATCAGCAGCATCCAGCCCAAGGATGCCGGGACCTACTACTGTGTGAAATACAAGGCAGCATTCCAGGAAACGGAATTTAAAGCGGGAAAGGGCACCGAGGTTTCTGTGATTGGTGAGTACCATCCGCAGTCTTATTTGTGACAAAACGGGGAGGACAAACGGTACGCATGCAAGTTGGCTGTCTGAGACTGGCACCATCCCCGTAAGAATTTTAACACTTGATGTGCTGAAGGGTCTTTTCAAGGCAGCCCTTTGCTAGCAATTAGAGCCATTGACTGGAGGAAAAAGAGACAGAGGGCTTATTCCCTTATGAAAGGAGCCCCCCCCCCGGGGGATTTTCTGCTGGGCAGCTGCTCCCCCACTCCATCCCACCCCTTCCTTCCTTCCTATACGAATCAGTAGAGTGGCCGACTATGGGGAATGTTCACCACAGATGCAAATCGGAGGCTGTAGCCCAATTTTAAGAAGCAGGTTAGGGTTGCCAGGCCCCCTCAGTCTCCCGGCGGGGAACAGGGGCCTGGCATTGATCACTGGTGACATCATCACACAACATTGGGGATGCTTCAGAACACGCCTGAAATGGCCCATTCTGCCACGAATCGGACCCATTTTTGAGGTGCTGCAGAGCACCTCAAAACGGGCCCTATCCACAGCAGAACAGGTCCGTTTTGGGTGCTGCAGAGCACAGGAGCACAGGAGCCTGATCCGGGCCCATTCTACCACGGATCGGGCCTCTTTTCAAGGCACTGCAGAGTGCAGAAGCACTCCTGCACTCCACAGCTGCTGAAAACAGGCCCGTTTGCCATGGATCGGGCCCATTTTGAGAACTACATTGCACAGGAGCGCTCCTGCGCTCTGCAGCAGCCCTGATCCGGGCCACAACAGGCCCGATCCCGGAGGCTGCGGTGCACGGAAGGTGTGCCCCCCCCACTGCTCAGGTAAGTGGGGACGGGGTGTGCGGAGCGGGGCCGGGATATCCCCTGCCCCACCGGGGGCCTGGGATCCCTAAAGCAGGTAGAGTTATAAAGATGCAAGAGATGGGAGAAGGGACACGGAATGCAAAAATAAATGAAAATATAGATTCTAATTTAGAATACTATTGGCAGCATTCTTAGGCACATTCTTGCACCTCGTTGCAGGCTGACCCGTCTCCTGCCCGTATTTCTATGGAGAAAGACTGATATGAGGCTCTTCTGTCCAGCCATTACTTTTGGTGGCTGGTGGAACAGAGGAGGGACCTGTTCAGAAAACAGGGTAGGGCATATGCAAATATTCCCACCAGAGTCCTCAGGTCAATGAAACGAGGTTCCCAGGATCAGGGGAGCACACATGTACTTAGAAAGCTGTCCTCTACTGAGTGAGGCCATTGGTCTATCGAGGTCACTCTTGTCCACACTGGCTGGCAGAGTCTCTCGGGCCAAGGTCCTTCACATCACCTGCTACCTGACTCTTTTCACTAGAGGTCCTGGGGATTGAACCTGTGACCTCTTGCATACAAAGCAGATGCTCTACCCACTGCGCTACGGCTCTTGCAAAGCAAACGATGTTGATTGGATCCACAGGTGGATTTTGCACTCAGTCCTCTGGGGCAGTAGACAATGGCTGACTTAATTGTAAAGTGCTGTGCAACAAAGGTGCGAGCAAGTGACTTTTACTACAGATGGCCCATCTGTAGTATAGTATAGTATACTACTAGTATAGTAGTGTAGTATAGTATAGTTATAGGTGTGTTTCTTTTCAGAGGTTCCTCTCAGGAATGCTGGAGAGCTATCCTAAGCATCACATCATCACAGCTTATGTGACCTGCCGCAATGGAGTCTTTGCCCAGCGGCTCCACAGAAACACAGAACATAGACCTGGAAGGTATCCCAAGGGTCATCTAGTCCAACCCCCTGCACAATGCAGGAAATTCACAGCTATCTTCCCCCCACACCTCCCCCAGTGACCCCTGCCCCATGCCCAGAGGGAAGCCAAAAAACTGCAGCATTCAATCTGGCCTGGAGGAAAATTCCTTCCTGACCCCAAGGTGGAGGCAATCGGCATTGCCCTGGGCACGCAAGAAAGGACCACGAGAGCCTAGCACCAGCTCACCCCTTCATACCCTCCTTCTCCCAATCTGTGTACGTTCATATTGCATGGTGTTTCTTGCATCCTAGAGCATGGAATGTGTGGGGGTTGCTTACCAATGACCAGAGAGGGAAATATGCCCTATTCGTCTCAGGACTGGGGGGGAGCAAATCACACCTTCCATGCAAAACCATGTAAGGAAGCCCACATTTTGCTACCTTAATAAATTCCAGCCTTGGGAGGGGCTGGGTTTTGAGGGTAAATGCCTAAGAGAAATAATTCAGTGAGTCGTTTGCACTCTCAGAATTCTTCCATGATGTTAAAAGTTACCATTTCTTGAAAAGTTCGTTTCATTGTTCTGTGGTGATTTAGCTAATTTGTTTTTGTAATGAGACTGGATATCCAACTTGTATCTCCCTTTAAATGCTTTAAAATTTCTTGACCAATTCGTGACCATAGTTGACCAGTCAATTGACCAAATCTCCACTGACCAATCGAATGACTTAGCCAGCTTCCGGTTCCTTTTATCTCTGCATGTTGCAACGTAGAGATAAGGCTGCTTTGCCACTTGCTGCAAAGAAGGGCTCTTCGCTGCCTTTGCTAGCTTTGGGGCATGAAAATTGCCCTAACCATATCCACAAACCCTCTGCACTTTGTCTTGCCTTCCCATTGAATCTCTCTGTGTCTACAGCTGACCGGTGTTCATAATCAAGCATTTTGAGGTCAAGGATGCTACCAGATAACAAGTATTCTTTTATGCTGGATTATACTTGTAGCTGAGACATGTTCTCCACTCTCTTCCATCCCCTCTACGAAGCCCCTCCATTTTCTCCTGCATTCGCCTTGCCAGTCTCACCAAGGCCCATTCTCTAACTAAGGAGGTCCTTCATGGTTTTCTTAAGGTTTTTTAAAAAATCTTTGCCACATACCTAATCTTTTGCTGTGTCCAAAATCAGAAGATCATAATGGTTACAGTACCCAGCATCTGGATACACTTTGAATCCAGATGTTGGTTCCTCACTGAGGCTGTTTGATGATTTACGCTGTGATGCCCCTTGGTTGTGATCCAATAAAACTCCTTCGTTCCTTTCTTCCTCCAGCCACACCCTCCCAGCCCTCCATCGCTGGCCCTCCAAGCAGGGTGGATTCAGGGACCTCGATGCCTTTCAACTGCTCCTCAGACGGATTCTTCCCCCGAGACATCGAACTCACCTGGCTTAAGGATGGGAGGCTCATCCAAGCCTCCCATACTGTTATCCTGCCACCGGGAGAGAGCATTTCCTACAACATCGTGAGCACTGTGCAGGTGTTCCTCACGGAGAAGGATGTGAAGTCGGAGCTCACCTGTCAAATCCAGCACAGCACCTTACGCGGCCGCTCCCTGAGGCAGAGCTTTAAACTTGGGGATGTCCTACGAGGTACAAGCATGGACAGGCTTCGGTGATGATCACAGAGAAAGGGCAAAGTCATGTATCCCAGCGGGTCACAGAACAGAGGAGCGCTGCCTCCATTACACCTTCTGGAATCTTCCGGTCTTGATAGAGGGGGCTGGATCCAGCCAGACAATCATTACATTCTCAAGAGTTTGGCTTTTTTTGAGAGGCCTATTTTTTCCCCCTAACAGCAGGGTAATAAACTCATTACATGCCACCTTATAGTACGGGCATGTAAAAAACAAGCTAGACTTGAGTTTCTTCTATCCAATAGAGATACCAAGATTACTTATGAAGTAGCCAGTTTCTGTATGGCAGTCCTCAGGCTCAAGAAATGTTATGGTATTTAGATTATAATTTAATTGCCAAACTGTTTTATATTCTTATTATCTTTTTAAAATGTTTTTATTTATTTATTTATTTATTTATTTATTCATTTATTTATTTATTTATTTATTTATTTATATGTATTCGATTTATATTCCTCCCTCCCTACTCCACCAGCAGGCTCAGGGCGAATTACAACCAACAGACACATTAAAATACATTAAACAATGATTATAGTTTAAAAGCCATAAAAGGCCATAAAACTTCCAAAAACTTCCAAAATTACGCAATTAAAATACTTATATATACATTTAATGTTTTAATTATGTTTTTAATTATGTGATTGTTAATTATGTGTTTCTTATGTATGTCTGATCTAAGGACCATAACGATAAAATACATATGTATGTTCTCAAGAGTAAGGCCTCGCCTAGCATGACTTTTGGACAGGGTTGGTTTCAAAGTGGTGTAGGGAGGAAGGGTAAGACTGAGATTCAACATCACAGCTGGAATGCATGACTTGGTTTTCCTTCCTTCTCTGCTGGGCTGAGCAGTACGTTCAAGGGCAGCTCAGAGGATCTCTGTAGTAAACTGGATCATCTCGATTGCCAGAGTCTCTTTTTTAAGCTATTGCTTGTGGTGTAGAGATGGGCAAGGGGTTTGGTTGCCAAAGGACTTGCTCTGGGTTTACACTGTGCAGAAATTCTTCTGCTAAGGATCGATTGCTATTTATCGCCAAGCTACGTTGTGTAGCAAATGCATGTAATAAACTGATGAGTTCTTTCTTTTTCTTGAAAAACACTGCTTTGGGACGGGATGATTGGACAAAGAAGTGGAGGGAATATTGAGTGCCCCCTTCTTGCCCCTCCCAAAGCAAATTTTCTCACAAATAAATGGAGAACCTGTCATTTACATACATTTGCCTTTTAATGTTTGCAGGTAAATAAAATAGCCCATAACTAAGGGCCAAAGTACAAGTGACGAATGACTCTTGAACGGCAAGCGTATTCTTCCCTGTTCGCTTGCCCTCCACTTGCTCTCCACTCGATCCACTTGCCGTTCAAGTGTCATTTGTCACTTGTAGCTTGGCCCTAAGATGCTGAAGCACATGTGCTCACGGGTTTTGGAGAAGGACAGATGTCCTTTCAGTGCAAATTCGGTGTCTTCCCCCTCCCCCAACCTGCCCAATGTTTCTCTAATGTATCAAATGAATGGGATTGGTATCTGCCAGCAGTTTGCCCACTACTTCTGCCTGAAGAGGCATCCCTCCTCGGCCTAACAGCTGTGGCACGAACCACCCCATGGGGAAGCTTGGCCAGGAAGGGTTCAGTCTCACAGGATGACATAATTGGCTGGTGTCCTTCACAGGCCAAAAAATGGATGGATGTTGTTGGGAGAGAGATGACCTCCAAACCCTGCCAAGTCCACTGCCAGGGCCTGCTTCTCAAAGCCGTGTTTCTCTCAGAAAGGGTTGAGTAGAACAAAAAACATACATGCGGAGCTTCTGAGGGAAGCACCACAAGAGAAGGCCTAGAATTATCATGTGACGATTGGGGGGGGGCAGTGTTTGTTTGTTTCACAGACATTTTTATTCCATTCTTTCTCCAAGGAGCACAGTCCTCCCCTCCTGAATTCTGTCCTCGCAGTAATCCTAACTGTTGATGCTGTTTTTAACCCTTTTCCCTTTGTCCAGTTGCCCCCAAGGTGTCAGTGGAGTCTGGGCAGCAACTGGAAGTTACCGTGAACCAAGTGGTGACAATATTGTGCAGCGCAAAAGGTTTTTACCCCAACGACACAAGGCTGGTCTGGAGGGAGAACGGCAGCGAGACAGATCTCGGAATGGCTGAGTCCGCGACCCAGGACTGGGATGGGACGTTCTCCGTGAAGAATTCCCTGAAAGTGAATGCAACGGAGGAGAGGAACCACTCTGTACTCACCTGCCATGCCATGCGCAATTCCCAGTCTTATGATCATGTCAATGTGACGCTGAGAATACTCCGAGAAGGAAAAAGCGAAACCCATGAAGCAAATCAAGGTGGGTTCACCCAATCGTTCTTCAGTCTTTGTGTCACTTTTCCTGTTTCTGATCAGAATCCTTAAACCCGATAGAGCAAGCCTCACGTGTCCAATAGGACTTCCTGAACTCTTGCATCTCGTGAGAATTTGGGAAGCCCTATTGGGCATCTGTGCCCTGACCTGGATAGCCCAGGTGAGCCTGATCTCATCAGATCTCAGAAGCTAAGCAGGGTCGGCCTTGGTTAGTAATTGGATGGGAGACCTCCAACGAAGACCAGGGTTGCAGAGGCAGGCAATGGCAAACCATCTCTGTTAGTCTCTTGCCATGAAAACCCCACCAGGGGTTGCCATGAGTCAGTTATGACTTGACGGCACTCTCCACCGCCACATTGGGCATCTGCAGCTCGACACAGTTTCGAAAGAAAATGCAGTGATCACATATTAGCAGCTCCAGCGTAGGAGCTGGAGAAGAGGCAAGGCGAGGTGTCAGTAAGACCAGGGTGGAGGTGGAAGTGAAGGTTGTCTCCCCCACTCCTAAAATATGCTTCCTTGCCTCACCCCATTATACTGCTATCCCTGCTTCTACAATTCTTTAAAATGTGTATCATCCCATCATGCTGTTCTCCGCAGTGCAATGCAATGTTTTGTTTTTTTTAAGAAAAAAATTTTATTGGATGGGTTCACATACATTTCAAAAACATTTTACAAAAAATATACCCCTTTTCTTAATATATGTTATCCCACCCACCCCCTCCCCTTTTCCCTTGTTGATTCCCAACAGCACTCTGACCCCTTATCCCCATAACTAACAAGTGCAATGCAATTTTTGAGTCTATGGATGTAATCCACTCTGAGCCTGCTGGTGCAGGGAGGGCGGACTAGAAATTGAAAATAAATAAATAAATAAATTCTCCTTATGCATTGCATCACAGTCATGGATTTCTAGCTCGGAGAATGATGCTGAGATAGGAAAAGAAAAGAAAAAGACCAGGGCAAAGTCTTCCATTCCCAATGCTTCCTGACAATACCTATGTCAACTGAAATTCCACATCGTTACAAGCAGTCGAAATATGCATGTTACCATTGCACATCACCAGATAACTTACATATATTAATTTAACTTATTATTTTCAAAAAACGTGATAAACTCCTCACAAAACTCATTAACATTACTCGATGACCCTGAGAGGTTTTATGGGTCCATCCTCAAACCCATTCGTTAGCATGTAGGATCCTATTTTAGGCCATTTGTTCCAAGTCATGCTATCAGTAGAGATGGGCACGAATCAAAATACGAACCAAAGTTTGTCACGAACTGGGCCAGTTCATGGTTCGCGAACTGGTGGTTCATCAGACCCCATTTCTGACAAACTGTCTGCCACAAACTTTAGGCCGGTTCGTTTGGTTCATTTTTCAGTTTGCCACTGTAGACAGCCTGGCGCTGATCAATCAGTTTCCTAGGCAAAGGGGGTGGGATGGGCTTTCTGCAGACCTCCTGCTGCCCCAGAAGTGACATTTTCACAAACCAAATAAACCGGTTTGTGAACTGGAGCAAGTTCATGGTTCGTGGTTCGTGAAATGCGACGAACCATGAACCAGATAGATCAGTATTTTCCCGGTTCACGCCCATCTCTAGCTCTCAGTTTTAGAAATCAAATAGGAGAATTGGATGCAGGCAAAGATTCAGTGTTCTTAGATACTTTTAATGTCTGCTTCTTGGATGTTGGCATCTCAGAGAAAGGGATGTTGGAAATTATTTAGGGAACGTTAAATAAAAGACCTGATTATGTGCATTTCTTAATAGGGTTGGCTGATAGTGCTTGGTGCTGCAATAATTTTTCTTTTCATTACATGTTTTCTTGGCAAATTAGAGAGAGAACTATGGAATCATTCTCTCAGAGCGCTTGAAGTAGCAAATTTGTATGTAGGAGTCTTTGATGGGAATCCTTTTTCTTGCAAATAATCCTTATTCACAATGTACTGTCCGACTGTCATGAAATATTGATGGCATCTTTGTGACTTGGTAGTCTTCTTTTTTTTTTACTCATGTACTGAAATCTTGCAATTAAATGAAACTTCCATGAATTATTTGGATAGATAAAGCTATTAAAAACAGAGTAGAGAGATTTCAAACCATACCCTATGGAAAGCCTACAGACTGTAACAGGTATTTGTATTTCCAAAGCTGATATCCCAGCTCCATGAAAGAGAATATCCCTATGGGACATTTTTTGAGAACTTGTTGAGATCATGCAGAAGTGAAAGCTTACAAAAGAGAAGCAACAAAATTAGGATGAGATTTTTTTTACTCAGAAGATTTCTGATTGATGTTTTTTTCCTAAAGCGAATGTAAGAGTCCTATCCGTTTCTTACAGTAAGATTCTGGCTGCTGGAGGTGGATCAGAGGTAGTAATAAGGAAAAATCTTGACAAGTTTGCCATCTCCAATAATGAAGTCCTATTTCTTTAATAAAAACACTGTGACCCATTTTTGGTAATTTAAACATACTGGGGAAAATACACCTGTTTTTCAGGAGAGACCTACATTTGCGTACACGAGGACAAATCCACATTTCTTTAGTATAGGGGTACACACACTATCCATGGTTGCATGTAGCCCACAAGGCATGCTGTGGAGTGCCACAGCCATAACCTGTATCCCCATTCCCCTCCCCAGCACCAATTGCAGCTCCTTGGCTGTACTGAGAAGCACTGGTTTCCCCCAAGGAGAAATCACCACCTCCCAGCTGAGGCCATAGCATGGTGGTAGAGTTGCCGGGTCCCCTTATCCTCCTGGCGGGAGAGGGGGAACCCAGCATTTACCTTCCTGGCACTTGAGGACTCTCCACACTGGTGTGATGACATCACTTCCAGGAAGTGATATCATCACACAAGGCTGGGGAGTGGACGCATGCTTCATTGCGGGCCAGTTTGGGGCCCAAAAAAGGCCCAATTCAGACTGTTTTGGACTCAGATCGGCATGCTACAAAGCATGGAGCTCTCTTAGGGAGGTGCAATAACATCAGTGAGGTCATCGTACCAGCCCCAGGAGTGAGTCTGAGAGGCCCATTCCCCACCTTTCCCCCTGCCAGCCAGGTAAGCATTGGGTGGGGAGGCGAAAGGTGGGAGCCGCTGAGCCACCACCAACTGCTCCGCCACCACATGGCCACTCACAGTAGGAGGCTAGAGCAGGGGTCTCCAACCCCCGGGCAGTGGACCGGTAATAGTCCGTGGCCTGTTAGCAACCAGGCCGCACCAGCAGCGTAGTGTGGTCTACACTACGACAGCGCTGGTGAAGGGGCAGGAAGGCGAGTAGCAAAGCAGCCCGCTTCCCTGCTTGCCTCCCCACTTCCCTGCCTGCCGTGCCGCGGCATCATTATATAATGTAATAATAATAATAATGTAATGTAATAATAGAAATAAAATGTGCAATTGTATCATCCTGAAACCATTCCCCCCCACCCCAGTCCATGGAAAAATTGTCTTCCACAAAACCGGACCCTGGTGCTAAAAAGGTTGGGGACCACTGGGCTAGAGGACTTGGAGGAGCCCTTAGAAGGAGTAGATCCAGATGAGTTAGCCGTGTTAGTCTGTAGTAGCAAAATAGTAAAGAGTCCAGTAGCACCTCCAAGACCAACCAATTCCACTGCAGCACAAGCCTTCAAGAACCACAGTGCATCTGACAAAGAGCTGTGATTCTCGAAAGCTGATGCTACAGTAAAGTTGGTTAGTCTTAAAGGTGCTACTGGACTCTTTACTACTTAGAAGGAATCAGCAGTTTCAGAAGAAACAAGGAGCTATGGTTGTCCTTGACACTGAAACATCCCAGCTGGCTAGAGTAGGGGGCCTGGGTACCTTTCCAGAGAAGCCCCTCCTGCCTCCCGCTGCAGCTAGGGGGAAATGTAGCAATTGCTACAGCAACTGCAACAGCTTTGCCTCAATGCCATTAAAACACCGCGACGCAATCCCCTGTGGAGTGAGTTTTGTACCCTCCTAACGGTGCGTTATTTTATCGCTGAGCTCTGTTCTTTGCTAGCTGCCGTGGGCCGTGTTTATTTCGCAGAAAGGTAGGGTGCGAGTTTTCTAAATAAATTTTCTTTGTCCCTAGAGGGCTGCAGATGTCTTAAGAATAAATAAAAGCTGAAGTTTATACAACCAGTTTCTCAGAAATCCTCTTTCCTAAACCCTGGGCGTAAGGACCTGGTGGTCATGTGTGATGAAAGTGAGACATTCTGGCACCCTCTACTCCAGGTACAGCAGGGGTGCACATAAACAGCCTGTATGGCAGTACCAGGTAGGGTGTGGCCAAGTGATTTTTTGGGGCAGGTGGGCCCAGTTAGTTCATCTCAAGGACTGTCCTGGCCCAGCTGATGGAGCTGTGCACTCCTGTGGGTCCAGATCATTACAGAAAGACTGGACCTTTGGCCTTATTGGGGTACACATTCTGGACATGGCACGTATTGGAAATGAATTGGTAAGCTGTTGTCCTTTTACTGATCCAGACAACCAGCAGGTGTGCCATTTCTTGTTGTTAGCCACCCTGAGCCCACTTGCAGGGAGGGCAGTGTATAAACGTGACAGATAAATAAATAAAATAAAATAAATTGGTTCCACTTGGAGGCTGGCTATGTAGAATGCATCTGAACTGGAGGACATTTTAATATTAGGTATAAGAGAGAGAGAGAGAGAGAGAGAGAGAGAGAACTCCAGGTTGAACCATGGTTGTCTTCTTTTATTTACATCATGATCATAATTTGATTTTGAATTGTCTCCAACAGTTATAAAACAGGTCAACAAGAGGAAGGAATGGATTTTAAGAGAAAGCTCTTTTCATTCCCAAAGGGCTGAATGATATTGAGTTATCTGTGACTTCTATCATACATGTTATGTTAAGAATTTGAATTATTCTGGGTATTCTCAGCCCCGAGAGATTCTGATAATTTGGGGTACCCTTCTAGTTTTCATTAAGAAATAGTCTCATGTGGTCAACCTTTTTATATACTTAGGTTCGAATGACTCGCTATATAATACCTCCATTCAGCTTTAATTGTATATACATTTTTAAGAAGTCTGTCCTGGGGGCGTCTTTCACGTATCGGAATCAGCAGGAATCCCGTCATGGGATCAAAAGATGGGCAGGTGTTCCACGAGATAATCTGTCAGTTTGCCAAGGCAGCTTAGCTCTCCTTCACTTTGCCTGGGGTAACTGCAGTTTGCAAGAGGTTTATGAAGGAATTACGTAAGTAGGGTTCTTAAAGTCTTTTTATATGAGGGTTAAATGGCGGCAGGGAGCGGGGAGGAAGTCCTCATTCGGTAAACACTGTTGGCATTTTTCAGTTTGTGAAAGGCGCCTTTCGGAACGCAGTTGTTAATGAGGTTTGTGAAGCGGTTATTACTCTCTTTAAAAGTAAATTAAATTAGGGTCAGAGCATATGGGAGGCTACAATTCCTGTTTGAAATTCCAGGCATGTATTTTGGTCCCAAAAACAGACAGTGAGGGAGGGGTGCTGAATGCCTGGTTCTGCCCCCCCCCACCCAGGTTTTAAAGAAGCCCAAAGGAGACCATTTCTTATAAGAGAAATGGGGCAGGAATGGAGTTAACATCCTTCGTCCTCAGTACTATGGCCTTGATCTGTATTCTGCTGTTCTTGGGGGGGGGGGTCAAAGACACATCTGGATCTTAATCGCAGAACTCCTGCATCGTATGTAGGTTGGCACTTCTTCCGAGCTTTCCTTGTTTATGCTAATTGCAGATGGGTAGCAGCAATATTAGTATGTAGCAGCAAAAAACACCCAAGAGTACCACAGCACCTTAAAGAACGAAATAACTTTATAGTCTTTAAGGTGCCACTGGGCTCTTGTTTTATTTTCCGTATTTACGTTGTACTTTATTCAGGATATTTGGTAGCAGGTAAATTTATACGAATTTTTATGGAAGTACAACTTATCTTGATGGTATCGAAACAAGCTGGGAAAGCCAATCCTTGTAACCGTGCCTGTGCTGTTGTCTTTACCGCTGTATTTGATCCTCTTTTTTTGCTGGCCATATGAAGTGGCTTCAGAGAATTAGTAGTTACCTGCCTGAATCTTTTAACTGATATTCTGGGCCCCTTAGAGATATTTTCTTGTTGCACACATCTCGTGCAATGCCACAGGTTTTCAACAGAAAACGATTTGTTTCTTTGTTTGTGAAAAATTGAACCCTCCTTTCTCCCAGGGAACCCAAGGTGGCAAACAAGATTTAAAAAAAAATCAAACAAACAGCTAAAAATCAACCCAGATAATTCATGACAGACTTCAGTTTAACCACTGCATAAATCATTATACAACCTCGAACACCTATTCGGTTTTGCAGGTTTGAAGAACTTCCAAATTTTCATCGAATTCGCTTTTAAGCGAAATTTCAGTGTTAACTCTGATCTTGGTTCTATATAGTTCAGACTGCCAACTGAAGTCATTTGAACTGTGAGAAAGTTCTAATTCTTCGCATGCTGGGATCTCAACCTTTTGTGACTTCAGCATCTTTAGAGAGTTTGAAATTCAGTTGTTGTGGGTTACCTAATGTGGGATATAAAGATTAATCAAACATCCTTGTAGATTAGAAGGTCCTCACAAGGACTCCTCCAGTGCCCGTTTTTGTGACTCCCACAGCTCTCGCTTGTACTGTGAGAGCTTGAGACATAACATTCAGGTAGATGGAACTCTACAAAGGAACTTTTGCATCTTTCCAACATGTGTGAAGCAAATAACTGTATCCAGGTTGGGAGCCTGCATATTTGGATGGGGGAAATTGCCATCCAGTTCCCGCAAATAAAAGATAACGGAGTGAACTTTCCTCATGATAGCATCAGACTTCAGACAAGGACTCGCATGACATAGCTTTCCTCCATTCCACAAATCCCCTCAGCCTATATATGACGGAGGAGAGATCTAGGTCGTTTCCAGACGGCTTACCTGCACCCGGGACGTCGTGCCATGTTTCGGATCATGCCGGGGAAAACGCGAAATATCGCGTTTTCCCCGGCACAATCCGAAATGTGGCGCGACGTCCCAGGTGCAGGTAAGCCATCTGGAAACGGCCCTAGCCTAGATTTCTCCCTGACAAACTGTTCCTATGTGAAAGGAATGTGTTTTTAATGGAGAAGCATTCCATCATGTGTTGCCTTCCCTCTTTAGTTCTTCGGTATAGTGACTCCAGACACCAGATTGCTTCCCCATTTTCAGTGTTAGAGAACTACTCCTGAGGAACAAAAGGCAAGAAATAGCTTCTGCTTCCTATATCTTCAGCAGAAGCGTATTTGTATGTGCAGGACTCCTAGGTACCAGCCAGTGGTGGGCAATCTCCTGGGGAATGTCTCTCTTTGCCCAGCAAGGAGGCAGGCCACCCAGAGATTGCTCATCATCCGCTCGCAGTTCAGAGAAATGGCCACCTGTATGTCTCTGCATTCCTACTGAGGACAACTTCCAGCACGAGTGAAAGTGAAAGCATCACGCCAGGGCCAATTCTTGGAAGTGACATCATGTGCACATTGGCGCACATGAGCAAAGAGTCACTGGCAACTCCATGTGCAAGGTCAACATCGAGATGAGCGAGCAGTATGGGGAATATTTTAATTCTGGCAGTACTTGTAGGGCCTTCAACATCTTGCTTGTGGCGCTTCCTGTCATTGTACTAGCCTCCCACATCCCATCTTATCAGATACCAACGTGAACTCTTGCAATAAAAGTTTTAGGGACAAACCCTGTTCAGTTGTACTCACTTCGCTGGTCACAGAGATGCACATTCCCAATTTCCATCCACCGAAAGAGCCACATTTACTTCCAACACTAGCACGAGGTCTACACCTCAAAGAGGCTCACATCTTACCCTTTCCTTTGGCTTTTTCAAAGTGGGAATCAACTACCAACCACAGGACCCATCGAGCAAGAGCCTTGCTTACTTTCCTGAAACATGGAATGGGTGCCACATTGGGTAATGGTGACTAGAAGAGCCACTGGAGACATGTCAAAGAGATACATGTGGCTCCCAAGCCACTGATTGAGTAGCATGGCTCATAAACGCATAGCCTGGCCTCTGCTTATTCCTGGTCATAGACAAGTTATAGACAAACTGAAAGCCAGTTTGGTGCAGTGGTTAAGAGCGACAGGACTCTAATCTGGAGAACCAGGTTTGATTCCTCATTCCTCCACTTGGAGCCAGCTGGGTGATCTTGGGTCAGTCAAAGCTCTCTTAGAGCTCTCTCAGCCTCACCCATCTCACAGGGTGATTGTTGTTAGGATAATAATAACATACTTTGTATACCGCTCTGAGTGGGCATTAAGTTGTCCTGAATGTAGTTGTTGATATTATAATATTAAGTTCAGATATTCTCCCGTTTCTGTTCATGGTGTACTTTGACTTTGGCCGTTTCTGCATGGCTTACCTCAACCCGGAACGCTGCGCAACATGCCGAAAAAAACACGGAAGATCGCGTTTTCTCACGAGAGTTTTGCACGATGTTGCACAACATCGTGAAAAACTCTCGCAAGAATATGCAATCTTCCGCGTTTTTTTCGGCATGTTGCGCAGTGTTCCGGGTTGAGGTAAGCCGTGCGGAAACGGCCTTTGTTTGGAGGAGTTAAACCTAGAGAAGCTGCCTTTATGCTGAGTCACACCAAGCATCTGTTCAGCCCAGTGTTGTCTACTTCAAATGGATGAAGCTCACCATGATCTCAGGCTGAGAGCCAAGCTAAAGAGATGAATTACACGAGCAGCATGTGAAGAGAGTTGCAATGTTAGCTGGGAAGTTGACTTTTAAAAGACATCAGAAGGCTTTGTCAACATTCCCTCTCTACAGAGCCAAGGAGAACGCTGCTCAGAGGGTTTGTTAATTTCCTCTTTGCCTCCCAAAGGCTCTGTCAGTTTCACCTAACAAATGCTCTGAGGAGCGATCTCCCCTGGCTATGTAGAGAAAGGAAATGGACAAAACCTTCTGATCTCTTTTAAAACTCAGCTTCCTGGCTAACATTGCGACTCCCTTCACATGCACGTCCCCGTGTAACTCGTCTCTTGTAGCTTAGCTCTGAGAAAGATCCTCTCTGATCCTGGGACCTGACATTCTGATGAGGGATGTGAATCTAGAACCTTCTGTATGCAAGTCTTGAGCTGTAGCCCGTCCCTGTTATGACCAATGTGACTCTAGATGAATAGAAGTTGTGATTTTGTTTTCTCCGATCTCTGACAGATAACTTCTTTACGAAACATGCACCTCTCTCATACGTCGGTGTACTGATTTCCGTGCTCATACTTCTCTTGGTGGCTGCCATCCTCTACTTTGTGTGGGCCAAACAGAGGAAAGGTACGAAAGAACTGTTGTTGTGCCACTGTTATTCAGGCCCAGTTTGTGGACTTGGAGGGCCCGGTGGAGGCACAGATCACCTGTCGCCTCTGCAGCTCATTGTCAGGATTTGCAAAATGGCCGATTCCACACGGCTTACCTGAAGCCGGGACGTTGCGCTACATTGCGGATCATGCCGGGAAAAACGCGAAATATCGCATTTTCTCACACGAGTTTTGTGCAACATCGCGCAAAACTCGCGCGAGAAAACGCGATATTTCATGTTTTTCCCGGCATGATCCACAACGTAGCACAACGTCCCAGCTTCAGGTAAGCCGTGTGGAATCAGCCAATGACTGTGGCTCAAAAAAAAAGGCTGCCACAACTGCAGTCACCGCTTGGAGAAGCTCGCGGATAATCAGAGCCTCCATGTAATTCTCCACCAGCTTGTGAGCTTGCTAGCAGTCACAAGTAAGCAAGTGTGGCCAGCCAAGTGTGCAAATTGGGCCTTCGTCTGTCTGTATAAATGTGACAGCAATGATTGCTCATTTCCCAGAGGAATAAACACTGACTTTTTTTCCTTAACTAAGTATTGTAGCTGATATGACCTTGTGATCAACAAAAGCATTCATCAGTGTTAGAACAAAACTGGAATCTGGCAGCTAGGGAATATGACTTGTTTGGAAAATGTAATGAATGAACCTGAGAGATGGCAGCAAATTATTGAGAGGCCTTTTCTCTAATTCCTAGAGAACGGTTGCCCTCTTGCTTGCTTGCTTGGTACCCTGGTATCTGCCGGGAAGCCGGGTAGAATCACCCAGCTTTACGGAATGCAGAAGAACAAATTGAAACAGTGCAATCCTAAGAAGAGTTACTCCAGTCTAAGTCCATTGAAATCAATGGGCTTAGACTGGCGTAACTTTGCTTAGGATTGCACTGAAAAGAAGGCAGTGATTTAAGGGGGCCGAGAATCAGGGAATGACGGGGCATGGGAGCAGACGGTTGGCCTGCCTTCTAGCACCACTGATGTCTGTGCTGCACAAACATTGTGATTTGAAGTGCCTCTTTCGGCCCCCCATCCCCTTTGGTTGCCATAGTAAGTGACATACACAATGGCACATCTGGAGTAGTAAAAAGAGTGGCCTATTAAACCTACAAGTTCCTCATGTAGGTTGTGACTTGGAAACTCCAGACTAGAGTCTGGCACAGGCAGTCCAGTATGTGGAAGGCACAAGGGTTACCAGCCTCCAGATGGTGCCTGGACTCCTGGAATGACAACTAACTTCACAGATTAGTGCCCCTGGAAAAAATGGCGGCTATGGGGGGGACTGTATGGTATCCCTTCCCTGCTGAACCCCCTCCCCGTCTTAAACTCTGCCCCAGGGCTCGGCACCCAAATCATAAGGAATAACCCAATTCATAGTGGGCAACCCTAGAGAGCGCTCTCTTCTCACCAAGACTGCGTGTTACTTGGGATATTGCTTTGTAATTTACTTAGCATCCCAGATAATTCAGCCTTGCCTGGAGCACTTCTGGGGCTGAAGTAGAGGTCTGTAGTAGAGGAGCAAGATTTGGGTTCAGTAGCATCCTAAAGACCAAGTAGATTTCCAGGGTGTCCCCATATATTCCCCAGAGGACACTCCGATCAGGGGACAAACAGCTGTTGGTGGTCCCTGGCCCCAAGGAGGCCTGCCTGGCCTCAACTAGAGCCAGGGCCTTTTCGGTCCTGGCTCCCACCTGGTGGAACGCTCTGTCTGCTGAAATCAGAGCCCAGCAGGACCTACTATCTTTTCGCCGGGCCTGCAAGACAGAGTTGTTCCACCAGGCATATGGCTGAGGCTGGGCCTCTGCCGGCCTGGAAAAAGGGGTGTATAAATCTTAACCCTCCCTGTGAAGGCTGTCCACCATCCTGTTTTAAATGTGTTGTTTTTAATGTATATAAATTTTTTAATTGTATTTTTAATATGTTGTTATCCACCCTGAGCCCGCTCGCAGAGAGGGCGGAATACAAATCTGAAATAAATAAATAAAAAATATCTTGAAACATGCTTGAAGGCTTCTGTCCATCAGAAATCCTGATCGTCTCTTCTTACCTCCAGCGATTAGCGGGATCTGCACCTGTAGTTCAGCAGGAGTTGCTAGAAGCCCCGGGAAATGCTATCCTAACGGGTGTCTGTTTCTTTTCTCTGTAGGTAAAGGGTCTACATCTGTAAGGTAAGCCTGTGACACTGCTTTGATTACCAAAAGAAACAGAGCGAGAGAGAGAGAGGTGTAATGGTTAGAGTTTGGTGGGCTTGGAAGCCTTGTTCCCCATGTCTGCTCATTTCATTTAGCAAAAAATAAACCTGGCTGGGCTCACAGCCTAGGGTTAGAGAAATAATGACCACACCAGTATACAGAAGAAAAGAAGAACCAGGTGCAAGGTGGAAAAAAAAATATTCAAGTTTTGTAGATCCCTACACATTCTGCTTAAAAGCCTCATCAGGGGATCTTCTAGGAAGTATTTCAAGTATTACATGGCTCAATAAAAAAAAAATTAATTTTTTTTTTAAAAATTCACCTCGCATCTGGTTCTTTTTTTCTTCCACAATTTAGGGTTGCCAGGTCTCCCACTATGGCACAAGACCTCTCACCGGCAACCCTCTGACCTCCGCTTGATCAGCTGGGGGCGGGGGGGTGGATGAAGAAGAAATGCCATCGACAGGACAGAAGTGACGTCACTTTCAGGTTTGCCCAGAAGTGACATCACGGCGTCATATCCGTGCTGGGCACAGCTGTTGACCGACAACCCAACAGAATCCCACATCCAAGCTCCTTTCCCCTACCTCCCCCCTTTTGAGCAACACAGGCTTAATAAATACATAAGGTGGAAGTAGGGTTGCCAATTTCCAGGTGGCAGCTGAAGATCTCCCAGAATTATAATTGATCTCCAGACAACCGCCTTCTGTTCCTCAGAAGAAAATGGCTGCTTTGGAGCATGGATTCTATGGTGTTATACTCTGCTGAGGTCCCTGGCATACTCCACCCCCAAAATCTCTAAGAATTTCCCAGCCCAGAGGTGGCAACCCTAGGTAGAAGGGCACAAAGGGGGGGGGGTGAGAAAGAGCCCACAGTCCCCAAAGAAGAAGTGCCGAGACAAGGAAATAGGTCCTCTTGAACCCATTTGGGTGTGTGAATTTAATTGGTGATGGGGAAGGGAGAGACAACTGGTTCTGACAGTGCTGTGGTTCTGCCTCGCAAAATGCCAGCATGTTTCAGCTGTGATGTTAAACACACTAGCTTGGTGGTGCGGAGCAGACTGTACCAAGAGATGAGCCGAGCCTGTTCTAGCGTCAGCAGAGCTGGAGCCACTTCAGAAGACATTGATGTGGCCTGGGTGGAGAGTGTTACATTAAGCAAAGCCTCGAGTGAAGATTGCTTTTTGCTTCTCCCCCCCCCACCCCCAACATGACAAGTGTTTATCCGGAAAAGATTCTCAACTTTGCTTTTAAATATGCAATTAAAGGTCTCAGTGGTTAATTGCAATGATTGATCTGAGGCGGCTTGAATTTCTAGCACAGACCTTCAGCTTCATTCATTCATGCATTTAAAAACATAAGTGCGTGAGAAGTGCTAGATCACACTAAAGGCTCCTCCAGACGAGCATTCTCTTTCCTATAATGACCCAGAAAGGTCTGCAAACGGCATAAAGGCCAAGGGCTGAGACTTCCCTCTGTTGCCCCGTAGCAACTGAGACTGTGAGCCAAACTACACGAGACGCCAGGCATGTGTTCTTCACGTGTCGGGTCCCGCAAGGTTCCCTGGGTAGTGTAGTCTTACAAAGAACAGCCACTCGATGTGATTCTCCACCGGGGGAAGATCGATGGGAGGGTTCTACCTCTTGCAAAAAGCCTCGGCTTGGGTTTTTCTCTGGGAGCTCGGGGGTGGAGGGAGATGTACTAGGAGGCAGGAAATCCAGGGTGGCTTTTTGCAAGAGAGAGAGAGAGAATCCCCCCTCTTCCCCTGCCACTGTTCTCACCAGCGGATTTCTGCCTCCTGTTACATCCCTCCCCTGCCGCTGAGCTCCCGGAGGAAAACCCGAGCCGAGGCTTTTTGCAAGAGAGAGAATCCCTCTCATCTCTCTTCTCCCGGCAGAGAATTGAACGGCTGTTCTTTGTAAGGCTGCATAACCCAGGGAACCTTGCAGGACCTGACATGTGCCCGGGTGTCTTGTGTAGTTTCCCCCTCAGAGGTACACTGCCTCTGAACATGGAGGTTTTATTTTTATCCCAGGGGTTTAAGATGACTGTAAGAAGAGTCTAATTGTACAAGAATTACATGTCATCTAAAGGGCTCGCGATAAATATATTTGCATTTTTATCCTGCCTTTCCACCAAGAAATACAGGGTTGTTAGTAATGCACATGGATTTCTTTCTCCCCCTACAATAACTTTGCGGGGTAGGTTAGGCTGAAGGCAGAACAACACACTGAATATCTTGTGTTTTTGCTTATTGATGGCTTTTTAAGTTATGCAGTGCAGCCGCCAGTAATGCAATTTAAAGGGAATCCCTGGTGGAAAACAGAGGGCTTAAACCTTTTTCTTGGAGCCATTTTTCACTGAAAACCATCGCCAACTCCAAAGTGGGTGTTGAAAAGCAACTGGTGGAGGGGGTCTTCAGCAGAAAAATGGCCAAGGGGAAAGAGAGAATTCCTGGTAGCAATGTTGGCCTGCAGTAGAACAGCAGAATTTGAGTCCAGCGACACCTTAGAAACCAACAAGATTTTCTGAGTGTAAGCTTTTGAGAGTCACTGCTCCCTTCTTCAGACACCTGAAGAAGGGAGCTCTGATTCTCAAAAGCTTATTCCCTGAAAATCTTGTTGGTCTCTAAGATGCCACCGGAATCAAATTCTGCTGCCCCTTCCCATGTGCCCATAGCCAGTTTCCCTTTAAATAGCAGCCTCGCCAGCTGCGCGGCATAATATTAAAAGCCACCTGTAGAAAGAATCTTGGAATGACACGGAACATACAGCTCCTTTCTGAAGGGCAGTATCTGGTAATGATCTGAATGCAAGACTTCATGACCCCCCCTCTCCTTCCCAAGTAAGGCATGTATCCCATAAATGGTTCCAGAAGGAGTAAGGAGAAAAGGGAGAACAGGAGGGGGAAACCCAGAGTTTAAACATTATTGAGCAAGGTCGGCCTTGGTTAGCAATTGAATGGGAGACCTCCAACAGAGATTAGGGTTGCAGAGGCAGGTAGTGGCAAATCACCGGTTCGTCTCTCGCCTTGAAAACCCGATCAGGCGTTGCCATGAGTTAGCTATGACTTGAGGGCCAAACATTATTGAACTCCACAAAGATCCCTCTTCCACATGGAGACACCTCTGCAAGTAGTACAGAAGAACATCGGAAGCGGCCCCTTTTGGCTGGCTCCTTGGCTGTGCCTTCATCTGCCTTGTTCACTGACCTCGCTGCAGGAGCACTTCCGCAACTCAATAACTACCATCTAGAATGCCGCCTTCCGAGCTGCCATTTTTCCAAATAGGTGATCTCTGGGTACAGCTGCTCTGGACCACGCAATTCTGCTGTGGGCCTCTGCCATACATAGAGGGAGCCACAGCCCGTATGGTTACTTAGAATGGAGAATCAGAGGAAACCCTCTTGGGAAGAAAAAGCCAGCTGAGTAATGAGGGTGAGTTGTCATTATCACACATTCCCCTAGCAGAGCCAAGAGGCCTTGGCAGAGCCGAGGAAGGAAATAGTGCCAGGATTTGTATAAAGAATAGCAAAAGCAGAACTTTGATTGGTGCTCTTCTTCATTTTTAGGTTAACTGAGCCTGAGAAGACTTCTGGAGGTACAAATCAGGTACGTCCTACTAACTCCTTGGAAGGCTAAGCAGAGGCGAGAACTGATAGATTGCAAGAGTTTGGTTACCTTGTTAAGGATATTCAGTACATCATGGTGGCAAATCAGCAACACACGTGGACAGGGCAGGTGTCTTAAAGTCTTTCTACACGAGACATCTTACACAGGATGCTCAGGTGTAGGGAGACATAATCTTAGCTGGGAAGCATAGTTTTAAAAGACAGAGCCAGCGGAGGTCACTCCTCAGAGGGTTTGTTAATTTCATCTTCCCCTCCCTGAAGGCTCTGTCAATTTCACCTTCCCTTTGGGGAGGCGAAGATGAAATTAACAAACCCCCTGAGGAGCGAGCTCCACTGGTTCTGTCTTTTTAAACTACCCTCATGTAGAGAGGTGAAATTGACAGCGCCTTTGGCTCTGTCTTTTTAAACTACGCTTCCCGGCTAACATTGCTTCTCCTTACACTTGACCATCCCCGTGTAAGACGTCTCATGTAGAGAGACTCTTCATCATAACTGGTTTCTTGAGATCTGGGGTTACTGGAGGTCACTATAGTCTGGCATAGAACTTTCAGCCCTAGCTTAACAGGAAATGGATTACTTATACCAAGCTCCTGATCAGAGCAAAGTGATGGTGTTAGGGTCCCAGGGGAGGGAAATGGGACCAAAATGGTGAGATCCTTCGTCACAATAAAAATAGCATTTATATACAACCTTTGAGTGTAACAATGCATGGCATATAGCGCATCTAGAGTGATTTGGATGGAAAATCGGGGAAAGAAGGTGCAGAGGCTATCAGGTGCCTGTTCTCTTCAGTGGAATTGCACAGGAGAATGGATTGTGCTCCTAAATCATATCTTCTACCAAGAGGGAGAGACGTTTCTGGAATACATTTCTGGAGCTGCATATTCCTTCCTTCTTGCCACGTCCGCTCACCAGACTTCCGAGAGATTGCATTAAACTTTCCAGACTCTTCCCTCTTGACAATTAGACGTAGAAACAAGCTTTGCTAATTGAATATCGAGTCTTTTTTCTCTCTCTTGGGATTGTAACAGATCCAGAGGGGAGGATGGAAGAGGGTTTGCCCTTTTGAGAAGAACACCGGCTGCAACAAAAAAAAATTATTTTCTTTCTCTCACAAAATAATCACAAAATGAAGCTTGCTTTTGAAAAGGCCCAGCTGCACAGCAGCCTAGTACAGTTTATTTTTAGAGGTAGTCTTTTGTGCGGTGTGATTGTGCGATTTTGCTGAGCAAACCAAGCTTCACACACCCCGGGTATGGCTGGTTCTTCCACTCACATATCTGCACAGCTGTCCTGGAATTAGGACGACGTCATCATTTGAGACAATAGAGGAATGAGGTGTTGTTTCATCTGTGCTGCCAGGATAATGAACCCACTGCTGTTGTTCGGAATTCTCACCATCATTGATGCTCCAAGACTTCAAACGTATGTGTCCAGGGAGGAGGGGGGGATCATTTCCCCTTTTCTTTTTAGGCCAAGCAGTTTGAGCTGCGAGCATCAGGTGATCTTATTTAACTTTGTGCCAGGAAAAGCTTCAGCGGCTCATTTCTACTCATTAAACCTCTATTAAAAGGGACAGGATATTGTCCCCCTGTCCAGTTGGCAACCCTACATAGAGAAGATCCTGTTTGGGTGTTCCTCCAGTAGTGAAAAAACTGCATCTGGGAAACTAGTGTGTCAAGCAAAAGGCAAGACTAGAAGCTCTCTCTCTAATGCCTATTTTTCTACGTGAAGGAATACAGCCCTGACCTGGCCCGTTTCCACATGCCCTTAAATGTACGGCCCACTCACCAAAAGCTGGTGGCGTTTCCACAGGAATCCAGACATCTCTGTTTGCAAAATGGTTCTGGCCTATTTGGCTTCCAGGTTTTGGGTTCCTTTTTTGGGAATGCACTTTCCGTGGTCACAGAAAAGGTGCAGACAAAACGAAAGCCAATGTTTTGCAAATGGAGATGACTCCAGCGTTCTGTGAGTGGGCCGTCCCTTTAAGGGCATGTAGAAACAGCTCTGGTCAGCCCGGGCTAGTCCAATTTCATCAGAACTCAGAATGAAATATGAAATATGATTTTAGTGTCAGATCGGGAGAGGGGGGGGCAGGAAGGGATGATCCGGTGCTGGGCGCTCGTGGCCCTTTCTTACATGCCCAGGGTAAGGCAATCGCCACTTTGGGGTCAGGAAGGAATTTTCCTCCAAGCCAGATTGAGGATCCTGAAAGTTTTTTGCCTTCCTACGGGCATAGAGCAGCAGTCACCGGGAGAGAGGGAAGGGAAAGGCGTGAATTTCCTGCATGGTGTCCCTTCCAGCTATACGTTTCTATGGGTTTTTTTTCCTCATGTGAGAAGCTAAGCAGGGTTGTCCCTGGGTAATACTTGGATGGGAGGCCACAAGGGAGTCCAGGATCGCTACCCAGAGGCAAGCAATGGCAAACCGCCTCGGAATGTCTCTTGCCTTCAAAGCCCTATGAGGTTGTCATTCATCTGTGACTTGATGGCAAGTCTTTCACACATGAGAGCCAAACTGGATGAGACACCTGGCACATGGAGGACACGTGTCAGTTTTCCATAAATGTCCACGGGAAGTGTAGTGAGAAAGAACCTCTGCCAGGAAGAAGAGGGAGAGAAACCTTCTTCTCCCTGGCAGGGTTTCTTTCTCAAGGCACCTCGTCTAGTCTGCTCCGCTCCCTCTCACTGCCGCTGGTCCCCCTTGCTCCCCTAAATATACTTGACAGCCAGAGGGAGCTGAGCGCATCAGCGGTGGTGAGAGGAAGCCGAGTAGACTAGACTAATCTGGAGTAAGGAAAGCGCACTCCCTCTTGTTGCTGCCGGTGCGCTCGGCTCCCTCTGACCGCCATAGTGTGCTCAGCTCCCTCTTGCTGCCGCCAGCACACTCCCCTTGCTCCCCTAAATGCATTTGGCAGCCAGAGGGAGACGAGCGCACTAGCAGCGGCAAGAGGGAGCTGAGCAGACTAGACGAGACACCTAGAGAAAGAACCTCTGCCAGGATTCTCTCCCTCTTCGTCCTTCGTTCTTTCTCACTACATTTCCCATGAAAACTTGAAGGAAACTGACACGTGTCCTCCATGCGTCAGGTAGTCATGATCCCTTGCTAGTTTTCTGAAGTGGCACAGGTTTACTACGTGACCAGTTCTTTCTTTCTCGCTTTTAAACGTAAGAGACCAGAAGGCAGCTTGTAGAGCTCAGTACCATGCACGTGAGACGGTTCCCTCCCAGTGTAATTTGGACAGCTAATTAAGTCTTCTCGCAGCTCTGAGACACCGCTTCTTAACCCCTGCAGTCGTAATGAATGGAACACTCATGCCACTCCTCACAAGAAACGGTGTGCACGGCTTGCCAGGCGCGACAATTATCTCAGTGTAGAAGAAATATATTTGGGAAGAAACAGGAAGTAATTATGTTGGGACTTAGGGGAGAAAGTCCTGACAGGGGTGCACGGACCCTAAGCAGTGCATGTGCCAACTACGGGAGAAAGGGCAGAGAGCTCTCAACAACAGCATGTAGGCCAAGTCAGTGTGCATCACCATCCACAAGTCCCTTATTCCATTTGTTGTTGTTTCATTAAATTTTTTATTTGAACAGAAAGATTAAAATCCCATTAGAGGAAAAAGAAAAACAGGGAAAGAAAGTTTATATATAAGAAGCAATGCTGATTCTGTGAACCTAGGCAGATCACGAGAGGGGGGACAGGAAGGGTTGCATCCGTGCTCAGTTCTCACGGCCCTTCTTACATGCCCAGGGGAAGGCCAATCGTCACGTTGGTGTCAGAAAGCCATTTTCCCCAGGCCAGTTTGGCCAGGGACCCTGGAGGTGTTTTGCCATTTTCTGGGCATAAAGCAGGGGTCACTGGGTGTGTGTGGGGGGGGGGGGTAGTTGTGAATTTCCTGCATTGTGCAGGGGGTTGGACTAGATGACCCTGGCGGTCCCTTCCAGCCACATGATTCTATGATTCTTTGATTCTATGAAAGAAAGAGAAAAAAGGAAAGGAAAGAAACAGAGAATAAGAAGAAAAGACAAAATAATATATATATATAATAAACCATTTTCATTTTTCTCTGCAACACATACAACATCATTATAAACAATATTCTTGCGGTCTTATTGATACATATTCTGAATCTTTTCTATGTATCCCCCCCTTTTGTTTAATTTCCCCAAATTTGTCCTCTTAAAAGTCAAATCCACAAATCATCAGTTTGGTTTTTCCTTATTCCATTTGTTGAACGGGAGCTGACCAGATGTCTGTTTTGTTGCTTTGGCTAGTCCAAAGAGGCCTCTCAACTAGTCAGTCCATGACAGCCTGTGTATCAGTTAACGGATGCTTCCAGCTCACTGATTCGTCTTTTCCTTCCCATTCAGGAGCCGGATCCCAACAACGTTACATATGCAGACTTAAACTTTGACAAACCCCCCAAAAAGAGTCCCCGCCAAGTGATCGAGGTCAGCCCGAAGTCGGAATATGCCAGCATCCAAACTGCCCAGCCAGTGACCAACGACGACAATGTTACCTATGCAGATTTGGACATGGTACACCTAAGCAAAGCACCCAAGAGACCTGCGCCGAAGCCCGAGGAGGCCAGCTCAGAATACGCCAGTGTGCAGGTACAGAACAAGTGAGCTGGAGCCACAGTCGGCTCTCTCTGGCTTGCTGGTCATCTTGTAGGGATGCCAGATGCCTCCTTGCCGGGGTCCGGTTCTTGGCCTTGTCCTAATGCTGAGTTTCAATGGAGGCACGATGGGATTGGCCTGCCACGGTTTGGTTCCTGCAATTTCTTCACATGGAACTTGATGCACACAGCCAAGGTCAAGGAGGAAGCTAATTGGTGCTACATACCATTGCATTCTGGTCTTCTGGCTAGCTCATGGTGCCTCCCTCCCTCACGATCATGGGAGAGGGATGGGAGCGGCCTAGAGCAACTTAAGGATCTAACACAACTTTTTATCACGGAGACAGTATCTCTCTTCTTTTAATTCATCCACACAACACGTTGAAGGGAAGGGTGCGTGACGGCTTTCTGCGGTTGTCGCGTTCGAAAGCAGCCGGACTGTTAACCTGCAGCACTTCCTGACGAAGGCCTTCTGCACTTCTTGAAAATGGCTTTCTCTCCGCTTCAAGACAACCAAGAGTCCACTCAGGCGCCACCTTGTTCCATCTTCTTCTGGACGTGGACTGACACGGCTGAGCCCAACTAGCTATGTGGGGTGCGAAAAAAGCCACTGCACTTTCAACATTGAGACTCTTGGCTATACTTGACGGCGTTTGGGTGAAGGAAACGGCCACTTTCCTAGGTACCTGTGGGAGGAGGAAGCTTGCTTGCTTGACCACGGTGTCGTCTTTTTCACTTTGCACTGCTCTGTTCTCCCCGCCTTGACATCATGCTGTGGGACAGTGCCTCTTTGAGATACAGCAACTTGTACCAGGCCTGGATTCCCCCTTTTTTCCCCATCTCATCCACCCAAGGGCCTCTGTCTGGCAAAGCCAAATTTGTAGAAAGCCTCTAGGTGTGTTGACCTGAATCCTTTTTTCTTTAAATTTCATCCTGAAGTGTCTCTCTTCTTTTGGGGGCAGGGACTTGCTTTCATGTTACAGCATCTCTGATAGGTTGGGGGGCTTAAGAATTAAGATTTGTGTCCGGAACACCCCTGCCTGTTCCTTTTGCTTATTTTTTTTTCTTTTTGTCATCGTCATTCTCCTAGATCAGATTGGCAAAATAGCGGTAGAACAAAGGCCTGCACATTTTCTTTACCACCCAGTGTGGATTGTTTGAAGGGCACCTCACCTCACCTTTCTTCCAGGTGTATAAATCACCTTCTCAAGGCCAACAGGTCTCCAGTCTAGCATATCCCCTCATCTTTCTCCGTCCCCATTACTCTGTACTCGAATCCAGCGTCACTCCCTCATCTGCTATGCTGTGTGGGCTCTGCCACATTTTCCGTCCTTGTGGCCGCCATTTTGTTTCTGTTTACATTGTGCAACATGCAGCGGCCCGAGGAAGCTGCATGGGCACGACTGGGGGAGGGGGCTGCGCCGGTGGCTGCAGAGGGCAGCTTCCAATGATGTAGGGATAATGGCAATGAGAAAGGATTAGAGGAGAGGGTTTGGTGGGATTCCAGAGTGGCTCAGCGGGCCTGAGAGAGGGAGGGACGTGAAGGGAAAGGCCTCCCCATGAGACCAAAAAGAGGTCGCTCGTTGTACCTTGACTTCTGACAGCTCAGGAGCTGGGGCCATTTCCCCTTCCTGGGAATTCTCCATGCCTCTCAGTGTTTCCTTGACAGCCAAATCCTTACAGGGGTCCCCCTCCCCCCTCCATTGGCCTTCTTACACATTTTTTGTTCCATGCTAGGGTTGCAGAGTTGAGGAAGGCTCTCCCTGGAAGAAAGAATAGCACCTCTCTGCTCCTATAGACAGGGCTGCCCCTCCCAAGAGATGCCCTTGTACCACCTTTGTCGACTGTTCCGCATTAGAACCATTTACTCCTTTAGAACTAAAGCTACCAATATTTGTGTGTGTGTTTTGTAAGTGGGTGTAGTACTGTGTTCTTAGCACTAGTGTGAAAAGCACAAAAGCAAAGCAAAGGATAGATCACCAGGGAATCAATAAATCCTAAACTATCCCTCCTGCCCGTGACTAAGGCATCGTAACCAACCCTCTATGATTTCTGCTGCCAGTAACCAAAATTCCCTGTCTTGTTCTTGGGTTTTTAGTGGCTCTGCATTCTTCTTGTAATGTAAATTAGGAAATAACTGGCATTTTGCAGGCATAAGAGGACAGGCGAAGTTGGAAGGAGTGGCGTTTTGCAGAAGCAATGTCTTCCGAATTCTCTGCCAAGATGTTCCACCTGCATTGGTTCCATCTTTTGAACAGGAGATTTCAAGATCCGGAATGCATATGGTCAAAATTCAGCAAGTGCAAGCAGGTAGAATCTTGAGGAATTTCACACTAAGCTGTAGAGATGCAGGGCAGTTTACACTGGTAATTTCTGCGTCCCTGAACTGTGCCAAACGTCTTGGGAGTATGGCTGCCGGCCTGCCATACCTTTAAACAGCTGGCCTAAAGTGTTGTTGTTATCGACATACACTCCTCTTTCTAGGAAGATGTTTCCGTGACATGTGAGACTTCAAAACGACTAATCTTTGGGTCACTAATCATAGTGTGAAAGAAGATACTGGGGGCTGCTTATCATGTTGCATGTCCCCCAACCCCCATTTGCATTTTTAATGGCTGTAGGGAAGACACACAACTGATAATGTGAAGTATGGGATGTATGGACATGGTTCTGGGGGCACTGTAAAATGTAGGATTCTTCTACTGGCAATTCACCCATCTAATGATAGGAATGCAAGTCCATTCAGCTATTTCCCTACACAAGCTTTTGTGTCGGGGCATCTTTGGGATCAAACTAGACATTACAGTATAGCACAGCTGCTGCTGAAAATGGCAGCTGTGTGTCTAGTTTCCTCCAATAATATCTGTCCTGACATGACATTATTGGTTTCTTCAATCCAAATAATCGGTAGCCACTGCCAAGGAAATGTGGCAGATCAATAGTAAGTTTACAACAAGCTATGGAAGGGGGAAACTGGACACGCTGCTTCCATTTTTGCCTGCAGCCGGGTGTATTCCGAGCCACCTAGTTTGGCCCTTGGTCAAGGTGAGAATTTATCGCCAGCTGTTCAGTTCCTTGAACTCTAGACACCCTTTCACCATCTTCCTTTTCCTCAGCAGTGCTAGGATGTGAATGCATTGGAATCCAATGGTACCATTACTTGAAAGAGAGAAATTGAGAGCTGTAGCCAAAGTTGGGGTGTTGGGAGTCCACCCTGGTTTGTTAGCCCTGATTTTGAAGGGAGGAAGACATGAATGGGGGGAGGGGTGGGTGAAGCAGAATGGATGTACTTGTTGTGAATCAAAAATTAGGTGACTGTTGGTACAAATCGCACCTTAAGTTTTGGTTGGTTTTTTTTCCGCTTGCAAGATATTTTTGTAATAAAATGTTCAAAGTTCAGCATCATCCGTGTATCTGTTTGCATGATGATAACAGCAATGGCCTTTGATGTGTAGGGCTGCTGGGTGGGGGGGGGGAATTGAACGTTGCCTGTTCCTTTCCAGGCAAAGCAGAAATCAAAGAAGGACCGGTCTTGAGAAGGTCCACCCAAATATTTGAAGGCAGCAACTCAATAGGAATATAGCTTGTGTTGCAAAAACTCGTTCATAAACCAATAATTATGAAAAGAAGCGATCTACAATTACACTGAATGGTTATTATGAAAGGAAAGTCCAATTCCAGTTTCGGGTTGTTTTTTTCCAAAGTGAAGAACAATCGTTCTAATTATTATTATATGGACTTCAGCAACAGCTGTTGCGATCAGAAAGCAATCATGAGACTGTCATCCATGCACATCTTGCGACCCGCAATGGATGTAACTGAAGTATTTTGCATTCAACAGACAAGGAAATGTAAGCCAAACTGTTCAGAGTCACATATGTAGAATTTGGACTTTTCATCACAACACATTTTAATGTAACTGTTAATTGTATCTTTTAAAAAAATAATTGCTGGTTTATGAATTGACAAGATTTTTGCAGCGTGGGCTATTTTCCTGTTTTATTATACACATGTTGCTATCAATATACATGAGAACTTTACAGCAGAAGCAAAACAAAGACATTTCCTGCCTGTGGGAAATTACAGTCGAAATGTCAATGAAAAGCATAAAGATTAGAGGGGGGGGGCTGCATACAGTCCAATGCTCCATTTCTGACAGGGGCAATTTGAATGCTTCAGAGAAGCCCACGGCCCTCTTGCCTTGCTCACTCCACAGCAGGTGCCATCTAAGGACATTCTGCTTCTGAACTTTGGAGGTTCTCCTTTGCTATCATTGCTGGTAGCCCCTGATAGAAGGCCGTTTCCACACATAGGGACGGCCCACTCACAGAATTCCGGCGGCTTTCCCCAGGAATTCAGACATTGCCATTTGCAAAATGGTTGCAGGCTGTTTGGTTTCTGTTTTTCAGCACCTTTTCTGGGACCGCAGGAAAGTGCAGTCCCAGAAAAGGTGCCGAAAAAACAGAAACCAAACAGCCTGCAACCATTTTACAAATGAGATGTCTGAACTCCTCCTGGGGGAAAGCCACCAGTGTTCCATGAGTGGGCTGTCCCTAAAAGGACATGCAGAAATGGCCAAAACCTCATCATCTGCTCTGAATTTTACCGGTCACTTTGTAAAATCAGCAACTATCTGATGACACCAAATGCCCTGGTTTGGAACCAGCAAGGATCACTGTTATTTCACACACTGTTATTTCCCCCAGCAGTCCTTTCCAACCCTGAGAAAGTGGTCATGGGACCCACATGAGGTTGAGGAGGTGTGTGTGATGGGGAGATGGGTGGGGGTGAAACTGCCCATCCCCCTCTTCTGCAAGGGCAAGCTACGCTGACACAAGAGGCAAGAAGGCTTAAGAACAACAGCCCTGCTAGCTCAGACCAGTGGCCCATCTACTTCAGCCTCCTTTCCCACACAGTGGCCAACCAGTTACTCTAGAGGGCCAACGATCAGGGCATACAGGTCATGGCCTTCCCCTGTGTTGCCTCCTGGCACTGCTATTCAGAGATTTACTGCCATGGAAAGTGGAGGTTCCCTTTAGTCACCATGGCTAGTAGCCACTGATAGACCCATCCTCCATGAATCTGTCTAATCCCCTTTTAAAGCTATCTGTGCTTGTGGTATGGTAGCTAGGTCCCCTTACCTTCCCAGTGGTAGGGGAGGGATCCGATGCTTAACAACAACAACAACAACAACAACATTCAATTTATATACCGCCCTTCAGGACAACTTAATGCCCACTCAGAGCAGTTTACAAAGTATGTCATTATTATCCCTACAACAAAACACCCTGTGAGGTGGGTGGGGCTGAGAGAGCTGTGACTGACCCAAGGTCACCTAGCTGGCTTCAAGCAGAAGAGTGGGGAATCAAACCTGGCTCTCCAGATTAGAGTCCTGCCACTCTTAACTGCTACACCAAACTGGCTTACCTTCTACATGGTCCTCACGTGCTGCGCATGCACTTTTCAGCAGACCAAACAGCCTATTTGGGGCCAAAATCAGCCCATTGAGATGCACATGCCAAAGCCACACGATGATGTTACTCCTGGGGATGATGTCATCGCAACACCCTGGGAGCATGTCTGGGAGGCCTGTTCCTCTGCCTTCCCCCCTCTCTGCCAACCAGGTGAATGGTGGCAGGCAGAGGAAGGTCAGAGTGGGGGATCCCATGCCCTCACTGGGGGACTGGGATCCCTAGCTTGTTGCCATCACTGCATCCTCTGGCAGCAAGTTCCACATTCCACTCACCCCTTTTCTTCTCCTCAAGTCACCTCCCCATCTTGCATCGCGGCTAGTCTTTATGGATCTGGTGAAACTGGGAATTCCAACCTGGGGTTGGAAGGGATTCCTGAGAGCAAGGGGATGTAGCAAAGATCCGTGCTCACCAGTGCCTTTGGCTGACAGATCACTGGGTCCAACCTCCATGTATTTATTTTATTTACTTATGCTATTTATAGTCTGCCTTTCTCACTGAGACTCAAGGAGGATTACACAGTGTGAGATTAATATAGTCAATAACAAGGACATTTCCATAAACAATGCCACAGAGTAAATAAACACAATTTTACAAAGATATAGCATTAGTAAGAATCCAATATAGAGCTGAAGAAATGCTGAAACAGAACATAAGCAATTCTAGAGCTGATATTAGACCACATGAAGCACAGGTAACTCATAGGAGCACATATTTAAGACAACAGGTAGTATGTAAGGCAACATATTGGTGAAGTTTATGGTCCTTAACTCATTAGTGAAGCATCTGAGAGCCCCTCCCTACAATACAAAAGCCTTTTTGAATAATTCGGTTTTGCATTGTTTGCAGAAAGCTAGGCGAGTGGGGGCTCTCCTGACCTCCTCAGGCAGGCTGTTCCACAAGGTAGGGGCCACCACAGAGAAAGCCCACATACGGGCTGCTGTTGATTTCTCCCGTGTGTAGGGTGGCACCTGCAGGAGACCCTGTTCAGATGAGCAACATGGGGAGGTCCCGTAGATGTGCCGAGCCACATAAGAAGCCCTCCAAACAAGCCACTGTGACCCTTTTGACATCTCCTGTACACTACCTGGTTTGAACAGGAACTGTTTGTGATTGAACCCAGCAATTTCTACCTCCCGAAGGGACTGTGTTGTGTAGTGGCTCAGACCAGAGAGCAGCTAGTTCAAACCCCCGCCTAGACATGGAGTTTCCTGGGTGACTTTGAATCAGTCATTCTCAGTCACCTAAATATGATGACCAAATCGGCCCTTGGCATGATCACGGCCCATGCCAAAATCAATGCTCAAAAGCAGCTCTTGCAGGGGTGGGGCTTGTTTGAGCATCTTATTGTTGCAACCCATGGTGCGGAACAAGGAGGGGCACCCCATCATATATAGAGGAGAATCAACCTAATTTGTCAATGAGCCATAACTCATGTCTACTTGCTTCACAAGGACTCAGGATGAAGTATCCAAGATCCTTTTAACTGGAGGGGCCTAGATGAAACCTAGGACCTTATGTACCCCAAACAGACACTCTACACTGAGCCATGGCTCCTCTTTGTGGCCTCTGCAGGCCGTTTCCTACTCCCCGGCAATTTACAGCCTGGGCTAGAATGAAGGAAGGGCGGGGAACTGCAAAAAGCAGATGCAGGAAAGACCTGAGGGCAGTGTGCCACAAAGATGCAAGCAACGATGTTGGAATTCTAAGCTAATAATTGGAGGTCAAAATGTTAAAAAGAACTTCCCAAGATCCTGAAAGTAAGGTAGGTGTCTGCACTCATGCAAATGTGTGTTTAGTTGGTTCAGTTGACCATCACAACTGAGATTCCAGATGGGTGAGAACAATAGGTAAGTGGTGACATACAAATCCTGATTTGGAGATGTCTGACACGATGTGTTTAATTGTATGAACAGCAATTTTCTGGGTTTATGATCCAGCCCAGGGCAATGAGAACCCCCACTAAGTGTGGGGTTATACAGTGTCCACTGGCCGGCTGCCTGACGTATCGGTACCGCACGGAGATATGTAGTGCCCACTCGTTAGCTGACCCACGTATGGGTTGCAGTATGTTATCTGTCCGCTTCCCTCTCCCTGTATGTTGATGGGCAGGAACCTGGAATTGCCCCTGTCTTCGGACAGTTAATATCTGTTTAATTGTTGTTTTTATGATATGAACCATTGTTTTATATTGTATTGTATTTTTATAACTGTTGTACCTTGCCCTGAGCCCGCTTGCGGGAAGGGTGGGTTAGAAATGTAATAAATAACAATGATGATGATGATGATGATGATGATGATGATCAGGGCTCATTTTGAGGGGGAACGCGCAGGAACGCAGTTCCAGTAGTTCTCCAAAGAGGTCACATGTCAGGTGGCCCCGCCCACCTGATTTTTGGCCATTTTGGGCCCCTTTCAGCCTGGATTGGGCCCAAAATAGCCAGGATCTGGCCCCAAACAGCTAGGATTTGTCCCCAAACAGCCAGAATCGGGCCTCTGATGGGTAGTGGATCACTCCTGCTCAGCAGCGGCCCAATTCTGACCATTTTAGGCCCCTTTTCGGCCATTTTCAGCCCCTTTTTGCCCTTTTGGGCCCAATTTCGGCCCTGAATGGCCAAGATTGGGTCCAAAACAGCCAGGATAGGTGTTGTCAGGGGGTGCGGCATATGCAAATCAGTTATGCTAATGACACACTTTTGGTGCTGTCAAGGGGCGTGGCATATGCTAATCAGTTATGCTAATGAGTTCCTGCAGCTCTTTTTCTATGAAATAATCCCTGATGATGATGATGATCGTTGCCCTGACCTGAAAGGGCTCCATGGAGCTGCCCCTTACTTGCCCCCATGAGGACCTAGGCATAGCTCTTCCCTTCAGGCACATGTGTAAAGCCTTTACTAGAGAGAGTTCGCTGTAGAAAGTATGGGGCATGCACACAGGCCAAGGCCACTCTTTTCAGGAAGGGAATCTGAGGAACTGGGTCCAATTGAGGTGACAAAAGATGAAGTTCTTGACCTGTTGGAGAAATTAAACACCAGTGAGTCTTTGGATTCTGGTGGCATACACCTGAGAGTTTCTAGGGAACTCAGATATGAAATTGTGGCTCCGCTAACCGGTATATGTGGCTTTTCATTAAAATTAGCCACAGTGCCGAATAACTGGAGACCACCAACAAAGACCAGGGTTGCAGAGGCAGACAATGGCAAACACCTTCCATTAGTCTCTTGTCATGAAAACCCCACCAGGGGTCACCATAAGTCAACTCTGACTTGAGGGCTGGATTTCATTCATTTTAGCAAATGTTACAGTATTATTTTAAAAAGGGGTCCAGAGGCAAACCTAGGGATCCCAGGTCCCCCAGTAGGGGCGGGGGATCCCCTGCTCCCACCCTCCACTCCCCACCACCACTCTCCTGGGAGGGGGAGATAGGCAGGGGGACTTCACAGTGGTCTGATCTGGGATCCAAATGGGTCAAATCAGGCCCAAATCGGGCCTGTTTGGGGCCCAAATCAGCCCATTGCACTCCCAGGGGGCGCAATGACATCACTTCCTGGAAGCACAGCTGAAGACATGCCCAAAGGTGCATACCAGGTCCCCCCTCCCCCACCAGGAGGGACCTAGCAACCCTAGGCAAACCAGGGGCATTTCCTCATGTCTTAAAAATAGCACCCCATTCACTTAACTCTGGCACTACAAAAACAGAATCATAACTGCCTGCATCTGTTTTGAAAACAATGATATCAGAAATCACACAGAAAAGCCGCTAGCATCCAGTGAGTGGGGAGCTATTTTTAAGACATGGGAAAGTGGCCCAGGTAATTACAGGCCTGTTGTCCTAAGGTCTGTCCCTGGCAAATTGGTGGAAACTGTAATCAAAGCTAGAATCATTAGTCACTTGGAAGAGCAAAGTCTGCTGAGGGAAAATCAGCATGGCTTCTGCAAAGGAAAGTCCTGCCTCACACATCGTTTGGAGTCCTTTGAAGAAATGAACCAATGTGTAGCTTAGACATTATATACTTGGGCTTTCAAAAGGCTTTTGACACGGTACCTCACCAAAGACTCCTGAGTAAGCTTAGCTGACGTGGCATAAGAGGATGGGTGCTTTTATGAATTGAAAATTGGCTAAATGACAAGAAGCAAAAAGTAAGACTACATGGACAATTCTCTCAATGGAGGAGAGAAGTAAGCAGAGGAGTCCAACAAGGATCAGTACTGGAGTCGATGTTATTTATTTATTTATTTATTTATTTATTTATATTCCGCCTTTCTCACTGAGACTCAAGGAGTATTACATAGTGTGAAATTAGTACAATTAGTGGCAAGAACAAGGGCAGGCATTTCCATACAGTGTCAAGAACATTTCCATAAACAATCTCATAGGATAAAAGAATATAAGTTTATATTAAGTGGGGGCTCTCCTGACCTCCTCAGGCAGGCTGATCCACAGGGTAGGGGCCACCACAGAGAAAGCTCATGTACGGGCTGCTGTTGATTTCGCCCATGTACAGGCTGGCACCTGCAAGAGCCCCTGTTCAAATGAGTGAAGCTGCCATGGAGGGACATAGGGAGAGATTATTTCATGATCTGGAGCTGGTGGCTAGCAGTGTAATGACCAGATTTGCAGCTAACACAAAATTATTCAGGATGGTGAAAACTGAGTTTGACTGTGAAGAGCTCCAGGAGGATCCCCCCAAATTGAGTGGGTGGGCAACAAGGTGGCAAATGAAGTTCAACGCAGACAAGTGTGAGGTGATGCAGTGGAACAAAAAATCCCAACCTCAAGGATATGTGAATGCAGTCTGAACTTGCTGGGACTGAGATAGAAAGAGACCTTGAAGTCATAGTGGACAGCTCAATGAAAGTGCAAACCCAGTGTGCCGCAGCAGTGAAAAAGGCAAATTCCTTGCTGGGGATTATTGGCAAAGGAATTAAAATAAAACAGCCGACATTATAACGCCCCTGCATAGGTGCAGCTTCATTTGACATACTGCATGCAGCACAGTTCTGGTCACCCATACCTTAAAAAGGACATTGCAGAGCTGGGAAAGGAACAGAAAGCGGCAAAGAATATTAATAACATTTTATTTATATACCACCCTTCAGGACGACTTAACACCCACTCAGAGCGGTTTACAAAGTATGTTGTTATTATTCCCACAACAACAATCACCCTGTGAGGTGGGTGGGGCTGAGAGAGCTCTGAGAGAGCTGTGACTGACCCAAGGTCGCCCAGCTGGCTTTAAGCGGAGGAGTGGGGAATCAACCCCGGCTCTCCAGATTAGAGTCCTGCCGCTCTTAACCACTCCACCCGACCGGAGGATTAGGGGGGTTTGGAGCACCTTTTCTAAGAGGACAGACTAAACAGATGGGCTTTTTAGTTTAGTAAAGAAATGACTAAGAGGGGACATGATAGGGCTTTATAAAATTAAGAATCGGGTAGAGATAGTAGACAGAGAACTTGAGGGTATCCAATGAATGTGATGGATGTAGAGTCAGGATGAAGAAAAGGGAATACTTCTTTACACGACGAGTGATTAAGACGTGAATTCACTAGATGTAGCGATGGCCACAGGCAAAGACAGCTTTAAAAGGGGATTAGACAGCTTCACGGAGGACTGGTCCATCTGTGTCTACTTGCCATGGTGACTAAAGGGAACCTCCCTGTTCAGAGTAAACCTTTGAATGCCAGTGCAAGAAGGCACTATCAGGGGGACCTTATCCTCTTTTCTATGTTGTCCAGAATAACCAGTTGGCCACTGTGTGAGGCACGATGTTGGATTCGACATACCACTGCTCTGTTGCGGCAGGGATTTTCCCATTCTTAATACAAGGTTTTTAACAAATAGTTCATGCAGCAGCTACGTACCTAAAGACGGGTGAATGGACAAAGGGTAACGAGTGGCAGGCCGAGGTTCTTTGGTGCCCTAGGCAAATTATGACTTCAATGCCCTTATTCAATAGAGGGGAAAGTGAGAAGTCTAGAATGAATGTGTTACTTGCCGGGCAGTCAAAATGAAGGATGTAAAAATAAAAATAGCTCTCCGTTTTCCATCCCGACAGCTTCGGAAGACCAGAAGTGACAGAGGTGGTGTCATGCCTCAAGTGGGGTGAGCCACTTTATGCTGCCACCACTCTGGGATTTAGGGTCCCTTGGGAAGGCCCAGAGTACCCTCGCAACCCTTCTGACCTCTGTAGCTTGGCCAATAAACAGGTGGGAGGACCCAGCACAGTAACAACAAACAAAAGGATTTATTTACAAGGAGGTCAGTTAATATCAAACAAACAAGCAAATGAAGCAAGGTGCCTTAGCAACAACAGATGGGTGAAAGCAAAATAAACCAAAGTCCCTAGCGCGACTGAACTCCCTGTCCCTCCGTCTGCCAGGCCTGTCTTCTCACCCTCCCCGGATGAGGGCCTCTCCCCCTAGCAGAAACCTCCTCTGACTTGCTCCCTGGGAGAAAGAACCCAGGCTTTTCCCCTCCCAGACTTATATAGCACCAGCCCCCTGTGTCCTGATTGGCCAAAAAGGGTGCCAAAACAGCCCAGGGGCTCCTGGGAATTGTAGGCAGGCCTACTCCCACTGCTTCTGAGGCCTTGCTAGGCCTTCCTGGCACAGCCAGATCATGACAGGTGGAGATTCTAGAAATCAGTTTACCCCAGGCTTCCCTTCAAGGCAGCAGAGATTGCTCCGCTCATCTTTTTGACACCCTTCAAAATCTGGCACCTGGGATTGCCTAATAGTTAGGTCTGCCACAACGGTAAATTGAGTCTGGTTTAACATGAAAGAAAGAGGTCCCCCTTCCTTTTCCCACTGAGCACTGGTAGATTCCACTGAGGAATCCTTTGCTAGAGTCTAATAAACCCATTAACTTCAACAGACTTTGATGTTAGCAGTTAGACCCCTTCCTCATGCTGAAAAGGGCAGTTTATGGATATGGAATATCATAAATTCCTAATATGGTATAAACCCCGGACACTGCCTAGCAAGGCAGAACTGATGCCAGCCCGATTGGACCTGGAAAATTACAGAATGTAAGTTGTAGGTGGACTGGCTACCCCTCCACGTCCCGGAGAAGCACTTAAGTTCAAACAATGAGGTCTCCCGAGAGCTCCTAGCTGATCTCGTCAACGTCCTGCTCCTCTTCCTCAACCCACCTTCTAGAATCATAGAATCATAGGGTTGGAAGGGATCTTCTAGGGTCATCTAGTCCAACCCCCTGCACAATGCAGGAAATTCACAACTACCTCCCCCCCACACACACACAGTGACCCCCGCTCCATGCCCAGAAGATGGCAAAACACAGAATCCCGAGCCAAACTGGCCCAAGGAAAATTACTGTCATATATACCTGTCTGCATATCTGCCAGGAATGTATTATGTGTTATGTACTGGCCCTCTGAGGGCATGAGAAGTTTCTTATTGATGTTAAGACAAGAGGTTATCTCACAAGTATTTACTTTCTGTTTCACAACTACCTCCCCCTCACCATGCACACACACCCAGTGACCCTTGCTACATGTCCAGAAGATGGCAAAACACTATCGGGATCCGTAGACAAACTGGCGTGGGAAAAATTGCTTCCTGACCCCAAAGTGGCCCAACCTCCAGACAAGCCATCAAACCATTGAGGCTGCTAATGTGGGGAGGGCGGGATAGAAATCGAAACAAATAAATAAAATTGTCTCGGAAGCAAAGATGTCAGTTTTGCCCCAGGACAAGTTTCGTCCTATAATTAGACTACCCAGCCACCCCAGCCATGTGTTCTGTGTGTGTTTGTGTTCTGGGACCCATTCATGCTCCCCCAAACTTGTTCGGGCTTCCTCTCTTCTCCTTCTTCGTGAATCGCTGGTCATTTTGCTGCTGTTCCCACAGACCCCTCCGGACTGGTAATTATCACCTTTCCCCTGAAACTGCTTTTCCATTTTCCTCACTGTTTTCTTAGTTAGCCCTTTGTGTATGCTGGATCAAGATGAGTAGCCATGTCTGTAGCAGTAGAAAAGAGCAAGCGTCCAGTAGCACCTCTAAGACTAACTAAATTTGTGGTAGAGTATAAGATTTCATAAGTCGCAGCTCACATCTTCAGATACCATCTGAAGAAGAGTCCAGTAGCACCTATAAGACTAACAAAATTTGTGGTAGGGTATAAGATTAAACAGCTCACTTCTTCAGATACCATTTGAAGAAGTGAGCTGTGACTCACGAAAGCTCATCCCCTACTACAACTTTTGTTAGTCTTATCGGTACAACTGAACTCTTGCTCTTTTCTACTGTGTGTATACTGTGTGTGGTTTTCTGTACCCTTGCCTTTTATTTCTCTGTTAATAAAAAAAAACATTCCTGTTAAACATCTGCCCATTTTTTGAGCATTCTGTAAGGGAATGATCTTTCTATACACAAGTGGAGACATCACAGTTACCCCTTTTGCTTGTCTCCTTTAATGCTAATTCCCCCAACTATTTAAGGAGACTGCCTATCTGAGTAACATCGAAGGCTGCGGCTGCTTAAAATGACATTGCAAATCTGGTGCTTGCATTCGAAGCCAGTTGCAAAAGCCAAAGTCCTACTTTGTGGATTTCTTCCTTTGGCAGCTGCTTAATCCATTGTTATGAAAGATAGTTAAAGGAGGTAAAAGGATATCAAGAATGATAATTGCAAGGAAGCGCTCGTGCCCGTGAACTCAGGGTGCCCATATGCGGCTTTGGTGGAACTGTGAACAAAGAGGAAGCTGAAAGGATGTCAACACAGCCTTCTGAAATAATTTCTGATGTTTTACTCATAAGCCTCTTAAGACCTTGGATTCCATTAACATTGCTGCCGCCGGTGTCAACCGGTACTGAAACAAAGGAGCCATCTGCCAAATTGGATTCAACGTAAAACCTTTTCCACGTTGATTCATTTGTAACATGTGTTAAATGCTTTTAATCTATTGCTACACCCTAGCATTTTCTTTTGATTGTTCTTTCCCTTCTTTTGTCTTCACAAACATGGAGGTTAACCGTCCAAAGCAAAGGAGGGCAGGATTAAAATAACTTCTTCATCTAGTAAATGTGTTCCGATGGGTACCGCGTCCATCATCCGATGAACATAGTAAAAACGTCAGCTAATGTATTCCAGGGGTCCAGACTGCTGAATTTCCACTAGAGAGATTTAGCGTCTGAGCAGGTCTGCTCACCGCAAAGTTGGATGTTTCCAAACTACAAGAGAAGAACGCCAGAAGCCAAACTGTGTGAGACGGGTAGAGTCACAATATTCTCCAGCACAGAAGAACCTGTTTGGAATGGGGTTATAGGGTGGGAACAGGGGAGGGGTGACATTAGATTCATAGAATCATAGGGATGGAAGGGACTTCCAGGGTCATCTAGTCCAACCCCCTGAACAAAGCAGGAAATCCACAATTAACCACACACACACACACAATGACCCCCCGCTCCATGCCCAGAAGATGGCAAAACACAGAATCCCCAGCCAAACTGGCCCAAGGAAAATTACTGTCATATATACCTGTCTGCATATCTGCCATGAATGTATTCTGTATTATGTACTGGCCCTCTGCGGGCATGAGAAGTTTCTTATTGACGTTAAGACGATAGGTTATCTCACAAGTATTTACTGGCTGATTCCACACACGTTGGATAATGCACTTCCAATCCTCTTTAGATATCATTTGGAACTGAATTTTTCGAGTGTGAAACAAAAAATCCACTTCCAAACAATAGCTAAAGTGCATTGAAAGTGCATTATCCAACGTGTGCGGAATCAGCCACTTTCTCTTTCCCGGTGCCTCCAGTAAGTGTTCTTGAAGGCTGGCTGTGACCAGCTCAAAATGTATCCTTCTTGAGAACGGAGATGATTTCATTCTTTGTTCTGTCTAGCCTAAACCTAGCTTCTCCATTTCAACCCCCTCCCCCCAGCTCCTTCGCACCCAAAACTTTAGCGGTCCTTATCCTGATGGCAGGAACTTTCCCTATAACTAACCCCATCTATGTCACTTCTGCCAATTCAGCTGTCTGAGCACCTTGAACTTGATGGATCTCTAATAAAGTTACTTCAACCAATACACTTGCGTGTTTGCTGCGGAGAACTTGGGGATTCTACCTGCCAAGGACTAACAATTACTTCTTGACCCCAAGGTGGCAATCAGCCTTACTCTGGGCATATAAGAAGGGGTCACGAGAACTAAGCACTGATGTAACCCTTCCTGCCCTCCCTCTCATGATCTGCCTAAGTTCACAGAATCAGCACTGCTGTCAGATGGCCATCTAGCCTCCGCTTAAAGACCTCTGAAGAAGGAGAGCCCACCACCTCCTGAGGAAGCCTGTTCCACTGAGGGACCGCTCTGTCAGGAAGTTCTTCCTAATGTTTAGCAGAAAACTCTTTTGATTTAATTTCAAGCCATTGGTTCTGGTCCGAGCTTCTGGGGCAGCGGAAAACAACTCCGCTCTATCCTCTATATGACAGCCCTTCAAGTACTTGAAGATGGTTATCCTATCGCCTCTCAGTCGTTTCCACTCCAGGCTAAACAGTCCGAGCTCCTTCAACTTTTCCTCGTAGGACTTCGTCTCCAGACCCCTCACCATCTTTGTTGCCCTCCTCTGGACACGTTCCAGCTTGTCTATGTCCTTCTTAAATTGTGTAACTTTTAAAGTTCCAAAGCCCAGAGGAAAAACAGAGAGCTTTTCTGCATGCCAGTATGCCTCCCTCCCCTGCCATGGCACAGTAACAGCTCTAGGTGCTAGCTGACTTTTGGAAAATGGCAAGGAGCAGGTTAAGCCTCCCCCCTCCCCCAGGCCATGAACATATTCCAAACTGGAGCCCTCTCCCTTTCTTGACAATATCATGGGTCTTCCAGGGTCTCCTTTAATTTGACCATAGAGAATGCTGAGGGTTACGGTTGTCACTTGAGGTCAAAACAGACAGAGGAGTTGGTATGACAGGCCATTGGCCCCTGTGTTACCCTAATTAGTTGGGGGAAATTAGCATTAAAGGAGTCAAGTCAGAGGGAGTAACTGGGATTTCTCCAACTGTGTATACCAGGATCATGCCCTTAGAGAATGCTCAAAAAAACAGGCAAATGTTCAATAGAAAAGTTTTTTTTTTAATTGAAGAAAAATGAAAGGCAAACATACAGAAAATCTCACATAGCACGCATGCAAGACTAACTAGGAAAAACAGGGAAGAAAGTGGGAGAAAATAGGGAGGGCGTAAATTACCAGTACTGAAGAAGGAAGGGTCCATGGGAGCAGCAGCAAAACAACCAGCGTTTCATGGGGAGGAAGAGCAGGCTCAAGCAAACGTGAAGGTTGATGTATGGATCCAGAAAACACACGCAGTGCTGGACTGGAAGGCTATCAGGTATGCTGAATAGCTTTGATTATGTAAGTGAGAGAGGGGAGGTAAAGGAAGGTGTTGATAAAATTAAGCAGGGAGCTCTCTCAGGAAGCCCCATTATCTCTGATTCTCTCCAGGGCATGGGAGACGTCAATCATCCTTCCCCTCTGATTCATGTCTTGGTAACTTTCCAGTCTCCAGAATCCACTCTGCTAGTGGATAGGACAAGGCAAGCGGTTTATGATCCTACTTTATAAAGAGCTAACTGTGTTCCAGACAACTCACTTCCTACCCTGGTGTGCCTCCAGAGGGTGCTGTCATGGAGGAAAGCCAAGAAGAGGCAGCCCATCCCTCCAAGAGCCACCATAGAGGGAAGTCCACCCTGAGATCAAGTGCAAAGCAGGTGGCAATGCCTACCCATCCCTCCAGCAGAGAAGGTGGCAATGACCACCCCCTGCCTTCACTCAGCTGGGATCAGGAGCAGAACAAGTGGCAATGCCCACACCCCATCACCGCCTGACCGGAATCAGGAGCAGAGCAGGTCACAATGCCCACCCCCCAACTTCACCCAACTGGGAACAGGAGCAGAGCAGGTGGCAATGCCCACCCCCTGCCATCACCTGGCTGAGATCAGGAGCAGAAGACAAGAAAGGGCAAAGCCCCTCAGAGGAAAAAACACGACAGTGTGGAAACTAAGTAATTGCTGTAACCTATTAAGTTTACTATGAAGTGTAAAAAGTGCAACAGTGCTCAGTAGTAAAAAATCACAGGACCAATGAACATATAAATCACAGTATCAATGAATATACCAATTCAGCTCCTATAATAAATATGCAATGCATAGAAGAGGTCATAGAATCAATCCAATAGAATTGGATAGGAACACCATAGGTAAGGAACAAATACATGTACAATCCTCAATCTTATAAAAAGTCAATAAAGCTTTGCATCACAAGCCGACGGGCGTGTTAAATTGTTAATTTGTCGTGGTCAGGATGAGCCTCTGAAAAAGAGTCACACACGAAACGGGAATATATTGCTGGCACACGCCCGTCGGCTCCACCCAATTCATGGACAAGAAATAACAACAATGGCTTGTGAGTCAAAGCCTTATTGACTTCTTGCACGTCTTGGCAGGAGGGAAACAACTGCTGGTCTGCCTGTGAACACCCGACAATAGAAGAATCTTCCAAACCTAAAGGAACAAGGCAAAAAGGAAAATAATTAGTTATAAGATTGAGGATTGTACATGTATTTCTTCCTTACCGATGGTGTGTGTTCTATTGGATTGATAGTGGGAAGAAATGATTAAGTAAGCATTAACCCTGTGGTGCAGAGTGGTAAGCGGCAGTACTGCAGCCCAAGCTCTGCTCATGACCTGAGTTCGATCCCGGCGGAAGCTGGGTTCAGGTAGCCAGCTCAAGGTTGACTCACCCTTCCATCGTTCCGAGGCTGGTAAAATGAGTGCCCAGTTTCCTGGGGGTAAAGTGTAGATGTCTGGGGAAGGCAATGGCAAACCACCCCGTAAAAAGTCTGCCAAGAAAACGTCATGATGCGACGTCCCCCCATGGGTCAGTAATGCTTGCACAGGGGACTACCTTTACCTTTATAACCGACAAGTGCACAGGCTTAGAGAGGTGGCAGGGCAGAGTCAGCCATGGCCCAATGGCAAAGCCCATCCTTATTGGTACTTTGCTGGTACCATCTGTGGAGAAACGCCATTCTGTTGGTGAATTTAACTTTCTAGGTGCTGCAGGAGGGAGGGGCCAGTTCTGGAATGGAATTTGATTGGAGGGAGAGCGATTCAGTTGGTGGAGGGGAGTTGGAAGTTGACAGTTGGTGGCAGTTCGAAGTTGACAGTTGGTGGCAGAAGAGAGGGAGGGATGGCTCTGAGGGGAGAGGGAGGTTGGAGTTAAACCCCAGGTAACAAAGTATCGTGTCTGCCCTATACAACATTCAGCTAGGGCATGAGTACAGAGGAGGGAAAGAGATTAGGGGTTTTGTTTTTTCCTGATGTTATGTATTGTCTTCCGTTCACTACATACTTGTCTGGGTGGAGTTATAATCTTAAACAAATTTTGTTGATTAATGAAGGAATGAAGACCCTCTGTTCTACATAGATCCCCAACCACTTGGGTCCGCTAGCAGGGGAGAGAGAGAGGTGAAGGAATACAAAGGGACGTAACCAGAGGGGGGTTAGGAGGCTGTCCCGCTTAACCAGGACCCCATACAGGGACAGTGGTGGCAGCAACTACCCGGAGACAGGAAAGGGAGACAGCCCCTTCAGGTGCCTGGCTAGGCGAAAAGGGAGGGGTAGGCAGAGCGGGGTCTACCAGTGGGAGGAAAGGCCCCGATTTGCCACACCATCTACCATTAAAGGGCTTTTTGTTGGAAAGGCTGTGAAAGACCTTGGAGAACAGCTTCCAATTAGAACATGTATTTCTTTTAAAATGTAATCCTGCTCTCACAACTTTTCCAGCTTCATCACATGGCTAACAAACGTATCAATGTATATAAAATGGCTTCAGTTTTTTTAAAAAACCTCCATCAAAACCCTCAAGAGCCTGGGTGAAAAGGAACATTTTATCCCAGTGCCCAAAATTAGTCAGAGGTGAACCTCCCCTGGGACGCAGTTCCAGAAGCAGTGCCCTATGGGGGGGGGGGAGGCTCGCCCCTTTGGTCACTCCCCTTACTTCCACAAGAGGGCGCACATGAAGAAGGGTCTATCAAGCAGATATTGATTGTTGGCCAGGAACATCTAACAGAAGGCAGCCTTTGGGGCGCCCTGGTCCCAGACTGTTTAGGGCTTTACAGGAAATGATTGATCCTTTAAATTGGGAAGGAAGCAAAAGGCGACCAATGGGGTTCTTTCCAGATAGGCATGACATGTCCCTAGACTGCTAGGAATCCGGCTGCAGCATTTCATAGCAACTGATGCTTTGGACTGTTCTCAAGGGCAGCCCCACGTTGAATGCATTGCCGTAATCTATGCTGGGTTCAATCAGAGCATAGATAACTGTTGCCACATCCTTCCCTTCCCATTGGCTGTTGGTCCAGTCTTAACCGTCCACTTCTTTTTCCCTGTGGTCTCCCTCCCTCTGCTTTCTGTGGCCTGATGCTATAGCATAGTGGTTAAGTGGCTGGGCTGTGAACCAGCACTCTACTGGTTCAAATCCCACTACTGCCATGAACTCAGTAGGTGGCATTGGGTAAGCCACTCCTCCCAGCCCAGCTCCCCAGCTGGATTGTAGAGATAATAATAACACTAACTTGTTCACCAGTCTGAGTGGGGCACTAATCTGTCTAGAAGAGTCGTATATAAGCACAGTTATTATTATTATCTACAACCTAATACCAGGTTCCTACCTCATCTTGTCCCATGGGATCTTCTCAACAGTGATCAGAGATCTTCTTCTCTGCAGTCCGTCATCTGGTGCTGAGCCTTTTATGTTCCAAGCCCCAAACCAATTATTTCCTATTCCCTCCGTCCCTGCGTTGATTGGGACAATGTCCTGTTGTTTTGTGTTTAATCATGCTTTCCCAAGTGCAGGTCTTAGCAGCTGATCTATTTTTACTGCGGTCTGTTAGATGTTTTTATTGTCAATTACCGATTGACTTCTTCTAATTGTAGATTTTAAGTGGAAGACTTGTGTGCATGTAAATTGGAGATGGGAGGCAATAACCTCATTTTACAGTCAATAATAATAATTGTATGCTGTCAAATCGCAGCCAACTCACGGCGATCCCAGGATCGTGGGACTTTCAAGGCAAGAGGTGAACCGAGGTGATTCGCCGTTGCCGTCCTCTGCATAGCAACCTTGGTTTCCCTTAATGGCCTCCCATCCATGTACCCACTGTGGCCAACCCTGCTTAATTTCTGAGCACTGACAAGATTGGGCTAAACTGAGCTATTCAGACGGCTACTTTACATTTAGCACCTAGCTAATGTCCATTTTAGGTTTTTTTTTTTTTTTTGGTTAGTACTTGGATAGGAGACCTCTAGCGAAGACCAGGGGTTGCAGAGGCAGGCAATGACAAACCACCTCTGATAGTCTCTTGTCGTGAAAACCCCATCAGGGGTTGCCATAAGTCAACGATGACTTGAAGGCAGTCTCCACCACCATATAGCTGTGCACAGGTAACGTGGTGTGTGGATGAACTAATGTCAATACTGGTCTTCTATATGACATCACCGCCCTGACCTGGACAGCCCAGGAGAGCCTGATCTAGTCAGATCTCAGAAGCTAAGCAGGGTCGGCCTTGGTTAGTAATTGGATGGGAGACCTGCAAGGAAAACGAAGGTTGCAGAGGCAGGCAACGGCAACCCACAGCCGAATCCACACTCACTCACCATCCACTTATCTTGCGCAGTCGTGGCAATCGGGTTCATTCCGCTACCATGCTGTGCATCTTCATATTCACCCTTCCATTGCGTCTTTATGGTGCAATCAGTTCTCCACGTGCCACTGAGTAAAACGTCACAGTGGGCGGTTCCATCCTCCGCCGTCAGAATTGACAGCACTCGTCACTTCCCGTTTTTTTTTTTTAAGGGTTAATTATCCGGTATACCGATATCTTGACTCCGGTGACCGTTTCTTTTCCCGGGCAAACCGCTGCTCACTATGGTTTGTTTATCGGTATACCAACCTTTATGCACTGTGAAAAAAGGGGAGAAAATGGATTTCCACCAATATCACGTGGTTTTGAGGGAAGGCGCAATAGTGGCGCGGTGATGGCGGGGAACACGCGGAATGGGAAAACATGTGAGTATCTGCCTGAATAGCGCACCGCTTGCAAAAAAGGGGAGGAAACAAAAAGGAAGTGTGGATTCGGCCCACCTCTGGTAGTCTCTTGCTGTCAAAAAAACCCACCAGGGGTCACCATAAGTCAGCTATGACTTGACAGCACTCTCCGCATATAGTATCACCAGGTCCCACCCCGTGACATCACTGGACTCCACCCATGACATCACCAGGCCTTGACAAGTGAATTTCATGCTTTAGGATGATAGAGACCAGGCAATTGTGCTCCCTCCCAAGTATTCAAGCCCTGACTTAGTGCCTAAAAAGTAACAGGCTGGTACTTGATGGATCAGGTTGTGGGGAGAAAATCTCATTTGCACACAGCTATAGAAGAATCTCTGGCACTAGTAACTACCCGCTATGCCTCAGCAGGTGGTGAGTACATGGAGAAAGATTTTATTAGCCAATTTTAATTGATGGGCAGGTTTTTATGGGAACAAGGGGTCCTTTAGGTTTCTTCTGGCAGGTGTCCATGGCCTTTTAAAGTCTGTGTATTGTGCTAAAACGTAAGCGCTGTCCTTATTTCGAAAAATACAGCATGAGCTAGCTTGTTAGTTGCAGACTGAAATTGTCTGCTCTGCAAAAGGCCCGAGAGGGCGAGAATGGATTAGTCTTCTGGCTAGTGATCTCTCAACCAGTTTTAGCCTTGCCGTATTTTTTCCAGGGAGCGATTCTGTCCCTGGGAAAAGATCATAGGTTTCCCAATCCCCCACCATTAACCCTTCCCCTTTCGGATGGTATCTGTGTCATCGATCACAGCAAAGAGGTTTAGAAGGAGTAAGGTTTGCAGACAGATTCGCTTGCACCCAGACATCTGATCATGTCATTTGGAAGGGACAATTTGGGGTGGTTAGATTCTGAGAGTGCTTTGGCGTTACATTTTCCCACCACCAGGCGGAGCTCACGCACCAGCTATGGCTCAAAGATAGAGCAAACTGGGGAAGGTCCTTCCCCCTCCTCAAAAAAGGGATCTCCTCATTTCTTAAAATGCTACATATGACATTTTACTCGGCTCTCTTTCCTCCAGACAGAATCCCATACCTGAGTTAGTGTTAGAGTATTCCCCGCTGCGGTGCTGAAAAGCAAAGGGAATCCTTCCCTCTAAGATCCAGAGGAGTTCGCCATGTTAGTCCGTAGTAGCAAAATAGCAAAGAGTCCAGTAGCACCTTTAAGACTAACCAACTTTACTGTAGCATAAGCTTTCGAGAGCCACAGCTCTCTTCGTCAGATGCATGATGTATCTGACGAAGAGAGGGGTGGCTCTCGAAAGCTTATGCTACAATAATGTTGGTTAGTCTTAAAGGTGCTACTGGACTCTTTGCTACTTCCCTCTAAGGTTTCGATCTCATGGTCCAAAAAGACTCTCAAGACAAGGGAATTGGCAAAGAAGAACAGAGTTTATTAGAATGATGCAAACCAGCAGGCTAGAATGTACGTCAGAGGCCATTTCAGCTTCAGCTTTTATTTAATTCAGTATAATAACAAGCACCATTAGTTTACATATCACAGTGTTGTAAGGGTTTTTTTATTTTATTAAACAGAAAGGGAGTACAGAAAAGAAAGGGGGGAAGGGGGGACAAGGAAAACAGATATAAAACTGTGTACTACAAGGATTATTAGAATACTGATTGGAATAATAATTAAGCCTCTTAAGTAAATGTTTTTCCAAATAAACAATACATGCAAAATGCAACCCTATTTCTACACACTATTTTAGTAATAATAAAGAAAAAAACTATTAACAATAACACTGCTTATTACTTAATGCAACTGATTGTCATAACCTTTAAGAGTATTGAGTACTATTAAGAATTCTAGCCTATTTCTACTCCCTGTCTTAAAAAACATAGAAAAACAATCCTCCTCAAAAAGAACTTCCTCAGGATACAGTGACGCCTCCCGCCATTAGCATTCCACACCCTGGGAAACTCTTACAGGAGGACTCAGCTCAACCCCACCCCTCCTGAGTAGATATAAATGATCTGCCAACATCTTTTCCACACTGTGACACTGAGAGATGTCTGTCTTTCGGTGCTACACCTCTGAAGATGCCAGCCACAGCTGCTGGCGAAACGTCAGGAACTACAATGCCAAGACCACGGCAATACAGCCCGGAAAACCCACAACAACCATTGTTCTCCGGCCGTGAAAGCCTTCAACAATACATAAAACAATCCTTATTTCCCCTGTATTTGTATTTATCATTACCTGTTACTTACACTTTACTTAACAATAACATTGCTAACTTTCGTCAAAATTTCAATATTATACAGTCTATTATCTTTATATAACTAATTATCTTACAATCACATTATAGAGTATGTCAATACGCAATCATTTTCAAATTTGCAGAACAAAGACATCTAATAAGTTTTATCTGTTGTAAGCAAAATATTTTCCCCATTTCTCTTCAAATTCTTTAATTGTAAGTTTGGGTCACTAAGAGATATCGGATCTAGTAATATTTCAACTGCAGGTTACATAATCGAGATCAGCGTTGATCAATAACATAATAACATTTGATTTATATACCGCCCTTCAGGACAACTTAATGCTCACTCAGAGCGGTTTACAAAGTATGTCATTATTATCCCCACAACAAAACACCCTATGAGGTGGCTGGGGCTGAGAGAGCTCTAAGAGAGCTGTGACTGACCCAAGGTCACCCAGCTGGCTTCAAGCGGAGGAGTGGGGCATCAAACCCAGCTCTCCAGATTACAGTCCTGCCGCTCTTAACTACTTCACCAAACTGGCTTACCTTCTACATGGTCCTCGCGTGCTGAGCATGCACTTCTCAGCAGACCAAAAAGCCTATTTGGGGCCAAAATCAGCCCATTGAGAAGCACATGCTGAAGCCACACGATAATGTTTCTCCTGGGGATGATGTCATCGCACCGCCCTGGGAGCATGTCTGGGAGGCCTGTTCATCTGCCTTCCCCCCTCTCCCCACAACAAAACACCCTGTGAGGTGGCTTGGGCTGAGAGAGCTCTGAGAGAGCTGTGACTGACCCAAGGTCACCCAGCTGGCTTCAAGGGGAGGAGTGGGGAATCAAACCCAGTTCTCCAGATTAGAGTCCCACGCTCTTAACCACTACACCAAACTGGCTCTCAAGCACAAGAACAGAACATGTGTAAGCAGAGGTCAGAGCAATGGCAAGGCTGGGTATGTTCAAGAGTGGACCGTCCCTTCTAAGAAGAAGCTATCTGGTATGGTACTGGTTATCATCACACATTAAGCAGAGAACAAGTTTGGTCCGCAGACGAGCATAACAAGAAAGGTCAGAGAAGGGGGAAGTGACTTCCTACAGGGTTCACCTAAATACGATAAAGGGGATATTTAATATTCCCTAACAGTTAACCTCCATTGGGAGGGGGCGGTTCAGATGCAGAGATTCTTAAAAACAATCTTTCTTTCAAGGAGCAGAGAAGTCCATCTTGCCCTTTAAAAATCAACACAGAGAATTAAAGGCCATCAGAGGCAGGGGGAAAGCACAGGCCGACCTGAGAGATCACAACAGCAGCCCACAGAGTCTAATATCCCTGGGTTTGAGTCCAGCCGCACCTTAGAGACCAACAAGAGTTTCAGGGTGCAAGCTTTCAAGAGTCACGGCTCCCTTCTTCAGACATCTTGTCGGTCTCTAAGGTGTCACCGGGTTCATATCCTGCTGTTCTACTGCACACTAATATGGCTACCTGCTCAAAACCAACAACTCTGGGTTAGGTATGCCAAATCCAGAGTAGAAAATTTCTGGAGTTTCGGGGAGGAATTTTGAGAGGAGAGTGCATCAGAGCTGTAATTTCATAGATACCCTCCTCTAAAGCCAATGTTTCCTACAGAGAAACAGATCTCTGCAGTCTGGAGAGCAGTTGTAATTCTGGGGGAACTCCAGGCCCTCCTCTCTTAATTTTGTCTTATCTCCTAGCCATCTAAGAGAGAGGCTACCATGGAAGTGGGCTCCACTTGCCATTTATCTCCGAGTCTCTCTACACGAGACATCTGACACGTGAAGAACACATGTCGGGAGATGCAACGTTAGCCGGGAAGGGTAGTTTAAAAAGACAGAGCCGGCGACAGGGCAAAGGCTTTGCTATGCACTGCAGCTGTGTGAAGGGGCTGTGAAATGGGAAACTTCAGTCCATTATAACCTCTCTAGGTCCAAGATCGGCTCTGGAAGGCAGCTCCAACCCATTTCCATTCCTCGCTACCCTCTGGTTGCAATCCCCTACCGTTTTAGAATGGAGAGGTGAAATTGACAGAGCCTTTGGGAAGGCAAAGATGAAATTAACAAACTTTCTGAGGAGCGATCTCCACCGGCTGTGTCTTTTTAAACTACACTTCCCGGCTACATTGTGTCTCCCTACACTTGACGAACACACACCAAGGCGTTTTGTATAGAGAGACTCTCTTTTTCTTTTTGTAGATAAGTGTGATTTTAAAAAATCAATCCATACTGTCACAGTTGGCTTCTAGGATTTCAATATTTTCAAGTTCATTGGCCTGGAGAAGTACAGGAATTCCCTTGCCCAACCCCTTTCTACTAGCATTGAAATGAATATTCATACAAACTCCGCTGACTAGCGTTTGCTTCCAAAAATGCCGAATGCCTTTACTCAAAATCTGGATATTTTCTTTTCCTTTTTGATCGTTTGTTTGGTTGCAGCTTCGCAATTACAAATACTCTTGGAACTCAGCCCTGGTTCAAACGAAGTTTATTGTGAAATCTGCAATCTGCTCTTAATAACGTGTTGGATTAATAGTTCCAGAAGCAGGATGCGAAGTGCCGAAATCAAAAGCTTAAACATGGATTGGAATGATTGAAAAGCTGGCTTAAAAGTCCCTCAAAACGCAGTCTGTGAAGTCAGCCAGACCTCCTATGTGCACAATATTTGTCTACTCCCCAGAGGCCTGCAGCAACAGCTTCCTCTACACAGTGCCGTTAACAAGAGTAGAATTGATATAGTGCAGCAATTTCAGAAGGCTGGTATAATTGTCCTCACTTTGGGAGCTGAGCCGGAGAAACACAGCAGTTTGTTCACAATCACCTTTCTATTCCATCTTTCCTCCAAGTAGCTCAGAACAGTGCACAAAGTTCTCCCTTTCCTGTTTTATACTCACAGCAGCCCTGTGAGGTGGGGCTGTGCTCGCTTCAAAGCCAAACGGTCAGAAATAGATAACGATACTCCTTCTTGGATACTCACTTTTACACGATGAGGGGATTTGAGTGTGTCAGCGGAGCCAGATGTTCAAGCTGGATTCAGAATGAGAAGAGGCACCAGAGATCACATTGCAAATTTACAATGCAAAGCTTTAAGAACATAAGAACATAAGAGAAGCCATGTTGGATCAGGCCAATGGCCCATCCAGTCCAACACTCTGTGTCACACAGTGGCCAAAAAACCAGGTGTCCTCAGGAGGTCTGCCAATGGGGAAGGGACACTAGAAGCCCTCCCACTGATTGCCCCCCCAAACACCAAGAATACAGAGCATCACTGTCCTAGACAGAGAGGTCCATCTAGACCTTGTGGCTAATAGCCACTGATGGACCTTCGCTCCATATGTTTATCCAACCCCCTCTTGAAGCTGTCTATGCTTGAAGCTGCCACCACCTCCTGAGGCAGTGAATTCCATGTGTTAATCACTCTTTGGGTGAAGAAGTACTTCCTTTTATCCATTCTAACCTGACTGCTCAGCAATTTCATTGAGGGCCCATGAGTTCTCGTATTGTGAGAAAGGGAGAAAAATACTTCTTTCTCTACCTTCTCTATCCTATGCATAATCTTGTAAACCTCTATCATGTCACCCCTCAATCGTCCTTTCTCCAAGCTAAAGAGCCCCAAGCGCTTTAACCTTTCTTCACAGGGGAAGTGTTCCACCCCTTTCATCATTCTAGTTGCCCTTTTCCGCACTTTTTCCAGTGCTATATCTTTTTTGAGGTGTGGTGACCAGAATTGTACACAGTATTCCAAATGAGGCCGTACCATTGATTTATACAGGGGCATTATGATACTGGCTGATTTGTTTTCAATTCCCTTCCTAATAATCCCCAGCACAGTGTTGGCCTTTTTTATTGCCGTCGCACACTGTATCGACATTTTCAGTGAGTTATCCACCTCCGCTCCAAGATCTCTCTCTTGGTCAGTCTCCGCCAGTTTGGACCCCATCATTGTGTATTTATATTTGGGATTTTTGGCCCTAATGTGCATTACTTTGCACATGGCCACATTGAACTTCATTTGCCACATTGATGCCCACTCGCCCAGCCTCGACAGATCCCTTTGGAGTGCCTCACACTCCTCCCTGGTTCTCACCACCCTGAACAATTTAGTATCATAGGCAAACTTAGCCTCTTCACAGCTTACTCCCAACTCCAAATCATTAATGAACAAGTTAAAAAGCACCGGACCCAATACTGAGCCCTGCGGTACCCACTGCTTACCACCCTCCACTGCAAATATTTATACTCACTCTCTGTTTCCTATTCATTAGCCCGTTTTTGATCCACAAAAGGACTTGTCCTTTTACCTCATAACTATTGAGTTTACTCAGTAGCCTTTGATGAGGAATTTTATCAAAAGCTTTCTGGAAGTCCAGGTAGACAACATCTGTCGGTTCCCCCTTGTCCACATCTTTGTTCACTCCCTCAAAGAACTCCAACAGGTTTGTGAGACAAGATCTTCCCTTACAGAACCCATGCTGAGTCTTCCCCAATAGCTTTTGTTCATCAATGTGCCTACTAATTCTCTCTTTAATAACAGTTTCCACCAACTTACCCAGTTTTGACGTTAGACTGACTGGCCTGTAATTTCCCGGATCTCCTCTGGAACCCTTTTTAAAGATGGGGGTGACATTAGCTATCTTCCAGTCCTCAGGAATGGAGGCAGATGTTAAAGAAAGGTTACATATCTTGTTCAGGAGATCCACAAGTTCAAATTTGAGTTCTTTCAGAACTCTTGGATGTATGCCATCCAGGCCTGGGGATTTGTTAGTTTTTAAATTGTCTATCAATCGTAGGACCTCCTCTCTCATCACCTCAATCTGACTCAGGTCTTTCAACACTCCTTCAGAAATCAGCGGTTCTGGAGTGGGCAAGCACCTCTCATCTTCTACAGTGAAGACAGAGGCAAAAAAAGCATTTAGCTTCTCGGCATATGCAAAAGCATATGCAAAAGAACCTCCTCAGGATACAGTGAAGCCTCCCACCATTAGCATTCCACACCCTGGGAAACTCTTACAGGATGACTCAGCTCAACCCCACCCCTCCTGAGTAGATACAAATGACCTACATCTTTTCCACACTGTGACACTGAGAGATCTCTGTCTTTTGGTGCTACACCTCTGAAGATGCCAGCCACAGCTGCTGGCGAAACGTCAGGAACTACAATGCCAAGACCACGGCAATACAGCCCGGAAAACCCACAACAGCCATCGTTCTCCGGCCGTGAAAGCCTTCGACAATACATTTATTGTTGGTTTTTATGTTTTCTGCAATGTGTTCCTTTTTGCCTGCCTGATCACAGACTTGTATTTTCTTTGCCTAAGCCTGTGTTCCCTTTTATATACCTCACTCTGACTAGCTTTCTACCTTTTAAAGGAAACCTTCTTACCTTTTATAGCTACTTTGTTTGTTAACCCTGCAGGCCTTTTGACTGTGTGGACCATGAAAAGCTATGGAGAGTCTCAAAAGAAATGGGGGTGCCACAACATCTGATTGTTTTGATGTGCAACCTGTACTCTGGACAAGAGGCTACTGTCAGGACAGAATATGGGGAAACAGAATGGTTTCCAATTGGCAAAAGCGTCAGTCAAGGATGCATATTTTCTCCCTACCTGTTCAACCTCTATGCAGAGTATATCTTAAGGAAAGCTGGATTAGATTTAGTAGAAGGTGAAGTGAAAATTGGTGGAATGAACATTAACAATTTGAGATACCACAGATGAAACCACATTACTAGCAGAAAATAGTGAAGACTTGAAACAACTACTGATGAAGGTTAAAGGAGAAAGTGTCAAAGCGGGATTACAGCTGAACATCAAGAAGACAAAAGTAATGACTACTGAGGAACTACACAATTTTAAAGTTGACAATGAGGAAATTGAAATGGTTCAAGATTTTCTATTCCTTTGCTCAATCATCAACCAACAGGGAGACTGCAGTGAAGAAATCAGAAGAAGATTGAGACTTGGAAGAGCAGCTGTGAGAGAAGTTGATAAGATCCTTAAAGATAAAGATGTCCAAACTATGGTATTTCCCATTACTATGTATGGATGTGAATGCTGGACAGTGAAGAAAGCTGACAGGAAGAAAATTAATTCATTTGAAATGTGGTGCTGGAGGAGAGTTTTGCAGATACCATGGACAGCCAAGAAGACAAATAAGTGGGTACTAGATCAAATCAAGCCTGAATCCTCCCTAGAAGCTAAAATGACAAAACTAAGGCTACCGTACTTTGGCCACATCATTAGAAGACAAGATTCTCTGGAAAAGTCAATAATGCTAGGAAAAGTAGAAGGCAGTAGGAAAAAAGGAAGACCCAAAATGAGATTGCTTGACTCAATAAAAGAAGCCACACCCTCCAGTTTGAAGGATCTGAGCAAGTCTGTTAATGATAGGACGTTTTGGAGGTCTTTCATTCATAGGGTCGCCATAGGTTGGAGGTGACTTGACGGCACATAACACAGAGAGAGAGATGACTATATTCTCTCCAGCTGTGTTGCATCTGCCTGGTGAACCACCTGCCAATATTTCCACAACCCACTTGTGGGTCACAGTACATTCTAAACCATGTCTACTTTGGAAGGGCAGGAAACAAATGTATGCCACCCTGAGCTCTTTGAAGGACAGAATTAAAAATGTAATAGTTTTTCCATGCTCAGGGGGGAAAACAATCTGGTTTATGAAGTTCTTGTTTCGAGAACCCTTGAATATTTAGGGGCTGTCTTCTGGGCTTCCCTTGGCCCCTCATTAGTCTGTAGATGTGGAAACAATTTTGTGTGCAAATTGAATTATGCGTGTTTGTGCTGTCAAGTCGCGACCCCAGCAAGGGGCTTTCAAGACAAATAAGAAGCAAAGGAAGTTTGCCAGTGCCTTCCTCTGCAGAGTCTTCCTCGGTGGTTACCCATCCAAGTACCGATCCTGCATAGCTTCCGAGATCTTCCAAGATCGGGCTATACCATGTCACCCTCCCTCCCCCATGCCGCTTTCCCTCCCGCAAATTGAATTAAGGAGTTTTAGTCTCGGAGTGACAGTTCATAGACAGTCAGGTAATCAGCCCATGTTGTCCCTTGATACTCAGCTCCAGGTGGAGAAGTCTTCTGCATCTCAGTTAGCCGTTCTCTGGGATAATTGAATTCCCATTTGTCCAACTCAGTAGCTCAGTTCAGATATTGCATAACATTTATTTTATGAGCAGTTAGTTGGTGAAACCAGGATCTGGCTCATGAACAATCACTCCATCCTTTTTTTTTTTTTGCCTTGATAGATCAGGGATTTATCCGTCAGGGAGACTGCTGGTGAGAGACAGTGAAGGGAAGAAAGGGGGTTTGATTTTGAGCTGCATGTTCATAGCATGAAGAATATATGAAATGACAATGAAGAACAAGCAAGGATTGCACCAGAGAAAGCCGCCCCCCCCGCCCCCCGCAAAAAATACTATTCCACACAATGTTTAATCTCTTTATGGAATTCACTGCTGCACAGACATGATGGGGGCCAGAGGGGTAGATGGCTTTTAAGGGAACTGGAGAAGATCATGGAGGAGAGGTAAGCCAGCGGTCTGACTGTGGCCAGAAAGTGACCTTTATTTATTTACTTATTTTTATTTATTATTATATTTATATTCTGCTTTCCCTGCAGAGCAGCCTCAAAGCAGATTACATCCATTTGGTGTAGTGGTTAGGAACAGCAGGACTCTAATCTGGACAGCCAGGTTTGATTCCCCATTCCTCCACTTGAAGCAAGCTGGGTGTCCTTGGGTCCGTCATAGCTTCTCGGAGCTCTCTCAGCCCCACCCACCTCATAGGGTGATTGTCATGAGGATAATAATAACACACTTTGTAAACTGCTCTGAGTGGGTGTTAAGTAGTCCTGAAGGGCAGCACATAAATCGAATGTTGTTATTGTTGTTATTAATATTGATATGAAAACAGGCAGCTTAATGAAACCAGATTCAATTGATAAAATCCAGAGGCACTCACATTGTCCTTGCTCCCTTGAGATACACTGATGTTATTTTGTCAAGCTGAGTGATAATGCATAATGTGTGATGATGATTTTCCCACTGGAGAAATAAATTCGAATCCATAGAGGTGCTGGGAGCCGGATTGAACAAGAGAGGGAATTTCCCACTGGTCTCGCCCAACTATTCCCCAGAGTACACATCTGCCAACATTTACAAGAAGAAAAAGGCAAAGGAACGGATTGTATTTATATACTATAGCAATAGTAGTGACCGTGTGTAGAGTGCCATGAAGCCATAGCTTGACTTATGGCAACTCCTAGTGGGGTTTGCAAGGCAAGAGACTAACAGAGGTGGTTTGCCACTGCCTGGTCTTTGTTGGAGGTCTCCCATCCAATTACTAACCAAGGCCAACCTTGCTTAGCTTCTGAGATCTGATGAGATCAGGCTCGCCTGGGCTATCCAGGTGAGGACATTCATATTTGTACATAGTGTGAAAGTATGGGTGCCAATTCCAACTTGAGAAATCCCTGGAGATTTGGAGGACGCTGCCTGAGGAAGGCGGAGTTTGGAATACTGAATACAGATACTGAAGCTCGGCAATGGTATGATGCCATAAAGTTCGCCCTCCAAATTTGCCGTTTTCTCCAGGGAACTCATCGCTGCGGTCATAAGATCAGTTGTAATTCTGGGAGAACCCCTGGGCCTACTGGGTTGGTAACCTTCTGTGAAACCATAATTAAGACTAATTGTGATTAATAAACCAACTTCAAACCATGGTTTCATATCTCGAGTTGATGAACCGTGACTATCTGTAGTTAATGGAGAGTCTTCTATTTGGACGATCAACGAACTGAAGTGAAATTTAACTAATTAGTTAAGCTAATTAAAGTGAAATTTGTTTTGTATGATGCCTGAACCGAGTACCATTCTGTACTATGCATGAAGTATGTCCTCCCACGGAAGAAGAGGGAAGTTTTAATCTTCCATGCTTTTAGTGTTTCCAGATGCAAACTTGGGTCTTTCATTGCCGCAAGGGAAGGTTGGTTTCTCCAGGTTCAATAATTCCACTTGGATAGCTGTATTAGTCCGTATCAACATGTTACGAGCCCCTTTCTTCTCTCAGTTAGATTTTGCTTTTAACTCTTTTCTTGTTGCCCCCTCTGGGTAGATTGCTGCCACCAGAGGAGATGGAGTGGGGGACATGATTGCTCTCTTTAAGTATTTGAAAGGCTGTCATTTGGAGGAGGGCAGGGAGCTGTTCCAGTTGGCAGCAGCGGGTAGGACGCGAAGCAATGGGCTTAAATTACATGCACAAAGGTACCTGCACAAACTTTTTCACAGTCAGAGTAGTTCAAAAGTGGAATCAGCTGCCTAGGGAGGTGGTGAGCTCCCCTTCACTGACAGTTTTCAAGAAGAGGCTGGATGAATATTTGTCAGGGATGCTTTAGGCGGATCCTGCATTGGGTAGGGGGTTGGACTAGATGGTCTGTATGGCCCCTTCCAACTCTATGATTCTATGATTCTATGATTCAATGAGTGTTATCTGTTCTTAAAGTTTCTTTTCATAGGCGCAGTCAGTCGGATCTTCATAAACGTTCTCTCTCAGGCTGCGCTCACAGTTTGCCTGCTTCAGATATCAATTTCTCACTCAAATACACACAGACTTTCTCTCAGGCGCACACACAGTTTGCCTGATTTAGATAGAATGAATGGGTTCCTCTCAGACACACAGAGTTCAGATTTTCACACGGGGTATGTTTCTTTTAGAAATTCACAGGCACTCTCAGGCTGCACACAGCTTGCCTGCTAAAATCAGATTGAATCTTTTCTCTCAGAAATGTTTAAACACACTCAGGCTGCACACAGCTTGCCTGCTTTGCCCAGACTGACTTCTTTTTTCTTCCCTCAGGGCCAAGCTACAACTTGAACGGATCGTGTGGAGAGCAAGTGAACAGGGAGGAATACACTTGCCGTTCAAGTGTCATTCGTCACTTGTAGTTTGGCCCTCAGTAACTGAAACAGCAGTTCGCTGGGCCCACACACTCAGTCATCAACCAGTCATCTCCCTCACTCATCCCTCTCTTTCACCCCTACTCTTCACCTGTACCACACCAAGCATTTAAAGACACACACACACACATTTGAAATCATTACACAACAATATAAAACAGGAGTCCGGGGACATCTTAAATACTAACAAAACTTAAGCCAGAGTAAGTTTTCAGGAGTCAGAGCTCCCTTCGTCAGATGCAAGAAGTCTACATCCATTAAGCAGAGGAACGAATGCGAAAAACTGCAATGAACTTTTCGTGCTTTTTATTTAAATGTGTTTGCCTAATGGATATATGTGTCTTGCATCTGATGAAGGGAGCTCTGGGTCATGAAGGATTATGCTGGCCTGATTTTTTTCAAGTCTTTTAAGATGCCGTTGGACTCCTCTGTTAATGTACTAGGATAGATGGTTTTCAAAAATTAGTCTAGTTCTTGGTGTATCCATGATCCAGATGGGTAGCCGCGTTAGTTTGTCTATAGCAGTAGAAAAGAGCAAGAGTCCAGTAGCACCTATAATACTAACAAAAGTTGTGGTAGGGTGTGAGCTTAAGAACATAAGCAAAGCCATGTTGGATCAGCTTTTGTGAGTCACAGCTCACTTCTTCAGATACAGCTAGAATGTGAGTCCGTCTGTCCTTATATCTCGAAGAATGGAGTGATTACAGAAGCCGAATAATAATAGCCAGTGAATGACAATGGCAGGCGTGACTGAATAGGGTGGGGCATGCAGAGGGTGGAGGGTGTGCAGAAATCAGCATTGGTAATGAGACAGGAAGCCCAGGTCTCCATTCGGTCCAGGTGGCTGCATTGTCTTGAGCTTCGTTGTCAGTTGCAATTTAGCAGTTTCCGTGATCCAGAGAACCGAACAGAAGTTCAGAGGCAGAATACCTCCAGTTGCTGGGGAAGAGAGAAGAACGAGGGTGTTGCTTTTAAGAGTTTCAGGTGGACATCTTTGAAGTGTGTGGCTGGTCACTGTTGAAAGCTGGATGCTGGATCCATGTGATCCAGCAGGGCTCTCCTTAAGCTGAAAGAGGACCTTTGATGCTTGGGCAGAAGAGGCAAGTTCCGCCATGTGCATTCCCATCCATAGGACGAGCTTCACCTGCCAAATGTCCGTTCTTCTATCCAGGGTGCAGGAGACCTACAATGGGCTTGCAAAGGGGTGCAGATTGGCTCCAGTTCCATCCAAAGCTAGCGCTGATTTTTTTTCCCCCATCTTTTCGGTTTTGCACCTGCTACAAACTAATGTTCAGCAGTCGCCATAGTAACTGTTTGTTTGCCTGCTGTTGTCTTTAAGTTGGAAGGTTACTGTGGGAGGGGAGGGGGAGAGAGGAATAAATCCAACCCCATTAAGAGAATGACCTTGAGGCAGACGCTTCCGTCAGCTGTGTGGATCAAAAATAACTTCCACTGAAAATTCACAAAAGTTGTAACCATAACTACGTACCACGGGCAGATGTGCTGGGCCCCTGGTTCTTCTCTCTGAATGAAGATCACACAGAGAGAGAGAGGAAAATAGTTTCAGGTGTTTAGCCCTGTCAGATTGCAGCGGAAGAGCAAGATTTGAGTCCAGTAGCACCTTGACAGCCAACAAGATTTTCAGGGTAAAAGCTTTCAAAAGTCGAAGCTCCCTCCTGACGTCAAAGCAGCTTTCTGAGAGTTAGAAGGCAGCTTTGACTCTCCAGATCTTATATTCTAAAAAATCTTATTGGCCTTAAGGTGCTACTGGACGCGAATCTTGTCCCCTGCCGCAGGAAAGAGGAGCTCCTCCAGAAGGAAAGAGGCAAGAAAGAAATGCTTCTCATTCGGTGGTGGAGAGTGCCCTCAAGTCAAAGCTGACTTATGCTGACCCCTGCTGGGGTTTTCAAGGCAAGAGACTAACTTGAGGTGGTGGACCATTGCCTGCCTCTGCAACCTTGGTCTTCGTTGGAGTTCTCCCATCCAATTACTAACCAAAGCCAACCTCGCTTAGCTTCTGAGATCTGACAAGATCACTTTTAGTACTTCTCATTTCACAGCTGTGTGCCTGCAGATAGCTGGCTCTCCCGTTCATTCTTAAACTTCCTGAAAGTTTTCTAGTAGAGTCTCTAGTCCCAGTTTCCTCTACAGGAGGTACAGTTCCAGAATTCCCTAGGACAGCACTTCCCAACCTAATTCAAAAATAGTCCTAATTCAAAAATGGGTTACAAGGCCTGTGAAAGTGGGTACCAGTCTTTTGCAGTTTTATTCATTTGTGCAGGCTCTGTGTTTTTTTAAGTGGGCCATCATACCAAGTAAATTTGGACTTGTGGGTCACCAAATCAAAAAGGCTGGTAACCGCTGAGAGCAAGAATTACAATTTTAGAAATTTAATTCTTTCGTAGACGAATGCCCTTAAACAAGTTTCAGGTGTGTCGCTACATTGGTCTGTAGTAGAAGAGCAAGATTGGGGTCCACTAGCACCTTAAAGACCAACTAGATTTCTTGAAAGCTCATACTTTGGAAATCTAGTTGGTCTTGAAGGTGCTACTGGACCCAAATCCTACCCTTAAGTAAGGTTGCCATCAGGCCAGGAAAAAAAGTCTGCCCTGCTCTTATGCCTTTATCACTAGCTTGATCGGCCAAAAAACAGGCAGTAAACTTTTCACACCTGTTAATGACTGTAGTAGAGATGGGCATGAACTGGGAAAATTGTGTTTTGTTGCAGTTCATGGTTCATCACTTTTCATGAACCACAAACCATGAACCAGCATGAAATGGCTCGGTTCACAAACTGGTTCATTCGGTTCATGAATATGTCACTTCTGGGGCAGCAGAAGGTCTGCAGAAAGCCCATCCCTCTCCCCCCATTGTGTAGGAAACTGATTGATGGATGCCAGGCTATCAGCAGTGACAAACCGAAAAATGAACCAAACGAACTGGCCTAAAAATTGTCGCAGTTTGTCGCAGTTCATCAGAAATGCCCTCTGACGAACCATCGGTTCACGAACCAAAAAATGGCCCGATTCATGACAAACTTTGGTTCATATTTCAGTTCGTGCCCACCTCTAGTCTGTAGAAAAAGCTGCTGCTGCACAATAGTGAGGGCTGATTAAATAAGTTGGCAACCTTTGTCCTCCAGTCTGCTTTATGCAGCTACCAGATCAGCCAGCAATCTACCCCTGTTGGCCCTGATGAATAGGAATCTGTCTATCACATTTCCCATCGTTCCTCCTACGAGTTCACAGTTGCACATAGAGGATCTCTCCTCTTCATCTAACAAGCCCACGAGGTGGGTTCAGCTGAGGGAGAATGACCGGCCCAAGGTCACCAAGAGAGCTTTTATTGATCGGTGGTGATTTAGATATCGATCATCACAACCTCAGCCCGAGCACTGCACACACATATTCACAATGGGACACAGCCTCAGAAAAATATTTTGGGGTACATAAGCTGAAGCAGATTCATTAAGTTGGAATAAAAATGTCGCCGATAGAAAGAAGGACTAAGGAAGTTTCATGTCTTCACGGAAAATGGATTTCCTCTGCTGTACATGAGAGAGAGGGGGAGGGAGTGGCTTTTGTAACAGAAATTATTATTTTTAAAAAATTCTCCCCAGATAATCTGGGGCACCTTGTTGAATCAAAAGATTAACTGGCTTGGAGCTCAAGCTGTGGAACTAACAGTGATAGCCGTATCTCAAACACGCCTTCCTAGTCCCAGAATCTCATTACTGCCGAGGCAGTGAGGGAACAGGGAGTCTACAGAATTGGATTTGAGCACTGTTAATCTATAGAGTAAACTCCCTGGCTTGAATGCTTTTTTCTGTCATGGCAGCACTCGCTTTCCCCCTGGGATCAATGCGTTAAACAAACCGTGTGGTGTCCCAGTTCTTACAACTGGGGGGGGGCAGTATATGACGCACAGGGCCAGAGAGGGAGGTTAAGTGGCTTGCTCAGCTTCTGGGGAGGGGCGCAACTCATCCCCATGGAGATGGCTGAAGGGGATAAAAAGGGCTGCGTAGGCCGGCCTTTGGCAGAGTGTGAGAGATACATGGAGTGAGTCAGCCTCAGGGCCAGGAATAGAAGCCTCCCAACCCGTTCTCTATCCATAGAGCCTCATTTGAGGGCAATGCCTGCAGATCATTCCAGTGGGATGACTATGAGTCTCTCTACACGAGTACGTGAAGAACATGTGTTGGGAAATGCAATGGTAGCTGAGAAGGATAGTTTAAAAAGACAGAGCTGGAGCTGTGTGAAGAGTCTGTGAAAAGCCAGAAGGGAAACTTCTGGACGTTAGAACCTCTCCAGGTCCAAGCTCAGCTCTGGAAGGCAGCTCCAGCCTATTTCCATTCCTCGCTGCCCTCTGGTTGCGATCCCACACAGTTTTAGACTGGAGAGGTGAAATTGACAGAGCCTTCAGGGAGGTGAATATGAAATTAACAAAACCTCTGAGGAGTGATCTCTGCCTACTCTTTTTAAACTAGCTTCCCAGCCAACATTACATCTCCCTTCACTTGACGAACACTCTCCAAGGCATCTTGTGTAGAGATACTCCTAGTCTACTGCAGAAAAACAAAACAGGAGGCCAATGGCACCATAAAGATGAACAGCATTTCTTCCATCATGAGCTTTACTGAGGGTGTAAACACACATTACTAAGTACCTAGGGACGCTCAAGTGCAGGATTTTATGTGTGGTCCTCAATTTGTGTGCAGGCTGTTCTTACTCGGAGCACGTGAACGCCACTTTCACGGGAGTTCCCTTTGTGTGTTCGCATCAGCAAATGATTCCAGAGGGCAAGGTGCTAATTCACGTCTGTTTTCGGTGTGAGAACAAGTACTGCAGGCTCCTCTGACTTGCCAATTTGCATTTCTTTAAGGTGTGAGAAAGTGTCAAGATCCGCATTTCAATGGATGGACTTGGGGGAAATTGAGATACTTTTAGCAGTTGAGGAGGAACTGATATTGAATGCATGAAAGTACTCACGCGGAGCAAATTGGACTGTGTGAGAGAATACATGGAAAGTTGGGGGAGGGACACGTGAAATGAGGTTTACTTGCACGTCCCTAGGTACTTAGTAATGTTTGTTTCCACCTTGAGTCTAAGAACTCACTTCTTCAGTGAACACATTCTCCTGTTGTATTGGAAGAACTGAGCTCTGTCTCCTAATGGAATAAATGTTGCTAGCTTTTAAGGTGTCGATGGACTTCTGTTCCATTTTTCTTAATGTCACCTGAACAGGTCAGTCCTTTTCCAAGAAAAAGTATGGAAAGGAGCTCCTTTCAGTTTAGCCAATCAATACTTTTGCATTAAATTTTGAATCAGGTGAGAAACGAAGAAGATTCAGACGCTCCCAGGAACACAAAATGCTACAGCAAGATTGTTGATTATAATGAATTGTTGGGAATCCATTTTGCCTGTACAGAAAGACCTTGACTGCTCACTTTTGAGAAGAATCCAGAGCGCAGATAAACGCCCAAGCAGAGTTAGGATGCTTAAAGAAATGTCTACTCCTTTATGAGCTGGACCGCCAGATAAGATCTCCTCACCCCTGGAATTCACTCCCCACAGTTGCTGACCTGGTGACAAGTTTTAAGTGAAAACTTCCCAATTCTCTTTGACTTTCTGTTGATTATGGCTCGTTTGTTTGTGACAATCCCCCCTCTTTGTTTATAGTTATTCCTCTGTCCTCGAATGTAGCTTTTATTCATATTGGTTTATATCTCCTTTTGTGCATCTTAACTGATTTTTCAACAGCGGGCAAAGGGCTTCGGAAGAACTGGAGAAATTTCAGGGCAGATATCTTATTAAAAAGTTAACTTTATTACACATCGGATACGGATGATGTCCCTAACTTGGCCATATGATTGTTCCCCTTCACTTCCTAAGCAGGCAGAGTGAATGACCGGGTCTGGTATCTGAAGAAATGAGCTGTGACTCACAAAAGCTCATACCCTACCACAAATTTTGTTAGTCTTATCGGTGCTACCGGACTCGTGCTCTTTTCTGCTACTACAGACAAACACTGCTACCCATCTTTATGGGTCTGAAAACACAAAGTCACCATAACTGTATCTGGTCCTTGGTCTTTCTGGCTACTTTGACCGGCTGCACAAGGTCTCCCACAAAGGCCATTCCCATCCCTATAGCACAGCGTCCTTTTAATGGGCAGCGCCAAGGATTATGTCTTGGACCTTCACCGTACAATGTTGTGCAAAGGAAGTATGGCATCACTTGCTCCTCACTTGCTCTTTGGCCTGACTTATACAGCAGGAATCACACAGCCTGCTTCATATCCCAGCTGTAAGCTCTACTGCAGAAATTTGACGTGGCAAAGGCTAGTCACACATTAAAGAGGTGTCCATTATCTGCCATACCTTAGGAATGCAAGCAGCTCTGCAGGTGAGGTTGTTTCCATCTTGCTCCTCAAAACGTGCCACTGGAACACCTTTGGAATTCTTCTTGTCAATTTCACATGAAAGGATTGGAATTTGGAAGCTTCTCAAGTTCCATTCCCCCCACCCCATAAGAAGGAAATTGACTCGACTGAGAAGCCAAAGGAAGGGAAATGACTGCTTGCAAGGTAGCACTCCAGCGGCTGAATGAAGAACAGGTTGGAATGCTTTTCCGCTGGCAGATCTACTCCTTGGTCAAGCCAAGGCAGTAAATCTGTTCCTGGTGTGTCCCACTTCATACTGCGGGTGGGAGCTTCGCAGGGCTGAACGCTTTCTCATTTTAAGCAGGGAGGGGGAGAGGGGTTTTTTTGTCTTGGTTTTGTATCTGGGATTTTTAAAAATCATTTTGTAAGCTGCCTTGAACTTTGCAGAAAGGCAGAGTATAAATGTTTTAATAAGTAAATAAATAAATTCTCTTGCACGTACGAATCTGGTGCATCACAAAGAAAGTGGTGATGATGATGATGACGACAACGACGACGACGATGACGACGATTTTTGATTTATATACCACCCATCAGGATGACTTAACACCCACTCAGAGCGCTTTGCAAAATATGTTATTATTATCCCTACAACAAAACACCCTGTGAGGTAGGTGGGGCTGAGAGAGCTCTGAGAGAGCTGTGACTGACCCAAGGTCACCCAGCCCGCTTCAAGTGGAGGAGTGGGGAATCAAACCCGGCTCTCCAGATTAGAGTCCCGCACTCTTAACCACTACACCAAGACTGAACGCTGACCTTCCCTTTGATTTAGAGAGATTATGTAGTTCCTATGTGCAGTTTTGCACAGTCGACCCACCGTTCCAAAGTCCGAATTGCTGCTTATGTGAAATAGACTTCTGGGTGCCTATCTCTTCCATGATATGGCAGGCAACTCTCTTCTGTGCTGCTCTTTGCTGGCATGTACTGCACATGCAATTTCAGTTCCTTTCTGCCCTGCTCAGGCTCTCTCTAAAGCATATATAAACATCCGAAGAAGTGAGTTCTGGCTTATAAAAGTACGTGCTGGAATAAAGGTTGCTAGTCGTTAAGGCGCCCGTAGACTTTTCTTTTCTCACTTCAAAGGGCAACACTGACAGCCCAAAGCTGGCAAAAGGCCAATCATCTCAAGAAGATAATGTAGGAGGATGTCCTGTTTGCACATCTTGCTCTTTCAGGTAAAGAATCTGTACCCCCCCCTCCCACCCAAAGCTACCTAGCCGAAGGCCCTCAGAATTGTGATACAAGAGCTAAGAAAGAGTGCGTAGGCATCCTTTGCTCTCATTTATAGATATACAACCACTTATGCATGCTTATTGACAGATTCTTTTTATTTATCACAGAGAAAAGGGACGGGGGGAGGGTAAACAAACATTAGCACAAATCGTTTTATTGATCCTTGAAAATTTAAGATTACCTAGACAGACTTCAAAACAACCAATACATATAAGAACAGCACAAAGGATAAGGAGAGACATGGAGGGAGATAGCACTGAGCCAAACAGTGCATCAGCCAGTGCCCCATAATCCATAGAGCGATAGGTTAAAAATAATTTTACTTTACCATTTGGACTCATCTCCAATTGTGCTTGCCAAAAAAAAAAAATGTGTGTTTTCCCCTCCTGATTCAAATTTCTTTCCATATTGCCAACGATAGATATTTTTGGACTTGGGGATTTTTGAGGCGAACACATAGTGGAGAAGTATTAAATTGAATGTGTGGATTAATAAGAGGTAAAATCTGCAGAAAGGAAGGTTAAGTTTCCATGAAGGCTGAATTTCAGAAACGAAATTTCAGAAACGAAATTTCAGAAACGAAATGAAATTTGAAAATGTTTCACATTCAATGTTTCACATTCAGAAACGAAATTTCAGAAACGAAATGAAATTTGAAAATGTTTCACATTCAATGTGTGAATCTTGACATTTTACCGAGTTAGACTGATGTGTCGTTTTATCTAAGCTCTGTTTTGAAAACTTTTCTGTATCATATGCTTCCTTTTGTCATAGTTCTAGAATTTTAGCATTGCCTACTAACACTGATCATAGGTTCGAGAAAGACCAAAGCATGTTTCTTTACAAAGGAAAGGAATTTTTACTGCCTCAAAACATGATGGCTGCTAGATTATTTTTTTTTAAGTATTGAACAAATTCATGAACGACTGATCTGTCAATGATAGTTAGCTATGATAAGTAGATCCTCCATGTTTAGTGGCAATATGCAGACTGTTGCTCAAATGGTTTACCCGAAGCGTTTCAGCTGGCCACTACTGGAAACAGATTTGACTAGATTTCTCCCCTTGAAAAGGGGATTTCTTCCTAGTTATTGAATCTACCTTTACACTAAATTGATTCAAAATATACATATTCACAAAAGTGATTTCTGTATCTTTAAGCTGGTATCTGGGAATCTCTCTACACGAGATGCCTCAGTGCATGTTTGTCAAGTGTAAGGAGACACAATGTTAGCCGGGAAGCATAGTTCTAAAAGACAGCAGGCAGAGATTGCTCCTCAGAGTTTGTTAATTTCATCTTCTTCTCCCCAAAGACTCTGTCAGTTTCATCTCTCCAGTCTAAAACTGTGTGGGATCACAACCAGAGGGCAGCGAAGAATGGAAAGGGGCAGGAGCTGCCTTCCAGAGCTGGACTTGGACCTGGAGAAGTTATAACGGGCATAAGTTTCCCTTCTGGCATTTCACAGCCCCTTCACACAGCATCAGTGTATAGTAAAGCCTTTGCCCTGCTGCCAGCTCTGTCTTTTTAAACTACCTTTCCCTGCTAACATTACATCTCCCGACATGTGTCAGATGTCTCATGTAGAAGGCACTCAGATCTGAACTACGGAGCCATTTTCGAGGTTTCAGTCCTGATACAAAGAGGGTGGGAGGTTTCCAATAGAACACCATGGACTGCCCAAAGTCTAGAAACTATACAATAGCTGAGGCTGAAGGAAACAGCAAGCTAGCTTCAAATAAGGCCAACATGGATCCTCATTTTGACTGAGGATAGCAAACACAGAAGGTATATAGGCTGGAGGTATGAGGGGACTATGGACGTGTTGGAAGTCATTGGACTACGGATAACTGCACATTGATCATCAACAGATGACCAGTTGTGGAAGACAATGGTAGAGTAAAAGGGTGGCTAGCCCGTTGGGATCGACATCCCACCTTATACATATTACTAGTAATGCTTTGGATATACAAACGGAAACTGATCGGGGAGGAGACACCTAAATTTAACTTCCCAGTTGTGGATGGTGTTGGCCTTAGGGAAACCACTGGTGTATTCCATTTTGGCAAGTCGCCTTGAAATTTCCCAACAAAATGGAAAGATTTAGTTCTCTAAACTTTCAGCCGATCAGATTTCAAAGTAAAAAATGGTGATGATCAGACATGGATTTGGGGACTGGGACTGGATTGATCAGATATGGATTTTGGGAATTAGGCTGAAGTTAAATCTTAGTATCAAATCTGGATTTTAGAAATGGAGCTGAATTTTAAATCTGGTGGGGTATTTGGGCCAGGGATAGGAACTGATGAACTGGACTGCTGACCAGATGAAATCTTGCTTTGCTCTAAGAATGTAACAGCAGACATCAGCCCATTTTCATAGGAATTATGGTTAAGGTAGCCATCTCTTGATGGTACAGTCTGAAATATATATCTGAACAAAGACTGGTTTGGTAGAGATTTCCATTTGGGCACAATAACTAACTGGATTCAACTTTATCCATGACGGGAGAGTGGCAGAAACAGAGACTTCATAGCTGGGGTATGCGGGGGGTGGGGGTGGGAAAATATGGGCTGCAGCAAATCTCTGCTTCTCTGAAACTCCATGAACTGAACGTTCCTTTTCATTGCACTCCTGCATCCACTGATCAACTTGCCATTTCAGGAGAAATTCCCAGTGTCAGACTTGTGATTGTAGCAGTGTGAGAAAACGGAAGGAGAACCCATAGGGCCCCTTGTTACATTGCACAGTGGCAAACCTGGGTTTGCTATTGAGTGTACATGGCAACAAGCCACAGCCATAGCTTCCAAAGGAATATAAGTGTTTGATGCCCATTTGCAAACAAATTGGGTGTGCATTTAGGAACATCTTAAAGGTTAATGGATTCCTTGTTCTCAGGGAGCCAAAAGGAGGTTTTTTTGTTTGTTTGTTTTGGCCGAAACGGATTAATATGGCAACCTGTCTGAAATCCATCATCCAGAAAAAAACGCAACGGATTTGATCCACTGATTGCTTTCCTCTAAGTCTTCCTCTGACAGTGAGAGATTTCAAAGAAGGGCAACTGTATGTTTCCCTTTTGGGAGCAAACAGCAGCTCCTGGTGGATACCTTAAAGCAGGGCTTTTTTCTGGGAAAAGAGGTGTTGGAACTCAGTGGGTTGCCAGCACAGGGGGCAACTCCTGGCGGGAGGTGGTGCCCCTGGTACCACATGGACACGTGTATAGTGTGCGCACGTTCCCGGGACCATCATCTTGGGTCAGCTGGAACAAGGGGGGAGTTTTTTAATGTTTAAATCTCTCTTGGCGAAAATGATCACATGGCCGGTTGCCCCGCCCCCTGATCTCCAGACAGGGGAGTTGAGATCGCCCTCCGCACCACTCCAGCAGTGCAGAGGGCGATCTAAACTCCCCTCTGTCTGGAGATCAGGGGGCGGGGCCACCGGCCATGTGACCATTTTCAAGAGGTGCCGGAACTCCATTCCACTGCGTTCCGGCTGAAAAAAAGCCCTGCCTTAAAGTCAAGAACAAAACATGGAGAGAACGCCATTTTTTTAAAAACCTTCCCCTGGCAATGTGGCCCCAGTCTCAAACTGGGAGCCTCCCAGACTGCTGTTTACCAACCAGTCAGGAGAGCCAGTCGTGGTCTCACATCACTTAGTATGCAGTAGAAAAGAGTATGTGAAGAAGTGAGCTGTAACTCACAAAAGCTCGTACCCTGCCACAAATTTTGTTGGTCCTGTTGGTGCTACTGGACTCTTGTTCTTTTCTACTGCTACAGATAAACTAACACGGCTACCCATCTTGATCTATCACTTAGTATGGTCCATAAGGTATGAATCAGCCGTATACCAAATCAGACCATTGGCCCATCAAGTTCAGACGGGCAGCCGATCTCTGGCAGAGGTCTTTCACCTTCTACCTGATCTTTTTAAGTGGAGATGCCGGAAATTGAACTGGGGACCTTCTGAATGTCACGTAGATGCTTTACCATTGAGTTACAGCCCCCCCCCAAGTCCCTTCAAGATAGTTACAGGAGGGGGGAGATTTCTAGATGTGTCACTAATTGTGTGAAGGTAAACTAGACGAGTAAGGGAAATACATTTTATTGGGACAGCTTTCTGGTGGTGCAAGTTGCCAGCTTCCAGATGACACAACATTCTTAGCCAGGGGCTGGCACGGGGCAGCTTATTTGCAGCTGGCTATACAACAGAGGTGATTGCAAGTATTTTGTCTGAAAGCGGTTAACCTAATAAGAAAAAGCACAAGCTGTTCCAGTGAGCGCCTCCCTCCCCCTTACACGGAGCCAGAAAGAGGATTAAGTTGCCCCTGCAAATAGGATGGAAGAATATCAAAGCCCAAGCAGGCAAATTGCAGATTGCCTCCGGATCAGTTCAGAAACGGGGGGTACATTGGTACGGCGTGGCTTTGTTAATGCGCCTTATTTTCCCTGCTGCAAAGGGTCAGACCTGCAATTTCGCAGGAATAAAAGCGAGCCATGCCAGGCGAGCCACCCCATTATGAAGGGTGAATAAACACGCTCGTTCGGGGGCACCCAAAGAGGTGGTTGTGGAATAACAATGGGCGGGTGACTCAAAGCTGGGAAAGAGGGAATAAATATGAAAAGAGACCAACGGTGCTTTCCTTTGTTAACCATTTTTTTAATGTCCTCTGCAAAACACTCTTCAACAGCTGATGCCAGTTCGAATGGCCTGCCCATGCCAGATTCCACATGTGCTAAAGTAGCACATTTTAGCCAGGAAATCAGAAGGTGGGTTTTAGAGCTACTAGAGGTCTGGAGAAGACCCCCAAGAATTCTGGAGAAGACCCCCAAGAACAACTCTAGGAGGACAGAACTCTGAATGGTTCAAGACAAATAAAAGAGATCCCCGACCTGGATAACCCAGGTGAGCCTGATCCTATCAGATCTCAGAAGCTAAGCAGGGTCGGCCTTGGTTAGTAATTGGATGGGAGACTCCAGGATTGCAAAGGCAGGCAATAGCAACCCACCTCTGTTAGTCTCTTGCCTTGAATCCCTCACCAGGGGTCGCCATAAGTCAGCTATGACTTGAGGGCACATTCCACTACCAAAAAAGATCCAGGGTTAAATCCTGAAGGTTTGCTGGGTTAACAGTGATGCAGCCCTCCACTGCGAAGAATCTTCCCCTGATGCAAAAGGTGCCTCTTGCTTCATGGAGAGATGCTGTAGGAAAGTTCTACTCTTGGTGGGGAATAGAGCCGTCAAGTCGCAGGCAGCTGGCTTGTGGTGACCCCAGAGGGTTTTCAAGGCAAGAGGTGGACAGAGGTGATTTGCCATTGACTCCCACTACATAGCAACCCTAGGCAAACTTGGTGGTCTCCCATCCAAATACTAACCCTGCTTAGCTTCCAAGATCTGATGAGTTACAGCTAGCCTGGGCCATGCGGGTCACTGCACTGCCACGGTTAGCCCGACGCACCTGCTGGCTCCAACCTCTTGTGAAAAGGCAATGGTGTATGGTTGCCATTTATGCTCTTTCGCTGGGCAAAGAAGTTCCACTGGGAGAAGTGAGGGGAGAAGATAGCTGGGAATTTCCCACATTGTGCAGGGGGTTGGAATAGATGGCCCTTGGGGTCCCAACCAGCTCTAGGTTTCTATCAAACCCGGTCTGCATTTTGGCACTCACCCGGTACCCCCAGAATAAGTTGGGCATGTCTTTTGACGGGAATAGAGATGGACCTTCCCATCTAGGGCCACAGTTATTATTGGACAAAGCTAATTGCACACAGAGCTGGAGCGAGGCCTTATTTAACTAAGTGTGTGCAGGATATGCTGTTGTTCCTATTCAGATATCTCAGTAATGAACCAGCAGGGTCATATTGCCAGTCTTGGCCCTGCTTTTTTTGGAAAAACAGAAAGAGGCGGTAGGAAATCTGTTTCTGCATCCAGAGGAGTTAGCCGTGTTAGTCTGTAGTAGCAAAATCAAAAAGAGTCCAGTCAATAACAATAAAATAAAATTGGTTAGTCTTAAAGGTGCTACTGGACTCTTTTTGATTTTGTTTCTGCATCGTCACTACAAAACAGCAGTAACCACAGCCAGCATCACCTAGTACCCAGGAAAAAGAATTTATCAAATATACGCATTAGGCACCTTTCCAGGTGTTTTCTGTGACCAAGTTGCTCAATGACATGGGAGAACGATGGTTGGATCTTCTCCCAGAGTATTTTTTAAAGCTTAAAAAGCAGCCAGGGGATCTTGAAATTGGAGGAGGGAGCTTAATCCCTGCATTCCCTCCCATCCCCAGCTATTAATGGTCCTAGCTAGGGCTTTTTTTCTGGGAAAAGAGGTGGTGGAACTCAGTGGGTTGCCAGCACAGGAGGCAACTCCTGGTGGGAGGTGGTGCCCCTGGTACCACATGTGCACACACAAAGTGCACGCATGCTCCCAGGGCCAATGATGTCACTTTGGGTCAGCTAAAACAATGGGGGAGTTTTTAAAAGTTTAAATCGCCCTCGGCGAAAATGGTCACATGGCTGGTGGCCCCGCCCCCTGATCTCCAGTGCGGAGGGCCATCTAAACCCCCCTCTGTCTGGAGATCAGGGGGCGGGGCCACCAGCCATGTGACCATTTTCAAGAGGTTCCAGAACTCCATTCCACCACGTTCCAGCTGAAAAAAAGCCGTGGTCCTAGCAGGGAAAAAAGACAGGCATGCCTGTCTTTTCCCCCTATTGAATAGTAGCCATGGGGCAATTTCTGCAGGGAAATGGTTCAGGGAAAAGGATTCCTTCCCTCCCTCCTGAAGTCCTGGTTCAAAGCAAGTACCCCCACAGCTGTTTTATAAAGTTAAAAAAATACATTGGAGAGTCTGATCTCCCGCTCAAGAGCAAACTGGGTCCTTAACTTCCCAGGAAACTTCTGGCAGTCCACGACTGCTGGCGGCTAAGAGCAAGAGAAGATGAGCACCAGTGGTACAGCATCAGGCGTAGACACTCGTCCACTGCCACTTTCGACATCCCCGTCAACTGACAACGGCTCAGGAAGTGGCGTGCAAGCAATCCCGTACCCATCCTCACTACTGCTGAGCTAGATCCAAGTCATGCAGGTCAAGTCGTTCATGCAGCACGGCCAGAACATCAGGGACTGGTTGGCCTAGTTTGCTCCTGGGTTGTTTTATCTTCCAGATCCATCCCCAGTCCCATGTAAACATGGAGTTCAGCGCCCCCCGTCTTCACAAAGTGGGTGAGCTAAGAGATGAAACAGCATCAATTGGACTGCTGTTTAGGAATCACTGGGCTGGATCCAGATTAAATTCTCCACTTCCATCAGCAGAACAGAACGTTCCTGCCTTGGGTTGCCAAGCTCCAGGTGGAGCCTGGAGTTCTCTAGAAATGGCAGCTAACTACAGAGATCGGTTCGGCTGGAGAAAAGGATGGCATTATCTACCCTGCTGAAGCTCCTCCCTTCCCCAAACACTGCCCTCCCCAGGCTCCACCCCCAAATCTCCAGGAATTTCCCAGCCAGCAATTGGCAACCCTATATCCTGCCTCCTCCCCTCCTGCTGCATCCCAGTAACCTCTTTAAAATGCTGCTTCTGTGGAACAGGGGATCCTTCAGAAGAGCAGGAGAGCCAGATGTGAAGCCTGCAGCAGAAAGGGCGCATCAGAGGAAATTAGCCCACCCCCTCCTTTAGTCTGGATCCAACCCTCATTTATGTATTTTTTTCTTGCATGGCTCCTGTGGGCTGCAGGAGAGGCAGGAATATCAGCCGGTGCACCTTTTCCACTGCTGCATTCAGCCACCTCTGGCCACTACCTCTGACAGTCACTCTTCACATCTTTTACGAGTTCTCCGTGGACCCTACCCATGCTCTGTGCAAATCACCTTGGGGATTGGCTTTGATTTTTAAAAAATCAGAATGCAAATGGGCTCAGAAAGCTGATGCTGGGGGAGGGAACGCTCCGTCCTGGCTTTCTCCCAAGCTTTATTCCCCATGCAAAAACAGTGCGAAGGGGAGACATTTCCCCATTTGTGCTGCTGCATGTGGAGGTATTGTGTGCATGTGCAGCAGCAGAAAGGGGAAAACTCCTTCCCCGCACTGTTTTTGCACAGGGGAAAAAGCTGGGGAGAAAGGCAAGAGCTTTGCTTCCCCCAGTAGCAGCTTTCTGAGCCTATTTGCATGCTCTTTTTAAAAAAAAATAGCAATCCCCGAGGTGATGTGTGTCTGTGCGGAGCACGGGTTGACTCCATGGAGAACTCGTAAAAAAGATGTAATGTGTAGAGTGACAGTGAGTGAAACCCTTGGGGACACCACACCCTCTAGTGAACAACCATTGCCTCAAAGCAACTTTTATGTTCAAATCAGTTGGCTCCTGGCTCAAACAAGCGACAATCCGCTCCTGAGCAGAGGATCCGCACGGCCTTCACAACTCAGTTGCAGAAGGTCAGGGCTATGCAGAGTTCTCACCGCATGCAGTGCCAAAATTTCAAAGGTTTTTTTTCAGGGTATCGAAGGCGGAGGAATTGCCTCGGTGGTACGCTCTTCGCTGCTGCAACATGGGGACTGTAAATCTGTATAGCTGTCTCAATGATGATAAATCACTTGTTCATCACTGTGACACCTTACATTTTTAGCTGTGCATTTCAAAAGAAATCTTGTCTATACCTAAGAGAGCTGTAAATTGTGACGAGACCCTAGAAATGATCACGGGTGAGGATACGCTTCCCAGACAACGATTCCTCCATCATACCCATTTCAGCACTCTGGAGAGAGTATTGGCAACCTCCGTCCCCTAAAAAAGGTTATTTCTCTCTAGAGGACGGATTCAAAGGGGTACCTTTCCAGTCCATGGAGCCATACATGCCAGGCTCCTTCTCCCCCCATCCCAGAAATCAAAGTGCTTCACAATTTCCAATCTGTTCCCTCCACTAAGAGATTCGCAGGTTGTATTTACACGGCTTGGCTGAGCTCCGGGGTTTGCAGTTGGGGTTCGGGGTTCAGAAGATTTACACAGTCCGTTCTTGGAAGTATTTTGACTGGAGAATAACTCGGTTTCCGCAGTGGATGGGATCTATAGGTCAGAGACCTCCCCTGAGTAGGCATTGGGCTCCTCGTCTGATCTTGTGGCCACCTTGAACTGCCGCCGCAGGAATCCGCCGTAACGCTTCTGATTGTCCCACTTCAGCTTAGGGCGGATCCTACGCATAAAGCCTCCGTAGCGCTTGTGTAGGTCCTCTAGTGCCTGCCCGTCGTCCCCGGCAGCTGCCCCTTCTGAACTTCTCTTGGGGTATTTGCGGAGGAAGCCCCCATAACGTTTCGTCTCATCCTTCGGAGATCCCAGATCTGACTCTTCCCCAATGTAGCCTAGATCACCCATCTCCAAGGTCCCTGGGTCATCCTCCTCTTCGCCCAACTCAGAGGTTGACCTCTCCCCCATCTTGCGGAAGAACCCGCCGTACTTCTTGCTGATACCCTTGGTGTGGGCATTCTCGCGCAGCAGAGAAAAGATCTTGTTCTTATCCAGCTTCTTCATAAAGCCGCCATAACGTTTGACCAGCCCCGCGTAAAGCTCCCAGGGTGCAGGGCTTCCTCCTTGATCAGACTTCTCTTCTTCTTCCACTTGGGAAAATCTCTTTGACTGCTCTTCCATCAAGAAAGGGGCCAAGCCAAACAAAGTTTTCTTGCATGCCTCCCACTCTCCAGAGGACAGCAATGATCCCTGACACTCCAGAGAACAGATCTGCAAGACAACAGCAAATAAAAATCCATAATTCTTGCTAGCATCCCCCAGTTGCCCCATTGCCTTTTTTTTTGCAGCATTTTGAAACTGGGGAGAGAAAGTGGACTAAGGGTAGAAATACACATTACTAAGTACCATGGGATGCTCAAGTGAACCTCATTTCACGCGTCCCCCCTCCAACTTCCCATGCATTCGCTCACACAGTCACACTTCAGTTTGCTCCACTTGAATACATTCACATGTTCGATATCAGTTCCTCCTCAACTGCTAAAAGTATCTCAGTTTCCCCCAACTCCCACATCCATTCACTGAAATGCAGATCTTGACACTTTCTCACGCCTTAAAGAAATCCAAATTGGCAAATCAGAGGAGCCTGCAGTACTTGTTCTTGCAGAGACCTGCCCTCTGGACCCATTTCCAGATGCAATCGCACAAAGGGAGCTCCTGTGAAAGCGGCATTCACATGCGCCAAACAAGAACAGCCTGCATGTGAATTGAGAACCGCACATCCAATCTTGCACTTGAGCATCCCCAGGAAATTTGCAATGTGTATTTCCACTCTGAGACACCATCATGGGGCATGTAAGGCATGCCCCCAGTTGGTGGTGAAAAGGTTACACCTCTGCAGTCTTCCGTGCATGAGGCAAATTGAGGCTGTCACCTTTGAGCTCTTAAAGGGATAGTGACCAGTCACATAAGAATTGGGTCCTTTCTGCTTGGGGACACCCCGCTTAACCATCCTAGTTTGACGGTCCAAATTAAAAACCTTCCTGTTCCTTCAGAGATTTTGTTATGACCATTGAGGTTGTCTTTACTGTTGTAATGTTTCAGTCGCTAGGATTTTTATATGTAACTATAATTGCTGTTTTCACATGATTTCCGTTGACTGTGAGTTTAGCTCACTTAATTGTATGACATTTTAATGGATTGGTTAATTTTATAAGGTGCCATAGAAGCTTCAGCTAAGCAATTGCAGAGTATAAATTTTAAAATAGAGAGGGGGGGATGGGTTGCTGATTCAGCAATGGGTGAAGACCAGATTTTGGACACAGAAGTTAAATTGCAAACTAAGCTTTGCATATCCATCAAACGAAGCTTAATTTGCACAGCTCAATTTAATTACAATAACCTTGTGTAATTTGGTTCTTTCAGTTTACAGAATGAGAGATTTACGGTGCCCTGAACACAATTTCCATGGAGCAATGTTTAAAGTTCCCAGCTGTATTCTCCAAGACCTAGGAATAAAACTGGTTCTCTTTCAGCGGAATGATTAAACAATTCTGGTTCTTCCTGCTTTTCAGACTACCAGAACGTAACAGGCCAACATGAATGAATGATGGAATTCTGCTTTGGTTTCCTTTTTAAAATGCTGTTAACTTTTCCTTCATTCTAAATTGTGTTAGTGGGATAATTCAGGGGCTTCCATTCTTCCTGGTTCTCCGGGAGGACTGAGTAGTAAACAAAAAGAAATATATAATGAGTAGGTGTGTAGGTAGAACATGTTTCCGCTTTTAAAAGGTTGATTGTCTTTCTCTAAGCGGCGAGTGGGGGGATGCAAGCAGCTTTGCTCGTCTGAACCGGGTCTCCTGCAGGTGCTACCCTGCACATGGGCGAAATCAACAGCAGCCCATACACAGGCTTTCTCTGTGTTGGCCCCCAGCCTGTGGAATGACCTGCCTGAGGAGGTCAGGAGCACCTCCACTCTCCTAACTTTCCACAAATGATGCAAAACAGAAATATTCAGAAAGGCTTTTGTATTGTACGAGGGGCTCTCAAATGCTTCGCTAATAGGGTTGCCAGCTTCAAATTGGGAAATTCCTGGAGATCTGGGGAGTGAAACCTGGAGAAACCTGGAGAAAGTGGGGTTTGGGGAGGGAAAGGACCTTGGCATGGCATAATTCCATACAGTCCACCCCAAAAGTAGCCATTTTCTCCAGATGAACTGATCTCTATGGCCTGGAGACAAGTTGTAATTCCAGGAGATCTCCAGCCAGTAGTAGTAGTAGGTTTAATTGTATATGGCCAAAGGCCGTTACAATACAAAGTTAAGAACAGTAGAAATAGAAATCTATCTTACAAGCATAAAATACAGTTATTAAAATAATAAAAATAAAATACAATTAAAATGGGACCTTAATAAATACCAGATAGTTATGAAAAAAAGTTAGGTTTCTGAGGAAACAATCTTGGCCCTAATCTTTTTTGCAGCTAAGGCAAACAGGGATACTCTGCTAGTGACAAATGAATCAGTATCAGATAACAAAAAAACTAATTTGTCACTACCTGGAGGCTGGCAACCCTATTCGCTAATGAGTTAAGGACCATAGACTTCACCACTATGTTGCCTTACGTACTACCTGTTGTTTTAAATATGTGCTCCTATGAGCTACTTGTGCTTCATGTGGTCTAATGTCAGCCCCAGAATTGCTTGTGTTCTGTTTCAGCATTTCTTCAACTCTGTGATGGATTCTTACTAACACTATGTCTTGGTAAACTTGTGTTTATTTACCCTGTGGCATTTTTTATAGAAATGTCCTTGAAACTGACTGTACTGGTGTCACACAGTGTAATCTGCCTTGAGTCTCAGTGAGAAAGGCGGACTATAAATAACATAAACAAATAAGTAAAAATTTTACTTCCTGAAAAACACAAAGGCAGATGCACTCTACTCACTGGAAGCCTCATACAAAATAAGGGTCAGCCTTTGCCTCTGATTGGCCACCATCCATGGTATCAGATTGGGCCAAATGTTGCTAGGTAGAGGCGTTTCCCCCTTACCTAGGGAAGAGATAGTTTCCAACTTCCAAGTGGGTTCTAAAGATCTCCTGGTATTCTCCAGACTACAGAGATCAGGTCCCCTGGAGAAAATGGCAGCTTTGGAGGGCGGTCCCAAAAACATTTTACCTTGCTGAGGTCCTTCCCCTCCCCAAAACCCGCCCACCCCAGGCTCCACCCCCAACTCCAGAAATTTCCCAACTGGAAGTTGGCAACCATACATAGAGATGAGTTTCAGCTGGCTCACAATTTAGTACCGTAACCAGCTCTGATTTGGATTCCCGCAGCATCCTTGGCCTATATTTCATTCCCTTTGATGGGAAAGGATAGTCAATCTTTGAGCAGTGTGGCGACTCACTAAGGGGCTGATGGGTTTCTCCAGGTCCTGGCCGTGCAGAGCGCATGTCGAACACTCAGTAGCACAGTCCGTGGAGGCCGTGGGCACCAAGCTGAGGCAAAGAGCCAGTCCCAGAAGCTGCCACTCCATCCTCGCCAGCAAGGTCCTGCAAGGATAGGAAGAAAGATCAATAAAGCAAAAGGTTTATTGATTCCGGTTTATTGATTGATTGAGGTTCCGGCGATTCATTGGGGTTGTGGCGATGGGAGCAGAGACGCATGGGGAAAACTGACACTGCTGGGAGCCAGCTCCCAGTCCCTTATAACTGTGATCATCTGCCCCAGAGGTCCCCGAAGCCCCAAATGCATAAGTAGAAATTAGAGTGGAATTTTAAGCTTCATAATCTAGTAGGACAGTCGCATACCAACAACACTGACCTACCTCACAGGGTTGTTGTAAGGATAACGTGAGAAGGGGATAGCCTTATATGTCATCCTGAGCTCCTTGGAGGCATGACGGAATAAACAATGTAACAAAATATTACTCTCTTTTCTAAAAGTGGGTTTTCTGTATTCATTGATAGCATATTAGCGAGTCTGGCGATTAGAGTGTCCTGGGTTCAAATCCTCACTCGGTCTTGAAGTTCACCAGCTCACCGTGAGACTGTCGCACTCTCTCATCCTAGCTTACCTCGCAAGATTTTTGTGAGGATAAAATAGGGGCGCTCAGAGCTTCTTGGAGGAAAGGTGGGAGAAAAATCTGATGAATAGATTCGCATTCATGTATTGTTTTATTCAGGGCTTGTTTCTGGGGAAAGAGGTGGTGGAACTCAGTGGTGGAACTCAAGACCGCACAATGACATCACTTTGGGTCAGCTGGAACAAGAGGGGAGTTTTTTAAAGTTTAAACTGCCCTCAGCGAAAATGGTCACATGGCTGGTGGCTCTGCCCCCTGATCTCCAGACAGAGGGGAGTTTAGATTGCCCTCCGTGCTGTTTGGCGGCATGGAGGGCAATCTAAACTCTCCTCTGTCTGGAGATCAGGGGGCGGGGCCACCAGCCATGTGACCATTTGCAAGAGGTCCCGGAACTCCATTCCGCTGTGTTCCCACTGAAAAAAAGCCCTGGTTTTATTGATTTAAACCCTTTTTATCCATTTCTCTCTCCTCAGACTCAAAGCAGACACCAACACAGCAAAAAGTGGCAAGAGCACAAAAGTACAACTTAAAAAACTGAAAAGCCAGGATAAATTTCAATCCTTTCTGTTAAAATTCCTAGAAATTTTTATTGCATTGTATTTTAAAATTTAATCTTGATGGACATTTAATTTTCTCTCATGTATTTTTGCGATGGCTTTTTTTGCTAACACAATAAAGATTGATGATGAAATTAAAAACAGAGAGAGAGATTGCAAGAGCTGCATGGATTGAAAACCAACACGTGTTACCCAAATGTGCACCTCCTGTGTATGCCCGCACCCCGTCCCATGGAGATGTCCTTCTGAGCATGTCCAGAGAGCAAACTGGCACTGAAAGGGTTAACACATAAACCCAGATCTATTCTTATGTATACAGTGGCCATGTGAATAGTGTCCGCTTTCGCTGTGGAATGAAGACAAGGAGAGCTGGGTGAGAGGGGAGGAAGAGAGGGAGGGGAATAACAACAACAACAATAACATTCAATTTATATACCGCCCTTCAGGACAGCATAATCCCCACTCAGAGCAGTTTACAAAGTATGTTATTATTGATGGTTGTTGTGGGTTTTCCGGGCTGTATTGCCGTGGTCTTGGCATTGTAGTTCCTGACGTTTCGCCAGCAGCTGTGACTGGCATCCTCAGAGGTGTAGCACCAAAAGTCAGAGATCTCTCAGTGTCCACATGTGGAGAAAATGTTAGCAGGTAATTAGGTTAGCATATCAACCACCAATCCATATGCAAAAGCACCTCCTCAGGATACAGTGAAGCTTCCCCCCCCCCAGGATGACTCAGCCCAAACCCACCTTCCTGAATAGATATAAATGACCTGCCAACACCTTTTCCACACTGTGACACTGAGAGATCTCTGTCTTTTGGTGCTACACCTCTGAAGATGCCAGCCACAGCTGCTGGCGAAATGTCAGGAACTACAATGCCAAGACCATGGCAATACAGCCCGGAAAACCCACAACAACCATTGTTCTCTGGCCATGAAAGCCTTCGACAATATGTTATTATTATCCCCACAACAAAACACCCTGCAAGGTGGGTGGAGCTGAGAGAACTGTGGCTAGCCCAAGGACCAGCAACAGGCAGCTTCCCTCTCACTCTTAATGAATTGGTGGAGAACTGAAGACTCAACACCCAAGTTCAGTAATATGGTTTGACTACTACTAAACAGACAAACATGGGAATAGCTATGAAGGTAGACACTAAGAAGAATGCAACAAAACACAACAAAAAAGGGATGCCTACTTTTACTCATTCTGTATTAACAGTTGTTACAGGATAGGTAGCCGTGTTAGTTCTGTTTGTGTTAGCGTTCTGAAGAAGAGAGCTGTGACTCACGGAAGCTCATACCCTTCCACAAATTTTGTTCATCTTGTAGGTGTTACTGGACTGTTGCTCAAGTTGTGTTACAAATCATGCATATGAAACAAGAGGAGCTACCATGGACAAAGTACCAGAACGAGGGATTTCCCACCCGTGGTAAACAGTCAACAACAATATAGAATTAGTAAAACTTATTTCTTAAAGCGCAGATGTGCAGAAGTGCTATAAATATAGTCAATAAATATCAGTATCAAAAATACAAGAATAAATAAGTAACAAGAGTAATGATGACCAGAATACAAAATATGAATGAATAAATTCCAGCTACACTCTCTGCTGGTTAGAACATAATCAATAATATACTGTAGCTGTTTTCTCTTACTGCAGGTAACCATTTTTTCGACAATAGCTGCTTGCTGGATCGGAGGTAAGTGATAATAGTACAGTCTTTATATGATAGTCCTATTAATAAATATGTTGTATTTCTTGTGCTGCAGATGACCCCAGGTCCAGAAGAAGCTGTGACAATCCCCCTGGCCCCAACTGGCTGCTAGCGGGTGACCCGTTTCACAGAGCTTCCTCAAGAGTTTCTCTAGCTGCAGGCTACAATCAATCAACATGGACTTCACCTCTCGATAGCCTTGATGGATCATTCCCATCTTATAGGTGCTACTGGACTCTTGCTCAAGTTGTTACAAATCACACATAGGCAACAAACAGGACGAAACTCCTATTTGTGGCAACATTTAAGAGAGTAAGACTCTTTCTTCTCAAATCTGGGCATATTTCCATGCACTGGAGAAAGGAAATCCCCGAACCATGTTTCCAGAGCTGAATTCTTCTGTGTCTCTGCGGTTCGGATGTACTGGGTTTCGTAGGGTTGCCAGCTCCAAGCTGAGAAATTCCTGGAGATTTTGGGGGTGAAACTTGGGGCCAAGCTACAAGTGACAAATGACACTTGAACGGCAAGTGGATTGAATGGAGTGCAAGTGAACAGGGAGAAATACACTTGCTGTTCAAGTGTCATTCGTCACTTGTAGCTTCGCCCTTGGAGAGGATGGAACCTCAAGCAGGGTATAATGCCAGAATCCACCCTCCAGAGGAGACATCTGTGGACCCAGGGCTGCTCAAAACCTTGAGGGGGAGGTGGCACCACGTACTAGATACCCTCTAATGGGGCTGCTGCCAGGGCAAAACGCTGCCCTGTGGCAAAACGCTAGCACCAAATGGCTGTTCTGAATTCATATTTCATAAAAGGATGCTGTCTCATCACACATGCAGATGAAAACCAAGCCAAATCCGCCCAAGCCATTTATCCTACACCAAGACCACCCACCCACCCCCGTTATTCTGGGTTTTTGTATTCAGTGCCTGTTTGCAGGATAATCACTGGTGTACCTCCCAGGGACCTGAAGAATAAACATTCTGAAAGCCATGCTCTATTTTCCAGGGGAGAGACAAGACAACTTTCTGTTTACATTTACCCTACAAGTAGACCACGAATGGATCTCTGGAGAAATAAAAGAACAGGAAATTGGGACCTAATTTGACCTGTGCCCAATTTTGGTTATTTTACTATTCCGAAGGAAATTGTGTACACTGTTTTTCCCTCCCCACCACTCAGCCAGGAGGACCTGATATCTTCAGACAGGAACAAGGCCTGTAGGACTTCCCACACACAAATACGCTTGTCATATTTGCAAAGCTGGCCTACTAAGAGTTTACTCCCTGGTGCTTGCCTTTCTTATCATGCAATGTCAGGAGGACTACAATGAGTGTAGAAGTGAAACTCGCACATAAAAGAAGCCCACTAGTGTATACCGAGGACTCCATATTTTGGGTCCTAGGGTTGCCACAGGCCTGGGTTGGGAAATTCCTGGAGATTTGGGGGGTAAAGCCTGAAGAGGACATGGTTTGGGGAGGGGAGGGGCTTTAATGGGGTATAATGCCATAGATCCCACCCTCCAAAGCAGCCATTTTCTCCAGGGGAACTGATTTCTGTTGCCTGGAGATCAGTTGTAATTTCGGGAGGTCTCCAGCCACCACCTGGAGACTGGCAACCCTCTCCCTTGCCCTGCCCCCTTTTTCAGTCTCTCTTGTCCTCAAGGCATGAGATCTATCCAAAAATTGCTGGGGAAGGGATCGCTTCATCTACAGCTCGCTCTGACTCCCATATTTAAAGCTGACTCCCTTCCTAATGTCCTTTAATTGGGCCTGATGGAGAAATATGCTAATGCTTCCATATTCATTTGTGCTAAATTAAGATGTAATTTAAATGATATGCATTATCATATGTCGAATTATCGGCGTTCGTGGAACATAAATTCCACCGAGCTTCTGGCTGCCGTTCAGAGGCATGAATCACAGAGCTGATAACAATACTTTGCAGTCATTTGGCACCTTTCATCTGCCGATCCCAAATTACCTTAAGAGCATTAATTAATGAAGCCTCCCGACATGACTGCGGGATCGGAGTGCAGCTTAAGGAGAAAGAGGCTAACAGATGAAGTTAAAGTCTCCGGGGGAAAATGACCAAAGAGCTTCTCCTTTGCAAAACCTGGAGTTCCTAGGTCTGCCCAAGAGCCAAGATGCTTCTCAGGACAGCATATACGCCCAGCATCCCTTCGAGACCGCCTCTCCCCATATGTTCCCTGGAGGTCTCTTCGATCAGCTAATAAGCAGTTGCTGATGGTCCCGGGCCCCAGGGAGGTCCGTCTGGCCTCTACCAGGGCCAGTGCCTTTTCGGTCGTGGCTCCAACCTGGTGGAACTCTCTGTCTGAGGAAACTAGGGCCTGGTGGGATTTGTTATCTTTCCACCGGGCCTACAAGACAGAAGTGTTACGCCAGGCATTTGGTGGGGGCTCGGCTGTCCTCTCGCAGGCCATACCACTGAAGACCATCCACCACCCATGCAGGAGCTCATAAGTGTGACACAGGGCATGATGTAAGAGCCAAGCCCTGTGCCTAAAATGCGGTATTTTAATATTTATATCCGCCAATTGAGAAATTTTTATTGTATATGGAATAGTGTTTTAATGTTTATTTATAATGTTTTTCATTGTTTTTAAACTGTATGTACAAATTGGATGTTGTTACACTGCCCTCAGCCTGTCTGACGGGGAGGGCAGCCTAGAAATGCAATAAAATAAATAAATAAATATATGGAAGGTTATTCTATGCAAGTGCTTCCTTGTGCCCAGCCTGAATCTACGGACTTGTCTGCTTCATTGGATTACTCCATCTTCTACTATTATGAAACAAGGAAAAGTTCTCTCTATGCATTTTCTCCATCCCATATATGATTTTGTAGAAACCGCAGGAATTTCCAGGGAAGCAGTGGACTTGGCGTCCTTTAGGGGACCAAGCAAGCAAGAGTTTTGCAGATACCATGGACGGCCCAAAAGACAAATAAGTGGGTTCTAGATCAAATCAATTCTCCCTAGGAGCTTAAATGACAAAACTCAGGCTATAATACTTCAGTCAAATCATGAGAAGATAAGATTCTAGGACAATAATGCTAGGAAAAGTGGAAGGCGATAGGAAAAGAGGAAGACCCCAAACGAGATGGCTGGACTCAATCCAAGAAGACCCGCCCTCCAGTTTGCAAGATCTGAGTAAGTCTGTTAATGATAGGACTTTTGGAGGTCTTTCCTTCATAGGTTGGAGGTGACTTGACAGCACAGAACACACATACAGAGGGGAGCAAGCACTTTTTTGTATAATATGTTTTATTTACAAACAGAGCACACGATGACATAGGGAAGTATCCCTATAGCATGGGATATCTACACTGTACATCATCCCAGAGGAGAGAGACAGAGAAGCTCTACTTCAGCCAATTCACTCCTCTGTCGAACTCTTTGAGCCAAGCTACAAGTGATGAATGACATAGGTTGGACACTTGTCAGCTTCCCACAAGTTTTGATGGGAAATGTAGGCGTCCTGCTCTTGTAGCTTGGCTCTCCGGCTGCTGCCCAACGGACTTTTCAACTGTCACTTGTCCAACATTCTGCCAAGCTGCCTACATTTCCCATCAAAACTTGAGGGAAGCTGACAAGTGTCCAACCTGTGTCAGGCGTCACTTGTAGTTTGGCCCTCAGTGTCTCTTCCAGCATCTGAATTCCAAACTATGATTTTGAATGAGTCGTATCCTGGTTCCCAACTCACTTTCCCCCCTACATCTGTGAGGAACAGCTTCTTAAAAGTAGTGATTTGGCTTGGGATAGGCTTGCCAATCTTGAATTAGGAAATTCCTGGAGATTTGGGGTGGGTTTGGGGAGGGGAGGGGTTGTGCAATATGAGCGCTGCGTTGATAAGCTGTTTTATTGAAATGAAGTGTTGAGGGTTTCTATTTACTGTTGTTTATCTTTATGTAAATTTTACTGTCGTTACCCGCTCTGAGCCCACTTTCGGGGAGAGTGGGCTATAAATCTAATAAAATGCAATGAAAAATGAAATGAGGGACCTCAGTGAGGTATAATGGAATAGAGCCCGAAGCCCCCATTTTCTAACTAATCTCTGCGCTTTGGAGATCAGTTGTAATTCCAGGAGATCTCTATGTACTGGGGGAATAGACTCCTCTCACACCATTTTCCTAAGCTGAAAAAGCCCCAAGGGAAATTATTTGCTGCACTTTGTGTATTCCATCCCCAGACTTAGAAACTGTATTGTGCAGGGACCTGGTAACCCTAAATCGGGTTACCAGGTCCCTTTACCCTCCCAGCAGGAGGGTGGGTACCCGGCACTCACCTCTGTGTCTCTCTCACGTGCTCAACGTGCAGGAGTGCGCCAGCGCCTCTGTGATGATGTCATTTCCGGTGACAGCACTTCTGGGTGACATCATCGCGCAGGCGCTGGACTGTGCGCTTCGCAGCAGGCCAAAATTGGCCCGCTGTGAAGTACAGGAGTACTCTTAGGGTGGGACGATGACATCACTTCCAGGAAGTGATGTCGTCGTGCTGCCCGAGGAGTGCACCCGGGAGGCCCTGCTGGCCAAGTGAGTGGCGGCATGAGGCAGAGGGTGGGAGTGGGGAATTCCCTGCTCCCACCAGGGGACTGGTAACCCTAGCCCTAAACTACACTGTTTCACACAGAGACACACCCATGTCCTCCCTTCCCTAGGAGGGCACTCACCTTCCCCAAGCCCTGCTGGGCCTCTTGGCCAGAGCTTTCTCCTTACTCTTAAGACCCAATGTGAAGATAGCAACAGTTCTTAAGATCCAGTCATGTAAGATACTCTGATCCACAGTAACCAGAGGAAAATAGTCTTATGGGCTTGCATTCTGATCTTATATTTTCGTCCAATTTGCTCTTATTTCAGAATGAAATAAAGAAACAATTGCCAGTTTCCAATAAATATATCTTGAGAATATTGTTCCTTTTCCTACAGATGTTTCCATGCTGAAAATTTATTCAGAAGCATAATACACCAGCTGTTATATAACCATAAATCAACTCTTAGTACATTTTTGTCTGTCCAGTTCTGTGCTATTAATATTCCAACAGCAGTAATCAGGTTTTTTGAAAGATATCCATGTTTTATTTTAACCTCATTATAACCTAACAAAACTAATCTTGGGCCACATGGAATACTATAAATTATTATTTCACGTCACACCTTAAAAATACTCTGCTGAAACCTTTCAACATTATGGCATTGACACTAAATATGAAAAAATGATCCACGCTGTTTATTACATTTCCCACATACATCGGAAATGATGGGTATTATTTTAGCTAGTCTAGCCAGAGTATGATACAAAAATCACAATGCATTTTCTCTTAGCCTTACATTCCAAGACAATTAGAAATAGAAATGTAAAATCTGAAATTCTGATGTGTTTATTATTTATTATTATATTAGATTTTTTAGTCCACCCTCCCCGCCAAGCGGGCTTAGGGCGGAGCAGAACATTTTAATTTACCTAAAAACACGTAAAAGCAGATAAAACATTACAATAATATTTAAAACACTACATACAATTAAAACTTCTCCTCAGATGGCGATGGAAGAGTTACTGCATTTCAGGCATGGCCCATATATCCATATCTATAGATATATATAGGGTGGTGGACAGATCTTTTCAAGTCAAGTCAAGTATGGCCGGCGGGGGCCCAGTCTAGCCTCCGCCATATGCCTGGCGGAACATCTCTGTCTTACAGGCCCAGCGGAAGAATAATAAATGTGGGTGTAATATGGTATGATGTGGTTGTGATATGGTATGATGTGTGTTGGTAGATGAATATTTTTATATATGTGTTTATGTCTTTTATTAATTAAAAGAATACTTTCCACTAGTCTATATCCCATGTTCATTGAGGGAGGAAATGTAGCATGTGGGTTTTCAAGTTTCAAACCACAAAATTCACCCCTGCTGAAATCCAAAGGGACACAGGGCCAAGCTACACATGACGAATGACACTTGAACGGCAAGTGGATTGAGTGGAGGGCAAGTGAACAGGGAGAAACACACTTGCCGTTCAAGTGTCATTCGTCATGTGTAGCTTGGCCCACAGTTCCTCTCTTTATGAGATGGAACCCAAACCTATGTTATATTGAATACCCCCTGTTTCCCCAGACAAATAGCTTCCTCCACCCATTGGTTATATTTAGGAGAAACGGTTCCAAGGATTTGCAAGTACTCTGAGAAGTATGAGATCCAGTGTGTTCCTAAATTATCTGTCGTTCTTCCAATTCAGCATCCAAACATCGATTTCTCTCGGGGTGATTTAAACATTCTTTTAAACAACGAGGGCAGCAAAGTAAATTCCTCATCTGTTTCCTGCTCTTGCCAGGTTGTAGAGTGCAAAGATGTTCTCTACACATTTGACAAGGGCTCATTCAGATGCAGTTTGTGTGTGGTGGGGGGGCAGGAGGTTAAAAGCCTAGTATGATACAAAATAAAAAGAGTCCAGTAGCACCTTTAAGACTAACCCACTTTACTGTAGCATAAGCTTTGAAGAATCACAGTTCTCTTCTTCAGATGCATCTGACGAAGAGAACTGTGATTCTCGAAAGCTTATGCTACAGTAAAGTAAAATAAAGTAAAATTACTGTAACTCACTCTACGCTGGGCTACCCCTGGGCCTGATCCGGAAACTACAACTGGTCCAGAATGCGGCGGCACGGGTCCTGACTGGTATACCTTACCAGTCACACATCACACCTGTCCTGCGCCAGCTGCACTGGCTTCCGGTTGAATTCCGAATCAGGTTCAAAGTGTTGGTTCTTACCTTTAAAGCCCTGAGCGGGTTGGGACCGGCATATCTTCGGGACCGCCTCTCCCTGTACGTTCCCCGGAGATCGCTTCGATCAGCGAATAAATATTTACTTGTAGTCCCCAGCCCTAAGGAAGCCCGCCTCGCTTCAACCAGGGCCAGGGCCTTTTTAGTCCTGGCCCCAGCCTGGTGGAACGCTCTGTCAATGGAAATCCGGGCCCAGCGGGACATATTATCGTTCCGCCGGGCCTGTAAGACAGAGCTGTTCCGCCAGGCATTCGGTGATTGAAGGGGGCGGTGCCATGTCGGCCTCCCACCTTTGGGGTGGGGGAGGGTTCTCCCCACCACTGCACTTTGTTAATTTGTTTTATTATTTGTATATTGATTTTAGTTCTTGTTTTTATCGATTTTAACTGTTCACCGCCCAGAGCCCCTGGGGATGGGCGGTATATAAATTGATAATAATCGTAATCGTAATCGTAATCGTAATCGTAATCGTAATCGTAATCGTAATCGTAATCGTAAAGTGGGTTAGTCTTAAAGGTGCTACTGGACTCTTTTCGATTTTGCTACTACAGACTAACACAGTTAACTCCTCTAGTATGATACAGGTTGTTGTTTTTTTAAAGAGAGATTAACTAACACGTAACATAGTAAGATCTTGACCTAGGGCAATATTTTACTGATTGGGGGAAACTGAAACAATTTTTGGAAAAAAAATGGGATGTAAAAGGAGAACAGTGGCAGTTTAAGAATTTTTAAAGAAAAATAAGGATAAGAGAGAGAGGGGGAATCTTACCATATAGGGGAAATGTAATTATAATCTAAGCTAGTATAAGGGTTAGGGGAATTTTCTTTCAGAGTATATGAATAAGAGTATAGTTAAATGAATATATTAATGGGGTATACTATATATACTACAAATGATATATAATGTTAGTAGATCAGGTTGTATATTATATAATGACTATGTAATATGGTGTTGTGTGCTGTGCCACATTGGTGGCATGGCACACAGTAGGGGTTTTATAATACATATTATATTGATAGTAGTATAGTGGATAGAATATATGTTTAAAAGAAATAGAATATGTTTAAACTAAGATTTTTGTTATATATTATACTATATTATACTGGTCTGCTATATTGAGGGTTATAAGATGTATACTATATTGATAGTATAACTGATAGATGTATACTATATTGATAGTATATTTGATATATATGATAGAATATCTGGAAAAAAATTAGAATGTGCTTAGAGTAAGGGACATTAAGTAATAAGAGGGGTTAAGGGTTGGAAAGCTGTTGGAAGTCGATAGGGAGGGGGGAGGAAAAGGGTGGGGGATAGGGTTAATTAGATATTAAGTGATTGTATGTATTAAATTTGAATGGTATACTCACCAATAAAAAATTTTATAAAAAAACAAACAAACACCTAACATAGTGAAAGACCTTTTGCACACAACAGAAACTTCTCTCTCTTTCTTGCACAGACAGAATGTTGTTGTTATGGGCCGGGGAATTTTCTGTTTCCATTTTTTCAGATATAGCCATTGATTCTTCTTATTATTATTCTTTTTTTTTTCATTTAAAAGCCCGATTTCTCCTTCATTGGCCTCTGAAGAGAAATCAAGGCGCTCTTTTGTAATTCCAGACCTTGTCGTTGTTTTATGTGATACACCCCAAGTGGTGCTCTAGCAGGAAGACAAAAAGGCATGGGAAGAGATTGCCTGCCTCTGAGCACCCACGGAGTGAAATCTTGAAATTCTGCGGAACCTCCCTTCCTGCCCCCTCTTCTCTTCAAATTCCTCTTTGATCAAAAAGCAATTGTTTAGAAACTGACTCCAAATTCCTAAAAAGAGGACAAGAATGTGTTTCGCCATCTTCTGGGCGTGGAGCAGGGGGTCACTGGGTGTGTGTGTGGGAAGGGGGAGGTAGTTGTGAATTTCCTGCATTGTGCAGGGGGTTGGACTAAATGATCCTAGAGATCCCTTCCAACCCTATGATTCTATGGTTCTAAGGAAACGTTTGTTTAAATGACAGAACCAAAACCTTGCACTTGATCAGGAACTCAACTGGGAGCCAGTGCATCTGACGAAGAGAACTGTGATTCTCGAAAGCTTATGCTACAGTAAAGTCGATTAGTCTTAAAGGTGCTACTGGACTCTTTTCTATTTTGCAGCTGACACAGCACTGGATGTATATGTGCTCTGAGCGGCATCCCCGTAAGGACACGTGCTGCTGCATCTTGGACCAGCTGAAATTTCCAGGTCAGTCTCAAGGGCAGCCCTGCGTAGAGCAAGTTACAGTAGTCTAGCCTGGATGTGACTACTGCATAGATCACAGTCGCTAAGTCATGGGATGCAAGAGATAGGGGACAAGCTGTCTGAACCAACGAAGATGGAAAAACGTGGATCTGGCATGTGGATCCGTGACCTGAGCCTCCAGTGGGAGTGAGGCATCCAGGATCGTGCCCAGCTACTCACTGTCAGCACAGGAGTGAGTAGCGTTTCATTGAGGGCTAAGAGGTAAGAAGCAAACTCCCATTGTCTCCCCAAAGCAGATAAAATATTAACTGGGATTTTGCATAACATTGTTGGTGTGGTGCAGTGGTTATAGTCATAAAGATCAAGTCCTATGAGGAAAGGTTGAAGGAGCTCGGTATGTTGGAAACAGTGGCGCGCCCCGTTTTGGCCTCCATGAACCACGATCCACGATCCGGTTCAGCAACGGGAGATGTTCATTGCGGTTCACTAGTTTGGGATCGTCGTCGGCACCGAACCACAATCCGCTGGTTTGTTATTTTTTTTTGGTTCGTGTCCATGTCTAGTCATAAAGATCAAGTCCTATGAGGAAAGGTTGAAGGAGCTCAGTATGTTTAGCAGGGAGAGGAGACGACTGAGAAGTGATATGATAACTATCTTCAAGTACTTGAAGGGCTGCCGTGTAGAGCATGGCGTGGAGTTGTTTTCCATAGCCCCAGAAGGTCAGACCAGAACCAATGTATTGAAGTTAAATCAAAAGAGTTTTCGGCTAAACATTAGGAAGAACTTCCTGACAGTTAGAGCAGTCCCTCAGTGGAACAGGCTTCCTCAGGAGATGGTGGGCTCTCCTTCTTTGAGGGTTTTTAAGCAGAGGCTAGATGGCCTTCTGACAGCAATGCTGATTCTGTGAACCTGGGCAGATCATGAGAGGGAGGGCAGGAAGGGTTACATTAATGCTTCGTTCTCATGGCCCTTCTTATATGCCCAGGGTAATGCCCATTGCCACTTTGGGGTCAGAAAGCAATTTTCCCCAGGCCAATTTGGCCAGGGATCCTGATGGTGTTTTGCCATCTTCTGGGCATGGAGCAGGGGTCACTGGGTATGTGGGGGGTAGTTGTGGGTTTCCTGCAGGAGGTTGGTCTAGATGACCTTGGAGGGACCTTCCAACCCTATGATTCTATGATTCTATAACTAGGTCGTAGCAGACCAGGGCTCAGACCCAACTGTACCATGAAACTCACTGGGTGACTTTGAGCCATCACTCTCTCTCGTTCTAACCTATTTCACGGTGTTATTATGAGTAGCCTGAGCTTCTTGAAGAAGGTCAGGATAAAATCTGCTACCATTCTGCACAGAATGCAGGCAAGGAGCTTTAACAACACGGCCTGAAATATGCTTGTTCTCCGACCTCCTTTCTTTTTTTAAAAAAAATCTAGTTTAATGAAGACTTCTGGAAAACTTGAAAACTTGCATCCTGTTTTGTGCTATTTTGACTAGTTTTGTGTTAACTTTTTATTTATAAAAGCGGTTTTTATGTTTTATAACAAAATTAACTACAATAATCAACAAATAACAGTTTAACAAACAACGATAAGTAAAATGCAAATAACACAGGTTGGATACAGCTACATATAATAGAAAGTAAAACAATATCCTAAATACAGAAAGGATCAGTTGGATACGGTTTGCTCGGATTTATCGCACGAGTGATCAGGTAATTCAGGACTGGCAGCCAATCTTCCCAAAAACTAAGTCGCATTTTGTTCAGGTCAACTTGCTTTAATTGATAAGTTATTTTTTCCATGTAGAAATGATCCCAGATATTATTGTACCATACTGTCTAGAAGGAGGTTTGGGGTCTTTCCACATGGAGGCTATGGTAACTTTGGCTGCGGCTAACAATATTGCTATTAGATCTCTAGGACCAGTTAATGCAGCTTGATCCGGCCAAAGATTTAATAAAACCAACTCAGATTGGAGTGGAATTTCATATCCCGTGATAAGTTTAATACATTCAAGTACCTCTAGCCAAAATTTCTTTATAGTTTTGCACGACCATCAACAATGAAAGAAAGAACGAACTTCCCCACAAGATTTCCAGCACATTGGGGAGACAGAATTATTTATATGGTTAAGTTTTTTGGGGGGGTAAAATACTGCCGTGTTAATAGCTTAATAGATTGAGTTCTGATAATGGCTGATTCCGCACACATTGGATAATGCACTTCCAATTCTCTTTAAGAGATCATTTGGAACTGAATTTTTCTAGTGTGAAACAAAAAATCCACTTCTAAATGATAGCTAAAGTGCATTGAAAGTGCATTATCCAACATGTGCGGAATCAGCGATTAATTGGACTTAAAAATTGTTGAGTTCCAAATTTTACAACATTGAGAGTCTGAAAGACTGATATTACAGTTTGTTTCCCAAGCTGCCTGATTGGAAAAGGGTCTTTTTTTAAACTTAAAAGTAATAGCTTATAGATTTTAGACAAAAACTCTTTGCAATTTTTTTTTCCAGCTTTAGAAAGTTCTCAAATTCAGTTGTCTTACGGGTTAATGTTGTTTTCATGGAAGGCTGATTAAGAAGGTGATTGATTTGAAAATATTGGAACCATGGGATTTTACTGTTTAATTTTGTTTCAATATTTTGCTTTGATAAAGGAATTCCGTTTTTTGATATGTCGATAGCCTAGATAGATTTTTTTGACCTCCAAATATTAAAAGATTCTCTATGCAAGGCTGGTTTAAACCAAATTTGGCCCGTAAAGCAAGAAAGAAGGGAGATTTAGGCCCTAATTTAGATCTATTTCTATCCCATACTTCCAATACGGATAACAAAAAAATATTTTTCTTAACAGATGAAGGGCGCTCGAATGTGCTATGCCAAATAGTTTCTGACAAAGATTTGGGGGAAGTATAATGATGCTCCACGGTCTTTCAGTGTGATAAGAAGCTAGAGTTCAACATACATGTTAAATATGTGAGGGGTGTTGCATCGTAATAAAGCTTGACATCGGGTATACCAATTCCTCCCTGAGAGGCATGGCTACGTACATAATATAGTGCCCGATTCTAGGTCTTTTCCGCTCCCAAATGAAAGAATTTAACAATTTTTGCCAATTTTCAAGAGTTTTGGATTTAATTGGGATGGGTAAAGCTCTAAAGTAAAATAACAATTTGGGGAGGATTATAGCCTTAATCAAATTAATTTTTTCCATCCAAGTCAGATTGATTTTTTTCCAGCCTGCCAAAGTTCTAGATATATATAAAAAAAATAGTTCCTTGAAATTTTGAGTCCAAATATCATTTAATTTTAGGGGGATTTTGATTCCTAGGTAACTCCAATAATTTTAACCCATTTATATTTATGAGTCTTTTTAATGTATTGAATGAATTCCTGTTGCAAGTTCAAAGGATATAGGTCTGACTTAGATTAGTTAATTGACCCGTTTTAATAACCGTTATTACAGTTTTGTGAGGCTTGGCTTCTGATGTAAGTGGATCAGTTTCTCCTACATACCAAAAAGAAGTATAATATGGCTTTAATGTTTATAGATTATCTTCTTTACTGGGCTTCGTGTAGTGAAACGGCTCTGGCAAAGGGCGCGTAGTAACTCAGAAGAGGTGACTGCCCCCTGGTGACTGCTGAAGGAAGGGGCAGGTATATATCTGTGTCAAAAAGAAGAGCAATGTAGATATTTGAAGAGACACAGAGTATAAGAAAGCCACAGCTGTGGATTGGTTGAAGCACCTGAGGATATGGGATCATAGAATCCTAGAATTCTAGAATCCTAGAATCATGTGGTTGTAAGGCACCTCCAGGGTCATCTAGTCCAACCCCCTGCACAATGCAGGAAATTCACAACTACCTCCCTTCCTAATGTTTAGCCGAAAACTCTTTTGATTTAATTTCAACCCATTGGTTCTGGTCTAAACTTCTGGGGCAACAGAAAACAACTCTGTGCCATCCTCTATCTGACAGCCCTTTAAGTACTTGAAGATGGTTATCATCTCACCTCTCAGTCGTCTCAACTCCTGGATAAACATACCGAGCTCCTTCAAACTTTCCTCATAGGACATGGCCTCCAGACCCTTCACCATATTCATTGCCCTCCTCTGGACACGTTCCAGCTTGTCTATACCCTTATTAAATTAATTGGGATTTTGCATAACATTGTGTTAATGTGGTACAGTAGTTACAGCGTGTCAGACTAGAATGTAGCAAACCGGAGATCTCTTGCCCTGGAATTTGACGGACACACAAAAGGAAATACTTCCTTGCCAGAGCCGTATCTTGGGTTGCCAGCACCCAGGGCAACCCAAGTCCGGTGGCGCCGCTGTCCCCACACACGCGCGCGCACGAAGTACGTGTGCGCACTCCCGGGAGTGTGTGATGACATCACTTCTGTGACATCGTCATGCAGGGCACCCCCTCCCTCGGGAGTGTGCCTACCATTCTAGCTGCCGTCACTCTCCAAGCCCTGTTGCACAGCTGCCCATGCTGCTTCTGGAGGGCCGGGAGCATATGCCAAGCTCGCCGCCCCATCAGGCCTAGCACAGCACAGGCAGCCTTCCAGCCCTCCTGCGCAGCCACCTGTGCTGCCACCACAGTGACAGGGGCACACACTCCCAGCCAGCAGCCACTCAGGTACCCTCTGTTTGGTGGCACCCAGGGCAAGCGACCCCCATGCCTCCCCTAGATCCGGCCCTGTTCCTCGCTCAATGAATAATTACATTGTGGGATTCACTGCCAATGGACATAGTGATGGCCAGGAATGTAGACGGCATTAAAACAGGGCTGGTCTTAGCCAATAGGCAAGAGGGGCTGCTGCACCAGGCTCCATGATGGAAGGGCCCCCCGACTGCCCTCAGTTCCACCGCATCCCAATAAGGAGGGAGAAGAAAAAGGGGAGTCTCTTGCTGCCACAAGTCATACCTAGCCTGTTCAGGGCTTGGGCCACCCACTTGTGGTAACAGCCACTCACGCCCGCTCCATCCAGGGCCTGGGCAGCCGGCTTCCAGGGACAGCTCCTACCCACCTCACATGGGGTAAGGGCTGTCCCTTGCTTGGATGGCAAGGGTCCCTGGCAGTAAGGCACTGAAGCTGGGGGCCCATCTGGGTGATTCTGGGCCCTTGGCAAAACTCCAAGACTGCCTCTACTTTGAAAGAACAGATTCATGGAGGAGGGGGCCCTCAATGGCTACTCACCACGGAGACTAAAGGGAGCCTCCCCATTTCAATACAGGAAGTCTGTGCCAGGAGGCAACTTCAGCAGAATGCTTTGGCCTCTTTGCCCTGTTCCTTGGCCCTCTGGGGTAAGAGGTTGACGGGATTGTGAAACAGGATGCTGGAATAGATGAACCTGCAGAAATGCCCCTTTGCTTCTACCTGGATATTTATCAATAAAGCAAATACTCTCAAAAACGCCATATTTCTCCAGCATTCTCTTCTCCGAAAGGAACAAACCTGGCAGGGAAAGCACTCTTCCCTGGAACTGCTCCCCACTTGGGGAAGTGGGGCCACCGAAAGCCATATCTGTACCATTGACAGCCACAGACCCGGCACATCCAGGACAGTCAATTAAGCTCACCCATCCCTGCTACAACAGGCTTCACCGACTGTCCCTCTAGTCTTTTGAGCTCGTGTGCAGAAGGTCCAACATTCTGGCATCTCAGGTTTCAAAGACCGTCAGGTACCAGGCCTGGGAAAGATCGCCCAGCCCAGCCCTAAAATCCTGGAGAGCTGCAGCCAGTCAACACAGCTAGAGTACCAAGCTAGATATTTTGATCCAGTATAAAGCAGCTTCAGTAATTCAGTGATGCTATGCTGCCAAATGAATCACCAGTGTCTTAACTCTGGACAATGTACAGACGCTGGCATAAAAAAAAAATCAGCATTAAGACTTCATGCAAGTCACCTTAGTTCGACCATAACACCAACGGGCTTGCTTGCTTTCCCTTGTGCAAACCCAGCAAAAGGTCTTCTCTACGTGATCCTTCCGAGCTAACTGCATTTTTTTGTGTTTTGTGCAATTCACCCAGAAGTCCCTTTTTCGTGCTACCGCTAGATCCAGTGGGACCGAGGCCAGCATCTAGCGGGAAAGATGTATTCATAGCATTTCTGCAGTAAAAGTGAAATCAACAAGCTTTCTGGGTTTTTTTTTAAATGATAAGAGGCTATGTGGTGCAGTGCTAAAGAAGGACAGTGCATGATAATGATAATGATAATGATAATGATAATGATAATGATAATGATAATGATAATGATAATGATAATGATAATGATAATGATGACAACATTTGATTTATATACCACCCTTCAGGACAACTTAATGCTACACTCAGAGCGGTTTACAAAGTGTGTTATTATTATCCTCATACAAAACCGAAAGAGCACGCAGGCTCAAGGAAGTTCCAAAGCACACACAAAGGATACGGTGTAATTATAATGTAATGATTCTCATACAGTCCTGAACTCACTACAACACGACGCCCAATATACGGACTAATGAAATACAAAATCAAATGTATTTCCGGTTCAAATTAACCTTCATTAGTACAAATTCAATGTGCACCGCTCATGCGGGATATATATACACCCAATGTCCAAAGATGGTCAGTAGTAGCAGCAATGCCACGATATAGTGATAGTGGCTGTTAACTTCACTGAAAGCAGTGTCCACGGCGACGAGTTCAACCGGTCTCTTTCACTTTTACTCGTTTCAGCCCACTTCCTTCTTCAGGCCGTTATTTCATCATCTCTTCTTCTACTGTTTCAACCTCCAATATTGAAAGAACAATGATGCAGTGGAACTCGTCGCCGTGGACACTGCTTTCAGTGAAGTTAACAGCCACTATCACTATATCGTGGCATTGCTGCTACTACTGACCATCTTTGGACATTGGGTGTATATATATCCCGCATGAGCGGTGCACATTGAATTTGTACTAATGAAGGTTAATTTGAACCGGAAATACATTTGATTTTGTATTTCATTAGTCCGTATATTGGGCGTCGTGTTGTAGTGAGTTCGGGACTGTATGAGAATCATTATTATAATTACACCGTATCCTTTGTGTGTGCTTTGGAACTTCCTTGAGCCTGCATGCTCTTTCGGTTTTGTATACTCCAGGAAGTGGTTCCCTTTTGTTGGTTGGTTATTATTATCCTCATGACAATCACCCTGTGAGGTGGGTGGGCTTGAGAGACCTCTGAGAGAGCTGGGACTGACCCAAGGTCACCCAGCTGGCTTCAAGCGGAGGAGTGGGGAATCAAACCTGGCTCTCCAGATTAGAGTCCTGCTGCTCTTAACCACTACACTGAACTGGCTCTCCTTTGGGGCCTGAAGTGCTCACTACAGCAAGAGAGGAGGTAACTTTGCAGGGGGTTGCAACCTTTTAAAAACCAAATTACGCTTTATAGAGCCATTAGAATCCCCTGCAACAGTTGATTAAAAGCAGCTTTTAGCGATAAACATTTTAAACGTAAACCACCAATACAATAAATATAGCAAGAGCCAAATGACGCATTATCTCTCGCTAGATCGCCTGATGTTTTCTTTATCATTAAAAGTCATCTGCAAAAGGGAAGCTAGGTTTGATGGAGGCTGGGATACCCACAAGCAGAATTTTTAACCCTTTCCCTCCATGTTCTTCCCTAGATCAAAATTGCCCGTTGGAGCTGCGCCACTAGCAACGGTAGGAGAAAATGAAAATCAGTGCATAGGGTATCTGTTAGATGAGGGTGCAATTTCTATCAAGGGAACAGAGCAGGGGGTTTGAAATATCCTACTCTTATGGAGCTTTGACTCTTAAAAGTTCATGCCTTGGAAATCTAGTTTCTCTTCTACTAGATACCAACATGGCTACCCTCTTGAAACTTACATCATAAAGGTGTTGGTGCAAACTGAAGGTTACTGCAGCTAGTTTTTAACATTTAATAAAACAGCAATCCTAAGATGCTCTACACTGTAGTAACATGGCTTACTCCAGGAAAATGTTCTCAGGATTGCAGACCAAATGATGGATCATTCCATGCAGTTGGACCCTGATCAAAGCATTTAAAGTTTTTATTCTAAATGTTGCATGTTTGGCCCTTTCTGAAAGAAGGTAGGGATTCCAAAAATTCATATTTGCCGAGACTCCATCCCTGCGTGGACAAATTGGGGTGGGGGGTGGGGAACCCTTTTAAAAATAGGATCATAGATATATACAAGAATCTTTATGCAAGTGTACACCAGGTCACGTAGTGGAAGAGAAGGGGCAGCTGGCAGCAGTGGAAAGCCTGGATCAGATAGTACCAGCCTTTAGCCATGGTCTGGAGCATTTTCTCCTAAACATTGTCGGTGCTCTTCCAAAACTTGGTTCTGTTTGGAGAATCCAAGCTCTTCGCTACCTGACTGTAAATTACAATGGAGAGGGCCTGTTTTAAAGAAGCATAGCCTATTGACTCTAGTCCGGGGCAGGAAAAAAGAAAAGAAACAAACAAAATGAAATATCCAAATTCCAAAGCATAACGTGGTTATGTCTTTTGTCTGTTTCTTTGTTTAGTGCTATATAGATGGACAGCAAGTGTTTGATTTGACACTGTTTCCAAAACCATTTGGGGGTTCAGCTGCACATATAGTTACATTAAATGCTTGTGGGGTATCAACCAAAAGGGTGGAGGGGGAGTTCTCCTGTTTACACAATTTTCCTGTCTGATCACCTGGTCATCTTTACTCACCCAGGTAACCAAGTGAGTGGCTATTTATCAGGATGGTGTAAGAACAACGGAGTGGATTGCCCTAACCTGTTCCATTAACAGCTGTACTTCCCTGGTGTAAGGATCCTTCTAGTGGAAGAAAATCTTCTTTCAGGGGAAGGTTCTCAGTACAGGTGAGCAGAACAGAACCACAAGATCCAAACTGAGTATCTTATATTAGGGGGGTATACTTTGCTTTTAATATTCGTTAAGGTTTGTAACCTGAAGTTGCCTTGTTTTAGTTTCATCTTCTGATGGAAATAGTCTCTGTCTCCAACAAGTATGCACAATACATTATGCACACACATTATGCACAACACATTATGCACAATAAAGGTCTGTCAACTTAGATCCAAGATCTAGTATCATTTTTTCTAACCATGGCAGTCCAACAACTATGCACAATACGTTATGCACAATAAAAGTCTGCCAACTTAGATCCAAGGTCTAGTAGTTTCTAACTATGGCAGTCCAGGTGCCTCCAGAAAGCCTACAAGCAAAACAAGATAGCAGCATCCTTCTTTTGTGATTTTATCCCCAGCATCTATTTCTCAGAACACTGCCTCTGAACAGGGAGGTTCCATATTTCATCTAGCTACTAGCTGTTAGTAGACTTTTCCTCTACCAAGATGTCTACTCCTCTTTGAAGATACCTGTGCTGGACAGATTTTTAAGTGTTAACTTGCAAGTGAAGACGGCTTTTTCCACATTAAAATCCTGCTTGCCTGAAATGAGTATAAGGATTTATTTTCTAATCTTTGCTCTTTACACATAAAGGTTTGTGCGTGGCTGGCTAGGAAACAGTGAGCATGCAAAGAGTCGCAAGAAGGGGAAAAAACTAGAAGTTGTGGAGGGTGTCAGTTGAAAATGGTTCTGCTCTGTGTATTAAGAGGGTGGAAAGGGGTGATGGCAGCTTTTAACATTTCGAAAAGGTGTTAAAACTTGGTGATGGGAAATGCTATCCAAAGGCACGTCCTGTCCTCCCTTTAAAGTCAACAAGGAACCACACAAAAACACAAAAGTCATTTTGGTGGGGATTGTGTGGGAGAGTTATGCCCTGATATTGCTACTAACGGTGATGTTCAGTTTCGTGAATATATTGCATAGGACTGAAACTGGCAAAGCAAGGAGATGACAGGTTTGTTATTCCGGAATTCTAGCATAAATGTATTTTGCTCAGTGGAAAAAAAAATCATACGGCATATTCTCCTGGTATTCCAGACTGTTTTCAATCCAGTTATTCCAATGTGGATCATTTTTAAAGATGTTCCTCATTGATTTAAAGAACAGGAGGTTTAAAGGTAAACACACTCCTTTTCCTCTTTCTTTTCTGGACTTTTCAAATGAAACCATGTGAAGGGCACAACCCACCGAGAAGCTCTTCTGTAGCTCCCATTCATTTCAAAGGGGCTCCTGTAGGAGAATTCCCTGGTGGATTGTGCCTAAAGAATACTTTCTAATTTCCTTTATTCCTATAATAGCTTAAAGGCTGCCATTTCACATAACTGCAATGGATATGAAACTCTCCCATAGAATTAGAGAAAGAGCATTTTCGCCCTGGTCTGAATGAAATGCTTGGAAGTTCCATTGATTTCTACGGCGTGAAATCGGTGGGACTTCTTTAAAATGCTGAATTCTGGTTAGATCATACCCATTACTTGTATTAGTAAGGTCAGCAGAAATGCATACAAAAAGCAAACAGAGAGAGAGGCAAGATGCAGAATGTCTTTTCTTTTTTTTTTATTTAATGGATTTGGCTCGAATAATTTTAGGTAAAACAAGTTTTTGCTGTCAAGGACTGTTTTTAAAAAAGCTCCTAAATTTGAGTTTTTATAAACACAGTTTGAAAGCTTTCAATAGCCTGCATCAGAATGATTTGAGCTTTGAAAGTGTGTGCTTAGTTTGACTGGCTAATAAATTCTCTGAGAGTTTAAACCGATACCTGCCGAGAAATGAATTGCTGTGAATATACTATGTATGCGGTCTGAGTCGACAGCTTTAAGTAGACATTTCTAGGAAATAGCAACAACAACAAAAAAACAGCCTGCATGTTTTTTTTTTCTGTTTTATTTTTTCCTCTTTCCCAATTTATACCTCAGATGTGTCATTGAAAGCAAAAAAAAAATGCAAGCGAAGTCAAAGAGAGGCAGAGGGGTCGTTGCTAATGACAGAATTGATCCTGGAGCCACAGGCAGTAGATGGTATGAAAAGACATAAATCAAGAAAATGAAAAGGAAGACTTCGGAACAAAGAATTAAGCACAGCAGTCAATGGAGAGGGCTCGCAAAAAGAGGCATTCCCACACCGAGAAAGAGTTAAGGTGTTACCTGCAAAGTGCTTCCAAAGCTCCAGAGAATTCCTGACCGCTTTGCAAAGTCTTGAAAAGTTGCACGGCCCTACGTTAACCTCCCCACACTCTTGACTCTAGGCTACTTTGATCCTTGGGGATGCTTCCTGTTTGCTTCCGTAGCCCCTTCCCTTTGGTACCCCAGGCAGCAGCAACAGCTGGCAGCACCAGGCTCAGGTTCTTCCCCTTTGGAACTGAAGCCCTGATTTCTCTTTGCCCCTCTTTTATTGACATGCAGCCAGAGCCTGTCACTGAGCCCCAGCTCAGCATAAGCTCTCCAGAGCCAATAGGGGAAAGACGGAAGCTCTGAATAATGAAAAACATCACACTAGCTCTTAGACACTTCCAAAGGGTGGGGAGGGGGGAGGATTCCAACCTCTAGCATAGCTTTGCAAGACAGACGTGTGCAAGCAAGACTTGTTGCTATACATGCAGGCATGGAGTAAACACAAGAGATGCAGACAGACAAACAGACAAGAAGCGCAACCTCCGCTCTCAAACCCCATATATTTTGGAATTCATTCACATCAGGCTGCATTCAGACACCGCAATGAACTGTGGTTTGTGCTACGGATCCTGGTTAGTTTAACAGGTGAATGTAAAAACTCTTAACGTGATTGTAAATCCAGAGCGGTCTGTTTGCTTCTTGCCTCTTTCGCACCTCTCAACAGGGAAGACAGGGACAGACCAGGGCATTAAAATGGCCTGAGAGCAGAGTCAAAGAGGCCCAGCCCTTCTGCCCAGTTTGTTCCTGCCTCTCCACAACAACCCTGCAGAGCAAACTCACTGGGAAGCTCATAGAAAAGTAAAGGGCCAATCTGTTCCCTGTTCTCCTGTCTTTGAGGCCAGGCAACTGCGAAGGGTAATGCTTCTCAACAAATAGTGGTTTGTTGGTTGTTGTGGGTTTTCCGGGCTGTATTGCCGTAGTCTTGGCATTGTAGTTCCTGACGTTTCGCCAGCAGCTGTGGCTGGCATCTTCAGAGGTGTAGCACCAAAAGACAGAGATCTCTCAGTGTCACAGTGTGGAAAAGATGAAGGTCATTTGTATCTACTCTATAGTGGTTTATTAATTCACATGTCACAACGAGAGTTGGTACACACCATCATTAACAAAACAGCTACAAACCACAGTTTGAATTGCTGGATTGATGCCACCCAACAACTCCCAGTTTATTAGAACATTCATATTTATTTTGTATCATATTTATTCACTTCTTTTAGATCCTGACTTTCTCCCCAATTGGGACCCAAAGCAGCTTATATTGTTCTCTTCCGTTCCATTGTATCCCTACACCAACCCTGTGGTGTAGGCTAGGCTGAGGGTGTATGACTGACCCAAGTTCACCGAGTGAGCTTCAGCAGCACAGCTGGGATTCAAACCTGGTTCTTCTGCATTCTAGTCTGACACTGTGACCGTACGCCACACTGGCAATCTCAGACAGCACAACTAACTGAGGTTTTATCATGTCTGAATGCAGCAACTTAAATTTCTTACTGATGCTGTCTCTCTCAGCGGAGCTCAAAGCAGATTAAAGGAACCACTTTGGCCCCTTCCAATCTGCCTGGACAGGCTTAATTTCATCTCTGTGCAGAAAGCCCCCCCCCCACCAATGTACCAACTCTTCCAGGTTCTATTAATACTACCTTCTAGAGTTCCCAACTCTGGGTTGGGAAATTCCTGAAGGGTTGATCAAGATGGGTAGCCATGTTATTCTGTCTGTAGCAGTAGGAAAGAGCAAGAGTCCAGTAGCACCTATAAGACTAACAAAATTTGTGGTAGGGTAGGAGCTCACTTCTTTAGATACAGCTAGAATGTGAGTCCATCTGTCATATCTTGGAGAGTGGAGTGATTTCAGATGTCAAATAACAATAGCCAATGAATGACAATAGCAGGCGTGATTGGATAGGGGTATGCAGAGGGGTAGTGGGTGTGCAGAAATCTGCATTGGTAATGAGTAGAGATGGGCACAAACTGAAATATGAACCAAAGTTCATGACAAACCAGGCCAGTTCATGCTTCGCAAACTGGCGGTTCGTCAGAGCCCGTTTCTGCCGAACTGTCGCAAACTTTAAGCTGGTTCATTTGGTTCGTTTTTTGGTTTGTCACTTCAGACAGCCTGGTGCTGATCAATCAGTTTCCTAGGCAACAGGGGATGAACTTCCTGCAGACCTTTTGCTGACTCAGAAGTGGCCTTCTGCTGGCCCGGAAGTGACCTTCTGCTGACCCGGAAATGACGATTTGCTGACCTGGATGTGCTGTTTTCACAAACCAAACAAACCGGTTCACAAACCGGGACACGTTCATGAAAGTTCATGGTTCGTGGTTCGTAAAATGCGACGAACCATGAACCGCATGGTTCATTTTTTTCCCAGTTCGTGCCCATCTCTAGTAATGAGACACGAAGCCTAAGTCTTGATTCGGTCCAGGTGGATGCAGTGTCTTGAGCTTCGTTATCAGTTGCAATTCGGCAGCCTCCCTGGACTCCTGGAGAGTTGCGGGGCGAGCCTGGGGAGGGAAAAGACCTCAGACCTCAGCAGGGTATAATACCATAAACGCCACCCACCAGGGCATAATGCCATAATCATCATCCTCCAATGCAGCCATTTTCTCCAGGCGAACTCATCTCTTTCTGGAGAGCAATTGTTATCCAGGAGATCTCCAGGTCCCACCTGGAGGATGGCAATCCTACTACCTTCCTGTAAGGTTGCCAACCCCCAGGTAGTTGTTGGAGATCGCCCAGAATTACAGCTGATCTTTAGTCAACAGAAACCTTTTCCGCCTGCGGAAAATGGCTACTTTGGAATGTGGCCTTTGTGGCATTATACCCTGCTGAGGTTCCTCATCCCCTTCCCAAATCCATCTCCAAGCTCTATCCCCCAAATCTCCAGGAATTTCCCAACCCGGAGCTGGCAACCCGATGTTCCTGTAAGGCGGTGAGATTCACTTCAGCCCAGGATTGGGCTTCGTGCTTTGCTGCAAAACCTAAAAGAAGGAAACTTTGCTACCTGAACACTTTGGAATAGATTGCCAGAGTGAACGAGGATGCTTCCTAACTTACAACAGAACAGGGAATTGTGCCAAGCAGAACAGCGAAATAAGGCTTTGAAAGTGATTTGTTCTTGAGGATTGGAAAAGGTTGGCTGTATTAGATGTCCTTGCAAAATAAAACAGACATCTAGTGGCATCAGTGGCTGTGGAGGGGCTGTGGCACAGTGGAAGAGCCTCTGCTTTACATGCAGAAGGTCCCTGGTTCGGTCCCCAGCATCTTCAGTAAAAACTGGGAAATAAACAAAAGACATCCACCGGGGATCCGAGAGATCTGAGCGTGCAATACGGACTTTGATTGACCAATGGTCTGATTCAATATATGGCAGCTTCGTGTGTGTTCATTTTTATTTCAGCACACGCTTTCCTGATTCCCAGTCGACTTCATTTATTTTTTTATTTTATTTATTTCCAATTTGTATTCCGCCCTCCCCACGAGCGGGCTCAGGGCGGATAACATATGAAAAATACAATTAAAATACAATTAAAAAATTCACGTACATTAAAAACAACACATTTAAAACAGGATTTATTTTTATATTTATATTTCAATTTATATACCGCCCATCCCCAGGGGCTCTGGGCGGTGAACAGTTAAAATCAATAAAAACAAGAACTGAAATCAATATACAAACAATAAAACAAATTAACAAAGTGCAGTGGTGAGGAGAACCCTCCCCCACCCCAAAGGTGGGAGGCCGACATGGCACCGCCCCCTTCAATCACCGAATGCCTGGTGGAACGACTCTGTCTTACAGGCCCGGCGGAACGATAATATGTCCCGCTGGGCCCGGGTTTCCATTGACAGAGCGTTCCACCAGGCTGGGGCCAGGACTGAAAAGGCCCTGGCCCTGGTTGAAGCGAGGCGGGCTTCCTTAGGGCCGGGGACCACAAGTAAATATTTATTCGCTGATCGGAGCGATCTCCGGGGAACGTACAGGGAGAGGCAGTCCCGAAGATATGCCGGTCCCAACCTGCTCAGGGCTTTAAAGGTAAGAACCAACACTTTGAACCTGATTCGGAATTCAACCGGAAGCCAGTGCAGCTGGCGCAGGACAGGTGTGATATGTGACTGGTAAGGTATACCAGTCAGGACCCGCGCCGCCGCATTCTCGACCAGTTGTAGTTTCCGGATCAGGCCCGGGGGTAGCCCAGCGTAGAGTGAGTTACAGTAATCTAGCCTGGAGGTGACCGTTGCATGGATCACTGTAGCCAGGTCCTGGGGCATCAGGTAGGGGGCAAGTTGCCTGATCTGACGAAGATGGAAAAATGCAGACTTGGCAACCGCCGTGACCTGGGCCTCCATCGATAGGGAGGCATCCAGGAGCACACCCAGACTCTTTTACCACTGGCAAAGGATGGTGGACAGCCTTCACAGGGAGGGTTTTAGACACTCCTTTTTTCCAGGCCGGCGGAGGCCCAGCCTCAGCCATATGCCTGGCGGAATAACTCTGTCTTGCAGGCCCGGTGAAAAGATAGCAGGTCCTGCCGGGCCCTGATTTCAGCAGACAGAGCGTTCCACCAGGTGGGAGCCAGGACTGAAAAGGCCCTGGCTGTAGTCGAGGCTAGGCGGGCCTCCTTGGGGCCAGGGAACACCAACAGCTGTTTGTCCCCTGATCGGAGTGTCCTCCTGGAAATATATGGGGAAAGACGGTCCCGTAGATACACTGGTCCCAGTCCTCACAGGGCCTTATAGGTCAATACCAGAACCTTGAATCTGATCCGGTACTCCACTGGCATCAGATATTGTAGAGAGAAATCAAACTGGAGTATTCTTTAAAGGGAAGATTACAAATGGAGGGGGGGAAGGGTTGAGACAGAGAGGGTGGGTGTGGGTCTTTGAAGAACATTTACTCTCTGAGTAAATGTAACTAGAACATGATTAGCAGTTACAGCAAGATAAGCAAGGTGTTGGAGTGACTCAGGGAGAAGTAGTCTGAACTTTAAGTCATAGATCCAGAGAGGTTAGCCGTGTTGGTCTGTAGTCGCAAAACAGTAAAGAGTCTAGTAGCACCTTTAAGATTAAACCAACTTTATTGTAGCATAAGCTTTCAAAAACCACAGCTCTCTTCGTCAGATGCATCAGATGAAGAACACTGTGGTTGTTGGAAGCTTATGCAACAATAAAGTTGGTTAATCTTAAAGGTGCTACAAGACTCTGAACTTTAAGTGTAAACCAACTGATATTGGTAACAAGGTTATGCGCTGATGAAACTATTGGGGATATTTCTTAGTTGTTGTAGCAGAGTTGCAGTTAGGAAAGCATGGAATTACATGTGGTGAAACAGTCTCCATGACAATATATTGCAAAAGATAAAATGTACTTTTATTGATGCTGTCCACATTTACTTGCATTCTTATAGCATGTATATGTAATGCACTGTCACGTCGCTTCCGAGCTATGGCGACCCTATGAATGAAAGACCTCCAAAACATCCTCTCATTAACAGACTTGCTCAGATCCTGCAAACTGGAGGACGTGGCTTTGATTGAGTCCAGCCATCTCATTTTAGGTCTTCCCCTTTTCCTACTGCCTTCCACTTTTCCTAGCATTATCGACTTTTCCAGAGAATCTTGTCTTCTCATGATGTGACCAAAGTACGATAGCCTCAGTTTTGTCATTTTAGCTTCTAGGGAGAATTCAGACTTGATTTGATCTAGCACCCACTTACTTGTCTTTTTGACCATCTACGGTATCCTTGGTATACCCATGGTATTCTTGTAGTAGCAGAAGAAAAATAAATACACAGCCCAAATAACCCTATTCCCTCTTATAAGTGGCCAGCTAATCCTGGCCAGTGGCCAGTTTGGTGTAGTGGTTAAGAGCACGGGACTCTAATCTGGAGAGCCGGGTTTGATTCCCCACTCCTCCACAAAGCCAGCTGGGTGACCTTGGGCGAGTCACAGTTCTCTTGAGCTCTCTTAGCCCCACCCACCTCACAGGGTGATTGTTGTGGGGTAATAATAACACTTTGTAAACCGCTCTGAGTGGGCATTAAGTTGTCCTGAAGGGCGGTATATAAATCGAATGTTATTATTATTATTACATGTGAGTAAAAGTACAGATGTGCCTCTTGGCACACTTGCGGAAAGAATCTTGCTTCTTACAAGCCCAGAAAAGAACACAAAGGAGCACAGTAAGAGAAGGAGGAGTCAGATAGAAGCTTCCAGTTCAGACAAAAAGAGGTATTAACACAAGTACACAGTCTGCTTATAATGTAAAAAGGGGAATGATGGTGCTCCACCCTCACCCCCGTGTCCAGACATGCTAAGTCGCTACTATTACAACAAAAATATGTTACGAACAGCCAACTAAAAGGCCTAAAATGTGGATCCAATAGAGTTATTAGAGATAGTACTGAGTAAGGAAACCCAAGTCTCTATTTAAGCCAGGATGGCTATTTGTTTCATTCTTGAGGCCCAGGGCAGCTGAGTAGATATATTGAGATATATTGTGCTGGGTTTCCTACAGGTGGTCCTTTCTATTTTATATTTTTTCTGGCTCTGTGTGTAATTTTGATGAACTCTTTTAGGATCTTACATGCACGCTGCTTTGAGGCCAGTCTTCGGACTAAAGCGGGATATAAATTAAATAAATATATGCATGAAATGTCTTAGACTGGGGTCCCTAATCTTTTTGATTCTATTGGCACTTCTGCTTTAGTTTCCAGTCTAAAAGAGTGTTAAAAGGTCAAGTCCTTTATTAAAATCCTGGGTGGACAGAAATGTTTTAGTCCGGCACCAAAAACAGAGCAACGTCGGTGCCAAGCGAGGCTCAAGGGGACCAGTTTGCAAGAAGATGGTAGGCAGAAAGCTGCCGAGATCTGAAGGAATGGAAGAACAAGATATACAATGAACAATCAACAATGGCAAAATTAACATCTCATATACATAACAGGCCAATTTCAGAATTTCAAGCAAAATGGAAAGTATTTTTAATTATATGGCTGAAAATTAAGAATAAATAAGAACAGTTGTTATTAGATACGAAAATAGAAAGATATGTAAATAGAAGTGAAAAATTATGAATATATATATATATATAAGCAAGTTTCATATAGATATATGATATAATTTTCCTATTAGGTTTTTTTATATACATTGTTTAGATTATGTGATTAGGTTTTGTGTAGGATCTAGATTTATTATCTATAATTGTAGGCATGGATGATGTTAGAGATATGATCTGGATGAGTGATTGATTGCATTTTATGTTTATAGAATTATAGAATCATAGAGTTGGAAGGGACATCCAGGGTCATCTAGTCCAACCCCTTGCGCAATGCAGAAAATTCACAAATCCCCCCCCCCCACACACACACACACACAGTGATTCCTGCTCTGTTCCCAGAACACGGTCAGGCTCCCTAACTGAACTGGCCTAGGGAAAATTGCTACCTAACTCCAAGGTGGTTAGGTACCAATTACCCTGGGCATGTAAGAAGGGGCCACGAGAACTAAGCACTGATGTAACCCTTCCTGCCCTCCCTCCCATGATCTGCCTAGGTTGTATGTTTTTGAATTATCAATTGAAATAAAAATTTAATTATAAAAAAGGGAGGAAGGGCACCTCGCAAGCGAGGTACCACTACTGAAAAAGTCCTGTCTCTGGCTGCCACCTGCCGAGTCACGACTGAAGAAGGGGGCAAAGAGAGCAAGCCTTGTAAGGCAGATCTCAAGGGGCGGGCTGGCCAATATGCGAGCAGGCAGCCTTTCAAGTACTTAATGCCGCTGCACCACACCAGCTTTCTCAGCAACTGTGAGTTTTTAACTTATACAGGGATGTTGCGAGGTTAAAATGGGAAGGGAGAAGGTGGGATAAAATTGTGCTGGATAGAAAGATATCAGGGACCAAACCTGAGACCTTCTGCATGCAAAGCAGGCGCACGCAACTACTGAGCCCTCCAAAGTTAAAAACGAGGACCAGTTTAAAAAAGAACACCATTGCAAATCCCGCTAACTGGACGCTGATAGGGCAGTGATTAGAACAGCCAGGTTTTATCGCTTCAATATGAATTTTTTAAAATGATGAATATGAAATTATTTCTGAATTTTAAGCAGGCAAAGCTTTTTCTCGGTAGAGAGAGAAGCGGTGGGCAAATTCTGCCCTCCATCTATCTGTCTGCATTTCAAACCTGCAAGTAAAAAGATCAACAAAAAATATGGTAACGGGGAGGAGGGGAAGCTGCCTTCTTTGGATTCCATCTTTTCTTCTCTATCCTCTTTCACTTCCTTCTTTCAGAAAAAGCTGTTTCTGCCTCTGCCTGGCCTTGACCTTTGGAGCCGCAGAGCTGTCATTCAAACCCTTCCACCCACTTCTGTGTTTTTTTTTTAATGGTTTGTCTTTCATTAGACACAATTGTAGGAAAGCTTGTGTGCTTCCAAGGCTGGCCCTTCCCCACCCACCACCCACACACTCACACATCCATCCATCTGATGCCTCCCTCCCTCTCTGTCTCTTCCTTTCTCCCACCCTCCCGTCTCTATCATCAATATCTTGTTAGTTGCGAGTAAGGAAATGCAATGGAACTTTAACTTCTACAGAGGAGGTATCTGCATCACGAAGACGGGAAAACTTACCATTCTGATGCACTTCAAAATACAAGCCCCAGGAGCCAGCCATTCTTTGCACATGTACCCACTATGTGCCCTACTAGGGTTCATCTTGAGGGGGAACGCGCAGGAATGCAGTTCCGGCAGTTCCCAAAGAGGTCACATGACAAGTGGCCCCGCCCACCTGACTCTCAGCCATTTTGGGCCCGTTTCGGCCTGGATCGGGCCTCTGACGGGTGGTGGATCATTCTCCCACTCAGCAGCGGCCTGATCCTGACCATTTTGGGCCCCTTTTCAGCCATTTTCAGCCCTTTTTTACCATTTGGGGACCAGTTTTGGCCCTGATTGGCCAGGATTGGGTCCAAAACAGCCAGGATAGGTGAGGTCAGGAAGTGTGGCATATGCAAATCAGTTATGCTAATGACACACTTCTGGTGATGGCAAGGGGCGTGGCATATGCTAATGAGTTATGCTAATGAGTTCCTCCAGCTCTTTTTCTACGAAATGACCCCTGTGCCCAACTATATACTTTGTTTATACCTTTGATATTTTACTGTATATGTATATTTACTTATATAAATCAATACCATTTTAGAGACTTCAAAAAAGACAACTTAGTTGGAATATATTAGATTTTTTATCTAAATGTTTTTGGTTTTTTTTACTTTGGTCTGTATGACATTTGGCCTAAGGTAAAGGTCAAGTGTGCCGTTGAGTTACACTCAATTCATGACAACCTCACAAAGTTCCACCTCGTGGGGTGTTCAAGGCAAGAGGACAAAGAGGGGTTTGGCCATTGCCTTCCTCTCCAGAGAAAATCTGACCTTCGTTGGTGGTCCATCAAAGTATTGACCCTGCTTAGCTTCCAAGATCAGAATAGCCTGGGATATTAGGGCTGCCACCATGACTAAATATCTAAATACATCTGTATGATATTTGATCTACATAACCAAATTATCTAAATATTTTACCATTTTGGTCTATATGATATTATTATTACTATTCAAATTATCCAAAACACAATCAACAATAAGCAGAGGTCACATGCTATTATTGATTGGCCTGATCCAAGTTTCCACTGGAGACCGAAGTATGAACCAGATATCAGTGTAATATGTACGTTGTTTTAAGTAGCGCCATCTTTTGCATTTCTGTAGGTGTTGTGTCAGAAAGCTGCAGCTTTTCCATATGAATTGCAGTTTTTCAAAATAGTTCCCAGTGCCCTGATGACAATGGGGACTACTGTTGCATTCTTCTTCCATAGTCAGGTGGTGTCTATTGCCAGATCTCTATATTTAATCATTTATTCTTGTTCTTTTTCTTCGACTCTGGCATCCCCAGGAATTGCAATGTTGATGTTGATGTTGTTGTTGTTGTTGTTGTTGTTGTTGTTGTTGTTGATGATGATGATGATGATGATGATGATGACGACGACGACGACGACGACGATGACAATGATCAGGGCTTTTTTTCAGCAGGAACATGGTGGAACGGAGTTCCAGAACCTCTTGAAAACGGTCACATGGCTGGTGGCCCCGCCCCCTGATCTCCAGACTGGGGGGAGTTTAGATTGCCCTCCGCACTGCTTGGCGGCATGGAGGGCAATCTAAACTCCCCTCTGTCTGGAGATCAGGGGGCGGGGCCACCAGCCATGTGACCATTTTCTCCGAGGGCAACTCACTGAGTTCCACCACCTCTTTTCCCAGAAAAAAAGCCCTGATGATAATGATGATAAGGTGAGCCTGATTTCATCAGATCTCAGCAGCAGCTAAGCAGGGCTGGTCTTGGTTAGTAATTGGATGGGAGACTTCCAACAAAGACCAGGGTCATTTTCACACATCTTACTGGTTCCGGTACATCGCGCAAAGCTCCCACAAGGACAGTGTCTTCCTGGCACGATTTCCCGGTTCTCATGCAAAATCACACCAGGAAGACGTTGTCCTTGCAGGAGCTTTGTGTGATGTACCGGAGCCAGTAAGATGTGTGAAAACGGCCCAGGGTTGATCAGTTCCCCTGGAGGAAATGGCTGCTTTGGAGGGTGGACTCTATGGCATCATACTCTGCTATTGTCCCTTCCCTCTCCAAACCTCACCCTCCCCAGGCCTCACCCCCAAATTTCCAGGAATTTCCAGGAATTTCCCAAGCCACAGTTGGCAACCCTACTTAGGTCCACTTTGCACTATATATTTCCAGTGTATATGCAAAATATTTTACATGTGTGGTGGAGAGTGCCCTCAAGCTATAATTGACTTATGATGACCCCTGATGGGGTTTTCCTGGCACAAGACGAACAGAGGTCGCTGGCCATTGCCTGCCTCTGCAACCCTGGTCTTCGTAGGAGGTCTCCCATCTAATTGCTAACCAAGGCCAACCCTGCTTAGCTTCTGAGATCTGATGAGGTCAGGCTCTAGAAATATAAATTGTGATAGCACCTGCCTTTATATTCCTGCCAATATTTTTGTGGTAGGGAATTCCATAAATTCTTTATGATCTCTGTTAAGAAGTATTTCCTTCTTATATTCTGGTTCTATTCTCAGACTAGGTTCCCCTGATTTCAGTTCAACTGCCTTCCAAGTGAGCAAAAAAATCCCTGTCCTAAAAATAAAGGAGTCCCTTTGAAGCTAAGGATCTGAGATAACCATCAAACAGTACTGGTCATGCAGCACAGACTTGGAGAATATTTGTGGCACCTTCAAATGTCACTTTATTTTTCTACTTGCCTGTCTTATAAATCTGGTTTTTCAGGCCCGTTTCCCATTCTGAGCTCCATCTTGAAGAGATCGAAAAGGTGGCATTTGATAGCTCACCTGATCAGGCAGTTACATCTTTTGATGAAGACATTCAGCAGGCACTTTCTTTTAATTGGAACCTCAAAAAGCTCCCCCTTAAGAGCTTTGCTTTTCAGGATGAGCCATGAACGGGGGCCTCAGCCGGGCCTTTGATTTTTGGTACTTGCAATTACCGGAAATCTTTGTGCTGTTGAACCGCCGCAACCTGATTGCACTCACGTCAAGCAATCAGAAAACAAAACCTTACATCAGATTGGTCGCACACACACCCAACAAGGATCCAAAAAGAAGTTTTCAAAGTTTCACCCCTAATACCATGAGTTTGTCTATAAGCTCCATTTTGCAAGCCTCGGCCAGAAACCTCCCAACTTCTCCTGTAACAAGAGAAGAACTGCTTTGCCGGATCAGTCTGGAAATCTATCAAATCCAAAATGCAATTTCCAGCCCACCAGAGGCTTTTCCTGTTGTTCGCCCCCAGCCTGTGCTCTTGTAATATTTGCTAGAAGAATGAAAATCAGCCAGTGTTTTTCCAGCCTGGTATCTTAATACATTTGTTTTGCTGGCTCTGATCCTCTGCCTTTACCATCAGTCTGGCATGCAAGAGAGAGAGAGAGAGGATGAAGTTTGTTCCACCTCTCTCCGTGCCAAGAAAATCTTAATGAATATCCTGAACTTTTATTGTGGATCAGGCTGGTGTTATGTTAAAGTGGCAGGAAGCCAGAGAAGTTTTCTTTAAAAAACTCGCAGAGTCTGAACAAACTCCTAGGAACCACACCATTAAGCAGAAGTTTCTTTGGAGGGGTCTGGGAAGACAGGCCAGAAAGGACTGAGGCATTCCTATCAGCGTTAAATGTTGTCGAGGTCAGGGTCGGCGCAAGGGTCTGCCACGCTCACGGCCGGCCGCCCGGGTGCCCCCGCGCGCGCACGAGCGCGCGCGCACTGGCCTGCGTGATGACATCACACGTGACGTCATCACGGGAGCGCACGTGCCGCCGCCAGCCCGATTGCTGCGGCGGGCAGCCTCCGAGCTCTCCCGCTCGGTTGCCTGTGCCGCCGCAGATGCCTGCCCACGGTGGCTGCGCCTGGCCGGGGGCTTGTGCTGGCGGCAGCGGCGCGGGGTGGGAGGGATAGGAGGCTGGTGCTTTGTGGCACACGCTCCCACCCGCCGCACCTCCTCTGGCGCTCCCTCCGGCACCCCGCACCTGCAGCCACCGCCTACCTGGCCTTAATAGGCGCGCCAGCCCTGGTCAAGGTAATTTTGTAGAAAAAGAGCTGGAGGAACTCATTAGCATAACTCATTAGCATATTACACACACACTCTTGCCATCACCAGAAGTGTGTCATTAGTATTACTGATTTGCATATGCCACACCCCCTGACATCACCTATCCTGGCTGCTTTGGACCCAATCCTGGCCAATCCTGGGCCCAAAATGGCTAACAGGGGAGGCCTGATCCAGGCCGTTTCGGCCCCAATCCAGGCCAAAACAAGTACAAAATGGCCGAGACCTCTTTGGGGTACTGTCGGAACTGCCAGAACTGTGTTCTGGCACGTTCCCCTTCAAAATGAGCCCTGAATGTTTTGGGTCTGTCCATTTCCTATTTAAGAACACAGACATGGTGTAGTGGTTAGAGTGTCAGACTAGAGTATCAGACTAGAATCTCCTAGAAGCCTCTGCCATGGAAGCCTGCTGGGTGACTTTGGGCCAGTCACACACTCACTCCATAACCTACCTCACAGGGTTGTTATGGGGGTACAATGGAGGAGAGGAGAATGAAGTAAGCAACTTTGAGTTCCCAATGGGGAGAAAGGTAGGGGATAAATTGAGTAAATAGATTGAAATTGTTCACCATTTTCTATTCCTTGACTCAATCATCAACCAAAAGGGAGACTGCAATGAAGAAATCAGAAAAAGATTGAGACTCAGAAGAGCAGCTGTGAGGGAGCTAGATAAGATCCTTAAAGATAAAGATGTCTCTCTGGAGACCAAGATCAAAATAATCCAAACTATGGTATTCCCCATTACTATGTGTGGATGTGAAAGTTGGATGGTGAAGAAAGCTGACAGGAAGAAATTGATTCATTTCAAACGTGGTGCTGGAGGAGAGTTTTGCAGACACCGTGGACAGCCAAAAAAGACAAATAAGAGGGTACTAGATCAAATCAAGCCTGAATCCTCCCTAGAAGCTAAAATGACAAAACTAAAGCTATCATACTTTGGTCACAGCATGAGAAGACAAGATCCTCTGGAAAAGTCAATAATGCTAGGAAAAGCGGAAGGCAGCAGGAAAAGAGGAAGACCTAAAACGAGATGGCTTGACTCAATAAAAGAAGCCACATGTTCCAGTTTGCAGGATCTGAGCAAATCTGTTAATGATAGGACATTTTGGAGGTCTCTCATTCAGAGGGTCGCCATAGGTCAGAGGCGACTTGAAGGCACATAACACACAAACACAAATAATAAACATGGCTGGTTGCACCTCACAGATATTGACTGACAAGCAGCTTGTTCTGTGGCCCCAGTGACCAAAAGTTATCATTCCTTAATAACAAGATGTTTGAAAGCTACTGTTTAAGAACAAGGTCAACCCTTTTATCCACTTCCATTTGCTCTGTCAATTGCTGTTCTCTCTTCAAAGCTGGGTTTTTTCAGCCCTGAATCTAGCAAATGCTTTAGCTTTCACAATCCTGTAGTGCCACAGCGACAGGCCAAGCCAGATCCTAAATCGGAGACGTGGGAACTGCCTTGGGTTGCCAGTCTCCAGGTGATGGCTAGAGATCTCCTGGAATTACAGTTGATCTCCAGGCCATAGAAATCAGTTCCCCTGGAGAAAATAGCTGCTTTGGAGGATGGACTCTATGGCATTATACTCTGCTCTCCTCCCCAAATCCTGCCCTCTCCAGGCTCCACCCCCCCCCCCAAATCTCCAGGAATTTCCCAACCTGGAGCTGGCAACCCTACAAATATTGAGCCATCAAGTTGCAACCAACTTGTGGCAACCCTCTCCATGGGGAGTTCAAGACCAGAGAGAAAGAGAGGTGCCATTACCTTCCTCTGCATGGCAACCCTCATCGATCTTGGTGATCACCCATCCAAGCACTGGTCTTGGCTAACCTTGCTTAGCTTCCAAGTTCTGACAATATTCTAGTAAGCTGGGCTGTTCACACTGCTGGGGACAACCTACACCTGCACGTGGGTGAAATCAACAGCTGCCTGTACACGGGCTTTCTCTGTGGTGGCCCCTCCCCTGTGGAACAGCCTGCCTGAGGAGATCAGGAGAACCCCCACTCTCTTATCTTTCCGCAAATAATGCAAAACCAAATTATTCAAAAAGATTTTTTATTCAGATAGGAGGGCTATATTGTAAGGATGGAGTCTCAGATGACCTACTAATGAGTTGCCTTACATACTATCTATTGCTGAATTGGGCCCAAATTGGCCTGTATTGGGGCCAAATTGGCCTGGAACGAGCCGTTGCAGAGTGTGGGAGTGCTCCTGCGCTCCACAGCAGCCCAATCTGTGCTGATTTGGGCCTGAATCAGCCCATTTCGGGCTCAAATTGGCCCAAATCAAGCCAGATTGGGCCCACAGGAGTGTGCCACACACCCCAGGATCGAGCCCCGGGAAGCCCGTGCCTCCCCCATCAACCAGGTAAGCGGGGGTGGGGAATAGGGATGGGAGAGGGGGATCCCCTGCCCCCAGCCAGTGAAAGGCAACTCTAGCCCTGTCTGGAAGAAAAACATTACTTTCTCCTCTCATCGTCTTTGTCAACTTAGGCTCAGGTTCAATAAATTAACTCCTGCTGAGTAGAAAATATAACCTCTGGGGAGTGGAGTGCAAGCTGGTTCTACCTTTGTTCTTATAATTTATTTGACATAAAACCTTTAACCGTTTCTACAACTTATTTTCTGCAAATGAATCTTTGGTGGCTCTTTTGTGTGCTCTCTGTCCGGTCAAAATAGCGGTGGGAAAGGGGTTTCTAATCACCTGATTATCAAGTACCATATTATTAGGGTCTGAAATAAATGTCCTTTAGGGATCACAAAGCTATGTATTACCATTCATAGAATCATAGAATCATAGGGTTGGAAGGGATCTCTAGGGTCATCCCTATATATACCCCAGAGGACACTTCATTCTACACACAAAACTTTTGGTGGTCCCCAGTCCCAGGAGGCTCACCTGGCCTGGACCAGAGCCAGGGCCTTTTTGGTCCTGTCCCCAGCCTGGTGGAACGCTCTGTCTAATGAAACCAGGGCCCAGCAGAATTTATTATCCTTCCGCTGGGCCTGTAAGACAGAGATGTTCCGCCAGGCATATGGCAGAGGCTAGGCTGGACCCCCACCGGCCATACTTGACTTGACTTGAAAAGATCTGTCTGCCAACCTATATATCGCTATAGATATGGATATATGGGCCATGTCTGAAATGAAGTAACTCTTCCATCACCATCTGAGAAGTCTTTATTGTATGTAGTGATTTAAATGTTATTGTAACGTTTTATCTGCTTTTATGTGTTTTATGTAAATTAAAATGTTGTGCTCCACCCTGAGCCCGCTCGGCAGGGAGGGCAGACTAAAAAATCTAATCTAATAAATAAATAATAATAATCTAGTCCAACCCCCTGCACAATGCAGGAAATTCATAACTACCTCCCACCCACACAGACACCCAGTGACCCTTACTCCATGCCCAGAAGATGGCAAAACACCATCGGGATCCCTAGCCAAACTGGCCTGGGGAAAATTGCTTCCTGACCCCAAAGTGGTGATTGGCATTACCCTAAGTGTGTAAGAAGGGGCCACGAAAACTAAGCCCTGATGTAACTCTTCCTGCCCTCCCTCTCATGATCTGCCCAAGTTCACAGAATCAGCATTGCTGTCCGATGGCCACCTAGCCTCTGCTTAAAAACCTCCCAAGAAGGAGAACCCACCACCTCCTGAGGAAGCCTGTTCCACTGAGGGACCACTCTAACTGTCAGAAAATTCCTCCTAATGTTTAGCTAAGAACTCTTTTGATTTAATTTCAACCCATTGGTTCTGCTCCGACCCTCAGTAAATAAAAGCTTTTAAAAAAGTTTTTAAATGATTTTATTTAAAAAGAGAAATAGAGAGTGGACAGTAATAACAAAAATAGTAAACCATGCACAATTTAACATTGTTATAGGTAGTAAACAACAAAGGAGTGATAAAAGTACATACAGTAATACAAACAGAATGAAGATCAGTTACATGAAAATAAAAAGCAAAAGGTATAACAATTGGCTAGAGACTATTTCGTCTCTCCATCTCATTACTTGCATATACTCATCACTTTTTATTCAATATTCTAAAATTTTGATTTTACAACTGGTCTACTTCGACAGTAGCCATTCTTCGTTCTTCTTAAATTTCTGCTACTCAGCATTTTCTATTCAGCATTCTAAAATACTGACTTTAGAATTAATCCACTTTAACAGTAGGCATTTTTAGTTTCTCTTAGATTACCAACTCTACATCCTTTGTACTTTACTAATAAGGTGTAATTCGGCTCTCTACTTCTCCAATACTTTAGGGGATATTGTATTTATTATGGCTGATTATTGTATTGTTAATAAGTTGTTCAAATTGTTGTTTGTATAAATATTTGGAAAATTAAATAAAAAGTATTTTTATTAAAGATTACTACCACCTATTCAAAAGAAAAAAGTCTTTCTATTTTTTCTAAAATTCTAAGATTTTTCTAAAATTCTGAGATTCTATTATATGTAAACAAAAGAAATTTTATTATTTATTATTTATTTTATTCTATTTATACCCCGCCCTCCCCACAAATGGGCTCAGGGGGGCTAACAACATTGAAAAATACATTAAAATCACAAAAACATAAAATCAACAATAATTTTTTAAAAATCATTAAAATAGTCCAGGAGCAGGCTATTTAGACAAATATTGGGAGTCCGTATACAGGCATAGCAGATGGCCGAGGGCAGCCCCAGAAAAAGTGGTGGTCTTAGATGGAAGAAGGAGGACACCCTCCTTCAAAGTAAACAAAAGCTTGGGGGGGCCTCCCCTTTTATTGATATTGTGGTGGTTGGGCTTTAAGCAGAAGGAACACAGAGCCGGGAGTAATAGGACAGCATTCAGTCCAGAGAGCCTTTTACCTCAGAGGTCTCCCCCTCAGCTCTCCCTCCTCATCCTCCTTCCCCCATCACGACAGGGTTGTGCCACAAATACAATCAGTGACAGCCCAAACCATATAGTCACAATATCCAACAGAAATGGTGACAGCCAGGTGCTAAACATCACACTAGGATTCGGTCTTCACTCCTGCTCCTAAGGGCTCTGCCTGGCTCTTGACTCTTGAATGGCTTAATAACGTTTTGGAACGTTTGCTCACTCAGTGAAAGTACAGTTTGGTTCTTTAAGACTCTTGAGGAACGGAACAAAAGTACTGCACCAATACAGAGTCCAGGAAGAGAAGAGAAATGAAAGGTGCACTTGGACAGTATATTTAATATATAATTGTAGATCCCCATGTGTTTCACATGCTCCTCCGTGATATCACGGTGGAAACGCACAGAGAGGTGGCTATCTCACAGAGACCCTGACAAAGCAACATGCAAAACATGTAGGGATCTACAATTTTAAATTAAATATAATTTCCCATCCCACCTTCATTTTTTTTTCTTCTCTTCCTAAGCATTTTGAGGGCCACTTGGAAAGCATTAAGATCCCTGAGCTGTAATTTGCACATCTCTGCTGTATTACCTGAAAAAACCAATCTTAGATTGGCAGGTCTTGGCACTGGTGTTACATCTGCAACCTTTGGTGAGTAAGGCATGACTGATGTCCTGCCACCCACACTGGCACTTGTTCGGGAATCGTAGGAGACATGTCACCAAGTGGTATGCCACCCTAGAGTCTATGATACTAGGTGTTACTTTATTTCCAAGAACTTCCCACTCAGTTAAATCATTCTCATAATCTTCTGAGGTTGTGTATGAAAGCATTCTTATATTGGAACACTAAATGCCCTTTGGCCATCTCTCCATCACGAGGCAGCAGATTCTACCTTTAATTACGCATTATGTGAAGAAGTACCTTTCCAGTGCTTGTCTTAAATCCACCCGCCCGTCTATTTCATTTGCAGTGCAGATCAAACTTCTGTTGGTTTGACACCAGTGCAAAAGCCGTGAAGTCCTTCAAGGATTTTTTTGGGATTGTGGAGAGCCAGTTTGGTGTAGTGGTTAAGAGCCGCAGAACTCTAATCTGTAGAACCAGGACTGATTTCCCCACTCCTCCACTAATAGCCAGCTGGGTGACCTTGGGTCAGTCACAGCTCTCTCAGAGCTCTCTCTCAGCCCTGCCCACCTCACAGGGTGATTGTTGTTGTGGGGATAATAATAACATATTTTGTAAACTGCTCTGAGTGGGCGTTAAGTTGTCCTGAAGAGTGGTATATAAATCACAGCATCACAGAATCACAGAGTTGGAAGGGGCCATACAGACCTTCTAGTCCAACCCCCTGCCCAGTGCAGGATCAGCCTAAAGCATCTCTGACAAGTATTCATCCAGCCTCTTCTTGAAAACTGCCAGTGAAGGGGAGCTCACCACCGCCCTAGGCAGCTGATTCCACCTTTGAACTACTCTGACCGTGAAAAAGTTTTTCCTAATATCCAGTCAGTACCTTTGTGCATGTAGTTTTAGCCCATTGCTTTGCGTCCTACCCTCTGCTGCCAACTGGAACAGCTCCTTGCCCTCCTCCAAATGACAGCCTTTCAAATATTTAAAGAGAGCAATCATGTCCCCCCTCAACCTGCTCTTCTCCAAACTAAACATTCCCAAGGCCCTCAGCCTTTCCTCGTAGGGCTCAGTCTCCAGACCCCTGATCATCCTCGTCGCAAACAATCTAATGTTGTGGTGGTTCGAGTTTAACAGCCGATGAGCCAGACACTATAAAGAGCTGGTTCAACAAGGATTGCAGGAAGGCCAAAACCCAAGTTAAACAGGACTATGGACTTTCTAGACACAGATCCAGAGGAGTTAGCCGTGTTAGTCTGTAGTAGCAAAATAGTAGAGTCCAGTAGCACCTTTAAGACTAACCAACTTATTTGTAGCATAAGATTTGTCAGATGCAAGAGCTGTGGCTCTCAAAAGCTTATGCTACAAATAAGTTGGTCTTAAAGGTGCTACTGGACTCTATTATTTTTCTAAACACAGTAATACAACCATCACAAGACATTCATTGATACAAGCCAGAAAGGAATATAAAGCTATGTTGAAGAAGAAAAAGCACCAGTCTATGTGTGAAAAGACTGCTGAGAAATCTATAGGAGAGCCCTAGTCCACCTCAAAGGACTGATATCCCCAGAAATCTCCCAGTTTAAGTATGAAATGTAGAGAAAAGTTCTGAGTATGTTCAGTACTGTCTGTCTTACCAAAGAATAACTTGAAATGGATAGAGATAACTTTTTCTCACTGGAACTTGGGGCCATTCAATTGAATTGATTTAGGACAGACATTGTCAAGATAGTTCTTTTTCACGCAATGCATAATTAATTTATGGGACTCGTAGCCTCAAGACGTGCAATTGCAACTCATAATGAAAGGGACCTTATAGACTGTTGTTGTTGGTTTTTTTGCATGATGTGCCCCTACCATCTCCTTTTTTTAATTTGTGCTTTAAAATGTTTACATCCTACTTCCCAATAAGCAGCTTTATAATCATTTGTAAATAAGTCATAGCAATAAAAAATAAAAACCAGAGCGAGGAAATTATAGCCAGCAACAGGCCTGGAGAGAAATGAACAGTTTTCAACAGAGGTCCAAAGCAGGATAGGCTTAGTACCCGGTGAGCAGTTAAGAGGACGGAATTCCAGTCAAAGGTGCCAACACGGAGAAGGCCCTGTATCTGATTGCTAGCCACTTTGCATCTGAACAGGGGCCCTCCAACCGAATTTCTGGAGAGGATGGCTTTTTATCAGAACAACTGTGATATGCTGTTACAAGTCAAGGAATCTGTCATTAAGGGATTCTCAAACTAGTGATAGGAAAAGTTCAAAAAGAAAAAAAAACCACACATACAATGGTAAGCTGAATTAATATTCATCCTAATGGAAGACTGTCTGTGACTCACTCTGACATTTTGCTGGGACAATAATGGCAATTAAACACCGAGGTAAAAAGATGAGAAGTGTACAGTAATGGCAAAGTTAACTTCTTAACTTGATCACAGTTAAAAGCCTGGAGGGGGGGGAGGCAGGGTGTGTGAGGAAGGAAGTGGGCGTTAATTTAACAAAATGTCATATAGCAGCACTCCTTATTTTGTTTTTTAAAAAATCCATCTCCATTTTGCCTCTGCCAAATGGCAGACCTCCAAACTGTCATGGCAGTTCTCAGAACCCCTGAGAATTTTCTGTGATTTTCAGAATTCCTTTGTGGGGGTGTTTTTCCCCCATTTATAGGAAAGGACTATCAATCAGCATAGTGTAAGGGTTACTGTATTAGACCAGGGCCAAAGAGCCACGGGTTTAAAACCTTGCTCATTCATGAACCTCACGGGGTGACTTTGGACCAGTTACTCTCTCTTAGCCCAACACACCTCAAAAGATTGCTGTAAGGATTAAATGGAGGCTGGGAGAATCATGTAATTGCTTGAGCTCCTTGGCGGAAAGAGATTAAAATGTTAGATAGTTCCCAGAAGAAAGACAAATAAGTGGGTACTAGATCAAATCAAGCCTGAATTCTCCCTAGAAGCTAACATGACAAAACTAAGGCTATCGTACTTTGATTACATCATGAGAAGACAAGATTCTCTGGAAAAGCCAATAATGTGAGGAAAAGTGGAAGCCAGCAGGAAAAGAGGAAGACCTAAAACGAGATGGCTTGACTCAATAAAAGAAGCCACGTCCTCCAGTTTGCATGATCTGAGCAAGTCTGTTAACGATAGGATGTTTTGGAGGTCTTTCATTCATAGCATCGCCATAGGTCAGAGGCGACTTGATGGCACATAACAAACAGCTACCAAAAATCTCAGATCCCTTTCATCAATGAGGTTTGGTTTGCACAAGAAGAAACTGAGTGGATAATTGTTTTTCCTGTACGTCTTCAGAATGTTGGTGGGGTGTTTCTTGACATCCTCCAGAGTGGAAATAAAAAAGTCTCCCAGATTCTAATCTAGCAATACATCAAGGAAAAAGGTTCTAGCCTCGTATTCTCCCTGCTGTTCTGATTTTCAAAGTATATTTTTATTTCAGGTTCACTGGATAACAGTTTCCCTAGCCATACATTTTAATAACAAACTGGCTTGGACAACTAAAGTTTCAATCGCTGGGGAGACGGAGGGCATCTTGCTGTGTTGTATTGCCCAGATGGGAGCTTCTAATTCTATTTCAGCACCATGGACAGCTAAGCAATCTCCATGAATGGTTTCTCGAGAGATGCCCTGACACCTTCACAACCTATTTCTGTGTTTTTGAAAGGGTTCGGGAGTCATGCAGAAGATGGCTGTTGATATTAAATCACAGTTTATAAAAAAATATTAAGCTGATGTTGCAGAATATGTAATGTTGTCATCACATCTCTCTCGGCAGCGCCACCGGGAAAGTATGTGAGGGGGTGATGTTGAAGATCTCAGAGAACGTAGTGATACAGCAGAGTTTATCTATCTGATTCATTTTTATTCTACCATTCCTCCAAGGGCCTTGGGGCGGCTGACATGGCTTCCCTTTCCCCATTTTATCTTCTAAACAACCTTGCAAGGTAGGTAGGTAAGATGAGAGAGCAGGTTACTTAGGAAACTTATGGCAGAGTGGAAATATGAAGTCTTCCAGATTCTAATCAAGCCACTAAATTGCACTGGCTGTCTTAAGGGAAACCTTATTTTCAACTCAGGCTAAGCACGATTCCTCTCTTTTTGTTATCAGAGAAAGGTGATAATGCATTTAGTTGGCACAGATGCAGTATCCTCAGAAGCTCACAGAAGTTCTCAATAATCATTGTACAAAGAAGAGAGGTTGAAAAAAATTAGCTTGCCTACTGGTGTTTATAGCCAAGATATAATTGCAACCACAGACTTCCCAGCTCACATGCATAACCACAATGCCAAAATGTAGAGGCACTTAGTTTGGTTATTTTGTTTTAAATATTATTATTAAATATTAAATATTATTATTTGGAGAGCTGTATCTCACCAAAGGATGGCTGAAAATATAGTACACAAACCATAATAACATATATTTCAAAATATCCAAAATGAAACAATTTTGCTTAAAGCCATGTTTGGAAAATAAAATATACACATTCTTGTGCGTAATATGTTACGTGCTGAGAGACCTGGTGGGCAGTTCTAAGCAAAGTTGGGCCTTTCTACGCCCATTGAAATCAATGAGATTAAAGAGTGAAACTCTGTTTAGGATTGCACTGTAGTTGTGCTAAAGAACTGGGGAAATAAGGAGAAACCATCAAAGAATCATGGATAGAGAGAGGCACTGGTCCAAAGCAAAACCTAAAACAAAAGCCATGAAATATTTTTTATTAAGACCAAACAAATTGCACAACTCAGCGTGCAAGCTTTTAAGATCCCCAAAATCTTTCATCTGGCTGAAAGTTTCAGACACTGGCAATGTTAAAGCCTTTTCAGTTATTATCTGAAATTAGTACTCATTTTCTTTCATTTTTCCTTTCTCTGTTTTGCCATTGTTTTGTTGTCGGTTTTTATTTGTGTGGCATAGACGTTATGTTAATTTTTTAATTTCAAAATTAGTATTACTGGATATATTCACATTTTGTATGTTTATGCAACATCCAAATAACATAAAGTAATATAAATAAATACAATGTAATAAAATGTAACAAAAAGACACTACCAACACCAGTTTAAAACTCAAGTTTTTCTTAACAAAATAAGCAAAAGCTGAGCATCAAAACGACATTAAAGAAATCTGTTTCACAACAAATCTGATGTGGTTTTACCAAGACATTTGGCATAATTGACCACTGCATCAGAGTTGAGCAGAATATAGTCCTTGATTTAGTAGCTGGTCAGTGGCCAATTTCTGGCTGAACCATTTCTGGTTTCTCGGATTCTTGCAAAGGATATTTAATTAGGCTGATGAGCAATTTGACAGGAACTGGTTCAGGAAGGCACTTCTTCAAGTTCTTTGAGTCACACAAGAGCTTGCAGAGGCCACTTGAAATGTTAAGATAGCCTGTGTATGCTATCTCACTTTGAAGATCTAAAACATATTGGTGGACAACAGGAATTCTAGTGAGAGTAAGACACACAATGCAAGATTAAAGTCAGTCCACCTACTTCTGCTAAACAAAATATTGAATGCTATAATAATATTTGAATTGTATACCGCCCTTCAGGACAACTTAACAGCCACTCAGAGCGGTTTACCAAGTGTGTTATTATTATCCCTGTGAGGTGGGTGAGGCTGAGAGAGCTCCTAGAAGCTGTGACTGATCCACGGTCACCCAGCTGACTTCAAGCAGAGGAGCGGGGAAATAAACCTGGTTCTCCGGATTAGAGTCCTGCTGCTCTTAAGGAAGATTGTTCCTCCAAAGCTTCTTGGGCTCAACAAATCTGTCGGGACCTGCCGTAGCCCAAATTCAGCCAAAGAGGAAGAGAAAGGCCACTCAGGGACTGGGGTTGCCAGTGCCACTATACCTAAAGCTCCCTGCACCCCACAGCTTTCAGAAGAAGACTTCCTGCCTTCTCAACTGGATCCAAGGTAGATCATGAGCCCATTGAATGCACCCATATTCCTCTAACACTCCCAGGATCTCCTCAAGGATCTCAGAAACAAATATGATAACGAGCTACAGCTGAAGACCAGACCGGGCAAAGAAGTCCCCGCCTGGCAGCTTAAGGCACCCCACACTCCATTCTAATGAAAGAGAAGAACACGTTCTTGAGATGTCCACTGGATCAAGGATCCCACTCTGGCTACAGGAAAGGATGGGGTTATCAGCTCCCTATGGCCATTTCAACACATCTTTCCCCGTTGCGCAAAATCGCACAAAACTCACAGAACGACGGCATCTTCATGGCGTGATTTCCCATCATGATTCCATTTCACAGTGCGATGATGTGAGTAAGTGTACCATGAAACAGAATCATGATGGGAAATCACGCTATGAAGACACCGTCGTTCCGTGAGTTTTGCAAGATTTTGCACAAGGGAAAGATGTGGAAACGGCCTATATATGCCTTTGTTGGTCCAACAGCTATCTAGCCACGCCTGTGGTAGCCCTGGACAGCTCCAGCAGCCTCCTTCTTGTTCTCCAGCTCCTTCACTGAGATTCTGATCCATTTTTTCTTTGTCATTGCTGTTGTTTGTGCCATTAACCATCCCACATCTAGTAACTCCCACCCAGCTTGGACTACTTTCTCTGCTAGATTATCTAGCCACGGAATCCTCTCTAGCATTTCTCTGTGCTGATTATAAAATCAGCTTTCCTGAAGTTCAGAGTACCCGTTTGACTGCGCTCAACTTTATGTATGTGTGTGCTGTCAAGTCACAACCAAATTATGGCAACCATCAAGGGGTTTTCAAGGCAAGTGAGTAGAAGAGGTCATTTTCTATTGCTTTCCTCTGCACTGCGACCCCAGTCTTCCCTGGTGGTCTCCCATCCAAGAACCAACCCTGCTTAGCTTCCAAGATCTGACAAGATAGGCCTGTATCATGCTGCCGTCCCTCTTATGCACACCTTTGAAATGAAATCCTGCCCTCTAACTTATGGCAACCCCTGGTGGGGTTTTCATGGCAAGAGACTAACAGAGGTGGTTTGCCTTTGGCTGCCTCTGCAACCCTGGTCTTCGTTGGAGGTCTCCCATCCAATTACTTACCAAAGCTGACCCTGCTTAGCTTCTGAGATCTGATGAGATCAGGCTTTCCTGGGCTATCCAGATCAGGGCATCTCTATCTCTATCTCTATCTCTATCTCTATCTCTAGCTCTATCTCTAGCTCTAGCTCTAGCTCTAGCTCTAGCTCTAGCTCTATCTTGATAGATAGATAGATAGAGTTTCCTATAAATGGTGGTGGAGAGTGCCATCAAGTCAGAGGTATCTTATAGTGACCCTGGCAGGGTTTTCATAGCAAGACACTAACAGAGGTGGTTGGCCATTGCCTGCCTCTGCAACCCTGGTCCTCCTTGGAGGTCTCTCATCCAATTACTTACCAAGGCCAACCCTGCTTAGCTTCTGAGATCTGATGTGATCAGGCTCTTCTGGGCTATCCAGGTCAGGGCAACGATAGATAGATAGATAGATAGATAGATAGATAGATAGATAGATAGATAGATAGATAGATAGATAGATAGATAGATAGATAGATAGATAGATAGATAGATAGATAGATAGATAGATAGATAGATAGATAGATAGATATAGTCCTAATAAAACTTCTCTGCTTTAATAATATCATGCTGGTGGTAGAGAGTGCCATCAAGTCATAGCTGACTTATGGCGACCCCTGGCAGGGTTTTCCTGGCAAGACACTATCAGAGGTGGTTTGCCGTTGCCTGTTTCTGAAACCTTGCTCTTTGTTGGAGGTCTCCCATCCAATTACTTACCAAGGCTGACCCTACTTAGCTTCTGAGATCTGATGATATCAGGCTCCCCTGGGCTATCCAGGTCAGGGCACATGTTCACCTTTAGCTTTACATAAATAAGACCAAGAATGCCAGCAAAATGTGTTCCCTTTCCCCTTAAGTTTCCCCTTCCCCCTCATCTTCTCTGTTGGTTAGGAATGGATCAAGTTGCAGATAGCCAAATTCTTCACTCCTTCCTTAACTTTCTGCAAAAGGAAATTGACAGCGAGGCATGTCAAGAATTTATTGGACATTCCTTGCTTAGTGGAGTTTATGTCCCAACAGACACCAGAGTAGTAAATTCCTAATTGTTACTCATTCTTGCCTCCCAGAACCATCTGTTTAGCATTCTGTGGTAGACTCCAACCAGAGTATGGTTTCTATTTCCATCCCCATTTATTTTTCATTCGATGCTCTCCACAGGGTCACCATCTTGGATTTCTCTGCCAAAGACCCTGGAGAGCTGCTCCTAGCAGAGTAGACAATAGTGAGCAAAACGGGCTGATAATGTGACACTATTTGTAATTCCACACACGTTGGATAATGCACTTCCAATCATCTTTATAGATCATTTTGAATGGATTTTTGTGTGCAGAACAAAAAATCCACCTTAAACGATTGATAAAGTGCATTGAAAGTGCATTATCCAACGTGTGCAGAATCAGCCTATGGGAGATTCCACATGATCGATTTTGATCGGACTTTCTGAGCAGTCGTGCTGCAGTGGAGTCATACGAATCCACCGCTCCCCGATTCTACATTAAGGGTTTTGTTTCGCATTGACATTTCATTTCATCATGCTCAAAGTCCATCGTGCGGAATTTGCCACTAGTATAAAAATCGATTCCTCATTGCTTTTTCCGGGGGAAGTGTCGACAGACATGCGTTTTCATTTCCCCCCCCCCAAAAAAGTTGCTACATGTCAACATTGCATCAAACAAACACATCTGATAGGTCAGAGCATTTCCAGCCGATATCGAGGAATGAGTATTGGTTATTGACGTTTGGAGGGAAAATTGTTACCAATGACCCCGCTTTCCCTCTGCCTCAGAAGCTGTCAGCTGTCAGCGAGCAACAAGTAACAAATTTGGCACGTTGAAAAACGGACCTGTTATTGGTCAGCTGTCATTACATGACACAGGATATGTTTCTGCATAGACTTGTAGAAACATTGCAACGTTTTTTATAATTTAAAAAAAACGGGAAGGGAAAGGTAGTGGGTGTGGCTAGAAAACATGATTGGCCAATCAAATTAAGTTGATTTGAAGGGCGGGAGAGAAGGGCAAGGGTGGAGAGAACATCGGATAAAGAATTTCATACGATTAAAATCCCTAATCTGCTGCAAATGGACAAATAAGTCGAGGAAAAGCAGGATGGGAAAAAAACGGACAAAACCTGCAGTGACTTCGAAGCTGCTGCTAGGATTGCCTTTCCTCGAGTGATTCCGCACAGGTTGGATAATGCACTTCCAATCCTCTTTATAGATCATTTGGAACGGATTTTTTCATGTGCAGAACAAAAAATCCACCTCAAACGATTGATAAAGTGCATTGAAAGTGGATTATCCAACATGTGCAGAATCAGCCCACATGTGGAAACATAAAGAAAAATCGAGGTCATTTGGAAGCTGAACAGTGGAAAACCACTAGTGCGGAATCACCCTATATAAGTTAGCTTCATACATTCATATAGCCTTTTTTAAACTACAACCCATCATTCTTTGAGGGGGAGAATACAGAAAGGAAGATTTCATCTGCAGAATGCTAGGAAAAGTGGAAGGCAGTAGGTAAAGAGGAAGACCTAAAACAAGATGGCTTGACTCAATAAAAGAAGCCACGTCCTCCAGTTTGCAGGATCTGAGCAAGTCTGTTAATGATAGGACATTTTGGAGGTTTTTCATTGGTAGGGTTGCCATAGGTCGGAGATGACTTGACTACACATAACATACACACATCCCTCTTTTCTAGACATTAGCCAGAGGTAATTCCCTCCCTTCTTCTAACCTTAAGTCACACCTTGAAGGGAAAGTTTGCGTCCTGTTTGGAAGGATGCAGTGTTGCTTGGCGTTGTTAGTTGCTCCTCTTGATATTCAAGTCGAGTCAAGTTTATTATTACAGTCTGCGACTGTAATATTTGCAAATCAGTTTAAAAAGATATTCAAATCATACCCAAATGATGGCCTTGTCCAAGATAAGCTACAAACGATAAAACACAAAAAGAAACAAGGAAAATCCAAGCAGCCCAACAGCCCGATGAGCTAGCTCAATTTTTGCAAATGCTCTCGACATCGGCTCTCTGGGGCAAGGCCCAGATTTGGGGGGGGGGGACACGAAGCATTAAGAGCCAGCCAATCCTGCCATATTCATCACCTGAAAACGTGCAGAGAAGCTTCAGCTCTGAACACTTCACCACCAAGGTGACAATTAAGAGTGCTGGGCTTTAATGGCCAAAAACAAACCAGTTTACAAGAGGGAACAAATTATCCATTGTAGAGGAGAGATTGGAACAGCAGGGGGAGCCAACAGTCTGCTGAGAGTCCACTCAGGCTTTCAAGAACTTGACTTAAAGCCGCAGGTGAATAACGGCATTAAGGCTGTTCGACGATACCTGGATCTTTTGCGCTGGGATAATATTCCTCCTGCCAAGTGTTAACTGCACATAGCCGTTGCCATAAATGCTCTGGGGGGATCATGGCACAAAGAAAGGCGGTAAATTATAGCCCTGGAAGAAATCGGCTTATCTGATAATTGTAGGGGCTTGCAAACAGGTTAATCTCTGACGGCAAAAAAAAAAATCATTTGGCAGCCCCCAGCTTGCACTTTGGGGAGTTAACAGAATAAAAGGCAAACATGCCAGTTAAGGAATGTGAAGGGTGTTCTATAGAATCTTTTCAGAAGACAGAACTTTAAAGAAATGGTTACTGTAGCTTTTTAGGTGTGATAACTACCCTTGATTTGCCGATCAAGGCCATTTCACAATTATATGGAGCTAATCCTGGCCCCTGATAAATGTGCCTAAATAATACATGCAGGGCTTTTTTTGTGCCGGTATGCATTGGTACAGCTTGCCAGGACCACTTTCTGTCGGCTTCTTTGCAAAGGGGCTGGCAGAGAAGGTCACAGGTGAGTCTACAGAGAAGACACCACAGAGTATATTATCTGCCCTGTCACCTTTTCTGCGGTCCCACCTTCCACCTTGCAAAGAGGCCAGCAGAAAAGGAGGCAGGTGGGACTGCAGAGGAGGCAAGAATGCAGCTGACATACTGGCTCACCCAATGATGATGACATGAATGGGCATGACAGAGTATAATAATAATAATAATAATAATAATAATAATAATAATAATAATAATAATAATAATAACGACAACGACAACGACAACGACAACGACAACGACAACGACAATGACAACGACAACGACAATAATTCACTCTTGCCCACAGCATCTCTTCCCCAAAGCAAAGATCCAATCCTAGGTTTCCTTTAGCTCATTGGAGTGGGATTTGGTTCAGAAGAGACTCCCGGAAGCAACTCCTTTGAGTCCGCAGAGAGCATCTGTTGAGACGCAGCTGCCTCCATCCTAGGAGGAAACTTGGCTTGGAACCTCCCAATGCTTTAAGACTGGCCTCCATCCACATGGTTGTCATTTTGTGATGGGGCCCTCTACCTGTTCTCCAAATCCAAAACTGCCCACAGGATCAACAAGGTTAAGGACCATATATTTAAAATGTATTTAAACATCTAAAAAGAACGGTCTTCCTTCTCCACGTCTACCTGTCTCTTATTGTGTTGGCTCCAAATTTATCCTGAATCAAATTTAAGAGCTGGGCTGTTTCCGCACATCCTTATAGGGACGGCCCACTCACAGAATGCTGACGGCTTTTCCCCAGGAATCCAGACGTCTCCATTTGCAAAACGGTTGCAAGCCGTTTGGTTTCTATTTTTCGGCACCTTTTCTGGGACTGCAGGAATGTACGGTCCCAGAAAAGGTGCCAAAAAAATGGAAACCAAACAGCCTGCAACCATTTTGCAAATGGAGATATCTGGATCCCTGGGGAAAAGCTGCCAGCATTCTGTGAGTGGGTCGTCCCTATAAGGACGTGCAGAAATGGCCTTGATTTGGTGGGGGGTGGGGGGCCAGAAAGGTGGTGCTCCAAGCTCATCCATCTCATCCTCGAAAGAAAAATCTTTTGCAACAGGTATTTGCAATTTAAGCCAGTTCACATCCCGAGAATCTTACTTTCTTTTAAGAAGCAACGAACTCCTATCCATCTAAATGACAAATAAATTATGAGGCTGAAGACGAAAAACTTCAAAACGTACCCAGCCCCTGTGCTGCTGAGCAGAGTTTAGCTCCATGGCTCTGTGACTGGTTCTTAGGAACTCTGAAAGCAAATTAAGCCCTGGAAGCTGAACCTGGTGAATTGACCCGGCACCTCTAATTTCTCTGTCCATGACATTAAAAATAGCTTGTTGTGCTTTGGGCCAGGGTGTTGCACCAATTGGCGCTTGGAGTTCTTTCCATTACTCATGGCCATAACATGCCAGGAATTTCTCCTGGACAGGCACCCTTAAATGGAAACCATGTAAGAACGCAGCTACCTGACATTCCCAATGGAAGCTGCCTGCGTAACCCACACAAACGAATTAGGTTTAAATTTGGCCCGTGTCAGAAATGACGTCTTTGAATTCTTTTCAGCCTTGTAGCGTAATCTGCTCCTCTGAATATATTGTGATTCACTCCAGCCTAGGGAATTGCTGCAACAATATGATGCTTTTCTCGAACTGTTGTGCGTAGCTCTGATGCCATTGATGCCTGAGTGAAAGCACCAGGCGTTGCTAAGGAAGAGAACTCGGCCTCTTACAGGCAAGAAGCGACCTGTTCCCAGGTTACTGCCGTTGTCAGAAGTACTAGATAAAAGCAAAGCAGAGAGCCTCAAATGGTTATCATGGGAACCACCGAGATTTGGTCACCTGCTTATGAGCAAATCCCACCTTCTTTGATGGGTACAGCAGTACAGGCAGGGCTTTTTTTCAGCTGGAACGCTATGGAACGGAGTTCTGGCACCTCTTGAAAATGGTCACATGGCCGGTGGCCCCTCCCCTGATCTCCAGACGGAGGAGAGTTTAGATTGCCCTCTGTGCAGCAGCTTGGAGGGCAATCTAAACTCCCCTCTGTCTGGAGATCAGGGGGTTGGGACCACCAGCCATGTGACCATTTTCGCCAAAGGCGATTTAAACTTTTAAAAACTCATCCCTTGTTCCAGCTGACCCAAAGTGACGTCATTGTGCGGTCCTGAGTTCCACCACTGAGTTCCACCACCTCTTTTCCCAGAAAAAAAGCCCCGAGTACAGGGGTATCGTGATAAATTTGAGCAGTCAGCATGGGGGGGGGGGAATATCAGCCACAGGATTTTTTCACACAGGGACAGGATTGTGAGGTTTTCCCATTGCTTACGAAACTGCCAATATGGTGCAGAAACAATGGGACATCTTCTGCGCCAGTTTCCTTGTAGTTTTGTTACCCTGTATAGGTGGTCTCCTAATTAGTTGGGGAAATTGGCTTAAAGGAGACAATTGAGAGGGGTAACTGGGATTCTCTGCATATTTTTAGGGGATTATTCCCTTAGAGAACTCTCAAATAAGTCAGGCAGATGTTAAACCGGAAAGTTTATTTATTAAAGAGAAATAAAAGGGCAAATGTACAGAAATCATACACAGCACACATACAAGGACTCTACTTCTTAACAGCATCAAACCTAGAGCTAGGGTTGCCAACCTCCAGGTTGGGTTTTGAGTTCTCCCAGATTTACTATTGGTCTCCAACTAGACTTCCAGGGCATGACATTTCGAAAGTCAAAGCTCCCTTTGTCCTGTGAGAAAGGGAGCTCTGACTCTCAAAAGCTCATACCCTGCAAATCTAGTTGGTATTTACGATGCTGAGTATGTAAAGTGTCGTCGTCGAGTCACAACTGACTTATGGCAACCCCTGCTGGGGTTTTCAAAGCAGAGATGGTATGCCATTGCCTTCCTCCGCAGAGTCTTCCCTGGTGGTCTCCCTTCCAAGTACTGAGCCTTTAGGGTGCTACGGGGCTCCAAATCTTGCTCTTCTGCTACAGACCCACATGGCTACCCTCCTGAAACTACTAACCTCCAGATGACAGAATCAATTCCTCTGGAGAAAATGGCAACTTCGAAGAGTGGACTCTATAGCATCCTACCCTGTCATGGCTCACCCCCATTGCATTGGGGTAAACTCTTCAGATGGCAAGGAACTCCTGCCCCGAGATGGGCACAGGCCTTTCTGCACACTCTACAGGCAGACTTTCTGATCCAAGCAAGCTGGTCTGTTTGGTTTAAAAAAAATAAATTTAAAAAAAAATTTAAAAAAAAGCAAGCTGGTCTGGACTCCATCCCCAAACACAACAGGCCAGGAACCACCTGAGGAACGCTGCACCCCATCAGCACCTCCCAATGACCTGGAACCACTGCAGGAACCCTGCCACAGTTCCACACCCAGAGTCTTCCCCAGTGCACCGGGATAATAGATGAAGGAGGACCAGGGCAGAGAAAGGAACCCAACAAATGGACACATAACGAGCAGCCTGGGGTCTGCCTCTCTCCGGTATTTTCCATGAAGATGACAGGTAGTTCTTGGCAGGAGCTGGGACTTTATCCAGGCTGTCAGGAAGGGTGGGGGTCCCAGCCTCTTCTATAAGCCTGCAGAAGTTTAGAAGCATTGCAGGTTCAACAGTTTACATAAGGTTGGTGGTGCCTGTCTGCTGCAAGGTAAAATATATCCCTGCTGAGCTCCCTCCCATCCTCAAGCTCCGCCTCCTCAAGCCCCACCCCCAAATCTCCAGGAATTTCCAACCCTGGAGTTGGCAATCCTACCCAGAGTGTATAACCCAAGTGGAAATGGTCTGTATCATAATGTCTATATTTTGGTGGAGAGATTCCTTAAGTCAGAGTTGGCTTATGGCGACTCCTGGTGGGGTTTTCATGGCAAGAGACTAACAGAGGTGGTTTGCCATTGCCTACCTCTGCAACCCTGGTCTTCGTTGGTGGTCTCCCATCCAATTACTAACCAAGGTCGACCCTGCTTAGCTTCTGAGATCTAATAAGATCAGGTTCACCTGAGCTATCCAGGTCAGGGCATCCATCACTTATGACATACAAAACAATTCCCTTTACAAAGCAGAACAGGAGACCTGGCACAAAAGTCTTGACTTGCATAAGGGCAGCAGATTGTAGAATTCACAGAGATCTTAGGCTCAGAATCCCAGTTTATTTTATGCTTTAGATTTCGCTTGTTCATAGACCTGACTCTGATGAACCACCTGGGCAGGGGCCCTAAATTTACAGCGCAATCCTAAGAAGTGTTACTCTAGTCTAAGCCCATTGAAATCAATGGGTTTAGATTGCAGTAACTCGTTTTAGGATTGCACTTTAATCTCTTCCTTTCTCATGAGCTGGTTGTTCCAAGAGTTTCTTCGAATCCAAAGAACTCCATTTCCAGGGAGAGATGGAATGGTTTAATTTAGAGTTGCGGAGCTAAAAGGAATGAACCCAACAAGACATCTCCGCTTGCTTGGCAACGGCAGCCCTCTGCGTTTGTTAATCAGGGAGTCATTTATTAGGCCACATGACTGCTGAGTGATCTATCACCAAAGAAGAACTCCGCTCTTTCGTGTAAAATTAACTAACCAAGGAGCTGCTGACTGCGCGGTGGACTCGTCCCTGGCTTGTAATTACTTCCTCTTGCCTTTAGACGTTTAATAAAAAAGAAATCACATTTATCTCAACAGGGAACACATTAGCCGGTATCTCCTTGCAAATGAAATCTTCCGTTTCTGTCGGAGAGGAGCAAGGAAAAAAGATCCTGAGGTTATGGTGAATAGCTCACTAAGAACAACAACACTCTGTAGTTGCCGAGAAACAGGAAAATTCGGCATTTTGAGCCCTGAAGTTTGAGCAGAAGTTGTCCATTGACAGGGGACGAGGTCAAGGTTTGGCAGTAAAACACATGCTTTTGAGGCAGAGAGCCAGGTCTTTTTTTTTTGCATGAGCAATTTCCACTGCTTTTGGCCCCAAACCTCTTTGGGTTTTCTTCCAAATTCTGGACGCTCAGCTCCCCCTTCAGATTTCAATATGGCATTTCCAAGATTTCTCTTCGGATTTTCTGCCTGGGTTTATCCCCCGATGTTTTTCTTGATGCAGTTCTGAGCCGGCTTTTTCAATCATGCCATTTGTTTTTTCCCCTCCATCCTCTGTTCTGCCCTCCTGTGATGCCCATGTCAACGTTCACACCTCACCTCTTAACCCTTGACACTGTATGGAAATGCCTGCCCTTGTCCTTGCCAATGACTGTACTAATCTCACACTATGTAATCCACCTTAAGTCTCAGGTCCAAGATACAAGTGACAAATGACACTTGAACAGCAAGTGAACAGACTCAAGTGTATTCCTCCCTGTTCATTTGCGCTCCACTTGATCGCGTAGTGGAGCAAGTGGAGCGCAAGTGAACAGGGAGGAATACACGTGTGTCTGTTCACTTGCCGTTCAAGTGTCATTCGTCACTTGTAGCTTGGCTCTCAGTGAGAAAGGTGGACTATAAATAAATAACATCGTGGCAGTGCAGACACAAACAGTGCAATCCTAAACAGGGTTACATCCGTCTAAACCCATTGAATTAAGAGGGCTTAGACTGAAATACCTCTGTTTAGGATTGCACTGAAAAAGACAGCACTCATACCAGGATTAAAAGCGATGCAGGGAAAGGTTGGTGGCCAAACAAATTCGATCCTTAAGGAGCGAAAACTCAAAAAGAGAAGAATACATTGTCTGTGCAGAAAAAGGTCCAGTGTGGGGCAATAGCTAGCATGGTGGAATAGGGCCTGGTAAAACTGCGTTTGAATTCCCCCTCTGCCACGGACATTCACTGGGTGATCTTGGGCCCATCACAACCTCTCAGCCTAACCTACCTCACAAGGCAGTTGTTGTGAGGATAAGGTGGAGGAGAAGAAAATGATGTGATCAGCCATTTCAAGTCCCCAGGAGGGAGAAAAGCAGGATTTAAATAATAAATAAGACTGCCCCAAATGCCAGGGTGGTGTAGTGATTAAAGTGTCAGATGAGGCCTGGGAAGATCTGAACTCAACACCCCCCCCCAATCTGTCAGGGGTGACCTTGGGCTCCTTCTTTTCAGCATAACCTACTTTGCAGGGTTGTTGTGAAGATAAAATGGAGGAGAGGCGATCCTTATACATTATGCTGAGCTACTTTGGGGGAGGGTGGGATAAAAATGTATAGACAAATACAGTTTCAGTTCCTGGTATCTACAGCAGTGGAAAAGAGCAAGAGTCCTGTAGCACCTATAAGACTAACAAAATTTGTGGTAGTCGTATAGGTGCTACAAGACTCTTGCTCTTTTCCACAGCTACAGACAGACTAGGAGCCCCATGGTGCAGAGTGGGAAGCTGCAGTGCTGTAGCCCAAGCTCTGCTCACGACCTGAGTTCGATCCTGGCGGAAGCCGGGTTCAAGTAGCCGGCTCAAGGTCGACTCAGCCTTCCATCCTTCCGAGGTTGGTAAAATGAGTACCCAGTTTCCTGGGGGTAAAATGTAGATGACTGGGGAAGGCAATGGCAAACCACCCCGTAAAAAGTCTGCCAAGAAAACGTCGTGATGCAACGTCCCCCCATGGGTCAGTAATGACTTAGGGCCAAGCTACAAGTGACAAATGACACTTGAATGGCAAGTGTATTTCTCCCTGTTCACTTGCCCTCCACTCAATCCACTTGCCAGGCAAGTGTCTTTTGTCATGTGTAGCTTGGCCCTCAGTGCTTGCACAGGGGACTACTTTTACCTTTACCTATAGACACACTAACACGGTGACCCATCTTGGGGCCAAGCTACAAGTGGCGAATGACACTTGAACAGCAAGTGGATTTTGTGGAGCGCAAGTGAACAGGGAGAAATACACTTGCCGTTCAAGTGTCATTCGTCACTTGTAGCTTCGCCCTTGGTATCTACAGGTGAAGGATCTTAGGTACCAGGTGTTGGGAAAGGCCTTTCTCTAAGACTGGTTGTAAGTCAGATGGGAGGTAATCCTGAGATAGACAACCCAACATCCTGACTTGATACGAGGCATTTTCAAGTCTTCACAATTCTATGGAGAAAGCGCAACCTCATACCATAAATATTATAATAATATAATAATAATATTCTATTTATATACCACCCATAAGGACAACCTAGCATCTACTCATAGCGGTTTACAAAGTATGTTATTTTTATTCCTACAACAATCACCCTGTGAGGTGGGTGGGGCTGAGAGAACTCTGAGAGAGCTGTGACTGACCCAAGGTCACCCAGCTGGCTTCAAGTGGAGCAGAAGGGAATCAAACCAGGTTCTCCACATTAGAGTCCTGCCGCTCTTAACCACTGCACCAAACTGGCTCTCACCATGTTCTCAGTCTCTTAAGTTTTGCCTTGAGTTTCAGTGAGAAAGGCGGACTATAAATGACGTAAATAAATAAATAAAAATGTAGGACTCTAAAGGTGAAAACTATGGTTGCATCCAAAGCTCAGCTGTATGTCCTCGATGGTAGATTTTGCCTCCTGGATGGGAGATTATCTGCAAGAATGAAAATACAGAGATGCCAAAAAGAATAAACATCACGCTGCGGATTGCTCCAGAGGCTTTTCTAAAACGTTTCTGTCACTTGAAAGGGAAGAGGGAGAGAACCATTCTCTCAACTCCGCCCGCCTTTCATAAAGAACTTCTTTTCCAGAGGAGGATTTGCAACTTTGTGGGGAGGATTGCAGAGGAAGCGGGAGGACGACAGAAAACAAGCAAACAATAACTAGAAGCCATCATTAGCCACAGCGTTGGGAGCCGTGGGTTAAATCCTGTTCAGTGGTATTTGCATAAAAGCAGTGATTTTCCAATTACAGGAATCAAAAGGCATTTTTGATCAGAACAGCAGTTGCCACCCTGTTGGGGGGTGGGGAGAATCACATCTATCCTTCTGACGCATATTGTAGGGATTTGGGACTCGTTTCGAGCTGCCTGACGCCTTGAAATAATAAATGGTTCCTTCTCTCTTATGGGGGTTCATATTTCCCCTTTGGAAACAATGACACACTCCATGATCCTAGCTATAGACTACTTTTGATGCCTTTAAATATCTCATACAATAGTTTCTGGAAGTCATCCTACGTGCTCGTGTGAGTAGGAAAGCCGTTTCAGAATAAGCAATGCAGATTAACTATTAAATAGGGAAATGTGCTTATATGAGTTGGTCAGAGAATACTTTTAATGAGTTTAAGTTTTCAGGACCAGGGTGCAAACAGTCTAGGAATACTAAAAAGAACCTGGTTTCAGGTGGGTAGCCGGGTTGGTCTGTAGTAGAAGAGCAAGATTCGGGTCCAGTAACACCTTAGAGACCAGCAAGGTTTCCAGTGTTTATTCCCAGACCCTCCCTCTGTTATCTTTGGGTCAGCAAAGAGCCCTGAGACAAAAGAGGAAAGGTCCTGCTCTTCGAAAGGAAAAGGAGGATCTGGGGAAATTACAGGTTGGTTTGTCTGTCCTCAGTAACAGGGAAAATACTATAAAAGATTATAAAGTGGTCTGTTTGTAAGCATCTTGAAAACAATGCTAGAGAGGCCGTGGCATGGACCAATGGCAGAACATTTGCTGGGGCAGGGGAGAAAGTGGATCGAGAGAGAGAACCTGGGCGAGGACAAGAACAGAGGGTGACTCAGCAGATAGATAAATGACAGGGACATTTACCAGTTCGGTGCTGCACACATAACTTGGGTTTAGACTGGAATAACTCTGCTTAGGATTTCACTGGAAGAGGGTAGAACTGACTGATTTCTCTTTCCAAAGTGTTTTTATACAGAAATGATGTTGGATTCCTGGCTTCAGGGAAAGAGAGAGAGACTTTCATTTCATCCTCTACAAGAAGAGCAGTTCCTGGTTTGTTGTGTATGTGTGTGTGTGTGTGTGTGTTTTTAGAGGGTTGCTATGTTATCTCTCAGGCTGCATTTTGCTTCGACATGCTGTCATATGAGTAGACAACACAGCAAACGTGAGCTGAAGACAAGTGTCACACTTCCCCCTTCAGCCACGGTGATAAGGAGTGTCACTTGCTCGGCAAATATTTTGCTTGCTTACGCTGGACTACAGACAGACAGGAAGAGCAAAACATTTGTCATGCCATCTTGTGTATGTTATGTACCATCAAGTTGCCTCTGACCTATTGTGATCCTATGAATGAAAGACTTGCAAATCGTCCTATCGTTAACAGACTGGCTCAGATCCCGCAAACTGGAGGATGTGGCTTCTTCTGTTGAGTCAAGCCACTTCATTTTAGGTCTTCCTCTTTTCCTGCCGCCTTCCACTTTTCCTAGCATTATTGACTTTTCCAGAGAATCTTGTTTTCTCATGATGTGATCGAAGTACGATAGCCTCAGTTTTGTCATTTTAGCTTCTAGGGAGAATTCAGGCTTGATGTGATCTAGTACCCCACTTATTTGTCTTTTTGGCTGTCCATGGTATCCGCAAAACTCTCCTCCAGCATCACATTTCAAATGAATCCATTTTCTTCCTGTCGGCTTTCTTCACCGTCCAACTTTCACGTCCATACATAGCAATGGAGAGTACCATAGTTTGGATTTTCTTGATCTTGGTTCCCAGAGAGACCGTTTTATCTTTGAGGATCTTTTCAGGCAGTAAAGTGCATCCCAGAGTCTGGTAGCACCCACTTTTATACCTTTCGAAAGAAGGGGAAACAGGTAAACAATTTTATTTACAGAACAATGATTACATGAATATATAAACAGTCCAGTGTAAATTACACGATGTTCAAACATGACGGATTGACAGGTTAAGTTCATATCTGCTTTGGGTCAAATAACATAAGCGAACCCTGAAGACTCCAGTGATCTCTAAACATGATTGGGAAAGGATATACCCAAAGCTTCTCTCTCCACGAGACGTCTTACATGAGAACATTCAAGTGTAGAGAGACACAATGTTAGCTGGGAAGCATAGTTTAGAAAGATAGAGCACAAGAGCTGGCAAAGATCGCTCCTCAGAAGGTTTGCTAATTTCCTCTTAGCTCCCAAGGAGACATTTTATCTTTAAGGGTCTTCTCTAGCTCCCTCACAGTTGCTCTTCCAAGTCTCAATCTTCTGATTTCTTCACTGCAGTCTCCCTGTTGGTTGATGATTGAGCCAAGGAATAGAATATCTGGGACAATTCCAATGTCCTCATTGTCAACTTTAAAATTGTGTAATTCCTCAGTAGTCATTACTTTTGTCTTCTTGATGTTCAGCTGTAATCATGCTTTGGCGCTATCTTAATGTGAGCGTAATCAGTAACACAAGACACAGACACACCTGAGCCAGAAAGGGTTAGCTACAAGACATCAATGATGAACAGATCTGAGGCCTCTCCACAACTTTTCTCTTAAAAGCAGCTGCCATGGGAGAATACCAGTTGGTGGCGGCAATTTTTCCCTGTGCCATTTCCCCAGTACAAATCACACACACCCCCAAGCTGCTATGAGCCCCAGTGGAGAAGGGACAGGCAATTTCCTGCTCAAGCTTTAAAAATGCCAGCAATGGAGTGCCTTATTTAAAAACAAAAAAAAGTGCACAGGCGAGGGGAGATAAACCCTGCTCCCCCCCCCGTAACATTTAACCAAGATGCACCTCATTCCTTCCGTCATTGTTTTCCCAGCTTGGCCCCACTTCCACTGACAATCTAGCCAAGGGGGGGGGGGGGAATGCTGAAAGAAATATAAAACAGCAAATTAAAGTGTGAGAGAGGACAGAGTTTAGCTCTCCTACCTGTGCGTTCTATTTTTTGTTTAAAAACAGAATACTCTCTTTATTATTAGATGATATTTATTTATTTCTCCACCTCTGAGGCATCTGCCCCCACATCGCCTGCAACTGAGAATCTTAATTGCCCGTCAAGAAGGATCTTTTCTCCTGCTAAACTAAAATCTGGCAGGTAAGATTCTTGGGGTGAGAGTAAAATCCCAGAGAATTTCAACTACATTAGGGGGAGGAAGGGGAAAATCGATTACAGCCAGAAATGTTTTCCCATTGAAACCACTAATAAAAAAGAAGCAGACATATATTACCTATAATAAGAAAAAATAATACAAAAATGTTTTAAAACGAAAACGAAAAGTGAGGTTACAAATCCTCGGAGTTAATGCACCTTGAAAGATATTCGGGCATAAATCTCCAAGACACAAGAGTGATTTTATAAACCTATGTCAAGGCTGCCTTCCAGTATGGGCTGCCGCAAACGAGGAATTCCTACTTTCCTTTATAGACTGCTGCTGTTCTCCTTTATAGGCTGCAAGGCCGATGCAGGCAGCAATTTCAAACGGAGATTCACTGGGGCATCTCAGACTTGTATAATTGCCCTTGTTTGGTTTGGTAATATATAACCCAAATAGCACCTGTTTCTTTTCTCAGCAAGGTGCTTCCAGGTGTATGAAGGAGTGGATCTACTTACTCGGCCAATATACTGCTGGAGAAACATGTCAAGCCAATTTGCTCTTCTGCATTGCCTCTTAATCTTCATGTACTAAAGACTGTTGGACTAGCTTTGCCCCCCTCCCACACACCCTCTGGCATGGAATGTGATAAACATGGGTGTTGATTTAACTGCAGTTTCTCTTCCACGGTGCTGATTTGTTTTAATGAAGACAACCGATGAATGTACATCCTTTTTTCCCCCAACCTAGAAAGCCCAAACACTGGAACAAACCAGCCGTGAAAGGATTGGGTGGCATGAAAGCTTTGCTGTCCTCATTTCTGATGTTCCTGTCGAACGTGTGCTTTGCAAAACAATTGTGTTTGATTTCACAGCAAGCCAGAATATCAGCAGCTTTCAGCCCTAGCAGGCTCTTTCTGCTGGAGAGGGCAGGATTTGGAAACAGAGCGAGGCCTGTTCTGCCCCCAACGAGATGGCACTTTATACTTCTCAGAGCCAAGCTACAAGTGATGCCTGACACAGGTTGGACACTTGTCAGCTTTCCTCAAGGTTTGATGGGAACTGTAGGCATCCAGGTCTTGCAACTTGGCTCTCCATTTAATTGGTTTACAGAGCGGCAGTCTATGGGAGGGAGAACATGCGGTCAGGAGGGGCGTGCAGGCATCAAGCTCTCGCCACCCCCCTTCCCCTCTGCTGTGTGTGTGGGGAGGGGGGGTTACTGTAAACTTCAATTAAATGGAGAGCCAAGCTGTAAGACCAGGGCACCTACACTTCCCATCAAAACTTGAGGTAAGCTGTTAAGTGTCCAACCTGCGTCAGACGTCACTTGTAGCTTGGCTCTCATTCTCCTGCCTCATCCTATAGGGAAAGACAGATTGGGAAGAAGGGGAGTGGGCTGCCCAGAAATCATCCAGGACATGAACAGGGAATGCCCTATTTTGCATGCTCAAATGTGCCTCCATGTGGTCAGCCCATGTGGGTAGCAAAATGGAGGGGGAAAGGGACAGGCTCTATCACACGGCAACCTTCCCTCTGCCTGGTCATTCCCCTTGCCTTTGCATTCCACTCCTGTTGAACTGATTGGTTTTGATCTTGGCAACTCATCAGAGCCAAACTAAGAGTGACGCCTTACACAGGTTGGACACTTGTCAGCTTCCCTCAAGGTTTGATGGGAAATGTAGGCATCCTGGTTTTACAGCTTGGCTCTCCATTACAGCTGCAAGACCAGGACGCCTACATTTCCCATCAAAACTTGAGGGAAGCTGACAAGTGTCCAACCTGTGTAAGGTGTCACTTGTAGCTTCTGAATCATAGCAGTTCCTGTTGTGTTCAGACTTGGCTCTGCCTCGGCCCCCCTTTGGCACTTTTCCAGGGGCAAGGTTTGGAGTGAATACATGGCAATCAGAAAAGCATATGTGGGGAACCTTGGTAAAATTCACTGGCCATTCTTATGCCCAGCATTTGTTTCACCTTCACCACCATAAAAGACTTCTGTGGTCCCTGGTTTCCTCCAAGGATGCTGGAGGGAACAGGACAGCTTGTTTCCCATTGGAAGGAGCAGTCGTGCTCAAAATGTGTTAGTATCTGTGAGTTACACATGAGAGAATTCACACACAGTTTTGAGTGTCAAATCAAATCAATTACCTTTATCGGCATTAGAAATAACAATAGTCTACAATCAGAGACAGGGACAATCAGAGATAGGGATAGGCAGAAGCATAAGCATAAACAAGCAATTAGTAACCGTTAATAATAAAATTAATAAACATTCAGCAATCAGGTGCGGCGTTTTGAGTGTCACTAAACTAGCCAGTTTGAGGTAGTGGGTTAAGAGCAGCAGGACTCTTATCTCGAGAGCCGAGTTTGATTCCCCACTCCTCCACTTGAAGCCAGCTGGGTGACCTTGGGTCAGTCACAGCTTCTCAGAGCTCTCTCAGCCCCACCCACCGCACAAGGTGATTTTTGTAGGAATAATAATAACTCACTTTTTAAAGTGCTCTGAGTGGGTGTTAAGTCATCCTGAAGGGCGGTATATAAATAATAATAACAACAATAACATTCGATTTATCAAACATTGTTATTATTATATTATTATTATATCTTCAGACAGCTTCTCTGGGGAGCTTAAAAGAACCCCAAGAATTCGATACGTTTTAAAATAGTTTTCTAGCTCTCAAGCTTATCGCAGAGAAACAGGTAAGGAGAAAACCAAATAAGGTATAGTGGCTAGGGTGTCAGGCTAGGATATAGGAGACATGGATTTGAATCTCCACTCTGCCATGGGAGCTTGCTGGGTAACCTTGGGCCTGTCACTGCCTCTCAGCTTAACCTACCTCGCAGGGTGGTTGTTATAAGAATAAAATGGAGGAGCGGGAGAATGATATCCACTGCTTTGGGTCCTCATTGGGATTGAAAAGCAGGGTGTAACTATCGAAACAGGAAGAGCCCAGTGGCACAGAGCAGTAAGCTGCAGGACGCAGTCCCAGCTCTGCTCATGACCTGAGTTCGATCCTGGCAAAAGCCAGGTTCAAGTAGCCGGCTCAAGGTTGACTCAGCCTTCCATCTGAGTACCCAGTTTCCTGGGGGTCAAGTGTAGATGACTGGGAAAGGCAATCGCAAACCACCCCATAAAAAGTCTGCCAAGAAAACGTCAAGATGTGACATCCCCCCATGGGTCAGTCATGACTCGGTACTTGCATAGGAGACTACCTTTACCTTAACTATCTAAACAAGCAAACAATACAATACCCAGAGGCTTGTGGTAACATGTAACTCAATCCTCAGACAGCAGAGAATTGACAACAAATACATTTTTATTCCAGCAAAAGCTTTCATGGACTGGAGCTCACTTCATCCTAGGCGTGTGATCCAACAACAATACATGCATCTGACAAAGAGAGGTCTAGCCCATGGATGTTTGTGATAGACAAAAAAAAATGGTTAATCTTTAAGGTGCCACAAGAGTCCTGTTTGTTTTTGCTGCAAAAGAGTGGCACAAAGAACAACCTACGGCAGTGATATCAAAGGCAAAGTACCGAAAACACTTAGCAATCTATACAAAACCTTTCTGATTAGTAACACACAACAGCACGAGATCACAACACAGTCACAATTTTTCCAAGCAGTTTAGTAACATATACTGGACAATTCTCTTTCAGTCTTAAGGGGATCCCAGAAGCTGCAGGCAGATGGGGAAGCCGACTCCCTGGCTGAAGATCCTCCACTGGAGAAGCAAGACGTGCTGTGAGAAGGTCGCAGCTATCAACAGCTCAACAGGGCGCAAGCTGGACTCCTGTTTCGGTGTTGCTTTTTCAAGAATGTTGACAACCAGCAAACATATTCATAATTAATTCCAAAGACAGATTCCACACGGACAAAATTCTCCTCTCTAATCCCACATGGGTAACCCAGATACAGGGAATTGGCTTCCCTGCCTGCCTACGGCTTCTGGGATCCCCTTAAGAGAATTGTCCAACTGCTTGGAGAACTTGTGACTGTGTTGTGATCTCGTGCTGTTGTGTGTTACTAATCATAAAGGTTTTGTATATATCGCTTAAGTGTTTTCGGTACTTTGCCTTTGGTATTACCGCAGTAGGTTGTTCTTCGTGCCTGTTGTTACTACGAGGTGCCCTTCCTTGTTCATTTCCTGCAAAGGACTGGCACGGCTAGCCCTCTGGAATTATTTGTAAGAAAATAAGAACAATCAAGATGGGAGGAATTACATCTATTCTTAGAAAGAGGAAAGATTTTCAAATGCTTGCTATGAATGTCCAACATTCAGAACTGATGGTTGTTGTGGGTTTTCCGGGCTGTATCGCCGTGGTCTTGGCATTGTAGTTCCTGACGTTTCGCCAGCAGCTGTGGCTGGCATCTTCAGAGGTGTACCACCAAAAGACAGAGATCTCTCAGTGTCACAGTGTGGAAAAGATGTTGGCAGGTCATTTATATCTACTCAGGAGGGGTGGGGTTGGGCTGAGTCATCCTGTAAGAGTTTCCCAGGGTGTGGAATGCTAATGGTGGGAGGCTTCACTGTATCCTGAGGAGGTTCTTTTGCATATGGATTGGTGCTTGATGTGCTAATCTTCTCTGCAGGGCTATTGTCGAGTATAGAGTGTTTTGTTAGCCTGGTGTTTTTCAGGACTGGAAACCATGCTCTATTCATTCTTAAGGTCTCTTCTTTCCTGTTGAAATTGTGCTTATGCTTATGAATTTCAATGGCTTCCCTGTGCAATCTGACGAAGTAGTTGGAAGTGTTGTCCAGTATTTTAGTGTCCTGGAATAGGATACTGTGCTACACCTCTGAAGATGCCAGCCACAGCTGCTGGTGAAACGTCAGGAACTACAATGCCAAGACCACGGCAATACAGCCCGGAAAACCCACAACAACCATTGTTCTCCGGCCGTGAAAGCCTTTGACAATACATTCAGAACTGAAATGACACCTAAGTACAGGTAATGGAACTGTCCTCCATCTTCCTATCCTCTTTCTGTGCTCATCCCTTCATCAAATTTTAGATCACAAACTCCTTCGGGCCAGGATCTTTCTTCCTACGTGTTGCTCAGCAAAGCATCATGGGCAAATAGTAAGTTATAAATAACAGAAGCTTGGCGAATTAAAGTCAAAGCCATCACTTTACACAACGTTGCACCGCCCGCCCGCAGGCTTTTTGTGCAAACTTGCTCCTACGGTTAAACAGCTCTTTTGTTTTGGTCCCCTTTAACGGGTTTCCATAGACTGCAGAGCAGCTCCAAGGGCTTGCAATGTAACAATTTCACTGAAATGTCAGATACCTGCTAGTTTCAAAATGGCTTGAGTTGGTTGTCAGGGAACTGATTCGCAGCTCAGTCTTAAAACCTGGATGCTGGTGTGTCGCCCACGCTGGTTCTGTATCAACATAGCTAGTTAGCATCCAGCGGATAATTCCAGATGGGCAGCCGCGTTAGCCTCTAGCAGCAAAATAAACCAAGCGTTCAGAGATTCCAGCATAACCAACAGTAGATTGACCATTACTGGCCATTACAACAGATTTCTCCTGATCAGCTGAGAGCCTTCCCACGCCAACACCTGAATCCAGCTAGCCATGGAGCAGAAGGGCTGTACTCAGCCTGCCTTTGTGCAGTGCAGAGGCGGCCAACTGTAGGCCAACTGGCCTAGGGAAGGCGGTGCCTGCTCATTGGGAGGGCAAAGAATGGGGGGGGGTTCCTTTGAGCTCAAGCAAAATCCAACCGGGGGGGCAAAGCCTCTCGGAGGACAAAACATAACTAAATAGCAACTACTTAATGGCTGATATTTGTAGTTCAGTTCAGTAGGTTTAATTGTATATGGCCAAAGGCTGTCACAATACAAAGTTAAAAAACAGTAAAAATAGAACTCTGTCTTACAAGCATAAAATACAGTTATTAAAATAATAAAAAGTGCAAAAGTGCTCAGTAATCAAAAGTCACAGTATCAATGACCATATAAATCGTAACATCAACGTCTAAAAGAACAAGACAAGGGAAATATCTGGTTAATAGACTGAGCAATGTATAGATAATTATTCTTTACCTATGGTGTATGCTCTACTGGATTGATTCCATGACCTCTTCTGTGCATTGCATGTATTATTATAGGAGTTGAATTGTTTTACTCATTGATGTTACAATTCATATGCTCATTGATACTGTGACTTTTAATTACTGAGCGCTTTTGCACTTTACAGTAAAATTTACAAATATCAGCCATTAAGTAGTTGCTATTTAGTGGTGTTTTGTCCTCCGAGAGGCTTTGCCCCCCTGGTTGGATTTGGCTCATTGGAGGGGCAGGCAGCCTGCCTCTCCCCGCTTCCTCCTTTGGGTGGATAGACCCAGGGCAGGCTGCGGGGGGGGGGGGATGTTTTTCCTGGGCTGTTTTTCCCTCCCAGTCCACCCTGAGCATAAACTTTCATAAGCCAGAGTTCACTTTGTCAAAGGCACGGCATGTATATGTTAGGGAATTTTGCATCTCCCACCTTTTCTATGCTCTGAATTAACTAAAGTGTCTCTGATTAACGTACACTCACACACACACTGTGTTTATCATTTCATTTTACTCTGTTCTTCCTGGGCTTGATCGGTACAAGACGAAGGGCCAGTTAAACGTGGCAAGCATACAAGCTTTTACCGAATAAAGGCTCGGGTGTTTTTCTTTCCTGCTCCTCTTTTGTCTCTCTGCACGAAACATCTTACATGAGAACGCTCAAGTGTAGGGAGATGCAATGGTAGCCGGGAAACGTAGTTTTAAAAAGTTCACCTCTCTACAGAGCCGGCAAAGATCGCTCTTCAGAGGGTTTGTTAATTTCCTCCTCACCTTCCAAAGGCTTGGTCAATTTCACCTATCCTTGGAAGCTAAGAGGAAATTAGCAAACCTTCTGAGGAGCGATCTTTGCCGGCTCTTGTGCTCCATTTTCTAAACTATGCTTCCCAGCTACCATTGTGTCTCTCTACACTTGAACGTTTTCATGTAAGACGTCTCGTGGAGAGAGAAGCCATGGGTATATCCTTTCCCAATCATGTTTAGAGATCACTGGAGTCTTCAGGGTTCGCTTGTGGTATTTGACCCAAAGCAGATATGAACTTAACCTGTCAATCCATCATGTTTGAACATTGTGTAATTTGCAGTGGACTGTTTATATACTCATGTAATCATTTCTCGTTCTGTAAATAAAATTGTTTACCCATTTCCCCTTTTTTTGAAAGGTATAAAAGTGGGTGCTACCACACTCTGGTATGTACTTTACTGCCTGAAAAGATCCTCAAAGATAAAACGGTCTCTCTGGGAACCAAGATCAAGAAAATCCAAACTATGGTACTCCCCATTGCTATGTATGGACGTGAAAGTTAGACAGTGAAGAAAGCCGACAGGAAGAAAATGGATTCATTTGAAATGTGATACTGGAGGAGAGTTTTGCGGATACTGCGGACAGCCAAAAAGACCAATAAGTGGCTACTGGATCAAATCACGCCTGAATTCTCCTTAGAAACGAAAATGACAAAACTGAGGCTATCGTACTTTGGTCACATCATGAGAAGACACGATTCTCTGGAAAAGTCAATAATGCTAGGAAAAGCGGAAGGCAGCAGGAAAAGAGGAAGACCTGAAACGAGATGGCTGGACTCAATAAAAGAAGCCACGTCCTCCAGTTTGCAGGATCTGAGCAAGTCTGTTAATGATAGGACGTTTCGGAGGTCTTTCCTTCATAGGGTCGCCATAGGTTGGAGGTGACTTGACAGCACAACACACAAACACGTGCATCAGGTTTATTGGAAAATAAACTTTACTTCTGAGATCATCAATTCTGAAGTCTTAGTAAATTACTCAGACTAAGAAAGAGAGGGACCTCTAATTGGTACACTCAGGGATTTAACAAATTTCCCCAAGAGTACATCTTTAAGGTCAATGTTAGTCCTTAACAGTGCTAGTGCCGGACTCCGTGTCCATCCAAACATCTCCATGGCTCAGACAGCAGAGGGAGCCGCTACACAGAAAGCCTTGCTTCTCCCAGGAAGCGTTTGGGTTCTAGGAGGGGGAGGAGGACAGCCCCAGAGGGCAGTTTTTGGCAAGACAAGGGGGCCACAGCTACAAATGAATACACAATTTACCGAAGGCGTTTCCATTATCCTCCCAACAGCTCTCTTGGGAAATGCATTCATGTCAAAAACAGGAACAAGGAGTTGGAATCCAGCCATGGGGGAAGCTGGAAATAAGGAAACGCTTACCTTTTTTGGCTAGCAACAAACCAATCAGTAGCAAAACAGACGGAGGGAGGATTAGAACCCATACCTCACAGCATTCCTCTAACTTTATGCCACGAACAGGGAAAAGAGTCCTCATGCTGCAATGAGGCGTCAAACAGCCTCATGGTGGCAAAACCTGCCATATATGCCAGCTGAGAATGGCCCTCTGGAAAAGGCTTAGCTGCAATTCAAGTCTTCCATCATCGTATCATTATTATTAGTCCACCTTTCTCCCTGAGATCCAAGGGGGATTACACAGTACAAGCAGAAATGAAATATAATCAACAGCTAGGACATTCACTGAGCAAAGTGTAATAGCAGGCAGCCTTGGAAGGAATCCCCTCTCCAGCTAAGATCTGACACCGTTGTCAGACCCAATCAGTGGACATCCAGGTCTGGGGGCTGCTCGCAATCTCTAGCTGCCCAAAATGCCAATAATTTTGTTTTCATGCTTTTCCTTGTGGCCTTCTCTCCTTTGTCCACATGGGGTTCGTTACTGCTGTCTGTTGCTATTCATCCCTTTCTCTCCCTCTCCCCTCCCTGTCATTTACCCTGCATGGTTTATCACAGACCAGCCGTGGTTAGCAAAACGGGAGAAGGCTGCCCTTTACTCGTTAGAACATAACTGAGACTTTAGAAGATGCTCCCATCCCCCTCCGAGCATGAGGCTGCAAACAGCTGAGGATGGTAACCCATTACTTGCCCGTAAATTCCATCTCCATCAGATCAGGCAACTTGCCCCTTACCTGATGCCCCCAGACCTGGCTACAGTGACCCATGCAACGGTCACCTCTGGGCTAGATTACTGTAACTCACTCTGCGCTGGGCTACCCCTGGGCCTGATCCGGAAACTACAACTGGTCAAGAATGCGGTGGCACGGGTCCTGACTGGTATACCTTACCAGTCACACATCACACCTGTCCTGCACCAGCTGCACTGGCTTCCGGTTGAATTCCGAATCAGGTTCAAGGTGTTGGTTCTTACCTTTAAAGCCCTGAGTGGGTTGGGACCGGCATATCTTCAGGACCGCCTCTCCCTGTACGTTCCCCGGAGATCGCTTCGATCAGCGAATAAATATTTATTTGTGGTCCCTGGCCGTAAGGAAGCCCGCCTCGCTTCAACCAGGGCCAGGGCCTTTTCAGTCCTGGCCCCAGCCTGGTGGAACGCTCTGTCAATGGAAACCCGGGCCCAGCGGGACATATTATCGTTCCGCCGGGCCTGTAAGACAGAGCTGTTCCGCCAGGCGTTCGGTGGTTGAAGGGGGGGGGGGTTCCATGTCGGCCTCCCACCTTTGGGGGGGGGGTTTCTCCCCACCATTGCACCTTAATGTATTTGGTTAATTTATTTTATTATTGTTTCTTGTATGTTGATTTTAGAATTTTTTTTTTGTTTTTATTGATTTTAACTGATGTTCACTGCCCAGAGCCCCTGAGGATGGGCAGTTTATAAATCGAAGTAATAAAGAAAATAAATATATAATTGCCCTAGTTGTCTTGTAAAGGTTAGTAACAAGCAGGCACCAATCCTGAGACACCAAAGCAGAGGTGCAAGCTGTGGCTTAGCTGTAGAGCGTCTGCTTGGTATGCACAAGGTTGCTGGTTCTATCCCCGGCATCTCCAGCTAAAAAGATCAGGTTGTAGGTGATGCGGTGCCTCTGCTGCTGTTAGTCTGAGTAGACAATACTGACCTTGATGGACCAGACGGGCAGCTTCGTGTGTGTTCATCTGTGAAACAATTCAAATGTTTATTGTACAGCATCAGGAACGGAGCTCTGAAGGCAGGCCCAACGACAGGAGTTTCCAGCTCTCCTGTTCTAGCAACGGTCCGGTTCTTTTGAAAGTGGAACTGCAGAACCACAGGTAGAGCTGGACCTGTCTCTGCATGCCATTGAGAGGAACTAGGGTGCTAATCGAACAGCTGTCCGCTCAGCCGCTTAAAATGGTGCGGGAGCCGGGCTGCAACAAGAGAGTTGGCAACCCCTCGCAAGCAGAGCAACTAGCTACATACTGGTAGTCACTGCAGTTGTTGGCCACAGCAGGAGTGCTCTATCAGTGGGATGCATCCTGCCTTCAGGATGTGCTAGATGGTTTCCTATGAAGAGCCAGAAGAGACGTTAACAAGTCCTATTTGGCTCCAGCAAATCTCAAGGAGGCAGGACAAAGCGCTTCAAGAATGTGGGCTCCAAGCCATGCAGGTCTGTGAAAAGTAAGAGGCAGTGCTTTGAACTGGGCCCAGCAACTAACTAGTAACTAGTTCATTTGCTACAGAACAGGTTGGCTATAATCTGGGGCCTTGTAGGGAAGGAGTTGGGTGGAATTTGGAAAGCCGATCCCAGCCCCCAAAATCTCCTCCTATAAACTCTCAGGGCCTTAAACTGGCTACTTTCTCGTCTCCTCCACACCCAATTAAGTGTCTTTCTTCAGTTATGTATTTTCTATTTAAACCATAAACAATGAACAATACATAAGAGAAAAAACAAAATATAAATCGGAGTGGTGGAACTACATAATAGGAACTACATAATATATCTCCTCTTTGGTTGTTGTGGGTTTTCCGGGCTGTATTGCCGTGGTCTTGGCATTGTAGTTCCTGACGTTTCGCCAGCAGCTGTGGCTGGCATCTTCAGAGGTGTAGCAACAAAAGACAGAGATCTCTCACGTCAGGAACTACAATGCCAAGACCACGGCAATACAGCCCGGAAAACCCACAACAACCATCGTTCTCCGGCCGTGAAAGCCTTCGACAATATATCTCCTCTTTATCCTCATACATACTTAAAATACTTTACAGTCAACATTTTATATTTTACATTTTATTTTCAACATTCTATCCAGTCTTATTATGTTCTGTCTTTCAATTGCCCTCTCAATTCCAGGTTTCCAGTTTTCACCAGATATTTACTGGGGGGGGGGAGTCTTTTGCTTTTGTCTGTGGGCACCTCAGTTTTGCTGCTTTCATGATTGGCTCAGAGGACTGCCACTGTATCTTTAAGGGGGGGCGGTGTTTGGAGCTTCTGCCTGGGATGACGCATCACGACACACTAATTGCTCTTGTATTTAATACCACTTTTCTCACGTGGTGGAAAATGCCATCAAGTTACAGCTGACTTTCAGTGATCCGAGAAAGCTTTCAAGGCAAGAGACATTCAGAGTCTCTATACAAGACACCTCGACGCCTGTTGGTCAAGTCTAGGGAGACTCAATGTTAGCTGGGAAGCGTAGTTTTAAAAGACAGAGCTGGTGGAGATTGCTCCTCAGAGGGTTTGTCAATTTCATCTTTGCCTCCCCAAGGCTCTGTCAATTTCACCTGTCCAATCTAAAGCTGTGAGGGATCGCAACCAGAGAGCAGCAAGGAATGGAAGTGGGCTGGAGCTGCCTTCCAGAGCCCGGCTTGGACCTGGAGAGGTTACAATGGGCTGAAGTTTCCATTCTGGCATTTCACAGCCCCTTCACACAGCTTCAGTGTATAGCAAAGCCTTTACCCTGCCACCAGCTCTATTTTTTTAAACTACCCTTCCCAGCTAACACTGCATCTCTCCACACGTGTTCTTCACATCTCAGAGCTGCCGGGGCCAGTTGCCTGCCTTGCCCCAGCCCCTCCCACTTCAATGGGCTTTGACTGGAGTAACTCCGTTTAGGATTTCAGTGCTAGTTTGGTAACCTTGTTGGTTTGCTGTAGAACTGCAGGATTCGAGTCCAGTGGCACCCTAGAGACCCAGATTTTCAGAGTGTGAGCTTTTTAGAATGAGAATTTCCTGGTGCTTGAAGAGCTCCCCGGGTGTCTGAAGAAGGGAGCTCTGACTCTTGAAAGCTTACACTTGGAAAATCTTGTGGGTCGCTAAGGTGTCATTCTCTCAGTAAGGCATAAGGCCCTCCAAATCCTGCCTTTTCCTTCCTGAAAATTTAACCTGATGAAAGAATTGCTTTTAGGAATTTAAACTAAACCGGAAGCCAGTTGTTAAGATATTCTCATTAAGATTTTAGAGAGTTGTTTGATACCTTTGTTAGACTCTTTGGTGCTTGTTCTATGTATACAAGTGTCTTTTGCTTGTTGATTACTCATTGATACACAGTAGGGTGTAATTGAAATCTATTGTACACAGTAATTGCATCTATTGTACACAATAGGGTCTAATTGAAAGTTACACAGTGTTTGTTCTGTTTTGTTCTTTAATAATAATAATATTCGATTTATATACCGGCCTTCAGGACAACTTAATGCCCACTCAGAGTGGTTTACAAAGTGTGTTATTTATCCTCACAACAATCACCTTGTGAGGTGGGTGGGGCTGAGAGAGCCCCTAGAAGCTGTGACTGACTCAAGGTCGCCCAGCTGGCTTCAAGTGGAGCAGATTACAGTCCTGCGCTCTTAACCACTACACCGTGGTCCATTTTGTGTTTTACAGTTTTCTTCCAGGGGATCTGTCCTCTGCAGATAGATCAAGATGGGTAGCTGTGTTAGTCAGTCTGTAGCAGTACAAAAAACCAAGAGTCTGGTAGCACTTATAAAGACTGAAAAAAATGTGGTAGGGTAGGAGCTTGCGTCAGCCACAGTTCACTTCTTCAGATAAGAAATGTGCTACTGAAGAAGTGAGCTGTGACTCACAAAAGCTACCACAAATTTTCTTAGTCTTGTAGGTGCTACTGGATTCTGCATTCAGTTGCACTCCCGGGAGATCTCCAGGGGCCCCCTGCAGGTTGGCAACTCAAGCCCAGAGCCCCTCCCCCTCCCCTCCTTTCCAAACTGCGGGTCCGAAAGGGTTGCGCCTGCCCTCTTTCGCCCAGTTCCACCAGTTCCCGCCCCAGTCCGAGCTGCCCGCCTTTGCCCAACGTGTGTCTGCGCAGCGTGCGGATTAAGAGCTGCCGGGCCCGTCGCCTGCCTTGCCCCAGCCTCTCCCGCCTTCCCCGGAGAGGGCCCGTTGCAATTGCATAAGGGGCTTATGTAATGACCCCGTCCCCGCCCGGCGCCACCTCCTTCTCCCATATCGCGGCGAGAGCATCAGCGCAGCTCCCATTGCCTCCGCGTCCATTCAGAGATTCAGATCATCGCTCCCTGCTTAGACTGGACACCGGCCGCTCCAACCACGCAAGGGAGGGGGGTGGCCCAAGAGCACGTCCATCTCAACACGCAGGTAAGCGGACCTTTCCAAGGTCTGATTTGTTTCCCTTTTTAAAAATTAAATGTTTTAACAAAATTGGCTGGAATGGAGAAAGGGGGAGAGATAACCGGGCTTCTTTCCCTTGGTTTTTCTTTCTCCACCCCCCGCAAAGCTACAGAATGGTCTCTCCCACCTCCCCGCTCTATGAATGAAATGTTTACAGTTCAAGGGAGCAAACTATTCCAGAGGGGTGGGTGGGTCAAATAGAGGGGGAAGCTCTGGATTAGGCTCTTCAGGGGTTTTTTTATGTAAATTATAATTTTCTTCACAAAAAAATTAAAAACTGGGACAATTTATTTTGAAAAATGAGAAACGTCACATCGCTCGGTTTCCCTCATGCTCCCCCTCCCAACGAATGGAACCGCCCGCTGCCTCCCCCTCCCGACGCGCTGATTGGCCGCGTCCCTTTTAAAGGCGCAGGCGAGGCGCGCTTTTTCTACCCTCCGACCCTTCCTGCTGGCTGTTTTCCCTCCACACGCCCACCGGCCGCCTCGTTGTCGTCTCTCCCGCAGCCCCGGACCGAGCGGCGGAGACCCGAGAGGCGAGCGAGAGGAGGCCCCGTCCCGGAGCGGCCGGGCGGGCGGGATGAAGAGGAGCGCTCCCCGGCGGCGGCCACCACCCCCACTACCACCACGACGGCGGCAGCAGCAGCAGCTAGGCCCCGCCGCGGCGCTGCCATGGCAACGGGCCGCGACGGCGGCCGCCGAGGGACACAAAGGGTGCCGGAGCGGCGCCTGAGGCGCGTCCAGCCGCTTCCGAGGGGCGCCGCCGCCATGGAGGTCGCGGCCGGCCCGGCGCCGCCTCCCCGCTACCGGCTGCTGACGGAGATCGGGCGCGGGGCCTACGGCGTGGTGTACGAGGCGGTGTCCGGCCGCAGCGGCGCCCGCCTGGCCGTCAAGCGCATCCGCTGCGACGCGCCCGAGAACGTGGAGCTGGCGCTGGCCGAGTTCTGGGCCCTGACTAGCCTGCGCCGCCGCCACCCCAACGTGGTGCGCTTCGAGGAGTGCGTCCTCCAGCGCGACGGCCTCGGGCAGCGCATGAGCCACGGCAACAAGCAGAGCGCGCTCTACCTCCGCCTCGTCGAGACCTCCCTGAAGGGTAAGGCCGGGGGAGCGGGGCCGGGGGTCAGGGGGAGCCCCCCGGGGGCGCTTGCCAACCCTGTCGAGGGCAATTCCTGGGGTTGCCGGGAGGGGCCCCGGCGAGTAGGGGTTGGGGAGGGAAAGGACCTTGGCATGGCATAATTCCATAGAGCACACGCCCAAAAGTAGCCATTTTCTCCAGGGGAACTGGTCTCTGTGGCCTGGAAACCAGTAGTAATTCCAGGAGATCTCCAGCCACTACCTGGAGACTGGCAACCCTAGGTCAGTGGCATCTTAGAAACCGACAAGATGTCCAGGGTAGGAGCTTTCCAGAGGCAAAACTGCAAAGCTGAAGCAAGTATCTAATAAGGTAAGCTGGAGGGGGGGGGGGGTATAAAGGCTCAGCGATCTCCACTCCTTGTATCTGAAGAAGGGAGCTCTGACTGTGGAAAGGTTTAGACTCTGAAAATCTTGTGGGTCTCTAAGGGGGCCAGTGGACTCTGGCCCTGGAAAGTTTATACCTTGGTCTCTAAGGTGCCACTAAAATCCTGATTTTCCAGGAGGGCTCCAAGCCCCACGTGGAGATTGGCAATTGTACCTTATACCTGAAGAAAGACGCTCTGATTCTTGAAAACTCTCACCCTGAAAATCTTGTGGGTCTCTAAGGTGCTACTGGATTCATATCCCACAGGGCCTCTGAGGTTGGGCAGAGTATCTGAATAAGAGAGCTCTGACTCTCGAAAATGTATGCTCTGAAAATCATGTTGGTCTCTAAGGAGCCACTTAACCTGGCTACCCCCCCCCCCCATATATTGTGGCTCCCAAGTATGGTTCCCAACCCTGACTTGGGAAATTCCTGGAGATGTCAGGATGGGAAACAGGAAGAAGTTCAAGGGGACTGGACCCCCATAACTGGGCTCCGATATTGAGTCCTCTGCAAGGCTAGATTGGGGCCATTGGCACCTTAGAGACCAACAAAGATATCCAGGGTAGGAGTTTTCCAGAGGCAAAGCTGAAGCAGGTATCTTCTAAGGTAAGCTGGGTGGGGGTATAAAGGCTCAGAGATCTCCACTCCTTGTATCTGAAGAAGGAAGTTCTGACTCTCGAAAGCTCATACCCTTGTGGGTCTCTAAGGTGCAACTAGACACAAATCCCACAGTATCTCTGAGGAAGGGAGCTCTGACTCTGGAAAGCTTAGACTGGAAATTTTGTTGGTCTCTAAGGAGCCGCCCTAACCTGGCTAGCTCCCATATTGTGGCTCCCAAATATGCTTGCCCATCTCGACTTGGGAAATTCCAGGCAATGTCGGAAGGCGTGGACAGGGGGATGGGCTCCCGTAGAGTGTGCTCCTCAAGGTTGGGTTTGGGGCCAGCAGCACCTTAGAGACCAACAAGATGTCCAGGGTATTTTGAGAGGCAAAGCTGAAGCAGGTATCTTCTAAGGTAAGCTGGCTGGGATATAAAGGCTCAGGGATCTCCATTCCTTGTATCTGAAGAAGAGAGTTCTGAATCTCAAAAGCTTAGATCTTGAAAATCTTGTTGATCTCTAAGGAGCCAGTGGGCTCAAATCCCACAGTGCCTCTCAGGGTATGCAAAGTATCTGAAGGAGGGAGCTCTGACTTTCAAAAGTTTAGACTTTAAGGAGCCACACTGGCCTGGATAGCCCAGGTGAGCCTGATCTCATCAGATCTCAGAAGTTAAGTGGGGTCGGCCTTGGCTAGTAATTGCATGGGAGACTTCAAGAAAGACCAGGGCTGCTGAGGCAGGCAGTGGCAAACCACCTCTGTTAGTCTCTTGCCATGAAAACTCCACCAGGGATCGCCATAAGTCAGCTATGACTTGAGGGCACTCTCCAACACCACCACTCGTAAGGAGCTCCGAGACCCAAATCCTGCTGTTCTACTGTAGACCACTCCAGCTACTCACCTGAAAAGGCCTCTTGGCAGGCTCCACTTTCAACAAGCAAAGACCAGCTTTATGCTGTGCTGTCAAAAGGGCCCCCTGAAGTTTGTGCTGGATTACAGTCTTGTTCATCTTTAAGGTGCCATGTCCCTCCTGTTTATGTTTGCGGCAGCAGACTGTCACGGCCACTTCTCTGGATACAGGCAGAGCCATATAGTTCTGTGGGATTCAAGTCCAGTAGCAAAGTCCAATGAGATCTCCAGGGTATAAAGTTTTGAGAGTCAACACTCCCTTTCCTCAAGGGAGCTCTGACTCTCGAAAGCTCGTAACGTGGAAATCTTGTTGGTCTCTAAGGTGCCACTGGTCTCAGATCCTACTGTTTTATTGCAGACTAACCTGGCTACATCTGAAACTCTCCAAAGTTGTCACTTCCTTCAGGGAGATCGATCTTTCTCCTCCGGCAGTCAGTTGTAATTCTGGGGAAATGGTGTGGACATGGTGCTTGGCGTGCAGAAGGTCTCAGGTTCAACCCCCGACTTCTCCAGTTGAAGGGACCAGGTGGTGGGGGATGTGAAAGACCTCTGCATGGGATCCCAGGGAGCCACTGGCAGTCTGATCTTGATAGACAGACCAATAGTCTGGTTCAGTAGAAGGCAGCTGCATGTGTCTGTGAGAACTCAAGGCCCCACCTGGAGGTTGGTAACCCAGTTCCCAAGGCTACCCCTTGGGTGTGGGGTTTGGCCTCCATAATGAGCCTGTGGCCAGCCTCTCCTCCCAGTAGGCACAGCCTTCCCTGGGCTCAGTATGCACTAAGGGTAGGATGGAATTGGGCACTGGCGTCTGTAGCTGAACTTGTTCCACCCCCCCATGTGCAGCCTTTGGCACCCTGTGCTGCTGTGGAGATGTGGCTCAAAAGGAAATGAAAGAGGAGCTGCTGTGCAGGGACGTAGTTCACGGCCCCTTGGAGCGCAGCAGGAGCAGGAGTGTGGCACTAACGTGCGGAGCGCCAGATATTTTTCAGGATCATACCAAGATCTAATAGTTGAAAGGATTCCAATGGTGTGTAATAGAGTCATAAAACTAATTCAAAAAACAAGAATCCTGACCGACATATATGAGTCACTAAAACTGGCTAGCTGGCTACGTTTTGTCTGCACACAGAAAGTGGAGGGGGGAGAACTGTGCATGGTGCTTTGTGGGGAAGGATTACCCGCCAACATGCACCCCCAAATCAGATTCTCTTAACCACTTGGTACATATGCTTTGAGCCATCTTTGCTGAAGAGCAAGACCTTATACACAGAAGGAAGAAATCCCCTGCCTCTTTTGAGGGACTCTTGTTTTTCAACAAGTGTCCAGCTTTAGGCCCCTAAATTGCTTCTTCCAAAAGGGAAGGGTACAGATGTTCTATATGGAGATAACTTAAAGGAAGAGCTATTATTCTTCCAAAATGTGTGTCCTCTAAACTAGTTCTGAGCAGTGAATGGGAATGTACTTGTGAAGACTCGTTTGTGTGACACCTTATACAGGAAAAAATTTGTGAATGCTTCTGGACTTCTTGGCATTAGACTCTTAAACACCCTGATATCTAATCTTTTCTGTTACTGTTCCTCCAACCCTGTGGTCTCGAACAGCTGCTGAGAGTTTGTTTAGGCAATTAGTAAAAGCCACCCACATAATATTTAAGTTTATGCAGTTGTTTTAGGATGTTTACCTGATACCTAATCTTTAAGCCTGTTGTTTGGTGGCAGGCTGGAGTCTCTGGCATTCACACCTTCTAGAGAATGGTTCTAGGTATGCATATGCCCCAAGGTACGAGATCGTGACAATTCGTTGAGAGACCTGGAGTGGGTGAGAGGCAATAAAAAGGAGGGGGTACTAATCCTGTTTTATGCCCGTGCGTGTTGACTGACAGGAATCATCAGACAACATGCCCGGTAGCAAGATTTTGTGTCCAGGTCTATAAGTACCGTAAATTGCATATGGCAGTCTGAACGTGCTGTTAACTCTGTAAATAAATAACCTATGGCATGTTTTACTTCTACTTTTATATCTATTTATTGCCTTCTCTTATATTTAATTCCATTTGAACTTTTAAACCGTTTTAATGTTCTGCTTATGCTGGTGTCGCAGACCGTAACAATAAACTTGTTGTTGCCCATGCTTATGTACAGCAGGTATCCATATAGAAACGCCTCCTATAAAATTTATTACTTGGACATGGAATTGTCTCTTGTTCAATAAGTGCTGTATTGAGAACCTTGAATACTGGCGCCTTTGTGCTCTTAACAGTGCAGGCAGGGGTCTGCAGAGATACCATGTTCTGTGGCAGATACCATTCCCTGTTTGAGACCACACTTAAAGTAATGGGGGCCTTTCTTAGAGGTCCATGCGTCCCTTTGAGCATGCTCAAACGAGCTCCACAACAGTTCAGTCTGCACATTCCCTGTGCTAACTTGCAGCTCTTGGTGATCTTACTAATTGCAGAAGAGTTGGCCGTGTTAGTTGCAAAACAGTAGAGTCCGGTAGCACCTTTAAAACTAACCAACTTTACTGTAGCATAAGCTTTCAAGAACCACAGCTCTCTTTGTCAGGCGCATGGAGGGTATGAAGAAACTGGCCAGAGATATATAGGTGGAGGGGGAGAGGGTGCAGGGAGTTCACACTCTACCTCTTTCACAACTTTTGCAACTGATTTACATTTACATGGCCCTCACTCCCTACACCCTTCCCCCCCCCCCTCCGCTTACTAATTCAGGGCTGACAATTCCTTTATCAAGATACTTAGCATGTGAGGTCATACACAGGGCTAGCTCCCAGCAAAGGGAAATGCCGCCCCAGCTTGTTGAGATCTACCTGTGCTTGCATATGCACCTTCCACAGGCAGTCTCTAGGCACAGTACATGAGGTCTGCCTGATCTTCATGGACATGTATCTCTTCATTTACTTCCTTTGTTGGCACTAGTGGAGTTCCTAAAAGCGCCTTGCCTTTTGCCCACCAGAACCAGCGCATCTTGTCCTTGGCGATCTGCCTAACTGTTGGGCTTGTTTCCCCATTATTGGCCCTTCCCTTTGATATAGCAGGTATAGTCGTTGTTTTTTTATTTAAATATTTATGCTCTGCCTTTCTCTTGTGACTCTAGGGAGCTTAGTTACAGGTTAAAACCCCTGTTAACTTAAGTCTGTAGCTAAGGTTGTAGGAATTACACATAAAAAGCAGAAGAGGCAAGAGTTGGTCCTTTGGTGGGCAGGGGGAGTTTTGCAGGTTTTTTTCCTCTTCTCACTTTAACAGAAACCAGTTTTTAAAAGGTGTCCTTAGACTGGAGCGAGCCTTCAGTGTAAGCTGTGAGGCAGAGCCACATGCCGGAGCAACGTGAGGAGTCCCGGCCCCCACAGCATCCATGTGGTCTGGGCTTGCACTGAGCCATGTGCTCTTTGCAAACCGTAGTGTCACCGTACAGAGCTGGCTTATTATAGATAAGCCAACCCCTTCACGTGTCGGCCAGCGTACCACAGAGGCTGTTCAGCAGTGTGCGTGCGTGCGTGCCCTTCAGGAGCTCATGGGATGCCCACACGGGCGCTGCAGAAATGAGTAGCCTTTGAGCATATAGCTTTGGCTGCCCCAAGCAAGTCATTTGCTGTCGGCTTCTCAGCATAACGTGGTGGGCCATTCAGGGCTTGGGAAGAGAACGTGCTTACTATATGCAATAATAGTATCAGCCTTTATTTTCAGTGTTGCTAATGAGCATATGTGGGGATCCGCTTCCAATCACGGCTAAGCCTTTTGGTGAACTAGCAAATGTTTAAGATATAACAGACAGAAGGCCTGTTGGAGGGAAGCCCATTGCATATAGGGTTTAGTGTGTGATGAGTTTTTTCCATTTGTTTGGGATATTAGTACATCTCAGTCTGTAACCTGTAAATATGTATGTCTTGGCTGTTACCTTGGATCTGTCGTGCATGTGGGGGGGAGTAGGGTACAGGTGTTGTTAAGAAATTGATATCCACTTCTTGCTGTTCATAAAAACACTCTGAAAATCTTGATTTTTATTATAGGTCATATCCAAAGAAATGGAAGGGGGATGTCTTTAGAAATGTAGCAATCTGCAGCAAGCGTGGAATTGTTTTTCTCTTGGTTCAACAGGGCCTTTACGTAGATGGGGCCAGACAAAACTATATGAGAAAATCTGGAAAATAAGTTGGAAAACTCACCGGAGGGCCTGGTGCACTTTAAACTCTGTGTCTCCTAGTGCTTGAGGAGGGGATGCTAAGCTTTGGACGCTTTGTGGTTATGTCCAATGGCAATTCTGTGCAATATAAAAATTCTCCATTTAGAAGAAGTCTTCCCTGCCGCAGTGCTGAATGAAAGAGGGAGGGGAAAGATCCAGTCTCCCCACCAGTGTGTACAACACTGAGACCTGATGCCACTCTCATGCTGCAAGTGTGATGCAGATGGCTGGCGAGCCAAAAGCTCTCTCCCACAAGACTTTGCTTTCGACACACGGCCTTGTTTAGAATAGGGCAGTACCTGTTCAAAGCAGCCAAAGGGGAGTGTGTTTTGTTCCTCTAGCATCACATTTAAATGGAGCTGGTCTCCTTTGATCGAGAACAGTAGCCGGTCTACTTAAATCTGCTTTTTGGAAAGCGAACATGACCTGCACCTGTCTTGCCCACGGGATTCTTCTGCAGTAATGGGGCTAAAGTACCAAGTGGGCTTTGTGGTATGGGGGATGGCCCCAGCTAAGGGCATGCCATTTTGATTGGAGAACTGCAAAAGTCTCTTCAATTTGTCAGTTTTTCCTCTATTTTTCTGCAAGCAAGAGCAGCTCTTTCTTTTTTTTCTTTCTTTTTCTTGAGAGGTAGATTAAGATGGGTAGCCGTGTTAGTCTGTCTGTAGCAGTAGAAAAGAGCAAGAGTCCAGTAGCACCTGTAAGACTAACAAAATTTGTGGTAGGGTAGGAGCTGAAGAAGTGAACTACGACTCACGAAAGCTCATGCCCTGTCACAAATTTTGTTAGTCTTATAGGTGCTCCTGGACTCTTGCTCTTTTCTGTTCTTTTTGTTCGTCTTCAGAGCAGGGGTTGGGAATATGCCCCTCGCACCCTGTAACGTGTTCAAGCATGTGTGTGAGAGAGGAGGGGGGAGAGGGAAAGGGAGAGAAAAAGGCCATCAAGTCGGGTTTTCAAGGCAAGAGACCAACAGAGGTGGTTTGCCGTTGCCTGCCTCTGCTTAGAAGCCCTGGTCGTCTTTGATGTTCTCCCATTTAAGTACTAACCAAGGGTGACCCTGCTTGGCTTCCAAGATCTAACAAGGTCAGACTAGCCCGGGCCACCCAGATTATGGTATTTCTGACGGCCATCCTAATAGCCCACGCCCTTCATGAGGCATTCTTCTTATAAAATCCCTTCCCCACTCCTGTTGACAGGGCTGGGGAGCCAAATTGGGAGGTGGATCTCAATTGCCATAGTAATTGTCATGGTGACAGACTTGTTTGTGCAAATAGCCTACATTCCCCACTATCAAGTCTACTGAGCATTGGAGGCTGCTGTCGAGGGTCTGGTACCTCTTGTGTCCAGCTTATTTTGGTAATGCTTGACGTCATCTCGTGGTGAGTTCTGTTTCCCATCTTGCAGATTGCCTGGAGCTCTTAACTTGCTGGCGGGTGGGAAAACTGTTCTCAGAACTGTGTCAAAAGGTAAACGGTAGGGAAGCAGGGTAACCCAGAGTCCTTATTCGTTGTTTGAGAGCCTGTGTGGTATAGTGGTTAGTGCATCCATCTCGGATCTAGGAGACCCCGGTTCAAATCCTCACTGTGCCTTGGAAGCTTCCTCACTGACCTGAGGCCAGTCACATATTCTCAGCCTAACCTACCTCACAGAGGCTGGTGGCTAGAATAAATGGAGGCGGGAAAGAGGATGTTAATAATAATAACGTGTGATTTGTATACCACCCTTCAAGACGACTTAATACCCACTCAAAGCGGTTTACAAAGTATGTTGTTATTATCCCCACAGTAATCACCCTGTGAGGTGGGTGGGGCTGAGAGAGCTCTGAGAGAGCTGTGACTGACCCAAGGTCACCCTGCTGGCTTCAAGTGGAGGAGTGGGGAATCAAACCCGGCTCTCCATATTAGAGTCCTGCTGCTCTTAACCGCTACACCAAACTGGTGTAAGCTGCTTTGGCTCCCTATTTGGTGCATTTCGCCTGAACTTTAAGCAGAGGTCACTTCCCAGTCCTGCTGTCAGAATCTGAACCTGGGGCCTTGTCAGCATGATACACAGTGATTCCGCACACATTGGATAATGCACTTCCAATCCTCTTTATAGATCATTTGGAATGGATTTTTTTGTGTGCAGAACAAAAAATCCACCTCAAATGATTGATAAAGTGCATTATCCAACATGTGCGGAATCAGCCATACATGCAATGTATATAGCCCCTGCCTGCCCTTGTTAATATCTCTGGTTGAAAACATTGCGGCCAGCACACACTTGGAAAGATGGTCATACTTAGAGGTGGTCTCTTAATTGCTATATCCTTCAGTGCTGGGAAAGCATGCCAAAGTTCACAATACTTGGATTTGTTTCTTTTAGCCCTAGGGCCCAGGCATTGGGGAGAATCTGCTGCTGATCAAGCCTTAGTAGAAAATGTGGTTAAATCCTTTGCTGCTGCTGCTGCTGCTAGTAGTAGTAGTAGTAGTAGTAGTAGTAGTAGTAGTAGTAGTAGTAGTAGTGCTTATATACCTCTCTTGTAGACAGATTAGTGCCCCACCCAGAGCAGTGAACAAGTTAGTGTTATTATTACCCCCACAATACAGCTGGGGCTGAGAGGTGTGGCTTACCCAAGGCCACCTGCTGAGCTCATGGCATTAGTGGGATTCGAACCAGCAGAGTGCTGATTCCCAGCCAAACAATGTGTGTCTGGCTATATTTTAGCAGTTGATACCTGTGTACCACAGGTGGATATTTGCATATTTGTGGATGTTTGCATATTTGTGGTGTTTACTGAATTGTACCAAGTACAACTGTTCTTCCCTTTCCCATTAGAGGTGATCTATTTGTGTGTCTTCCAGAGCTTTTTGTCCTCCCCCTTGCTTTCCCCCTGTTTTTTCCAGTCTGGCTGTCTATATGGCCAAACGCCTTTTGGGCTTCTGCAGCTAGAATAAATACAGCTGAGGAACAAACTTGCTTCTTGTCTGATGTAGGAGTCACTTGGGTCTCTTAAATGCTATCCATCGGGTCCCACTGGTAGTCTGTATTGCAGCTGAACGCTGCGTGATTTCAGATTCTGAGCTGCCAATTTAACAACTCCGCTGTTGCATCCTAATAGCTCCCAGAGAGCTTGTTGCACTGAAAAACAGCTCTTCACCCCCGGCCAGCTATTTGGGCAAAGCTTTTCTTACTGATACCACTGTCAGTGTTTCAGAATCTCAGTATGTTATCTAATACAAAAGAGGCTGTTTGCTTGGCTTGGAAATCTTGCACAGAACTCTGTGTCTTTATCTAATTTCTGGCCCTGCGGATTGCAGTGATTTCTGTAAACATCTGCACTCCAAATGTCTCCTATGTCCAGACTTTCAGTGCCTGGCACGGTAACCTGACCCACCTGCGTGACTTTTAGGCATGAATTCAACCTGCAAGCCTTATATACTGCTCACCTACCTTTTGCTGTGTAGTTAAAAGCTAAATAATCCATGCTGTGTGTTCAATACAGTTTTGGCAGAATTGCTAACTGATTTTCCAGAGGAGAATAGATTTGACGAATCTCTAGTCTCTCTCTCTCTGTCTCTCTCTCTCTCTCTGTCTCTCTCTCTCTGTCTCTCTCTCTCTCTCTCTCTCTCTGTGTCTCTCTGTCTCTCTCTCTCTCTGCCTTGCCTATGCAGTAACTTCTCCTTGTCCTCTTCTCTCCTGCAAGGTGAGAGGATCCTGGGCTACGCTGAAGAACCCTGTTATCTCTGGTTTGTCATGGAGTATTGTGAAGGTGGAGACCTGAACCAGTACATCCTCTCGCGCAGACCTGACCCGGCCACCAACAAGAGTTTTATGCTCCAGCTGACGAGCGCCATCGCCTTCCTTCACAAGAACCACATTGTGCACAGGGACCTGAAGCCAGACAACATCCTGATCACCGAGAAGTCAGGCGCCCCTGTTCTCAAGGTGGCGGACTTTGGACTCAGCAAGGTGTGTGCCGGCTTGACTGCCCGAGGCAAAGACGGGGGGAACGATAACAAAAATGTGAACGTGAACAAATACTGGCTGTCGTCTGCTTGCGGCTCAGACTTCTACATGGCTCCGGAGGTCTGGGAGGGACACTACACTGCCAAGGCCGACATCTTTGCCCTGGGCATCATCATTTGGGCAATGATCGAGAGGATAACTTTTATTGACGCCGAGACCAAGAAGGAGCTGCTGGGGACTTACGTCAAGCAGGGGACCGAGATTGTACCCGTGGGGGAGGCACTGCTAGAAAACCCAAAGATGGAGTTGCACATCCCCCAGAAACGCAGGACTTCCATGTCCGAGGGGATCAAGCAGCTCTTGAAAGACATGTTAGCTGCTAATCCGCAGGACCGCCCTGATGCCTTTGAGCTTGAATCCAGGATGGACCAGGTTACTTGTGCTGCTTAAACTCAGGTCGAAGTGTTGGTGCGCTTTGAAAATTAGGGTGAGTATTCCACGGGACTTTTCAGAGGGATGAAATCAAAAAGAGTCCAGTAGCACCTTTAAGACTAACCAATTTTATTGTAGCATAAGCTTTCGAGAATCACAGCTCTCTTCGTCAGATGCATGGAGGGCAGAAGGAAACTGGTCAAATATAGAGGAGGGATGTAAACAACTCCTTTGATATGCAGATGCAGACAGCTCCTTTTGGTGTGGGGATCAGGAGTTCAGCAGCATCACCTAGACTATCCAATTCCACTGCAGCACAAGCCCTCGATAACGACAGTCCTCCCCGCCAGATGCTTCTGACAAAGAGAACTGTGGTCCTCGAAAGCCCACGCCAGGTGCCACTGGACTCCCCCTGACCCCGCCTCTGTAAAGGAAATCAGTTACCTGTGATAATGAGATAACCATTCATAGTCCCTATTCAGTCCCAGCTTGACAGAGTCAAATTTGCATATGAATTCCAATTCAGCAGCTTCCCGTTGGATCTTGTTTTTGAAAGGTTTCTTTTGAACTACAGAGACCTTTAAGTCTTTGATGGAATGTCCTGGTAGATTGAAGTGTTCTCTCAGTGGTTTCTGGATGGTGGAGATTTTTACAATGCTTAAGTGAATTGCTTACCCCTGGGGCACTTACATACATATCATAAACCTTTTATGGGCATAAAATACAGTAAAACAAGGTAAAAAACCAAACCGAAAGGTAGATACCAAGAGGGTAATATAGAATCTCAGCCGGTCAAGAACCATGATAGAATAAAAAACACAGTAAAAAGATACTCAGTAAGGTCTAAGTATTGTAAACTCCTGCCCTTAACTTGCATACATGGGAGGGGAACCCAGCAACAGATGCAGTGATTTCGGGGGACTTACCAGATAACGAAAAATAATTTCGTTATCATTGTGGATTTTGCAGAAGACAAAAAGGGGCGAATCAGATGGTGTTGTAAGGAAGAGTAATGGGGACAATGAAGAAGGATAACCCTGGGGCATTTCCTTAAAACAGGCCTTTAAGTTATTGCTACAAAGCGTAATCCTAAACTCTTCGCAGTTTGTCATGTTTTTTTAAAGCTACAACAGAAAGCTAACCTTTATCCGTCACCTAAATTGTGCTTCTGCAGAGAATCACCAAGAGGCACTTACTATAAGTGACTGACAATGATACTAGACACCACAATTACATTTCTGGCGCCACGGTACCTGGGATTTGTCAAGCCTTGTATTAAAATCACTTTTGCCTGGCTCTTCCATTTTAAAAGATTCTCCAAAAGAGATTGAAAGCAACCTCTAGCATTAGGTTCTAATGCTGTCAACAGGGAGGGAATGCTGGTTTCTCGTACCTGGTAGATCATGCTAGTTGGTGTGTGTCGAAGGCAAGCAAGGATACCATGTTAATCTGCTGAAAAGCGGCTCCTCAAACATTCTTCACACATAAAAGCAAACCATGGCTTGCTGGACAGAACAACATGGGGCTGAACAAGCGCTTTTACAAGAAGTCATAGTTTAGGCTTCAGACAACCAGCCAGCGTGCTTTGTTTTCTTCTCTGTCAATTGCAATTCATATCCAAGGTTTGATCTTGCTTTGTAGGGAAGAGAGGAAGAACATGGTCTGTGGTTCAGACGTAACCACAAACCATGGCTTCTTGTGAAAACCTGGCTTCCTGTATAAACCCACACCTTATTCTCAGGATCATGTGAGCTCCACTGTGTAGAAACCAGATGTGTTGGCACTTTCCCTTTCTTGGAAGGTGCTTCTAATTTCAAAACTCTGGAGCCATTATAATGGGCTTGGCTTCTACAGCAACGTTCCGTTGGCACAGCAGTGGTTCATCCAATAGAACGGCATTTCCATTGGCAGAGGATAGAAGGGTAAAGGTTGCTCATTACCCCTGCTGTTGCAGATTTCCACTTTGCCCTTGCAATGTGCTTGGGGTCCGTAGTCTTTGGGGTCCTGCTTCAAGAACTTTCGTGGGTTCTTGCCTACCTTCTAAGGGCTGAGCCTGTTCTCTGCCATTCATCCTCCTTTGCGTACATCAAGGCTGTGGAGCAGAGGAAATGATTTTTGGTTTTAAAAAACTTCACAATGTGGGTGAGAGGGGGTGCTGGTGGATTTAAATCTGGGGCCTGAAGTAATTGCCCACGTACAATCATTAGCCCTTTTGATACGTTCTGTGGCTACATGTGTTACGTCACTCCCCCCCCCCACACACACACACACACACACATACACCAGTCTTGCAGCCTTTATTAGCTTGTTGGTTTGGCCAATATGTTTAGAAACCTACCTGCCTTCTGAAAGATAAACTTGTATGAAGCAAGCAAAAATGGAAGCTTGCCTGGATAAGAGGACATGTTTCAGTGGAGGCAGCTGGCTGCTCCTCTCACTGAATTTAACTGCAGCATTGTAGATGCCCTGCCTGACCAGTGGATGCAAGTCTCCTCATTGTCTTTCATCCTGCTATATCATATTATTGCAAATGGCTGTTTACAGAACAATCCTAGAACATGGGCTCTCGTGCCTCTGATGCGAGTTTAACCATTTCTGTCTGGAGAGCAGTTCTCTCCCTAGAAGAATTCATTGCAGAGAGTTGAAGGCAACCCGTATTGTAGCTTCAGCATTAAGCAACGTGTTTGGTCTTGTTTTGCTTCCTTTTCCCAGTGATCACAGAAAGCAAAAACTGCCCCCTTGATAAGCAGGAGCTGTGTAACAGGCTGCCTCTGCAGAAGGCCATCAGTGCTCAGCCAGGAAGTTCGATCTCATTATCTGCCGCACATTCCACATTTTAAACTAGGAAGGCCGCTTCCTGCAGAACCTAAGATTTCACTTATTGTTCCATTCCAGGCATTGCCTGTAACACACCTATACATCTGACGCTGTTGCAAAACTCACATACAAACAACCTGTTACTAAGGATGCAGGGAGTTACCAAACTTGGCTGAAATCATGGAAAAGGGTTGTTATTTTTCAGGAAACTGCCCAAAAGGCAGAGGTTGAATGCTGTGATGAACAAAATACGGATAGTGTCTGGCCAGAGCTTCGGTTCTCCATCCCACTGTAATGAGATGCCTGAAGCCAATATTAATATTTCAGGGTGCTGAGTCAGCGTGACTTTTAGCGCAAATTGAACCATGCAAGGTGACTCTGCAAACTGCTCTGGTACGGGCAAACAACAAAGTCCATGGGGAGAACTGTGGAGAACAGATGGGTTGCGGTGGGGTGTCACCTCTTTGTAGAGCAAGCCAGCACAACCTGTGGCGTGCCTGAAAATACTATTCTCTAGCTCCATTGTGGCTGTCCAGGGCCACAATAAGCACTCCTTGTTTTGTTGTCTGCATGGACAGCAGAGCAGGAAATTGTCGAGGATATTCCTGAGCACTACATCTGGGTATTGGGCTGCATTTGACTTGAGCGTTGCGTGTTGTACAGTCCTGCCCCCAAGCTACTACTAGATTTTGTGTCCAGCCCCCATTGGCTGGGATGGAACCCTCCTACGCCGGAAGGGGTTCTGGCAGGCTTCGTTCCTGATTTCCTGAAGCTTTTGGACTCTCTTGGTGTGCAGCAGACATTCCAGAAGTTGCGTAAGCGTTGTGCTGTTCTCTTTTCTGCATGCCGATTTGGTACGTGTTCAGATAAGTTTGTTACTTGCAGTGTTTCCTAGCAGTGCCTTTTAGCTTCCAGGTTTTATTATCAGTGGTTGCTGTTTTAAAAGAAGACTCCTATGCAACTTGTATGAGTGACTGTTTTGTCACAGAGCATGCTCGTTTAGGGCCGCTGCTCTTGACTGCCCAAGTCAGTCGTTCTTCACCTTTAATCCACTTGTGCCTTTTAAGTGGACAGCATTTTCATCGAATGCACCCCCCCTTCAAGCCACAAGCCGGGGGGGGGGAATTAAAAACGTAAGAACACTCCAAACAAAGAAGCTCTGCAGTGATAACATTTGTGAGAGATGTATACACACAACTCAGACACGTAGTCCCTCCTGCCTGAGGTTAATGTGGGGTGTGATTCAGGTTTGCCGCATCTTTAAGAGCCTGAGGGGGGAATGGAGGGTTGGTATAAAATGTCTCTTTTGCCTGCTTATCAGAAGTCGTTACAAATAAGGAAGAAGAGCTGCCCCAAGATGTTCTGAGTTTATTTATTAAAATGTAGCCTGTTCCCCGTGGCTCAAGGCCCCGTCAGTCTGTAGATTGATTCTGTACAGGCTGTTTAACCCTTACTCATCTCTGATCTTAGGTTCTTAAGGAGAGGTTTATCTGGCTGCCTCTTATCCTTTCGTTTTCTTGGGGATGCCTTTAACCTGGGACATGCACGGTGCATGTCCTGAGTTGTTCACCTGTGATCCCCTGCAAAGTCCTGCACCTTCCCATCCTATATTAGATGTAGTGCTAGTCTTTTAAAATGAGTCTTGTGCGGGACCAAATGCATCCAGGATCCTCCTGCCACTACCTTACATCCCCTGGGAATACTGCATCTACATGGCTCATGGGCAGGTGAGGGAGGGTTAGTATCTATCGAGTGGGGTATGTTCAGAAATTATAGAATCACAGGGTTGGAAGGGATCTTTAGGGTCATCTAGTCCAACCCCCTGCAAAATGCAGGAAATTCCCCAATACCTCCCCGCCCCACGCACACAGTGACCCCTGCTCCATGCCCAGAACATGGAAAAACTCCATCAGAATCCCTAGCCAAACTGGCTTGGGGAAATTTGCTACCTGACCCCAAGGTTGCGATTGACCTGGCCATCTCTTACCCTGGGCATGTAAGTAGGGGCCACGAGAACTAAGCCCTGATGTAACCCTTCCTGCCCTCCCTCTCACGATCTGCCTACATTCACAGAATCAGCATTGCTGTCCGGTGGCCATCGAGGCTCTGCTTAAAAACCTCCAAAGGAGGAGAGCCCGCCAAATGCATGAAGCTCCCCTATACTGCATCAGTCCCTTGGCCCACCATAGTCAGCACTGGGTAATCCGGCTGGCAGTGAGTTCTCCAGGTCCTCAGGCAGAAGTCTTCCACATCACTTGCTACCTGAAACTTTGAACTGGAGGTTGAACTTGGGACTTGCTGTACGGCAAGCCACACCCCCTGCTATGTGGTGACATAATATTGCATCGATCTTGACTTCCCACTGCAAAGCATTCCTCCTTTGCCGTGCGGGGAGCAAAATAAATAAAATGTCCTTACATCCATTTCCTTGGAAAAGATGCAAATCTCTGTGCATGTTCTTATCTCTGAACCAGCCAGTAGTGGCTGCTTTCATCAACACTTGATTTGCTTCTAGAGTATCAGAGGTATGAGGGAATGCGTAGCTGGGTGACTACTTTCTCTTGGGGGGGGAGTGGCATCTAGTGTCCTTCCCTTTTTGTCCCCCCCTTCCCCCAAGCCAGGCTGCGTGCGCTCCATCTGCGATCGCTCATGCTCTGCTAACACGATGCTGCTGAGTTGCATAACCAGGCTGTGCCCTCTGGGGAAAATCTCGCATGCAGGACTCTTCCTAAGAGTAAATGCAGGCATGATAAACACATCGAGGGGACAGACCTGCCCTCTGGCTGTTTATTCCAAAGGCCAGCTGCCTCTTCCAGACACCCCCTGCCCCCCTGGCCAAAGACTGAGCTGGTAATGAATCTCTTTCAAAAGCACAGCTGTACTAGAAAGGTCTGTCCCTTATGTAATGGAGAGACGTGCCTCCGGACCATCCCCTTGTTTGCTTGCGAGCAAGCTGCCAGTTTTGCCTTCACAGAAAAGATACTCTTCTGTCTGAGAGCCGAGTGTTTTTCTCCGGCTCCCACAGTGATGTGATTTTCAGACCTTTGGAAGGCAGGTGGCTGTGTCCTTTAGGACCCTGCAGATTGGGGCTTGAATAACGTGGCCCTGTTTAGCCTGGAATGGAAAAGCAGGGTTGGGCGCTGATTAAATTTTCAGCTAATAGGCGAGATGGGATAATTTTCACCTGTTAGAACACAAGAAGAGCCCTGCTGGATCAAGCTGGTCTAGTCCATACTTAAAATTCTATAAATATACTAATATCATCATGAGTATTTATTACAGTCTGTAACCAGCACATATCGACCTAAATAAGTTTACAGAAATGCATATAAAAACATAAATTTAAAACGAGGCTCAGAATAAACATAGGCCTTGAGGAACTCTTATTTCATGCCTTCATGTGTCGGCTCAAGTGAGTTTACAGGAATAAATACAAAAGTAGTTTAAAATTTAAAACCCAAGCTTAAGATGAGCAAATACAACATAAGCCCCGTGGAAAATTCTTACATCTCCAATACCTTCTGTAATCGTTCCTTGCAAAATCTGTGCGCTACAGCAAGGAATCTGGCACGTGCACATGAAAACTGTGGTGTTACATCATATAAAGGCATTTCGGTGATTTCCGAGGCAGGAAATGTAGAAATTTTGTATGCTAACTAAAGTTCAGTCAGTAAAAGAAGTTTAGGTTTGATAGGAAAGTAAATATTGGCTTCTATTTCCATTTTTGCCCAAGCTTCAGTTTTTTCCAAGAAAAGAAAATCCATTTTCTTGTGGCTTCAAAATTTCTGGAAATTTTACATCTCTACTGGGGCGGGGGGCGGGGGGACAGGGTGTTCTACTGACAAAAATGCCTGTCATGGGCAGAAGATTTTGAGTGGATTCAACCCAAGGATTGTACCCATATCGCCATGTAGTCTGCTTCTCCCTGATGGCGTTTGCTACTTTTGACTACGCTTATGACTGAACCTGGGAACGTCTGCATGCGCAAGTCGTGCTCTGTGCCCGTGGCGGAGCTCTGATTTGTTTGTGTCCAACAGGTCTCTGGCTTATCCTGGGATAAGTAATCATGCGAAGAACTATCCTGCTATTAACTGTAGAGTGGGGTGCAAAACGTTCCCCAGAGATGCACGGTGAACTGGATCTGACCTCAGACAGGCAGCGAGGGGTGTGTGGTTGAAACACCCTGGAGTTCGTTGTTAATGCAGGGCTGGTGTTACCCAGGGACAGGCTGAGTGGTGATCATTTAAACAGGTCTGTTGCAATCTGTTTCTCCAGATCATTACTGATATATTTTACTTGACTTTCAAATTTATGTGCAAGAAAAAGATTCTTGCAAATGCAGTCATTATGTAAGATAACATTTACAGGTAAAGAAAATGCTATTGACCTTTGAGGGTTAGAATATAACAGGTTAGTAAAACACAACTCTGGTGATAATGCTAGGGCTAAGGGTGAGAGCTGGACTGCATAACATGGGGAAGTGGGATTGTTCTACCAAAGTTGGACTGCCAGAAGGAGGGGTTACTGTAGCTTCCTTTTCCCTGGCCGTGATTGCAGTAGATTGCCACCACCGGTCTCCCTTTGCTCAGGGCTGCTGCTCTACAAGGCCGATTCCCCTGGCAAGAAAAAGTGAGCCCCAAAGATGATCACAGTGCTAAGTTAGGCTGCAAGGATGAAATGAGGAGGGCCCTCATATAATGCCCTAAATTCCTTGGAGGAAGGGTGTGATAAAATTATAAGAAACAGTGGTTCCATTAAGTTGCAGCCGACTTATGACAACCCCAGAGGATTTTCAAGGCCAGACACATACAGAGGTAGTTTACCATTGCTTGCCTTTGCACAGTGATCCTGAACTTCCTTGGTCATCTCCCATCCAGGTACTAACCGTGGCCAACCCTGATTAGCTTTCCAATTCCAACAAAAGTGGATTTGCCTGAGCCATCCCGGTCATAGCATTCTTGTTTCCTATGGCAACTTTATCAGTTCCCGAAATCAATAAAGAGGTTTTGGAATCTGCCTGTTGCTGTGAATGCCAGAACCCAAATGCTCCTCTCCAAACATGTAAGCATATACTAGGAATCACTCCTCCTCACCATGACCAAGTGAATTCTCAGCTACCAAAAGTGGTTCTTTTCCTTTTGCAAATTATGGCTTGCGCTCTGTCATGATTAAGAACAGTTCTGGCCTGGCCTTCATATGCAGCAATACAGAGAATCCGCTTACCTAAATGAATGCTTCTACCTCTTGGTCAGGCAATCGGTCATTGGGTGACCGCTTATGATAGAATGAAGAGATATGAAGTGGGTGAACCTTCAGATGCCCCTGAACAGTGGATTTGGGCAGTCGATGGGAGGCTTTTGCCTGAATTCCTCTGGACTGCATCTCTCCATTCTTTTGCTTGGATTATGGGGTTGGGATATTTCCCCCCCTGCAAGACAATATACACGGGTTGCCTGTATGTAGCTGGGGGACTCTATTGAGCTTCAGTTGGGGTTGCGGACCCTGCCAACCTGTGTAATAATAATTGCTGGGCCTTTCCACTGGTGTGAACTTTATCATTACTGTTTTATAGAGTTGCATAACATTTGTCCTCATCATCTAACTTGGTATATACAGTTATAGAGCTAGGGCGGCCATAGAAAGACATGGATTTTGATTAAAAAAGAAGGACCCCTTTAAGTGTCGTTTCCCTTCCTACTCAAGTGTACAAGTACCCTTTTCAATTTGCCAGAGTACAAGGGAAAAGTCATTTCTGTAACTGTTGAAAAGCAGTAGGATTGCAAAAGATTCTGGGGTAGCTCTTACTACCTGGGGTAGCCTATGTGAGCCTGATCTTGTCAGATCTCAAGTTAAGCAGGGTCTGCCTTGGTTAGTAATTTAATGGGAGACCTCCATCGAAGACAAGGGTTGCAGAGGCAGGCAATGGCATACCACCCCTGTTAGTCTCTTGCCATTAAAAACCCCACCAGGGGTCGCCATAAGTCATCTATGACTTGAGGGCACTCTCCTCCTCCTTGCTAAATGCACTTTCTCAAGTCTCGCATGGCATACACGTAGCTTATAGACACAGTTCATGGAGAAAACAGTTGAAACCTTTTGCGTACTCATTTCAGTGTTTGTTCAGATTTTGGAACACCTCAATTCTGGCTGAGGTCTCGAGGCCAGGTCTAGGGTTGCAGTGAGCAAAGGCCAATGTTTTGAGAGGTTGATAGCTGCTGTAGCGTAGTGGTTAAGTGGCTGGGTTGTGAATCAGCACTCTGCTAGTTACGTTCGACTCCCACTACGGCCGTGAACTCTGCAGGTGGCTTTGGATAAGCCAGGCCCAGTTCCCCAGCTGTATTGTCGGGATAATAATAACACTGACCTTGTTCACTGCTCTGAGTGTGGCACTAACCTAGCCAGAAGGGTAGTATATAAGCACACTGTTGTTGGGTGCGGGAGGTTAGAACGTACTCTACTTTTAACACTTGGAGTCGCTCCTATACAGAGAAACTGAAAGGTCAAAAACAAAAGTGCCACTTTCTAAATGATGCTACCTATTCTTCTCGCCAGCAAGCATCTTTCCAAAAATGGTAGCTGGCGTTCTTCCTTGGCATTAGCTGATTCTATAAAAATCGATTGTCCTGTTCTGTTTAACACTGCTCTAATTGCAGCAGCCTCAGCTAAACTCTCCTCTTCGGGGGCCAATTTTAACTGTAGCTCGGCTCCGGTTTCAGAAGGACTTGTGCCAAGCCCCAACGAGAAAATTACAGACTGAGAAAATCCATTGCTAATTAGCACATACTCCATAACAATTGTTTTTCCCCCCGCTTAAGCTTTCCTTCAGATAATTGGGCATTCCACTGGAGGTTTTATCCCAAGAAGCTTGGTGACTGAGATGGGAAGCAGAAGTGAGAGAAAACCCAAACTGAGCCACGGGAGGGTAGCTCCCCTTGAGACCTGGGTCCATTATGTCAAGCCGAATGGTTTTGAGCTGTGAACCCAGTCGCTGGCTTAATGCCAGCTTATATCCCCACCGAGGATCTGGAGGCTCCAGATGAAATGAGGATGAAACTTGGTGTGGGCTGCCTTCGGAGTTGCAGTATGCTTTTTTGTCTAGCGTGATGGGGTGCAAAAGTTTTTACACTAGGCGGAGGGCGGGAGGGGAATGTTAGGTTACAAAGGCCGTTGGACATGTGAAGATAGGTTCTTGCCTAAGATTACCCACCTACTGAGCAAGTGATCAAGATCTGAATTGGGGGCTTGCAAACTCTTAGGAGCTGCACAGCGCTCGTTCTGACTGCAGCTTTGTAGAAGTTCTTGGGGGAAACTGCCCTGCCCTCGTATCATGGAAGCAAAAGGACTGCCTTGAAATGGAGTGAAAACGTTCAGTAGTGAATGGTGCTCCTACTACACAGTGGCGTGAAAAGTGTTTTTGAAAAAAGAAGAGACCACCTCAGAGGTGATCAGTTTGTTTTGTTCATTATAGCTCATCTCATAGGAATAAAATATGCCGTGAAGCTAGCCAAAGCGTAATAATGTAAATTGTTATAGCATAATCCTTTGCTCTCTGCAATGCTTGAGCATCGTTGCAAGGAGATCCCCGGGATATAAAAAGCTTTTCATCAAGAATAAACCAGAATATAACTGGATTTTTAAAAATGTCTCCATTTTGCATATGCAATTATTTAGAAGTTAGTTGCTGAGAACTGGTGAAAAAATAAATATTGTACCATGGCTCTTCCCTATTCCTTCATTTGCTATTGTGCCAAGCTATTATCAGAGTCTGTCTGCACCAGAAGTCATTTATAAGAAAGACTTGGGTCCAGTAGCACCTTAAAGACCAACTAGATCTCCAGGGTATGAGCGTTCAAGAGTCAAAGCGACCTTATATCTGAGGAAAGGAATCTTGCTCTTTTATTACAGACCGACACAGCTACCCATCAGAAACTATAATAAAGACTGTCACTGAAAGGATTTGGATAAGTGAAAACACAAATATAATTCGCCAGGGATCAAAGCTGAGCTAGCTAGTATAGCTGCCTAAAAATCATGTCTAAAAGAGTCAAACAGATGGGACAAGCTAAAAGTGAAGAGCCCAAAATTTGAGCATTAAAAAGTAGGTGAACAAAGTTTGGCAAATGGCGACGTGAGTCCGGTTAAGTGAGACTACGTAAAAGATTGCAGGCAAGAAATAGGTTTCTTTCTGACAATGTGAAAACTCTTTTTGTCTTTTTGGCAGCAAAAAGTTAAATCTAGATTTCAGCGTATTGAAATATTACATGTTAAGAACAGAATCATGTTGTTGGGGAGTTCCGTTGTTCTGTATTCAGATTAGTTGCTAAATTGGGAGAAAGTTTTGAGCCCTGCAAGAGTCAATATTTTATTTTTCTTTCTTCCAGGATTTCTTACCAGGGACCTACAACCTTCATGACTTACGTGCACAGAAGAAAGTTGAGGACGGTCCGAGGCAAAGCAAGATCTTTGGCAACATGAAGTTCAGAAGAGCCTTTTCCAAGTCACATGAGAGCAGGGAACTATGTCATGATGAAACTATTAAAGCTTTTTAAAAAAAATTAATTTTTACCTTCCCCCTCCCCTGTGCCCCCTCAGTTTTGCTGATCAGCTAATTCTGTGCAGGTTTTTCTGGAGAATTCCTCTTCCTAACAAAAAAACCCACAAAGCATTTTCCCCGCTGCTGCTAAGTACTGAAATTCTGGTCCAGGATGCGTAAGAGATGTGATCGTAATGCTGTATTGCAGGGGAAAAGTTCGGCGGGGATGTCCTCTGGCAAAACACTGATCGTCTCCTCTGACGGCCACTTCTCCCACTGTACACTAGGGAAACAAAAGCTAATAGGAGAGTTGTCCAAGAAAGAAAAACTCTGTTCTTCCGATCCCGTTTCAAAGGGCGTGATTCAGCAGCAGGAAGTCTGGCCAGAGAGGGCCCCCCCAAAAAAATTCGAAGCTGTATAGCAACCATGAGAGAGACCTAAATTACTGTGTGCCAAATTTCGGAGGTTAAGAACATCACGTGGCATTTGGAAGGAGTCGAGTGGGTGTTCATGTGTGGTAGTTTTTCTGGCTACTGGGGACTCGTCTGCCCGCTCAAAGATTAGCCTTGCAGAGGGTGGGTGGTTCGCTTGGTTATGTAGCTTGGTCACTGAACCTTCCCGCCTCTTAGTATAGGTCTTCTTTGTCCATGTTGGCTGATTTAACTGGCAACCTGCTTTCCAGGTTCTTTTGGCAGATCATTCCTTGACCTGCCTCTCCGTAAACGAGGATGTATGGCGCTGTTCTCGCCTTGCTCTTGAGACTTCTTGTGTGTACTGGCAGATACCTGCTTCTCTTGTTAGACACTCCCTCTTTGAAACACTCTTATCGCTGCTCTGTCTACTTCCAAATTGGCTAACTATCCTCCGGTCATCTCCGTGGTCAGCCTATCCTGGTGGTTTCTGTCTCGGAGAAGATTCTTGGGGACTTCTTCCAAGCTAAGTGGGTTTTTTCACCAGTTGCCCCCGGAAAGGTATTGGTGCTTATCATCAGTCGGCTTTATTAGGCACTGCGGGCTTGACCCCACAGATCTCTTCCAGTGGCAGTGGTGCTTTCCTTGGGATCCAGGAACAAACCTGTGGGATCCGTCCCTATTGCAGGGCTGCTGCTACTCATTTCTTGCGCTGTCCAGGTCCAGGGAAGCAAAGGAAATGGCTAGATCCAGCCGTGCCGTTCCACTAAGTCAGGTTGGTGCTCCTGCTGCGTACCTTCATGCTCCGAGGTAGGGAAGTGCCCTGCTGAGGGGGAGTGCAGCTGCTGAATGGAGCCAGCGCTTGAGGATGCACAGAGGCCAGTGTGTGTTTTGCAGCTCTGGGAAGTCTGCTTTTGTGTCCCTCATTCTGCTCCTTGCTTCCCGCTGCTTCCTAGGACTGTCAATGGCAGCCTCAGCAGATTCTTCCCAGGGTGCCTGTTAGAGGCTTGGAAGACTTCCCTGTGATTTGCCAGGCAAGCCCTCCTGGTTCTGGGAATCTTGCCTGGATTTTCTCAGATCGTGGCCGCCTTCTCTCCTCTCCCCACCCCCCATCCTCACCTGCATAGCATCATTACTGTTGGATATGGATTACAAGCCTAGAGAGAGCAGCAAGGGGAGTGGACAGTCTTCGTCGCTTAATAAATAGGAAGCCTGGAGCTGCATAAAGTTTAAGCATAGGCTGTGGTTTGTCTCGTGGCCAGATCTTTTCTCCGATGTGAATGATTTATCTCAGATGACAAGAAACTTCCAGCAATCTCCACAGCTTTGATCCTCTTCCCACCCAGGAATAACATCCAGCCAGCTATTGCTGTGTGTCCTATTTCATGTCGGCACATTCATGGCTGAAGTCGGTAACCACCTCGACTAGGAGGGGGGTGGGTTGGTCGAGATCTTCCAAGCAGGTTCGTGTCAAAGTTGCTTCGAGTTCGCCAATTCACTGGATTAGCAGTTTGAAACCATTGCCCGATGACTTCAAAAAATAGCGGCGCTTTACTTTTTGCTGGTTACAACACAGCCAGGTATGGAAGGAAGTTTTGTGGTGCTCCGTTTCAAGGGTTCGGGGCCGTTTCTGAGATAGCAGACACCAAACTGACCGCGGCTAGCAATTCCATCAGGCCACAGCAGAGGGTCGGTAGTTTGGTCAGCCATCGGAAGAGCACTGAACTGCCAAATTTTTTTGGACTGCCATGAATCGCATCCTTTCCTCTTCCTTTACTGGAACACGTTTGCTCTTAATGCTTTCAGAGACTTTCACAACATCACTGTTTTTGCATATTACACTTAGGGGGTGTGGGTAAGATAAGATCATTCTGTTTAGTATGGATGTAGGAGCCAATCCCTGATAGAAGCAAAAAAAAAAAAACCCGTAAATGCTAAGCCCATCCAAGCTACCTTGGTGCATCTGTGACTTTGAAGTCGTTCCCCTCTCGTGTTTTGTGCTGCAGTTTGGGTTGCGGTAGTGAGACCAGAGTGCCTTATTGTGGGGCTTGCAGGACTCCTTCCAGAGCAGCATTTGGCCGGGGAAGGAGTCTTTTGATTTTATTTCGGTTTCATTCCAGCGTGGCTCCAGATCCATTCTTTGTCCTCTGTTCTCTTGCCTTCTCTTTTAGCTGCTTGCCGTATTCAGTTTGCACACTGGCGTCTAAGTGGAAGCAGTGCGACCTCTTTGTATGAGTGTCAACTCTTGTTTCCAAGGAGGTGCTTGTCTACAGTCCTTTTCTGCCTGTCTGGCTTCTCTTATATCTGGCTGGTGTCTCTCTTCTTCAGTTGTATATGTGTGAGATTCTTTTGTGCTACAGGCAGCAATGAATTATTTTGGACTGAGATTCTTAGTGTCCTGTAGGTTCCAGCTACCACAACTTGTGTTTATATTCCTCTTACCTGCCCCTTTGATAGGGGTTGTGGGGGAGACCTCTTTAGCTTAGATGGATTTTTGAGTGGAAATGGATTGCTGGTTACTAAGAAATTCTGTGGCACGGGGTTTTTTTGACCAACTGATGTGGTTCTCTTTTATTGCTTGTGAGATTTCTGACTTTTTATTTCCAGTTGGCAGTGGGAGCTGGGGCTTGCCAGACTTCTTTTCACAATGGGTATAGGGAATAGCAGAGGGAACGTAGGTTAATCTGACACACTGCTGCAGCTTATTCCAAAGCCCCCCAAACATTACTCTCTTCCCTAGCGTGAATTCCTGGCTTGCATGGCAGGGTTGAGACAACCAGACAACAAAACTTGGGCAGCATTTGGCATGTATCTTCTACCAAGATCTGTCTGCACATGTACAGTAGGTTCCAGCACAGAACTGCTTTAGACTTCACTTACAGGCCTGCCACCCCCAATGCTGTCTCTTCTAGAGCTCTTAAAGGGGAGGCAGCCTACCCCGTACATGGTTTTCATGACGCCTAGAACTGGCATACAGGACTCTTACCTCCTTTCTAACCTTGGGATCACTTGTGAGGGTGATAGAGAGCATGTGCAGGTCTGCGCCAGGTGCTGTGAGCCCTGCATCTCTCCTCACTGAAAAGGGCAACTCATCTGAGCGTCTGCAGATAAATTTCCTCTCCTCGGGCGATCAGGTGAGCTAACTTCGAAGGAGTGCTGCAGCCACAAAGCACCGCCTAAGGACTGTGGTGTTGTATGTGCTTCTTGGGTGCAGTGCTTAAGGTTGACAGAGCCATAGCATGGCCCTTTTCTTGGCCTGATGGCTCAGTTTTCAAAAAAGGGAGCAAGCAAACACTTCGCTCTCCAGAAAGTTTCATGCCTTGCTAGCTGTCTTGAGATTTATTGCGGACTCCATAGTGAGCTGTCCCATCAAGCACTGATTGGCTGGTAGCTGCTGTCACAGTTCTCTGGTGCGGATTAGGGACGAGGATTCTTTGGGGGGGGGGGCCTGGAGGAGCAACAACTGGTGCGTTGGGGCAGGATCGAGCACTTATTCGCAGAAGCACCTGCTTTGGCTGGCTGCACGTGGCATGTCTTCTCCCATCAGTCTCCACTTACCCTTGACGCCCAAACTGAGTTCATTCCCCTGCCACCAAGACCACCTGCTTGAAGGCAGAGGAAGTAACCAGGTAGGGCATTGCAACGCCATTTCGCCATCCTTCCGGGAGCACCTGCCCCTTTGCTTCCACCATCAGCCTCCCACTCAGCCCTTGTGTTTCCCCTTCAAGGGACGAGATGCAGAAATGGATTCGGCCCTCGCTAGCGCACCCCTCTGGTTCTCTTTGTCCTCCTGCTGCTGTGTGTTAAGGACTGAGGTGCCACCAATAGCTGGCCACCGTCTTCCTTTCTTCTTAACAGTTTGGATCCCTCGGGATCCAGCTCTGCACATATCAGATGTCTCTAAACACTGCTAGAGCCTTTGTGAAGCAATAAAGTTCCCCCCCCCCAAAAAAAGAAAAGTGTGTCTGAGAGAGAAAACACTATCTCTGTGAATTCCTTGTACTTGTTCTGTACATGTATGCAGTTCTCTGGTCTGGGTTTAAGCCTTCCGAATTACACTGTTGCTTGGGCAACATCATAAGTCACAATGGAGGGTTTAAAAAATCTTTGATTTCTTCTTTTGATAAATACGCTGCTTCTAGCCAGTCTTCTCTCCAAGAGGGCGAAGGGACAGAACCGTTGTTCTCCTCTTTGTGGAAAGACACTTGCTCCTCTACCGCCGGGCATCAAGGGTGATCATCCGGCCTGTTAGCAAACTGGCCTTTCTCATTCTCCTGCAGGGGGCACAACTTCTTCCCAAGCTTCTCAGAGCTGGCTTCTTCCCCTTGAACGCCCAGCACAGTCGGCGCTGCTTGGACCACTTCCTCAGTGTTTATATTGATCTCAGCGTTCTGATGCAAGCGGCAGCTTTCAGCTGGCTATAATTAACAGCAAATGTTGAAACGTTGCTAAAAGCTGTCTGGAATGACTGCCTGGGTTGCTTTTGTGCCAGCCGTTAATTCGTGAAATGCCAGTGCTTGATAAGCAAGAGGGGAAAGCCCCATCGCCGCCACTCTCGAGGCAGGCGATGCTTGCGAACATCGGGTCTGTTTTCAAGAGATGGCAAAGTAGAAAGAGCAGTTAAAGGCCTAGTTCGCACCCAGGGTAGTTATACTGTGTCTGGAAAATGAGGCAAGCGGTAAAGTTCCTATGATTGAAAGACCCTCTTTAAAAGAAATCCTTGTAAACTGAAACTCCGCCTATTAGGAAGAAGGCAAGCCTACAGTCCTCCCTGACATCTAGTCTCCAACAGGTTGGATTCTAAAGATCCAACGCTGTGTATGGAGAGGGGATGTCTAGGACCCTTGTGAACTCTCGCCTGCAGTCTGACGGGGTACAGCGCAGATGCAGTAAGAATTGGTCTCAAACTTCCAACTGGTTTCCCAAACTTCCTCTGCTCCATTTGGTCCAGTGGCTCTTCAGGCCCAGCTTGCTGGTGGAGGGAGGCCTGATTGGATCCTACAAAACACACCACAGTGAGGAAAAGGCTTAAGCCCAGGCTCCAGACCACAGTAAGTTTCCACTGTTACTCTTGAAGCTCTCCTTTTCTTTGCACAGAAGCTGGTGATCTTCGTGGGACCTGTGTGTGAACAACTTTATATGTTTTTTTTTTTTTTTAAACTGTTTGGTTTATTTGGGTTGGTGTGTGACATTGTATTTAAGTTCCTTGAACACTGTGGAAAACCCTGATTGTGTATGAATGGCAGCAGCTTTGTAAATTAAAGAAATGTTTGTGTGAATAAAGCTAGTGGATGGGGTTGAAAAGCCATACCCAGTTTTGGAAACGCAGCGTCTGTGCCTGTGTCTTTGACTCCGGTTGGGCCTGCGGGGAGGGGGGGGTGCGTTTTGGGCCAGCACCCAGTTCAGGGATCTGTGCAGTTGACCACCGGGGGCTAAGGAAGTGATCCACGTTGGTTTCTTTTCTGGACAAGGATGTCTAGCATTGGAAGGGCCATTGAGGTGGTGTTAAGGTAGATGTGCAGCAGTTCTTGAGGGCTGTCGAGTTAAAACAGCTCCCTGAGTTGCAACGTTGTCAGCTCCCTTGAGGTTTTATAGTGTATCTATTTACTTCCAACTTTCTCCCCGTTGGAAAACCAAAGCGACTTAACATTGTTCTCTCTGCCTCCTTTTATCCACACAACAACCTTGCAAAGTAGGTTAGGCTGAGTGTTTGTGACTGGCTCACAATCACCCAGCAAGCTTCCATGGCAAAATGGGGATTCAAACCTGGGTCCCCCGGATTCTAGTCCAACACTACACCACACTAAGCTCTCTTAATGTTCGCCTTACTGGTACGTGTGAGAGGGCGGCGGACTCTTGGTGACTGAATACAGTTTGGGGTTAGAGCTTTGACAGCCTGCTTCGGTCCTTCCCCCTCCCCATTGGCCAAAGTCAGGTGTGCAGAATAAGTAAAGCAAAGTAAAGAATCCTTCCCCCCCCCCCCCGCTTGCAAATTCGCTCACTCTGTGCAATTTAAACAGATTTGCAGGCAGGGGCAGACATCCCTCATGGTTGGGCTCTTACACATGAAAGGCAAATTCTATGTCCTGTTCTTAGAACTGATTTTGATTGGTCTGAGAAAACAGAACGAGAGGTTGGCTGGTGGAAGAGGTGGACTCCCAAGGGCATAGCCAGAAAGCAGCACCCGCGAGAGCAAGAATCAGTTCACGGACTGACAGAGCAGAGAAAGTTGTGGTTGAATCTGACATGGTCAGCATCCGAAGGCCACTTAATGCGCTCAAGGAAATGAACCGATAGAATTGGTTAAAGGGGGCCGTATCTCCTCGGAACAGCAGAGCCGGCTGCCTTCACGCCCTGCACGTGGGTGTCCTTGCAGTAACCAGCTGACCACTTCTGGAAGCAGAATTATGAGCTCGTGCCTGACCTCTGGGGGCTTCTCTTTCGCTTATTTTAATTTGGGTTTTAAGACAGCAGAGACCTCGTGGCCTTAAGGAGATCTTGGGGATTGTCTGGCCTTTTCTCCGTGGAAAGAACTGACTGTGCCCAGAGGTTGGATCTAGTTGCCCTGCATAAGCAACTAACGGATACCTTCGATGTATAAAAAAGGATCCTGGCCTCTCTCTGAACTCTGAATCCCTACTCAGTTAGTAGAAACTGCATTGCAAGTATCAATGCCTTCCTACTTACAACTGGAAATCCTCCTTTCCCCAATCAGAATAGGGGGTGGGGGTTGCTTCAGTGTCAGTGCCGCTGGGAAATTCTTGCAATCTGGGCCATCCCCAGATTTGGTCCATACCTTGCTGTGGCCAAAGGTTATGAAACATTTTCAGTCTTTGGTATTCCGGATTTTAAAATGCCCCATCTTCAGCTTGCCTCTCTTCCTACATATATACCACATTTCAACTTCCTAGCTCTTACGGAAGCAACCTAGCAATTTGGATAAGCGCGCCCTGATTAACCTGGTTTCACCTTGGCTGCTGCTGCAAAGAGCATTAAACTATCTTTAGTTGCTACCTATTCCAGTTTTAGATAATGAGTTGCAAGCACGTTCTAGATTTCCAAAATTCTTTTCAAATCCTTTCTGCAACAGAAGAGAAACTTTTCGGCTGCTGTCACAGGAGATGATTGGGGAATATGCCGGGCCTCTGATATCTTCACTAGTGGAGAACACCGCAAATGGGGCTTTGGATAAACTAACGTAAAAAGCGGTGATTTCCTCTTAGTCAATCAAATCTCCAGTAACTGACATCAAGGCCAAATATCTGTGAAACTAAGTGCCTGTGAACTGTTAGTGACAAACAAGTGGAAATAACATTGTTTAGAAGCTCTTAGAGGAGCTGCCGTTAAATAAGCCATTCCTTGTGTAATAAAGATCTGTGGCTGGCAATAAGAGTGAAGTGAGAAGTTAATGGCAAACATCTTAGACTAAGTTTAAGATGCAGGTTTATTGATTGTTGCAGAACATAAGATTGATCCTACTACTCGATAGACCTTGGAGCTTACTATCAATGGATAGCTTCAGGTTGGGTAGCCGTATTCGTCTGTAGTAGAAGAGCAAGATTCAGGTTCAGTAGCACCTTAAAAACCAACTAGTTTTCCAGGGTATGAGCTTTAGAGAGAACGTTCTTCGTCTGCATCCAACGAAATCTTGTTGGTCTTTAAGGTGCTACTGGACTTGCATCTATCACTCTGGAGTGAGCTTCAGTATCCGGGGTGCTTAAAAGGGTTAGGAATCATGTAAAAAAGCAGCGACTACTTTTAAGATTACAATTTTCAGGCCTCTGCTCAGTTTTCCATGCTCCCCTCCACTTTACCCGAACAAGAATGCCACATTTCCTGTTGTAAAAACAATCTTTTGTTACCAGAACTGCTCTTTTATTATAATGGGGAATTAGCTGCAGCAGTCTGTAACTTTAATATTAAGCGCGGATCATAACCTATGTTTACGGAGGTCCCGATCCCAGACACTCTAGTGACAAAGAGGCAAACTACAAATAGGTTCCAAACACGTGTATTGAGTGTAGCGTAAGCCTAGCTTGCACAATCATACAAGGAACACACAAGGTCTAAGAAATACAGAGTAGGAAATACAGAGACATTCGCATTAGCGGGTTCCCAACGATGGTAAGGGAAATACTCACAATCCTGGAGCGAAGCAGAGACACGGCAGCGAGGGTGGCCCAATGCCAGCACTGGGACCACAGACGGACAGCAAGGAGGTCTGGATAGGGAATGGCCGAGGCACCGAGTGGTCTGGGAGACCAGCTTAAATACCCCAAAACGTACCCTGGGGCTGGTGCTGTACTTGGTGGTTCTCACAGATTAAAACAAAGGGTCTAATGGGCTACTGAATGGCTTAGATGGGCCACTTTAGTAATCAGATTGTGATAAGTGACACCTCAGGAAGAGGGGACAAAAGAGGGAGGGGGAAATCCAAGTGGGCTGAAAGGATGTTCCAGCGGACAGGGCTTGTCCTGATGTCATCAGCTCTGGAATGCGGAGGTTTCTTTGAGATGCATTCTCTAAGTGCTTGGGATGGTCGGCACTTAGTTCCTTCTCTGGGGCGGCTCCTAAGATATGCAGAGCGGGGCGAGGGGCTCTCGCTGCGGACGTGGTGTGCCCGCTTCGCCGAAATGGCTTCCCAAAGCAGTCTTCTTCCCAGGATCTTCTGGCTGCCTGAGAACATGGATGCCGGCTGGGCATAGCTGGGGCTGGATAGCAGGCTGCCCGGTGGCGAGGGCAAGCTCGGCGACCGGCTCGCGGGAGGCTCCAGGCGGGAACTGACCAGGGAGCGCCTAGCCAGGCTCGCTGGAGGTTTCCCCGGCAGGCGCCCGGCTACTAGCAGCGGCTTGGGCCCATATGAGGCAGGCTTCCATGGAGGCAGGGGGAACAACACTTTAAAACACAGTCCAAAGCAGGGAACAGGCACGGTCCGTGGCGGATGGCAATGCAGGCACGGGGCACACTTGTGACACAGTCCAAACACACACTTGGAAGTCCAGATACAGGTCAGGGCAGGGCTGCCCAGAAAGAGAGTCCTTTGTGCAGTTATCCAAACATGGAGTCAGTAACTACACAGTCTATAGCAGCAGCAAGGCAATTGACACGCAGGCAGGAAACTGACACGTGTATCAGAGCACACACGTGTAAAGCAATCTTTGATGTAGCAGTGAAACAGCAATGCAGGAAACTTTAACACAGTTCATGGCAGGCCTTAAAGCAGGGGAGGGGGCCTACTTGGCAACACTTTCCAAGGGAGGATGTTCTATGATAAATATAAAAGCCTCGGGGGGGGGGGGTCTTAAAGGGTTCAAACCACTACAGCACACTAAAGTTGCCCTATGGGGGTGTGTGGAATTTAACCAAACCATACTAAGTGGAAAAGCATAATGCTTTGCGCCCAAGTGAAAAATCATATGCTTTAGGTACGATATTATACCGGAAACCAACACATCGGCAATTACAGATCGGCAACGTGTGCGGAATCAGCCAATGAGAAAGATGATTGGGAAGGCCAAAATGACACCCAGGGACAGCTTGCTACAAGACAAGCCCAAAGAAAATAACAACAGAACACTGTTGGTGGTCACCTACAGACCACAACTCAAGCCAGTCCAACGCATTATTAATGACCAACAACCTATGCTGGATTGTGACACTTTCCTCACACAGGCACAGTGGGGGGGGGGGACATTGTCTTGCTTACAGACAGACAGCTAACCTGAAACAACTACTCACCCACAATAATAAACTACTTAACACTAACGTGGACTCTGGTGCCAAGGCCTGCAACAAACCAAGATGCCAATTTTGCTCTCATATCAATCCGAGCAACACCATCAGTGGACCCAACAACATCAGCCATACCATCTCGGGTTCATACTCCTGTTCATCCTCCAATGTGATTTACGCCATCACGTGTCAGCAATGCCCTTCCACCCTCTACATTGGACAAACTGGCCAGTCCCTTCAACAAAGAACTAATGGACATAAGTCTGACATCTGAAACCACAATACTCAAAAACCAGTGGGGGAACATTTTAACCTTCCAGGACATTCAGTTGCTG